>NC_088982.1:43627067-44827067 GCF_963932015.1 Anas acuta
TAACAAACAGTAGCTCTCCAACTTCCACTTATACTAAAGAAGATATGTTAATTTTACCTTTTATCATTTTCTTTAAAAAACTTTTTTTAAAATTACCCTTAAATTTGTCCATAAGACACTATTTTAAAATCATCTGATTACAGCTGAGCATATCCCAATTCTAAAAAATATTTTTAAAATGATTTACCTTGACACAGAGCTTCCCCAGGCTCCATGCTTGTCTGTCAGGATGTTGATAATTTTCTGTATTAGTTGAGTTGCAGTCACTTGGTCTCGGTACTTAGCTGCTGTTATCAAATGATGACACATTTTTTCTTCTTCCCGTTTGTCAGCAGAATATTGGGCACACAGTGACTAAGAAGAAAATAAAAACTTTACTACTTTGCATTTTAATTATACCACCTGTAGGAACTTTAGGCACATAACAGTTGATCATTTATAAAAAAACACTTAGAGAGTTAAGAATAAACCCCATTTTACAGGTTTGAGAATTGAGGCATTACGCAGCTGCCCACAGTAAATCTGTTCATAGAGTCAAGCAGAGTATTTTGGTTTGTCATCAATTCTTTAACCTTACACACTCAAGATTTGGAAAACAGGTTAGTGTCCTGATTGCATAATAGAACACATAGGCGCAACCACTTCTATTTTACTACAAAGTGAATAGTAAACAGAGAAGCAAGTTTCAGAATCATGAATGTCAGCTAGCTGTCTACTTCATTTCCAGAACTGTCCACTGGATTTGCGTAGCCAACCATTTGTTATTATTTACATTAATATAAAACTATAAAAGCTATGGAGAAAATATGCATATGTTGAGCTGGGCAGGAGACTAAACGCATACAAAGACTGAATTGTCTTCACCAGATGGCTTCCTTACATAAGAAGGAATATGTCCAGCATATTAGCAGGCCAGCAAAGGAAAGTTTTTTTTTTTTTTTAAATCTGTACTACACCTGTTGTATAAGTATATTCTATCTTCCAAGGCACTCAAAACTTAAAACTAACAAATAAGAACTGAAAGGCATACATATAAACAGAAAGCAAAACCACTGAAGATTCTTTGTTACATTTTCTATCATTTCGTGTTTTTTTTCTTGATCTTCTGAAAATGTGTCTATTAATAGAGAACTCAAAAAATGGACACCAAATTTAGATCCTCCCCTCATCAAACCACTGTACGTGAAGACACAGAACAAATTCAAATACTGGTAAGGAAACAATAAAAGCTTTTCCCCACTTCAGCACGCCCTGTTTCTAATTTCAGTTTTCATCTGGCAATTCCACAGATCACATATGCCAGACAAAGCATTTCAGCCTTTGTCAATGATTGGATTACTCTATGATCTAGTTAGTAGAATGGACACAAATGTCTGTCTAACAACAAAAAAAATTGCTGCTTCTTTGTGAAGCACAGCTGATGCAGACACTAGTACAATTATTGCTTAGGGCTTAGATAACAGCACAATATCATAACAATTTTTATGTTTAAAACAGTAGCAATACTCTTTCTATATAAATTTATCTATACAAAATATCTAATAGAAAATTTTTGCAAATAAGAAAACAGGTTATAGATTTTATTTGTATATATATATATATATATATATATATATCAAAATAGGTTCAGTCATCTAAAATGAGGGAAAGGAAGAAATGTGGAAAAAACACACGTGAAATAAAATTTGTGAACGTGTAGATTTTCACAGACATTAAATTTAAAAAAAGTACCAACAGATGAACACATTTTTGAGACCTATTTTAACAATTCTAATATATTTACACATTTTCTCCTAATTTTTCCCATAGCTCAGAGCAATGCTCACCTGATGAACAGACATCCAGAAAGAGTGAAGAATAAGCAGCTGACTTTCCAAGTCAATGAGACATCAAAAATTGGCTTTTGTACTCACACGTGAAGCACTCTGCCACCCCTCTTCACAAAAACATAAGATGGCTAAATCATAACCTACACTAAACAAGATTTTTCTAGCCCTTTATAAATACACCTGTCTTTTCCAATACATCAAAATCTATTTTGCACCCATGATGATTCTGAGTTCTTTTCAGCACTTTGTAAATGTTTGATAAGCTGTTATTTTTAAGTTGCTTGAAAGGGCAGAATTCTAAAAACAAGTGTATAAGGTAAGCTAAGTAGTAAAATGTTTTAAAGTGCTCTTTAATGGATCCTCCTTTACAATTTGAACAGCAACTTTTCATATCTGACATAAAATCCATAGATATAAATCACATTAGAGGGTTATTCTTTCCCCATTATCAATCTCTGTCTCTTTATGGAACATTAAAGTCACATTTGACCTTAAAACATGATAAAATGGAAATCAAACTAGAATGTTTTGTAAAAGATATAATGAACTTGTACCTCTTTATAAAAAAAAAAAAAGTCTCTTTACAATGTAATTTTTAACACATCGTTCATTAAATACCGAAGATTTTCAGAGTGTAGGTGTGACATTTAAATGAAGGAAAAATGGCATTTTGTTGTCCTGACAACTTCCATGAAAACAGAATCCGTCTGTTACAAAACTGAGATGTATAGGACTCCACTTTTCAGCAAATTAATTATGAACAAAAATTTGCAACTAACCCCAGAACTGAGAGATTCCCACATACAACAATCTCTTAGAATTACAACATTACTCCAGGAGGGACTCTTAACCACTGCACACACTTTACCATGAAAGTATTTTGCAAACAAGAACAGGGAGAAGCCACGTTTCTATCAGATACCGGCAGGTGCTTACGCATAGTTACTAACATTAAGAAAGTTTTGCAAGAACGTTGGTTTAATGTCATCTCTTCCTAAAACATCCTTTGGCTTCCCTGTAAGGCACAACCCTAAAATTTTACTAGTATAGAAAAATTAATATTTAGTGAAATTTAAAGCCCAGTTTTCACTGGGAAGTTCACTGGGTGTTGCTAACCTATTCTGTCATTTGCGTGGTCTACTCTGTCAGAGTTCTCCTTTTCCCAATATCCTTTAATGGATCTCTTTGGTCATGCAGGTGACTCGTTAATTTACAGGTGAATTGTTAATTGTTCAGTAGTTCTCACCCGATTAAAAATGAGCAACCTTCAGAAAAAGACAAGATCTTTTTCTCTCTCTCTTTCAGCCTCAAATAATTATTAATGTAAGAGAAAAAGACAGTGGCTCCACTGCACAAGACAGAGAGATCCATCCCAAAAGGAGTCAGTCACACGGGACTGTTGTAAAAGCACTAAAAGCCTCCCTGTTTCTCTGTTGTATTTTTTAATTTTCCATATGCCTCCAGGTTCATCTTATCAGCTACCACCAGGCATAAAATACCAGGACATCAAGTGGTATATGATAATATTTCACACTAAATCCCAACTATTCTACTTATGTAAAACAAAAGTTCAGCTTGAATTCTGTTTGTGCACAAGCTCAAAAATTGATTTGTACAGTTTTATTTCTGTTATTATTTGGTTTCTTGCACTTGCAGTATGCATCCTGTCATGCTTGAATACAGTTTTACAATTAGATACACAGTTACATGCAAAGGAATTGACAAACCCTCCTTCCATTACTGGTTTGGCCTACATAGTTTTTGTTACCTGTTTGGGAAAGTATAACTGCAAAAGTACTGTGGAGCAATTGCACAGTCACACTCACGATGAAACAAAAATGTTGAAAGGAGAAAAATATATATTCATATATCCACTCCACAGGTTATCTACCAAAAAAAGTCTAATTAAAGTGGTAAGTGGGGCATGTTTATGAAGCAGAATCCTTTGATATGACACGGAGCGGGGGGAGACCCTTGGTTCTCCACCCTTCACCCGGGATAGAACAAAAACCTTTTCCTTTGTCATTATCACAGAGAGGAAGAGAGATTTTTTTTTTTTCCCCTCTCCTGTTCCCTCCTTGAACTAGGCTGCAGGCTATTTGAACACGTAGGTTATCTGCAGATTTGTTTTTGAGGAACAGTAATTCTAAAGGGGCACAAGGTCATCCAAAGGCAAGTTTCAGATACAAAAATACACTTATTTTGTATGCAGACTACTACAATATAAACTAAACAAGATGAATTATCATGTTCTGCCTCTCTGTATTACACTGAAAAGGAGGATTAATCTATTGTTTTTTGAACTGTTTTATCTTTGATCTTTATAAAAATGTCAAATAAAGCTAAAAGTAAAAGATTTCCTCTGCATGGTAACATTTGCATGTACAACTTCGCAGTCTCAAAATTACAACACGATGCTTTCTGCAAACTATATGTAAGTTTAATGGTGTGTGTTTCTTTTTTTTAATCAATATTGCACCTTTTTTTTTTTATTCATCAGCTCAGATCACTGAACACTTTGACATATGCCAGTTCCTTTGTCTAATTTGGCTAAAAGCTACTTGCTTTGTGAACAACCCATCTCTGTGGGTGTCATTTCAGAGGAAAAGTCATCCATAAGATAACACATAGCCTTGCCACTAATGCAAATTCCCTACAAATAAGGATATTTCAGTAAATGAAGGAGCTCCTCGATCCTCTGCTTTCAAAGATCTTTGCACTTGACCTCTGGCCTGAAGTTTAAAGTCTGGACTAAAAATGCTACCCAGGGAAATCTTACAAAGACTCCTGAATAAGACTTAGAAAAATGAAAGCTTAAAACCTCAACAGCAAACAAAAGTCAACCAATGACAACGTCTGACAGCCACCGTCAATTCTGAAGTGATGCCTCTGTCATCCAACGACTCAAAGTATTGATTTCTCTCAGCATGAAAAAAGCTTAAGCCAATGAAATAGATATAGCATCATCCCCCCGATAATAGCCATCAAGGTTAACACCAGCAGAACACTTATCAAAATATCTCTTCTATTTCTTCTTGTTTTAATGGACTGAACACAATGCAATGGCTTCTCATCTCAGCAACCTATAGTCTTCCAAACCTCATTTATCCACTTTTCCAGCCTCTTATCTGATTTGCAGATTAAAAAGAATCTGAATCTAAATCAATTGCTTCTAATATAAATGTGCAACAAAACAAAACAGAAATTTAAAATGTGTTTTTGTAGACATTCCTGGGAACATGCCAGACGTTCTGGGTGGAGAGAAAAAACAACAACAAAAAACCCCACACGTTTAAAAATTTCCAAGACAGGAAAAAGTGCTGTTATGCTGTTGATTAGATCATACCAAACAAACTGGTAACACTATGGTCACGACCAGAAGAAAAAAAAAAAAAAACCTACCACAGTCAGTTAATTTGGGTTAGTGATTAGAGAGAAAGGCAAGGATCTCAAGAGACATCTGGTTTTAATCTGCACTGAGTCAACAGCTTTATTTTTTACCTTTAAGTCTCACAGTACTAAGCTTTAGAAAACCCAACTAAACACTAAGCAACAGCACTTTTATCAAAGATTGCATCTTTCAAATTAACCCTATTTAGCAGAGTAGGTAAAGGAACTGAACTAACAAGACAACTGGATGTAAATATAACTAACAATATATAAATAGTAAAGAACAGAAATAAATAACATCAGTTTTCTTCTGCAGTACCATATACCTTTCCCTTACTTTGTTTCTTATTTTTTAATTTTGATTCTCGACTAATTGCCTATTACTTCTGCAACAGGCACACCCTTGAATCAGAGTCAAAGACTTCACACAAACAAGTACAAGACCCTACTCCTTGCTACGAGCTATATATGCCTTACATTATGTCAATATTCTAACTCTCTAAGCATCACTGCTAACCATTTTCACTAACAATACACCAAGAGAAATGTTCCTTTTTAACCCAAGAAGCCAGTTCTTATTGTATATATGCCCAAATGCTTTGCATGCAAATCTCAAAGCACACACTATGGCACTTTCCCCTCTCTCATTTGCAAATCCAGTTTATGTCTGCAGTCTCTTCATGCTATTCTTGTTTAAAACAGGCCAAGATGCTAAAATCATTACTCCTGGGCATTACATCTGAGATCCCTTGGGTCTTTATCTTCCAGGTACAATGTATTTGTCAAGCTAGAAATAATCAATGCTATGCTCTAGAAATTGTAAAGCTCAGCATTTCTGCATAGGTGGGTCTGTGGTCTCAGATCAGATGTTTAGCAAAGAACGAGTCATTGATGATCTGTGAGGAGTTTAAACTGTTTCCAACCACCACACTGCATCAACTTTGTGACACCACCCTCATCAAGGAGATTAGTACTATATTCACTAAACTTCTACTCTGATGCAACACATGAATCTGATCCATGAAAAATTTCTGGAACTAAAAAAAAATCATTTATTTTATAAGGAACATCCAGTCTGTGCAACAAATAAGAAATATTTACATGATTTAAGACTTCACTACGTATTCTTAGTGAGGGTTAAATTATGGTTGCACTGCTCTGATTTTTGAAAACTTCTGGATACTTGGTTTTGCAGTCTTTTCATATCATAATTTCTATACAACTTAAGTTTTAAAAAAGGGGAGGGTGTGGAGGAGACCTTTTTTTAATCATGTGAAAGTAGACATATATGTCTCAAGGTGGGCCAAATATGAAGACTTGTATCACTTAATCAAAGCAAAGCATTATTAGCTTGTTACCTTGTCTGCAGCCAGTAGTTAAAGATACCTTAGCCACCATTCTCTTCTTAACAGCCATAAGAGAAATACAATACTTAGTTACAGACTCCAAGGGTGTAGGGGAGACTGGCCTAGGGAAAATCCCAAACCTACTCTCCGTACTCGCCAGCTTTTCTTTCTGTTCAAACTAAAGCTCCAAAATGTCCTTATTCACCAACTGCCACCACAACCTCTCCTATTGCCTTGCTCTACCGAGACACAATGAGGACCTTTATTATCTGTAAGGCAGGTAATAAAGTAGCCCAGCAATTTTGGCCCCAAATATTTACTGCTCAAGGATTCAGATTTCCAGACATCCTTCTGCTACCGTAGTTCTTTTACAACTTGCAGCACCACGTCTTGGCACAGGAGCTATGCTTGAACAGGCACGTGCAGTTCAGAAAGCACAGTTAAGCCTTAAATGAAGTCTCTAAGAACAGAGGACAGATAATACTGAGTATTTTTGAACAGTGTCACTTATTAATTAAAAAGCTCTTAAAGGTTCTACATAAAGAGTGATAATTTCACAAATTGTGTGTTGGACAAATTCAGAATCAGTTTTCATAAGGAGGGCAAAAGGTACATTCCTGACAGTGAGGAAATTTTACTACCCCAAAGCATGGAAAAACTGGAAATTTTGAAAATTAGAAATAAAGAGAGGCAAGATTTTTAAATGTTTTACATTGAAAAGCTTTTTCCTTCCATTCTTTCCCAAAACAAGAAAAGTAATTATTCTAGTCAACCTCTGAGGCCACAAAAAAAAAAAAAAAAAAAAAAAAAAAAGATCCAGACAGATTAATCCAGGTAACAAGATAAACCGAAAGATATTCTGGAGCCTTACTACAAAATACCTCGTGCAATTTTGATTCATAAATGTGGCTTTGGCCTCTGGCTATAACAGACTGAAAGCTGTCCACACAAGATAAAATTATTTTGCTTCTATAGCTATCAAACATACAGCAATAAATATTTATCTATACTAGAATTTAATACAACTTACGTTAATTGTCTCAATTCTTACCTTACAGGAAAGTGTGTTCCTATATAGAGCTCATCAGCAAAGAACAAAGAAACCATATTAATCTGAGGTAACAAGACATTTAGGCATAAGTTTTCTATCTTGCCATGACTGCTTACAGGTCAATGAGAATTACATCTCTAATAAAGAGTCAGTACTTTGAATACCAAGTTGATTTCAGACCTGACTGGACTCCATATGATGTCAATTCTGGTACTAAATGAAAAGAAAAAAATAAGTATTTGTAGTATACATTTCTATTATTTTTTTCTGATGACAGAATCTGATTTCTCTGACAACAGAATCCAAGGAATGTTCTGAAGGTATTTTACTCTAAATGCTAGTTTAGTACTCACTAGATGATAAGGGAAAATAAGGGAGAAATGCCATCAGCACACAAAATCAAGGAATACACAAGGATGGTAATTGTGGTAGATCACATATTCTGCAGTAGTGACAGAAGGAGCTTTAAAAGTATTCTGTTGCATATTTTGCAAACTTTTTGTAAGACCTGATCTAAAAAACATTAAGAAATGCACATGAACTCGTGACCCAAAAAGTAACCTATCTGTCCTTCACCAGCTTCTAAAATGTTTGCCCCAAGAGCTAATTTAGTGGACTAGATTTCTGACAGTTCAGGACCTTTCCCTCACACAGGAGAATGATCACCTTGAGTAGCACATATCCTTGAGCAACACTGCTAAGCAGGACAAACACGTTTGCTGGCAAAGCTTTTCCCCTTCAACACACAGGAAAAAAATAAATAGTTTCTGCCATTAAGTTACTGCACCTTCATCTGTATCTGCAGAAACATTTTAATTAGTCATTAAGTGTTAAGGACTTCTTTTGTAAGAGGAATTTCAAATGGTTATCAGAGCATCTGTGGGGAAAAAATGAAGGATCATAGAGGATTTTATTTAGAAGTCTAATTAAAAACAAAAAGTTCAGTGCTGTTGAACAATCCTCAAGATCCTCACTTTCACTCCAAACTTATTCCTCATGTTATGGCAAGCTAAGACTTCTGAAAAAATTATTTTTTCAATGACCGATTATTTTAAAAGCAGAACATTTTGATTAAGATGATGCAAGTGCAAAGATCAAAAAAAAAATCCAGAACCAAATGAGAGGGATGATTAAATATGGTCTTTTATAGCAGTTATTCTTTAGAATCATTCCCAGCCATTTACCTTGGAAACACGTTAAGCAGTCACAATCCCAGCTTCAGCTTAACCTCTGCCTTAACTTAAACTTCCTGTCAGAATTCCTATAGCATCAAACCATAAAAAGTACATTATTTTAAATTTATAAATTTAAAATTTCCTTTGCTTTTTTTTCAGTAGTCTGTCTGTTATATTTCATTCCTACTAGCATAGGAGTTTGAATGGTGGTTTTTTTATTTGTGATTTGTTCTGCATTTATGTAACACAATTTTGGATGTTCAGAAGAGAATGAGATAGGTATGAATAGGTTTGTTTTTCAATTTACATTTTATTCATTAAAAGTTCTACCACCCTTAAAAGGTTGACATAGCTGGCTCTAAAAATTGTTGGGAGATGGTAATTTAATTTCTCATTAAAACTAATGTGTGATTTTTATTATCCATAAAAATACAGCACCTTAAATATTCAGACTATTCAGAACGTGAGATGACAATATACTCTGATTTAATGTACAGCATTCTAAGTTAAAAACATCCACTCATACAACTCTAGAACCTTATACTGAACAATATGGAACAAGGGACTACAAATACTCCATAAGAATTGCTTTAAAATTTATGTTTTCTTTTTCACTTGGTTTAAGTGAGAAGACTGCAGTGATGCAAGAGTCAGTATTTTAAGTGCCACAGACGTTACCTTCAGAAAAAGTACTATGAAGCACTATGTGGTTTCTACAGAAAATATCTTTCGTTTTCACTGTTAAAAAAATATTGAATTAATATCCCATAAACATACTCATTTATGTAAGAAGAACATAGATCCATTTATCTTTATTTCCCATTTCATTATTAAACAAAAGAACTTGCGAAACCTTCTATTCCAAGGGTCTGATGTTCTTGTTAAGTTCTATTTTTGGCTTTGTTTCAGTTTAGCTAGTGAAGGGTTTTTGCCTTTGTTTCACCTCCTCTCTTTCTTCCCTCCCTCCTCACCCTCCTCCCCCCCAAAAAAATAAAAACACCATGAAGGCATTTTAATACTGGCCCTGGATAATAGTATCAGCATTTGTTACAAACAACTGAACTCATTGGACATTGCTGAAATGGCACAAGACAGATTACACAGTACAACTGTGCAAATCCTCCTTAACTAGATTTCATCAATTGACTTTAATTCAATGTAAAACAGTAAACTTTAAACATAACAGTTCAAGTAGGGAGCAAAAACAGCAACATAGGATAAAAAAGCAACACCAATAATGAGGAATTTTAAAGCAAGAATCTGGAATTTGATTTGAATTTGTTTGCTCGTTAATATTATAGGTACTGAAAGAAAGTACAGTGACTAATCAAAATCACCAGCTTCCACCAAGCATGCAAAAAAAAAAAAAAATGAAAACTACTGAAATTATTTAAAACGTTTTATATAAAACACATGTGAGTTACTTAACATACCAAAAAGCCACGTAACAGCATTTTTTATGCACTTTAACAGTTTCTGTTACACTCCAGCCAATAATCTAGTTCTGACTAATTTTAATAGTTCAAGTTAATAAGTAGCTTCAAACAAGTGCCATTTAAAAATTATCTGAGAAACACTCCATCCTCCTCTGCCACTGACCATACAAAATTGCCTTGCAAAACTGTATTGGTTCAATGCCAAGATGGGTGATGCTGTCTTCAAGGCTATCAACAACTGCTTAGAAATGAAATATGTGGAGTTTCTAGCAGGCGGTGCAAGAAAAAATAAGCAACAATATTTCAGAAGTCAGAATATCCAACTTCCTCTTCTGTAAATGTTAGACATGCTCAGGACTAATAATACAGGCATTAGCTTACATGTATATCAACTTACAGGTGTCTGTGGGTGGCATATGTGAGGTTCTTCCAGGGCTGAAGGCCTGTACAAAGCCAGCGAAGAGTGGCCCTGTCCCACTGGTGGCAACAGAAAGACTGCCCCACAGGCTGGCCAGAGGCCATGGTGCAGTCCTACTGGTGCCCCACCACCTCGCCATGGGTTCCCTGATCCTTCCAGACCACCAGTCACAACGTAGGCAGGCTTCCTAGCCTCAGGCTGGCCCTGCCCTATGGCAAGGGGTCATAGCCAGTGGGCCACGGCTGCCATCCGCTGAGGTTGCCCTGCTCTCTTTGGGGTTGGTGGTAGATAGGGACAGTTGATGAGGCCCCGCTTTGGCAGCCGTGGTACTGCAGTGGGTGCCCAACTTACCCTCTCTGCAGGGCACTGCCAGATCTCATGGCACCCTGACAGAGTATTATAAACTTCCAATCCCACGTTATGACAAAATTGTTTTCATAATTTCCAAGTATTCTCTAAAACGTTAATAACCCATACAATAATTTAGTGTTTTGCTCACTTTGTCTGTCACCTCTACAAAATGTTTCTCAGGCAAGAATTATTATTAACCACTAAAGATGGAATCTCAAATTGTTCTGTGGGCAACACACAATTCAGGATAGTTTTTATGAGATTTAAATCTCATGTTTCTGCGAAAACAGACATAAAAAAAATGGAAGTATGAACAAAGTATGATCATCTCAAAATCTATTATAGAAACATAAAATCATGGAATATCCAGAGTTGGAAGAGACCCATAAGGATCATCAAGTCTAACTCCTGGCTCCACACAGGACCACCCAAAAATCAGACCCTATGTCTGAAAGCATTGTTCAAATGCTTCTTGAAATCCAGCAGGCTCAGCACTGTGACACCAAGGCTGGGCAGCCTGTCCCAGTGCCCAACCACCCTCAACGGTGCAGAACTTTTTCCAAACATCCAATCTCACCCTCCCCTGTCCCAGCTCCATGCCGTGCCCTCGGGTCCTGTCGCTGTCCCCAGAGAGCAGAGCTCAGCGCCTGCCCCTCCGCTCCCCTCGTGAGGGAGCTGCAGGCCGCCATGAGGCCTCCCCTCAGCCTGCTCTGCTCGGGGCTGAACAAACAAAGGGACTTCAGCCACTCCTCATACGTCTTGCCCCATTACCATAGGCCTCCTTTGGAAGCTCTCTAGCAGTTCTGTGTCCTTCTTATATTGCGGTACCCAAAACTGCACACAGTGCCCGAGGTGAGGCCGCATTAGCGCACAGCGGAGTGAGACAACTCCTTCCCTTGACCAGTTCGCCATGTTGTGCCTGACGCACCCCAGGGTACAGTTGGCACTTCTGGCACACTGTTGACTCAGCTTACCATCAACCAGAACCCTCAGATGCCTTTCCACAGGGCTGCTCTTCTGCTTCTCAGCCCCTAGTCCATATGCATAGCCAGGGCTACCCCATCCCAGGTGCAAAATCTGGTACTCGTTCGTTTTAAGCTTCCTGCCGCTGGAGATTGCCCAGCCCTCTAGTCCGTCAAGATCTCTCTGTAAGGCCTCTCTGCTCTCAAGGGAGTCAACAACTCCTTCCAAGTTAGTATCATCAGCAAACTTTACTAAATACACTTTTGAGTCTGGTGTCATCCAGACCATTTATAAAAACATTAAGGAAAACTGGCCCTAAAAGGGAGCCCTGTGAAACCCCACTACTGACTGGCCACCAGGCTTATATAACCCCATTTACTATAACCCTCTGAGCTCAACCCATCAATCGTTTAACCATTGCATTATGTGCTTGGCTAGCAGTATGCTGGACACTTTGTCCAGAAGGATACTGTGAGAAACAATATCAAAAGCCTTGATGAAATCCAAAAAGATTACGTCAGTTATTATTTATGATGCCATAACCTTGGCATCACTACTTTGACCCATAATTTACTCCAAAGAATTTTTGACAAAAAACAGTTTCTTGACACTAAGGCACTAAGAAAAAAAAAAAAGTATGATATCCAAAGCACTTGGACTGCTCATCTTTATAGTCACTATCATCTCCTTCCAAGCTCTATTTCCAAGAAACAGCCATTTTTTTATTTTTATTTTTTTTAGAATGCCAGAGATCTTTGAACACACATTTTTTTTTAAAAAGTAAATGAACAAAAGAACTGTAGACAAATAAGAAAGTTGGGAAGGAGAAAGATTGGTGAGGAAAGTATCAGGAAACCTATATTGTTCCCTATGCTAAACAGAATAGCAAGGACAATTTGTTCTTCTAAACAGTAAGACTCATTAAGAATTGACTCTGACAC
The DNA here is from genome assembly GCF_963932015.1 of Anas acuta. Classification (NCBI taxonomy): domain Eukaryota; kingdom Metazoa; phylum Chordata; class Aves; order Anseriformes; family Anatidae; genus Anas; species Anas acuta. The sequence continues at coordinate 43,639,968 of NC_088982.1, forward strand.
TTCCAGTAGGACTTCAGATTAACAGTGAAATCCAAAGGTCTCTCGAAGTCACTTGGCATCTTCCCTAACACAGTGATCATCCAAAGACTGACTTAACTGACAGGGCTTCCTTTTCATAATCTAAGACCATCTCTGTACAACAGGATTGGCTCTTTTTTTTTTTTTTTCCTGTACAATTGAAAGTGGAAAATCAGTAGGTGGACTCTTTCTGTAAACATTTCCATAAAATAATCAGAAAAGAGGGGGGAGGAAGAAACAGATTTTCAAAAAAATCTATTGTAGTGATTTCCATATAAAAATGTATCAGAAAAGTTAAAATGAAAAGCTTAAGTGCCTATCCCATTCCCCTGTTCTGCAATGTGAAAAGACTTGTCAGTTGCTATTAAGAATTTGGATTAGCGTTGTTTCCTTTCCTGGAAATCTGTTTAGGTCTACTCAGAAATAAAAGGCTACTGTTATAAAAAGTTAACAGGAATACTGTCCACCAGCGCTTTACAGTTTTCCACCATGTTCCCCACTGGATCCCAGGCTGATTTCAAGCATTATGTATCTATCGTAAGATAAAGATGTTTTCATGATTTATTTACAAAATCCTTCTTCAAACAATTATTGTTTCTACAACCATCACTCACAGAAGTATTTATTTCAGCAAAACAACAACATTTTGTATTCAGAACAGAGTATTATCAATGAAAGGATGAAACTTGCATTGGAGTAAGAAATATTGACTCAGGATGAACTATTACAATAGATGTAATATTTTCCACTACTTTCTCAATAATATTCCAATAAATGAATGAGAAAAAATAACCTATGCGACTGAGAAATAAAAGTAACATTGAAAACCTTTATTTTAAATGCCTTCAAACTGTACTGGTGAGCTTAACTAAATGTTTCGATATCTTCATGTGAAACATAATTACTTTCCACATTGCCAACAAAGTTGTTTTTCATAAGCCACCTTTCATGAACATCAAAAAATAAACCTACTTGAATCAAACTTTCTCTTGCCTAAGTAAATGAGAAGACTGCTTTAACTACAAAATGAGAACATGCATACTACTATTTGTTTGGAAGCAAGCTAACAACAAGCGTATCTATACGTTATGTAGTCAAGAAGTCATAGGTCAACGCAAGAGTTAAGTAGTCAGTAACATCTATAGGTCAGGGATGCTATGGCTTTTAGGCACATCCAAACCTGTTCTGGGGTTGCAAATAAATCTATCATGAAGATACTTGCTCTCTCTTTTATGGAAATATCAGCGTGCAAGCAGTTGGAATAAATCCTCCAGTTAAAAAGCGAACTTTATTTTTTAAAGCTGGTAAGGTTCAGGATATTCAAAATAAAATATAGTGGAAGACATGCACATAAATATATTCAGCTACATACAGTATTTCAATGGGTCAGTAAAAGAAAGCATATTGCAAGTACGCAAACGTATGTGGTACATTTTCATATATACAGCTACAGAATAAGATTGCTTCATAGATTCACTTCTAAATTTTCCTATCTACCATTACCCATTATCAAAAAGGGAATTTTTTAGAAGTAGCACAAACAGTAACATCTTAATACCTGTATGCACTAGTTTACTATAGTAAACTATAGTAAATTCAGATCTGCAGAGGTTTCACATGAAATCCAGCTGTAGCCAACTGGGATGGTTTCAGCCCAACAGCCTGAACTCAGGTCAGTCATAAGGAGTATTTGTAGCTCAAGTGCTTTTGCCAGGAAAAGGAAACAACTAAACATGCAGAATTTAACTAAAATACAAGGAAAGTATCGTGATTCCTGCTACAAACACGCTTCTCACAAAAAAAATATATATATATAAACAAGTGAAATTGTATTTGAGAGAATATCCAAAGCTACTGCCAAAAGACTGTCAAATATATCTGGGCTACAAATGACAATACATTGGATCAAAAGTTAACACCCATTTAGCAAGCAGATGCATATTTCATCCTTAATGGAGGCCTGAAAAGAAGAGTTCACTTTATTCTGGATGCAGGTATCAAAGCAGATCTCACAAAGCAACATAGGCGCATCATCTAAGGATCTTTTTCACATTAAGAATCCTATTAGAAGGAAAACACTAAAAGGTAATTGAATTTCCCTCAGTTATCTTCATCTCTGTCAGCTCCTGCTACAATAACTTACTCTCCAGAGCAGAGATAACTCAATTCTGTCCAGCAAGCATATGTTATGAATCTCCAAAGCAAACTTGTCTAAATCATTCTGGTCTTCTATCAAGGTTGGCTGTGGATATGAACTCTGACAGAAAGCAAACAAATTTATTTTTATCTTTTCAATAATTCACTTCCCTGTGCCTTGATGGAAGAATCCAAAGACATAAATGCTTCCAGTAATTCTGGAATTATAAAGACTGGTTGAAAATGTTTTATCTGTAACTTAATGTTATTATAAACTGTTTGATTCACCATTCTGTTTTAGCAGAAACAAAGAAGAGTGTCACAGTACTTTCAGGTTCCTGTAGGTATACAAAAACTTGAACTATCATGTCATGTTGCATTCATATTTTTTCAGGAGTGTTTTGACATTTATATTTTTATACTGAATGCAAATATTAATTTTACAAATAACAACAAAAGTATACCTCAAATTTTTATTACATGAAAGCTCTTTAAACATCTGTAAGTGCAAATTCTCTAATGATGGAAGCAAACTACTTTGATTTAAAAAGTCATTAAGCCCTTAGTAAAGTACAGTCACTTATCTAGGTCAACTTCACCAAAGAACAGCAAAACAAAGCAGCCAAAAGAAAGGTAAATGACAAGAATAATAAGCTAATTCCAGAAGAAGAGACAAGAAAGTAATGTTAAGGTTTTAGTCCAATTTTAACACTAGCTGTATAATTCCTGTCAGTTCATTCTGGTTTCAGGTTGTTGAACAGATAAGTTAAAATAAATAAATAATCTCAAGAATGAATGAATAATAAATAAGTGACAAAAGTTTGCTGTTGACACTAAGTTATTCAGAGTTGTAAAATCACGAAGGAGCTGTGAGGAACTGGAAAAAGACCTTGAAAGATCAAGTCATCATAGGAACAAAACACAGGAACTTCTTTGTAGATAAAAGAAATTTAGAAGACAATCTGAATTTAGATATAAAACAATGGGGTTTGAGTTCACCTCTATCTTCACTCCTACTTTTTGCCATAATGAGATTTCAGTATAACGAGAGAGAATTTTATGAAGACATAAGCTTTGTATGGGATAATAAGCCAACATGCAGGAATAAAATAAAAAATTAGGAACCGCTAAGAAAAGGTAATACCACCAAAAACAATGTGCATTTATAAATTCCTGGTGTGTTCACATCTAGAATGCTGTGTGCAGTTTTGGGTCTTCCATCAGAAAATACAACAGAACTAAAAACATTTTGGAAGGTTCCAGAATTGGAATCACAGTTATAGATGAAATAACGTTGTAAAAGTAGGATTTTTTCAAGACTGTGAAGAAAAGGACTCAGGAGGGATAGAAGAATCCTGTTAAATCATGGTATAAAGGACCCTTTCTAAGGGAAACTTTGTGAATGAGTTATAGTTCATTACAAGATTGTCACCAGGAAAACAGCAGGCCGAAGAGAGGGCAAGTACATGCTGAGAAGGTAGTAAGTGAAAGTTTCCCAGGTTCTGGTAAACTCTAGGGACTTGCAATCTTGTTGTATCTGCAAAATCTCATCAATTCATAATACCACAGATCTGCTGAATCTGTACACCACGACTACCACACACTAGAACCAGCAGCAGATTGTGTTACTCAAACAGATCCAAGAGGGATGCTCTGCTCTGTACAGATAACGTTACAGGTGTGTGTGTATACATACATACATATATATTCATCATCTATGTATGAGGAAGCAAAGAACCCTCTGCAGGACTTCCTGAGCTTCATCCCGGAAGCCATTGGCACACCACTAAAACCCTTCACTTACACTTGTTGCAGTACACAGCTGAAGATAGCTTCCCAACTGTTGCTCCAACCATAAATGTCCAAGCAATGGGGTTGTGTGAAGTCACGAACTATTAACAGCAAACGCTTTATTCTATTAACATCAACACTGTAATGAACAGAAGGTGTCCAAAAAATTTTGGTTTGTCTGTGCCCCCTCCAACTCCAGTCCCTACCAGAGAAAAGGTATTTTATAACACAAGCGTGAAACTAAGATGCCAGTACAATTTGTGGTTAACTTAGTGAGACTCTTTGCTGCAGAGTATTGCGACAATTAAGGCTATGTGAATTTACCATGCAAATGAGGGAATGATCCCTTAAGGGGTACTGTGCAAGAATTTCTGGCACCATAAGAATCTTAAGTCCCCGAACTGCAGAACTATGAGAGTATAGTCAGGGAAAATGTTACTATGCTTGCCCTTTCAACAAACTCATCCCTAAGTATCCACTGTTTGAGACAGGATGATAAGCTCAACTGAGTGTGATTATTCTTACTCATTCATATTCCAGTAGGAATTTATCTTCCAACAGACACAAAGGGAACTACTAGGATGATCTAGAATATGCAGACACCATATTATAAAAAAAAAAATAAAAAAGAGTAAAACTCTTATCTTAGGAAAATGAAGTGAAATGTGATAAACAATAGATTCAAAAAAATAAGAGCTACAGAAAAAAAAGTATTGAAGCCAAAAGATAATCATCATATAATAACATATCATATCATATATAACCATATAATAAGAAATTAGATAAAGGCTACAGTTTAACAGAATACACAGGTACAACCTACCAGTTGGAATACTGAGAAAAAACACCTTCATGCGTTCAGACCCTGAAAATCTCTGTGACCTTGTCAGCACCAGTATCAGAACTGTTTTAACACAACATCTTTCTCACTTAGGTCAAACCTATCTATGGGAAAGTACATCGGAGAGATGAATACTGTCGTGTTTTTTCTTGAAAGCTGAACAATCCCTAACATTGTTCTTAAAGAAGCACATCAGTAACGCAAGTTACCTTTGGGCAAAAATTTTAGAAGAAAATTTCCAATCAAATAACTGTTGTTCCTATCCAACAATAGGACACTTGCTTAGTCAATGTTAGAAATTGACACTACGTACAAAATCTATTACTTCAGTCAGAGCACTTTAGAATCACTGCCTTGCATAAGCTTCCACGAAAGTCTGTACATAAATAATAAATAAGGTAAACACTACTGATTTATTTTTCATGAATAGGTGAGAACGACAACATTTCTGATGGGAACACATAATTTGAAGCAAAAATTTCTTGGCTAGCTAGCTTAGCTTTTAGATCATGAACATAAAAAGATGCAGCCAAACATAGAAATAGTTTTTATGGACAGCACAAAAACCTGTATAAAAAGATACAATATTAGAGGTTCAAAGGAAATGTATGCCTCCCATCAAACGGCTTTTCAGAAGACCAAAAAAAAAGCTGCAATAGTTAAACTGCAGAGAAAGTAAGGCTGTAAGAAAATGTTATTCTTCAAGAAGCCTGTTCAAACAAGGGTAATAGAAAAATGTGTCAACTATGGCACATTAGGTTTAAGAACAAAATTAAGCCAGCCAAAAGAGCTGGAGGAATACTTGTGAAAAGGCATAAATGACACTAATAAGTTATTTTTCAAACAAATCAGGAAAACTAAGGTGCTAAGGTGTCTGTAGATCTAATAGATGATCAAAGGATAAAAAGAGCTCTTGGAACACAAGACCACCACAGAGAAGTGCTAGTAGAGAAGTTATAAAAGACAACTAGCAAGTGACCAACTGTCATTTGCTAGACAATATTCACTCAGGTGATCTACAAGAACTTCGGGATGAAAGCAGCTGAGCCATTAGCTACAGCATTCTTGTACGGATTGCCTTAGTGCCAGAAGAATGAAATGTGCCAAATGGACTCCAGAGGACAGCAGGAAACTAAATGGCAAGAACTCTGAAATTTGTAAGATACAAATAAGTAGATGTGTTTAAAAAAAAAAAATGGAATAAACACACTGGCAAGAGTCTTGACGGCTATTGCAAAGGGAAGTCATGCTTCATTAGATTTCCTTGAATGAGTCACTGGGGATGCAGACAAGAAAGATCCAGTTTATAAAGTCCACTGTTTGAATGCCAAAAAGATATTTCAAGAAAGTCAAGAAGCCGTAGAGTAAGAATGAACACCCCTGTGTGGATAAAAATTAATTAAAACACAGGAAACAGGCTTAAAATAAGAATAGTCTTTGAAGTGGAGAGAAATCACCAGTCAAATCCCACTGTGTTATTAAACATATTTAGACATGACTGGAGTCAAATTCTCCTGGTAGTTCTCCATCATTTAGGGTAGTGAGAAAAAAACAAAAACATAAAAAATGCTGACTGGGGGATAAGACAGTAGGTAAAATCCATACAAATCTTTGTGCCAAGTGTGATCCCTGCCATCTGGGTAAAACCAGGGAAGCATCCCTATATAATTGCACCGTACTTACACTTGTCCCTAGGTATGTACGATTTGATGCTGATAAAAACAGGATACTGAGTTTGATGGACTTTTGGCCTAACCCAGTATAGATATTCTTACGTCTCAGCATACAATTTATCTGTACAGAAGAGGAACTTTATTATGTAGATGAACAAAAAAGGCATGGTGTTTCCAAGTGGATTGTGTTAACATTATAAGTGACTTTGGATTTTGACTCAAAACGAAGTTCAAGTCACTCAAAGATACCACCATCTAAAAAGATGTTCATTTGAGTATTTGAGCAATTGCCATCACAAGACAGCGTTCACAAATAATTATCTGTGATGAGTGGAACTGACATACACAAATCCTGCACATATTAATGAGAGCAGACATTCATAATTCTGTACTTATTTCCTAACACATCACCTCTTAAAAGTAGCTCATTAAGTCAACTGTTGAGGAAGATGTATTCTACAGTATACATAAAAAATATTTTACTATTTTGGGGGAGTTTTATTAAGTAGCAAGCTTGAAATTGAGCTGTGTTACTTAAAATTGGTAATTAAAGAGCAAAAACAACAAATGGAAACCACTGCTAATAAAAATACTGTTCAGACATTACCTTCTTTATGTCTGAGTTTTTTAAGCATATGCCAATGGTTATTCTAGATTTTATGTGGTACCTGTCAGACTTGTGATTATGGAACTCACAAACAAATAAACAAAAAACAGTTAAGATGCACTGACACAGCAAAAGATACCTGTTGCCGCCAATCCAGCAGAATACAGAGCATAAAAGCAGCATACAACACGCCTCTCCTTTCTTTTAATTACTCCATTGTATTCATATCTATTCTGCTTCAATTCAACCATTGAACGAGCAGGGCAATACTGTAAAATGCAAGCAGTTACAGGAATTCAGTCTGTCTCCTTCTGGCTGAGATTTTTTCATTTATTTATTACCTTTAAGGTTTTCGGAACTTACAAACACTAAACAACAAGACTTGTAGATCATGTTTCATTAAGCTTTCCAGCCTGAAGGAGAGTAGATTAATCAAACTCAGTAATAATCTCTAGTGAAAATAATCAGCTGTAACAATACTTACACAAGGGAATAAAAAGTTTTTAAAACAAAGCAAAGTCGATCATTAGCAGGAAGTGGGAAATAAGTAGATGTATTAAATACGTAAAAGCAACAAAAAAGCTCAAACCTCGCACAGTTAGGATCATAAAAGAATGAGCAGAAAACACTCATAACCATACCACATTCCTGAATATTTTTCAGATTATGTTGAATATATAAATGAAACAACAGATTATAAATGTGAAATAATCTTGACATGACACTGCTAAACAATTACAAAGCAATAAACTTAATTTGCATTAGAAAAACTAGAACAGGAAATTATAATATGAAATACCTACAGCTAGTAGGTCTACTTCATATCTATATTCAACAGATTTTAAAACCCAAGACGTATTTTTGTTGAATTCAATTCCCCCCCTTTTTTTTTTTTAGAGTAAACACAACAGTTAAATATATGTAATTCACAGAATCACAGTTATTTAATTACTTCTATCCACTCTTTTGTTTCCATATACACTTTCTATTTAATCTTTTAAAACATCAAGAAAAATAGATACTTTGCAATTCCTATAAAAACTGAACAGCCTGTTAAGTACTAACAAAAGAATGAACCATAGCAGTTTTCTCCTGCTTAGCTGAATACAGAACTTGTACATTTGTAACGCTCATTTTAAGCAGTAAAATATCATGATCAAGTCTAATTTTTCAAAGAAATCTGGTTATCTCTTCAATTTGTGGCATAATTTGTCAAAAATATCCAAAAAAGGTAATGAAAATAACATTACTTCATTTCATCAGAAAAGTTTATAGGAGGTTCCAAAATAAAATTTCTGTTTTAAGCTTGCCCAGAAACAAAAATATTATATCTTTCGTAGCTCTTAGACATGTTGTTTTTGTTGTATTTTGATTTAAATGTGTGATATAACAAAAAAGATGTGTCAGCATTCTAGTGCAAGTTTTCATTCCTTTTTCTCCCATTGCCTAGTAAAGCAGTGCATAAGAGAAACCACAAGTTTTCATTCCTTCTTTCATAACCAAGCCATACTTTATTCCCACAGTTCCCAGAGCAAAGGGGAGATGTTATAATGTTCAAGCACAAAGTGAATTCTCATTTCACTATTTTTTGACTCATGAAACAAGAACTCCAAACAATTCCCACCTCAGGAACATAAGAAATTTAATTTTCCAGTTTGGGACTTGTCAACACATTGTAGCAGTACAAAACTAGTTAATCCTTCAATGGAAGAAAAAAACTCTTCCATGCTCAGCACTGAAGAGTTTCCAGTTTTTACAATAGTTTAAAAAATGTGTTTAGAAATCGAAGAAAAAAATTCTTTCTTCTACCAAAAGATGGTGGTATAATGCCTGACCTACCCAATGCACAAGGTAGCATTTATTTAAAAATGTAATTTTGTGCTAGAATTAAGCCCTTACATAAAATACGTGTAAAGCCGTATTTTTGTGCAAAGATACACTGAACTTCCATAAGATTGCAAAAATGAAATGTGACAATACAAAGGACTATAACTTTTGGTTACATTACTACAGGTAGCCTACAACTTGCACTATCCATTATCTCCATAAGTTCTTTAAAGATTAATTGCTGATAACCCACCCTACTAGACAAAATACCAATTGAAAGCATTCCAAACTATTTTTTCCGTTAAACAAGGTCATTGCCATTAAGCGTGTTGAATAAGGCTTTGCATAAAACAACGTTGCAAGAGTCACAAAAAGGTTATTTGATGCATGAGCTCTGTAACAAAACAGCCTTTATTTAAAAAGGCTGGAAAATTATACGGAGAATAGAGATCCAGTCAAGGGTTAGAACTTTCTTTCCCACAGTTAACTATCATCTACAGAAATTAGGAAGACACCAACTACCTTTTCATAATTCTTTCAAGGGCTCTAAAACATTCTCTCTGACTTTGGGATTTTCTGCCACAACTGATTTGCAATACTTCCTAGCTACTTCCTCTGATACTAATCAACATTAAACGTTAGAGTTTAGTTACACCAAAGGGAAAAAGGTTCAGAATACAGAAGACTGTCAATCAACTCAACCACTGATTTTTTTTTTTCCTTGGCAGAAAACAGAAGAGCTGCAACCAAGTCACTAGCAGAACACTTGCCAAGCCTTGTATCTTACCTCTGTCAAGGCAATACTTGTATTAACATTGAGATTCTTCTCTCAGCATGAGCCATAAAATAAAACATTCAGTTTATTACAGCTAAACCACAGCCTATAAATTGATACTGAATAAGAATTAAAACTATGAGGAAGTCTAACTCTTCCGCATGAAAAAACATAACTGAACAGAAAAGGGCAACAAATTTTACAGCAGCTGGAAATGCTAGATTTAATTATTGAAGAGAAATCATGCAGAGAAGTTAGCTGCCTAGCATGATTTATAGCAAATGCAAAGGGAGAGCCATGTGAAATTCTCAGTTAATCAACAGAAACGGCCAATAACAAGAATGCCAGCACTTTTTATTTCTAGGTATGATGAAAATTTGAAGTACAACTAAAAAGCCCGGAGACTGACAACACCAGACCAAATTTTAAAATGGCACTTTGAGGAGGTAGGTTACTTTGTAAATTATGGAAGCAGTTCAATTTTACAGCAAAAAAAATGATACTGTGAGGAACCAAGGGAAGAATCCTTGTGTTTTAGATAATTTCCAGAAAATTATATTGTGCTATTCAATGTTTCTCTATACATGCAATATGTAGCAATATGGATGGCTCAGTATAGCAACTCCCACCATCACCCCCATTTTCTAATTTCTTCATGTGATTCTTTGAGGGGAAAAAAAGCCATTGCTGGAACTCATCAAAAATCGACAAGAACTGAGACGTGGTATCACAGGTTTTGGTCAAAATTCACTAGCACTATCCGATAGCAAATTAAACCTCTATCAGAAAGATGAAACTTTATGATGCTTGAATATGCTAGACCTAAAACACCTGCAAGTTTACATATTTAAAATTCTATAAATATGTATATTCGCACACAAATACATGAGGAGATTTATATAAGACAGGATGCATATCCAAGACAATGAGCACTCTTGTCATAAATTATAAAATAAAGTCAATTACAGCACAAAATGCCCTCCCCCTCCTCACACCAAATCCAATTATTCTCTTAGGCCCAACTCTGCAGCAGTTTGCACACATAATCTAAGACAGTGCAAATCACCAGATTTTTCAAGGTCATTTATAGAAAGCATACTGGGTGGTAACATGAAAGCAGCTGTTAGAATTCAGGCATAAACAAGTTCCTCTTCAGGTCAGTCTTTCAGCTCTACCAAAACTCAGGGTGAGATTTTTATAAATGCCTAAGAGACCTGTGCATAAAAATGACAGAGACACTGGGCAAAATGTAAGGTTTTAAGTGTTACAAGGTTATAAATTGCATTAGGAATGCTTACATTTCCACATGAAATGTAAAAATAAGTGCTTCACTGCCACCTCACTAGAGAAACGTGTCTAATATTGCTTCATCAAGCTTGTCTGAGGTTTAATCGTACTGTAAAACTGTAAGTATCTCAGCTCCTTCTGTAGCCTCATATGGCTCTTATGTAGCCATAGCTCATATGTTCATAGATGGAACTACCTATAGAGGTAACAGTGAAAACATAGGTGAGGGATCAGGGGAAAAAAAGACGGACTGTATTCAACCATAGAAGACCTATCCTTCACCTCCAAAATACTATTTTGTCTTTTTTTTTTTTTTTTTTTTTTTTTTGCAACAGCTTTTAAGTTTCAGGCTTAGAAAAAAAAAAGATAGTATTATAACTTATTTGCTCATAATCCTCTATGGTACTTATATTATCTTCTATTAAAAAGGCATGATCAGGGACTCCAGACAAGGACTTTTTTGTCTTCGTGCAGACTGCTGAGTCATAACATGGAGCCCACCAAAAAGGGCAAGAAATTGCATCTTCCTAGAGAGCAGCTAATCACCTCCTGTTTGAAGAAGTTTCTGGCATGAAGGACTGCAGAGGCAAAGGAGACATGTAGATCAAGGGAGTCCGCAACACGAACAGAGAGACTCCTGACAGAAGGAACACAAAAACAGCCAAGATGGCAGACACCTTCCCACCAGAGACAGAAGTAGATGTACAGATTTTGCTGCTCCTCAAGACACTTCAAGTTCCTTAAAAAGAAAGATTTGCCTTGAAGAGACATAGGGAGGAAAGATTTCTTTTCAAAACTTTTCAAAGTTTAAATCTATCTGCTTCAGGCACTCAGAGCTTCCTCTATCTAAAGCAACAGAAACTGGAACAGTATGCCAAAAAAAAAAATCTCACTCTTCTGGTACCCTACTTCATAGAAAGGGCATAGACATTTTTCTGTCAACGTTCTCGTCCCCCCACATGGGATCACGGTGAAGAAAGGCCCCATCAGATCTCACGTGGCAAAGTGAACATGCCCCGTTTGCTGCTGCTTCTCTCCTCCTGGCTCTGAAAGAATTGACCAGTAATTGACCAGTGAACACTTCTCCATGCATTTTTGGCAAGAAAACATCCCCTCTCAGCCCTGTGCAACTTTTAAAAATGGCACATAACATGCTTTGTTACATCACGTTTCCAAAGTGGACTTGTTCAGCTAAGGACTGCCTCTCCTTTGAGGAAGAGCTTATTTTCCTAGTTTGTTCCTTCCTTCTACAAGGATCGTTCTTTCCCCATTTATGGTTATAAATTATAGAATATTTGCTATAACTTATAATCATAATAATACATAACAATATACAACTACACAGCTTTGTTATGAAGCTTGTCTGAATTTCCATTTTCTTTCTTCTGCCTCTGGAGGCCCCAAATACCAGACTTCAAAGGTGACGAGATATTTTGCCTTTTACTTTAAAACTGCCATTGCCTTTCAAAAAAGAAGGAAAAAAGAGTGAAAAGAACGTTCTCCAGTAAATTCTGTAAGACTACACTGCTCTATCACCATGGTGCACACCTGTCCAAAATCCAATATTCATATAGCAAGGCTCATCTTCGCCATGACTTTTAGAACTGAATAAAAATGAAAAATGGGTAAGAGTTCTTGCCACATTTCTCAGCTGTCTCTGGATCTTTATCCCTCAATGAACCAGCCTCATCTCTTTCCTCCACATAGCACAGGTGGTAAAGCTTGCTTCTGATGTGAACCACCAATGCTTGTCCAAAGCAATTTTTTCAACAAGTTGCAGCTTTCCAACTAGTAATTACCAAAATAACAAAATGTTTTAAAATGCAATTAAAAATGCATTTGTACACACCATTCTTCAGGGATAAGTGCTATAGGATCACATTATTTCCCCCTAAAATGCTTAAACTTTTTGTTGTACAAAGGATCCATTCACTTTCTTCAACTATAACAGCAAGGAAATTCGCTGCCTTAGGATGACAATGATACAAAACATTTACCTTAAATTTAAAATGTAACTGGAAAAATTCACAGCAGAAAAATCACACTGCTATTTATTAAAGACATGATCTCTGGTTAAGGAAGTCCCTGACTCACGGATCTCCATAAGACAGTATTTACAGAAGTGTGACCTATCTGCTTCCTTGTACAATTGCTCCTGTCTAGGTATATACCATGGCAGATAGGATATTGCTTTTAACGGACCATGTACAGTCTCTCTCATGACCAGAAGACCACCACCTCCATTCCAATAGGAATTCACTTCCCAAGAACAGATGGAAGATGCAGCAAATCAAAGAAGTGGGTGCACACAAAAGACCAAACCTCACCAGTCATGCTAGTCAAAACAGTCTTTTTGCTTAGGGCTCACAGTCTGCTATGCATCCTCACATGTCCTCAAAAGAGAGAAATGAACCAGATCAAAGGCTGTATAAATTGTTTTGAAAGCCCCTTTTCACTTACTTGCTAGTCCTTCCTTTCACATGCCTGTAAGTCTGTCATGACATGAGTGTTAGGACCAAAATACAGGCATCAACACTCACACAAGAGGAACATACCTACCAATTACTTTACAAAGCATGTCTGCAGCCCAGCACAAACCTGTTCCCATTAGGGGATGGAACAGCTCCAATCAAGTCACCTGACAGTGCCTATTTCTGGGCACGACAGAAGAAAAGAAGGCTATTTCTATAGCCCTGAGCACCATTTTAAAAGGCTAGAAGGAATAGCACAACTAGAAAATGCCACTGTTACAAGCCAAGCACAGTAGACAGGAAGCATGCAAAACAGACCAAACCACAGATACAACACAAGAATTTCTCATCACTGATATGATACCTGAAAATTCTACCAAATTAAACTACCTGTTCTCCTTTACACACACAATGAAAAACAAACCACCGTACTTCTGAGTGAAGCCTGCCACAGACCTTAGTGGAATGCTAACTTCACCGGATTTCTTATTGAAGCATCTAGTAGAATCAAACAGTTGTTTATCTTGATTTTCATACATCTGCAGAAGTGATGTTAGACCTGCTTTATTCCAACACAGTGACAAAACCAAGCTCAGTAAACACACCGCTGCTATTTTAGTACACTAGTTTCTGTTTAAGTTCAACCTGATGAGCTAAACCCCTTGAGCCATCATATTGAGATAGCACAGATTCAAAACAGCACCAGCTTGAAAATTATCAGCCAAGTCTTATCCTAAAGAATTAAATCACAGCAGAACTCAGAGCTATATTAAAAATGTAAGTGGATGCTCAGTGTAAATTTCTTCCAGACATTATGAAAAGGTGTTCCAAGTCTGAAATAAGGCTAATAGAGAAATTGTCACTGAAATGCTGTATTGGTTGATAGCTCATATTTACATGACAGAATACTATACTTCACGCAGATTTCTCTCACATACCCACACCTTTGTGTATAGTTTGCATCTGAAGAAAAAAAATGAGCTGTTCACGTAATCAATGATGCCATGTCATGCATGGAGCTTCTGCATAAATCCAGAGGAAAAGATGTCAAGCATGTCCCACTCCAATGATTATCAGGCAAGGAAGTAAAAAGATGCACTTTTCATCTCCACAGGACTGTCGCCAAACCCTTGATGTAATAAATGAAACATGCCTGCTATTTCACCATTGCAAAATGGTACTGTAGATATCTTACAACATCTCTGTTTTCAGGAGGGGGTAACTAGGTCTAGATGAAGTGCAGATATGTTATTAAACAACGCACAGCTTGAATCCTGGGGCCAACACAGATGACCTTTAGAACATAAGCACTGTCTAAGACAAATATGCTTTCATCTTTGGGGAGTATTTTTTCAAGTAAGGATTTAAGAGAAAAACAGTTTAGAAACACGTTAAACATAAATGTGCCTTCAATCTCTTAATGCTTCATTTTAAAAACAAAATCACAAGTAGTATCACATGTCAGAAGAAAGACTAAGTACTTTATAAGCAGAGTATTAGAGAATTCAGTGAGATTTAACTTCATTTTCATTAAAACAATCCCCTAATTAAAGCAAACAGAAGGAAGCTACATGAAGTAATTAAGATCCAAAATTGGAGGTATGGCTAAAGTGATTCAGAAAAAAGGCTTGTATTTTATTACAGGTCTATAAAACAAAGACCTATATTTCACTTTGGAATCCCTTAAGTGGGATGAAAATACAAAAACATAACAAAACTATACTGCAGCATGCAAACCATAAGTAAAATGTTTTTAGAGATGGATTAAATGAAATAGTAAACTATGCAAAAAGTACTTTCTTGATTTGCACTTAACAGGCTGTTATCATTTATCTTCAGGAAGGTTCCCCCCCCCTTTCCTTTCCAGAGTTGTATCTTCACTGTGTTTCTAAACAGCTGTAAGACATACAGCATGATTTGCTTCAAGGAAAAGAGGAGCACTGGTATGATAATTTCTTCCTCCACAAACTATGATTGCAGATTCTGAGTTGTTCTACACAGCCTGTTTTTCCATCACTGTTATTGGCAAACCATCAAAACTCCCTAGGACTGCTAAGCATTTTTTTAGGATGGAGTCTCCCATGCCTGAAAAGTCTATATCACACATTGGAATCCTCAGACATAGGAGGTTTGTTCAAGTGTTTTGTTCTTTGGTGGTTGTGTTGTGTGGTTTTTTGTTGTTGTTGTTTGTTTTGTGTGTACGTGTGTTTTTGTTTGTTTTGTTTTTAAGATTTTATTTCTTACCTCAAATTCAGCATGCCGGTTAATATCCTCCGCTCTCTGTCTGTTCAAGATGAATTCTGCTTCGTTAGCCACTCTGACCAAATGGTCCTTCATAGTTTGGCTCATCAACCTGTGGAGAGAAAATATTGAAGAACAACCTTAAGAGAATCAAGTCCTGAAAGAAAAATTATGTAAATATGGTATGCATACAAATATTTTGAACTCTGTTCCACAATATTGACTTTATTGTGTTAAGAAAATGTCATAAATAAGGTTGAAGGGTAATTTTCTGGCAACTTGCAAAACTGTATTTCAATCATAAATCAAGCTAAGAATTAAACAAAATGCAAACACACTAAACAGTCATTTGTTTTACTTGAAATATAGATATCTAAGAAAATCTTTCATATACAACACATGCTAAAAAATAGTAAGAAGCTTATGCATGTGAACATTCAGAATGAATGCCCTAATGTAACCAGTGTAAAGTCCAATTAAAAAAAAAGTGAATTACGTTGAAATATAGTTTTCTCCAAATGCAAAACTGAAATTGTATGTCAGGTATACATTTAAGTAATATTTTCAGGATTACAGAACATGCTCAGTCTCACAAATAAAATGCTGATATACATTGTTTCAGGTTATGCACAGAAGAAAGCTGTAATTCAATCTGAGATTTCTGAGGCCTTCATAAACTTTGAGTTTATGAATGGTAGCAGAGCTGACAGATTGAATTACAGCCCAATTATTCTGTGAGTTCATATATTGTTACTAAAAAACATTTCCTTTTTAATTAGTTACACTGGGATTCATAAAGTTTAAATTCAGGAGCTACACTGTTTTAGAAGGTGCATTTTTCCAAAGGATCCAAAAATAAACCAGACAAATTCATTACTACTAGTTAGTTTTTTTCAAACTACCTGGTATTCTAATTTGTTTTATTAAAGGCCTTCAGTTGCTAATGTAGAAAAGAGCAGAAAAACAAACTTGCTTGCCTTGCACATAGAAGCTAAAATACATTTCAAGAATTTCACAGGTTCTATCGAGACCCTTTCTTTAGGAAGGCAGGCTTGCTTATACAGGGTGCCTTCTAATGCATCAATTTTATTACCTAGAACTTATCTGAGCTAAAGCTCCACTTGTCTCTATACGTATGTTTGATAGTAAGATCATTAATGCTCTGTTGTCCCTTTTCCTACCCTATTCATGATTATGCACTTGCAGTAGGCTTGCAGGTCACAAGCAAGCAATTAGAAGAAATCCAGAGTCAGAAAAACACCCGAAGATGAAAAACTTCTTTGTTCCTTGCTTCTCACTCTACAGGGCCAAGAAAACTGCAGCAGTAGAGCTAAAGGAGACAGACAATGGGATCACAATCCAGTTAAGTCACTGGATGCTTTCCTCTAAAGAAGCAGCATTTGGAAAATTTTATCTTATTAACACATTAATTACATTTTGTGAATATAAAAGTGTCATAACAATCCTTTCTGTTATCTACTCTGGCCTTCTACATGAACTTCATCATGCATGTTTTCCACTAAATAATTTCATTTCTATTTTGTATTATAAGATTTGAAGAGATTTTACGCGTCTTTCTCCTATAAGTTTTATAACAAGGTAACTACTGTCAATATTAAAAAAATAACACTAATAACCCATTATGTCTTGTATGCTTCCCTCTTGTTTTTTCTTCCAAAAACTAGATTACATTAGTTATCTTTCTGCTAAATAAAAAGTGTATCCAAAACTTCTCTTTATAAATACTTTATTCATACCAAAAGAATATATTTTCATTTCTTTGATTAATCAAATCAATTGAATTTCTTGCCATTTCCAGCATAGTATGTACACCCAAGCTGAAAGTAAAACTGCAGCTTAGTGATTTCCTTGTTACTTAGGTTCCACAATCTCTTTATGCAGACCCATGGGCCATGTTTGCCTTCTTGTAACACTTATACCACTTTTATTTTTATCTTTAATTTTTGGGGGGTTGTTTGTTTGTTTGTTTTTTAGTTTTTGTTTTTAAACACTGAAATGCTGTTGAATGTGGTGATTTGCACTCCCCCTTGTTAGACTGCCATTTGATTTGGCTTTATTTACAGTGAAGTTATTAAATTGCCATTTTTCTGATCGTTAACATCAGAAGAGGTGTGTTTGGAGCTGTCCTGGTTTCCAGGTGTCCAGGGCAGGAACATGGATGGACATAGATATTTTGTAATATTTTCATTGTAATGCATATGAATGACACTGAATACCAGGCCTACTCCTCTGCTTTCAGCGTACACCAGATTCAAGGTCTCAGACTCTTCCTCCTTTGCCTGAGCACTTGGTTTCCAGACCAAAGCATTTAATCATGTGATGAACTTTGAGAAGACGAACTGCCTAGTAAAAACAAGCAATGGGGCAGATCCCATGCGGGAAGTTAAATATATACTTGCATACTTTGCTAGGCCAGGAATGAAGTGCTAACACCACTGAGAGATGGAGTTCCAGCCAAACAGATGAGATATTCTGATTTTTATTGTTACACAGAATGAGAAAACTATGGGAGAAATCAAAAAGTCTTTTTACTCTGATTTCTGGCTGCTGAATGGTTAGATGGTTGAGTAAAAAGTCAGCCTTCTTAGAACAAGCAAAAAGGAGACAGTGCAAGCGAAGAAAAATGAACAGAAAAATGTGTGTAAGAAAAGAAACAGTTAAATCCTGGGTTAGTATTACTGTTGCCCAACAATTATCAATTTTATTCAAAATATAGCAAAGGCTTTATAGGTGACATTTAAAACAGCTGTTTAGGCATAAGTGTCTCATAAACTACCACAGGGATGGATTATGATTGTTCCAGATACTACCATAACAGAGAACTTGGAGATAACTGAGAAAGGAGGATAATGGTAAGCTTTCCTACTTGTACTCCTCATAAACCTAGCATATAAGAGATTCTTTCTTCAAAAGGAGATAAAATATACATGGATATGCAGCCTTTCATGGGATCTAACTGCTCAATGTGTTAAATGTTGGAATTACTGCTGCAACGAAGTTTTACAATTGCTTTGTTGAACAGATACTTTACAGATACCCTATTCCATCATCAAAAAGTGCAGACAAGCCCATAGTTTGAACACATTTACCCCCCTCAAAATATGAGGGGAAATACACAGTGCAGAGACACCAAAAAACCTTGTCTCTATATAAACCTTAATAGCACTCAGAAAGGACAGCAAGGAGGGGACACATTAATCCCATTTTTTCTATCTACGATAGCCACTCAGAACACGTAAGAACCAAGTGAAAATAATTCTGAGGTTGTGTTCAAGTTCTGCTTGGTAGCACAACAGATGATTTCTGAAAATTTTAGATCATAGTAATAGTACAATCCCCATATGCTCACAGAGTGCAGTATAAATACCTTCTTGTTACTGTTATTTCAATTTATTTTTTAAAAGCAGATGTTACTAAAACACTCTACATAAAAAAACATTTAAGAATTCCCAGGCACTCAAAAGCGTTTTATGATTTTGCTTTTTTATAAAACAAATTAATGACATATTCCCCAAAGCAAAACCTACCTTTGTCACATACATGCACTCCACAATTACTAGCATCTCCAATAATAAAAGCTTGCATTAATTTTTAATCATTAGAACTGTTTTCCCCAAAAAGCTTCTGCTTGCTCATTAAGTTGCAGTGAAGCTCATATGTTTCCAGTTACATAAAAAGATGCAATTTAAATCCATGCACAGATGATCAAACAAAACCCCGTGAAATAAAAAACTGTTCTAAGAATGGTTGTGTAAGTCACAAAATACCGTAGTGCGCAAAATAGTCATGTAGCATCAAGAACCCCACCTCAAATCACTTATCCATCTCTAAAACACATCCAGGCTACGATTTCTAATTTTAAGCACATTTAAAATGTTGCTTAAAGTCTAGACTAACAATCTTCTGTGGTTCAAATTCACACATTAAAAAAGCTGCTTCTGCTATGAAACCAAAACAATAGCATAAAAAACTCAGAACATAAATCACTGAAAATCCCTTTCACAAAACGTACCACTTAACCAGAAGGGGTTGCTAAAAATGAAAAGCAAGGAAATGCGGAAAATGCTTTTTCCCCTCACACAAATCAAGACTAAGGGGCAGGTTCTGTGTTATCAGAAGCTCAGGGCAGAGAGCCTGCAATGAGGAGCAGTCTGGCAGGAATCAATTCTACTTTGGACATGACTACATTTACCATTTTTTCCTGAGCCTTTTTTGGTCAATTATGCACAAAGTGTAAGTGTGTCAGTTATCATCCATTTTTTCATTAATAGCTATATTTTTCTAACAATTTTCCATCACAGTAGTTGCTCCTATGGCAACACATTCTCTAACATTCATTCCTTGAGAGTGACCGCACTACTGTGAGTGGAAGACAATTGAATGGGGCAGCCTGCATCTGTCCCGGTTTCTGTTAGAAAAGCATGTAAGCAATTGGACAACTTGTCTGATTGCCAACTATTTCCAATATTAAAAATATATATATTTGCATTTATTACCAGCAAAACGCAGTATCTGCAATTTAAGAGAATGAATGGCAGGTGATGTCAAAATTTTCATAGTACTTCTATAAGAAGTGCTATGGAAATAGAGATGATCACAGCATTCCAGATTTTAAACTACTGGATGTTAAGTATTGGGAGAATACCACTGGTTACTTCTGGTTATTTCTGGGGAAGTTTGGGGCTTTTTTTGGCTGTTAGTGGAATTTTTACTTTCTAAGGATATTGAGTTTGTATGCAGCATGCCCTCTTGCTCCTCCCAGTAACTACAGAATTCTTTGCATAATTCCAACAATTTTTTTTTAATAGAAGGTTGGAATTTCTCAAAAAAGCACTAGTTTTATATCCAGCAAAGGACAAAAACCCTTGAAAGCATCCTTGGAAAAAAAAAATCCAGTCATCCAATATTGGAAGAGAATATTCTGATACAGAGATTTTTTTATGCGATTTCATTCCTCATTAGACAGCGGAGAATCTAGCCATGTGAAAAAGCTACTGAAACACAAACTTCATTAGTGCTGCTTCTCCTGGATATACTCTCGAATCCTCAGACTTCTTTGTTTGGGTTTGGTTAAGGAAGTGAAAGGGGGATGACAAAAGGGAGGAAATTATACATATATTCTGTTCGCTTAATGAGGTTAGCTTTCCATTAAACTTTGTGACATTTTTTTTAAAGCCAATGTTGTCTGAATATTCATTTACAGATATATAAACGTGTGTAGAACACAGCACTTCATTCTTTGGATGACCAAGAAAACTGTGCTTGCAAAAATTAAAACTAATCATGTCCCAGAGTCTCTTCAACTGAAAATCTGAAAGAGTAATTGCTGCAGCATGCTTAGGAGACTGATCCCTCAACCCCTGCCATGCCAAACCCATTATCACTCCAAAGGGGATAATAACTGTCATGCCTAGTCTCAAGCACAA
The DNA here is from genome assembly GCF_963932015.1 of Anas acuta. Taxonomy (NCBI): domain Eukaryota; kingdom Metazoa; phylum Chordata; class Aves; order Anseriformes; family Anatidae; genus Anas; species Anas acuta. The sequence goes on from NC_088982.1 coordinate 43,661,082, forward strand.
GTACATTTGTTAGTGCACTGACTGATACAGAAAATAAGGTCTAGCATAAGAGATGTTTCACACTTAAGTGTGCTAATGAATCAGAGTGACAGGAGAGTTTTAACCTTCACAGAGCAAAGGAGTTGTTTGCTAACTAGTCAAGTAGAGGAAAGCAGAGTCTAACCAAACAGACAGTAATACACGCCAGGAAGTAAAACCAAGTGTTTGTTCTTGTTTTCCAGATCAGAAATAGGAGTTTGACCGTCTCCTGCACAAGTAGGAAAGATAATTAGTTTCATGGTGAAAAAAAGGAATCTGCCTGGACACCCTGGTAGTCTCCAAAGCAGAGGACTGGCTACAAGAGCTGAACCAATTGCACCTAAAGGATGGTTCCAGTGAACAGATTTTCTCATCAGTAAGGTCTTGGGTTGAGGCTCAAAACACAACTCTCCCAAAAGGCAGGATGCAAAGGTGAAAGGTAAGCACAAAGACTGAAATCTAGACTGACAGAAGTTCAACAGACTAAGGAAAATGTTTGACAATCTATACTTCTGCTGCACACATGGCTCAGTACAAAGGGAAACAATGGAAACAGGCATCTTTTTAACAAGTTTTCAAAGCACAGTAACAGTGGTCCCAGACACAGTATTATGGAATAATGCTTGTTGATATTAATTAAAAACAGATTACTATTTAGTGTAGCAATGTTTTGAAACCTATATTTCTTTCCATGCACAGGAAGATTATTTTCCAATACCTGTTTCTCCTGTTTTTCACTTACATTCTGCACCTTCCTGCGTTTCTGCAGGTTTTTTTTTTGGTTGGTTGGTTGTTTTTAAACTATGTATCCTAGCCTTCAAAAGGCTTCAGTTGTGTATTTCAGATTTAGGTAGGTTTACTGTTCTGTATCGTCACATAGTAGTCCACTGTCTAGAGATTTTCTTCAGTTCCCGAGATCCAAAATTTCTCTGGGCACAAACAAATCAATTCTGCTATACACATGCAGCAGACATGATGCACTTGGAAAGCCTGGGAGCAACTAGGTAGGTATGTTACATATTAGTTACTTGTGAATGTACTGAAATTCAGCCCAGCACATTCTGACTGCAGCACGTACACTGTAGATCTTACGAGTCCCAAAGGCAAATTTTCTCTACATATTTCTGGACGGGGAATCCTAGCAAAAACATGGCAAGTCTAAACATAAAACTTTCAATTGGTGAGAGTTAGAGAGGTACATTCATACCTTTCACGTAAGAGCAAAAAACACACTTGAAGGCAAATAAAATAAGAGAGTTAGATCTCTTCTTCTAGAGCTCTTTCAAGTCCAGACACATTTTCAGTTGTCTTATTTGCTTGTTAAAGAAAAACAGAAGGACACACTTGAAACTGGAATATCCACTGATATCTTTAAAACTAGTTAAAAAATGAGTAATAAACATGGGGAATAAGAAAATACTCTACCAAAGTTATAAAATGACTAAGACTTCTACCACCAAGAAAGCAGACTACAGCAATTTTAGGACTCCACAAATTCCAGGCACTTCTTATAGTCCCTAATTTTATTTTATTTATTCTAACACTCCATGTGTCGTGGTACCCCACAGACATCCTTACTTGCTGAAACCAGTTCTGCCCTTTGTACAACCACTTTGTCATCTTTTATTGAGTACTTACAGGAGACAATTTAAAAATTCCACTATTATACAGTTGTGCAGTGGAAAGTCTGAAAGTCCCTCAGCTATTTCCATTTTTTAAGTTATAATTAGAAGGTTTCACCTTTAAGAGTTCTTAAGATTATAATGTTATGGTGAAAATACATCAAACAATCACAAAAACAATAAAAACACACAGCCTGAAATGCTTTAGTATAATGTTAAGATACGTGCAGGAAAAATAATGTGCTACCTGTATAAAGAGAAGAAAAGAGTAGTTCTGGAATGCAGTTCATGTCGTAAGAAGGATAATAGTTTCGTTTTAGTGAATGCTGAAATGCCACAAAGTACTGCAATGACCAATTCAGCAATAACGTTAAAGGCTCCTATAAACAGCAATGGAGGAAAATGGAGCTAGATAAAAGGAGACATTTTTAAGAAATGAATCCATTTTCTTCTTCCCCATAATGAAAGTTATGTTCCCACTTTTTTAAAAAATCAACTCTGCTATGAGTCATGAAAAAATGAAGTAACAATTACTTAGATATTTTCTGCTAACCAAAACCACACTTTTCAGTCTTTAAGGGATCATTTGTCCCTCAGACAACCACTCTGCTAAGACGAGACTGTAAGTTATTGATGTTGTTTATGGAGGTGGAGGAGTGATTCCATCTGTCTGTGATGGGCACTGTAGGTTTTTAAAAGAAAATAGCCAATTCCAAACACCTCACTGATAGAATGCTCTCTGAAAGCTTGACCTGAACAAGCATGCTACTAGGTAACTGCTACTTACAACTCAGTCTCAGTAACTGATTTGTTCGTGATAATCATCTTACCCAGATGAACCTTACATTGTGGTTTACATGTGTGTGGGATCTCTACGTTATCTATGCTAATAAAACATTAATCAAGGGCCAAATTTATAGCAGGCACTTTATAAGTAAGGTCAAGACAGGTCAGCCTCACATAATAGGAAACAACTACAGGCTAGATCTTAACACTGTAACTGAACACCCTTGTTACTTTACCTTGGCCCTTGGGATCAAGACTAGTAGCAAAATGTTTTTTCTGCCTCACAATGGTGTTTCCCTCACCATAAACTGAAATGCAACCATTAAAATGGTCATTACTTCTATGCATCCTGAGAACATCCGTACATTTTAAAATACAAATCTCAAACAGCCATTTTCCCTAGTTCTACAATGATAAAAAGATATTTATAGAGCATTTTAATTTATGTGATAAATTATTCTGTTTTAACTCAGTAGCTGTCTTAATGCTGTAAAATTGATTTTCTATTGGGATTTTACTAGCTTAAGTTGCTCGCTAACAGAATTTAGGTTTAGAAAATGATGTTTCATATAATACTCTTAGCTAATTCATTAAGACATCTTAAAAAAATCCTTCAGAAAAAGTAAATATTGCTCTTAGTCTGCCCCAGCAATCAATTCCTAATGAAGAAAATATTGATGACTCTGAATACACACTACAAGTTAAAGATCACGGCCCCATCACCTGCTCTGTCATTTTCTTTAAGTCCCACTAATATACATATATAGTTATTGATAAAACATTAAACCTAATTGGTAATAGTAACTGAATTTTTATACCTTAAAGGGACCCTTTTCCTTTTTATTTTATGAAGTAGATGGAATATAAATGAGAAAACTGGAATCTAATTTTTGAGACAAAGGCTTATCTTACACTTCTAGCTATAATGCCTTCCAAATATCAATTCCCTTCCTCAAGAGATTAGCCGAATACAAATTATAGTTTCAATGTTAACCAGTGCACAAGGACAGGAAGAAAGAAAATCCATGACACTGATAAGTGATATGTTTAATGAAACCAAAGAGCATTCACATTCTGCAAAATCTCTTACTCAGTATTAGAACTAAACAGAAAAATTCAAGAATGCAATTGCATGCTTCTGAAACTCAAAGAAAATGGGGAGGAAAAAAAAAAGCAAAAGCAAAATTCTTTTAAAACATTTCAAGCCACTTAACTTCCTAAAAGCTAAGTCAGAGAGTCAGAGTTGCTATCAAATATTGTGACTTACCTTCCTTCATTAACAAGCTCTATAAAGGCAAGGCCAGCATTCTTTTGTATTGAGTTTTGCCACTCCTGGAAGGGAAAAAAAATAAAAAAAAAATAGTTTGAAAAAAGAAGATCAAGTAACATTGCCAGGAAGAGGAAACAAAACAGTATCATTCACTCAGTTATATTTTATGGAGGAAAAAAGAAAACACAAAAACATCCCACAAATGACTCTTTCAATTCACTGTGTTGTACACCAATACTGAACTTACTCTGGTTCACTGATGCTCCTTAGGTAATGTTTCATAGTATTTCAAATTAATATGACACTAATTCTTCAAACTCAGACTTCTTTTATAACTTAAATACTATATTACATATATACTGATGATAATCTTCTCACCTTAACAACATACTGCCACTTCTGCTCTAAATATCTGGTTTAAAAAATAAATATCTGCGTTATTGACACCCAGTATATTCCACCAAAACAATAACACACTGAAATAATCGTAGCAGCATAGAGACTGGCAGTGAACATTTCTCACTTCCAACAGAATCCTGAACTAGAGCAAAATTCTACATGCCCTAAACAGGTCGGTGCAGGCTTTGCCTGGCCCCCAAAAGAGACACTGAAAAGCAACTAACTCAGATCTATCAATGGGGCTTGCTTCCACTTTTGAAAGCTGACACAAAAGCAGAATTGGTTAACAAAAACACAACCAAGATTTTTAATCCTAGACTCAACAGCAGCGAGTTGACAGAGTTACAAAAATATCAGGGTAACACGTGTGAACCGTAGATTTTGAAGAAAATATACAAGCATCTGGATAGAACAGACTAGATATAACTCTTCATTTTAAAAAGTCCTAAGTTGTAATTGAGTTTGTTTTCCTTCTAAACATATAGAAAGCAATATTTCTGTAGCACACAGATACTTTAGTATGCTGTTCCACATCAGCTTTCTTGATTTTTCACTATTTGTTGTAAGAAATAATAATCCTAGTGGTCATTCTTTTTAAAAACCTCGTCAATTCCAAAACAGGCAAAAAATAGAAAATCACAAATACCTCTTCAAATCAATTTCAGATTTCTGAATCTAGGAGTATTCAATAGCCAAGATATCACCAGAGCAGGTTTTTCACTACTCAGTTTTGCAAAATTCTATTACCTCTCTCAGTCAGTGACATGAAGGTTTGATCAGACATACACAAACGACAACAGAAAAGTGTTGTTTCTTTATGATTTCAGTCCCTATTCTTTCCCCTCGTCCCCCCAAAAAAAATTTCCAGATTTCCAATGTAGGGCATTGGTAACACAGATCTTCCAGGGCTTGAAATGTTCCAGGATCAACATGTTTTTATTATTTTTAAGCTGCAACACCATATTGCAATTTTGTAGTCAGAATTAAGAGTGGAATAATTGGAATTTGTGATGTATTATTCCTCATGAATTATAAATATATTTCATTACTTTTTATATAACTAGTTTATATGCATTACTAGGCAAGCAACATTCTAAATGTCAGCTAGGTTCCATTTACATATTACCATGTATGTTTTTGGTGGTAGTGATTTTTTGAGGAGCACGAGCAGCACTGGTCCTAATTGCTACATATATTTTACTGATATTTCTCCCACCATTCTTTGTCCAGTTCTCTCCTACTGCAGCCTCATGATTACCACTACATGACTTCAGGTTACCATGTAAGCTGTCTGAAATAGCTTTAAGAAACATTTATTCCTATTTAAAAAGCCTTTTAGGTGCTAATATTCTAAACAAAATAATCTATGCAACTAATTCTCACAAGAGGTTATTCTAATGTAATATCAAGTTGTAAATATTTAGCTTTGCATGACGATAATTAAAATGATTGTTAGCTTAAACGTGTGAAAGCTCAAGAAAAGCAAAATATTTTTTTCTATTTATGACATCATCCATCTGTTGCTGTGTTAGTAATGTCTCTGCTCTTTAACAGAACTCACTACAGTACTTGAAAATTTAATTGGTGAAGATGGAGGTTGCCAAAAGTGAAAAGAAAGGGCATTTATCATGATAGTTTTCAGCATTTTTCTCTACATCAGACATCATCAAAGGCGGTGTTAGTCTAAACAATTTCATAAATCACAGCTGAACACACCCTAAAGCTAGTTTTAATAGCTGAAAGAAAAGACTAATGGTCATCATCTTTCATGATCCCTTCAATATTTCCCCACAGTATATGTTCTCTCTCAAACAATTACACTCAGTATGCATATTGCATTATTATATCAACATCTTAGTTATCCATCTCCCAAAGGCATTAGGGAAAAAACACGTTAAAAGCCTCAAACTCAACCACTAATGCAACTAAATAACTACAAAACACATTTCAGCACTTTCCTAAGGAAGGACTGTAAGGGAAGATCAACAAAGTCAATAATTTCATACCTGTTCTAAGCTGTACTTAATTGACCATCATTTCCTATGGCTATAAATGTTTAGTAACTGAGAGACAATCTACTTTTAATGTTTTTGGTCACTGCAGACTGAGAAGCAAAAAATAAAAAAACTTGAAGCACTGAATGCTATCGCAAATAGCTACAATGAAAATCAACCATTACAAGAAGACAAATAAGAAATTACATTTTATTCAAATACTATGCCTGACATGGAAATTTCTTAGCTCATCATTGTTTCACCTACTTCCTTAATGGAATCTGTAAACACTTGCATAAGTACTCTAGATAAAATACAAGTACTATATCATTTCTTGAAATGGTGTTTCAAGTCTCATCTGAATTATAATTCTACATGGAATAACATCTTACATTTCCTGGAGCTACTGTACAACTCTGACATAAGAAAAGCTATGTCACAGTCCCCTATAGCACTAATTTTGTATCGTCAACAAGTTTCATTAACGTTTTCTTACTGAGAGCACAAAGATCATTAAATGAAAACATTAAACAGCACTAGTCTTAAAACCAACCTTTCAGGTGAAAAAAATCTCCCTCAAAGTTTATATTGTGACCTCCTGCTGCCCCATTTGAGCACATTTAAAAAAAAAAAAAAAAAAACTATCAGTGTTTGTTGGTCATCCTTTAATTAATCTTAACTAATCCTAGAATCACAGAATGGTTTAGGTTGGAAGGGAGTGAAGATTTTCCTCCTAAATCTCCCCTCTTTTAGTTTAAAACCATTTCCCTGTGCCTTGTCATTATCTGACCAAGCAAAAAGTTACTCTCCATCTTTTTTTTTTTTTTTTTTTAAATAAGTCCCCTTCATTTTTATAAGCCCCCTTCAGGGCTGCAATAAGATCTCCCCAGAGTGAGCCTTCTCTTCTCCAGGCTGAACAGCCCCAGCCCTCTCAGCTTTTCTTCACAGGAGAGGTGTTCTGGCCCTCTGATTAACTTCGTGGCCCTTCTCTGGACCCACTCGAACAGCCCCACATCTTTCTTGTGCTGAGGGCCCCACACCTGGATGCAGGGCTCCAAACAACACCTCCCAAGGGCAGAGCAGAGGGGGCATGATCCCCTCCCTCGGCCTGCTGGCCACTCCTCCTCTGGTGGATGCAGCTGGCCTGTGCTGCAAGCACACACTGCTGGCTCATGTCGAGCTTTTGATCCACCTGAACTCCTAAGATCTTCTAATTATTTACCCGCACCAGCCTAAAAGCCAGTATATATAACAGCAGGTATTAGGAGCCAGTTTCAGAACAAAGAAACTGAGGTTGTTCTTCACACACTGCATTACAAGCTAGTGGAACCTACCACCAAAGGATGCTTGTGCTTTTTAAATGTTCAGTAGGTTCAAGATAAGACTGCACAAATGGATGCAAGGCAAATTCACAGATATTTAGTAAATACACAGAGACTACATCCAATTCAGAAAATAGCCCAAGCTGAAAAGAGCAGGAAGGGAAAGAATACTCATGAAGGAGTGTCATACATGCTTGCTTTGTTTTACTCTTCTCAAGCATCTCTTTGGGTCCATAGTAAGAGATACAACAGTAAGCAAGGTGGACCCCTTATCTAACCCAATATAGCCATTTTGGAACTCTAATCACCCAAATACTGAGACAATTCTGTTGACAAATATTTTGTTGGTTTGTAATTCGAAGTGTTTGCATGTACGCAGTAAATGTACATACCCTTCCTCCCCTGTACACTTCTAAGAAACATAACCATATATATTTGGTTAATTGTTTGAAATATATGTTCTTCAAGCTATATAAAAACATCTGTAAGTCCAATCCATCAACTGGTCTGATTGCTAAACAAATAACTATGCACCTTGAGCGGAACATGCAAAAAATTCCAATAGAGGAAAACAGCTTTATTTTCAATAAGCAAATGGTACTACTACTGTTATTTGCGAGTCTTGTCTTATATACATTTACATATATACACACATATATTCATACATAATTTCTCAAAAACTTTTCTAAAAATTTTCTGTCAAGATGAACATACCGCAAAATTAAGAACTGCATCTAACATTTGAAATGCACACTTGTAAGCAAGAAAACAGATAGGAAATTCTTTCTTAATCTGCACTTCCCATAAAACCGGTGGAGTTTAAATAATTTATTTTGAATATGAAACTAATTAGAAGGATGACTTCGGTACTGACAAATATGAATGGCGCACTAAGGAGCAGGGTGGGAAAACGTGTTAACATATGACTAAGAGACATATTATATCCTAGACTAAAGGTCAAATCTGTATGAAAAACTTGCTCATAGAGAGATACACTAATCTTTAAGTGCCTAAAGTAAACTATCAAGAACTTTTCAGCAGTGTTTGCACTTGGTGTCACCACTCTCTCAGCACCACATACACTACAGGCTTGAATGAACTCAGCAATAAAGAACATATAGCGAAAAGTAGATTATATCTCAGCTGGGTACTACATAATTAAAAAAAAGCTAGATAGCATGTTAAGTAGAATAGCAGAATATTGGCAAACATATAACTTGTAGAAAGTTTGCTTAAAATACATGTATTTTAATCGACAAAACTGCATTAAAAAAGGCAAAGCAACATAAAACATTTGAGAAATCATACCTAGAAACCCAATGCAGTATTTTAATATCAAGTTAACCCATACTAAATAGTGTACAAAACAGCAAAATGCTGCAAGGATGTAGTACATTTTAAGTGTAAGAGCAACAAGAAAACACATTTGGAGACAACTGTATTTAGTGCATTTAGTATTTACTAAACAGCTCAGATCTGAATACCCAAATAAAAGTGAGGAAAAAACAATAATGAAAGATATATCTGAAATTGAGACAAAATAATTTTAGTAATTCTATTCATGTTCTTTTCCATAGATAAGAACATCACTCTTGCTGAATTTTGACAGTTACAGAAAAAAGAGGTAGCTTGCAAAAACATTTACTACTATCCCAGAACTCAGAACATTTTGTCAAGCTAAAACCAAACAGCTTCAAATTTCTCAAAATTTATCAAAAATCATCTCTGAAAGCTTTAACATGGCATCAACATAACAAGTCAAGCTATCTGACTAATCAATACAGAGGTTCTGATTGCAATGAGGGTGATAAAAGTTACTCTAACCCCAGCCAGCTACAAGCTCTCAACAGATGATCATCATTATGCGTCTATCAGGGTTCCATATACTCAGGCTGTACAAATGTGTCCTATTAGTACATGGTCTGCCTGTTTGGCAACTCCAGTCTTAAGACAAATGGCAGCTGCTGCCCTTCAAGGTCTGAAGTCAAGTCCTCCGGGAATCTGAAAGCCCAACTCGAAAAATCAAGGCCTGTTCATTAGAGACTGCTCCAGGGGAAACTTGCAAGGCTGCCATTAGAACTATATAAAAGAGCTAATTATTTTTATAAGACTTTTAAACTATCAAACACACTCTGTTACAATAAAAAGTATTTACTGCTGGCATTCCATTAAAAAGAGATTGTTTTTTGTCAAAAAAATCAGTGACAGTACAGAGCTAAAGTCTTTGTATTAAAAAAAAAAAATTAATGAGTCTTCTAGGAGAAAGTTGTGTAAAAATTAACTAGATGAGAATTTCTCAAGTGGATGCATAACATCAAGAATATTGTTGTGGCAAAATATTCCAAATACACTCAAATCTTACTCATGAGCTCTAAAAGCAGGTTGAGATAGCTTGCGTGACTTTCTGCAGCTGAAAACGACAAGTAAATCAAGAAAAGTGAGATCACTGTTGCAAGACTGACTGAAAAGAACCCATAATATTCTTTATTTGTTTCAAATTTGTACTGGTAACTAACAACTGAAAATGCTTACACACACCCCATTGCCATCAAGCACCAAGACGAAAGAACTGAAAACCAAAAGTAAGCTGTTTCAATGTTTTCCCTTTGATAAAATGTAGAAACAAAGGTTATAACAATAACAGTTACTTTCACCGAATGTACTCTAGCGAAGTGTTGGAACACTTCTCTAAAAAGTGTAGAACAGTTTTCTTTCCTTTTTTTTTTTTTAATTCATAACCACAATTGTTTACAATTTTAACTATGAAATCAAATCAAAGTGTTTTTTTTTTTACTGAATTATTTTTCCAGCTGCATGGCATGACAACACTGTATTGAATTCTAATGGTATAACAGATCACTGCTATAGAGTATTTATTACATAGTATTTATTGCAAATCTTTTTAAAGTGTTATATGAAATTCATTAGTGTTCCTTAATCAATTCTTGGATCAACATGCACATTAGCTTCCGACAGCCTAATTCAAAAAAGCAATTACAACCCTAGTCCTTATGTAAAAGGATGACAGAAAGAAACTATGTTGAACCAGTTAAAAAGAATGAAAATGTAAAGAAAACAGATTAGGAATGATTTATATCAAGGCCTAGTGCTGAAGTTAATTACAACTAACCCAATAAAATAGTTCCTTTATTATTGTACAGCAAGTAATAACCTTAGACGCAGAAAACAGAACTCTTTGCTGACTTTTGCATGCTCAATTCCACAGCACACTACATTAAGAATTAAACAAGCAGTAAATAAGCCATAGAGAAACAGCAGGTTTTTTTAACTAAAAGCAGAAGACTCCCCTGCTGTTTAACCATTTGGGATATTCCATGTAAACAGAACTTCCCATAAACCGGTATTATGTTGTTAGTGGTAAATGCCTAAAATTACCTTATAATGTGAGTTTAATTTCAAGACTTAAAAGTTTGAGTCTGACTCACAGTAATTTTTTATAGATTCTGAAAATAAATTATACACACTGGGCTGGAATAGTTTGCATACTGACATGCTATGTTATTCATTGAAATACTAAATAAACTGTCAGCGTGTCAGACAATGTCTTCTATCCAATGAGATTGTTTTTGAAGCGTCAGCTGTTGTCTTCTCTACAAATTGCAGCATCCATACTGAAAGCTATGTATTATGAAAGTTATACTACATAAGGTACTACAGTATGTACTTCTAGGTACAGCCATAAAATTTTGGCACAAGTTGCAGTTGCCATAATTTAAGGCGATACTAAATATTCTTAAAGCAGGATTTTAAGAATTAGAAAAAAATTAAAAAGTTCATAAAAATTATGAAAATATAACTGTCAGAATAAATAGAATGCTACCAGTAATAACTATCAGAGCATAGAATCTGCATATCACCAGAACTCATAAATTTAATTTTTATATCCGGTGGCAAAAAACTATGAGCATGTACATGAAAAACATTTATTACATGCCATTTGTAGCAATCTAAATTGCAACTTGATGCATAAAATTAAATCCCTAGAACCAACGTTGCACTGAGATGAGAGAGATAAGTCTATGTTAAACTCCAGCTCCTCTACATTCCCACTACAGCAACAAACTGTAGAATGGGAAAAAAATGAGTAAGTGGATCACTGATTTCAGGTCTACATTTCTGATGGAGGAAGCGATTTGCCTGGGCAGCCTCTCCCCTTTCTCTCTCCCACTAGCAGGCTGTTGCCATGACTCCTCATGAAACGACATTAGGGGTCAGGTTTGAGTTCATCTAGCAGCAAACCTTTTCCACTGCAGTTTCCTCTTCAGGTTCTGTAACCATCAGCTATTTTCTATGCAGAGATGAAAGGCAGTAGCTTCAGAAAGAACCAGAACAGAGATCTTAAACATTAATTGAGAAAAAGTAGAAGAGCAGTTCTGCAAATATGCAGAAATGGAAAGCAAGAAACTAAAAGTCAAATGAAATGAGTCAGAAAAACAGAAGTAAGGAAAAGGGACATGAGATAGACAAAAGGAAGAGATGTGAACAATCAAGCTCCAGTACTAGCATCTTTCAAAGGTGAAAGGAAAACAAATCAGAGAATGGCAAGGGTATAAGGCAATTGCCTCTTGATCGGTGCTTATTGTTTGACTGTAATGTTCATTCCTGAGATTTGGCAAAACCACTGCATGGTGAAAGAAAATTATTGCCCAAGGTAGACTACTAGTCATAAAGACAAGAAAATCACAATATACTTACTGCTGCACAGTTGTGCTACTAGTGACAGACTGATCCCACCGATACCAACATTCATTATCATCACCGAAGAGCAGCAACCTTCCTGCTCAATGTGTTATACGCTTTATCTAAATAAATTTAACCAATAAAAAAATTCAACAGCATAAATGGTGAATGCTATTTTGGAACTGAAAGCCCTTTAATATTAACCTTTTCTCCAGATGTAGCTTAGTTTCAACTAAAAGCTTATCATGAATGCAAGCAAACTTTGAGAGAATGAAACCAAACGTGATAAACCACTCCCACTTCCTTTCTCAAAAGGCAGGATATCCAAACCTGTCCCTCATCGTTAAAACATCCTAATGCAGACATCTTCAGAAAAGATTTAGGAAAAAAAGAACACATGATAAATAAATTTCTGTTCCTTTCAGTACAAATTCTCCTGTGCACTTACCAAGTAAGTTCCCCAAAATGAAAAAGTACCACCACTTATATTTAGGTAAAAATAAAAATGTCTATAACTAAATTGTTAGAAGGCGCTGGAAAATCCATTTGATTCTTCTGACTCAGAACTAGGACCTAACACCTAACAGACATACACCTCCATTATATTCATGGCTGCATTATCCAGAATAAGATCTTTTTCACTTGAACGAGTTTTTTTTAAATATTTATAGAAAGATTAGTCAATCAGCAACATATTTGATGAGACAGATATTTTTCGAGTTGAAGAGAAACATAAAAAGGCACAGACTTTGGCACAGAATTTTTAAGTCTAAAGCTTCGTCTACAACTGAATATCACCACTACACAAAGCGCCTACTGCCGTAACTTTCAGCAAACACCACCACTCTCCAGATGCTTCTGAAACAGTTTTACTTGGAGACAACGGAGAGAAATGATTTGGTTTGTTAACATGAACAAAAATGTTCACACACGTGTAATTAGTATGAAGTCAGAGACGAGCATTGCTACTCTCTGAACTTTCCATAATCCCACTCCCCTCCCCTCCACTAAACCTCTTTCCATAGTCTCAAATTAAACAGACTAGCTGTAAAACAGCAGGGTGTCAAATTAAGGCACGCTTTATTTTCAGAGGTCTCCACACTTTGCGGCTGACTTCCTGGCAGGAAGAGTTCCATTTCAGTGCAGAGCCCCATCAGCAGGGAGCTCACAGAATTAAGTGCCAGTTGATATTACTTTGTTTTGCATTTGCCACCCATGAGAATATTGTTCAAAGATCTAGTTATAAAGTCAGCATGGTATCATCCTTCTGACTAGACTGCCAAGCCACAGGGTGTGCTCTCACTGCACAAAACTCACCTTAAATGGTGGTGTTTTTTTAAGTCCTAGTGTGCTGGTGAAGCAACAGGATGCCTTTTTTCTTCAGAAAAGTCTTGCTTCTGTAGCTAAATTATGTTTCCTTAGTTTTGAACATCTGCAGCACTGTACATTCATGGAAATGAAACTGCCCTGTACCCTCTCAGACACCCAAAAATTCACATTGGTGTTACAATACCCTCTTCTCCTCTCGTAAGAGAAAAAAATTAGACATTAATCAAACTTTCAGCCTAGTTTTAAATTCTAAAGGCTAATATTTTTAGCTGTAGTGGACATGTTTTCCATTAAATTGCCATTAACACCACAGCCTGGATTCCTGACCAAATTCAAGTAATTGTAATTTGATAAGAGAAATTTTCTCAGTAAGAGTCTGTATCATCTGAAAAGCCTACAGAACAACCACTAATATAGTGTGCATACATATGTATATAAGCACATATCACAAAAAAAAAAAAAAAAGGGTGGGGGGAGGGAAGGGGAGGAAAGAGGTGGAATTCCTTTTTTTCCCCCAGCACTTTACTGATGTTAAGACTTACAATTCAGTAAGATGACCTTACTAAAGTTTATCTACCTCTCTTCCAGGATGGCAAACTATTCTAAAGCCCTCTTTCTAAGAGGGCTTTTGTTGTTTTTTTAACCCTACCTTCTATATTTTCCTCTATCTCAAGTCTGCAAGTCATGCTGACAAGTGTATTGTCCTGAAAAATAATGCATCATGTAAATTCACACCAAAACATCATGGCTTTACTACACCTGTCCACATCTACCTGCCTACACACCTTCTCAGTTGAATATTTAGCACGCATGCCAACTTCCTTACATATGCTTATTTTTGTTCAAAACCCCACAACTCACTCACTTTACAAAAAACTGTGATGTATTATAGAACAAAAAACAACGGTTCTTTCACATCTATCTTCTCAGTCTCATAGCCTGCTTTTGTTAAGTACTTCAAAGTGAAGTTGCTGGAAATTACATAGGGCATTTCCAAATGGGTCAAAAGTAGGTCTACAGAAAATGAGTTTTTATTAGGAAGTCATTTCTATTGCTTTGATGACTATTTATATCTAATATGCACAAACATCAGCCCCACTTAATAAAAGTATGACAAAAATCATATACTGTTCTGTTTTTCACATGCTAAATGTAACACATCGTAGATTTTGCTCACCTTAAAATTCCACATTATATATTCCATCTTTAAATGGGGGAGTAAGGAAACCTTCTAAAGCATCTCCTAGACTAAGAATTATCAAAAGATATGAGGAGACAAAGCCAAAGCAGTATCTTGTACCTTTTAACTACTGACCACTACTTATCGGGAAATAACTAATAAGTGCTTATCGCATCAAGTCAAAAATAGGCCACTTACTACTCATACAGTATTGGCAAATCATTCCCAATACATTCTAATCTTTTTTCCATACTTAAAGCAACAGCCTAGTTTAAATACACTTCTTTGATTTCTATTACTAAGCATATTGTCAATATACACCCTTCACAGACTTATGAAAGAAACCATTCCCTCTATTAGTTTATTTTAAAAAAAAAAAAAAGCTTGGCAGCGATGGACACAGAGGTTTTAGACTCCTGTAAGCCATACTAGAGCTAACAAAACATACTATTCCTGAAGCCAGCAACTACAACTAAGAAAAAAGACAGAGCTTGAACATATCTTAAGTGTAGCAAACTAACATGGAATCCAAGAAGCATAAAGCTTAGTGATTATTATGAAAAATTCCTTGTATGAAATTCAAGCAATTCAATTGAATGAGATAGGTTAAATATTGCACGCAATTATAAGCAATACATGTTTCAAACAATTTAGAAAGCAATGGGAAATTGAAGTAGGAGTGAAGTTCCAAGAGAAAAAAAATGCATTAAGTTTGAGTTTCACACCGAATTTATTACAATAAATAACCTGGAGATTTTAAGTCTATACAGCACTTACATGAGAAAAAAATATACATAGTTAATTCCAAATGTAATTTCAACATACTCCAGTTCAAAGTAAAGGATTTCCAGCTGTTTCCATTTATTTAAATCTTATCAAAATTGCACTTCAGACAGTTATCTACCAAGCTGGCATCCAGTTTCAAACATTTAAAACATATAACGCAGTTCAATGAAGCAAGCAGCAAAATATCCCTAGCATACGTAATCCTTTGGTAATCATTCCAAGTACCCTGCTCAATGATATATACCAACTATGGAAGTTCAGCACCCAAAGTGGGATCTGCAGAGATGCAGGAAATTTGTTCAGAATGATTTTATGAGAAGTCAGGAAAGAAAGAAGCTATACTGTGTCTACAAATATGCAGATACACAAAGCATAACAGAGAATCCAAGGGATCTAGGCAGATTGCTATTTTAACTTTGTTTTGCTAAAAGAAAACTTACTGACAGGAGAGTATCTAAAATTCAAGTGCCAAAGGACTATGCTTAAGGAGTCTAGATTCCACAGCTAAAGCCGTGACTGACCATTCACCACACAGCTCTCTGCATCGATATCAAGTACCTTGTAATGCAGAAGAATGCAGAAACCCTCAGCTTTATCCCCAACACCTTACAGAGAAGAACGGATGTCTTCATAAATCATAACCAAAGGTGGAAACTACAACTGAAGACAATGCAGATGAATCACAATGTTGATTTTACAGACGGAAAGAGTTTAATTCCTTTCTAAACTGCAATCTTCCACATTGCCAGGTGAATGCCCTTAAGCTTCTGGACTACCAACTTCTTTGGGAGGTTCTGTTCAAATTTTTCCTCTGACTGACTGTTCTGCTTGATGATAACAACAACTATTACTTGAAATATTAATTGAAGTGCAAGTCTTTTCTATGGGAGGACGGCACTGATAGCATGGGCACTGGCTACTCTGTGGGATCCATCTTCCACTCTACCTAGCTTTGATCAGTCTCTATCCTGCCAAACAAAGCAATTGTAGATAAAAAATACACACTGAAAGGGGTAAATTACAAGAACAGTTTTTTTGAAAAGGAAATAATTCCTAATGTAAAATCACTTGGCTGAAAATATCCTGAAGTAGACTGTACATAAAGCTCAACAGACATTTCCCAATACCTTCCATACAATAGCAGCATAAAGATAGAAAAAGAACCTTCTATTTTGTATGCCAGTTACACTGCCCGTGAAATATTTGTTATGAAATTGCATTAGGAATGTTCCTACTTCGACCTGCATAACGACTAATAACATGCTTTATAATACGCCTAGCTCCACTTGGAATGAAGTAGATCTGAGGCAGCTTCAGAATCTAGATAATCAATAGCAGAATAAGATGACTCAGGGGTCTGTCTTGGGACTGGTACTTTTTAATATCTTCATCAATTACGTAGATAATGGGAACCAGTGCACCCTCAGCAAGTTCGCAGATGACACCAAGCTGATTATTGCAGTCAGTACAACAGAAGGAAGGGAAGCCATTCAGAGGGATCTGGACAAGCTTGAGAAATGGGCCCATGTGAACCTAATGATGCCCAGCAAGTCAAAGTGCAAGGTGCTGCAACTAGGTCAGGGCAATCCCAGACACGAGGGCAAACTGCAAGAAGAACTCACTGAGAGCAGCCCTGCAGAGAAGGGCTCATGGGTTCTGATGGCCAAGTGCTTAACGTGAGCCAGCAGTGCATGCTTGCAGCCCAGAAGGCCAACTGCATCCTGGGCTGCATCACCAGAAGAGTGGCCAGCAGGGAAGAGGGAAGCGATTGTGCCCCTCTGCTCTGCTCTTGGGAGGCCCCACCGGGAGCGCTGTGTCCAGGTGTGGGGCCCCCAGCACAAGAAAGATGTGGAGCTGTTCAAGTGGGTCCAGAGGAGAACCACAAGGATTAGAGGGCTGGAGCACCTCTTCTGTGAAGAAAGGCTGAGAGAGCTGGGGCTGTTCAGCCTGGAGAAGAAAGGCTCTCTCTGGGGAGACCTCATGGAAGCCTTTCAGTACTTAGGGGGGGGCTTAGAAAAAAATGAAGAGCAACTTTTTGCTCAGTCAGATAATGACAGGACAAGGGAAAATGGTTTTAAACTAAAATAGGGGAGACTTATATTAGAAATTATAAGGAAATTCTTCACTTACCTGAGGCACTGGCACAGGTCACCCAGAGAAGCTGTGGATGCCCCATCCCTGGAGGGTGTTCAAGGCCAGGGTGAATGGGGCCCTGGGCAACCTGATCTAGTGGGTGGCATCCCTGCCCATGGCAGGGGGTTGGAACTGGGTGATCTTTAACGTCCCTTCCAACCCAAACCATTCTGTGATTCTATGATATGATTCTATGACTTTGAATACTCTTGCTTCCTACCACAGCTAGCTCATTTCTACAGGCTAGGCTAGCAGATATTCTTTAAACGTTCAAATTCTTCAGAATAACACAAGCTAACAAACATACAACATGTTTAGCCACAACACATATACCCACTGGCACACCTGTGGGTGATGCATTTTTTTGTGCACCTCAGTGTGCTGCTTTCATACTAAACTGGAAACACTAAATACTTCACAATTTTGCAAAGAAAATTAACAGAAGGCAAACACCTATGGGCATGATTCATAGAGCGCCTTCTCCTGAACTTATCCATTTAGACTTTAGGAAGTCCTTTTTTCTACTTTTTATTTGTCACTGCGTTAATCCTTTCTATTTGCCTAATAAAAGTTAGGTTTCTAAGTATTTTATCACAAAATCAATTTATCACTCAAGGTTAGGGTTTGTTTGTTTTTACACAAATATAGCTGCATTCATCATTCATTCTTACCAGAATTACACAATCCTGACTGTAATCTTTAATAAGAAAAAGACACAAAGATAAAGCCATGCTGCTTCAAAGAGCTAAATTAACTGCTATAGATTCTAAGTGGCCTTAAAGTGAAATTAGAACATGTATTAAAATAAATATGAAGTCATTTGGCTGCAACATGTCCTACAAGACGTGCCTTCTGTAACAAAATAAATACATTTTTCAGATCGTGGATCTAAGGGATTATTAGATCCCTTTAAACTAATTTTCAGCTATTAGAACACAAAGTAATTGGATGGAAAAATGTCATCTTGATTAAGATGTCATCACCTAAATGATGGGTCACAAACATTCTAACAGTATTTATTCTCTTCATATCTAAACCAGGATATTGTTAGAGTTTTGGTGCTTCTGTTGATTTCAGCTGCCATGGTACTGATATCGCCCTTTAGATAACCTCTACCCAATTCAACTAAAACTTCACAGTGATCACTATAATTATCCATCACATGAAATTGCACTCAGAAGTAAATTAGGAACCAGCGCAGATCACAGAACATCACCACAATATGTTCTCTCTGCACATAACAGAAACCTAAACCAGACATTATCTACATCAGCTGAAGTCTCCAAATAATTCAAAGGCTTACCACTTTTTAGAACACTGCAAAAATCCATTCCTGAGGTAATGAAATTGGGTCATTGATACAAAGCTTAATTCCAAGCACAGAATACCCAGGAAAGCCCTAAGATCCCATAAAATTTTACAAACATCTAAATACCAGGGTGAAGAATGGGGATGGTGTGCAAAAAGCGTGCTGAAAATCAAAATCTTAACCATCATATCATGCTCCCTTGGGGGAAACACAAAATCCTATTGTTTGTTCACGGGCACATGAGTGTGTGGCACATGTTGATATTGTTTAAATAATTATAATTCCTTCTTCTTCTTTAATGCAGTTTCTTTTCCTATTTTCTGCCTTACGTTAAGGCCTTGAATCATGCTTTCCTCTTCAAAAAAAATAATAATCCCAAAACTATCAGCACAGCACATGACATATTCAACTGCAATCATCTTTCGTTGAGCCATATGAGCAGATGCTATAGTTGCACACAAGCTTCTGCAGCATCATAGTTTATGCTTCCCTCTTCCATCTCCTCAATGAAAGATGTGCTTTATGAAGGTCTAATATGAATCTAGTAGCAACAGTTATGTGGTTGTATTGCAGTACACCACATACATATTTCCAGAAGATAAAATACCTAGAGATTACGTGTATTAAAGCACTGGTCTTGGTTTCCTAAATCTCATCACCTGTTAAGGATATGTCCTTAATCCCTTTGAAACAACAGGGGCCAGATGAGGGAGAAACTACACAGCTTTTCTACGCTGAGCCAGCAAGCAGGGTTATCTGTGTGTGTGGGAGGGGTGCTGGGGTCATAAAACATTATGCAGTTTTTGTTAATTTCTATTTGGCAAACTTTTATAAAGATTGGGTGGCTTTCCACCTATTTTAGAAAATTTTACAAGAGCCGAACAGTATTGGAGTCAGTTAGTGGAAGATAATGGTCTAGAAAACTTAGATGCAGTAGAAAAAAGCTCTCAAGTAAAAGATGTACCTGACAAGAACCTAGTTAGTTCTCTTTCATATATTTCAGTGACAATTCAGTTGATTTACCACAGGAAAAAAGGATGAAGAATTTTTCAAGAGCTGCAAATTCTGTAAATTCAAAGGCATCAAGGAAAAAAACGGAACTTACTTCACCTATTCTTGTACCTTTTCGCCTTGGATCTACAATAATAGGATGAACATTTCATGTATGTGAGTAATGGAGAAATTTTTTTTGTTTGTTTGTTTTGGTTTGGTTTGGTTTTTTTTTTAGGAACTTCATGAGAGTATGGAACAAGACAGTTTTTCCTATTTCATTGAAGTATTTCAAGGAAAAAGCTGACAAATGAAAGGATGCACAGTAGCAAATTTACTTTATGGATAAACACACACTCATTCATATGTGCCCCTTTAAGTTTTAGGGCATAGAGCAAGAGTCATTTTAGATGAAAATGCTTTTTTCAAGGATGATATCACAGTTTCCCTGTGCAGAAACCTTGCCTCACAATAGCAGGTGAGCATCTTTAACATCCTGACGTCACTTATTTAAAAGGGATAGTAGACACAGGACTTCACTCTTTTGGCTGGTTTAATTACCTCAACAGGATGCCAGGCCAGACTAGATGGTGCTTCTAGGTTCACTGTACTGTATGCATTTCTGATAAATGGGAAAAGAATAGATGACCTGGCAGAAGGCTCAGACAATAACATGTGATTTACAGGACATGAATGCAGCTACTATAAGATTTATCTGACAGCCCTCTCCGATAGTGGACTGTTGAGTATCCGATGGAATGATTTCTAGTCTGGAAAGTCTGCTACTGAGTAGCCATACACATTATTTATTTATTAGATGTTTTGGGTTGAAACCATTTTTAAATGATGCACTTCACAATGCTCAGCCATAAATTTAGTTTTAAACCCTAGAAGGGAGGTAGTGTTATTGGAATGTGTGTCAGACTGAATTAGGATGAGCAACACAACGCGTTTATAAAGTGGCCTTGAATGCAACGTCGATTCTTTCAAAAATGATATTAATGTCAAATAAGCAGGAACACTTTGCAGTAATATTAAATGAAGGATTTCTTTATGTTTTGATAGATTTATATAAATGTAAGTATACACACAGACACATGTCTCAAATTGTAGTGTGTCTATCAAAAAAACAACTGTTTTTGTCTTAGAAAAAGCCTTTTGTCTGTATTTCAAACCACCTGTTTCTCCTTTTACTTTGTGAAAACCATAAAACCATGCGTCAAAATATAAACACAAAACCAAAACACGGAGGCAGTACATTTTTTCCAAATGCCCGAATACACAAAATTTAAACAAGAAAAGGTCTGAGCAGGGTGTAACAATTTCATAGAACTCTCATCATCTTGATTTTTTCATCACTTCACCTGCGAGTTTCATTTTTACATTTTTATGGGGAAAAAATTACTTCTGAGATTTTATTATTCTATTTTGCACTTCTGAGAAAGAAGAAAATATTCCAGTCATAAATCTAAATCAACATCTTTTAGAAAAACAAATCAAGTGCTTACTACATATATACAATGTTTAAAACTAATTTTCAGAAAGAGGTTAACAAAAACACCAGAGTTATTAATCAGAGCAGTCTTTCAATTTCACAATATGATGGCTGACAAATTTGTGAAGTTTTAAATCAAATTTGCAGATACTTACTTTGCAACTATGGCACATTATTTATGTGATTAAAAACTAGTTTTTGACCTGATCTTTTGATCTTTGGCACTTCATCCTCTCCATCTCCTCTTAAAAATTAATTAAAATTTTAGCAAAAGGATATCACTTAGCTTCCCACCCTATCTTTGGCCAAAAAAAAAAAAAAAAAAGAAAAAGAAAAAAAAAAATCAATCAAGCTCAACCCCATCTCCTCCCAGTATCTGTAAAATGTCGTCTTGAAATTCAATTTCATATCTCTCAGGCTTTCATGTAGCAAAAGACAGTTCACTTCTTAACAAAATAAATCACTTCTGTGATTGCCATGCTGACCTCTTTGAATTAGGAAAATTCAAAGTGAAAAATGTAATTATCACCCCAGAACAATCTGTATACATCTGGAGCTAATTTTAGATTCATTTCTCACATCATTTTTCATATTGTGCCAAAAATTACAGCTGCTATGCAACTCTAAAAAGACTTCCAGGTCTTTGTGATTTTATTGGTTTATTTCTACTATTTCACAAAGAACAACCTCAAGTCTCTGCAACTAGCACTGCTAAGCAATCACTATATCCTCAATTTGATTAGATTAGTATTAAGTGGCACTGTGACACATATGACAAATAGATGCATTAGAGCACGTCATTTATTCCTTATCCTTTCCACTTCCCAAAACCAAACAAGTGACGTACAGTACAGAGCACAACATGATTTTTGAAAGATTAGATTACCCTACCAAAAAAAAGAAAAGGTCAACTACTAATTATTGAAACAAGCAGCAAACATACCAAAACCTAATTTTTAAAATGGTAACACCAAGCTCTCAGACACATGTTTAGTACTCAGATTAGTTTTACTCTAACACATTAATAAATGAATATTAAAACTTGCATATGAATTTCCTGGGAGCAAGGATTCTTTTGGCTTATATCAGCAGCAAATTCAAATTCTAGAAGTTGTGAACAATGTCCACATGACATTAAATAAACTGAATTCCAGAAGTTCCAGGAGGAATATTAAATTCCTGTCAGATTAAAACTTCTTTTCCGTGGAAGATGGAAAACTAGATGAGCAAAGTTCTACATACGTTCATTAGTAATAAGCTCACTGGAAAACATAACTACTCTTCACTAGTTCATTGTAAAAATCTATTAGGTGTAATCTCCCGAAGTAATTGTTCTTATTGCATTTTATTGACAATGCAGACTATCGATTTTTCACACCTTCTATGATTCTTTCATTTGTATTCATGAAATGTCTATCAGCACACTCTAAATAAATTTGGCAATATAGGCACTAAAACGAATAAATCGATGTGAAGAAACATTAATTTTGCATTATCCTTATTCGTCAGGCAAGCAAACCATGAGGGTTGTAAATGAAGGTCAAAGGGTTTTGAAATGGGTCAGAACCCTTGACCTCTAGACCAATACCATTCCCATTAAAAAAGGCTATTTTAAAGTTTTAAGTAGGGGAATTTACTACCAGAAAGGTATCATTTTTAAGGCACCAAAAGAAAAGCTCAATAAAAACATTCTTCCATTTAATTACAAAAAAAAAAAAAAAAGAAAGCAAAAAGAAAACCCAATTAATTCCTTCATCACAATTTTAAGAAAGTTCCCTAGGCTGTCTCTTTCCTATGCACAAAAAGAGACGATTTTCAAGTTCTTAAATATCTAAAATCACTTTGCTCTTAGGAATGTAGGAAGCCCCAAACAGCTGACAACCAGGACTGCTTTCTTATATTTTTCTCAAATTCTTATTACCTGTCAAATCAATTAAGAATGACAGGGTTTCAGAAGTATTTATCACTCATTTCATAACCTCGACACAAAAGGAAAAATTCTACTCATCCCAGAGGATTCGACATGCCAAGACTCAGAAATCAATCCGGTTCTATACCCTTAATATTTTATTGATCCTATTTTATCTTACAAAAATGACAGCATAGAATTATTTAGGCATACCAACATCAAGGTTATGTAAATGCTCAACAGTAAGGGAACATAAAACCCTTAGTATCTTCTCTTTCCTACCCAATAGTCACAATTAGTATCACAAAACTTTTTTAGGAAGTTAATAAGGCCTTGCATACAACTTTTTTTTTTTTTTTTTTTTTTTTTTAATATTTACAGTCTTAAGAGTAAAATTTTGACTGCAATTCCCATTGTGCTCAAAGACAGCAATTCAGACACTATGTAAATCTCACCTGAGAGCAAAGAAGCATCACTAGCTCCACGACTGAACTGCTAGATTTCATACACACGAGACCTAAAAAAAAACCAAAAAATACTAGACGTAAACACTTGCTTATACAGCATCACTTGTTAACACAAAATATTGTGAAGTACAATAGATTAGAAGCATGAAATTGACAAACCACTTACAGTTTTTTTGTTTGTTTTTACTTTATCAGCACAAAACAGAACTATGTGAGGAAGATCAAAAATTCGAAGCTTGGCATCTAAAGATGCAACTAATTTTAATACATTACCTCCAATATTCAGGGTTTCATAAATGTTTGTATTTCAAAATGACCAGAAGTGTGGTTAACATATGTTATATTAATCCAGTGCATCTACATTATGCTATTTCTTGAAGGATTGGGTCATTATATATGCAGAGAAGGGAAATGGCTTTATGACCTTTGCTTTCTCCATTGCGCATTCTCCTTTCAGCCCCCAGCTATCAATCAAGTTTCCATTTTGTTTCATGGCAGCAGACATCCCAAACACTCTTATTAGTACTTTGACCTTTAACCCCACACTAAACCTTAGCAGAAGCACAAGCAGTAACCTATTAAATATTCTCAACTGTTTATAAATGATTTTGACTTATTATTATTTATATTTGCATGTTGTTTTGTTTTGAGATTGTAACTTTTCTTTTGGCCCCCAAAATGGTTTGGTGTGTTTGTTTTTGTCTAGTCAGTTCAAATTCTCCCAATCATTTTCTTGCTGTTTTTTTGTTTTGTTTTGTTTGTTTGGGTTTGGTTTTTTTGATCAACCAAACTACAGTATGTTTATCTCTCTGCATATACGTAATCTACATCACAGTCAAAATACTCAGAAACCAGGTTATGTTTATCTTAAGACTAAGAAAATGCAACTAAATAGGATACAAAAACTGCAATTTTCAAACTAAAAATGGGTGGTAAAAACAGTTTTGTATAATGTAACAATTAAGAGAAATCTGACAAACTGGTGTTCACCACTAAAAGCACATAGTTCCAGCAAACATGACTTTTTAAATTAAGGACATTAACATCTACTTCACAGGACTGAGACTAGTTTTTAAAAAGACAGAAAAACAACAGTAGAAAGAAAACTCCGCTATCCCAATCTCAATCATTTAAAATCCACACCAGGAAGAGCCACAATTGTTGCTGTACACTTGAATCTTCATCATCTCAGAAGCGGCAAAGGATTCTTCTCAATGTATTCTTACCTGCATTACTGCCTTTCAGTGAGAAACCAAAAAGACAGAAGCAGATTCACATGCAAAAGATACACCATAACATCATCTGCAGACAGTTCCTAACAGACCCGCTGTTACAGCATCACAGTGAAAATGCAAGGTCATTGTATACTGAACTTTCTACACTCTACAGTTAATTCTGTGTTGAAGTGTTGACCTTAACACCAAGATTTCTTTTTAATGCTCACATAACATTATTTCAGACATCAACTTCTATGAGACAATTCCCTGGAAGTCAGAAAACTAAGAAAGATGTAACAGCAGTTGGTCTGACATAATGAGATATAGGAAACTATAAGATGAGATGTAGGCAAAGAGGCAGCAGGATGGATAGCAAAGATGAGGAGACAATGACAATGACCTCTGGCAGAGGACTAAAGACAGACGGAAGATGCAGCAAAATCCTGTGGACAGCACTGCATGGGAAGGCAGGAAGAAAGTTACTAGGGCAGAGCCAGCATTAAAAACAGATATTTTGAATCTCTGAGATAAAATAAAACCAAAAAGGCCACTTTTTTTTTCAATGGAAACTTACTTGTACCTTCTATCAGCAACTCCTGCCCATGACTACCCAAAAGAGTCCGAGAAAGAAAGGGAGCAAAATCCACAAAAATCTCTCTCAGAAGTGGTGCAGCTTTTTCCAAAGCATGTTCAAGCCTGTCTGTAATACTAATAGAAAAATACATACAATTAGCAAAATAAAATAAAATAAAAATAAAAAAGGAAGAAGGTAGCTGCAGACATTCTAAGAAAGGAACATGGGTTTTTGCAACACTGAATTGGTATAGATGTATAGGAAGTTACCTCATATTTGAAGCAGAATCCCCTGGCACTGAAGAAACTGTAGGGACAGATGGCAATTTCGAATTAGATGATCCCCTTCCTAAAAGAGAGTGTAATAAACAAATTAATTATATAGGAAAACAAGGCAGAGCTTAGACAACTGGACCAGAAACTAAAGCCTCAGGTGCAAACTCTGAGAAGCTATTGCTTTAAAATACATGTGTTACTAAGTATACCTTTGCACTTCTCTGTGCCTCAAACTGGGTGTCAGAAGATCCCTATTTAGTTACATTCACGTTTACCAGATATGCCACAGCAAGCTTTTTAAATTTTTCTCTAGCACAAATAGGAAGTGATTCAAGGAAGCCCTGCAGATTGTTTTTTGAAGGATCTCAGACTAAACTGCAGTGATCCCTCCTGTCTTTATCAGCTATGATTCTGACTGAATAAATTTAATAACACTTACAGCCTCAAGCAGGGAACGCACACCATGTCTTACATACCTAATACACCCTTAAAGTACTAAGTTATACTGCTACTACTAATGTAATTTACATATTAATATAAAGCCAACAGTAACATTTATAGCATCTTCTGGTTACCAGAAGAGCTCATCCAATTTTAAGTTCTTAAAAAAAAAAAAAAAAAAAAAAAACTTACGTTTTCACCTAAAATTATAAAACATTTGTTTAAAATTGAGGCAGAACACAAAATCATTAAGGTTCTTTCAGTCTAGTTTGAGCTTTTGCCACACCAGGATTCTGAGAAGACAGCTATGACAACATTCTCCATTGCACTGCCAGCATCATTAGCACGATGGCAGTGGTATAACCTCATTTATGTGTTATTAACTTAGCCACATCAATTATTCAAAGGTTGATAGAAAAGCCTATCATTTATGTATCCTACACTTACAAAAAAAAAATGCAATTTTGTTATGTCACATTGACACTACACGGCAGGGTAGGAATCTGTAAATACTAAGTTCTTCTGCTCAGTATATAAAGAGAAGCACGAACTTCATACTGCAGTATGGATTGGTATTAGCAATGATGGAGAGGGGGTAAGCAAGACAGCCAGAGATTTCACAGATATTTGCTGACAGGATAGGAATGGTGAAACTCACAAATCTTGCATTGCATTCCAAACTATAGAAAGGAATGAATCTTAGCAGACAGATTTCTGTGCATTTCCCAGGAGCACGACTGCTTCTAGTCCATCTGCAATCCTATCTCTTCCCAACTTAAGGCCCTGTCCTATTCTCTTTCCTCTCACCTCGCCAGTTTCAGATTCCCGTGCTGCTGGAGTGGGATGGCGGGGGGAAGCATGAAAGAAAAGAGTTCAATCATTTCAGTTCTCACATCTAGCTTAGCAAAGACCTGACCCCTCTCAGAATTACAACTACAGAAAAAAAAAATCCTGATCACCCCACCTCCAGTGGCACAAACTCAGCTAAATGCAACCTTTCTGAAATATGTTATTAAGATCTTGAAAATGTCTACCAAAATGTGTCAATCACAATTTCTCCATCTTTCTACTTGACTGAAGTGGAATAAATTTGTAAAAGGCTGGCAAAGGACATGTCCTTAATATTGCGGTTATTTCTCCTGCCAAATTTCAGACTTCTGCTCCAAACCAGTTGCAGACAGTTTGCCCTCAAGAATGTATTTTTTCAGTGTGGGGAAAGATGTTTTTCTCTAATCTTGTTACAAAGGCAACACAGAAACTAAAAAAATTCAACCAATGCATCAAACTGCTGAAAAGTTCTTATTTCTTTTTCTTTCTTCATAGGTAGGACGTACCTTTGTAAATGTCATTGGCTTACCCATTTCCTAAATTGACCATGAAGCTCTTATTCTGACATTTGTATGGGATGATGAGGTCAGAAAGAAACTCAGGTAGGCCATACAGAATGAGGGATCAAAAAAAGCAGGGAACAAAACATTGGCTGAAAGTAAGGTAGAATTTTAATTTTTGTGCATTCTTTCCAAAATAATTCATATAATCAAGGAAAAACAGATATATTTCTGAAAATTTCAAGGAGGATAGCTAGATTCTGCAAGTATTTTTCAATCTTAACTTTTAAACTACTGCTGCTAACTAGCATTCATAGATAGAATGCCTTAAAAAAATAAAAATAAATCAAGTTTCACCCAGTGAAATCACCAAAAAGCATTTTTGGTATTCCCAAATGAAAAGCATTCAAATGACGTGCTGAAAATTAGAACAGAGTTTGTTTTACAGAAAAGGAAAACAAAGGCCACAGAAAGGGAAAAGCCACATGATTCAGTTGTTCAAAAGACTCAAACTGTTTGTGGGATACTGCATAGGCACTGACATTGATTTTTTGACACACACACTTTTGTAACCTAAATACGTGCAACACCTTTTCACCTCTGCCTGTTAGGCTGAGACTTGAAAACAATTCATCTTAATGATAACTTTTATATTTAAGTAACTTCAACTGTAATTCACAGCTTTCTCCCTAATGCTCAGCATCTCCGCTCTCACTAAAAAAGTATCTTTAATTTAAAAAAACTGTGAAGTCCACACATTCAATAACTGACTTACACCAATACACTGCCCGTATGTGGAAAGCTGCACAGTGCTCAGGGAAGTTCAACAGAATACAAAACTGACATTGTAGCCAATGCCTCCAAAATAAGAAAGTCAACATGCAGACTCTTTTGTTACCTAATGCGTCCATGCTTTTTATTACACATAAAATCTGTGACCATTAATGCACTAGGTACTGCGTATGTCAAGGTCATCAGAAGTATATACAACTAAAATCCCACCACATCAAACACACAGTGGAAACTAGGATCAGTTTATCATTATAGATAAATAAGGCTTTAGTAGCACAGCACAATGTCAGGAGTCAGTATTTAGGCCACAAACAAAATAACTGAAGGAAAAATTAGAAAAAAAAATAAGGAAAACACTTGCTAGGACAATGAAATGCCGTAATAGCTATCATGAGGCCAATAAGCAGACCTGCACTCAGTCAGAGGTAATTTTTTTTTCAAACACACAATAGCACTGGCAAAAATGGTGGCAGGTAAAGGAAGTCTCTGACAACACAGAGAGTGCATTACTTTTCCTTCTAGAAATCAAAACAAATTGTGCATAACAGAGAATGATTAATTATAAGTGTGTAACTGGAAAACTAGTAAGTTTTAAGTTAAAATCAACTATAAAATACAGACATAAAAAAGCACTGATAATTTGATTTTGACAAAAGTGTAAGTCAGGCATCCACATAAAGTGATATTTCTTCATGCTTATCATCGCATAAATCCACATTCCAAACTCAGATATATTTCACTAAAAAGTGAATCTCAGATTTATCACAGGTGAGAATTTCAGCTTTTTTTTTTAGATGTGATTAGTGTGCATAGTAATTTTTGTATTCAATTGTTGTTTCGTAAAAGTACTTTAAAAAAATAACTCAGCAATGGCTTTTTGTTCTAATATTTTTCTGCCTTTAGTAAAAAAAAAAAAAAAAAAAAAAAATACTTCAGTAGCATATTTTCATCCACAACACACATGTGGGTAAGTGCAGTAGCTACTTCAAACATGTGGAACTAAACCAACTTATCTCTTCCTTATCCTTTCACTGATAAACTGGCTCCTTCAAACTGACAGTTTTACAGACATTAGCAAGAACATAAAAGAAAATGCAAATAGATCATCTGTCTAGCACCCTTGCAGTGAAACCTTATTGTTTATTCAAGGTCCCCAAGGGTCTAAACAAATAATGTTTCTAGCAATAAAATGTTGTTAAAGATCCTTTAAGATTCTTATGTTTTTGCATAAGCACTTATAAACTACGTGTGGGCAATACAGAAGCAGTGCATGATATATTTTAGTCTGGGAGGATGGGGACAAGGTAAAAAACAAACAAATAACTACACTTCTTAATTTTTGTACAACAGACCTCGCATACAGAAATACATTGATATCCTTTATGACACAAGTACCTGGTAAAATAATGAGCTCATTCAGAAATACACTTCCAGGACTGGAAGTGTAAAATGAAAGAATACAATGAAAGGTTTTACGAGCTAATATAAGGGATCTGTTACATAAACACGTCTGCAGGTTAAACCAAAACAGATTTCACAAAACAACGGTGCACTCTAAAGTGAAGTTGTTCTAAATCTGTTTTTATACTGAAATAGTGATAAACCATTTCCATTGCATATCATTAACATTTAAGATTTTTAAAAAGCATCATTAAATTCTTGGTAACTAGCCTTCAAGTAGTGGTACTGTCAAGTCAGAATGCTCTTGGAAATAGTTACTGTAGTTCAATGAGTTTCTTGAACTACTACTGCACTGATGGTAACTCACTTCACGTTCATTTTTCTTACTTTTGCTTGTCTCCCACTAATTTAGCCTATAGCAAGACTTGAAGGTTATTTTCACCTCTCTAAAAATCAACAAACACCATTCTTCTTGGCAAAATAAGCAAGCTGTGGGAGAAAACTTACATTTTTCTGTATGTAGGACTAGAAAGGAATCATATCATTTTTTTTAAATCTCATGTTAGTGCTTATTCCCAGCTTCCTTCTAAGCACCCACCTCCTTTTTTTCACCTCAGCATTTCTCATGCCTTATTTTATTATTTCAGTTAACAGACCACACCTCTACTCAGGAGAAGCAGAAATCCTACTAGCAGCTCTGTATGGCTTAGAGGGGAAAAAAAAAAAAAAAGTGTGTGTGTGTTTGTGTTCTCTCCCTCTCCCTCCCTCTCTCTCTCCTTCAAAAACTGGTAAGAGAGGGAGGAAGCAGGCAACAGAAATTGAGTTGAACTTCTCAGCACTTTCTACACTTGGAGCGCCAGCACAGACAAGATGCAATTCACTCCTGCCTCCTACAGACTTTCCATACTCCCTCTTTATAAAAAATGATACTTCAGCAAGCGTATTGAACATGAAAAGTCTCAAAATTGCATTCCTTAGAGTGAAACAGTAATAATACACATATGAAATCCTTCGAGTACATAAACATAGATGCTCAGAGCATCACATAAAACTGTGAATGCAAACTGTAAAAGAGTTCAAAAAAGTTAATGCCACTTCAGAACATTACAACTGGAACTGAAACATTTAAAAAGAAAACTTAGGGACAAACAAAATTACAAGCATCTCACTAGCACATTCACAATACCTCAGAAACCTTCACCAAGTCCTGCCTTTCCAATAGCCCTTCTGGACACTGTATGTGCAAAACTCCAATCTCATGTTTAGACTACAGTAAATTCAAGTAAGAAACAACTCAAATTCCTGCACCTTGGGTAATCACTAGTAAATCACACTCTTCTGCTCCATACCATGCTCTCTCTGCAAGAGACAAATGATCAGCTCAACATGGGCTGTGAAGAGGCTTTATTTTCTCCATCCATTATCAGGATCTTTAACGATTGGGATAAGAACTCCAGCAGAAGACCAACCCAAAGACGATCAGCAACACAGTCAAAAGCAAGTTTCAACCACAAGGGGCAGATTTGTATTGAGGAAAAGCCTTTTGTGCTGTGAAATACTCAGTGGCTCGAGTAAGTGAGGATGAAGAAACTTGTGCTAAAAAGGCCACACTGTATGAGACCAAAACATGTTTTCACCCTCTTTCAAAATATCAGAGGTATACAGTGAGCTTAGATGGTTATCTTTCCAACTAGTCAGCACTTCCTCTTTGGTAGGCCAGGACATGTCACATCCACTCGATATAAAGTCCAGTGAGCTCACGACAATCTTAAGGGTCAAATATCTGAGATACTCATGGACCTTGAGCTACAGGTAAGATGCAAATTTTAGAAGAAAACATTGGGAAGGAAGCTGATGAATTCAGAGCACAGGCAAACAGGAATGAAGACTCTGGAACTAAACAGACTGACTGATACTGCAACACGCAATTTTGATATCACACCTGCAGATTGAGGATGCTCACATACTGCATAAAGCTTATTCCCAAGTTATGCTTATACAAACATTACATCCCGGCTTGCATAAGAAACAGTGTGACCAGCAGGGCTAGGGAGGTGATCGTCCCCCTGTACTCGGCTCTGGCGAGGCCGCACCTCGAGTACTGTGTTCAGTTTTGGGCCCCTCGCTACAAGAAGGACATCGAGGTGCTTGAGCGGGTCCAAAGAAGGGCGACGAAGCTGGTGAGGGGCCTGGAGAACAAGTCCTACGAGGAGCGGCTGAGGGAGCTGGGCTTGTTCAGCCTGGAGAAAAGGAGGCTCAGGGGCAACCTTATTGCTCTCTACAGGTACCTTAAAGGAGGCTGTAGTGAGGTGGGGGTTGGCCTGTTCTCCCACGTGCCTGGTGACAGGATGAGGGGGAACGGGCTAAAGTTGCGCCAAGGGAGTTTTAGGTTAGATGTTAGGAAGAACTTCTTTACTGAAAGGGTTGTTAGGCACTGGAACAGGCTGCCCAGGGAGGTGGTGGAGTCACCATCCCTGGAAGTCTTTAAAAGATGTTTAGATGTAGAGCTTAGCGATATGGTTTAGTGGGGACTGTTAGTGTTAGGTCAGAGGTTGGACTCGATGATCTTGAGGTCTCTTCCAACCTAGAAATTCTGTGATTCTGTGAACTAAAACACTGTAATTTGCTGTTTAATCTTATTTCAGTGTCTGTATCTTCCTTTAATTTCTGTTTTGTAGTAAAGCAACTCAAACCTACACAATAGAGCATGATATGTAAAGGCTTTATCTGCTTAGTCACTTTTAAAACATATCAAACAAATGCTTATTAAACACTATAAAATACATGGACATAAGAAAACACAGCTAAAATTTATATTTAAAAGTAGCAATATTTTAAATAGCCTTCATATAAAAATGTGAAAGCTCACAACTTACATTCTCTAACATATATCCCCAGTCTTAGCTGCTGTTAAAAAAAGATTTTTTCTTCCTTAAGACTAAGTAAACAGACTTACAATAAATGTTAACTGTAAAGAAAAAAAAATAAGGACAAAGCATTGAGTGTCTGCTGCAGGGAGACAAAAGTGAGTGAAAAACATGATTTGAACTTAGGGAAATTTCTTTTAATGTTGTTTTTATAGGAAGCTCACTTACTGTTA
Organism: Anas acuta; assembly: GCF_963932015.1. NCBI lineage: Eukaryota > Metazoa > Chordata > Aves > Anseriformes > Anatidae > Anas > Anas acuta. Next base: position 43,693,920 of record NC_088982.1, read on the forward strand.
CTCCAATAAGTTCAAAGCCCTTATACGGAACCACACTCCATATTTAAATGTGTGCTATTCACCTGAGCCACACAGATGTAAACTACACCATATCTCCTTTTTTTTTTTTTTTTTTTGTTTCCATGCCATTACTTTACTGCAGAAACAAGAAACAGTCTTACATTTTAATCAGTTTAAGGCATGATTTCATTTATCCCTTCACTACTTCTTTTAATTAATTAGATTGCCAGTCTAAACATGTCTTATACTTTTAATCCTGATTAGTTTCTTTTTATTCATATCTGTTCAGATTAGATGTCCATTTTTTGCCAAAACTTCCAGACATGCTGGAAGCCACACAGTTACAAACTACATCAGTATTGTTTATTGTCTGGATTTCTTATACATTCCACAGGCACCAGGACATTTATTCTTATTCTATGCTTCTTTAAAAGATCGAATGAAACTGAAGATCAGCATTTATCTGATTTGTTTCCATTAAAAGCAAATAAATACTGACTTCAGAAATCGTAACAATTAAGCCCATATCTAACCTGGGTAAACAGATGTGAATTTAATGCAGTAGAAATAATTTTCAACAACAATTTCCGAGCAGGTAAGGTTTTATAGCTTTAAAAACAGATTAGCTGCTAAGAGTCAATCTTCCCCAAACCACTTTAGCATTTTAAGACAGCTTATTTTCCTAGTCCAAACATTACTCCTGGACTAGCATAGTGTTATCCCCCTGTGATTTCAACGACTAAATGGATTCTCCCTTTTGCAAAGAATAAGGACATATTAGATTTCAATAGCTTTTCATTTCACTTATCTTGGCTGGAACAAAATCTTTGTGATTTCCCTAAGAAATGTAAGAAGCAGTGAAAAATGACAAGAAATATCTTCCAGACACAAAAGGACATGAGAATGGATTACATTCTTTCCTCAATCTTTGAAATTTGGATATAAGATCATAAAAACAGAAAACAGGAAGCTCAAACACTGACAAGAAACACCAATAATCAGACAAACTGAGATTTCCTTGATTAAAATGCAAATCAATTTTAGGTCTTGACATTAAACTTCATGGGCACAAACAGTCATGAGAGCCTACACAGTCTTCCGACTTAAGCATGGCTAAGTAGAAAAGCATGCCTTTGACACAGCATATAAGGTTAAACATCATTTATCTCATACGGAACAACCAGAGAGTAAGGGTTCAAAGGACCACTTGCTTATAAACAACGTACTCAATTTTGTCCCCACTGAAAAACCTGTCCAAAGCAATTAGTTCAGCATCAACATTGAATTTGACCTCGGGCTAAAGCTATTGGAAGCATTTCTATATAATTTCCAGCCTTACTAATCATTAACAAATATATCCTTGGATACATACCCTACAATTTATAAATAAGTATATATTTTATGTAACAAAAAAAATTATGTTGTATTTACACTAAATGTGAGTTAATTTAGCATACCTGTTTTTCTTTATCTGTTTGAGAAATTTTATAATTATACTGCATTACTGGCATGACATTTACATTTGTTTGGCTAGGAGATAAAAGGAGTAACCCCCCTCCCCAAAGAAAAAAAAAATTTTTTAAAGTTTTGTTTCATCTTTTAAATAGAGCATTATTTTTATAATTTATTGCTTTTTGAACAGAAGGGTTTGGGGTTGTTTTTTAGTTTGTTTTTCCTTATTTATTTTTAACTTTGTGCATCTACAGCGTCAAAACTAAGAATAAAACCATCCGCGTGATAACTGATCACAACACATCCAAAAGAATGATATCTTATATCCATGAACCCACATAATGCCACTGACAATTGGTCCAGTTTAACCTAGAGTCACATTTATTTTTCTGCAAAGTATCTGGTACCAGTCTTCGTTGGATACACAGATACCAAATGTAGGCCTGCAAGCTGCTATACGAGAGCATATAACGAAGATACAGACAACGTAGCACGCAGGATACAGAGGTCTCAAAGGCCCTTTTATCGGACCTGATAATTTAGGACATGTTATAACACATACACTCCAGTAGTTTAAAAAAAAAAAGTATAAAATACAATCTTCCCAGATTGACACACTACCCAATAAGAAAATATAACCAGAAATAACTATTAATGTTCTTAATATAAGCAAGACTCACATATAGACAGATATATAGGCAGCTAATATATGTATTCGAATCAGTATTACCACTGAAAAAAACTAATGACTTCACGTCTGAAAAACAGTTGTTCTCACCTGTTTTAATACCCGGATACATACTGAAAAACTCACCTTGATTAGAAGAACACAGAACAAAAACTTGTTCATTTGTGTTCAAATGGATGGTGGGGAAAGGGGAAGCAAGCGTGGAAGGGCTGAGGTTTTTGTTATCTAATTAATCTTTACTCACCAGGAGATTCTCCTGACAAATCTAGGGCTTGGGCTGAATCCAAAGAAGAAACCACACTGACAGCATTTGCAGGAATACCCATAGCAGATGTAGAAGAGGAAATGGTTGATTTCTTCGGTGGTACAACTACACTCCTACAGAAGACAAAAAGTTGACAAATCATACTGTATGAAGGTTCACACACGATCTAGGACATATATTTCCATTTCCTGCCAAATTACTGTTCCCTCTCTATTTTCTCCTGTCATTGTCTTTGGCAGCCTATCTTAACCTAAAGGACACTTCACTGTGGTTTAGTTTTCAATGGAAGTTTAATATCTAATCCACTTTCTCAAAATCACTGAGAAACAAACATATAATTACAGGGTTCAGCAGGATAACCGGCTTGCAAGTAGGCTTTACTTATCATCTTAGCTTCCCAAGATTTGCTTTTAACTTCAAACAACTACTTACAAAAGATATCGCAGGATTCACAATGAAAACAGAGACACAGTCAACACTGAGGGTTGCCTAGACAGTATACTCCTCCTGGTATTCTAATGCAAAACTGAATATTAATCAAAGAAGGATCTACTATAGTTAAAAGATCACCCAGCAATCTCAGGGTGCACCTACTAACATTTACACACAACTCCCAAATACAGCTAATATAATATGAAAATACTAATATAGCTAATAACATAAATTTGAGTATAACTTGTTACATAAGGAAAACTTGATTGATAAATCAAAATGTTTTTCGGAGTTGAAGAGAAAATCTCTCTTTTTTTTTTATGTAAGTTTAATTTCAGGCCTCATAGTCAGCACTAAAGATTATACAAGAGGAAAAGATGCAAAGTGACAAGTTAGGCATGGAGATTTATCTCATATGTTATGAACACATCTATTTATGCTATACCAATTTCAATTAAACTGTAGTACTTTATTCCAAATACCTAAAAGGCCTTGTTAAGCATACGTTAAAGGCATTTTTAATTGCAAGTTAGCTCCATAAACATGCAAAAACCCAGCTAATGAGGTAAAGAGTACAGCTGATATATAATGCACTCCCACAGCAGCGCTTACTTTTAATTACCTGGTGTTAACCGTAAGCCGAAAGTCTTCAACATTCAATTTATTTAATCACATCTTTTGTTGACAGTACTATAACTACACACTGAAAGAATTCCCTTAATAGCTTTAAAATATTCATTTTCTATATAAAGTAACTTAGAAACTTGACCCAAATTCAGGTGTGATAATAACAATCAAAAAAAGTTCTGCCCAGTATTTTTAAAATCATACTTGCTAGCATGAAAAAAAAAAAGAATGGATGGTTATTTGACTCCCTTGTTCATCCAAAGGATGTCACAGAAGCTAGACCACATTACTGATCAAATCAACCCTTCTTAATGGCAGGTGTAGGCAGCCGCCATACTGGGAGGTAGTACATGTCACATCATTATAAGGGTGACTGCTAATGTTAACTATACACTAAAAAAATAGAAGCAACAACACCTGAGCCCCAAGTCAGGATATTGTGTCTAAGCCATGAATTTTGCTGATATGTTCATGTCAGTGTCCCCAAAACAACAATCTAGAAAAAAAATCCTTTTTCCAGATTGACTTCTAAATTATATTCACATTACTAATTAATTTTGCATTACCCAGGTATAACAAGGGAATATTTTGCTCGATATTCTGTGGTATTAGCTGTCTGGAAGCCGTTACTGCAATTTTGTAATGCACATTCAAACATCTCAAAGGGGTTCAGAAATTAATGCAAGTTTACTTAGTAGAAAGAAGAAGATGCATCCACACAATAAACATCTGGATATTTCCCCAATATCCACAATGCAGCACTGAAATCCAGGTATATTCCTTTACCGATTTTAAGTTCTTATACCCAATTCAAGAAATACTGACCAATAATATTAACCCAAATTGAACAGGTATGTTACAAGCATGTGTCTACTGATTTGGACTGTATGTGGTCTTAATACATGAGATGAAAACATTTCTTTGCATATCCACTAAGTTACAGAAACAAATATCCATTTGCTGCTAAGAAATACACCCACAATTATATCTGATACAAGGTAGTATGGAAGAATGTTTAGTGACAAATTCTAGTGCCAAAATTTATATAATTAATATAAAAAAAAATTAAACCGGAAGACAAGTTAACCTTCTAGGGTCTCTTTTACAGTTAGAAGGTCTTACTTTTCTAGGGCTTGAAGTCCAGCACAACTCTCTCAAAACATTAAATCAGAATGGCTGTGTCCCCTGAATGTCCAGGAATACTACTGCAGGATTCCACTAAGAGCCCCAGCAACTCTGAAGCAGCTGGTATTAAAAGACTTCAAGGCCAGCTCTGACCTACATCTTAAATGCATTATACATACATAACTGGATGAAATTCTTCTAGTTTCAGATATTAGATGTCTCCCCCTTTTGGAGGGAAACGCAGAAATGAACATGCTTGAAGGATCAAGGAGTTTTAGCCAGGGACAGCATTACTGCAAGAAGCTCCTCACAGCACAAGTCAGTAAGGACTGGCAGTAAGGAAGCTTGTGTACAGATGGATCTATTACCTTAACATTGCTCCTCTGTACCTGGCAATCAGTGGAGACAAAAGGAAATCCCAACTATAACAGTTTTCCATTTTCTGTGCTGTTTCTGACACAACACTATATATTATCATTCCTTCCTGTAAACTCCTACTGACCTTCAGCATGCTTAAGTGTAGCTGCACTGAGGGAGCACTTTCAATAAGTTGCCAGATCCTGTACAGCTAGTAAAGGAGAGGTACATTGAAGCAAAGGAATTAGAGAGGCTACTTTTTTTCTTCACTGTGACAGACAGCAGTGAATAACCACAATAGTCCTTTCTGCCATCTAAAGTCTTTTGCATACCTTCTCACCTTTAAACCTACGAAGGCTGGAAAAGGTTCGTTTCCCTCTCCAAAGTGTCAATTTGAGGCACACAGCAAAAAGAAGAGCCAAGTATTGTCCAAAAACATTATGTAAAGAACTCCCAAGCCCTGTATGTACTTTCCCTCTGTCTTCTCACCAGTTGCCAAAATCACTTCATTCAAAAATGCTTCAAATATTGCAAGAACAATGAACTAAAACACTGATGCAACTTAATTATTTTACTGCATTAATTGTTGTAAAGTTTACTTATTGTAATGTACATCTTTAACCACATGACTGACCAATACTTTTTTTTCCTCAATATTTAGGTATAAATGTAACTGCTCAAACAGACTTTTCTTACACAACTATTTAAATGCCAATATAAGTAAAATTAACGTTACTATCAGAAAAATGTATGACAGTGAAAAATCACAGATAAATATTGCAATAAACAAACTGTGGTAAATATAATAAATATATCATTTTAATAAATCAAATAACGTCTTAGAAATTAATGTGCTTTCAGCTTCTATCAAATAGGGCACTTTCTTTCAAAGAACACACAGAAGACTTGTTTTTTGTAGCTAATCTAATAAGTACTTCTTAAAAAGTTAAAAATTGCTACATATGTAAATAGAATATTCATAAATAGGTGGCCTTGCAGTATGTTTCAGTAGATCTACAAAAATGTTTTTAAAGCTTCCATAATCATGCATTAATTTCATCAGAACAACAACAAACACTAAGCAACCTCATACATGGCTACTGACATGTTCCATGGCAGAAAACCATCAATATATTTTACTCCTTTACATTTAAAGTATTGCATCATTTCAGTTAACTCTATACTTTCTGGTTGCATTTATAAATTATGACATGATTGTCATAATACTCAGATAAAGAAGAAATAATATAATCCAGAAAAAAATGCACAAAAATATTCTTAAGATGCATTTTAAGCCGACCTCCAGCACTATTGTAAAAACGCAACTTTAGTTGCCTCATTCATGTGACTATCAGATGTTTTCCTTTTTTAATTTAAAATCAAATTTCAGGTCTAAAGTAGGAATTTACAGCACGTGAACTGATAAACGTAGGTCAGGCATAGTGAGAACTAGCCACCATAAATACATCTTAGCCAGAAGGTCAGTGTGTTATTAGTCCCAATTATGCTGAAGTGTAAGAAGCCTTCGTGTTGCAGACAATTATTCACTGCTGAATGAGCACAGACCACTGAGCTGAACACTGACTTCCATCACAGACAAAGGCTTACACAATAATGATCTATTCTGCCAAATTCTATAAGGATTTACTTATTGAAAGCTTTCTTGTTTAAGATCACTGATTTTTGTTTCAACATAAAAATACAAAATAACTATAAATATCTCCTAAATTTTGAGCACATTTTTCCTAAATGTTTATTCTTTCCAAGTTGGCAAATCTGCCATTAATCTTAAATATATTTTAAGTTACAGATTTTCCTTGGGACTGTGACAAGTATTCCTAATACAACATGGGCCAGGCCAAACTGATGACCTCACTATAATTTAAAAAAAAATTACATGACCTCTAATTCCTCTTGACATACAGGAATTTATATGGATTTAAATCTCAGCGTTCCATTTTTTTAGTGCTGAACAGCAATACAGGTGAGAGTTTCGTCTGTTTCCCTAAGGAATAATGGTTTTCCTTCAAAACCAAAAGTAGTTCGTCTTGTTCAAGGCTACCAGAACGATGACCACTGCAGGGCTCCTAAGCAATGAGCAAAAGACCAGTAAAGAGGATCAGAGACTTAATTTTACCTCTACTTTGTGAGCCAGGAAAGCAGCCTGCCATGTCAGTGTCATTCTATAGGCTCTGCTCTCTGTAGATAATACCCATTCTCTTATGTCTCCCTTGAAATACCCAAGGAGAAAGGAAGAATAAGAGAGCCTCAAAACCATGAGAGATCAGAGGAGGGGGGAGGAGGGAAGAGGGAAAAGATGATAAAAAGAATACAATCATTTTGTGAGGAAGCTTTAAAATCAGCTTGGCAGGGAAAAGACTTCAAACGGTCGCCTCTTCAGCTCCTGCAGAATGCAGATTTTTGGGGTGCCAAAGGAGCTGAGCTTCTCGTAACTGCCAGCACCTTGATCTACAGATTCCCCATTCTCGTATTCTGTCCCCACTTGTGCCTGGTAGCCTCAATCTTATAAACAACAACTTCATTCCTTCTACACTTGAAGCCCAAATCACTGACATCACATGTATTAATTCCATATAAAGACAAATTTGATATTTAAGCAAAATACTCCAATTAACCATTACAAAGGCACAGGCATATCACTGAATGACTAACACAAATGCTGATGGAGCCAAGCTAAGCAGCTCACAGACAATGTTCCAAAAAAGATAAACAAGCTTATTAACATACCTATTCTGTAAACTACAGCTTAGCCGTAGATTTACCATGATTTAAGAGCCTATATTCCTCAGAACCCTCAGCATCAGCTTCCTATAATGACATGATTATCGAGTGGTTCCACAAAAAGCAAGAGAAGCCAGGAGAGACCAAAGTTCTTATTTTACATTGCACAATAAAAATGGCAAGCTATAGGTTATGTTTTTTCTTAGACTAACTAATGAGAAATTTCTGTTTTTTTTTTTGTTGTTGTTGTTTTTTTGTTGTTGTTGTTTTTGTTTTTGTTTATCTTAGCTTTGGTTATTTTTATTGCTTTTTTATTTAAATTTGCTTGCATTAGTCCCCCCTTTTTCCTACAAGATTATGGCCAAGTAAGAAAACTCTTGCTGCAGGACCCACTGAAATTGTAACATTAATTCATGTCCCTGGGGATGTTGGGAAAAAGCCAATGAGAGTCTTGAACTTCATCACGATAAACCCTTGGCACCCACTAATCACAAGATTGTATCTTCACATAAGATAAGGGGGAGATTTTTGGCATGGGAAGGAACACACACACCTAGTTGTTTGCAAAGGCTTGCAACCTGGCAGCCTTTCAGTTAGGTTTCACTCACAGAGCTGTTACTGTATACTCTCCAGCTATGGCTGGGAAGTTGATAATCCTTAAGATATGAGGAGAGTTTTGATTTCTGACACAGCATTCCTGAGATAAATGCAGGATCAGAGAGATGCTTTGAAATTCCCAGAGATACCCCACTGGTAAACTGCTAGATGAGAACAACTATCACCAAAGTGATTCTTTTGTTTTGTTGTTTTTTAAAGAAAAACAAGTTAAACAGTAGCTCACGGACCCTGTTTGCTATCAGACAGAGTATATTTAAACTATCACAGAAAGTTAGAGAGCACCCTAAAGCTTGTTTTTCCAAACTTTCCCTACATACTCTCAGTATTTTTGTGTATCCCAGAGATAAAACCTATTATTTCCAACTCTTTTACAACCTCCTGTAAATGGTTTTTCTTTTGCTGGTTCCTTCACGCTATTGTCACTAAATACTGTGCTGTCATTTCAGAGCATAAACTTGTATTTTAAGCAGAGTCACACTACCTAAAGATATAGGCACTTTGAAGTGGTCATGGAACTTTTCTCTATATATCATTTTAAATATAAATATTTCATATATGCAGTTATTCTATCTTTCTGATTAGCTGATTTACTAGCTAGCAACATGCCTCGTCACAAATCAACTTATTTACCAGAGATGCAAGATTGTGCATGTCACTACCAGATTATAATTGTCTAGGGATAAGACTTCTACATCATTAAGTACACTTTTGTCTACCTGACAGGCCCATAAAGGGAATGAAATGAAATAGTAAGCCACTGAGAAACAAAGAACCACTGACTTAAGAAGGTCACATGCAAATGCTGATGGACAAAATATTTTATACTAGTTCATGACCTTCTCCTCACATAGTTAGCCCCTCCCATTAAACACAAAAAGTCAAAGACAAGTAATACCCTCACACTGGTGTGGAGCAGTCAATGGAGACACATAAACCCCTACAAAACTGCTTGCCCTCTGCTCTCCCATTCACAAGCATGTTGCTGCCATACTGCTTCAGTCTACGCACCCCTATCACGATTCCAAGCACTCCTTTCACATGTCTGTATGTATTCCTTCACCAAACTACTTTCCTTTCTGTATCTGACAGAGTAAATATCAGATTGTTCTTGTCTCAAGGTTAAGCAGCGTTCAGAGTTGCAATTTAAAATGGCTGTCTGGCGCTTTGGAGGTGCGAAAAGGAGAGAAGAGTCCATCTGGGACAGTGTGGAGACAGACTGGAAAGGTAGAAGGGCAAACCAGAAAGCAGTTCAACTTTTCAGTGACTTGCTTCACCAAATCCAATTACACCACAGTCCAACTTTTTCGCAGTTCCTATTTCTATCATTCAACAACAAACCATAAGAATTTCCTGAGGACAAACACATGTCAGAGACTAAAACTGCATGCTATTTCACATAAATTGCCCGGTTGTTTTAAAGAGCACAACAGGTATTTGTAAGGAAGTGCTAAAAGCAGCAGGGACAGAGAGACTAAGTTGTAATTCAGTGTCTCTATTCTCCCCATTTGCCCCTTCTGCCTCCGTCCTCCTACTGCTCCCAGAACATTTCCTCCTGTTCAGCGCTGTGAGCAGAACACATTGTTTACTTTGAGACAGAGCAAGTGGACCGTAAGCTAGCACACAACACCTGTAACCTAGCCAGAAAACAAGCACCATCTCTTCCTCCCTTAGCAATACAGAGATCTGAGCTGAGGAGACATGTTAGACAGCTGTAGCATAGCACTGGCAGAGCTGCACTTCTTTCTTCAGTCATTTAAGTTGGCTAGTTTGAGCACAGCAGCCACGGACTGCAAAGACATTAGAGCCAAAGGATATCCATCAATAACCAGGAGATCAAATACTGCTCTGGTAACAAGGGTATAGTCCCACCATACCCTTGCAGAATTGCATATCCACTGCAGAATTTCTGGATATGACTAAGGCTTTGCTAGAGACAGAAATATTATGAGATTGCTTCTTTTGTTCTTTTCTTTTTTTTTTTTTTAATTTACTGTCTTTGGAAATCTTGTAGAGGTATAAGTCGGTAATAGTAAAAGACAATATGGCCTATTATACTTGTGAAAAGATGAGCTAATACGATTGTGATGTAGAGGGCACCAAAATGATCATCAAGAAAGAGGGATTTCAATCTAAAAGAAAAAATAAATGCCCGTTTTAAATGCACTGTACATTTGAGTATTAAGAAAGGCAATGTTTATTAAAGTAAAAGAAAATGAAAAAAGGGTTCTAGCTATTGCAGTAACACAGCAAATCTAAGAGGCTAGGGATATATCTATTGAACGAAGCCTGAAAGATCTGAAGTAGGCCCTTGGCAGCAGACAGATGCATTTTCATAAAGGAGTATGGGAGTATTGCACTGGTGGAAGGACACCTAGCTGATCACCTCCATTGTTCTCAGTCCATTTGTTAGCTATTTATTATTAGGCCAATATTCTTTCGCAGGCCCACAGTAACAGAAACTATATATACATGTAGGTGTGTGATAATGCACATGCTAATCTACACATAATTGAAATTACTCAACTTCAATTTTAGTTAGTTTTAAAGGACACGGGGAAAAATCATTAGATTATGAACCAATTCCTTATTTAGGAAACATAAAATGTATGGTTTCTCTTCTTCAAACTGGGAAAAAATGTAATCAGGAAGCTAATGAGCTGAGTATCTTCTCAAGTGGCACATGACAGCATTAAACTAGAAGTTTATTCATCAGTTATCCTGATATATCATTGATTTGTTGTATTAGTCTTTACCCTGCATATATTTCATCTGCTCTGTCTTACAGTTACCATTAATATGAAGAGAGATAACACCTGATAGTGCAGCAAAAAAAAAAAAAAAAAAGAACACTTGGGGTTTTTTTTCAAATGTAAAGCACTCTCCTGAAGAAGCACCAGTCTATCTTTGGTATTTCTAAAAGCTATCTGCTTGAATAAATGCACCTAATCTATCAAGATTTGCTAAGTATGTCACTGGAATACATAGACACTTCAAATGTCAGAGCACAATGATCATGAGGGAGGATGATGGGGAGAGGGAGACAATTGAGAGGAGAGTTAACAAATGCTATGCAGAGCAGAAGATAAAGGAGGCAAAAAACATCTGAAAGTGCTGCAGTTAGGAATAGGAAAACAGGGAAGACAAGAGAGCAGCCTACGCTCAATCTTTTCTTTTACTCTTGTGATCATTTCTAGACAATTTCTTGGCCCTCTTACCATACTTGCTTCTGAGCTGTAACATGTATGGAGACAGAATAGTCAACTTTTCAAAGAAAAAAAAAGAAGTGATGGCTTTGAGACTTCCAAGTGTAACCCAATTACAAGTCATTTTCCAGCACAACAAAACATCCCATGAATTGTAGAGAATACAACAGTATCTTCATGGTGAATCCATTTGAGGCCAGTGGGCTTTGTAGTCAACGGTTCTACTTAAAAATCAGAGCATCTTGATTATATTAAGTACTAGATGACACTGTACGTGAGAACTGCTGAAACTATGTGTAATTTGTTTTCTATTTCATCCAGATAGCTTAACCAAACTGAAATAGTCCAAATATTTCAGAAGTTACATTACCTGTCAAAGGAATGGAACTGCACATGATGCTCAGCACCTCCATCACCAAGTACTCCAAGGAAGGCTGGTGGCAGAAGAGCAGGATCCACTCCTGTCCCATCACCTGGTGTGCTTACCAAGCTTCTCAGGATGTCTTTTACATTAACATTTTTTGCAGCTGGCACAGAAGTTGCGGGCTTACTATCCTCAGTTTCTGTCTCATTTCTTCCCTCCTGAGACTTATTTACTTCTAATGAGAGAGTGCTAAGTACTTCACTGATAGCATCTGGACCTGCACTGACATTCAGAGGTCCTGCTTCAACACCACCACCTGAACTGTTGGTTTGCCCTGAAGTTGGTTCCTCCCCAAGACCAGAGTCCCTTCTTCGTAAAGATGCTGTACTTTCTGAAACTTCAGTGGAGGCTGAAGTTGAAGCAGTGAGAGCAGCAGATGGGTTTTCCACATCTGTTCATACCAAAGACAGAGAACAAATTTGAAGTTCATTATTAACACGACTGGATTCACCACAATGCTCCTAAAAAAGCAACACTAATAGGTGACAAAGGAAATAACAGTTATAACTATTTCCACTTGCCTACCTACAGATTTAGTATTTAAATATTTAATATGCAACTTGAAACAGAAGAAAATCCTTCCAATTTAAGAAGCATAAAAAGTTTCAACATCTAAAATTTGAGACAAAAGAAACAGAAAATATTGACTCAGTCAAAGAATGAAAATGAATTGATTGCCCTAACAAGTAGCAGCAGAAAGAAAAATGCAGTCTTCCAGTGGACACAAAAAACTGCCAGTCTACGCTTATGCATGCTTGACCTTAAGCAAGGTAGCAATTTTTCTGCAGTAAGCATTCACGAATGCTTAGCTACTTCAGTGAGATTACACACCTCTATTTATAAGATTGTTCTCAGATGAGAAAGAGGGAAATGGGATACTTCCATGTTATTTATTTAGGTGGTTATAAATAAAGCGTATATTTCTGTACAATCTGAAGCGGCCTTCTACAGAAATTTAAGATGCATAAGCCACACTACTACATTTAGCCAAATAACGACCATTTCACCTGTAGCAGAAGTTCCATTATTTTCATTCTCTGATTCCTTGAAAGACTGGCTATGGTTCGGTGGTCTTCTTTCATTCTGGGGTTCCAGAATATCTCTGTATTTTGAAACCATGAGCACAGAAATGAAATATACAACAGCCAAAGCCAAGAACTGAGCCTGTTTACTATCCTCCTGTAGAAAAGGACACACACACAGATTTTCTATTACAATTTCAGCAGCATGCTTATTTTTCTCTAAAGTATGCCCAGCGCTACCATAAACAGACTGAAAGTAAGCTGATATGTCAACAATGGAAGAACAATATTCTCTAGTCACAATTTGCCTCACCCATAAAGCTGGAGAATACAGCAATTGTATTCAAGTGGCACTAATCCCTTCATTTTTCATATATGACAACTTTGACTAAGGTTATGTGCTTTGACTACATGCTTACACTTAGTGCAGGGACTAGGTCCCCTTTATTTACAGGTGTTTCCTCTATTGCATGATTACTCATATTTGCCAAGATATTAACATTTGCTGAAATAGCACCAGGCAAGTGTACTCAAGAAAACTGAAAAAGTATTTCTAAATTATTATACATCAGTGAAGGAAGTGGAATAAGTTCCAGTTATTTTATTTCATCCTCAGATTGTCCATTTGGATGTAGAATACGTTAAATTTGAACAAATGAGGCAAATACGCATTGGCATTACTGGTATAAGGTTTTCAAGATTTTTTTTTTAAATCTTTCTACAACATTTTAACGTGAATTATTCCAACTGCCTCTTCAGGGTACTCAGTCGCTCCTACTGAAAGACAGGAAAGACCTATGCAGCCTGATGTGAACAGACCTAACAATTATTGTTTTTTAAAACTAAAAAAGTGAGAATATAAGATGTGCTCAATTTGAAAATTGCATTGTTAGGATTATTTTAGTTGCCGCCAGTACAGACGATTAACTACCCATTACTCTTTTGCACACTGATACTGTACTGAATGAAGTTTGTTTCAATCAGTAATGCCTGTAAATGTGAAAAACAATAGTTCTATCCAAACTATTCTGGATAGCACAAAAGCCATTGGGTCATTCATTATACCTGCTAAATACTCTAAATATTGTAAACTAAGTTCTAGCATACCAGCTTGTGGCTGATGACTCAGAGCCATTGTAGCTACTGTATTTGCTTACAGAGGATTTTTTTTTAAGCAATCAATCTCAATTTCCTCAATATCAGCTATAAAGTTGCTGACATACAGCGAAGTTATTTTTAGTCGATTCAAGCCAAAAAAGCATATGCATATATACAGCACGTACACCCAAATTGATTCCTCTGAGGGGACATAAAGGAATTACAGATGGCCTCTAAGTCATAACTACCTAGAAAGATACTCATCAAAAAGTATACATAAACATCTTCCTGATACATAGTATATATAAACAATTTGTCTATGTACAGCATGTGAAAGAATATATTTGTACTAGAAACAACATATTTAATATACATGAGTCTTGAAAGCCATAGGCAGAATTCCAGAGAGTCAGTTCAAGTTCAGACAACTGCATTAACACAGCAAGCATGTAGCGAATAGAAGTCTAGGTACAACATAATTTGTAACTCACTATATCTCTGAAAACTACTGCTCGAAGTCTATTAATATCCATGTCCTGCAGAAGTCTGTCATGGTCTCGTATTGGAGAAATTCCGCCAGTCACAATGTCCACTGGACTCTATTTTAAAAAAAGCGCAATTGTTTCAAAATCAGTTTTTAAAATCGTTCTATGAACAATCAAGCATGTACAAATCCCCACTGTACATCATATTAACATAACTAGAAGAACAAAATCACAAATGCATTTCATATTTTAAGGGAAAACAGAAATCTGAAATTTCTTGTGACAAAATTATTTCACCATGGAAGGTTAAATGTGTTCATGTTCTTCAGCTCTATTCAAGTATCAGTAGTACAGTTATAAATTTAAAAGCCTATCCCTCTGCACACAGTAATGATTATTAACTTTGGTGTTCTACAATGTGCTCTTGTAGAGCACATATTTACCTTTGCTGTGGATTTTCCTGTTCCTGTAAAACCCTGCATTGTTTTTTGGTTCTTCGCAAGGTCTCCAATAGGCTTCATCTGTGCGTGCTGTTGACACTCCAAGCAATTTCTTACTGCTACTGCACATACTTGAAGGGAAAAGAAATGTTAGGAATTACCCTGGGAAACAGTATTCTCCATATCCCTTACAGAGATATATAATACTTCTGTTTATTACTTAAGCTATAAAGTTTAAGCACATCAGTAAAAATATTTTGCTTCCAGAAGTTTTACATAGTTGCAAAACAATACTCAAAATACATCAATAATTAATACTAAACTGTTACAACATATAAGTTATATCTAATGAATACTTCAAAGTTATTAAGTTAGCATTATTACATCCTTTTTTCATCCCTCACTGAAATTTTACCATGCATTCAATCTCATGAGCTGGGGAAGGTGAAGAAGCTAAATTTCACAGACTAGCAAGGAAGAAAGAAGTGATACACTAGTGAAACATGTCAATAGTTGTTTCACAATGCTCTTGGACTAAACATTCTTACGTTACATGACATTTTTTTCTTTAAGCTTCAAATTGTACCTGTTTTGTCTTCTAATATTATTTTCAAAGGAAAAAAGAACTACCCCACCTCTATACCTGTTTGCATCCCATAAATCTTGTTCTACCTGCACAAAGTTTTAATTGCCTAGAAAGGGAGAGGAAGGCTAGTTACTGTTGTTGCTCTGAGCTGCTCTGGCACTCATGCAAATTAAACTTTTCATTGCAAAATCTTACAGCATGCAACTGGCATGAATACTCTCCTGTATTAACTGGATGCAGATTGTGATTTTATTACTATTATTATTTTATTTTTAAGTAATGATCACTTTTATTCAATCCTATTAGATACAAACATACTACAATTCTGGATACAGCTACTAATCAGTTTGAATCCTTTAGAAGTTTACATCTCCAATTTTCACTATTCCTTCACCTACTGAACACAAGATTTAAACCTCTTCTCTAAGGTAAACCTGTGAATGTTCACGTTTTTATACATGGTACAAGATTTCTTTTTTCTTAGTGCTCCTGTATTATCAGTCTCAATTATTTAGGGAACTTTGGAAAAAAAAAAAATATTTTCATGGGTAAAATGAAAACATACATCCACAACAGTCAGGCTACCAAACTTACTTCAATCATGTTTTATTTAAACTTAAAGGGAAAAAAAAAAAAAAACATGCATATGCATTGTAGAGTAGAGTAATAATAAAATAGTAAGAGATCCCAAGGCATCTTAGACTCAATTTAGTCTTGACTTAAAAAATAGAAAATAAAAAACAAGCTATCAGTAGCTAACTATTTCATGATAGCAAGCTCCTATGCTTATTAAGTGGTTTTATTTACTTACCTAGACGAAGACATTGTCGCAAAATTCCTCCAGATGACATATTTTTCTCAGATTCAATTTCAGTGAAACCAAGAGAGCTTGCAAAAATTAACACATCCACAAGGTTGATTAATCTCTGGAGAAATGTTAAAGATGCTTCTACTGAAAGTCCTTGAGTCGGCTCAATATTCTCCAATTCATGCTGCACAGAGAAAAAAATTGCAAGCAACACTTACTTCTTTAAAAAGATGATAATTCGTACATATCAAATTAAGAAAAATGTATGTTGGAAGTCTGTTTTCAGTCAAATTCAAAAGTAGCAATTCATCATATTCTAGAAACAATCACTAGTATTGAGATTTAATCTTATTCCAGACCTCTATGGGACAATGAAGCTAAGCGACTTCTTTTTATCTCATCAGGCAACAAGGGCAGACACCCAATTTATCTTAGAGAAAGCATGGAAATAGCAAAGGAAGGAAAGATATTTGTGGAAACACCCCCTTCATATTCCTGTTTCCCAAAAGGACAGATACAGTAATTAATATACTACATAAAGAATGGTGTATACCCACAAGAGAAATTTTAAAATAAAAATGAAATTTCTTACAGTAGCCGATGTGGCAGCAGACAGCAATGGCAATATACCACCACAAGCCATGATCATGTTGTCCATCACTTGAGAGATGAGGTGAATTGTGTTGTGTACAAATATGACATTGTCACTGCTATTCACAAAGTCCATCACAGTTTTTGTAGAATGGCTGCCCAAAACAAAGAAGCAGGTTTCACAAAAATACTTGCAGAACACAGCTTTATTTGTGGTATTTTAGCATCTTTGTTTAAAAAATAAATAAAATAGCTAGAAATAGGGCAGCAAATATCACCAGAAGATTCAACTGATGTACCTTAGTCTAAACCTATCAACACCTTTCCCTTCTGTTCTTAAACTTCTCCAGATTACAGCTTGCTAAAAACATCAAGATGCATGCTTAAACATTATTTGGATAAAGATGCATTCTAGGCTGGTTCTATGGTTATCTGCTATAGCAAAAATCACTGTATCCATCAATACAATAGTTTCCTGGAGGTACAAACTAGATTTTAACTTAAATCTTTGGAAAAAAAGGTTTATTATTAAATATTAAGACAAAGAAATTAAAATCAACAAAACACAAACGAATCCAGTTAAAAAAAAGGAAACATATTCCAAACAAAACCTACACTAGAAACGTATTTAGCTATATCTGAGGACGTCCTGAGCAGTTCATTTACTCACAACTTTAAAATGACAGTCAAACAAAAATCCACCTCAGTTTAAATTGTATTTCAGTCACTTAAAAATTATTTATTCATTCCTACATTCATTTTTATTAGGTCAGTTCAGTTATACAGTTCAATTTAAATTTGACATTCAGTACTAAAAGCTGATAATAGACAATTTTATTTAAGTAAACTTAACTTAAAAATGCAGAATTATTACTGATTTCAAAGTTTCTGTTTTTTACTAAAACCATCCTGATAATTACATTCCAGACCAATTACAAATTCATTTTTAAATGCATATAACTAGAATACTTCTGTTCACAGAACCCTAGTAAAGCAGCAATATGACCTGTGTAAATATGGAAGTAGTAAATAGTACATGTATTTGGGATAGAATTTTTTTTAGTCCATACTTAGATATGTGTAAAAGATGATTCGCCTTTATCAGGAACATGAAAATCATGGTCCACTTGAAATCATCAGGACTGCCATCAGGACTTAATGGTGGCTAGAAGATCAGCCAAAATATAGGTTGAGGGTCTGCACCAATATACATTTAGGTTTGTAAAGAGTCTTTAAACAAAATCTAAGCATATTTGGGTATAGGCCACAGAAGAAATAAGGTTATTGAATATTGAGTAAAATACCAGATGTACAGACTTCAAAGTCAAAGAGTGACTCTGATGCAGTTTCAACAAAACCTCAGGTTAACTACTGTTGAAATGCCTGTCTAGATCATTCCATGGAAAGCACATAAATTTACCTTCTCCACATCTGTATATCTGTTTCAATGGAAAAGAGCAAGTCTGTGAGCAAGCGCTGATGCATCAGTGACCACTTAAACTCAGGAATACGGAACACAGTTGACCTAGAGTCTCTTCTCTGTCCATCTGATGTAGCAGCTAGCTCTTGTCCTGAAGAATCTTGCTGTCTTGAGCTCTGAATACACAATTCGTAGACAAAAAAAAAAAATCCCCACACCCTGGTTATTGGCTTCTATGGCATACACTGAATGGCATTTCACAGAATTAAGAGTATACATACTGCACATTTAGACTTCGCACATAGCTACAAATAAAGTTCAAACTATTACACAAATACTAGTCTACAGCTGCACTACCACACCTGTCAGTCTAGGCATACACAACCAGCAACTCAACCTTACCACAGGGGGAGTATAGGTTGCTGTAGACAATGCTTTTCCTCCTTTAAGGAAGAATGGTGCAGAATGAAGAGCATCCATTAGCAGGTATCTCTGCAGAAGGGAAGTACTCAGATACATGACCATTCAACCATGCAAAGCGGTGAAAATCATGAAAACCACAGCAGTAGACAACAGAAGCCCACATTTCAACTCGCACTTGCATTAAAACGTAGGCTGACATGACAGAGATAACCACATCAAGTTTTAGTTTCAAAAATATGTACTTTGTGTGCCTGCAGAGAAGCCAGAGTAAAAAATATTTTCACAAGTTCCATCAGGATATCATAGAACTTTAGTGTTGCTTTTTTCCACACAAGTACTGTTTGCTTATCAATAATTGTAACAGTTGTGCATATAAGTGATCAGACTGAAAAGAGGTAAGGGAAAGTTAAGTAAAAAAGCAGAAAACTTCTAAATAAAATCATGCCAAAATACACAAATGTTTCTATTCTTCGAACTTAGGAATGGAAGCAGTGACACAAATAAAAGATACAGCTAGCCAAATACTCCACCAACATCCGTAAGTGGCTAGACAAAGAATGCAAGTTTAGAAACTTCACAGTACACAAATTAATAAGAATTACAGCTGTTTTAATTAAGGGTTGAAAGTGTTCTTTACATAACTCACAAAAAGTCCACCTCTTTTTATTTTTAAGCTAGGCACACAAAAGACAGGTAGAAATTACCTCAGGTATGGACCTGGCGGGCAGAGGTGCTTCTAGGCATGTGCTGGCTCTCAGTTCCAGTCTTTCTGTATCTGATGCAACATTAGAAACATCAAGCTTAGCAATTCTTTTTTCAGATGCTCCAGCAGGCTCTGCTACATGTGCATTTCCTTTTTCAGCTGATTTTCCACTAGGAACAGTCTTTTCTTCCAGTTTCTTTTTCCCTTCTGAATCCAGTTGAGTCGCTACTTCCTGAGCTGCAGAATTTGCGGTTTCTGATAATGCCAGTTCTTCTTTTTTCCCATTCATGCCAACATTATCCTGAGATTTTAAAAGCACAGATTCAGATTGCTTCTCTATCGCTTCTTCCTGCTTTGTCACTTGATTTTCATTGGAGCTATGCTTTTTGTCTGTTTCTGCAAATTCTTCTGAAGGTAAAGGCACACTGCTTTCCTCTTTCAAATCAACAAAGTCATCCTCATCCTCCATCTCTACTGTTAATTTTTCCACTCCTTCTGGACTTGCAGGAGTTTCTCCTTCTGAAGTAGTTTTTATTTCCAATGAAGCAGCTACTGTTTCTTCCGTAAGCTCCTGAGGTTTGCTCAGAGAATCTTCAATTGCTTCAGCTAGTCCACTACTAATTTCTGAAACGCTAGGGTTTATTGCTTCTGGCTCCGGAGAAAATTCTGAACTAGGCGTTGCTTTTAAATCCTGTTCAGTCTCCCTGTCTTCCTCCGTTGTCTGTTCGGACACTGAATGTGTTTGCAGGTCACCATCAGACTCACTTTTTTCAGTAGTGGACTCCATATCATCCTGGAAAGAAGAAGCCACAGCAGCAGCAGCTTCTTTTATCTCCAAACACTGTTGCTTTCTTGCGATTTCTGCTCCTTTGCTAATTCCGGAAATTGTTCTTATTGGAGCAGAAGGACCTATTGCACTCTCTTCACCTCCTTTTTCTTGGTATTCCCTGTACATTTGAGAAAGACTCTCTTTGTGCATTTCAAAAGTTACCTAAAAGAACAGAGTTGGAAGTACATTAAAAATTACATACCGATGACCATTTACTCTGAAAAACTCAAAATCATTGTTCAAATCATGGAGTTACACCACAAATTTGTATTGGATGCTGTCCTCGTGATAACATTTAATACAAGGTTAAAAATAAATTTCATATTGCATATATAGCTTCAACCAACAGCAAGAATCTCTTAAGGGTATCTGATATTCCTGACTTAAGTAGTTTTCCTTAAGTAGTACCTTAAGGAAAAAATCCTAGAATGACTCCAAGGACAGGAACTAAGATGTTTACTCAGTTTTAGAGAATATTCCTGGTAGAAGTTAAAACGTTTGAAGTTTAATATTTGTAATTAACACTGGTATTATTTCCTTTGATAATATCAGTCATCTGTGATTTGAATTATCCATGCTACTTGCATTCATTTAATTGTACAGGATGCAAATAGAAATGCAACAATATAACATCCAGAGAATTACCAGATTTGAGTTAGCTGATAATCTCAACATTTTGTAAGAGGGGATGCTTTGTAATAAGTAACAGGGGCACTTATCGTGGCTGAACTTTCACATCATTTTAGCACTTTAACCATTCTCAACAACTGGCAAAGAAAAATAATCTTTTCTAAGCAATTTATATTAAAAAAAAAAAAACTACAAACAAAAAACATCTGACAATGTAGCAGCAAAGAGTCCTGGGGACTGTTAAATGATACCTAAAATTCTGCAGAGGATTTTGCCTCAAACCACTATTCACTCTGACTAAAAAAAAAAAAAAAAGTGAGACAGCCTATAAATAAGCAAATATTTTTTATGTATACAAAACAAAATCCAGGTAGAAAAACGCTCTGTATACATACTGACAAAAGTCATTTGCCCAAACGAATAACTTGGTGCTGAAAAAAAATCTCACTGCTTAACTGAAGCTTTTATTTTTCTGTTATAAAATTTAGTTTATCCAGAGTTACCTGTTTAATATTTAGATTTTTCTCCTGTATCAGAAATGCCTATTTATTCCCTTTATTCTGAGAGAGCTGAGAAACCATAACCTGAGTTCTCAACATTTCCCCCATATAAACTGCAGATGCATATTGTTTTGTTTCTCTTAAACTGTTTTCTTCATCATAAACATTTTCCTTAAACAACTGAGTAGTACATTTTATTAAATATGAATGTACATTTTCTTCTTATTTAAATTCTCAAATGCAGTAGTCAAAAGCTAAATACGCAGGTTGAAAAGGTAATAGAAATTCTAGTTAATCAGAAAGGATTAATATTATTAATTAATGATAAATGTAATTAATATTAATAATGAATATAAATTATAAATAAAATATAATATTAATAATAATTAATATTTTTAGCAAGTTGTGTTGTTAATGTTAGCTCTTTAACAAACTATTTTTTCCAGACATGTTAATGTACTGTAGGAGCAGTATACTTTACTAACACATTATTTGAAGCATGTTATTTGCTCAAGTTGAAATAACTGAAACTTGAGTCTCTAGTAACAGAACTGGGAAATCCTCCTTCTGTTTTAGAAAAAAAGTCTTTCCATACTAGTTTCATATCTGTTATATACAAACAAAAAAGTGAATGGTTACAAAAAACTAAAGATTCATCCACCTGGCACAATGATCTACAAAATATTTGATTGCTGAGTATTGCTAACTAGATTTGGTTTGCTTGCTTGTTTCTAATTTCAAAAATACTTCTTTCCAAATCCCCTCTGAACTGCACCAAAGCCCAGATGTCAAAAACAACCCAAAGTAGATCTTAATAAGCAATGTTAGACATTAATGTTCAAAAACAGAATTAGGCAAAGACGATACTTTTGGTGAAATACATTACTTTACTGAGTAGAAGAAAACTTGACAACTTGAGCTGATCTACAGCCAGCTTTCGCTCTTCTCCCTCTCTCTGTTGATTCCTCCATTTCCACAATTACTAAAAAGCTTTATTGCAACAACTTCAAAAAGAGTCAACAAATGAGAACACTGTTGGCATATACTTTCAACTGTTTAATCAAAATCATCCCATGCTACTCTCTCTCAGGAGAGTTTCCTGTTGCATGCTTTGTTTTTCCTAATAACCTACATGTGCTTGAAGTCAGAGTGGTACCATACGTGTTTGTATTAATTTTGAATGTTAACATGTGAATCATAAGCAATAAGCTGAGCAATTTTGTTTTTCCAGCAAAGTCTGTTGTAAAATAAGTATGAATTGTAATGACTGCTTATGTTAGAGATGCAACCAACTTTGCAGCACATCTTCTTTGCCCGTGTTAAGTCAATAGTTGAAAATACACTGCATGATAGAGGGACACAGTAAAATTTTACAGTCTCATCTGAAACAGGGAACAATGGTTTGGAAGGCATTATAGAGCAACCTCCTGCAACACTCTGAAAACCAAACTGTGCTCTTCAAGATTGTTAATTGCTACTACCAAAAAGAATGTGGCAAGAAGGTCAATACAGACAACTGTTATCTTTACAGATGGGCAATGTAAACTTCTGGGCAAATAAATCCAAGCATAATCTGATGAGAATCTATATTGATTGAAGAACAAAGCAGGAAACCGCAAGGAGAGTGACACTGAAAGAAAATTAGAAAGCACAGAACTACAGGAGCACATCACACACACACAAAAAAAGCCACCTAAAAACGAAAGCCATTTCTACTTCCACCATAAACATCAGAAAGATTTATATCATTTCATAATTAATGGATTGAACAGTGTGCTTCAAATAATGTTCAAATTAAAATAGCGATATACAAAATAAGGCTGACTACCTGTACGACAGCATTTTTCTAACTTGTGTGTCAAGTTTGGGGTTTTCTTTGTACAAAAAAATTAGAAAACATTGATTTGCAAAATCCAACTTTTCAACAAGCATGTCTAAACAGTTCTGCTTACTATATTGAATTGTTATTTGGCTTGATACAGTGGTACTACAATGAAGACATGGAACAAAATTCCCCCACACTTTGTGTCATAGCACTTATGAAGTACACAAGTTTGAAGCCAAACAATACACCCCATTAGAAAATACTTAAGATTAACAAAAGCAGTATCATCAAGAATGTAAAATTAAACAGAAATTGAGATTATTAAATACAAGTAGACAGAGATAATATATAAAAGTATTAAACATTAGGACCTGCAAACCTGCAACAACTGAGAAGACTACTATCAGCTTGGAAAACCTTAAATGTACTTAAGTAAAGTCATTTTTTATTTTCCTTAAGGCCTTTGCAACTGTAAAGCTGATAATACAAAATTAATTACTAGAAATTGTTCTAAATTAGTGAGCTAAAAGGCCAATCATTAATCTTCACCATCATTTGATGGGTAATCCATAGCTGTTTGCAACGCTTGGAATGCATGTCTACGTACTAGTAGCTAAAAACACTTGTGAGCTAATAACTGCAACATTTGCCTTTGCCATTAATTTTAACTTAATTTGACATCCAACATTTACTAATTGGCAAGGAGAAAAATTAGCGTACAGCAAGGAAAAAGGTTAAGATGATTGACATTTGCATTAAAGAACATACAGAAAATATTTTAACTACATGTTAAGATTTTGTCCTTTTTTCCATTATCAGGTGGGCAATTTTGTAGCGTAGAGGCAGGGAAAGTCTCCCAGACAGGCCAGACAATTACATCGCACTGCTCTTTCCTTATAGTCTGCTCAGTGCAAACTAGTTCCTGCGCTGCTGATACCATCAATAAACTCTTCATAACTCCAGAAAGAGTTACAACTTTCTAGATCTCAACAAGGACTTTATTGACCTGTTTTTCCATTTCTCCGTTAGCAACGGTAACTGTTCAAAAGCGGATACTGATCCCCAAACAAAAACAGGTCTGTTTAGATTGGTGGCAGCAATGTCTGTAGATATCAAACCTAGTTTTCAATTCAGTGAAGTGAAAGATATAAAGGTACAGTGTGCACCGTACACTGACTTACAGTCTATAACCTACTGACCTGAGGAATCTCAGGGTTATTTCTGAACAGTTATGTTAGACAGACAAGAAAAGCAAATTCACATTTATTATGCAGGGCACCACATATAAGAACTTTCTAGGAGTCATCCGTGCTGCTTTCAAAAAGCATTCACCGACATAAAAGTGAAAAACAACAGGGTGAAAATTACCGTACCAATACATTTTCATGTTCCTGTATTTTCATCTAAGTAGCAATATTTTATTTATTACTTTTTTTTTTTCTCCTCAACTTGAGAAAGAATATGCATGCAAATAGTTTCTGGAATAAAAAAACAAGTACCAGTCAACATAATTTGTATAAGTCTTAGTTTATCTGAGGGAGAAATTTATATATTGGCTGTGTTTTATTTTCAAATCTAGTCAAGGTATACCTTACTATGCCTATAGTAGGTGGTGTTACATCACCTCACAATAACAACTGGAAACGGCACACCAAACACATTCAATCATTTTTGTTAATGCAATTATTACTTCCAGTTTGTTTAAACTACGAGACATAAGCACGTTATCTTCTCATGGTACTTATTTCCTTTCTATTCCAATTTCTGCCAACATTCCTACAGTTCAATAGTGAAAGTCTCCAGGGAATACTACTGTGCCTTGTGCCCATCTGATGTTTCATTATTAATAAAAATATGTTGTAGCTAAATGCATTGTTTACCACTGTGCATGTTTTAACACCCAGCTAGAGGTCTTGTGCAGCTCTCCTTCTGGTCACTGTTTTCCTACGTGTCCACATGTTGTTGGAAGCCCTGTACTCATGGCACGGAGGTGCTTTCTCTGGTCCCCACAGCCACAACAAACACAGGTAGCAGCAAGTACAGAGGTATGTCTCAAAAACTGCAGCAACTCCAAAGGAGGCCACTAACAATTCTTGGGGCTGCAAACAGTTCCCATCTTCCCATGCTTTTCCATTTAGTTATACAGCTGAGAATACATTTTCTCTTAAGTCCTCTTAGGAAGACTATCTCATACCTGTCTGCTTCTTTTATTTTATTTTTTTTTCCCCACCAGAGTTACTTCCCCTGCCCATGTGTTTCCCCATTTCTTCTTTTTGAGGCCTTTGGCATTTCTCAACAGAAGGTAGGTATCTTTTATACTTTCTTCTTTTAGGGCTTCAGCGTAGCTCCATCTACTCACCTGATCCTGTTCTTTCCTCCTCCTAAGTTCACAGTCTACTTTGCTCGCTCTACTCCTACCTCCCATTTCAGTCTTTACTTTCAGTTCAATTTAATCAAGTTTTAACATCCTACCTTTAGCCATGACGTTCCATTCACCCAAACTGAGTGAACAGTGAGATGGAAGAGCTCCGCATTAACCATACATGCTGCATTCATAAGAGCCCATCAGTGGTTTATATCCCTCCTTCCAACTATTCTGCCTGCTGAATAATGAAATCACTTCCTTCTCAGGGGCACGGATCAGGAAAAACCTTTCCATATGCCACCTACGAAAGAAGCTCTAGCAAGGGAACAACTAGGAAAGGACAACTTGATCAGGATCACAGTTTGAAGGGAGGATGCACGTTCTACTCATGAAGTTCTTTCTGCTCACCAGAAATCAGGTGGTTTCCCCTGAGATTTAGATCTACAAAAAGCAATATTTTTATGAACAGCTATTTACACCATAAGAATGAACCCCATATTTAAGTATTTCAATCCTGCTACTGTAAGTAATTTGTACCTCCCCTAGCTTTGCTTCCGAAAACCTACAGTAATACAATAACCCCCTTGACTAGCTACCTCTGCTTCTCCCTCAGGACAATGCAGACACACTTTTCAGATGAAGAACATCTGAAGCCTTCAAAATGCCTTAAACATTCCTGCCCCCACCACTGTAGGAGACCCTCTCCTAACCAGGGGAAAACCATTCTCAGCAGCTCAGGAATGCCAATGGGATTTGAACTCAAGAGATGCTGATAGACCGTTACTTTCTGAAACTACTGAGCCATGTCTCCTCTACAAATTCAAGTTTTTTTTGTCGTTGTTGTTGTTTTTAACATTTCCATCATATATTAATTCCTTCACCACCTCATCATTGCTGCTTTTGCCATTTTCCTGCATCTGACATAGTGATGAAAATCAGGCAAATACAACATATGTAAGCCCTACACACAGTTTTCTTTCTTTTGCATTACACGAGTGGGGCACCTAAAACCATACAAATTTACTTAACACTTACCAGTGTTTATTACAATCATACTTTGGACTGAAAACTAACAACTGTGCAGAAATACACTGTATTTTCAAGTAGTAATATTTTAAGATTATACTTCTCTCTATTTAGATCAGTGAACAAAATAATAAAATATTTCCACTTAACAGACAGTAAAATTGTAGTATGCACATATTAAAATTTCTGATTTATACTCAAAATTTTTAGAGCTACTGAAAAATTCAGAATTTTCCCAAATGTTTCTCTTTAACCAAATCACACGATAACATGAAGCAACTTCTTAAGTAATAAAATACATATAAGAGCCCAAAATAAGCAAACGTTAGCTCTTTCCAGTAGTTTAAAACCCTGAAATAATTTAGGAGCATATTATACTGCGTAAATCATTACATTTTTTCAAAACTTGGGGAACCTGAAAGGTCAAAAAGGCAACTTGTCCACTATTCTTTACTTGTTTCCTATTATTAACCACTAAACCATTTGTTCTTTTCACCAAGCAACACTAATACAGGAATGAAGTCTAGAGCCTAGCTGCCACGGTTATAGTGTTTAAAAAACTCAACTTCTTCAAAGCTTTCATAAATTCAATGCTAGCTGATTACAACAAACCTGAGTTTTGATTTAATTTTTTCATTAACATTTTTATTGATCTAGAAGCCACAGATGAAGCACATTTGTATGCAACATGTTAATACTTGAAAACCAGTAAGAAATATAATATGGAAATAGCAGAATACATGAGTAATATTAAAAAATTTGGCTTTAAAAAGGTTACACACACCTTTTAAATTCTGCGTGCAAGGAAACCAATGTAGTGCAATTATGCTAGAAAAGCCGTTGCTGCTTATAAAACGTTGTGCAGCTGTTGGAGGAGAGGGTTACAGTGACAAACAGCTTCCCTGCTACAAAGGTGGCAGGAAATCTATCAAACTGGACAATAAAATTGCAATTGAGTTTCTTTGGCTTTTTATAGCAGCTGCATGTATCTTGATGTGTAGCTCTGCAAAACCTATCCAATTCTGTAACACTATTCCTTTATATACTAGTTCTTTATCATAGAATGGTGTTATAAATTAGTGGTAAGAAAGAAGCAAAGGGCTGTAAAAAGGAAAAATAAGCAGTAACCCAATACAATTAGAGATGAAATAATAAAAACACAAATTGGTTATTCTCCTAGCAGTGTTAAGGAAATATTTTTCTTCCCATAACTCCCGCATTACTTTGAAAGCATACTAGAAATCAAAAACATCTGAGATGCACTTAGCACCTAACAATTTGCCCTCTGAATTATGTCTATACCATGTAACATATGAGTCTATTTTTGTGATTCTACATGAATCTCAATATTGGTATAACAGGATACAAGAATATTATAAATAAATAAAATTAGACAGATTAAAAATTCATTATCATTAGATATTGATATACAAGGACATCTTCAAGTGATTAGTAAGGTTTTGCCACAGAGCTTTTTAGCAATTCATCGTGATTTATGTTGATGTAATTAAAAGACAGCTATGAAAAATCACCTAGCTTTTTACTGCTAGCTGCATAAAATGCAAATATTATTTATTAAAAACCTTAAAATAGTAAATGCATAAAAAGTTGAAAAAAATCCCATTTTAAAACCTTTGATCATCGCAGTATTATTCATCCTGCTGTTATTAAGCTAGTTTTTGGTCGCTTTTGTTGTTTAATCATTTTCCTTTGTTTTTGTTGAGGTGGATAATATTAGCACCAACGTCCAAACAAAATTATCTCCCTCAAATTCATTTTAATTCCTTCAAAATTACTATATGGTTCTGCTGCTAGCACTGCCTGAAATCGCACACTTCCAACCTTGCCATTGTTCAACTTCCTCCAAATTAGGTTGGAGGAAGAAAAAATCCTTACATATTAACCAGAAAGCCAACAAGTCAGACTTGGGGAAACTGATACAAGAAGTTAATTCTACTACCAAGGATACCTTGCTATACCAGCATGCCAGGAACTGAATACGAAAGGAAAAAGCACATCATATTCTCACTTGCCATGGTACTGCATAAAAACCATACACAGCCTTCATCGAAAAAAGGTCAGAAGTATCATAACCTGTATCTCATATTTTTGGTATTTTGTAAAAACAGATCTCTTGTCATAATATTTGTCCACAGGATCACTTAAAAAAAAAAAGGCAACAACAAAAAGATTTAAGTCTATGAACTCTAGACCATTGATTAGCCACGTTAAGTCACTAAATCAAGATACTGACAAAAAATCTATATTATTACTTTCATATAGAAGCCATTTGAATGGGATTTCATACATTGAGTTATCTTACAACTCATAAAAAAGTTAAAGAATAGAGCTAAAGCTTATAGAATATGAAGAAGGTAATTTTTAAATTCAATACACCAAAATCCTGTATAACAGAGGTAAAAAGGTGGTCTTCCTTCACCTCTCTATCTTTTCCCAGGGGTAGTTTCCCAGCAATTCCAAACAAGCACAGAAATGTTTTAAATTATGCCAGTTTCTGTAAGAGTACATCAGGGATCTTCACACTGGCTACAGTTTGCCATTGAACAATATACTTCACCTACACCCTCTGTGTCTTGAGGTAAAGAGAACAAACAGATTTGAGGACTGCACAGCCAACAGAAAAGATGGATGATTAAGGGTATTTCAATAACTAAAATTGAATCTCTGTAAAGGGTTAAAATTTGGCACGTTATTCTTCACACCTGGAATCCATTTAGCCAAGTGCCTGCTTAATGATATTATTCTATGCACTTTTATTATACAGATTTCTACATTTGCGTCTCCATAGCCAAATAACCACAATCAAGCTATGCATATTATGAATAAACAGAACTGCCAAATAACAGTATTCTTACTGTCTACAAAGACCAACTTTCTTTGGAGTAATTCATACAAAACAAGGACCCTCAGAAATGCTAACGATTCCTTAACATCATAAAATGATCACTAGGATTCAAAGACTTGCAGATGTTCTCTTTTTACGTGGTTAAGTTCCACGCATTTAGAAAGATACAATTTAAAGTTTAAGTCATCTTCAATAAATATTTCTGATAAACCATAATTATTACAAGGCTCACATTGGCCTCAATTTTTGGTTAAGAAAAAGGTAGGGCAGTTATATTTTATATTACTGTTATTTGCTTGGAGATTCACAAATAATGAGAATGTAATTTTAGTTGCAAGTACAACAAAAAAAAGAAGGCGGCTAATAGTTTTTCTCATACTGCAAGGATTTGCGTTCTCACTCTGCATCCCATGACAGCTTAACAGCTGAAGCATCTGTCTTAACTTTGATATCTTTGCTTTTTACTGGTTTGTTTTAGAGCCTTTTCATGTTGCTTAAAGGTATTTTTATGAATAGATATCGTGCGCCCCCTTGTGTTCATGCCATTACTGAAAACCCACACCAGCACTAAAATTATTCAGAAAATGCTCCTCAAACGGTTCTCACTTTCCAAAATATTTGTGCCATTTTCTGTAAAAATCAATACTCTAACTATTTCAGCAACAACAAAACATATTTGTTTTAAGTGTTCAAATAACAAAATTAATACTTATTTGTCAAATATTTGAAACATTTATATCCAGTAACAGAAACAAACCTTTTTTTTTTTATTTATTTTAAATACTGATCTCCACTACGAGACTATCTAATTGTATGATCTACCACTTTAAGACATGAAAAATAATTATATTGCATAACAAAATTTCCCAACTATTTCAAACACTCACCTTTGAATGTGTAATAGACAGCGTATCCACCCAAACACGCCAGCCACCCCACTCATATTTGATTGCATGGTAGAGCAGAATTCGAAATATGGTATACACCATCTCAGTTATCTTCTGTTCCTCAGAAGTCTTAGGATTAAAACAGCAAAGAGAAAGCATCCACTCCTGCCAGACAGAGCACTGCAATAAACTCCTGCAAAATACACATACATTATTAAATCAAATTTTAAAATACATCTTAGAAATATATAATCAGCCAAGTATGGTATCCAAAATCTTTAAAACCGCTGCTGTATGCAAGATTATCTAATTTTACGTATCAGAAGCTATATTACAGAATTTGCTGAACAGCTCTGTCTGTTTAACCAGGCTAATCCACTAGCACACCTTGTTACTTACACTGCATATTTGTATATATGGGCATAAAGTAAGTCATCTTACCTCCTATTTTCTCTGCTGTTATTAAAAAGTTTAATCATATCTGAGAGAAACGCTCGCCGAACCTCCAGAGTTTCCGGTGTCTGTGGAGAATTACGTAGCAGGATTGCAATAACCTTCAAAATCTCTGTAAAACAGTTAATGAGCAAGGAAATATTAGTACTAAGCACAGTTTAAAACACTGGACACCTTCCAATACTGTTTGCTGATTTTTACAAGAAAAATAATACTACATAATACACACACACACACACTGAAAAGAAGCAAATCTCTATTTGAGTAGAAGATTTAACAATTACAAATCCCTTTTTCTAAGAGAGTTCACAAACCTGCTCACCCTTCAGGGGATTTGCAGGCCTATGCAGCTGAAGAAAACAGAGTTAAATTAATCAAGAATTTTTTTGAATTACCAGGTTTAAGGAGCACAAATGTTACTGAATGACAAATGACTTTAAAACAAGCCAATATCAGAACGTGTCAGAACCTTTTTCTAAGAAGACAAAGTTCACGTAATACATCATGTATAAAATCAACATATGAGAAAAATTCATAAATTTTGCTCTCCTTTATTAAGTGTGGATTTTCAAACAATGCGACCAACTCATGATAGTTCTTGACAATTTTTGTTATAAAATTATGTTCAAGGACGGGGACAAAACCTTCCTTATTTTAAGTTTCACCTCTCGTTATATTCTATGAACATACTGTTTTCTGTTTTCCATGTAAACAGCCAAAACTGTGGCTATCTTTTAGAAGCAATGGGACATTTGCTGTTCTTGTTACTTTAAAAAAAAATAAGTTCACTTTGTAAATCAACTAAGATGCAATTTGTACATGATCACTGTGTTAGTTCCCTCTTGTACAATTTCTCTAAATTAGTATTTGATAAAATCAGCACCAATCTTAAAAAATTGATCTAAAATTCAGTTGTCCCTAATTCCATACTCAAACCTTACACTGCAAATAAGCTGTATTAATCACAGCATTGACTGCCAACTTCAAAAATATTAAGAGTATACAAATCTCATCACATATGCTTCATGCGGATTTACCGTAAAGCATATGACACTACAACCAGATTTTTCTTCTCCATCTGCTTTGCTTTCCTTACTCTTCCCCACTTTCCACATGAAGCAAACCCACAACTGTGACCTACATTTAATAACAAAGCAGCTCTGAAGTTAAAAAATCTATACATCTCCAGAAAAAAAGCCAAACTCCCAAAGCTACCATAACTCTATTGTATTGTATAAAGAGTATATTAATAATACATAGAATTCAAGAAAGGAGATCAGTATTTCCTCCTAGTTCAAAAGACATCTAAAGTTTCATATCAAGATATTTTTCCATAAAGTAACCTAAGCAAAAGAGTGAGCAGATATATTTCTCCCCTACTTTCCATCTAGCATTGTTGCACTGAAGGTAATTTAAAATGAAGGCTGTTTCCGTATTTCACGTAATTTAGTCTGGCATCACTAAATAATGCAATCAGAATTGTGCTGTAACCTTAACATGTATTAAATCAAAATATTCTGTGCACACAAGTCTTGAAAAACCATTTCATAACGACTGCACAGCCAAAAGGGGTGAGTTATGAACTCCATACACAGTTAGACATGTAAAATGCCTTTCAAAAGACTGAAGACTTGCTTCCTAAATAGCTCCAACTAAATGTACCTTATCTCATCTCTTTTATGAAAATCTGTGTATAACTGAGATTAGAATTAAGACTGGTGAAAGTAATTAATAAGCACTCTCAGAAGACTTCTATTCTGGTATCACTTGGAAATGTATATAAACTCTTACGAGGATTTTGTATCTTCAGTGCTGAATCTGGGTCAGGATGTTGTTTATGTATCACTTGTGTGCAAATCTGTTCAGTCAGAATCTAGAGAGAAGAAAGAATATGCCACATCAATGTCCATAAGGAGAGCCTACTGAAAAATAGTTGGATCCATCTTTTACACAGCATCATCATTTCATCATAGTTATACTTATTATCCAGTAATACATTTTCAACTTACTTATTATCTAGATTTGTTCATAATGAGCATAACCAACTTAGGCCAAAAAAAAAAAAAATGAAGTAGTGAGCTTTGGGAAAAAAAAAGCAGCATTCAGCAACATCACACAAAGGTTTTGGTGTCATCTGGAACATATCAGCACAAATATGTAAGCAATTTTCTAACAATGTCTTACAAATAATTATGAAGATTGGATCTTAACTACAGTATATTACTACCTCAAATAGGACATTGTATGTGGTCATGGTGATTAAGCTTGTCTGAAGCATCAGCCTTTCAGCCAACAAAGAGAACAATCCATGTCCAAGCATGACTTCAGCTTTTCTCCTAAAATTGTACAGAAAGATAAAATAAGCTTACATATTAAAATAGCTAAAAAATATACCTCAAAAATCCAAAATTACTGAAAACATTTTTTTTTTTCTTTTGACACCTTAAATCTTTCACTTTGGGGTAATGAAAAGTGCAAGTGTAACAATTCTGAAACTGCTAGTCACTCCCTGAAAACAGACATATTATTTTCATAAACGTGGTCCACTCACTCATGTGCCCAAAAAGACGGAACACGCCTTTCTTGATAAACATTAAGGGAAAAACATCTTTGTCCTCAATTATCTCAAAAACACGTTTTAACCATGGACAGCGATCTCAAGAGTTATCTAGCATTGTAGCAAAGTTCCCAGCTAACTCAGCTAATGAATATCAGTATCACACTGTGTGTCACAGCTCCACAACTTCATGACTTCCATGATAAAAATAAACAAATTTAAAAAACATGCTGATAAAATATATCTCAAAAAATAGTGGAGAAATCTGTGCAACACTTCCACTATTCAAAGTAAGGACAAATAGCACTGATGTATGTCCACAGCCTTATTAACGTAGACATAAAGGTCATGACTGAATTACAAATAATTTCACAGGTAAATTACCAAGCTGCAGCCTCAACTGAGAATGATTCACAATTCCTACGTTAGTCACCTCAGTAAAAGGGCAAAAACTTGTATGTATTTGTAAAATACTCTTCTGTTATAGATTAAAGATAAATATTTATCTGCTTTGACTCTTGAGCCATGACAACCACATATAGTCTTTTGTCTTAGTTAAATTCGCGTCACAAAATGGCTTAGACACACAGGAAACCAGGCACGTGAAAAAAAAGTAGTAAATTTGTTCATATTAGCACAGTTTTAACCAATTTTATTAAGAAGGTTTAAAAAGCCATTTGAGAAATCTGAAACCTAATTTTCAGTAAGCAATATGGGTTTCAATCTCAACAGTCTAATTCTTGCTACTGATTTTACTGGTATTATACAAAAAGTACACTTTAAAAAGCAGGCAGACAATGCAAGAAATAAAGGAACTTGATAAGGAAGTGATAATACCTAGACACTAGTAATACCACCATGTCAGAAATGGATTAATGACAAACAAAATGAAGAGTACTTAAATAATAGCAGCTGCTATTTGGTGAAGTGTATTTAATTATTAACCACCAACATAGCTTTTTATATAAACATATAAAATCATGTACATATAAAATCACATATATATGGTATATAAGTGTCATAAGATGATTGCGTTTTGTGGTTTTTCCCCTTCTTCTCTTTTTTCTTTTTTGAAAGACTTAAACCAGTACTTACTTTGGAGCAAGATGCTTTAAGAAATATCCCATCACTTTCAGAGCTTGCACCCTGATGCCTTCACTTTTTGATGCTAAAAGCTTGTAGACAACCCTAAGCAGAGAAAACATAAGGCTTCCTAAAATATTTGAAATATACAGCAGTTTTTGGCTTGGAAAATTAACTGAAGTAAAACACAAATGAGTTTTTCTGAGGCTATTTTAAAAGGATGACTATTAGTAAAATCAACTGCACAATAGTTTCTGATTTCACATTTTATAATTAGATTCACAAACTTTATAGTCAAATTTAACCATCTTCCAAATATCAGTATCTAAAGCATATATAGAGATAGATAGATAGATAGATAGAGATCTGTAAAAAGGCTACTGCAATTCCTATATGCAAAGCTTTATTAATCTGATATTTACCCAGAAAACTAAACAAGCAATTCTTTTAATGTATACCTGGCTGTATAGGTACAGTGATGAATGCATTTATTTATTTTTTTTTTACTACCACTAACATTTGCAGACAACGAAGCTAGCATTCTAGTCAAAATATGTAAGGGCCTTGAAAAGGAATTCATTTATACAACCCTCTTTATACAAGGAGACTCTTGCTGAACACAGCTATACTAGCAAATACTCTTCTCTTCTAGAAATCAGGTTTCTCAAGTTGGAGCCACAGAAAAGTTAAAAACCAATAATTAGCGACAACTAAGGACATGCGTTGGAAATGATCTGCCTGGCAACCCATTCTCCAAAGCAGCATTAAGTTATGTCAGGATCATTCGCCCATTCAACTGTCCCAGATTACTAGAAAGCTTCTCATCTCTATGTTTTTAAAGCAGCATTCCTTCTCAGGAAATTTACCTTATTCATTGAATCAAAATTGAGTTAAATTATATTAATTTTTTTTTAGTGTAGAAAAGGGGAGTAGGCAAATTAAAATTCCTGAACAGTCCATATTTCAGAAGTCTCTAACTTCAGAGTTCTTAATTTAGTAACCACAAGAAGGAGTTTTCAAAAGTAGTCTTCAATGTAGTTTACCTGTATTTTCAAAAAAAGCTGAACAGTTCACTGTCACAATTCTGCTGCTGTAGGCATCCACACCTTAAGCTAGTTGATAGGAGTCATTTTCCTTATTGACCAGCTGCTACAGGTGATTCTAAAAGACTTAACCGGTGCCTCCAGAGATCTCTGCTGACAATAGAGCACTGCCTGACCAGGGACCTTTGATGAAGGAATACACCCTCCAGCAATACATGCTTTATCAACAACAAACCTTTCCGCTTGGTGTGCAAAGCCTGTATCTCTTTCCCTCCTACCTGTCCTTTCAATATTATCCACATTGACCTTTGTCTCCTGTACTCTGTACCTTTCTGTGCAAACCTGTTCTCATTTCTCATGTTCAGCACCAGAAGAACTGGAGTGAACTGACTGCCACCCTACTTTCAAATAAGTGCATCTCCAGCTCACACTGCAAGAGCAATAAGCAGCAGATTTCAGCAGCTTACTGCTTCAACAACTGGGAGAAGTTTTCATGGAAAAGCACGTCAGTGTGAGTCTATACTGGGTTTGCCTGGGATGGAGTTAATTTTCTTCAGAGCAACCTGCACAGTGCTGCATTTTTGATTTGTGATCAAAAGTGTTGATAAGACACCAGTATTTTAACTATTGCTGAGCACTGCTTGCACAGCATGCAGACCTTCTCTGCCCATCCCAGAAGTAGGCTGAGGTAGAAGTACGAAGTATACAGCTGGGACAACTGACCCAAACTGACTGGAGATATTCCATGACACATGTACATTATGCTCAGCAATAAAACTGGGGGGAATCTTTCCCAGGTAGTCATTGCTCAGACACTGGCTGGGCATCAAACTAGTTCCAGGAAGTGGCAAGTGACTGCCTTCACACCATTCATTTTCCCCTCTTTTCCTCTACTTATTGAACTGTCTTCACCTCAACCCACAGATTTTTCTCAGATGTGCTCTTATGGTTCTCTTCCCCATCCTGCTGACCATGGTCTACTCAGAGACTCTCACCACACCTGCAGTGCCAAACTCCTGCTCTATACCAGCTAACAATTCTCCACTAAGCAGCTTTCAGACAGTGAGGTGCATTTGTAGCAAAGTACTAGACTTAGCTATCCGAACAGTTCTAAAATATTTTTTGCAAGGAACAAAACAGGTTTAGTCAACACAGCAAGGAGAATATCCACACAACAGATGAAAGTTAGATAAATTAACAACAACTAGAAATGCCATCTTACAGTGGAAAGTCCAGAAACCTTAACTATATTTGACATCACTAATTCAATCTGTAATATTGCACAGATCTCATCATGTACATCTTCTACTTCCTGAATTAAAAGAAATCAGACTAGTATTTACCTTAACTTTTAAATAATAATTTGCAGTGTATGCTTACTATGTATTCATCCATGTTTAAGTGCTACTAACGTCTTACTATGTTCATAAATAAAAAACAGTTGTTTTTATTAATTAAAACTTGATCTTTTAATAAAACACATTAATTGAGATAGTGAAAGGTTCTAATATTGATCTTCTATCACTGTGAAAAATAACAAATGCAATGTTTTCTTGATCCTCGTAAACTCCCATAAACGACTTTAGTTTTAGTTCTCATGTTGATATCAGTTACATCTACTTTTTTCATTTCTTTTTCAGACAGTACAGTTCTCACCACCATGAAGATTGGTTTTGATGCAGCTATAGCCTATGATATTGGGCTTTGAATCTGCCAAATTTGGTTTAATTACAACAAGGACTACTAAGCTCTCTCTACAAAATAATAATAATAATAATAATAATAATAATAATAATAATAATAATAATAATAATAATAATAATAATAATAATAATAATAATGTCCTAATGTTCCATAGCAATTATATTGGATTAAAAGGCACAGTGCCTTATTGGACCTTTACATGTATATTTTCCTGAATAGATTCTTGAGGAAATTTGCATAGATTTATTATAAAAAAGATCTCCGTGATTCTAGAGCCTTTCCAAAAAATATTCCGTGTTACAACACTGCATTTTAGTTCAGCCAGTCATAAACAGTTCAAAGGACTTATCCAGAATATACAGACCTTATCTATATGTAATTGAGCATTCACCACTACTTATATATTACTTTACTTTTACATAGCTAAAGACAGGAACAGGTAAATAAATCCAGGACAACCTAAGACAATTAAGACAAAAAAATTTAGTTCTATATTAGAACTTAAATGAAATCTCAAGAGTGATTAAAAAAAGTAATTTACAACAGATAATTTATCGTGAAGGAAGCTGCAAGCACATCAACTACAGAACCAAACCACTGAGCATGCCAAATATACCCTGTTCATCCAGTGGACATAACCCATTTCCCTGCTTTTCTTAACAGTATGAGGGTTACCCAATTAAATTAAAAATTTTTAAAAATTATTAAATTTTTGTACAAGTATTTATTCAGATAGGTTCATTTTAAATTTTTAACTAATAAAAAATTGCAAAGAGCAGGTATATCACTAAGCATACAAGCAACCCATTAAGTGACTGGAGACGATACCAGAGCAAGGCATGTAACAAACGAGACAGGAGAGCAAAATGATTTCTCACAGTGGACTCACTATTCATACTGACTTGCCCATATACTAGTTAATAAAAAAGAAAATGTCTACTGCCAGTTGTTAAATAAAAACAAACATATTACATTGGAGACCCAACATGACATTCAAATACTTTATTATTTAGAGTTTTTATTAGTTTCCCATAGCATAATACATTACCATACAAATGAAGTCAAAGCTGAAGAAAACCGGTAAAAAAAAAGCACAGCCTAGCACTAAGAAGGAAGAAAACAATTATGAACGTGCCTCAATGTTGTCTCTTGAGAAAGGGCAACTGAAAAAAATGTATGTATAAATGGGGGTTAACCAATAGGTGCAACAGAATGTATGAAATGAGACTCTGCCTTTACATATCAAGAGAATTACTATTCTACATACTCTTCTAGGAATTGTTCTTCTATTTGCTTGCCTGTTCCAATCTTTTCCCTGCCATGTCCAGGCAGATTCATTTTAAATTAGAGAAGTTCAATAATGTGATAACTCTCTAAGAACTACAATAGAAAATCAGCATCACAAGAGCCTTTTTCTAGCAGATCTTTTCCTGTGCTTTTACTGTTGGTAGAATTTGCTACTTTCCCTACTTTTATATCACAGTAGTGTTAAGCAGTATCCTTTGTTTTGTTGGGAACACAGATTGTGAACAGTCCACAACAAAGTGACAATTTAAACAAATAAAAGGTTTCTTCTGCTAAAATCTGGTAATGCATTTTTTAAAAAAGCTAACAAAAGATAAGAAGAAACCTGAAACATTTTTTGTCAAACCTTCCCATTCCAAAAACGTATGCAAGAATGGGAGGCAAAAGACTAAATGCTTGTAGATGAAGACTTAACTTCTATGTATGGACTAACTCAAATTGATCACTACCTGTTTAAGCACGACCAGCAGGTTGGAAACATTTTTACAAAGGCCTCATTGATGATAAGTCCAACATCACCTCTTGTCAAAAGAACACCTGGATGCAAAAATCTCCCAAGAGGAGGAGTCTGAGACTGCAACACATGCACTGATGAGGACCTTTCAGATTTCATGGGAATTCTAGCAAGCAACAGTATGGTCAAAATACTATTTCCTTTCCCACTTACAAAATTCAACTTACTGTAATCCATTCCTCTGATCAAAAGCAGGGATCATAGAACTTGGATGCTCTGACATCAGAGCAACAAGCAACTGCAAGACATCCATTAGATTGTCATCCTGTTGAATAAAAGTTATACATTTGAATTAAAATGCATCTATGCTAGGGCATTGTTTTGGTTAAAAGTATCACTACAAAATAATTCAAAATTATCTGGAGAGTTAATAGTAAACCAAGGACCAAAACAATTAGGCCAGGATCAAAAGAGCTATAGACCTGGAAGGCAAGTGCACGTAACCAGGAGAAAATATTATGAAAAAAAAATACTTTCTTTTATAGAGTGAAAAGTGACACATCTGTGTCTGGGAAGTAAGCCTTTGACAGGGAATGGACCATTAGACTATGTTATTTCCTTCCACGCACATACTCGTTTGTATGCACATTTCCCTCTCTTTTACTGCACAGGAGCTAGAAATAAACGCTGCATGTTTTCTGGGACAGAGGGTGGTGTTTAACACGAAATCTCTACTAATAAATGTCCACCCTAGGAAAAAAAATACCACAGCTTGCCACAGGCAATGTTTAAAATGGGTAATTCAAGCTGTTCAATAAAGTTTTCACACTAATAGTCTAAAGCACTTCAAACTACAGCTTATGAATTTGTTCCAAGTTAATTATAACTAAAAATAACCCTATGAAGTAGCAAAATGCAACTGTTTTTTCTTTTCCCATTCTTCATGGTATTAAGAGGAACGCTGCCAGAGTTTTCCACTTTTGAACAAGTATTCTGATTCTTTCCCTATCAGAAAATCTATTTTACATCCCTCTGAAGAACTGTTTTCACCTAAAGGTACTACTAGCTTTTATCACATATGCTATCACTGATGAATAAGCCCTATGATAAGGCTGAATTTTACTTTTTTTATTGGTGTTTTTTTCCGAATATACACTAGATACCTAATTCTTTAGGATTCAGCGTTGTAGACTTGACCATGCAAACTTTAAAAGTTAAAATTATAACCTTCTCATCTGAAGGCCACATAAAGCTTTTGCTATTCTGGTTTACTCTTACATGTTACCAACAGTCTTATTTTTTACATCTCCATATGAAGTAGAATGACTTAAGTTGCTTCACCATGATACTGCCAAGCGTATGGACCAGTAACAAGCACAGAGAATAAAAGAAAAATATAGGTGTAAACAGAAAAGAAAAAGAAAATCTGTACTGCTTGAAGTTCAATTAATTCCTTATTTTACCCATTTCAAGCACCCTTACAGAGATGAGATCAGTTAGATTTATGTCCCCATTTCCCTTGTCTTTGATGTTGCATCTGGCATAAAGTGCCTTTTCCTGGTGCTAAAATATGAAGATGCAGATGTATCAGTGGTAACCAACATTTTCTCCCAATTAAGTTTATATGCTTCTTGTAGATGCCATTAACATACATCTTTATTTTTTAATGCATGTTTTCAATTTTATTGCTTTATTTAAGAAGCAAAATAAAAAGGAATGAAAAACATAACAAAAAATATTACTTAGGCAGCATAAAACAACATTTTGTCTTTTTTTTTTTTTTTTTTTTTTTTTTTAAGTCAGTCTCACCATCTGTTTTTCTGCTTGGCAAATCGGTTTTCAGAACAACATAGGAAACCATTCTGACTTACTGGCTTAATGAACTTCAATTTAACATTGAACATAGTGCTTAAATCACTGCAAGAATATTGGCAGTTCAGCACACTACAATAGTATTTGCTACTTCCTCTACAGAGCCATCTTGTGGCATAAAGAAGGTAATACTTGGAAATACAGATGCTTTTGTGATCACAAACTGCAAAGTATTGCACAGAAAAACAAACATTAAAAAATTACCTCATGGATAGTGAGTAGATAATTGAGGATTGCCTGCAATTCTTCTTCTTTTATTCCATAGTCCTTTAAAAATAATCAAGTTTTAAGCATCATCTTTGAAATACAAAAGAATTATTCCCAAAAGAGCATCATTACAAGCCATTTTTATTATACAATGCAAGTCTCACAAGGCAAATTCGCTTTCATTTGGTTCTATAATAGTTTCATACATAGAAGATAGGTTTTCATCTGCACAGAAAGGACCCACTGAAGGTTAGAAGAAGTGCATTAAGACAACTCCAATACAGGCCTAAAAATAGGCTGGATAGTAACATAGTACAATAAATTGCTAGAGTAGCATAACAATGCATGTTAATTGATACATAGAATAGGAACTGAGTGCTTTTCATTAGTAAAATAATTAAATTAAGGTTGCAAAGAGGATTCATAGTAGACCTGGATGTTTAATTATAAACCTGTTAGCTAGGCTTATAGCCAACTTTGCATCTGACTTTCTACTATGGAATCCTAACTTCAGTTGCTTTCAATTTCACAGGAATTAAAAGCCATAAATGATTTAACGTCAGGAATATGCCTTGAGGGTTTTTTGGTGAAAATAAAAACAAAAAGTTTCTAATAACAGGATCAAGAGCAGATTTTTTTCTTTTCTAGGGCTTTCATTTTTTAAAGTCAGTCTCAGAATTCCCCAAAAGATTTTGCACCATTGTGTACAAATAGAAAATTTGCAGAAAAATCAGCATTTTATCGTGGACATCTTTTACTATCTTTGTGGAATTCCATCCTAAACTGTCCAAGCTATAAATCTCTGACATAAAAAAATAAATATAACTCCTCCAGTTGCTGGGGCTCTGGATAGCAGCACAGGGTCCATTAGCAACACAGGGGAAGAAAGGAAAGGGAGCTAGATTCAAACACAGAAGACATGGCATAGAGGAGGGAAGGAAGAAGAGAGAAATCAAAACTTACAATAGGAAAGGGTTAAAACAACTCTATACACAGTAGAGCTGCTGAATTTCTGTATTCCTCTACTGTGTAACAAATGGTTGTAAAATGTATTGGTAGTTTCTCCCTCATCCCCTCCTCTGTCCAACTGGCCCACAGAATATTATGTCAAATACTGCTCTTTAGTCTTTAAGCACTTCAGAAAATGTGGCATTTTCTTTTTTCTAAGGTAACAATGTAACAGCTCTACTTTTGATTAAAACAGCTTAAACAGGAGAAAAATGCATTTTCCAGCAGTGCTGTCTGTGGCAAGAGCCACAACAAAAGATGCACCTTATATAGTATATCTATTTAATTGTTTGTTTACAAAACTCAACATGCTTAGCAAAAATATCATATTGAAGTGGATTTCCTTATGAAAGTAGATTTGGATATCCTACCTTCATCACTAGCTGTTTAACAAACATCAACAAGAATGCTCGCAAAGATAAAATTTCTTTTTGAGTAGGCCGTGGCCCATCTACAAAGAAAGAAAAGTAGATACATGGAATGCGAATTAATAGTGGTTAATAGCATAGCATACATTTTAACATACAGAACATAA
Organism: Anas acuta; assembly: GCF_963932015.1. NCBI lineage: Eukaryota > Metazoa > Chordata > Aves > Anseriformes > Anatidae > Anas > Anas acuta. The sequence continues at coordinate 43,736,578 of NC_088982.1, forward strand.
AAGGCACTCACTGTGTGAAGAAGACAGTGCTAGGCAGTTATTTTTCTTTCACTTTTAACTACAAAATAGTAGTAATACATTCTATTACTATTTATTAGTAAAATCCCTGACTAGTGAGGTTCTAGTAAACTTTTATTAAATATGGTTTTCTACACTCCTCTACATTCTTTTCAGAATTTGATCATTTGATTGCAGGACCTATGAACCAACTTAATGCAAAGAAAAAGATTGATATGAGAACTTCGTCATAATTCCCAGATGATTTTTGCAGTTTAAAATTGTTTTTAAAAGTTCTTCTACTGAAGCTGAAAGGAAGAGCTACATGCCTTTATTACACACAGGCTACACACACAATAAAAATCAATCCTACAATGCCATATCTGAAAATTACCTTGAAAGCCAAAGACTTAATTTGTAGATTTCAAGTCAAGAGGACTTGCTTCTGCCATTTCTGTGCAGAGCAGACCTCCACTAAAACATTTTGAATACTCAAAACACTTAGAAGTTCCCAAGAGAGGCAGGGTTAAAACAACAGGTGCAACCAAATGTCAAAGCCAAGTAAAAGCTTTCATACCAAAAGCAAGTGAACAGTTGCAAGTAAATTTCTAGGAGTAGTTTTTACATTTCCTCATAGGTTCACATTTTTTATGATCTTATTCATCAGAGAAAAGCAAATCAAGTAGCAAATGCAAGTGATTAGACAAGCATATGTATCCTATACAGGATAAGCACACAGGAATATTTGGTTTAAGAACAGTTATTTTCTATAGAGACCAGCCTAGTGAAAATCAGCTATTAATTTAAATAAGATTACCCTACATATATACTTTCCTTAGGCTCAATAAATCAGTTCAAAAAATAATTAAGTAAATTCATATTTTCACTAAAAAAAAATACGCAAATAATTTAGCTTTGCTACTTACAGGATGCTAAATACTACAAAATATTCTTTGCAACCAGGTGCAAGTCTACCCTTTTAAAACCCTACCACTTCTACAATCATTTCCATCAAGAATTATTTCATGTGGGTCTTTGATCACAGAGTATATTATTTTCCTCAAATGTTTTCACTGGTTTCTTAAAAAGACCTTTTTCAAGAATATCCTATGGACTCTGCTTGAACTGTCCCAGCAAACCCATTCCATTAAAGTATCTGAAACACTTACAGTTCTTCTCTATACATTGCATACAGCACTGCTTAAAACACACATTAGCTTGTGAGAGTAGAAATTAATACATACCTACGCCCTTGGGAGTTATACCACTGCGATCCTGAGGATTCACTACCCAGTAATAATACTTCAGGGTATGCATGACCAAAAGAACGGTCCCAACCCTCCGGATTGCACCATAGATGTTAACAGTGCCAATGAACTCCGTAGATAAATAAGTATACAGGATCAGCTGAACCTACAACACCCAGTTAGGAGATTCAAAATCATTGAAGGAAAATTAGAACATATCAAGCAACTGCATTCTTAAATTTCATATATTAAAATTTCTTAAAGGAATAGAATTTCTCAGCATAGTCACAAAAACTCTGAAAGCTCTTACTAACTGTTGAAAAAAATGATTTTATTTCTAAAACTATAGATTGTTGTGCGTTTTGTTGTTGTTTGTTTTTTTAAAGGTGGTGCACACTTAAAAGAACATGAAAGCCCAACATTCACACAGTAACAGACAGGTGAGGTTGGAAGGCACCTCTGGAGATCATCCAAACTCCCTGATCAGAATAGGGTCAACTATACCAAACTGCTCAGGACTGTGCCCAGCTGGGTTTGAAAACGTTCAGAGATGGACACTCCACAACCTCTCTGAGCAACTTGCTCCAGTCTGCTCATCCTCAGAGTAAGAAAGTTGTTTCTTATGTTTACATTGAATTTCTTGTCTTTAAATTTGTGCCCATTGCCTCTCCTCCTTTTCAATGGCTTCCACAAAGAATCTAGATTTGTCTTCCCTCCCCCATTAAGTATTTAGGCACAACAAGATGATCCTGCCTGAGCCTTCTTTTATCCAGGTTGAATAGTCTCGGCTCTCTCAGCCTCTCCTCATGTGTCAGATGCTCCAGTCCCTTAATCTCCTCCGCCTGCTGCTGGCCCTGCTCCAACATGTTTATGTCTCCCTTATACTGCGGAGAGCTCAGAACTGGATGTAGCAGCCCAGGTGTGTCATACAAATGTTGAGTAGAGGGGCAAGACTACTTCCCTCAACCTGCTGGGTACACTCCACCTAATGAAGCCCAGGATCTTGTTGGCTACCTTGGCCTTATAGGCATGTTGCTGGCTCACATGTTGAAAGAAAATATGTACTCTCCTATCCTCCTTCACTGATGAACTCACCAATTGTTTCATATGTCTGCAGTTAGAACAACAATAGCTACCAGAACACTTAGCTACCAGAAATTTCAAGATACTAATAAAATGTTATATTTTGTAGAGCAACATAAAAAAAGAAAAGACAAATGAAATGTCCAGTACAATTATTTGCAGAGATGAAATAATTCTTTTGTAAGCTATCAGTAATATTTATGCCACGGTGTTGATTCTTGATAATAGTTCAGCACCTGAAATGAATGACTGTTTTGTATAACCACATTTCGTGTTTTTTTTGAAGTTTGACAGAGGATTAACATAAAACTTGGAAATGATCTGTTTAAAAAGCAAAGCAAAATTCCTTAAAAAGTGTGAGGGCTTTAAGTCCTCTCCAAGAATAAAGGACTGAAAATGCTGTACTACATCAAAATACACCTTTTAAAGATCTTAAAAAAAGAGATAGACTTAAATATAGTAAATTCCAAGCCATGAGTAATCCTACAATTTCTTCCTGAAAAACCAATAACCTACACAAGGTTTTCCATTAGTTATTCCCATGTATATACACTATATCCAGAAAGATTTGAAACTTACTTTTAAACTTGAAACTACTTTTTAAAGTAGAATTAACTGAAAAGCTCCCATCCAAGCAGTTCACACACAAAGAGCACAGATTCACTAAAACAGAAGAACTCTTCAGGGACAACATCAATTTAAACAAAGACTTCAAATTAGACACCCATCATGGTTTCTCTTAAAAATTGCTGGGGTTTGCCTATTAATCCATTCGAATGCTGACTGGGACAGGAACCCCAGAAGTCACCACACTGTGCTCTGCTGAGTGCTGCAGGTTTCCGAACTGCCTGAATGTTTTGGGAGTTTGCAACACTTGACCACTATATGCAGAAAAGTAGCCTGGCAACAGTTTCTATGTAATTTCTGCTGGGAGCCAGGATCTTTAACAGTGGCAGGCAAGCCTTAATCTCAAAACTTCCAAATAGATATATCAAAAGGTACCTTATTCATAAGAATAAACAATTTTACCTGTGCTGGGATATGAATCCATATTGCAGGATTAAGGAGAATATGATCGCACAGCTGTTTCAGCAAGGGCACCCCATTTTGTAAGTTGCTCAGGTATTTTGAAAAGGCAAGGCATAACTCCAGTACAGCTCGTGTAACATGGGCTTTGGAAGACTGTAAAAGAAAACCTGCTTAAGAAAGAACCCTGCAACACTCTAGGAAGATTATTTCTGCCCCCAAAACCCACAACATTAATGCGAGACATAAAAAAAATATTGCTTTACCTTTTCCAGACTATATCCTATCACAAGGAAGCCCTTACAGGAAAGCATCTGTTCTTGCATAGCAATGGAGTTCTTCAATAACTCCATGATAAAAGCCAATAACGTAGAACTGAAAAATATAGTATTTTAGGTAAGTGTTACCACAATGAGACAAAAGGTATTTTCAAATTAAATCTTCCAACACAAAGATCAGAAATAAAAGTAACACATTAAACTAGTGCTTAGATCAGAATTTCTAAAACCAAAGATTAAATTTAGATAGCTCTAATTTCTTGCTATTAATTAATGCATTTCTAACTTGAAATTTTGGACTCTGAGATTATAGCAAAATTCTTCTAAAAACATGTTCTTGCAGAAAAGCAACATTGTGTGTGGTTCTCTCTGCTTCATGTTTCAGTTACAGAATTCTGCAAGATCAGAGACAAATGCTATTCCACTTGCTACTGCTTCGCTTCCCAATGAGCAAGTATTTTCACACCAGCCAGCTGAAAAACCCTTTCTTGATGGGTTACTTGGCATCTGGATCAAATCCTCGACTCATCACATAGATGTACAAGACTGAGCCATCTCAGAAGAGGTCTTGAAATGTACAAAATGGGCTGAAGGAACATTGTAACCACTCCCTCTTCACAATAGTATGGATGTAGATTATCTTTCAACAGCCATCAAACTACAATTGCAATGAAACAGAACAAATAAACCATGATTGTAAAAAGCAATTCCTTTGCTTTAGTACTACTCTGAGGAACTACACCAGTTTCTGTGCCTGTTCAGAAGTTGGACTGAGTGGAAACAGTGTTGAAACCAGAGGAAAAGCCAAAAGATTTATACACTCCTAAAGCTCAGCAGTAATAATGAGTAGTAGAGGAAAGAAAAATGACAGCTCTAGACTGTTTTAGGTTTTACTTCAAATATCAAAATACTATTTCAAGAGTGTTAACAAGTGAGCTGAAAACAGATACGTTTTCATTCTTCTGTTCTGCTTTGAAGATCCATTTTCCATAATGTCTGAAGACAAAAAAAAAAAAATCCAAGCAACAACGAAATATAACTGAAAATTTCATCTTTTCAGGGCTTTCTCCAGAAGCCCTCCCCAATGGATTTTCTCTGTGACAAGAATAAGCTCAGAAAGAGTTGTCCATAATTCTGTTACACAACAAAATGTGAGGTAGAAAATGAGTGCCTTTTGATTGTATGAACTGTCAAAGAAAATTCAGTACAAAATAAACATACTTCACTATATGCTGAAGAACAACAGTATCTTTTTGTTTTTAGACAGAACTAATTATTCCACAAGTGAATTTGAACTACAATGCTGCTTATTAGAGCAAGAGGTAATTTCATACACATAAAAAAAGAAACAAAGAACAGAACACAGTAACTACAACACACTCACCAAACAGTTGTGTCTACGTGGTCTGATGAATATTGCCTGTAGTCCAATTGTGCAAAGAGAGGGAAAAGTACCTGCACTCCCCCAATAGAGTGCAGGGCACTTTGGATAGAATGTGTTAAGACTGCTTTCACATCCTGACAGAAAAGAAATAATAACAGTTTCTCAAAGAGACATCTTTAAAAGTTTGTTAGAAATAGTTCAAAATTTCTTCAGTATAAAAACTGTACTATTGCCAAAAAAAGACATACAGCTACAGCCACCCTAAATGCCCAGTCTGGCTTTAGAGAATCTGCACTGTAGATACTCAGATGAATACATAGGAGGTAGCTTTCAAACTCTAAAACAAGCATTTAATAATACAGAAACTCTAGAAAATGCTTCTAGCACATGAAAAGAATGATGCGTTCAAAGCATAGGGAAGAAAAGAATATCATATCAACAGGGCAAAGGGCTGGAGATAGGCAATATTTGCAGAGGACCAAAAGTGTGTGACAAATTAGGAAGAAGAATGTTTCTGACAGGTTAACACAGTCTCTTAGTAATACTAAGATTTTTTAGGCTGTAACCTTCATGTAAGAAACCTTTTCTTAGAACTGATGTGCATCCATATTAATTCAAGAAGCAGATGCTACGTCCACACACCAGCGTGGTAAAGGTCCATCTGACTATACATACAACATTACAAACTGAAATAGAATTATGAAATAAAGGGAAGATGAGAGAAAATGAGTTATTTTCCTGACTGCAGTTAACACAGATGTTGTAATTCAGATAACGGTCACAGAAAAGAGTCACGTGGCCTGACACAGGCTTGGTAATTTCAGCAACTAATATTGACTCCTCACCACCCACATCGCTTTGGAAATTGAGGTAGTAAAGTGCTCAGCTGTGTTAGGAACTGCAAGAGGAAAAGAACTGAGATGACCCAGAGAAAAAAAAAGAAAATACATGTATCAGCAGCTACTCTCCATCTCATCCAAATCCCTGTTAAATTCGATTTTCAGGTTTTCAAAGAGAAATCATCTATATCCTCCAAATCTATGAAAATGTTTATATACCTGCAGCATGAGTGCATGTGGTGAATGAACAAAAATTGAAGGGTTATCCTTAGGGGATGACTCTAGACAGAGCTGTGCATCAGTAGCCCTTGGATTGTACATAAAAGCAATAGCACTGGAGAGTTTGCCATCATACAGCAACAATTTGTGATGTTCATCAAGGAAGAGATCACTTTCTGCCTTGAATTTAAATGTTCCCTGGAATGAGAAGCAGGGTTGAAGAAGAGAAAAGGAAGAAAAATTAGATCATATACATTGAAAATACAGTTTTGAATGCAATTATTAACAGAAAATATTGTTTCTTAATCAATTTTACAGAATTAGAACTGCAAGATTTCTTTTTTGACCCCTGAGGAGTGACATTGCTGAAATGGTAGATAATGTAAAAGAAATACATTAGCTAAGAAACAGAATGACAGTCAACAATGTTCACTCAGAAGGAACTAATAATTGAGGAACAGACAGAATAGGAACCATCTTTTCAGCGTATGTTTGTACAGCTGTTGGGGAATAAGTCTTCAATTAGTACCCCTCAGGGCTGTGACAAAACAAATAATAAATCATTGCAACAAAACTAATCCTCAGCACTAACTTCACACATTAAGGAAAACTGACTAGCAAAATCAACTACAATTCTACTTTCCTAAAACAAATACATAATACTTGATCTAGTTTTCAGCCTCAATAAGGAAGTTAATCTAGCCAGAGGAAGGTGTTGTTATCCCTCTCCCAACCACCAACACAGAAGTTTTGAGATGTAAACAAGAACCCAATTAAATAATTGGGTTAATGTACACTTGTAGTTTGTGAGAACTTACAGAGAGAGCTTACAGAACAATTTAATAAAAAGATCAAGTGGTAAGAATATTTTCAGAGGCACATGGAAGTGTCACAACATTCTTAAAATCTACCATAAGGAACATTATCAGAATTAAACTTTGGGAGCTTGACAGTCAATTCCACACTACCTTATATCCCAGACCAAGCTGATAAATGGCGAAGATCTGAGCAGCATTGAGAGCCTCACTGAAAAGGTAAACAGACGTCATTTGTCCACAGAACACTCGATTGGCATCTGCTGTTTCTGAAGAGCCCAGGAAACATTTGTCAAACGTCTGAAAAGGAAATACGGTTTAAATTTAGCTACACAAGTAAATTGTGAAAATAATATAGGTTATCATTTTTATATTAAAAAAAATCTTTTGAGGTCTTAGCAGAAACAAATAATAAGTTTTTAGATGTATAAGCAGAATCTACTCCTTTACCAAAGAGTTACTACTGATTTTAATTTTTTTTTTTTTAATGTGTAAAATAGGGGAGGTTTAATTAAAGAGCGAAATAATACAGTAAAGGACAACTATTTAATCCATCAAAATGATCAACTACAGATACTGGTAATACTTACATCACTGGTGTTGACAAACCATGTTATTTCTCCGTAGGATGCCAGCTCCCCATTCACATAACATCGAAGTTCACTATTCTTCCAGCGGTTATAGATGTGCACAATAGTAACCATATACCACTGAACAACAAGAAAGTAATTGATAAACTTCTATAGACACTTAATGTAGCTCAATCAAGTGGAGCACACTACACATTCAACAGTTTCTTTGAATTAAATTAAGATTGAAAGTTTTTTAAGTCAAAAACACATCATTGGTGAGTTTTCCTGCACAGCTCTATCAAAGGATAACCTATTTTTCCACAAAAAGTAGACACAGATTAAAAGCTTAAAAGATATTTATGGCATAAAACTCAAAAAAAAGAAAATCACGACAACATAGAAACATTTATACTGAAACCACTGTGTAAGTAAGTTCTAAGTTGGGTTACGCTTAGAATGATGGACTACTGTAAATGTTGTCATTCCAAAGAGCAAGGATGGCTCCAGACTTTAGACTTTCAAAGGCTGTACATGTCAAATTGTCACAAACAGAATCCATATTTACAGCAAGGGATTACTGATAAGAAATTCCTGAGGAGGCCTGCTGTCCCACACAAAATGTTTACACCAGTTGCTCCAGAAACATTAGGAGAATTTCTAACTGAAAAGGAAAACATTCTAAACAGAGCATAATACTGCTTAATAGACCAGCAGGTCTTGAACATTAACAATAGAATCAACTCACATGTAAGTTCCTACATTTGATTGACAGAGAAAAGTTCCAAATGTAAGGAGAGTATGTTCTGGACAATTTCAATGAACATGAAATGTAACAGATTAATTCAATGAATCTGTTGTTTTCCAAACTGTAAAAAGAGCAACTCCTAGTAATTGCCCTGGTTTGATAAGGAAACCTATATATGGATTAGTAAACATTCTTTCTAAAATAACACTGCATTTGTCCACACTGAGTGTCAAGCAATGACCTAAAGATGAGCCTTAGCAAAATACTTGTGGAAAAGAAGAGAAAGGCTGGAGACGGGATGAAACACAGTATAAAATACACACAAAAATAGAGTTATCAGAGAAATCAGGCAAGCTTCAAAAATTCATAAAACCTCTTGTAAACTCTATTTTCTAGCTTTTCCTTACACGTATCTTAAGTAAAATTTAAAAGAAATATGAATTCAGAACAAAAAATCATTTTGCTCATTCCAGCGTAAATATTCTTCTGCAGAGGGGCAAACCTAATAAATAGAAACACCAGTCCCTCTAGGATACCTTTTTAAAGATATATTCTACAAATATAACACCTAGTTACGCATGTACCTAGTTAAACTCCTAGTTACACACATGTAAACACACGCACATTTTTGTAATTCATTAAACCTTTTTGAAAGATTTTACTATTTTTTACTCACCTTTTGTGGCTTGAAATCAAATTTTACACAATGCTGAAAACCTTTTCCCTTTGATTTGATGGATGTTACAATCAAGCAGCCTCCAACAAAGTGAGCAGAATAGCCAAGTCCTTTGTTTGTTCGAAAACTATCAAATAAGAACGAAGTTAGCATTGTACATAGATGTAAATAGAAATCATTGAACAAATAGTAATAATTGGATATCAGAAATATGGTTTTCTGTTAATACGCACCAATATAAGTAAGGCTTATCCTTGTCCACATTTATATTATTTACAGGATCCATTCTTAACCACGTGTGAAAAGTAAATCCATTCTGGTAGGGCCACTTGGCTATAGGAGGTAAGGCAATAGCCTAAAAAAAGTAAAGTTATTCATGTAGAATGATGAACATCATGATACAAAGAATACACAGTTTAAGACATGCACTACAGATGTGTACATGATGAGTGCGTACTGTTTCTCTAACCAAAAAAAAATCTGGCCTAACTTCCATACTTTTTCTGTACACCATTCTTTGTACTCCATTGTTAAATATCGAATTAATTTAAATATTTAAAAATTGGTCATTATATCTCAAGTAAGACTATCAATAGTAACCATGCTTTAAAATTTAAATGCTTCAGTGGAATCATTACAACATAAATACTCCTCAAAATGTAAATTCAAGATTTGTTTTTGTGGTAGCCTATCAGAATAAACAGATTTATGAACTTATTTTTCACATAGCGTTGGCAGTCAGGAAAATAATTAATTATGAAAAGAAGTTGGCAAGAAAAAAAAAGAGAAGCATTTATGATTTTATATAAGAATGTATTTATCAACAGATTCTTTTCTTCCTTGAAATTCACATCCAGACAGCCTTCCAGTTAGAATGTGAGAGTCCTATAAATTTCCTTAAAAGAAAGGTGATACGATCCCCAGCCAAAATCCCGATATCAAGCACTGTATAAACAGTAGCTTAAAAGCTCCCAAGTTGTAAACTGCATAGCTGGGCCCTTTGTTTCAAACAGTTAAGCTTTATTGTGCATTTTTTCTTTAACATTACCATCAACTTTCTTGCAACACACACTACAACTAAGACTGCCATAAACTCTGATCAAAGATGCTGTCCAGATAATCAATGCCAATGAGCAAAAAACAAAGAACTTGAGTGTCATCAAACTCCCATGCTCCATTCGGCTATCCTTGACCAAATAAAATGCGATAAATCCTTCACTACATACCAGCTAATTAATCAAATTGCATGTTTTTGAGGCCAACTTTTGGGAACTGGTAGTACTATTATTTCATTTAAAACACAATGGATTTTGGAGTATTTTATTCAATACTTATTATCTAAGACTTCTTGATTTAAAAATAAATGACAATATTGACATTGGAGTTATTGAAGCACCCCAATATAGTTCAGGCATTTAATAAAATTATCAGAAATTAAATGCAAGAATAGTACATTAACAGCCAAAACAAACAGAAACATGTCAATTGCCAAATTCCATTTTATGTGAAATATACGAAGTGCCATCTTTCAGTAGTATTCAACCTCTACATATCTAAGACCCACATCTTCTCAGAGAATTATTATGCACAGCACATAATTCACGTTATCTGATTGCTAGAAAAATAACAAATGGCACAAGTATGGCCATATTTTTCTGTGGCTTCACTAGTGAAAGTTCCTAGACGTAAGGCATTCCCCACACATACTGGATACTAACACAAGCACCATTACCACAGAAACATATCAATAAGCAAGCAGGTTCCCCAGATTCTCCTTGCAACAAGATATAACTGAACTACTCAAGGCAGGTGAAAAAAACTCATCTGTATCTATTCTTTATGTAACACTATTTATCCTTCCATAGTGAAAATGCACTTATAAGTGCATATATAGTTATATATGCACTATAAGTAACTATAAGTATATATAGTATATAAGTATATAACTATAAGTATACTATATATATGCACTATAACATATATTATAGTTATATATATATATAATAACATATAGTTATAATGCACTTATAAGTGCATATATAGTTATAAGCATCATTTAGTTCAGTATGAAGTAGGTGTCAGGCAGAGAAAAAAAGTTCTGTTGAGTCTACCTTTATGACAAAGAGGGATGAGCCAAAAGAAGGACAGGAATATAAACAACCAATGTTAGTAACAGAAAAACAAATGAAAAAAAAAGTACTTCAAATATCTACATACTGCAGCGCTTTTTCCTGGAAAGTTGAAGAAGGCATCAGGTCCGTATTTCTGAGGCATGTGTTTTAACACAGACAACAACTTCCCAGCGTGTGGTGGCTGACAAAAAGAATTATTACATTTGTAAATAAATGAAACACACCAATAAGACTATACACACACAAAAAGAAATACACATTTTAAAGCTTTGCTCGTGGTTAAATAATACTCTGCTACAACATTTAGCATTTTCAATAAACAACATTAAGAGAGAGTCATGGATTCCTTCACACAGTACACAGTAGGTGCACTGAAATGTATTTAATTGCATAACTAAATTAAGGACTTGAAGTCCATAGCCACTGTCATCCAGCATAGGCTAAAATGACCCTGAATGTTGGGTACTACCTCTGCCTGCTGATGCCCGTCAGCATTACTGTTTGGGTGGATTGGCAGTGAGCCAAAGTCAATTAACTGATCCAGATGGAAACTAGTTGGGTTAAAAAAAAAAAAAAAAAAAAAGCAATTCTCAAACCAGCCTTAGATTATGGTTGCAGGAAACCTGTGCCAGCACAGGAGAGATGTGGAAAACCTCGCAAAAGGGAGAAGGGAGAAATCAGCAGGCAGGTTTATTTTCATCAGGATTACAGTGACATACCAGATTTAAGAGACTGTAGTTAGCTATATCCCTTCATATAAATTCATGGACAGATTTAAGTCTCAAGCACCTAAACTGAATGCTCAGTTAGTGTGAATACTTAATGCTTCCCCACCAAAACCCTAATTCTGCATTAATGTTGTTGCAATACTCAGCAATTATAAACTCCAAATATGAGTTAACAAAAGAAATCCAGCAAATAGTGGTCAAACTGGCAGAATACTTCTGTGTTTTCTTTTACCACACCCTAGCTTTCCAGTAGATCTATTTCCAAACTACAATTTTACTTTTCTGATCTTTTTCTGAGCGCCCTTTTTCCCTTCTTGTAAGCAGCCACTCTGAAAATAAAGCACTGCATGATCCATTACAAGTATCTCAAATGTACCAAAATTATAGTCAGATAAACTGCTTCATAAATCTGAATTAAAAAATTGAGGAGGAACCACTGAGATCTGTTTAGATGTCCTCAGCACCATAGAATTCAACCAGGTAATTTGTGTTGTAGCCAAATACTTTGTATCTTTACAGCACTGCTGATTTTAAGATTTATGGAGTTGTGCAACTCCATAGCAATGCAACTACTTTTCTCTTCCCTTCCTCTATATTTAGTCTTTAATAAAGAAAGGGAAATTAAATGCAAATAGCAGAGAGCCAGGAAATGAAAAAGTTAATGTTACAAAGACAACTTTAATTCAGCTACAGTTAAATATAATCTGTACTTTCAATTATTAAATTTAAACCCTATGTAGAGTATTTTATGTGAACTAGTTGTTTCAAGAGCTCCTTTTAAAATCTGTTGTTTGTGCATCCAGGCTTTTATATTAAATATATTTTAATTATTTGAAGGCAACAAAAACACTGAGCTGCCTTTTGCCTACACTAGGCAAGGTATTTAGAGATAACAGGAGTGGAATTAAAAGTCCAAGAAGGTAAACCACTGTTAAAATTCCAGCAAAACAACAATTTGGGGGCTAAAGGAAACATATCTGGTGGTCTCCACAAGAAAAGAATCTTTAGGGAATAAGGCTCTCAAAAGTAATAGTAGACCCTCTTCTTCCTTTCTAGATCACACAAAACTATGAGTTTTCAGCTAGCACTTACTTCCTTCATTTTAATTTTTGATATAAATTCTCATGTTGCTGACTAAGTAAAACTTTCCAGTCTTCAGGTAAATAAAAACAACGTGAAAATAAGAACACATTAATGTGCATATGTATGCAATTTATTTTTTTCTTTTATATTAAAAAAATATTTTTTTCCTTCAATTTCACATAACTGGAGCTATAAAAGTAAAAACATGTGCATAAAAACACATGCTTAGTATTGCTATATTATTCCCAGGTGTTCAAGAAGACCAATCCAGTCAATATATCCAAAATCTAAACTTAATTTCATCACTGTTCTACTCTACATACATTAATTGCTTTCAAGTAAAAAAAGATTCCATTGATGCAACAGCAGCAGGCATCCTTTATTTCCTGGTATATTTTAAAAATACGTATTTTAAGGTTATCAAACAGTCTTTTAAGTTGGAAACATTACAAAAAAAACACCAATAACACTACAAAAATGGTTTTAGGTTTGTTTTCTTTTACCCATCTCCCTTTTTCTCCTTGAAGTTTGCTGAAGAATAACTTGAGCTCTCGAACCGTCAAGTTATAGCTAGCCAACACACCCAGCATATCCACTAAGAGATCTGAAAGGAGAACAATATAATAATACTTAATAAAATGCAGTGTCAAATTTCTATCACTTCATTAATAAGTAAGTGTTGCCATGAGATTTTACGTAAAAGGAACGCAATTTGACTCATATACTAGGTGAAGCTGTACCTGCAATCATGTTGTCAGCTCTATCAATCCTCTTGAGTACTTGTTCAACCAGCCCCACTTCCGTGCATGCTTGTAGATTGCGTATACTTTTCTTCAGGATTGCTGTGAACATGCTCCACACCTCGGCCTGGCAGGTGACGTTGCATTTATCCAACAATTCTACCATGCAGGTAATGCCATCTTTTTCTTGAATAATAAAGTTCATTTCCAAGTCAAAATCGCTCCCAACAAGCTTTCAGACAAAAGATTAAAAATATATATATATCAAAACACCATTCCACACTTAAATATCCTATTATTAGCTTCTTGCAGTTATTCCATCTGCAAGGAGAAAACTATCAAACAAGCTAAAAAGCAAAATGAGATCAACGTCAATCTATCAACTTCCATTTCAAGATCTAACAAAGGTGTAAGCGACTACCAGACAATTGCTGCAAAAGAACTTTTGGGTAGTTGAAGATATGGATGTCTGGAACTGCCCCACACAGCTGTGAAGTGAACAGATCAATGGAAGGTTCCAAGGCAGGTGAGAGAGCAAGGTCAGCTAAGATACCTTAAATGGCCTGGAGTGGCCGTAAAAGTATATGTGCTTAATACTCCACAAATAAGGCAATTCTAGCCCAAAGGACATGCTGCTTACAAATGTTGAAGAGTCATTCTTGAGATACTGAATAAGGCTGGTAAAGTATTAACTGCCAATTTCATTAGCAGTCACAGGTATGAAAAGGAAGTAAAAGCTTGCTCTACTTGGACGAAAGTGAAACTGCAGCACTGTTTGAAGCCACTGATTATGCCCACATGCTTAAATCCTGTACTATTTCAGGTCTCCTCGATGCAGGCTTTGTTTAAACATGCACCTAGTAACTAATCGCATGTGCCAGGAAAGGGACAGGGATGGGGGAATGAATAACTAACCTACTTCATTCTGAGGTTTGTACTCAATAAAATAAATAACCTCTACCCCCAATCCCCACATTTCTATAACTTTTCTTGGACATTGGAACTATATTAAACTTTAAAATGTGCCATACTTGCTTATGACATAACAACCTACAAATAAGAATTCAGGTAGGATTGACTCAAATATCAGCTTCTTCTCAGTTCTACAAGTCTACCTAATAAAAGACATTATTTCTGCCACATATATTGTTCCTTCCACAAGCTTTGTTCTTGAACAACTTCAATAGTGTCACTCACCAAAATCATACCATGTCAAAACTGCCCCAAAAATACATACAGTAAGTTGCTTCTGTATTAGCTCCTACACCTTCTCTCAGCTGAGCAGGGTCTGAAGATAAACTTACTCAACGAAACAGAATATATGCTCTTCATTAACTACTGAAATTACCATACATTTTCCTCAAGTGTCTAAATCTTGTCACTTTGAAGAAGCAATCTTTGGTCTTCTGGGCATAAATCAGTACTGCCAAGCACCACAAGGAGCAGAAAAACTTCCTGGTTTTATGACAGAATAGACAATGTCTCATGGTAACAATTTCTAAATAGTAATTTACACTTTTCCATTTTCTCCTCTCTTGGTCATGAAAAGTAATTATGCAATTTACTATCAGATGTTTCCTTAATATCTAGGGAAATCGCAGGAAGCGAACAGGGAGACTTAAATTATATTCCCAGCTTCTCTATATCAACTCTCCCTGTCAACTCACTCAAACAAATCTATCACGTCATTATCCCCAAGCCTGTTTTCCCCTTCCTTAAGATGGAGCAGAGGCCTACCTCAAGAAAGAGCACTGTAAGGTAGAATTAAAGAGTAAGTGAAAATGCTGAGCATTGATTAATTCAGGTAACTGCTGGATTTATGCAGAAGTATTATAAAACAGATGCCAAGAAAAAGGTACACAACCCTTCAAAAGCTAAACAAAATGTTGGAAAACAAAATACAAGTTATGCTTTGTTTTACATTCGATGTATCACCCTCTACAAAACTAGGGTATTCCTCAAGAAGCCAGTCTTTGTCACCATCAAGTTGAGAAACAAAGCAAACACTGCGCTGTGTGTGCAAACAGAACAGCTCAAAGTTGAATTCAAGCCAAAAAACACCTGCTAATTCTGGACAAGAAATTCAACTCTTTATGCACTTGGTTTTAACTAACCATCCAACCATCAATTATCACTCCCAAACCCTATACGACTACTAGAGGTGACCTTACCTTCAACCCTATAGTCTACACCACCAATCTTTCATTTTTGGCTAGATACACTATTATCGGTAACCACCCATCCAGGAAGCTGTCAAATTAGGTTTCCAATCTAATCTGCAAAAATAAGCATTTCAGCAAGTCCATTCTAGCAATAATCTGCTATGGTAGAAATAATTACTATTTTAACAGTTCCTTTAAGGGAAAACGAGGAGGAAAAAAATGATGGAGAAAGCAATATACTGAAGACACCGTGCGGTTGATGTACTATATGTATGCATACCCATTAGATACACATAAGCACACACACACCACAGTATGTCATATTAACCCTTTCTAATGGTGATTTGAAACTGATCAACCTTCAAAACACAAATTTGTTTCCAATGACAGGGATCATAATCCAGGTCCATGCATTGGCTAGTTATTATCTGAGCTGCAGTAATGGCTGTGCACAGCAAAATGTAATCTTCCCAAATGTCACAGTAAGTTATGAATATCTGAGCAGCTTAATGCACCTTACTAGCCATGAAGTGTGAGAATGTAATCTTATTACCTTTTTTATGGTTGTATTTTTTTGAATAATGTAGCCTTTGAACTGATGTATAGTCTTTCCTTGCACTTTAGCATGATTTGGTCTCTAATGTCGCACAGTACATTTTTCAAAATTCTCCAATTCAACGTATTTTAAGTCTTATGCTGAGCTGCATAAACAATCTTTATAGCAACCTACCGGGTGGCATAACGTTTTCTTCCTTTGGCATGCAGAATTAAGTGTAAGCTTATAGCAATGGTTTTAAAGTGCAACATTCAAAGTATTCAAATACATCTTCACAAATTTTACATTTTGCCATTTATATTTACCTTGAAAATCTGCAGCTACTGGTTTAGTTAATATATATTTTTAGTACAATGTTTCTACATTTAGCTGGCTGAAAGCAGGGAGAATACAGCCATTGTCAGCGACACACTCAAATAATGTTTTTTTCCCCTTAACTTTAAGAACCAAACAAATAAGAAGTCAACATAATTACATTAATTCTAAGTATATTTTTAAAAAAATGGTTCATTTCGAAGTAGAAAAAAAAAATGAACATCAGACCTCTCTTTGCCATGAACCTTTCATCTAACCTAAAGTAGAAGAAGTCATCTTAAATATAAGAGAGATGGTGCACCCTATGGGTGAGCAAATTCCAAACTCGAGTATGCAGAAAATTACTCAATAAATACAAACTCCACTTTCCTCAAATATCATGATCTAGATTATGAATCCTATGTCAAGTCATTTTTAAATACTAAATATTTCAAAAGCTTGTAAGAAAATATTTCAATGCACCGTAACAGGAAAAGAAAAAATAAAAATACACGTCTAAGACCACAATCAGCATTTATTTGTGAAAATCCAAATTATTTATACTTGGGAGAACTACGGAGTTAGATTTCCAGAGTTTTACGTCAAACCTTCAAAGGCTTTACACTTCTATAGAACTTCCTCCTCCGCCTGGTTACTAAATAACCTACAGAGAAAGACAAGTTTCTTTGCTCCCTGAAGTCAAGTAGGAAAGAACTATTCACCATGCAAATTATGACCTTGTTTTTTTTCCTCTCAGAGTTCATTTCATAACCTCAAAATTGCTTCTTTAGTATATCAAGATAACAGATACAGACAATGCCTATCCAATGGACAATGCCTATCCCATGCAAAGAAAAAAAAAAAAGTCAATCAAATCGCAAACCAATTCTATCTCAAAGGAAATTTTCAAGTTTATGCTTAGCCACAAAGCTGGATGCACAAAGCTAACAACTGAAATCTATTCAAGTAAGGTCCTTACACTAGCTAAACTTTAAGAAAAATGTGATGAAGCTAAACCAGCAGCTATGTGAACACTTAAACATTCGATACACACCTTACATTTTCTTTCCATTTACTAAAGAGCTATGTTACGCAAAACAGTCCTGTTCTTACTGCCATTTTAGTCAGTTGACTCATGGTTAACAAACATACAAACAGCATTTTTCAACCCTCAAAGATGAAACCCGAAGCCAACTTCTGGAGAATACAAACCCAAAGAAGATGGATTCATGTTAGCCATTATGCTTACAATTAACAGCAACTAGCAATGCAATATCCATTGCCTATATTTACTCATCTCCCACCAAATCAGAAACCCACAGACTGGTCTCCACACCTTTGCACATGTTCAGGAACTCAAAGCAAATGTATGTATCATCAGAAAGACATGCCAAAGATCTGGGAAGTAAAAGAACTACAGTATCTTAAGGGCAAGGATCTCACAGCATCATGAGTGATCCCAAGCCAGTCAAATCCCTTGGGAACACAAAGGAACATGAAGTCAGTACTGTTAGTACACATCCTGGGTGTGATAAAAAGATTGTTCTGATTTGGAAGTGCCTGTACAGACCAGAAGCTGCAGCTGGGGAAATAACTCATACATATTATCATCACTAGCAATCCATTCTGTCCCTCACCTTGCATTTTTTCATGTGATCTTTGTTATTGCAACACTTGGAGGCGAGAGCATACTAAAACATGAGTAAGATGCTAAGAGAAGGTTTGTTCTCAGTCTGTTGACAGTTTGGATAATCATATCAAACAGTGGCATTGGCATCAATGTCAAGTCAGAGATCATGGCAAAGAGGGCTCACACCCAGAGAGGTTACAGAGAGGCAAGGAAGACAACGAGAAAGCCTGGATGTCAACTTTTCTTTCTTCATTGTCTTGCCACTATACCAACAATAATGCAATCAAACTAGAGCAAACACAAAGAACTGTGGGGAAGATCCTCTCATGAAAGGCAAGGTCATCACCTTCCAGTAAGATGCAGAAGGTTTAAAGCTATTTGCTACCCATAGCAGTAGCACAAAGTTGAAAGTAACATGAGACCATGAATCTGCAAAGTGACCAGTGACACCTCCTCAGAAGGCAACTTTCTGCTTCAGCCTCCAATCCAACACGACCCAAATCACACTCCAAAAAATGAAATACGGGTAGTAGCTACCTCTCCTACTTTCTGAAGGAAAAAGGATGGGCTGGGGGGGCTGTATGTGTGACATTCTTTAGTTTTCTTATTAATTATATGCTTTTTCTCACTGTTGCCAAGTTCCTAATGAAACCTACACCTTCATTTACCTGGCAAATAAGAAAGGTCCATTTTAAAACAGGTACATCAGTAGTGGCATTGCACAACAGTATTGTACCCACCCAAACCCAGATGTTTTATATGATTCAATACTGCTAGTAACTATGATCAAACCTGGATCATTCAGGAAAAATCATCCCCATTGCTTCCCTTTGTGGTGATTTATGACAAATATTCTGTATTAAACAGAATTTCACCTCTTTCTCCCCTCTGGGAAGTGACCTAAAAGTAATTTTTAACAAGTGCACACAAGGTGTTAAGAGTCTACTACTGCCACCTAATGTTGGATTGGAAACCCCTAAACCAGCAATAGTCTTTTTTTTTTCTTTTTTCTTTTTTTTTTTTTAAAAAAAAAAAAGAGAATCTCTGCACAGTGTAATTTCTTTCTCCCCAACACAGCTTTATATCAGCAGCCCCTACCTCATGCTCTGCCATAAAGAAGAAAACTGCATTTCCAGTAAATAAGACTGGATAAGATTTCAAACTAGCAGAAACGTTGACATTAAAATCACTCTATCAGCTGAAATAAATGGAAAAAAGTACAATTCTCGTCCCCATAGATGCAACACATCTGAAGCACCTTTCTGGTGGTGATGCTTACCTATGCCAAAGAAGGAAAGAAAGTTCTAAAAGGTAACAGGGCTGCCAACAATTATGCTGTTTACTACAGCTAATAATAATGTATTTTCATTCTGCTCATAAGCATTTTTATGCCGAAGTAGTCCTCTAATATCAGTTCCTAGTGTGCAGCTGAAACCCCAAGGCAAGCAGAACAGAGCAAGGATGAATTAGCTCTATACAAAGTTTTCAAACGTGAATAAAATTCAAATTTTAGTTTTTAGTACTTAAATCTACTTTAAAGTACACAGCAAAGAATGGAATTCAATCTCTCTCTCTTAGACCATGGACTGATTGCTAATTGCTCCACTTACAAAGCAATCAGTTACATTTCCTCCTACAAAAACAGGTTCCCTCAAGAAATCCTCATTTATTTTATCATTTTGATATCCATTCAAAAACTCTTCTCAGTACAAACAATCCAGAAGCCAAATTAAAAACAAAGTTCATTTAAAAAAAAAAAAAAAAAGTTACAGCAACTTGTAACTTCATGCTTCTCTGTCTCTTCTAGAAATTCAACAACTGACTCCAAAATGCAAATCAGAGACAAGTCCAGTACCACAAGTTCTAACCTCCTCCCAATCTGTACGGACCCACCTCGAGGCAGGACAGCTGATACAGCAAGGATTGCCAACAACAGAACACAAAACACCCGTCCTGAGGGCCCAGAAATCCACACTCTGGCACAGCGGGCTCAGCCAGCACATCTAGGGGCCATTTGACAGGTGCAGCTACAGCCAATCTTTATTATTTTGGAGAATAAAGCAGGTCAGGGTACAAAAGCAATGCTCAACGCGCTTTTGTTCAATGCAGAACCCAGAGGGCAGCAGCCCTTTGCACCTGAGGAGGCCGTGCTACTGTAAGCTTTAACTTGAATTCCTGAAGAAACAAAAGGTTACCCAGCTGATATCTGGCACATCGATTTCAAGACAAAGCTGACTTGCAGTACACTCCAAACAGTGGCTAAAACATTTACAAAACCTGTCAGCTTCCTGAGTTTGGTTTATATTATAGATTTCAAAATATATTAGCATAGATATAGACTATATCTAAATCCACCTGAAACTCACATCTTTCCCATTTCTGTATTAATAGCATTACATTCTGCCTCTGTTTTAATTAACTTTTTTCCCTAGTGCATCTCAACCTGTGATAGCGTTTAAGATATACAAGAAAGATATGACTCCAGGAGATGGTTTAATAATATGCAAATTCGTAGCTCCATACAGGAAATGAAATATCCTAAATTTTACATCACATCAGATTCATATATGGATTGAAAGCAAATAAATCATTTAAACCATGATACAGAGAACCTTTTTAAATTTGCATTTATCTACAGTAAATACTGCCATGTTCTTTAATAGCTTGCTAGTGCAATCTTAGCAAACTAATGATTTATGGTTGTGACATTTTAAAAATCAGAAATCTGTCATTTTATGACAGCCAGTAGAAAGTCGGCTCAAGTTACAATACTCTGAATTTAAACTCAAAGACATGAAACGCAGATGTCAAAGCACCGCACCATGCCGTTCATTTCATTATCCCAGCACTTGCCTTCCTACCCACATTTCTAAAAGTTACCTAGCATTTTTATCTGAATTTACAAGAGAAACAAAAAACTGATTTTTTCAGGATCCAGACACATAACTTCGCATCCAGTTTGTCAAATCTAGAAATATCATCCATCAGCAAACAAAACCAATCTGCTGTTCACTTAGAGAAAAGGACTAAACTGTACATCAGTCATCAAGCTGTGGGGGGCTGCATCCTGTCCTGTCTTAAGGAAGCAGCCCAAAAGTTAGCATTAGCAATATGATTTGAATCAACAAGTCTGGAGTGGAGAACAAACACTGTAGTTTGTATGACTTTACAGAAATAATTCTGCTTGTGCCTACCTCCATTAGTTACGGCATTCACGCTCTACACTGAGCATGTGCCCATACACTGAACATTATGCCCATAGCCCAGATAAGGAAAAACAGAACAATGACAATGTTGATGGGTACATTTCAATCAAACTTTTAAACCATGTAAATTAATATGCAGAAGGCCTTACTCAACTTCTTTATGCAAGATTTGAACTGTACACTTGAAAGCACATAGGTCAACTTTCCTCTTACATTTAGGCTCCTTTATCCTTTAACACACTGCAGGTCTTGGTTGTTCTAAAACAGTGGTAAAAGGAAAACTTTGTCAGGTAGTCTGAATTAAACATTTGCTTAGGATGTATTTTTGAAGTGTGAAAAAATAAAATGGTGTCTTTCAGAGCAGGCAAAAGGAAAGCTGTATATTCATGTCACCACCCACTGTACTCCAGTCAGCTCTTATATATATAGCAAGGTCACTGGGCATGTTTCGATGGGAGAAAAGAAATGAAGGCCCTATGTCCCCGGGCTTACTATTCCACAGCAAATACATAATTTGACTTCCTCTGAATTGAATAATCACCAGTCACCTAGATCAGTGGTCTCCAAAGTGGGGTGCATGCACCCCAAGGGGAGTACAAGATGGTTCTTCGGGGTGCAGAAAGTATTTTTTGCATCATTAACAAATAAAAATTATAAAAACATAAAAACACTATTTTCATCTCACTTATTTTAGTTTCTATTTTTGTGTGTTTTATAATGCATCTAATATATTAGTAGAGCAAAACATCAAAATATTTTATAAATACACACATGCACAAGGGCTGCATGCTCAAGGTAGGCTGCATGATCAAAAAAGCTTGGATACTGCTGCCCCAGACAGCGAACAGATACTATATCCTGATATTTTCTACAGAAACAACACATCTGCCTGGTATTTTACAGGGGATCGTGCCAGTAGGAGCAAGAAGCCACCACTCTAGCTACAGAACCTGTCCTGCAAGCCTCAGACAAGCAACCCTTCACATAACTTTTCATTGAAACAGTGACTAATTCTTCATACTTGTAAAGTCCTTCACTAAAAACAGTGTAACAATGGAACGCTGGAGTTAAACAAGGTCATGAGCTTATTCTCGGAAACACGCGTGAATGAGTTTTGCAAGCTCATAGAGACACGGGGATAGCAAGTAGGGGGTGAAAGGCCAAAGGAACAAAGGAAATCAAGGAAAATGAGCAAAACAGAAGATGTTCCAAATGCAGGATTACAGAGAATAGCAAAAAATAACTTTACAAGAGGAAAAAAAAAAATGAAGCTCAAAAAGCCAAAAAAGAACACAGGATGAAGTGAGCAATCAGTTTACTTTTAAAGCTCTGACAGGTTTTATCAGATTTAGCAACAGTAATGCTAAGTATTTCCTCTCCTACTGTAAGTCACAGCCCTCATATAGCACATGCTAGAAGCAAATGTGATGGCAGTGGAGGAGCTGGCACACATTTCATAGCTCAACAGATCAACTGCAGGAAATTTCAGCACAACTAAAGGCACCAAATTACAAATTACACAGAAACCAAGAACCCAGCACATCTGTTTCTGTCATTTGTGATAACACCTTGATCCAAAGCAGCTGGAAAACAGCACTCCTGCCTTCTCAGAACTGGCCAAGATGGTCTGCCACAGCTAAAGCAGAGATTGGTAAGAGTTTGGGTGTAAGAAAGTTGGAATTCCACAGCAAAGAGAAACAAAGCCATCATGGATTCAGATAACTAGATTGTCAATTTGGGCAGGTCAAGAATCCTCAACTCTCCAGGGCAGTAACAGTAATTGCAAGTGATAACACTTCAGTTTCCCTGTTGCCTTTCTTTTTTTAAACTTACTATGGTTGTGATCAACATGGGAGAACCACGCAGATGATGACCCTAGCTGGAACAGAAGACTGCCTACAGCAGTAACTGGCTGACACTTACTCTTACCAAAAAGCGACTTCCCTTCTCTAAAAATATGACGCTACTGCTGTGTTTAGAGAAGGGAAAAAAAAAAGTCATTGTATTACTGTTTTAATGCACTTAAATGTAAGTATATTAAAGAAGGAAAGCACAGAATTCAAGTAGGATATCAAAAGGATTAATAGATATTCATTTTCTTACCAAACAATGAACCAGAAATACTCGAGCAAGCTCAAAGACCTACCAACAGTGCTGTTGCTCACTTCCTCTATTTGATTTAAGCCTTGCCCATTCACAAGAAGTTCAGCCAGCACATCTGTACTGCTCACGGGGGTGATATTGAGATATCCGAGTATCCTTGGATAACCTCTGTCTACCTGGGTTTTTGTAACAACACGAGTGCCACGGAGAAAATGGTAATTTCTACTAACAATATCCGAAGGAGGAAAAGTTCACTTGGTGAAAATAGACACATTAATAAAGTCTCCATTAAAAAGACCAGCCTTTCTTTTTTTCCCCCTTTCAACAGCAATACTAAAAGCAAGGAATAAAATAAGACTTCATTACTTAAGTTTTGTTCAATTTTTTGGCTTTTTCTTCCCCCAGTTTGCCACATCACTGCTGTTTGCTTCTGTTTTTTTTCCCTGATACAGAAGCTCCTACTATCACCCAAGATTCCTCCCCTCACTTCCACTTGTCTCTGTCCCTTTTCTCACTATACAGGCATTGACTGAATGGAGATTTTCTTCAAGGAATAGTTATAACAGTAAATAAAGAAATAAACACAAGACAAACTATTAATGATGCATATACGTCATCACTATTATTGCCTAAAAATACACCCTCCTGTTTTTCCACTTAAAATCTCTCCACTCTTCTCCTGCTAAGTGCTTCTCCAAATGACCTTCAGCAGTTCCGCTGATCACAATGTACACCAATTCTTTTCCCACTCCCACAGACAACAAAGGCATTCTCACTTCGCTGTACAACACCTGCCTTGTCTTTGGCTGAGCAGCTGTACCCAGCCAGTTCACACCCTAAATTTTCCATTCCTCTAGGAGCTACATTTGAAATTAGACCTAAGATGATGGCATCCTCGATTTTTAGAATTGCAAACAATTTTGGTTTTTTTTTCCTTTTTAGGTGTTCAAACACCACTAACAGAAACCAACAGATATTCTCCAGAAAACCTGGCAGGAACCTCTCACATCCTGTGACCAAATACAGCTTAGACTGAAGGAGAGCAACAATTAGTTTTTGTGAGACAAAAGGGTTTTGAAACAAGCACCTAGCCAGTACAGTCAGCATTTTTTAAAGCTTGACTTCTGATACTTTTAACTTAAAAAAAAATATCACCAGATTTATCAAAAAATCTGACAAAAACCACAACACTAATGGAGTTATTAATCTCAGCATTCCTTCGCCAACACCATCATACCATGTATTTGGACTTCCAAGGCAAAAAGGCTTTTCCTGGAATTACTACAATCAAAAGGATTTAAGAATGCAGAAATATCTTCCACACACAAATCTGTGAATGAAAACTGAGTTATTATCCACGAATGATAGTATACATAACCTGAAAAAGGCTATATCCAAATCATGTAGGAGTATGTGAAATGGTGTTTCTTAAAATGTCATTTTCCCTGCAAAAAGTGTGATTAACTGAACAGTAAATCTTGCTTCAGTGAGATGGCAAAGGAAAGAACATCTGCCACTAAGAAAAGCTACTCAGCTTGAACACAAATGAAGTGCCATTATAAAAGGAGAGGTTAATGCTATGAAAACAAACACTAAAATCTTTTTAGGAAAACCTGTTTTAATCCGTATCCAAATATTTTTTTCTTTAACTACAGAATTCCTTTGTAAATAATATAAGACTTCAGTATTTTTCATCTAAGCACATAGAAAAATATCTTCAGCTTCTAAGAAAGTCATGTTGATTTAAACACTAAATCTGGAGACGTATTGAAGCCTCTAACAGAGAAGCTGTTTTGTTTTCTTTCCTTCTGCTGGCACGTTCTCTCTAAAGTTTTGCCAACTAAATTCATTACGATATGAAGATCACATGCACTCCTCAATGCTTATCAAATCAAGCTCTTAGTCACAATGTTTTCCTGTGGCTTCCCACACACACAAATGTTTACTTCTAAGAGAAAGAGGTTTCTCAGTACAACAAGAAAAAAAGCAAATACCACAAAAATCACGAAGCAAGAAACTGAAACAAGCTGAGTTTCTGACTGCTACCAACTACTGGCTGCCGTAGCAGAAACACTGGTGTGGACATGTATAATTTCGTGTAGCTCACCAAGCTTTCCAAGTAGAAAGACAACTTTGAAGTGGTAGCTGTAACTTCATGAGATTAAGTTATCATCAAAGTCGCACCAACTTTTCTATATGCTAAGCTTCTGTTTTTTTCCCACCACAGATGAAGACAAATGGCATTGTTGCAGAACTCCAGAGTTGTTAGAGCATGCCCATTTCTGTGAGAGGCCTACCCAAACCCTGGCGTTTCTTTCTTTCACACCACATCCTGCAACGAAGCATACAGCTCACGGTATTCATAGTTGTTCACTTCTCTGTTTCTGCACAGAAAATACATGTTAAGAAAATAATTATTCGATCACTACTTTGTTTTCTGCTGCAGCTTTAGTGTTCATAAACTTATTCCCAAAGCCAGAGAAATGCAGAAACAGTGAGCTTCCTCAAGTGTACAGTTCCAGCCTTTTCCCACTACTTTGGAAGAAACAATTATGGGGGGGGGGGGGGGGGGGGGTGAAAAAATGTTACTAACTGAAATTGGCACCACTATTACCAGATTTTCAGCTGTTTATCACTGATCCGATTATAAACTTGCCCAAGACAACCCTGGTTTCCTGCTGTGTTACCCAGAGACACCTGAGGACCCCAGAGCTCTTGGACTCCTCAGCTGCTGCCACACGTGCACCGACACTGCAGTCCTTCGTGCTTCCCAATTGCCAGGCCAACAATTTGCAACCCCAAATTCCAAGCTGCTCACTGCCTCACAGAGGGAACATGGGAGCTGCACAAGTTCCTATGCTTTGAGGTCACTGGTGATCTATCAGGTAAGCTGGCACACGTGACTACTTGAGTAACTTAAGAAGTAACCACTTGGTATTGTAAAGATTTAAAAGGGGGAAATCATCGAATTCTATGTAATATCCTCCCCCTTCCTCTTTTTATTACCCAATAATATTAAGAATCTTCATCCCAAAGCCAAATTCATCTACAACTTTAAGCAGGTGTATGCGTACCTCAAACTTCTATTGCCAACACCAAATTAGTGCATTTCATTATGTATTCCCTCTTGTTCTTTTCATAATGTCCGTTCTATGACTTTCATACTGTCATATTTCATACTTCTTTTTTTTTTTAATACTCATTAGAAAGTCCTGTACCAATACAGGAGTACAGGAATACAGATCACAGAAAGTATGAACAAGTAAACATGAACCCGATCCGTTTGCAAATAATTGGAGGTGTAGGGAAAACACTAAGGTCTTCAACTACATTTCCTAATAAAAGAACAGGTTTCATTTATATGCATAATCAGGATGTAGACCACGAAAAATTCTTTTGTCAGCATACTGTGATCCTCTTTAATGCATACTCGTGTTTGTTTTCCCCTATTATAATAATTTATTCCCACTTTATTATGAAAATATTCTTGCAGCGGACTAACCAAAATCATACTTGCTCTCGGTTCAATTATTTCTTAGAAGTCAGTCACTCATGTCCTAACATCACGTACACTAAAAGGTCAAAAAACACCACCATTTAAGGTTTTTTTAAAATTTTAAACAACAATTTAATTGGTAACAAGAGTTCCAACCACTTACTCTACACCTGCTTAATTTGATCCCTTTGAAAACTAAACAGGCTTGAAATCAAACTCACAGGGTCAGATGCCTTCTCTATCTCTCAAAAAACAAACAAACAAACAAAAACCATGCTGACAGATAAGTACAGACAAGATGGTTCAAACAGTAGGCTAGCTGCTGTTTCAGGGGGGTAATAAAATATTAAATTTCAGGATATTGCCTCCAAAAAAAAAAATAGTCACATTAAGTACAGTAACAATCCATTTTAAATAGTTGCCACAAAGAATCAGCAGCTGTTGGTTCAAGAATAACACTGTTTCACAATTCCGCAACAGGTTTACTCCAAAACCTACTTTCATCTCAGCTGCAACATATTATATGCAGGATAGTTTTTTCCCATGTAATGTTTGATTCATGGAAAAAAAAAAAAAAAAAGAAAAAGAAAAAGCAGGTCTCAGCTTACAGGTTCTTCAGTAGCCATTTCAGTGTACAGCAGCTACCTTGGTGCACAATAAACACAAAGTTCAAATCAGGTATTTACATTGCCACAGAACTTCAGAATAAAACTCTAACACACAAAGTCTAAATAAATTTAAAACTAGGATCAGATTAGTAAGTGATGATGTATTTAGACAATCTGTTTTATTTATTATGGAGCCACAAGTTTCCATAGAAAGCTTTTTTTTTTTTTTAAACATTTTTCTGACTTCTTTTTCCCCCAACTGTAATACTTTCCAAAATAGTCAATACAAACAATGCTGTGTAAACAGTGTTGCATTATAAGCTGCATGGTATACCAAGCTATAAAACATTAATTTCCTCAGATATACTACTGCCTTCTTGCTCGAATTATTATTGCAAGACTCTCATATACTCTTCTATGAGAACAAAAATATCAATTCCTGGCAAACGGCACTTAAATGTAATTCTCTCAAAGTTTACTTTCTTGGAATTGCTCAAGATGAAATTTATACTCTTCATGAAATAGACAGATGTTTTGTTTTCTGGACCATGGAACTGAAATACTTTCTTGAATAAAAACAAATCTTATAAATTTCATTTTCAAGAATGTCGGTGTTTTACGTGCAAAATCAGTGTTATCACATGAGCTGGAGTCTCACTTATATTAACCCTACTTCTAGCCAAACTATCTTTTTTCTGACACCAAAATAAAAACTTCTAGATTTCTCTTGTAGTCGTTCTCAGTTGATTCCAGAATCACCAACTCCCCTGAAGCACAGCAGCAATCTTCCAATTATTATTTTTTTTCCAAATGAAAATTAGCTACAGTAATTCCATAATGAAGTTGTTTGGTTTTTTGTTGTTGGTGGTGGTTTTTTTTATGTTTTGTTTTGTTGGGTTTTTTTTTGAGAATTATAAGTATAAAGATACGGAAGGTTGAAGAAGTGGTACTCAGGAGGGCATTAAAAAAAAGACAAAATTTGAAGATACAAAGAAAAAGGAATGATGACAGAGTAAATACAATGAAAAAAAATTAGACTTCCATCATAGTGAAAACAGTATATTGAGAAGAATAGACCTAAAAGCAATGCTGAAGTCCAAAAAGGAGAAGGCAAGACTGCTTTTCTGAAGAGTTATCTTCTGATTGTACCTCTCCCTCGTTTCCTCTATGTACACTGGTACTTACTACCCCTGGCCTCATTCAGCTTTTCCACAAGACTCCTTTGTATAGGCTTGTTTGCTCAGCATTAAGGTTAGAGAAGTATTTGACCCCTTTTCTTCCTGAAATCATCTCTCTTCTCCCAATATAATTCATACACATACATTATCACCTCAATACAGACGATTCACCATTTTTTGGTCAAGATGCACCTTTCTCAAGCACCTTAATATCTTCTCTTCTATAACGGCCTAATATTGCTCTCAACATTCATTGATTTATTTCTGATTTGGTCAAAGCTACAGAGATTTAAAAAATAATAAAGCCTGTAAGACACCTAAAAGAAACATCCATCACTACACTGAAGCAAAACACTTTGCAGAGGCCTATAATCTGCTAGTACTCAGCAGATATTTTCTTTATAACTGATGTCTTCACATAACCAATTATAACAGCGGTGCTAATCACTTCAATCCAGTTTTCATACAAACAATTCTTGTTTTCTTACCTATCAATATCTCCTTCCCTGGGAGTACAGCTACGTCATTTGTGTTCTCTTCCAGACCTCCCCCAAAAGACCATTCAGGTTATTGCTCTCAAAATAAAAACGGTCTGAAAACAAATGTAATATAACATGTTTGGCTCTACTGTGCTGCAGCCCAGTCCAAGTGTTTTTGGAACCTTACTTTAGACATAAGATATTTTACTCTTACCTTTTCCTCTTAATTTGCTATTTTTCCGTAGCTTCCCTGTGAAATTATATAGCTTACTATTGGAAAACAGCACTGGAGCTCCTAACACTGAGTCCAGCCCAAAGAAAGGTACCCTCCTGCCTTAGTTCATAACAGCTTGACATTTGTCTTGATCTCCGCTGTTCTGTGTTACTGCTGCCATAAGGCACATGGAAGAAACAAACAACCCAAACTGATGAAAGCCCCATAGAAAGACATCACTTCACAGAACACACCAATGTGGATTACTAGCAGAGTGTGTTTTCTATAAAGGAAACTTTCATGTTGCTGTATGAGAAAATCAGAAAGAAGTACAGCAGCAACAAAATGATAAAAATCTAAATAGACAAAGGATAAGTCAGTTTTTAGATTTTTTTTTTTTTAACTTTTTAAGTAAAAAAAAAAATGAAGCAGTAAAGTATAAACTATAAACTAGCATCAGATCAATCTTCCCAATGATGGGACCGTCCTTACAGCACATAGCAAAATAATGAAGTAACAGGTATTTTGTGTATTAATTCAAGATGCTGACCACTGTTGATTTTGTGTTTTGTTTTCTCCTTTTAGAAAGACAGCACTACCCAACACTGCATTCTTAGTTGTAAATCAGAATTACACAGATGTGCTGCTACACAGAAACAAGACCGATGAGCACCATCTCATGGGCACTTCAGGTAACAGATTCTAAACAGGAAAAATGCCTGTGTTAAGTCTCCAATATATCGATTTTAAAAACACATTAAAATTGAATGACAGAAGCATAATCTCAAGCTTTCATGTGCTTAGATGTGAAAATATGGCACAAGCTAAAGATTCCTCTAAGAATCAGTCACTGCAAATACAACTGGGGGGAACCGTATCACATCCACTAAGAACTTTAGAAATATTTAGGACTTAAAATACACATCTATAAGCACAAGCACATACATAAAATTACCCCCATCCTGAACAATACTTTTTTTTTTTTTTTTTTTTTTTTTTTAAACTCCTTAAAAACAGTTATGGACCACATTGCTTCAAGTACTTGACATTCAACAACACAGTTCCTCTGTGACCTGAAATTTTACCCAGTAATAGTAATACCTCAGAGGGAACATCCCTATTCACTTGTCCACTAGTTCAGGTTACAGAGATCCTCTCCTCTTGTAGCGCATCACATCTTGATCTTTCTTCAGTTAATGGAAAAGTTTAAAACTGCAAACTTGCATTTACTGAATATTATGATCAGTAATATAAAGTATTGCAGAGAGAGAACAAAAAAAGTACATAATAAAGGTACTACCACAAAGTAGTGGTGAAATCTCTGGTTTAAAAGCATTAAGAAGTGGAAGACCAGTCACTCCAGACTACCACAGTATTTCTGTCTTAGAAACAAAGGAAAGATTGGTTTATACATGTAAGTGTGTTTGTTTTTGAGACATCTGTCTAAAGAGAATTAATTCCCAAACAAAAATTTCCTCAGCTCTTGAAAAAAATATATACTTCTATACGTTGCAAAATGAGCTCATTTTCATTTGGCATTTTAAATGCACTTCTTGATAAAGGTAGTATCGACAGCGATGTTCTCTCAATGTGTATAGATAAACATAATTGTACGTAAGCTTACTGTTTTTTATTGCTGGATGCCACTAAGACAAAAAAAGGCGTGGGGATGCTATTAATCATAGTATTTTAAGCATCGCTGCAGAAATGAAGTTAGAGGGACTGTGGATTCTGCTAGCATATACAAAGCTGCTCCAGGCAAAGCTTTCCCTATGAAAACTAGATTATTAATTCTAGAGCAACAGGAGTTTTAGAAAGACATGATGCACAGTTACATCCCTCCCTGCCTTGAACACTGGGAAAGCAATTAATTAAAACACTGTGGTGTGCACCTGGAGGAAAAGGCCGCAGCCCTCCAACCAGACACTGCGTTGTGTCACTTGCTTACACCACCTTAGCAATCATTCCCCAGCAGCTGAGGGTCAAAGCAGATCTAATATTTCAGATGCAGATCAGCCTGACTGTGTAATCCTTCTGAGTAAACCCTGCAATGTTTCCTTGGCTTCCTCCCAAAACTCACTCCAGCGATCTCCATGCACCGCTTTCTCAGCACTGAAGCGCAGCCAGCTCCCACTCACAACACATTAGCAAGTCAGTCAGTCTGTATCCTCTGAAATTGATACGAAGGAAGGCACTGTGTTATAAATTCCTGTTACCCTCTTTGTCTTGTCATGTGAATCTCTGTGAAGCTATCAGGATCAAAACTGGTGCCCTTCCCTGACTTTGCTTTGATGGAGACGAGTGTATAAACTCTCAATCAGCTGAAATATTTCTCCTAGTTGTGTTAGTAGCCAAGACTATCCACCCACCCATAAAAATCCACCTCAAAAGAAACTACATTTGGTCACCAACCCTGCCTATCAACAGTGGTTTCCTGCCTGGCAGCAAGCGTCTCGGCTTCATCCCAACATCTCACATAAAAGGTTAACACTGGGGCAATGCGTATTTTGCATGGAGCAGAACAATTATCGCACCCCAGACACTTTACAAGATCTTTCTGACCCCATCAGATCTGTAGCACCTCGAATATCACACCACCCAGCCTTCCAGATTTCCCTAACAGAGATGAGAGCACAGTGTTAAGGCCAAACGCACAAAACAGAGCTCCATTCAACACACCCAGTCCATTTTAACATCTTTGGTTGGACTTGCAGTAGAGCACTGATTTTTCTTCCCTTTGTGAGCAAAGTTTGTGCATCATTTTTCATAGCTTTCCACATAATCCAAAAAGCTCAACTAAAAATACACTTCCTTTAAAAAGCACTTCACTCTACTAGGCTGAGCCACGCTCCCTCCATAACACTCAGTGCTTACTCATGTTAGTACAGCATTTCCAACAACTTAGATCTCCAGAAAAACACCTCATAAGAAATATTGAGCTGTTTTTAATTCTTTCCAGTGTTAAACTTACTATCACTTTAACCTAGCTGACTGCTGGCTTATTGACAACTTTTCCAAGCTGTCCCCCACTTCACTTGGTGAGGTTTTACTATTTCCACTTGGCATAGTCTGTAGACTAACTGCATAAAATACTAGCTGGCCTTATGGCTGATATTACGCAGTAGGTCACCTTCATCTCTTGGCCTCAGAATTTGTACTTGACAATCTTTTAAAGAAAGCTTTTCTTGGAAAATGTAAATTTTTAAGCGTTATTGCAAGATCAGCCTTTCCGTATTTGAGTTTTAGGAAGAATGTTGCTCTTCTCTCAAATATTTGCACTTATTCTTTTTATACACTTTTTTTTTTTTATGATTTTTTTGTATGTAGGACCACAAATAAGTAAGTAAATAATAAATGTGAGTAAATAATAAGATGTACATAGCATAGGTAAAAGGAACAGGAAACCTGGGAATTACTGAGGCAAAACCATCTAGGCTACAAAATAGATGGTAGAGCTACATAGCCATACAGATTTACACCCCAGCAATCTCTAACCAAATTGTGGGCTTTTACTGGCAAGATGAAATTAAATAAAAAGATGTAAAAAAGAAAGTCTGCAAACATCCTACATACATTTTTCATCTTAAATTTGTGAAGTTTGAATATAAGTATTTTCAAGCATTAATTGGTATGACTGATGTGCACCAAATACATTACAGATGGCTTTTTTACACTGCACTGCAGGCTTAACTCAGATTGGTCTCTAAATGTAAACATCCCCATTGTGTCTTCCAGGTTGAGTTAATAGAAAAACCTAAAGTAAACCTCTCATGTCCTCCTGCTGGCATTACAGGTGAGCACACCACACATTTTGTATTATTGAACGTATCACTTTCAGTAACTGAAAAATGAAGCAAGTAATACAAATACAGGTTTTGGCAAAACCATCACATTACTCCAGCTGCACCAACTGCTAAGTTAAAAACTACAAGTATTTGAGTAAATGAAGGCAGCTTTTTTTCTTGCTGCAAATGCAATCATGTCTTGAGAATCCAATCAGATTAAGTTTATAAAACCAAAGTGTTCTGCAATACCCTTCAGATGGTTGGAAGGTAAGGTCTTCTCTGCCTAGCCAAGTCTCAATTTCCCTTCTGAAATTTAACTGACTTTTTCCTATTTACTGTTTAAGACTGAATTATGCAGTATGAGCAAAGCAGATTAACATTTTAGCCACAGTAAGCCCTCTTCAAGGGAATAACTTTCTGAGGAGGCACGAGTGCTTCATGAATGACTACTTCAGCCATACAAGTGTAGCATTTTTTAAGCGCTGAAATCCTTACTTGAATATATTTATATAGTGAAATTGTAGTGTTCAACTTACTTTCAAAAAATCCGTTCGTTTTTTAATACAATGCTGAAACCATTAAAAAGCATTCAGTTACCAAAGACAAATAATATTGGGGAAAAAATACAGTAACAATGGATGCACAATGAAATGCAACATGTTAAAAGTAAAAAATCTGCATATATGATTTTCTTAACAATTATTACACATGAATGAAATCTGTTCTTGTAAATTCTTAAGAAGTATGGAAAGGTTGCCTGCTTTTTGTTTATTACCGCACTCTGTCTTGCGAAGCACTGAGCACAAAATACAATCCTTGCTTAATAAACTGTTCTTATTTCAAGATGAACCTAAAACTTCTTTCATCTTTGTTGTCATTCATCTGATTTATCTTATGTGCAATGCTGTCTTTGACAATCCTTCTACCTTAACCCAGCTGGTCAATCATACATCTGGAGTATGAAAGGCTGCTATGATGCAAATATGGACATTATTATTCGTAATTTAAAAAGTATGCCAATATAAACATTTTAACTCTACTTTCCTTCCTTTGTGCAAATTCTGATACAAAAGACAGTACTGGAACTTGTGAAACATGTTTATGTTCAGTACAACCAAATCGTAATGAAATGTTTAAGGAAATGATCAGAAATTAAAGTAAAAATTACAGATAGAAGAAATACAAATTCCATGCATTCGTAAACATATTGAAGTATAACACTAAAATCAATTAGACTGACAAAATATGGTCAGTTAAATTTTGTCACCTTTGTACAAGTCAATTTATGGACAAGCCAAAACACAAAACAGCTCCTTCAGCATCTAGAATAAAGGCAGCCTGTTCCAGGAAAAAATAAAAATAAAAAGAAGTGTTTGACTGCAACCCTGCAAAAATAATTCTAGGGATGATTCTATTCCATTGCTTTCAATTTAAAGGGTTTTTGGTTTTGGTTTTGTGTTTTGTTTTGTATAAGGTATGCAAAAGAGAAATCAAAATTCCTTTAAACATAATTGCCAGTCTACTCCATTATTCAAATGCAGTTATCTTGCTAAATGTCACCACTTTTCAAACTCACAAGGTCATATTAAGCAAGATTTTCTTTTTGTTTTAAACATTTTAAACGTTTTAACATCTTTTAACATTTAAACATTTTAAACATTTCCCATTAAAACAACTAACTAGAATTCAGGGCCTGTTTTTTTTTTTAAACAGCCCTTGTGCCACCTTGGGATGACTGCTGGCAAATGTTTGAACCTAATTTAGCTGCCTAGCTCTAGAGACTGGTACGACTCTTGGTGCCACTGCAGTAAAGAAAGATGATCGCAGCTGTTCTCTCTCCTGTAGGTGGGCACTCAAAGCAGAGAGACAATGCTAGAGCAAAGAACACTTGAAGCAGCAATATGGTCCTCTGCTGAGCAAAAAGTACACATGAAACCGGCAGTAACAACCTTCGCTCAGAGAAAACCTACCTATGCCATCCATTTCACCACTGCCATAGATAGCTCTGCGCTGACCCAAAGAGGAAAAGAGTGGGTTATGGAAAATAAAGCAGTTTACAGAAGAAAAACAAAAAACTCTCCATGGATAATTCTTCAGTTCCTAAAATATTAGATACTCGTTTGCCAAGTGACCATTTTTAATTCAACTGTGCTCATCCTCAGCATTTATTATACTCTTTCAACAGCGTTACATATGGCATTGCAGATGGTGCTAAGTGATTCCAGGTAATCAGAAGAATGCTCTCATGAGATAACACTTTAGAAGTGAAAAAAATAGATTTATTTTTCTTATTATGTTCCATTTCTCACTGTGTTTAAACAAAAACTAATTTCAGATTTTCGGAGCAGCAATGTGTTTGGAACCCAAAAATATCTGCATGAAGTCATTCAGAAAAAAACACAATGCTTCACAAGACTATCATAAATAAACTGGGATATGCACCCATTTAAGGGAGAATTTTGAAGAGTGTGGTGGGGAGACAGGAGTAACTTTCTGTGCTCATGCTTCCTGTTACTGCAAAAACTAAAAACAGTTTTCATTCACACACTGCGTAAGAACGTTGCAGTTATGAAATCATCCAATTTACATATTTCAACATTTAACATACATTTAATCCATGAATTGTCATGCTAGCATTAATTCTTTACATCAAATCCGCAAATTTTCATAAATTTAAGATCATCATCCTATGGGGCAAGAGTTTTTGCTTTTTTCCCCCCCTCAAATATACAAGGACTAGTCTGGAGAACAGTTAAAGGAGATTTACAAATTTGGAGTAGATAGCACACAAGCTCTTGTTTCTAGCCTCAGATGGTTGCTGGCAGTAGCCAGACACTTCAAATTATAACACATCTGTTCTTCCTCAGAAATCATCTTTCGCACTTGGAGCCTGCTACACAAAATCAGGACCTTTATACATTTGTCTGTGATGCACCCCTGCCTCAGGTAACATATACAAACTCTAAAAGGCTTTAGGTGAAAATAATTCTACATTTCCTACTTCAGATATGAAAACCTGTGCTTAAAGTTTTCATTTCCATTTTGAGATCTTCCTTTATGCAAAATTTCTTCAGTACATAATTGCACAGAATTAGCAAATAATCAGGAAAGCAACTCTCACTGCCATTTATAGGACATTACAAATAGGACCAGCTCAGTGTTTTCATTGTGACTTGTTTAGATTTTCTTTGCACTGAGAAAGGATTACTGTTACAGCTAGTGCTACATGTTATTCTTCATGCTTATTTTCCTGAACTAAGGGAAACATTGTGTATTCATGCAACTACTACTACTTGGATTCAAGCAAGCATCACACTGAAGTTCAGTATAAACTCAGTTGAAGTTTTAGGATACCAGCTTCAGAGTCTTCTGTGTAGCTGCTGTGTTGTGCAGACATCAAGATAAACGTAGCCCATTTCCTGCCTTTATAGAGAAGTCACTGACTATACAACCTCTCGGGCATTAAGAACAGCTTTTGTGTTCATTTCCTCTTTCATAACGAAGTATTATATAACATAGCGGTTATTAGGTCTCAACATGTAAAGATGCTACAACTTCCTCATTATTCACTCCAATTAGCAAAAGTCAACATTGGGGGAGAAAAAAATTGTTTCAGTATAACACAGAGGTTTGTCATCTTCTCAGAGCATTTACAAAAAAAAAAAAAAAAAAAGCTCCTCAGCCCAAAGTCTTTTAGAAGGGCTTAAGTGTTCACAAACTTCCTGCAGTAAGAACTGCTGTTATGAGACAGGTCCCAACCACATCAACACAAAATCAGCCTCACATTCCACCATTATAGTTCAAGTTGTAGAACAATACCACCCATGCTAAAGCTTTAAAATCTGTAATCTCATTTCAGGTTTGAGTTCATTGCTGATTCAACACTCTATACTTTTCCAAAGAGCTTAAATCACAGTTGTAACAGTTTACAAATATCTAAATATATATTCACACGTACATATACACACACACATCCAGTTAATTGCATCCCTTGAAAACTAAACACATTATCAGTGTAAGTTCCTCTACTTCAGCTAACAGCAGCGAGCATATTACTAGAACCCTGGAATATATTGACAGATTATCCCAACAACAAACAGTCAGTAAATCACATCATACCACAGAGCTCTGACAGTTTGACCCACATCATGTAACCCAGTAGAAGTAAAGATGTTACATGGCTTACATCTGGACCAGTTCACAAGGGAAAGAAAATGGACATCAGCTTTCCAAATGTTTCTGCTTGCTTATTCATCAAGTAGTAAGAAGTTTTAAACTTCAAGGATTTTATGATGTAGTTTCAGTATTTGTTGGCATTAGATATTGTGAACAAATTATACAAAACTGTGAACTGAGAGAGAACTTATCATTGACTTTTACTGCCATTAGAACCAAGGAGCAATTGTGAAGCATCTCTTGATGGATCCCCACAGAAAGCACAGCCCAGGAAGAAGGCATCTTCCACCAGCAGCAGTGGTTGCAGGCAGTTGCCTTGGAGAACTTTCAGTTTGTATCACATATGGAGTGCTGTGGAATCCAGAATTATCAATAGTTTCATTTCTACCAATTCCCTGCAGTCATCTACATGAATGCTTCCAAAGCAAACAGCTCCTGAGATGTAGTAGCATTTTTTTCCAGTCCCTTGCTACTCTATGCATCCCTATAATCTTGTAGAAAAATCCGGACCTCCATTCCTCTCCCTAGAAAACTTAAACTTAACCAAACGTGCCTCATCAGTCACGACTGTCTACTTGGTGCAAGTAGGAATTGATTCAATCTGCAGAAACTTCATCACATCCGATGGATGAAAAGAAAAGAACACAGCTTGACTCTTAGAGGCCCTGCTACATGCACAGAATTAGCAAATAAAAATAGCAGTTTGCTCCTTGCTTTTGTAACACCCATATTTGCTACAGAAATCATTCAAGCAAAAAACATGGATGTATCCCAAAGAGTATGCTACTGCTTCATTGTACAAAAGGTAGCAACTGTATAAATACCTTGCTTGTTCACGGCATCAGAGCACGGAACCATACCACACAGACATCACACAAAACAAAGGACTTGCCTGAAGACAAAACCATGCTCGAGTAATTAATATTCCATTAATATAATGGCCATACATAATTTCATTCCTGTGTTTTTTTTGATATCACCATTCATTCAACCAGAGATAATTAACTCCCACGCTGAGCTAACAACTCCTCACAGCCAAGCTATTAACTTTTTTAAAATGAAGCTGTCTCAGCCTTCAGAACTGTTGATCAAGCTTGAGGTTTGGCCATTTAATATGGGAAGCTACATGAACTCACTGCGATTGAGAGACCCTTTACGCTGCTTTGATCCCACTGTTACAGTGATCAATAGCTGTTTCAGGGATCTATATGTGCTTTCAAGCATTTTTTCAGCACGAGCAGGGTGGTCACAAGCAACCAAACCCATTTAGAGGTATCCTTGATATGCAAAACTCCTAGACACAGCTGAGAAACAATTCTCTAGAGATGTAGTTAGAATTCCAGGAAATGCTGAAACTGACTCTTAGAAGTTATGAAATAGAGAAACAAGAATTTAAATAAGCATTTAAAGCTACTCATCTCCCTCTACAAATACACCCACCTTGAACAGGAAATTGAAGCATCAAGATCTCGTCTAACCCAGTGCTACTGAAGTCGAAAGCACTGCCAACAGAGGCACACCGTAAGCGTATCCCATAACCATCAATATGACGTTCTTTGCTGTGTCTTTGCAGAAGAGGTGTTAGAAACATCCTTTTACAGTTCACTTAAAGCACCGTGGCTATGCACTTTTGACACAAGAACTTGAATCTCTTCCTGCTGACAGGATGCAGGGTAGATTTCATTTCCTGCACAGGTGAGACTTTACTACACAAGCAAAATTTCCAGAGCACGATAAACATTTCACTTTCAAAGATATCCTCAGAAAGGACACAAGTTCTTACTGCCAGGTCTCAGATGAGTCACGGAGTAATTATCTCCCTCAGAGGCAACACCACTGCCAATCAGCTCATCCACAGGAACTGCAGCACACTGGTGTTCACAGCTCCCCAGCCCAGTACAGAACCCAGTAAATGCTCGGGACTCACTTCTGTGACCCAGGATGAAAGCAGCTGATGCCAGGCCACAAAAGAGCGGCAGAAAGCACAGAAGGGACAAAGCAGTGTCTTGTTGCAAGGGTAAACTGTAGATTATCAAGTATGGCACAATGTTGGCACCCTACTCTGGATGAACAAGTGGGCAAGAAAACAAGCCAGTGATTTCCTCATGGGCTTTCACTGTTTGCATAAAGATGGGAAGCTGCTGGGACAATTTCTGTGCCTGAGCAAGTGCTGTCTGAGAACCCCTTTCACAGCACTTGACTGTTGAGATTGCTACCTCCTTGCAGTTGAGCTTAAAGCAAGGAAATCTGAAGTGCTGAGAACAGCACAGCTTCCGAAGATGACATTCTGAAGTAGAGTACAAAGCATACAATGCAAATCAAAATACCATTCCCAGCACCTCAGTACTCTCATTCTGTAACATCAGCAATATATTAAACATAAATAGCTTCCATCTCACGTTAGCTAGTTTGAAACACATTCTCGAAACACAGTCACAGTTGCTCAGTTTCAAACTCCGTATCAGATACCTAAAAGTCAGGTATTATAACACTTAAGTTATACACTGGAACCAAAACATAGACTTGAACTAAGACACTACTTGAAGAACAAAAAAAAAAAAAAAAAGCTTTCAAGTTTTTTTCAGCGAAGTTCACAGCCACAACTACAGACAAATCACATGCTTAGTTTCAACAAAAACATTAGCAGGAGACAGATGCTGACTGCACTGATAGTTTCCACTTGTTTATTTAACAGTCATGCACCATTACCAATAATAGTCACTTGATTCCTATTCTCCCCGCCCTCAACTGCATTGTTTTAAGGCTTATCAACAATTTTATGTCATTGACTTGTGTTCGTTTTGAGATTACATCTATGATTCTGCACAAGGAACTTTTTTTTTGTGTGCGTGTTTGTGGGTGGGGTTTTTTTGGTTTTGACTGTGTGTTTGTTTTTTAAACCACTGCTTGCTTCTTAGGGTCCTCCTGAATCTATAATCCTATAAAACACAGTTGTTCTTACGAACACAGCTTTAATCCTAGCAAGTGCATTCTACTTAATTTAAAGACTTCTCTAATAACAGATGACTAAAGTTTAGAAGTTACAGCAACGGAGCTCACCTTCTACCAAACAGCTCACCTCCAACCCCATACCAATCATATCTGGGAAAGCAACCAGCACAATTCCCACCAAAACCTGCGCACTGCCTGACAAATAAACCAATTAGTGAGAGGTTTATCAAGCAAACATTCATTATCCTGGACCCTATAATTACATATTTCTCAATCAGCTGCGAAATACTATTGGTTCTCTTGCTGCTCCTCTGTAAGTCAAAGTGCTCTCAAGCTGCAGCAATCATCTTACCTGCTGCTTACTGCTGCTTCCTTACCTTTCCAGCCTTCCCAGAAGAGAGAATAATTAAGTTAAAGGTCACTCTGTGCATTGTTACAGTTACTGTTCTACAGGCCTAAGTCCAGTATACAACCAGAAAGTCAGAAGGTCTAAGTGAGGCAAATAGAACAGACTTGATTTAATCCATTTCTCTTGATTTCCATCCATCCCACAGAGAACAAGTGCTGATTGCACAGAGGAGAAATGAGGGGACAAAACACATTCCCATGGAGCAGATGAGTCTTAAGTCATGACTCTGGTTTTGATTTTCAATTGCAAAGGAAAGCTAACCCAGTAGGTCTTGAAGTGTTGTATTCTGCAGTTGCATTGACAGAAAAGAAAAGATTTTTGCCTAAGCAACTCACATCCAGCTTAACAGTCATGCCAAAAATAATCAGTGATCTGAATTTTCTGTATAACGCACATGAAATTTTCCAGCTAAATGTATGTAACAAGAACACCGCCAGAACCACTCATATGCAGGCTGTTACAAAGAGACTTGCAGTTTAAGCATGCAGAGCACTTTACAGAAGGCAACAGAGCACATCCTATTCCCACTAGCTATTCTCATTTAAGTATCATCTCAAGGCAGCTATTAATGAGAAAATCATGCCTGGGACGTAGCTGTTCCCAGCCCTCCAGTCAGCGCTAGAGGAATACAGTGCAACAGAAGGCATTACGTTTTCTACAAATTAGTTTCTATTTAGAAACTATTGATGCCTACTTGTAAAGCCTTGGAATCTAAAGCACTGTAGAAATGCAAGCTCTTCATAAGTTACATTGACCTTCCAGAGTCAGCACAAGGACTGCTGCATCTACGGAAAAGGTACAATTGCAACTGCTCATGCAGCATTGTTATTAATTTGATTACAGCAGTTGTGCAAGGATGGATCTCGATTGCTATCTCCTCTAAATATGGAGCACTGAATACTGGAAACTGCAGTCTCCACTGACCACACGTGGTATTAAAAAAGCAGGTGGCAATAGTATCCTGTTTTAGGCAAATTAGAGCCCTCAGATTCCTGGCAAATGGCCAGAGCTCCCAGATGGACATAGTCTGAAGGTTCCCCCAGAAAGAAAAAAAAAAAAAAAGAGAGAAAATAAAAGAAAAAAGATGATCAAACTAGTTTTTGAACATGCTTTAGCATGACACCAAGTCTAACAGAAAAATCCAGAATTGTATAAAGCAGAAGCGTAACCTAAATTAATACATTACTAATTAGGTCAAGCTAATACCAAAAACCCATCATGAAAATGTTATGAAGAGGCCAGCAAAGGCCTCTAGGGGCTGGAGAAGAGGTTTGAATGGCAGAAAGTTAGCTAAGTGTAATTAGTGATTATGAACAAGAACTTTCTTCCAGATTGACCCACTTAAAATAAATAGAAGTTCTTTAAAAAGATATGCATAAATTTAACACACGCAAGACTGAATTTGACAGAAAAGACACTTTAGCATTTTATACACAGAAGCGCTGAAGGTGGCAAAAAGCTATTTCACATCTAATGACTAAACTGTAGAGCTTATTTAATCTGTGCAATGAATTAAAGCTACTTCAAGGCTCACAGAGAACTTCATGACTCCGTGAAGACAGAAGTTACAAGTACTTGAAGTTACTAAGTTGTCTAGTAAAAAAAAAAAAAGTCAGCACACCATGTCAAGCAGGACACCGTTCAGAATGACCGCAGTTTCCCCAATAGGTGGTAAAACAAATATAGACAGTGAATGAAACCACAGAAAATGCTGATGAAAGATAAAAACAAGCAATCTGAATGCAAAAACACACATGCTGATTTTCAGTAGACTGGATTCTCAGGAAGCTCTGGCATCTGAACACACATTTGACTAATCCAAAACCACTCAGTACCTAACACCTCACCAAACCAGCACAGCCTTAAAGAAGAACTGAACAACTTCCTCATCCCTGATTTTCTTCAGCCCACAACATGAGTCCAGAACAGCCACTTCATAAAACTACTCTTTACCCATGCTCCTTTTGAACCTGCACGTTTGGTTCGTTCCTCCAATGTCTTTCAACGAACATGAATAATTACCTCTTTTTATCTCTCTCTGCATTGTCCAACCTTTGTACCAACCTTGACATGCCATCCACCTATTTCCCTGATGCTTTTGACTAATTTCATTCTATTCCCTAATCCGCAAATGCTGTTCCTGAGCCAGTCCATATGGCCCCTACTTTGCCGTGCTATCTGCACTACTAGGTCACACAAGGGCCCACCCACCCTAGCTTCTCTGACAGAGGTGATACAAAACACTATTTAGAGAGAGCAAAGTAACCACAACAAATAACCAGCTTTCTCTTCTTTGTTAAAAGGTATCAGCTAGAGAAAACTGCCACTGAACTGATGCATCCCCCCTGAAGACGAATTTGAAAGTATGCTATGAACTCATTTTTAACAGGCTTACTTGTGAAACAGACTGATAATTAAAAACTGTCTTCATCAAATATTGCATTATTAAGGCATGATATATGTAAACAACAGGTTCTGCTTTGCCTTTTTAGCTTTATCTTAGGTTTGTACAGAGCCTATTGATGATAGCACAGGATGCTATGTGCTTATGCACAAGCCCATGCAAGTAGAGCACAGGCTTTCACAGACGTGAAATTTCAGGTTGGTCATGAGAAGCAATAAGAATTAGCCAGTTACAGGAAAAAAAAGAAAAACATTTCCCTACCTGGACTTTTGTGCTCAATATTTTGACCTCCTACACGGTGTTTTAAGCTGCAATCACAGAGTTGATACCACAGCCAAAGTACAAATCAGCTCTTCTTCAGAGTTAAGACAGGTTTTTTTTTTTCTAAACTCCATAGTTTCAGCATGGAGCATATCCAGACTGCCATTACCATCTCACTCACTACATTCCACGCATTTCTCGATTGACCACAAAAGTTCCCTAAATTCCTACCCTTATCATGCAGGGTGATATTTCCACCAACTACAAAGTGATTTCCAAGTTGCATCAACACCTAACACACACACACAAAAGAACTGACATCACATCAGTACTAAGTATACCCATTACTACTCAGAATGTATTTTAATAAGATGGAAGTCCATAATCCTTACTCTAAGTGAAGGACAAGTGACTCCCGTTGCTTAACAATCTCGAGCTAGGTAAAGCCTGGTGAAAGACATCCCTTGGCCTTATTTACTCAGGTTAAGTAACCAAAATTATCCTTTTACTACTGGATCCCCAAATTAGGTGTGTTCAAAAGCATGAAGATGACCTGGAATTAAGTAATCTAAATTCATTCACCAAACTGGGCACTAGCCTCCCATTGTGAAAGGGAAGTTTGCACTTGATGGACTTTGTAAAAAGCACATCGAGACAGATTTGGAAACTAATTACAGATCTTTGGTGGAATTCCACAGATTTATCAAAAAAAAAAAAAAATCATGTAAAACTATACGTGACTAATGAGACAGCTGACTGTCCATTTTTTTATTTATTTTTTTTAATCTTCAAGCTTGACCTAGCTAAATCCACAGACTTACCTTATCATCTATACTGTAAATGGACAGAAGTGACTGAACTAGGATAACTGTAGCCAGAGGTGCACTCCCTGGGAAGCCAAGGAAGACTGCATGTATTAAGAAATGCACAATATTTAGTGCTGCTCTAGGAATTCTGGTTACTCTTGCTTGTCATCAACGTGGCTAAGTTTAGAGAGCAAATAAACCCTAACACTTATTAAAATATACGCCAAGGTAGGCAAAACAACAGGCTGTTATGGAAACATTTGTGACACATTTTTGACTACTGTAATACATTTAGTTCTATCAGCATTAGCTTTGGGGATTTTCTACAACAGAAATACAT
Organism: Anas acuta; assembly: GCF_963932015.1. Lineage (NCBI taxonomy): Eukaryota > Metazoa > Chordata > Aves > Anseriformes > Anatidae > Anas > Anas acuta. Next base: position 43,781,201 of record NC_088982.1, read on the forward strand.
GCAAAAAGACTCTTGCTGACCAAAGATGAATAAAGGAAATTTTTAGTTCATAATATCCGTTATGTTAAGTGTTTCAGAAGCATTTGTATCAGATTAGAAACCTGCTGTGTCAGCATGTGATACCATTAGCTTTCAGGTAAACAGACACTATAGTGCAGAAAACAGCAATGGAGAAATGACAAAGAACAGCAGAAAGCACATCAGCAGAAGGCAAATAAGAGCTAGTCCCCACATCCACTCATTTGTTCTATAAAGCAAGCCAACTGGGCTGCAGAAGAAAATACCTTTAAAAAGAAAAATGGAAAGTAACCAGCAAGAATTTTAAAAACCTTCAAGGTAAATTTTGTTTATGGTTTTAGTGATGTCTGGCAGAATGAGAGAGGTGACAAAATGAAGTTTATGAAGTAATTTTAGTCTTTGCTCCACAGATTCAGTTAGTTTGAAATCACCTTTGGAGGAGGAAAGAAAAACCTCCGTACATTCTCACTGGGAGAAACTTGGTGACAACCTCCTAACACGTGAATGTAATCAGAAGCAGCAGCACGTGCTCCTCACTGAGAAGAGGGACAAAGCAGTAAAAGCAACAACCTTTGCAACACAGACTGAGGAGGAAGAAAAACAAAACAAAACAAAAAATCTAAATTATAGGTAACAAAACAATTAAAAGCACTAGAGCTTATTTAAGAAAAATGCTTAGTCCAAGGTATGGCATTTCCTTAAAGAGCAGAAAGCCTGGAATAGCTGATGTCCCTAGACACTAGTCAGCTTGAGACCTGAGCAAATTCTTGCATGAACTCCCCAAACTGAATTGCACCAACACCCCAGAGAAAGACAACAGCCATACAGTCGTCTGCTTGAAGCAAAGCAGAATTTTGCCAGAATATCTATTTCCTCCTGCAAGCTCAGTACAGTTATCCCCTGTGCACACAGCATTCCTTACGAACAGAACACTTGTCAGTCAGTCTTTTACCTACTGAAAGACAAGCATATGCGGTGACCTAAGTTTTATATATAACTAGAAACTTGCAATAACTTGGAAACAACATAACAGCAACACATGACGCAAGACAAGCCTGCTGAGAATGGAGCTGACCAGAAGCTCCATCCAGAATTTTGACCTGGGAAAGATTCTGAAGGGCCTCCTGTATTTCGAGCGCAGGTTGTATAGCCTGGAGAACAGACTTCGAAAAGAGTTTTCTGAACTTGAAAACCTCAGATCCTAAAAGCCTTCACTGATACCAGCACCACAGAACATTAAGTAAATAATTATTATAATAAAGTTTTACCAATTGCTGAATTATTTCTACTATTCTTTCTGAAAATTTCTTCAATAGAAGGAGAGGTCAACTTCTCTTTCTGTTTTACTACAAAAAGCACAGAGTTATTTTAAGTTTGTAATAGATCTCTGTGTAAATAATTCTTTTTTCATTCTATCATCTTCTCCTTACAGGAGCCCTTTTATTTTTAAAAGCTAAGGAGGCACAAAAAAAAAAAAAGAAGAATCATGGTCAATTAAAAACATAATGCAAAAGGAACAAGCAATATATACCCATCGTTTAGCCTAGTGTCTATCAGATAGATAGATAAATGCTTGAACAAAAATGCATTCCCAAACTATGTCATAGAAAAATAAGCTTCCTTCAGCTCAGCATTTTTCCTCCTCAGTTTGAAGAAATGCTGAAATACACAAAGCCATATCTAAGGTGAACTGGAAAACTAGGTTCTCAGAGAACACTGACAGAGCTAATAAGTTTGAAGAGTTACATGTCCAAAGACAATAAAATGACGCTTAAAATTTTTTTGATGCATGGCAGACATAAGTTCATGAAGCACTCTGTTATACTGCTGGACAGAGAAAGTGTTATAGTTGGCTCTCAGCTCCAAGATCCAACACTGCTGGACCGAAAAAGTTATTTGCTCAAGTAATTGGGACAACAGGAGCTTACACTTCTTTAACAGGCAGCAAGTCAATCACTGTGCACTTCTAATTCTTGACCTTTTGGGTCTTCTACATATAAAACATGACAATTCTGTAAATCCTTAAGACGAGGAACATCAAAGCAGCAGCACCTTGAGTTTGTCTGGATTCTCCATCAAACACGAAAGAATTCACCGTAGCCTGCATGTGCTCAGCAAACTTGAAGAACAGAACCAAGAGCAGCATATTTGTTCAAGTAGTTAAAAAAATAGGTCAGCTAACCTTATTGTGAAAAAGAAACTCTTCATAGCAAAACCACCCTGTAAGGTAAGAAGCAAGGATGCAGTCACACCTTTCTACTGAGATTTGCCCAGCCCTTCCTTCAGTCTGGTCTGAAGACATCTCGCTTTAGCGATCAAAAAATCCCCCAAATACTGTATATCACCTCCTTTCAAAGTACAAGAAGGAAGCTAGCTGCTAACACCGCTGAGCTAGTGCAGTTATGAGTCACTGAACTGAATGAAACTCAATAGCAGGGGATATTTTGGGCTTAACCCCATTACCAATGGCAGAACACAGCATGATTTTCATACCCCCCTGAACCTGCATACGCAAGAGTAAATTCACTTGAAAAGCTACAGGGAAACAGGTTTGCATTAAAGCCATCACCAAGAATCGCTGCTTCACAGAAGAAATGGCTCACTTGTGCACACCAAAAAGTACACCACTGCCAACCAACGCCCCACATGCCTCAGTTTCTGATCAGTGTGATTTTGGAGGTATTAATTGACAAAACAAAGAAGTCGCAGCTAACAACTGAACAGAGGCACAACCCAATGCCAGACAGATAAGTACTGCTTTGCAGGGAGGCGCTGATGTTTCAGATTTTCATCTTCTATGCTACACTCATATCCAAGAAAGACAAAAAAATCAGATTAAAAGTTATTTCTTAAATAAATAAATAAATAAATCCAGAAAATAAATTATTCCCTGTAACAAAATCTGTTACAAAAAATTGTTGGCTGGTTTGATTTTTTGGCATTCCAGTTACAATGAAACCACAAAATACCGAGAGATCCTCTCCCTCCAAATAAGTCACCAGCAGTTAATCTGTTTACCTGAGACTCAGAAAAATCAAGGGACCTACTTTTTCTGATACTACCCCAAAAAAATTGTATTGCATTGTTATATAATGCAGGTAAAGCACCCTTACTGCCAAATTATTAGTTGCTTTATGATAGGTATCAAATGAGTGGTTTTGCTCTTACAATAAAAAGTGGTGCAGAGGCTTGAACTTAGCCTCCCAAATCACAGGCAGGTTTGCTGGAATGGCTGGAGAATCTTCTCAGACAGAGGTCAGGCATGTTGTACCACTTGGACATCAAGTGAAAAAGACTTCATCTCAAGAATCTCCAGGGCCAGAAACTCTCCCTAGCTTCTAAACGGGATAAGAAGATCTAGAAGAATGAAGCCTACATGTCAAATTCTCCAGTCCTCTTAAATCTAAAATCAAGGATTCTCTAAATTTTAGTTTCTCTCTTGTCCAAAACACAGTAGAAAAAGAGTCCCAAAATGAACAAGCTTTTAAATTGACCGTCTTGCTGAACCTCTTCCCACTGCTGCAAAAAGTACACTTCCAGTACACTCTCTCAAAAGAGCATGCTAGAAAAAGTAAAATTGAACATGCTCATGAAAGAGTTCTCCCCGCCCCTACATGTGCCCTAAATCATAAACTATTTGCCAGAATTTCCTTTTGAACCTCTCGTTCACGTATCTGAGCACTGGGTTTTGTTAAAAACAATTGTCAAGTGCACTCTAAGCAACTTCAATCACCTGCTCCTATGCAAGGCATCCACATAATGTCTACCCTCCTTCATATTTGCTAGTACTACAATTCCACTGTGTTTGGACTTTCAGCCAAACAAATTACAGGATTATACTTTGTTACTGTGTAAATATTTTTTTAAAAACATACTTATCATAAACCAAGAAGATAACATTAGAAAACAGAGAATGTCATACATGTAAGTATTAAATGACCACTAAAACCTACATGTAACTTACAGAACACTACTAAAAAAAGTATTCTTTAAAAAAGTAACAGAAAATCCAACTGCATTTAAAAAACAATGTGCCTTTTGCATCAACTTTCCTTCTACCACACTTCGCACTATTACGTGGTCTCACTTCCTGGTTCGTCAGAAGCCATGCTATTTTAAAGTCAAAGGTGCTCACTAAAAACGAGGAGGAGGAACAACGATCATTTTTAAGAGATTTTTTGAGACTTCTGATAACAGCAAAGTGCCTTTGTAAACATAAAGATGGTTTCTCCTAATGTTTGGTGTCCTTCAGTAAGCAATCTTTAACAAGTAGCCGAATAGTTTTAAATGCAGCCCAAGGACAGCATATATTACGTTTGTAGCTTAGACATAAGTAGGTAGTACCCTCAATTTTTAGTGAGATCTGAAGTATTAAAGACATTTCTACTGTATTAAAAAATAGTATCAAACTATCTAAGTCATTAAAAAAGAGGGCACTGAAATCAAGCCCTACTCTTCCCAATAAACGAAGTCAGTAAAGCATGTAAACGAATTTCTTCCTGCCCCACTTCCCTGTGGGCAGAACATCCAAGTTCAAAGCAAACAGAAAGCAAAAAGGGGCATCAACGTCTTCATGGGAAAAGTTGTTTTGGCTGAACACAACAACATGTGTTCTGATGACAGCTTGAGTTACTACATCAACATTTAACTTTCTTGTTGAGTATACCTGTTGAATGTTTAAACATCACAATACACTTACCAACTCTAGCTAGAGCAACAATTTCTCTGAGGCAAATTAAGCCTGATGTTAAAGTTACTTCAAGTTTAAATGGGGATATAGAGGCTCGTATGCCGTAGCTTCAGCTTTTGTAATTCTTAAGTGAGAAGAACCCAGCTGAAATGTAGTAAGGTGAAAGCATAAACACGCAGATGGATATTTAAAGACAGAAAAATCACGTCAGAAGAGCAAGGGATTCTTCTGCAGGCGTATGCTGTTGTTTTCCGTCACGGTTGAAACAGCAGTCGACTCACCAGATTAAACGTCGTTTCGAGTATGTCCCTGTTGGACACCTCGCCGACTTCCACCAGCCCCGTCAGCACGGCGAATTTCATCCGGATGCCTCGGATGGGGACTCCTGGGTTGAGCGGCTGCAGCACGCTTCCCCCTTCAGCGCCGTTTCCTTCTCTCCCCGCTCCTCCTCCTCCACCATCACCTGTTGGCTGCACAACTTGCTTCTCCCCGCTCGCCATGGCTCCTGAGGCGGCTCCGGACGCGGGCGGGGGCTCGGCGAGGCGGGCAGGAGGGCCGGGGAGCCCTGCGGGGAGCTCCGGGGGCAGGTGGCGCCTCAGAGGAGCTGCCCCTCACAGCAGGCGCCTGCGGGCGCAGGTAGCGCGGGCCCTGCGGGACGAGCCGAGTTATTCCCCACCACTTACTCTCTCCCCGCGCCGTGACAGCCGCCGAGGAGGGCTCTCCCCCTGCCCTTTGATTTGATTTTATTTAATATTTTATTTAATGTTTTATTTAACATTTTATTTCCCTACGCCCCCCCCCCCCCACACTACACCCGCCCTCTCCCCTCAGCCGCCGCCCGGGGCAGGTGCAGCCGCCCCCCGCCCGCACTCACCCAGCTGGGGCTGCCCCGGCGCCCAGCTCCGGCTCCGCAGAGAAGCGGCTGAGCCTCCCCCGGGCGGGACCAGCAGCAGCAGCGGCGGCTGAGCTCGGGCTGTCAGCGGGCAGCCCCCACCGCCGGCTCCTCACCGCCTCACCTCAGCGCAGCCGCCCCGCTCCCGCTCAGCGCCGCGGCTTCCTGCCGCCCCGCGCCGCCATGACAGCGCGCGGCCCCCGGAGCGCTGCCGGCCCACGGGGCCCTGCGCCTGCGCGGCCGGGTGCGGGCGGGGCGACACCGCCGGGGCGGGGGGGGGGTGGGAGGGGGTTTGGGGGGGGGGGGGGGGGGGGGGCGCGGCTCGCGCGGGGGCGCGCACAGGTGCGGGCAGGTGAGCGGCGGGAGCGCGCGCGGCGGCCGTTAGGCGGGAGGGCGGGCTGAGGGGGGGGCCCCGCGCTGAGGGGGGGGTTCTGTCAGGAGGCAGCTGGTAGGATGGCCCCTAAATAAAGGTGTTTCTGGGAGAGGCAGCGCGGTGTGTGGCGAGAAGTTACGGGGAGGGGCTGCTGCTGCTGCACACTGCGCCTTCAGGTGGCCCTGAGCTCAGCACGGACTGCTGCTCTGAGCGGGGCCACGGCTGCTGTCTCCTCATTCCCACCGAAATTACCTTCAGTCATGGGTTAAAGCGTTGGGATTACGGCTTCTTAATACTTAATAGCACGAGTCCGTGGTTCTGTAGTGACCTGAGAGTTAGCCACCTGTCTTTTCCCAGTGCTGATTTTTATATTCGTGTTTTTGCGGCAGAAAGAAGATTTGCTTCTCGCAGTGATTCTGTTAGCTCATAGACCATCCCTCTGATCTGCTTCAGGGATCATTCTGCTGTCCGTTCCTCTGGTATTGCAGCATCTTTTGTATAAAACTAAACAGTAGAGTCCTAAGTGGGCTTTGTGGAATAACTATCAGCTCCTTTCTGAGTTAGTCCTGAGATGGTTGTCTTAAACTGTACGCATTTTTTGCTTGAGCAGCTTAAAAGGTCTTTTTGTTTTCCTCAGATACTCACTGTGTTGTGTACAAAAATTGTCGTTCTTCTACATAAAGAGTAAAGTTTTGTAGGTGAACCTGGATTCACTTCTTCTGACCTAGAAATAGGAATAAAATTAAAGCAGAATATTTTAGTAGAGAAAACAACAACAACAGCAAAACTTGGCAGCACACTGAAGTACAGTACATTTCCTTTTTTTTTTTTTTGATTCTTTTAAGGAAAAAATAAATTCATTCAACTGTGTTAGTATGCTTTTTATATTACCTTGTTATTTCACATGCATAACAATACAAGTACGATAATACACCTGTATACACTTGTAATTAACTTTGGTTGCCAAGAAGTTGCTTTATTACTCTTATTCAAGCATTGCCAGTCCCGATACTTAGGTGGAATAAAAACATACACAGCCCACAGTGATTATAGAAAACTGTAATGCTAACCTAAGCTGGTAGTCACTGATAATGTAATGCTCATCATATTCGTTTTAAGCAACAACAGCCCCCACGTAAGGTGTTAGAAAAGTCTTACTCTAAAATAAACTTGGAAATGCTTATTTCTAATTTTGTTTTGCTGATAAACAAACACTGCTAGCCTATGAAAATTGCCAGGTACTCATCTTCTAATTAGCATCGTGTCTCTCTGTTAACTACTGTTTTCATTTGAAAAATACCAAGGGGAGATATGTATGTATATATATATATATCTTTAGCTCTTTTGATAAAAGTTTTTCTTTTTTTTTCATGTGTTTGTTCATTTCTAATATGGATATGAATATTTTGGAGAAAAATCTGTGTCTTTGTGTGATTTTAATGTGATTCTTACAAAAATAATTGTAATTACTTAATTATACTTAATAAATTCTTTTGGTTTTATGTGACATACTTGGTATAATGTGTGCTTTATACCAAACACACACTGCAACATCTTTAAGCAAGTTGCAGTTTGCACACTTCCAAGTCCTAGTGTGCTATAATCCAGTACCGGTGGTACAACATTTGGCTTTCAGTTGTGCTGACTGTAAGAATGTGTGGTATTCCTCCATGTGCCCAGCCACACTTTCTGATCAAGCCCATCTGTGTGAAGGTGGTATCTGGGCAAATATGGCAGAGACAGAATAGGAAGGAAAGCAAATGTCCAGATATTTTAGAAGTCAAAATGCTGATAAGCAAAACAATTTAATTTGTGAAGATTTCAAAGCCATTTCTATAAATTTATTGATTTATTTTTATTAATTTTAGGACTCAGTCCTCATCTTACTGAAGTGAATTCAAGAGCTCCAGTGACTACAATTCTTCTTAAGGTCTGTATGGAAATACATGTGATCTGAAAAATGTGAATAACGTCAGGAGAAAGCTGACAAGTTAACATTTTTTAAGTTCTTTTTAAAGCTGTCTATTTGGACAGCTGCCTGACTGCCCCAGTAAAATGTAGTTAAACTCACTTCTAATGCACAGACATGAGTTGAGCATTTTTAAAATCATAGTAACATCTCTCTCAAATTTGTTTTCTCTGTCTATTCAACACTGACTATGCAGCTGCTGTGTTCAGATTACAATTTATGATACTGTTTATAATCATGTTATTATTACCTCATGCTTCCCAACATAAGGTTTTTTTTTTTCTCTTTTTCTAAATTCACCTGTTGCTGTAAGCTCTTTGAGAGAAAAATGTCCCTTTGTTATGTGTGCATACGGTGGATTACACTGAGGCCTTGATAACCACTATGGCAACACTGTTGTGTAAATAATAATGCCCTTTGTCAGAAGAGCAATATATATACAACTGCTGTTTGTTTATAAATTTGGTTTGGGTTTGTTTTGCTTTGCTTTTTTACAGTTGGCCACTAACAAAATCTTTATAGATGTATTTCTGTATTTCTCCTTGAAATTTTTTTGCTTTGTTGCATGATAATTCGCCTCATGGTTGCTTGGATCCTTTCTTTTCTTCTACATTACTTTGAGCTTTCGTTGTACACATTGTTTAAATGGTATTTTGAACTTTTACTAGCTAAACAAATTACAAAACGGGCAGTCACTTTTAAGTAAGCGTATGTATGCACCTACATGGGATATATTAATGTACAGGCTGCATATTTCATATCTCTTCCCCCAAAAATGCAAATTTAATAGTAATTTCATGGGGAAATGTAAAAACTACTTATAACTCACTTGCACCTCTACCTGTTCTCATTGGCAGTATTAAGGAAGTTATGCTGACTCTATCCTGGCAATGGACAGCCTGACAACAAACTGTCTGCAAAGATATAAGCAGGATGTGACTTGCTAAAATGCTAAATAGACAATAGCTTCTACATCTTCCAAACAGATATGGCTAAATATACATTTCTGGTAAAATTACGCTAGTTACTAGACTGCATAGTTTCCTCTCTCCATATCTGTTCTACCCACAACAAACCCTGGGCATACCTTTGTGACATAAGTTATATTCCAGCCAGAATCACATTCACTAGTACCTTTTCTAGAATGCAGTAAGCACTGATTGCAGTCCTGAACTGGGAGGGAAATAACCATCAAATGTTTATTTTCTTAGTGTGACTGCCAGCACCTTTCCTTAAGAAATTCTTTAAGCAAAGTTGAAATGTGCTTTGCATGCTAGTCCTCCCAAAGAAAAATAAATCTGTTGTAGCTCTGGCTGGTACCAGAGATACTTATAAATACTGTGTATTTTTTGCTTTCTAATTTGACTTGATTTTTATTCATGCCACAGCAACATGACAGCATCAAAGGTTTCCAAAGGCAGGATCATTTCAGAGTTGTAGGCATAACTTGCAGATAGACAGATAGATATAGAAATGTGTGTGTTATATAAAAAGCTGTCATTTGTTTCATTCTACGGAGGGAAAAGGAATAAATCTTCAAATTGGCAGAAATTTCCGTGTTTTGAGTTCTGACTCTAATGAAACTCCAAAGAGGCCAATACTGTTTTGTCTGGGAAATAAAAATTGCTCCTTATTCTTGATATTACACCACATTTGGGAAAAAATAGTTTGAATATAGGTCTCCCTGACTGTGTGTACACAAAAAAAAAAAAAAAAGTACAAAGAAAATTGATCCACAATTCTTCTGGAAAATGGCTTTCTAAAGTGATGTGCAATGTTCCTAAAACATACCAAAGAAGACTGTGATTAATAAATACTAGCTATTATTCTAACTGGATATGTTATCATTTAATAATATTTGGATTGGTCTGTGGCTTGATGTAGAAATGCCTTACTTTGTGTGTGTTGGTATTAAATTTCCAGTGGTTTAGTGGCAAAAAAAAAAGAAAAAAAAGATACACTGGAATTCTGTTATAATGCTTCTTCAGTTCCCTTTCTATATAGTTTTATTATATGGTTACATTTATCCATATAATATATGTTAAGATGACAGTATTCCATAGCTGCTCTCCCGTTTGAAATTACAAGTATTAACAAAGGAGCAATCTCCTTTTTTTTTCCCTTTCTTTCCCCGTCTCCCTTAGTTACATACATATATTATTAGGAAGAGATGATAATATCTAACTTGAGTTGCAAACATCTGCAGTTTCTTCCTCAGAATCTGCACAGATAAACTCAGAAGTGTTTATAATCGTAATGCTGACACTTTCAGTCCATATTAAGCTACAGTGAGCTTGCGCAGTTATACACGTGCTATATATTCTTGACATTTTAATCTTAGAATTCCTCGATGCCTCCTTTTCTGGTTTCCCAGTCGTGTAGTTTCTGAAAGTATTGCCTTGCCTTTGATAAGTAGATGAATATGTTATAACTTTTATTTATGTTATAATTTTTATTTTTATTTTAAATTGGCTAAGTACACATTTTCACATGCTAATTTTACTTACTCATTTTTAAGTATCCTCCTATCTTTAAGCTCTTCATCAGGCCATCTATTACCAGGCAAAAACAGAAATGAAAGAACATGTAAAATTGTTTGGAGAATCAATTCTATTTATTGCTTTTCCTGTTATCTGTGTAGAATGCAACATTTGTTGTTAATCTTTTTCTGCTTTCTTTTTCTGTTTTAAAGTCACTTTAGAAAAAAAAAAAATAAATAAAAGAAAATGAATTGGTAAAATCTATCTTAATGGATTTCAGATGTTTTTGTCCAAACTGCATACACCAATAGCCAGCAAATCCAGTTTGCCAATGAGGACAACAAGTGTCATGTTGAATCCTGTCAGATCTTACTATATTTTTGTGCAGATAAATAAATACTGCTTGACTGACCTTGATTGTTAAAGGCAGTGGGGTATGTGCATCAGTCAAGGCAGGTAAAGTTCAGCTGGCTGCCAGTTTAGGGTTCCAAAGACAATTGTTTTGATTAGATTTTTTTCATCCAGATAAAACAATGATAATTCTTTAGGTGATCTGTTCTCCATTTGGGCCGGTTCAAACTACCAGGGTAGTTGTCAAAAGCCCTCCACCCAGGATTTAGAGAAATTGGCTACATTAGGTAAAACTCATTGAAAGTATATCTGAGAAATATTTAAAGAATACCTCCCAACAAAACTGGGACTAACCCCTGTCTTAATCCTTCTCCCTAGGCTTCGCAAGTATGGTTACAAGTCTAAAATCTTAAAATCTTAAAACGCTTGTTCTACCTTCCACAATCAAATTTGAAGTGTCAAGCTAAGGAAATTAAAAAAATGATATAAAGGTTTCTCTAACCCTGACAACCTCAAAAGAAAATCACAAAGCGTGGATTAAAAATGAATTTAAACCACAGACTGGGAATGAACTCGGTAAGATTTTATGGAAAGTACCACTAAACTGTCTAAACTTAAGAAAAATATCCTTCCTGTAAAATGTTTAAATCACACCAGAAAGTACTATCACGTGTACTGGTTTCGAAGCTCTGCTTAAAGCTTCTGAACCCTCTGTTCAGCACTGATCAGACCATACCTGGGATGTCGCATCCCATCCTGGGCTCCACAGCGTGGGAGAAGCATGGACATGCTGGAGTGGGGCCTGCGATGTGCTGCAAGGATGATGGCGGGACTGGAGCACCTGACACACTAGGAGAGGCTGAGAGAGCTGGAACCATTCCATCCAGAGAAGAGAAAGCTCGTAGGGGATCTTTTCAGTGTGCAGAAATACCTAACATGGGAAATTAAACATAGCAGCTAAGAACTGGACCCACTGCCAGCTGCATCTGTAGCAAGAGTAACTTTTGGCAGCTAGAGTATGCTGGAATAAAATACTCTGCCTTTAAGCAAAAAGAAGGAGAAGAAAAAATGCTTCATTTTATAACTTTTTATGACAAAATGCTTCTTGATCTTAAGCATTAAGAACTGCTTTAAAAATCCTTGGCTAGAAGTAAAAATCCAAATAAAAAAGCTGCTTATAAATCCCGTTGACCTTAAATGAGAGGTCCTCTCTGTTTTTACAGAGAACATAATACTTCAAGAGTGCAATGTAATCCCAAAATAAAGATTAGCGTTGCCAAAAGAGGAAGTTTTCTTTTGGTTAGGTGTGAAGTTTTTTTGCAGTATGCATTAAATGTTTTGTTTTTATTTTAATGCATTTTTATAATGTAGAATTTTACATTTTTTAGTGTAATTTTTTAAATGGTGAATTTTATTCACTTTTGTTTAGAAGCTTTATTAGTATATCTTCACTTTTCTTGATTGGCGGATTGCTGCTATCATTGTTTTTAAATAGCACTGAATTAATGAATGAATTCTTAATGTCTCATCTAGTAGTATTAGAAAAAAAATCCATTTTCTCAAGAAATTATGCTGATGCTGAGCTAAAGAAGCTTCTTTAGCTTATTTCTCTTTCCTTTAGCTTGGAAAGGATCTTTAGAATGTCAGTGTAACTTCTTACAATATCCAAGCTGTGTCAGGAAATACCTCATCTCCATCAAAGGAAATGCGAACTTTTACCAGAGTAAGTTCTAAAGAAACGTACAAAACAACTCATTGTATATTTGTGTATTGTACTCTTAATGAGTACGCCTTACTTTTCCTTTTGAGTTATGCACCCTTACTATTTTTATTTTTATTTTTATTTTTGTGCTAAAAGATGTATTTGTTGTTGTGAAAGAACCCGATCTCTGGCAGTATTGTAGATGTTTACGTTGTCTTCTGCCGTGGTGGTAGACCCTACACGCTATTAGTTTGAGCAAAACTAATACACCCATGTAAAACATTAGCATACAGAGAGTACTACAAGCTGTTTTTCTTTGCTAAGGCCCTACACACTGAAACTTGAGTTTCTATGGCACATTTATCAGAACAGATAGCTGTACGCTTGAATGGTGTGCCAGAGGGAGACAGCCTTGAGCCTGTGCTTGTTGAGCCTGTGCTTGCTGCCTTGCTGTGCTGTTCCATGAGCTCCCAGCGCAGCAGGAGCCATACCCACCCACCCATTTAGTTGCACCTGGCTCGCACTGCAGGGTCACCTCTCTCGTGCGTTCAAACACTCAAGCTAAGCCCAGTCTTGCTGCTTAAAAGGCAAGAGTCAAACACGGAGCCCAAATGAAACAAAAGACCTAGAAATAGCTCCATGTTACAGTTTTGAGGGGGATTATGAGAGGTTTTCTGTGTAAAACTCCAATGTGATCTCAGAGGATGTTTTGAAATCCCCTACAAATCACTTCTCACAGGAGCTGGATTAGGACTTGCGAGGTGAATGCAGTTACAGGCCTGTGACACATCACAGAAGGGGATAAATCACAAAATTAAACTTGAAACATCATGATTATTATGGAAACAGCTCACTATTGGTATGTGGCGTGATGCTTTGGTCATTTGGCTCTATTGTAGCGTTATAACAACAAAGATTAGAGATGTTACTGTGATGAACACATAAGCTATATAATCTCCCTCTGGCTGTTAGTATTTCTGTGGATAGCAACACTCTGAGGTAAAAAACATGGGAACAGACAAGCCTGAGGATTTCTGCTAAGTCATTGTTTTTCTGAGACAGCACAACAACTGATGGATACCAAAAAAAGAAAAAAAAAAAAGGGGGGGGGGGCTACTCTCTGAGAGTTTGTGCTCTCTTTGTTTTAATTCTTTTTAAATAATTTTAATATATTTTGGATGTTATGTTAGCTTTGGCTCGTGTTAAACTTTTACATTATAACTACTTTTAATTTTTTATCATCTCATTTTCTTTTTAACATAGCTCCCTCTGAAGAGATGCATGTGTAGGATTCATAAGGAGGAGGCTCTGTTGGAGGGAGAAAACTTCATAGTGGTGTATGTAGGAGGATAAGCAGGAAAACAAAGAGGAGGCAGTCTTCATGTTTTGGAAAGGAGAGGAACTGTTTCAAAATAGTGAGGCAAATTAAACAGGGGACAGCAGAAAGCAAAAGGAATGCAGACTAAGAGATTGTTGTATTAGAAGCAGGGATCAATGGCAAGGGGAAGGTGTACAGGGAGATAGTCAATACAGAGCAGTAAAGAATCAAGAGAATCAGTGAGTTTTAGGAATGGAATGCAAGCAGAAATAAGATATTTTTTTTTTAAACTGTAGCACTTACCAGGCTCTCCCAAAATGCAGTCTCTTTCATTAGAATGTTATAACAGCCATGTACTGAGGAAAATTCTTCTATGTATTTACTTAATGAAATCACTGTAAGCTAAAGTGATTGAGGATTGTCTGAATAGATTAGCCGTGGTATTTTGCCTTTAAAGGCTCTTAAACAGACCACCTTGCAAAGCAGCCAGGTTCTGAAAAACAGTTGCTTATTGTTAAGCATCAGACAGTGTGGAAGTCCCTGTCTTTCCTAAAGCTACAAATCTTTCACATAATCCTTTCTATATTAGTCCCATTTATTGTATCCTCACTACATTTATGAAACCAGAGATCCACTGCTGATGCAGTTATCACCATCTACAGCCTTAAAAATTGTGTCCCTAATGCAAAATGCTGTGAGCATTGAGCTAACTCTGGGGAAAATAGGAGCTCTGGAGAAAATCTGGAGTCTAGCTGCAGGGGTTGGCTATGGTATTAGTACATGGTTAAATTTTGTTTGAACTTAAGAAATTAATTGAGCGAGGGTAGATCTAAACAATCTCCACTTCATTATGTCCATTTTGGCTTGGTAACACTTGACCAGATGGTAACACATTGATAAGTGATTTTACTGACGTTATTGCAATTAGCCTGTTGGAAATGCCAATGCAGTACACAAAGCCAGTCACGGCTATTACCTAGATGAATACCGTGTGTGAAACTCGTTTTCTCTATGTTAATAAAGGGTGAACTGTGGGACAAGTTGATTGAGTTGCATAGTGACTTAAATATGTTGTAAAATTATCACTCCAACCTGTTTATTATAATGTTACTAGTGAAAGGTAAAACAATATATCTGCAGCTGCCAGCCACCTAATCACAAACCTAAGAGATAAGCTGATCCATTTCTGTTACTGAGGATTAGCCACCAGTATGGAAACTATTGATTTGCATCTGTGCAGATAAGTGAAATTAAATCTGTGATATGCTAGCACTCAGAAAACTCACAAAAATTCTAAGCCAGACTCTCTGATATGCTGCAGCCAGATTGTCCTGACCATGTCAACTTGTCTTCCATTAGTGTCACCTGCAGAATTCTGCAGAGGTTCAGAGAGAGAAACTGCAGAGTTTCATGTATGTACTTACAGATAGTTTCACTGCACTATAGCATTACAGTCCTGGGAAATTAAAAAAGACCCTGAAGATCCAGAGTGTTTTTCAAAATTTAGTTTAGTGCTTTTCATAAATCTTAAATTCAGACAGAAATCTACAGAAAACATTTTCTACAGAAAACATTCCTCACAGACCTTGTGTTTTTTTGGTTTTTTTTTTTTTTTCAAATTCATGTCTGGAGGCTAGAGAGATATTCAATAGGATTGTTTTAATCAAGGGTCTGCATCAGATGAAGGAGCTGCAGAACACTGACAAATGCCAAAGGAGACAGTGGTACAATCAAAGCCTGGAAGAGAAGAAAAGAAAAAAAAAAAAAAGAGTAGGGGCTTAGCAGTGCATATCCTATTTTCTTTATTTCTGCTCCATTTAGGAATGGTCATTTTTCATGTGAGAGAAGAGGAGAAATGGGAGACTGTTGCAGAAATAATCATGCAGCTTTGATTATCTAACAGCTGAGTAGGCACGGGAAATCTTTAGATCAGAGCTTCACGAGCTGTCACACATGCCAGCAGTGGTACAAGGACCGTCACTGAGTGCCCTAACGCCCAGAAAAGAGCCAGGAGCTGCTGCTGCAATGGTGGCTTTCAAGAATTACTTCAGGCACCGCAATTCTACTTAGGCCTGGCCAGGGTCCCCACAGCACTCTACCAGAGGTCTTATAAGCCCCCCTTCAGTTAACTCTGGTATCTGGATCCGCTTCCAGATACCTCGTATGTCTGAGAGGAGATGAACAATGTAGGCTAGCCCAAATTCTAAAATTTAGATAGTTCTGAGCGAAAATCATTATGCCCAAGGTGGATTTTTTTTTCCAAGTGTAGCTAATGCGGCACTAGTAATACTTTTCATTATTCTTAATTAAGACTCTTGTCTTTTTAACTTCTAATTTTTTTAATTACTCTGTCAAATTCATCACTAATGGGTTTCCTTTATCATAAAAAAGTTAACTTTCTTCTTCATGTTCCCATTTCTTTGTTATGTTCTTATGAGCTTGCAAATCTGTAAGCACTTTTTGCCATTTGCAACCCAATGTGGGGAGGTCAGGATGTTTATAAGGACCTGGAATTCCATAAAATTCATTTTGTATTTTAGTTTTGATTATTGCCACTTAAGCGTGGTTATAACATCCATCCAGTTAAAAGTTCAGTTTCACTGGAAATTGCTTTTTTTTCAGTGAACCATTGCTAATCAAAAATGTATGAGCAATGCTTTCATAAGTAAAAAGAAAAAAAATAGTAAAATACTCTCATAAGTAAAATAAAATAAAAAATGGAGAGTGAACAACTTTCTGTTCTAACATGGCCATCTGTCATTTATAAAGACATCACCCCATTAACCTGTCTAATCAACTCCATTCTTTTTTCAAAGTTGGTTGAGTAAGTTTATGAGGAGACGTAGATGTTCTCTTGATTAAATCTGTTGTAAAACGGCCTCCCTGGTGTTCTGCTTTGTGTGCATTTACACATATAAAGGTAATTACAAGTACATATCACTACTGTAAATTCCATGCCTGTCATATTACAGTACATGACATTTTCATTTCCTCCTGGTGAAAATGAAATCTGATATTTTCTGTTCAAGCAATAACGACCAATTAGAATTTGTTATTATTAATGTTTGTCCTAAAATGCTCCAAGGCATGAGGTGGTTTCCTCCTAGGCAGCTGAATTTATAATGTGAAAAAAAAGGGTTTTGACATGTTGTAACACCACCTTTGACCATTCACTCTCAAGCCTGGTTATTCCTTCAAAAAAACTGGGAGATCTCCATGGAAAACCCGCAATGTAGACAAGAACATTACTCAGTTCAAGTTTAAAGTGGAGAGTTGAAATAACTGATTCTCCTCAGCAGAAATGTCTGAAACGTATCTCTGATCTTTCCTCCCTGACATTTTGCTTTTATCTCAGGGATCAGAGCTTACTTCCCTTGCAAGTGAATGTAGCTCTGCAGAAGTCAGAGTCAGTTAAGCTGCATCAGTTTCTGACACGATTCGGCCAGCTATCTTCATCAGGGTATCTTCAGTGGCTTCACATTCTACCAGGAATGGAGAAACTCTTGGAAACTCACCCTTTGAAGAACCGCCCAGGGAATGCATGCAGATAACTGTGCTATATTGGGGAACCAGGTTAGGAAAGCTTTTCTAATATGCAGTCAATATTTCTGTAAGTAGCTGAAATACTGAGTCTGTTTTAAAAGCTTTACCAGTCACTTAGATAAGTTTCAAATAAGTGGTATTTGACAAAATGCCTATTTTATCTTTGCCAATTTCAGCCAGGTACATTTGTTTATTGCCTGATTCTCCTTTTATTTAAAACGTATCCTCAAATCCAGAGATGAGTAGAGTTGTGCATACGGAGAAATTTTTGTAAGGACCCTTCAAGGGTGACACACCCTAATTTTTAGAGGAGTACTGTTGGGGATTATTGTAACTCAGTGAGTGGGTCAGAGCACATCTCTCGGCAGATCTCAGGGTGGTAGAAATCCATAGGCAGGTTAAAAGCATTCATACAAAAACAAGCACCCGTAATCTTGTCTCAAGAAGAACCAAGAATTTCTTTCTGGCTCTGGAGGGCCACTTCTTTGCCAGTTCATAAGCACATGTGGCATAGTCACACATAAAAATGTCAAATGATTCATCTTTTTCTTTTCTTGAAGCAAACCAACACTTTGAAAAATAAGGAAGAAGCTTATGCCACCTTTACAGTCTGAAAGCAAATGGATATAGTCTCGTGTGGCAGCTAGGAGAAGCAGCAGAGAGAAGCAGCAGCAATGGCAGAGTAAAATCTCTGAACTTCAGCTTGTTCAGAGAGCTAGCAGGCAGCATCTCATGGGACGGTGCCCTGCAGGGGCCATATGGAGCTCATCAGTCTTCAAGGCCAGCCTCCTGAAAGCACAGGCACAGGAAGGTGGGTGGACAAAGCAGGAGGACAGTTTGGCTGAATGGGAAACTCCATCCTGGGTTCCAATGAGAAAAAGGAAGTGTACGGAGGTCAAAGTGGGGGTGAGCTGCACAGTAGACACAGAAGTGTTGTGGGTATGCAGGGATGGAGTTAGATGGTTAAGAACTGGAAGGAACACACTGCCCAGAAGGGTCATGGAGTCACCCTCCTGAGGTCCTTTCCAACCTAACTTACCCAGCGACTTCACAGAATCAGTCATACATGCCAGCCTCAGGGCCCTCTCCATCTGAGACCAGAAACTCTACGCGCAGTCTTTATGTACACATAAGAATTGAACATAATTTAAACTTAGTTGTTGCATTTCTGTTGGCCTCTCTTTTCAAGTAGTTGTATGAAATTTATGTACTACTGTGTGTGTGTGTTTTCTCGGAGAGGATGTCGGTTCTCAAAGCAGAACCTACACTGTCAAGAGTATTTTAAAGATGGAATCGATAGAGATTTTTCTAAAGAAAAACAGACCAGAGGCTACCTTTTAGGGCTGTTTTTTTTTTTTTTTTTTTTCTTGTTGTTGTTGGTAGTTTTTAAATGTGTATAGGTAGTTTATAAAGGTATAATGTAATATTCAGAAATTAGGGGTATTTCAATCTGTTATTAAAAGTTTTCTCATTGTGAAAACTGGCAGATATTAAAAAAAAAAAAAAAGAGGTTTACAAATATTTTCAGATACCCATTTACATCATAGGAAAAAAAGCCCTGTGTTTTAATGGCAAATGCATAATAAGAGAGTGGCAGGCATTTTCTACACCATTCATTGCATTCTTTGTTCAACAAGTTACATGGATGTGACTAAAAATATTTACAGTGGGGAAGTGGACTAGATGACTTCTTGATGCCACTTCCTGTACAATATTTCTGTAATTTCTTTGTCAGGATATCACATTGTTACCAACCTGAGTCTAGGGTTGAGAAGTATTTCTGCATAAGCCTCTGCCTCTTGAAAAACACTGAGTTATCTTTAGTTAGAACATGCTATTTTGCTGAGAGAGATCGAAAAAAGGACTAAATTCAGAAGTAAAAGTTCACATTCGCTGGAAGCGTAGCTAGATGGATTTAGATAACAATGCCATATTTATGTAGTTATTGAATATAGGTCCATATAAGGGTATAGAACGTGTGCTTTTGTATAAGAGTACAGAATTTCAAGTGTACTTATCCATTTCAGAACGATCTCTCTAAATTTAAGATTGTATCATAAAAAGATACAAAATTAAAATACGTGCTATTATTTAGTTGTATGTAATCTCACTATTTAAATATTACAATTTGGAGTCTTGTCTAAGGAAATGAGGAAAAAATGAATAAAGGACTTGGGATTCAGCTGCAGAAAATAACCATAAGAATCCACATACTCATACAGGCTTGAATCCCAGTGCTACAAGAGTGTGAACGTTGCTGGGAACTGGATATGGTATTATGCTAGTGCTAAGTCTATTTTCTGCTTTTTGAAAAAGAATTTTCCACTAAGCCTATGACTGCCAGATTTCCTACACCATTTTCTACCCTCAAATATTTTACAGGTTCCTCTCTCCTCAACACAAGCTGTAAAAGGGATGGTTTGGCTCTGGAACTGTGTATGTACCATGTGTATTACTCTGACACTTCAGACAGCTGCTAGTCTGAAGATCACAATTTGGAAAGCCTAATTTGAGCAAACAACCCCGTTCTCCACTTACTGAATTCATTTAGCTAGCCACATTGTAAAGAGGTGAAATGTTACTCTTTAAATAATGCTTCATACTGAAATACTTACTCCTTCAAGGAAAATAAAAGTATCTATGTGTTTTGTTTCTTTTTTTTAAATCTTTGTTACCTGATCTCTAATATTTTTAAAATGCCCAGCTAGCACAACTGATGATTAGACAAGTAGACATTCAGCCATGTGCCTTTTAGACAAAAACTTTTAATGTCACATTTTCTTTTCTTAATTTGAAATGGATGATGGATAAAATGCATGAGAAAAGTAAGATTTTTCTGCCAAATACAGCATAGTGGAAACCTTCTCGTATAATGAAGTGTTAACTAAGTCATGCTTTTGCAGAGTGATTTAAAGTGTGACTCCACCACCAAGAGATTGTAAAAAAAAGCAGGGCTCCATGGTGTCTCAGTAATTTCAGCAAAGATATGCTGAGTTTGCAAGGAAAAAAGATGGCAATGTTTGGTTTGGGAATTTTTCCCTCCTAATTTCCACTCCCACAGACTCCTCCTTTGGGCTTTTTTGCATCTCATGCATCATTAGATGGAATAAATTATCATCAGACTAAATTGCATGATTAACGATAGCTGAGTTGGCAGTCAAGGGAGAAAGACTTTAACCTGCAGCATAGGCAAATTTGATAGGGAATAACTGATAAAGAAAATATTCACTCACTTTACCCATGCGCTTTGAAAGAAAAAAAATACTCTTTCAGAGAAAAATCAGAGCTTGTAGAAAAGCATAATAATGAGATTTAAAAAAAAAAAAAAAGAATTTGTATAAAAAAGATGCCCAATAGTACAGTTTCAGAAAAAGTCAATAAGTCAATACAGGCAGAAAATTACCAGTATTATGGGTAAATATCAAACTCATCTAGAAAATACCCACAAAATCAGAAATTATAGAAACAAATAGATAAATCTTGATAATAAATTATTTGCATATACTTGCTTAGCCAAAACAGGGAGGAAAGGAGGGAGAATAGTTGATTGCTTTTTTTCCCTCAATGCAAATACTTCACACATAAACGTCCTCAAACAAGTAAGCCTGAATAGTCCACTGAAGTGGAATCTAAAAGAGCAGAAAATTATAAAGCACAGGAATTATTTGGCCCCATCCTGCTTCATTTCCATAAGTAAAAATTAAGAGGTAGCGAACAACCATTCCTTAAAGACCCAAATTAATATACGTGGTTTTAAACTGTACTTAAAACCAACCAAAGCTAACAAATAAAATAAGTACCTGCAAGGAAGCAATGTTTTGCAATTAAACCATGCAACTAATGCAGCCACACAAAAACACACCAGCTGTAGCAGCAGAACAAGCAGGCAAAATAGACTACTTAAAATAATCTGAAATATTAAAACAAGTACCACTACATAGAATGCCCTTTTCAGAATCACTTACTCCATGATACAAATAATTATCAGACACCTTTTTTTGAACCAAATCACAGCTCTCATGGCCTTATAAAACTGGCACAACGGTTGTATGTACCTGCCTTAGGAACTTGCTCAGCCCCCATTCCCAGCTTTATCTCTGTACATTTTGGTAACTGACAAAAGCAGGGCTCAATACAAAAATACCCCATGCTACCACCTCTTCCCTACCCTATGGTATGGGATCACCACCCTAAAGCAGCTGCAGAAGGCCTGATTTTCAAGGGGAGGGCAGATAAGGCCTGGGTGGTGGAGCAGAGGGAGAGAAGAGCAGAAGGTTGCTGCTGCAGTGAGTACAACACCAGGGGAAGAGGGGCTGGAAGCACAGCGTGCTGCCCTGTTGTTAGTAGTGCTGGAGGGGAGCTGTGCAAGCAGTAGTTTTTTTCTCAGTAATTTATGTGTTATGCCACAGTGTTTTGCTACAGTGGGATTCAAAATATTTAAAGTATTTTTAATTAATGAGGGCCTGCAAAGGAAGAAAGCTGTATTCATGCAAGGGAATTGGGAAAACACAGAGGTTCTGGTGTGACCACCACGATTCCAAGGAGCTAAGGAAAATATTGTCAAATGAGGCATACGGCTGTTTGCAACCAGACTTAGGCACTGGTATAAATACTTATAGCTAGCTAAATAAATGTAATTGAAGCAAAAACATAGGCAGAACATAAAATAAGCTATAGCAGTGCTACAAAAATATATCCTTTCACCAAGAATAAACATGGATGGCAAAGCGTTCAGTACCTGCTATATTCTGCCTAAATTACACCTGAACTGATAACTGTTATAGCTAACCAGATGAAATTTAGGCGTGATGAGTCTATTTGTGAATAACTGCTTGTTGTAGACAAAAGTAAAAAGAGCTATACAGAGCAAACCCTAATGCTTTTCCTGCACTGGAGGGTTTTATGAACATGTATATTAATCTAAGTGAATTTGCCATGGAAGCAAGACCTCAGGTTCTATCACAGCTCTGCAGAGATGCAGAGTTGTTTCTGCTTTTTTATATTATTTTATTATAATTAATATTATTATTGCCAGTTATGCCTGGCATAGCAAGAACTATGCTTATGTTGTCAATGAAACTTGCCAACCTGGAAGTGCCAGAACAATTGTATGAGTTATCTGAGAATGGGAGAGGGGAATTTAAAACAAACAGCTTGTGCTTTGTGCTGCAAGTCAGGCAGAAGCTAAGGGAAATCTGGGAACAGTGTGTATTATGTGTGCTTCACAACAACTAAAATAAAAGGGAAGATTGCCTTTTTACATCTAGTCAGAATAATCTTCCTGGTTTCGATACTAAGTAAAATGCCGGTAATTGCTTCCTCGATCATGAGTACATAAATAAGTTATGTAAGAATACTTTGTTATGCAGTATATTCATAAATATTACATCTTAGAAAAAAAATCTCAGTTACGGAAAGCAACAAAATCTAGCTAGGTCTCTGGAGTTTTCCCTTTATTAAACTAAAACAGGCATTTGCTTGGCTTCTTAAAAAGAATTTCTGTTCTGAAGTTGAACATGTTTAACTAGGTTGGCTGCATAGGTCAGAAAGAAGGGCCCAACACTACAGTTAGATTTTTAGAGTAGGTCTTTGGGTTTTAACCTGGTGAGTTAAAATACATATGTTTTTTAAAAAAAAAAAAAAAGGCATGGTTTCTGTTGATTACTTAATAACCATATGTATGGTCTATATGTATATAAAGCAGGATTGTATAGAAGGGTCTGGCTTTGCTATGTTTTCTTTTGGTGGTGGTGTTTTGTTTAAGAGGCACTGTAAGATGAAACTCCTTTGGAATATATTTCTAAAAAAATTTTTGCAACTATCAAGAAGAAAGTGTTATAAAAAGGATGATCACTTGAACAGGATTAATAGAATTCCATTTTGTTCAGACTGGACATCTGGAAGGGCAATACTGAACAAGACTTGCACGTCCCTTTTTTAAGAAAGTCATATCCTGAAGCATTAACTGAGCTGTGTGCTATTAGCTCTCTGAGACTTTAAAGGTGCCCTTTATTTCATCTGCATCGTGTGACAGGGATAGCAACTTCTTTCTTCTAATCTGTGGAAAGATGCTTGGGATTGATTTAGTTTAGGGAAGCTGAGAACAGGCAAGTTTCTGATAATTAAATACCTCTAAAACTAGAAGGAAAGGGTACAACAGAATCCCTTCATGTTGAGGAATGTGATTGCAAAGGCTAGTAATAAAGGGTGGTAGAGATGAAACCCCAAACCTGTTAAGCAGTTTCAAGAGAAATAGAGAAAGCTAGAGCAGAAGACAGGAAATGTTGATTCCTCTGGGTTTCCAAAGATTTATAGGGAGCAACGTAAAACGTCCCTGCTTCTGAATTATGAAAGTGCATCTACCCCTAGGTGGGGGTTGCAGTCCCTTATGCTAGGAGGCAAATGCTCCCTTTGCCCACAAAGCCCTCCTGTTACAAGTAGACCTCTGTTATTAAAGCCAGAGCTGCTCTTCACCTTACAGGCTGGCAGCAGCGAGTTTCCTAAAGAAAGCAACTTCCTCGTGGTGCTACCCATAAAATAATTTGCAGTAAAAGACTGCAAACAATTTTGAATCTCACCTGCCTAGTGTTTTCTTACAGGTCATCTATACTGCTGTCTCCAATTTAGTCAAAATAAGTTGTGTTTTCCTTTGTTATTATTGTTTGTTTAACCTGTAGAGTTATCAAACTGTTTCAGCAGAAAGGGTGCCATTTTCTTCAGCTTATTTTTGCCTTTTTTCCCTTTCCTCCACTTTTATGTCTGAGCTCCTCATTGGAGCCTGACCAGAGAACAGAAATGTTACTTGATATTTCCGAGAAATGATATTTGGAGAAATAATTTTCTTGCTCTGCTTTAAAAAAGAAAAAAACAAAGGAAAAAAAAAAAAACACTTTTGGAGCATTGCTTAACTGCAAATGCACATAGGGGGCTCATGGGATGCCAGGTTGTATTTGTGTAGCCAGCTATAGCTGTAAAAAATGAAGGGAAAATGCTACTTAAAGCAGAGAGAGCTCTGCAAAACAATGTGTGGGGTTATTCACAAAACAAAACAAACAAAAAAAACACACACACACACTTAAATTCCCTAAGGACAAAGGATTTCACAAGGGGAAATCTTGTAGAGCTTGACTGATTTGTTGTTGTTGGGTTGTGTGTGGTGTGTTGTGTTTTTTTTTTTCCCTGTTACCTAGAGCAACACGATAGCAACAGAGTAAAGAGTGGCCCTCTGCCTTGACTACTTCAGTTGTGAAGGATGCTTAAAGGGAAAAAAGAAGTCTCTTAACGACAAGGCTTGATTTAATGAACTGTTCTCTGATATCTATATTTAGAAATCTTTGCCCTTTTTAAGAACTAGAGCAAGCCAACCCCATTGAATTGAATTATCACAGCCAACAGGGAAGTGACTGTAAAAGAAATAAAAACCAGCCGGTCCTTCACCTCAGCTACAGAGCTGCAGGTGAAGTTGTACAGCTCGGTGCAAGTTAAGAAGGAAAGAGAGAAAGGGAAATTCCCTTTTCATTGTTGAAAAAAAGGTGGGAAAGAAGGGTGAAAATGCTTCTTGATAACGTAGTTTGGAGTTGATAGATTATCTGTTCCATTTTGGAACTGCCTGAAATTGTGTTGAGGCATAAAATCAAGGGCCAAAAGAAGCTTCCTGTTTGGCACAGTCTAGAGTCACAGAAGGAGTTAGGATGCAAGGGGCTTTGGAGGCCTTCTAGCCTGATCCCTGCTCAAAACAGGGCTAGTTTCCAAGTTGGATCAAGGTTAAATGGACACTTCCTCCTAAAGAAAATGTGTAAAGAGAGAAGAAAAGAACTGTAAACATTTCAGCTGCTCTGACTGCTACAGGCTTTTGAAGTATTTGCTTACCTTTTCAATTGTCTGTTTGAAATACTGGGCAAAAACATCAGGCTGAAGTGCCAGGGCAATTGACCTGATCCGGTGTGACCTTCTTTCTAGTGGGCTTCCTACCTTGTTTGTTAGGCTCCACTGATTTTGCTTTTGTTGTTGTTGTTGTTTCTGCCTCATGGATCACCTCTCCTTTACAGCTGATTCCAAACTCACTTAGGAGGGAAGTACCGAGGAATAAAATTGCTGATCTTTTTGTGTATGGGAGTCTCTGAGTGGAGAAAGCCCTTCAGCTGCTGGGCAGGGCAAAACAAGGGCAAGTACTGACAGGTGAACAGATTATAGGTGGTATCTCACTGCGAAATGTCTAGGAAAACCTCAAAAGCTGTCCTCTGGAGATGCATAATTTCCAGAACTAGAAGAAGTGGTTTATTTGTGCAGGTGAGATTTTGCAGTTAACTCAATCTGCAGCAGGGAATCCTAATTAACAATGTGCCGACAACACAGGAAAATAGGGAAGAGTCTCTTGCAGTCCTACAGCTTGGAGAAGGAGGCTTCACCTTCTCATGTTGGGGGTCTTTCTCCCTGCCATTCAGGAGAAAAACCTGAAGTGTTCTGCTGTTGTTTTTTCATTTTTCTCTTTTATTTTTTTTTTCCTCGAAGCCTGATTACTGAAGAGGTAGTAAGCAGGAGGTCTGCTTTTGTCTGATTAAGCTCTCTGTCTGATAGTGTGAGCTGCTGATGGAATCCAGTTGCTGTAGGCATGCAGATGAAATTCCAGGCTAGCGTGAAAGAAATTGATGAAGTAATCAGAACTGTGCCTGCTGCTCTGGTTTCATTTGTAAAACATAACAGATGGCTTTTGTGTGGCTGACAACTACCCCTTCGCAAGTGCAGGATTTTTATTACCCTGGACATGTTGTAACTCAGACTCCAAACAGATCCAGAAGCCCCAGCCTCAGAGCCGTGCTGCCGGCGAGCAGCTGTAGCGCTGCAGAGGGACGGGGCTGGGATCCTCCACCACAGGCAAGGCAGAGCTCCTGCTTCTGTCCGGGGACAGCAGTTGCCTGAGAGCTGGGTGGTTTGATCCCTGATCTGCTGAGCACCTGAGCGCCATGTGCAGGCACCTGGTGTGGGACCGAGCCCACGCTGCAGCTGGAGCTACCACACACGGGCACCCTGCTGGTAGCAGGGTGTGCTGCTCATAGCAGGGTGTGCTTCCCGTGCCCTCAGCATGTGGCTCCGGTTGATGAGTGGAAGAATGTGCAAGCAGGAAGAGGGAGGCCAAGGAATTGGTGAGCTGCGCTCACAGGGCTTTAAGCTGGTCCTCAGACATCTCCCGTGTAATGCGGCTACTGAGAAACCAGCCAGGACATCTCCTAGTATTAATTACTGTGCTTGCAGCGTGACTGCCAGAGCCTGGGCAGCTGGGATCACACGGTGTGTGTGCTTCCTTAGCTTCTTGGTTGGGTTTTTATGGGTTTTGCTGGACTTATGAACAATAAGTGCCTCAGGATGAAGCGTGTGGAACACACAGGGCAGCACTTCCCCTCTGTGAGGCGCGGCACCGTGCCCTGCAGTGCACGAGGGGCGATGGGAGCTGATTATTCATGAGGAAGCTGGAAGCTGCTGTGACCATGCACCGTGACCTGCTAACTCACGCAGCAGGCTGCTCGGAGGGAGCTGCAGCCGAGCCACAGCCCGCTGAGGGCGCAGCGCCCACCGCCCACCAGCGGCGCTGCCCTGAGGGCGGCGGGGCCCGGTGCCCCTGAGGGGCGGCGCTGCCCCGGCCCCGGCCCCGTTCTCGCGAGGGCGGGCGCGGCCACCGCGGGTCTCGCGCGAGGCGCGCTCTCGTAAAGTCTCGCGCGAGCGGCGGGCGGCCTTTCGGCGGGCGGGCCGGCACGATGGCGGTCGGCAAGAACAAGCGGCTCACCAAGGGCGGCAAGAAGGGCGCCAAGAAGAAAGTGTAAGGGCGGCAGCGGCACGGCCGGGACGGGATGTGGGCCGGGGGGCGGTGAGGGACCGCGGATGGGGCCGGATGGTGGAGGATGGCAGCGGATGGGGGTGGATGGCGGCTGCTGTCATGGCGGGCCCGGGCCTGGGCCTCACCTGTGGCGTGTGCCCGGCTGGGCCCGGGCTGGGGCTGGCGCTGGGGCTGGGGCTGGGCGGCCCCTCGGGTGCCTGCGGGGTTCGCGCCTCCTCCCGCAGGCCGTAAGGGAGAGGGGAGCTTGTGCCGGCCGGGTCTGGTCAAGGAAAGAGAGTGAGTGCTGTCTCTGCTCTGTCCCAACGAAGCGTGGACCCGTTCTCCAAGAAGGACTGGTACGATGTCAAGGCGCCAGCCATGTTCAACATCAGAAACATCGGGAAGACGCTTGTCACCAGGACTCAAGGAACTAGTGAGTGCCGGGGCTTGGCTTGGGAAAGCACATGCGTTACGTGCTCCATGTGGGAGATGCGAATGGGACTCCGTCAGAGAGCTGCTGACAAGCAGTTCTTGCTTGTTGCAATTATGAACTTGGAATTAAAAAAAAAAAAAAAAAAGGAGGGGGGGATGTGAGGGAGTTAGCTCTAAGTCACAGCCTTTGTTTCTGTAAGAGTACCAAACTGCGGATGTGTTACAGAAAGACAAGGCTGAAGTTTCTGATGGGCTGCTGCTGTGAGCAGATTAATTTGACAAAAGTTAAGTGATCCTTTTGAATGTCAGAAGGGGAGATCTGGAGACAGTGTAGCATGGCACCCTGCTTGTAACAGGGTCATAAGAAGGATTGAAATTCAAAGCCTTTACTGAAGAGATCTTTGTTGAGAGCTGGAGTTTCAAACTTAACAGCAGCATATGTAGAATGGGTAAAGTTTTATTTGCTTTGTTATTTCTAATCTGATCTACACACCTGAGGAATAGGGAGCCTCTGTTATGGATGCAGAGAGCTCTGGATAGAAATAACAGTGTTTTTGGAAGGTTAGCTGTGTAGAATGAGTTACTTTATGTAGAAGGTTACTTTATGGTCTCCTGCTTGCACTGTGAGTTATGAAGGTAATCATTATTTTAAGCTGTGTAATGTGAAATACTAAAGTAAGGGTTACTCTAAACCAAGGATGAGTCTGCTGTTGTTAAAATAACTAATTGTTAGAGGCAGGGGTGTGAAACAACCTGACTGTGCTCAATACCTGTTACTGTTTCATGTCTCAGAAGTATAGGTGGCTTTTTGTTTCATTATCGTATTTTAAAATACTTTGTAGCCTCTCCCACTTAAATTCCAGTATGTTTGTACTTTTTTTTTTTTTTTACCGTATAGCAGTGTTTGTGCTCAGCATCTGGTGTAATTTACCTAAAGATTGCTCAGTTTAACAAGTGACGGTATTCGGTTGAGTTGATCTGGTCTTATTCAAGATTCATTTAAACTTGAAAGCAATGAAGCTGGCGGCATTGCCTGCGACTAGAAAAGATCAGATGGAAGTTGAGTGTCTGACTTGAGCGATACTTCTCTAATATTAATAAAAGGTGTATTGTTTTGTTCCCTAATCAGAAATTGCCTCTGATGGACTGAAGGGTCGTGTATTTGAAGTGAGTCTGGCTGATCTGCAGAACGATGAGGTTGCCTTCCGTAAATTTAAACTGATAACTGAGGACGTGCAGGGCAAAAACTGTCTGACCAACTTCCATGGAATGGACCTCACCCGGGATAAAATGTGTTCCATGGTCAAAAAGTGGCAGGTGCGTGAGGAACGAGCTCTGCGGGGTTGCTGTCCTCTTTAGGAAGAGGAGGCAGCTACCGGTGGGTTTTAAAGCAGTCGTGGAAATGGTACCAGCAGGTGTAAATGAACCTGTTGCAGTAATGGTGCTTGACTCTTTTTTTTTTTTTTTTTTTCCCCTCCTCTCCAGACAATGATTGAAGCCCATGTTGACGTCAAAACTACCGATGGTTACCTGCTGCGCCTCTTCTGCGTGGGTTTCACGAAGAAGCGCAATAACCAAATCCGCAAGACCTCTTACGCCCAGCACCAGCAGGTCAGGCAGATTCGCAAGAAGATGATGGAAATCATGACCCGAGAGGTCCAAACCAACGACCTGAAAGAAGTTGTCAACAAGCTGTAAGCTCTGGTGGTTTTCCTCCCTTGGCTGCAGTACCAATAGTTGTTTGGTAGTTACTTAGCGCTAAGTGGGGGCCGGTGCTTCCCTGACTGACTGGCAGGGATCGGGTGAGGTGTGTCTTTGGCACCGATGAGCTGAGGTGCCGTTTGCTTTGAACACTTTCTGCATTGTTTCTGTCAGCCATCGTGTTTGTGTAAATGTAAAATCAGGCCCTCCAGAGATTTTGGATTCATGTTTCTAAAGACGAAAGTGGTAATTCTGATCACTTGAGGTTGTGAATGTTCTGGTTTCTTCCAGTGACATCTTCCAAAATACTGTGTGCTGCCTGAAGTTAGATCGCAGGCTTTGTCTCTACGTGGCCATGCTTGCTCTATATTCCTGCTAACATTGCAAGGAAGATAACATCTTATAATCAAAGCATGCTTACCCAAATTGCATGCTTACCCAAATTGCCAGAGAGTGAAGGTAGTATAGATGCAAGATCCTGTCGAGTGTTACGTGTTCTTAGGAATTACTTATTGTGCATGTTGCTGATGAGGAAGCAGGCAGAGTTTTAACATTGTATCACTGCTCTCACTGTTCAGGATCCCAGACAGCATTGGCAAAGACATAGAGAAGGCCTGCCAGTCCATCTACCCGCTTCACGATGTCTATGTCCGCAAAGTCAAGATGCTGAAGAAGCCCAAGTTTGAATGTAAGTCAATTACTAATCACGTCCCAATTTTTAAGAGGGGCAAAAACACTTGAATATGCATTTGCTTTGGGGAAAAATATACAAAAGCAGCATCAAAAGATTATGTAGGTGTAGTAGTGAAGGCTTGCCCTTCTAGTCAGACATCTAGCTTGCAGGCCTGGAAGCCAAGCAGTGATTAGTCTGGAGCTTTTTGAAGTTCTTGCCTGAAACTGGATGCTTAAAGGCTTTGGCTTGGGAATGAATGATGACAAAATGTTTCGGTCCCAGATGACACGGAATGATTTTAATTTCCCCATTTTCTGACATTCCCATAAAATGTAGTAGGTTCTTAGAACTGTAAGAACGTACGTGGCTGTACCTTACTCCACTGCTGGCTTCTGTTTTATGTCTGACTGTCAGTTAATTCAGCATCATCTCCTTGTATGCACTTGCTGGAATGGAGCTGATCCTATGTTGAGTGTTCTGGTGGTTTAATTTGTATGCAGTGAGCAGTTGGGTAACTTCAAACTGCTTTAAACAGGGGTGTATCTCACTGTTGTATCTCCTTGCAGTGGGCAAGCTGATGGAACTGCATGGTGAAGGTGGTGGTGCTGGGAAGCCCTCTGGGGATGAGGCAGGTGCTAAAGTAGAACGAGCTGATGGATATGAGCCGCCTGTGCAAGAGTCCGTCTAAAACTACAAATTGACCAAAAATAAAAGTTTTATTATACGGATTAAGTGTTTGGTTGCCTGTATTGCTGCTAGACAATATTGGTACTGGACACGGATTGTTTTTTTAATGAGGTAAACGTCTACTGCCTTGGTTTAAAAAGGAAGAAGTGATTGTTTTGGAGATCAGTTTTTCAAGACTGGTGTTGCAAGGTAAGTGGAAGAAGGCGGTTTGTCCTTTTTGAAAGGTACTATTTGAAAATAAAATGCTAACGTTTCTATGCGTTTTTTCCCCAGTAATTTTGGTCCTCACAAAAGAAATTCTTGTGGATGTGTCCAGAAGCATTAACTTCTGTAGGTGTAACTTTTGTTTCAGAATATCGTATTATAAGGGCATCTTCTGGGTTTTCTAGTCAACTTCAGAATTATATATGTGTTTAAACTTCTTGGTGATAATTTATTTGATATGAGGTAGATAACTTTTCTGATACCAAAAGTGATCATCTTTTTAAATGAAAGTTGACATTTTAATTATGGAAGTAGTGTTAGAGCTGTAAGCAATGTAGACATGAAAAATACGCTTGAGAGTAGGGTTGCGTGTAATTCACCTGCAGTCAGAACTGTGGTTACTAATCACACTTGAGAAACCTGTGGAAGTTGGAGACGGGGGTATTTCTACTGTAAACAGGCAATGATCTGTTTTTTTTTTTTTTAAATAAAGCACTTAAATTACTCAGCAGATCATTTAAGAGTACTTGCACTGACTTTTGTATTCTTGAAATGCAGGTGAGTGCTAAAGTTTGATACTCTCACAGGTCTGAGTACAAGCTTGTGACAGGAAGAATTAGGCCTTTCATTTCCCGTCTTCTGTTTAAAAGTATGTGAATGGGGCACTTGGGATATTTTATTGTGAGGTACATGGCTTTTAAACAAGGCAGGGGTTTTTTAATGGTAGAACACCTTAGGTTGCAATTAGAAAGCTTTCAGTAAACAGAAGACTCACTGATTCACAATCTTTCAAGGACTGGTGTGATTCGGTGTCTTGATTTGGGGCTTCCTGCTTAGGTCTAAGATGCACTTGTCAGGGATTAAGCGCTCTAAATGCTGTTGCAGGAAGGCTCCCAGCCCAGAATTGGATAGGCAGTAAACAGAGAGAGGCTCTGAGTGGATTTTTGTTTTCCTTACTATGGAACTCGTGTAAACTGCTGCAGAGGTGCCCAGTTAAAGCCAGGAAGTACAAGAAAACGCTTTTTAGCTTTTTACTAAAGATTATGAAAGGAAGTTAAAATAGTTTCCTTCAACTCAAAGGTAGGTGCGGGAGACACTTGGAATATGATGCGATTCTTCAAAGCTTAATGGGCGTACATATCTTTGGTTGAAAGGGATGTGATAGGGTGCTCACTACTGCCTCCCCTTCCTCTGTTCCTACTCCTGTGAGTTCCCAGCTGTCCACCATGCCAAGTGCCTGGCATTGCCACCTGTAGGCTTACTAAGTGGGGAACTCAGGTCTGAGGAATTTTACTGGAAGTAGTAATGTAAATAAAGGAGTAGAGCATCCGCAGTATTTGTGTATTAATACACAAAGCCTTAATAATGAGAGGGATTACAGTCTGTGACTTAATACTTGAGTAACTTACCTTTCTTGGTTGGCCAATACAGGCATCCTTGTTCTTCTTCCAGTTTGGTAGCAGAAGGGTAGTGAGTATGCAAAGCTGACACTGAAACAGGACTAAGGGGGGTGCTGCTTTTGATCTTTCTTGTGTTTTGCTTTTCTGTACTGACGAAGATGCATCTTGAAATAGTGCTTATGGGCAGCTGCTGAGTTTTGTAAGGTTTGGTGTAGTGCTTCAGGAGGCAGGTGTAATTCTCCAAGAGTCCTAGGTAGGGATCGATACTGTGAAGCCATAGATTGGAACCAATTCCTCTTCACTTCTCCAGCAAAACTAAAAACTTCTCACTGGAGTGAAAAACAAACCATGGTTGAGTAGATGTTGCAAGGCTGAAAAATTGAAACTTGAACCTGCAATTGTTTTAGTGCAGATGTGTACATGTATGTGCGTATATTCAAGCCCTGCATTAGGGCAAAGATCTGTCAGAGCTTTCCAGTAAAAAAAGAAAAAAGTGTTGTTAGTATTTCCTCTGCTTAGCAGTAATTCCACCAAACAAATCCTCAGGGATTGAACTGGCCTATACTCATCTATAATAGGAGACTTAGAAAGCCTGGATACTGTTTCTGCTTGTGAAAAATGCCTTTCATCACGTTACATTGTCCTTTAGCTGTTGCAGGAGGGCTACTGCAAGAGCATCTTAGGAAAGAACAAAAACT
Organism: Anas acuta; assembly: GCF_963932015.1. Lineage (NCBI taxonomy): Eukaryota > Metazoa > Chordata > Aves > Anseriformes > Anatidae > Anas > Anas acuta. The sequence continues at coordinate 43,814,143 of NC_088982.1, forward strand.
TGCTTTTCCAGTTTTTCAAAAGGCAGTGCTTTGTGTGTATGTTTTTTTTTTTTTTTCAGCATTAACATATAGTGTAAATGTATGCTTTGAAATAACTTTAAATGTGCAAAAGCAAGCAGAAAGGGAACTCTCGTGCACCTATTGTATTTTCCATACAAAATTTCAGCTGAAAAGTCCTGGGGTATGAATACCAAGCACGCACACAATTAATTGCTGACAGTTGAGGCTCAGCCTCTGTCATTGTCACGAGGTCTTGTCACGGAGCATGGCCATCTTGTGCCATACCCCGCGAGGCCGGCTGGTTGCTGCAGGTAGCAGCGCCAGGCGTTCTGCAGGTGAGAAGTGGGAAATGTACCTGAGTCCAAAGGCTTGACTCAACTGGAACCGCCCTCAGGGTTCTCTGACGGCCTTGAACTGCTCCTGCAGGTATATGATTTTGTAATTTTTATTGTTTTTTTTTGCTGCTGGTGGGTGGGTGGGTTAAATGTACAAGCAGAGTAGCATCTATAAAACCTCAAGTGGAGAGTCAGCTCTGTGCAACATAAGGTGATAAAATTGCAGTCACGACTTAATTATAAAAATTTATTGGTTAAATACATTTTTAATTTACAGAGGTACCATAACAAACTTACCGGACTTAACAAAGATTTATTTACCACACGGTTAATTGTACACAGAACAGTCTCCTTCCTGAAGATAGTTCCAGAGGATGGGGCAAACAATAAAAGCCTTGTTTATCAAAACATTTTCTATTAGACTAACACATGGGCTCTGGCTGAATTCCAAGGTTACAGCTGAAATTTGCTACTACACTGCAGGTAAGATGTGTGCTCAACCTCATTCTTGCTTTTCTGCAAATTATGTACTGTACACCTTAGGAATTGTATTATCTGTATGCAGTTTCATGGTGATAGCAGGCATCAAGTCTTAAGAAAATCCCTTCCTGTAGAAGCCAACTGACTTTTCTCTGACTTTAATAGCTTGTGTCTGCAGTAATGTAAACAGCCTTTAGGTGGCACTCCTTGCACTGAATGTAAGGCTTTGCTGCTCTTCCTTTCCTGCGTGACTGGGAGGAGATATGAAAGAAGAGCAGTCTGACCTACTGGGAGGCACTGACTTTAAACATTCCATGGAAGTTAGAAAAAAAATGGTCAATATCACAGTTATAGAAACGAGGGTGAGGAAACTGAAAAAATATAAAAGAAATCTGTTCTAATTTGAGACTTGTATCAAAATCTTAGAAAACTGCCAGACAAACAGCAAGCAAGCATCATCCGCTTTGGCCTCATCCACCATCACTACGATTAAATGTGTTTTCTGAGGACTGCTATTCTGCTTCTGGGGGTGGAGTTGTCTGGGCACAGGCCATAATGCAAGAAGCCTGTTGAATAGGGTGGTCCCCTAAAGTTCATGGTTGAAAAGTCAGGAATCTCTCATATTCATTTCATTGGAGTCCTCTATAAAGAAAGGGCTGCTCTATCTGAATAAACAAGAACCTTTAGCACCTGGTAGGAGAGCTTGGAGAGTGGGATGAGTTGTTCTCAGAGGTGGACTGAGGTTGAAGTTGAATTCCACAGATCAGGTTAGGCTCGTTGGGATGTTAAAAATGAATAACAGCTGTAGAAAATCACGTTTTTATTCTTCTGGAACAGTGCATGATTTACAATTATTGTTATAATGTTAACCCCTGTAATGAAAGTAAAAATCCAGTTATCAGCTCTCAAAAGCTTTGTGATCTTCATCCTCTAGCTGCGTGACGGTGACAAGTTTAACTACACACCACATTTGTGAAGCTTCTAGAGAAAAAACGCTGGAGTGCTAAAGCCTGCGTCCAGACTTGCGAGTACTGCAGCATCACAGTGAAATCTGCAGAGCAAACGAGTGCTGGGGTCCTCGTGTCGGTGCTGTGCTGATTGCTCCCTGCGTGTTCACTTCAGGCAAGCCCTGGCCAGTTGCCCCGACAGGGTGCACCCGCTCCCTGCTGTCTGCCTGCTGCGATGGGAACCCAGGTGCAGTGAGGGGGGAGGAGAGCTGCCCCCACCAGCTGGCTTCAACACTTTATTTTTCCTGTTGCAGGCAGAGGTTAGTTGCTTATCAAGGCGTGCATGTTTAACTACTTTGTCAGAAGGCAAGTGTCACAAAAAGGAATTTACTGCCAGCCGGCTCAGCTCCCGCAGTCATGTCTGTCTCAGTTTCTGTTGTTCAAGTCGCACCGCTGCTTTTTACTAAATGATTTTGTTCAAGCTTCTTGATGTACCAGGTTGCCAGACATTTTCCTTAAGGCCTCGACAGACCATTTATAATGATGCTCAGTATAGCTGGTACGTGGTAACAAACTGAAAACTAATCCCGCATCTGCTGAAAGCTAAAACCAAGGCTGTATAATATCCTTCATGTTAAGGAGAGGAATAGTGTTACTGAAGTATGTTCCAGTGCCTGAGCGACAAATGAAATGCAGACTGAGTGAAGACTGGCTTTCCACTTACATGAAAGGGGTGGAGGGGCAAATAGCTGAAATAGTGCAGCTACTGCACGAGGGGGGCTGAGAAAGCTGAGTAAATGCTGTCCATCACAGCTAACTGCTGCTGGGACAGAAGGGCAGGGTGGCACTTGAAGAAGAACGGGGTAGTCGAACAACTAAAGCTCTATCTAGAAAAGATTTAGGATAAGGGAGAAGAGGTTTAAGATAGTTCATACCAATTTGAATACTATTAGTTAAGAGGCAAAATACCTGTGTTTTCTGATCTTCCCATATGAGCAGCTTGGGCTAAGAATAGGAGAACAGTTCACAAAGATTTGCTTGAGTTTTCCCTCTTACCAGTTCTAGATTTGATATTTTTCTACTATGAGATAAGTTACATTTCTTGTCCTCTAAGTCATAAAAACAAGTGGATTCTACTGCTAATGTGGAAGTCAAGCAGTAAAGAAACCTGAATATCAAACTTTATCTACATACTGAGTGCTGTAGTTATATATTAAAAACAACTCTTTAAACAGTTTTAAAAGAAGCCCACGGAAGCTTACTTTATGCAGACGTTGTGCATGACAAATGTAATACCAGATAGTAAACATAGCAGAATGCTGTTTAAGTTAAAATGGTGCTGCACCACAGTATTTCCCTAGCTGGAAACCACTAAAAATCGTGCTTGTATTTGCTCTCAGAGCATTCATGAAGCATGGCTAAACACACAGTCACAAAAGACTAAAATTGTCTCATTTAACTTCAAGATACTCGTATGACTGTCTAGAAAAAGTAGTGCAAAACATTGATAGTCAAAATACGTCGATGTCTTTGCTGTGCCTTCAGGCTAGAGAACATTCTCTCCCGCGTATAGGGAGTACAAAGACAGGCAACACTTCATGGTGTTCTTAAAATTTGAACAAAGTTCCTGGGAAATATCCCAGCTTTTCCTTGCAGCTCTCCACTCATCCAGTCCTCGTCTACGGATTCCAGCTCTGCTATGATATCACCTGCCTGTAAGAGAAGGAGTAACGTGAGCCAGGACAGCTTACCAGGTAACAGTAATGCATGCATGGTTCATGTTATTCAGAAGCAGTTAGTATCAAGCCAATAGGTAGTAGGAGATGGCCTCTCTTCTCCTGTTACATTTCTTCAAACCTATGTTTGCTGAACTTTCTCTGAGGGTAAATACTGGTCCTGTTTTGAAAAATCACCGCTTCCTGGAAGGAGAAAGTAGCACTGCTGGATAACTTCCTGTGCTGCTGCGGGTCTAAAGGTGGGTAGGTATGCCAGCGAGATGGCCTACAGGCTGCTGCCTCATTCATTGTGTGTGCTCCTGCTCTGTGATTGGTTTATTTCCTTCAAACGCTTCAAAGATTTTTCTTTCAATTCAGTCCCAGTGATTCCCAGCACTTGGAAACTTTCCTCTTTCCTTTGGAAACTTCCCAAAAGGGATGCAACCGTCAAAGTGGCTCAGCATGATCTTTAAAATAAACTCCATCTTCTGCGTTTGATCCTTGTTCCTATTTTCATCATCCTGCCCTACGTCCGAAGTATTGTAAGTCTAGCCTTTCTGCCAGTACCTCAGTTCTCTTCTGCTTTAAAGACTCATCTGTCCTTTCAGTACGGCAAGCTGTTAATGCAGAAACTAATTACTTTGCCAGCTTTAGAAAGAGAAAATAATGTGTTCCAGCTGATAAATGCAATTTTGGACCTGCTGAGAAAGTCTGTTGTTTCTCAGAAACTTGCTTTTGAGGACAGTTACCTAAATATCATGGGTTTTAATCTACAAGGGCATGCTGTTTCATGTTCATGCTTTTTCATATTATCTGGGCTTGCAGCAAGTATTTCATTTTCCTCTTGCTCCCATGGCAACTATGGATTGTGCTGCCAAACTTTTAGATTTTGCTGTACTAGGTGTCCCCTACAGACATCACTGCTCTAACACCAGCACTCTTACTATTATCACATCATCTTCTTGCCATTTTTCCAGACAAAAAAATAGTCTCCCTTGGCCTTAACAAATGATGAAGAACCAAATATACCACAAAAAAAGGTGTTGGTATTGTCATATTTGCTGGATTAGATAAGTCAGAGGAAGACTTCAATTCCTGACCTCTTCTCAGTGTCGTCTTCTGTGAAGATTTTGCCAGTATGAAGCAAGTTGTGGTAAGGACAAAAAATGTTTTGAGCAGGTCTTTTATAAAAGGTGCTAATAGCTATGCCTTTCTCTAGAGTTTGATTCATTGCTGTTCCAAGCCTATTTTCACTGTGGATAAATCCTATTTTAGCATTTTTTATGACCACACAATTTTCTGAAAAATTGGGCTAACAAAAGAGGCACTTACCTTGAAGGAAAGCTCATCTTCATTTTCGCCATGAAAATCATAAAGAGCTTTGGCTTTTCTTTTCTTCCCTCCTAGAGACTGTGACATCTCTACTCTGGCTGCAGAACATGGAGGAGACAGGTTATTTGGATTCAAGTCAAATATATCATTGTTTCCAATGAAACTTCCTGGTATTCTTGTGTGTTTTTTTTTGTTTGTTTTGTTTTTTCCCCTATGAGTGTGCTGCAGGGTGCCCAACTGTTAGTACTACTGATACTGGGCAAATTTCATTGTTCCTAGTGGAATAGAAATCTCTACTGCCACTAGTTCATCTTACAATACCAACGCATTCTTGTGGTTTCCTTCTAAAAGGACTAAAAGTAAAATCCATTTACTCAAAACTTTCCAGTGTAGATACTTAATGAAAGTTGTCTTTTCTTCTTTGCAGCAGGAGATGCAGCAGTGTTGTGTAACTGCACTCACTGTGTGCTACTGGTCAGACAGGTGATATTTATTTCCTGTCAAGTTTAACTCATGGCTTTAGTTGCCAGCTGTGAGGGGAAAAAAAAAGTGATTCTTTTGTGTCCTCTGTTAAGGTTTTGACTGTATTGGTTGTAGGATTAAGCAGAAGCTTGATGAGAGCAAGCAAAGGTCATTCCTTGATTCCCTATGAGAATTATAGTAGTTATTTACAGCTATACCAAATCTTTGGTTGTACTGCGGTATTTCCCTTTAGCTGCAGGAGAAGCTGCCTCCCTTTTTATACACCTGAATTCCTGGTAAAGACAGCTAAATTAGTCATATTCTACCTGCACCTAAACTGTACTTGCAACCATTTCAGAATCTGTTTTGCTTCCCAAATTATTTATTAATTAGAGTAATATACTGCCATTATTTCAGACTGTGGTTCAACACTTAGTTTAGCTTTAGCATGTTAAAGACTGTAGCGGCATATGGTTTTTAAGGCAATGGAAGAGTTGGGTTCTCCCAGAAATCAATTGTGACCATCAGAGCCTAAGGAATAATGAGTTGTCATATAGTAGAGCACCGTACCTGAGCAGATCTGAACAAACACTGCTGGGAAAATCCCTTCCTTGTCATTCAGCCTTCCTCTGTACCACTCTGAATCTACTCGTTCCAGTATCTGGATGTAGTCTCCTTTTCTGAAGGATAAGTCGTCTTTGGTTTCTGCTGTGAAATCATGAAGTGCTTCACACCACTCCATTGAGTGTCTGTTGTTCTGTTCAAGTGAAAAGAAATGCATTAATTTCAGAAGCATGTATAGAAGCAACAGCACTAAGCTCCTGAACGCTGGTGTACAAGATGTGGGTATCCAGACTTTCATACTATTCAGCTATTGGTGAAGGTGTAGGCTAGAACAGCGTAGCAGCAATTACTACATAATGTCATCTAAGCTTACAGGCATTCCTTTTGATCACTGGTGGCAGAGGCTAGGATTAGTAAATTCAAAACTAGCCCACTGCAACACTACTCAAAACAGAACTAACAACTTGCTTAAGCACAAAGGATAAAAAAGTTGCATATGTTAACTTGTCAAAAGCTACACATTCAATTTAGAGCAACTGTCAGACTTCTAGATGTGACCACGCATCATTATGTGCTGTGGGAGTTGTACTGCATTCAAGTTTAAAGATGTGCAGCTAATCTGACACTGTAATAGAAATTCTATGTAAATCTATGGAAACTTCACATAAATTCTGGCCCCTGCATGTGAAGCTGGATTACCTGAGAAAGGGAAGAAGAAACCTCCACCTTGTTCTTCAGTGCGGCTCCTATACCAACGTAGCAAAGGATAGGTTAGAACAGTAGCAATGACTACTCAAAATGTACTAATGAGAGCAGATTTAGACATTCAAAACAATTATTAAGAATAACTTCTTAAGAAGTCCTAGTATTTCTTTTGATTGTTCTCATCTCCCTTTCCACCTCTTTCCCCCATGCATTGTCCTGTTGGACTCTATCCTTTTACACCGCCTGCGTGTGTACAGTACAAAGCCACGTTCTTGAAGATTTTTGCTATCATAGTCATACCTGTTCCAGGCAGATCTTCAATTATTTCCACAAAGTTCAAGGGGAAAATTCCAGATGCGCCTCTAAGCTCTCCTTTGGCCCACTCTTCGTTTACATATTCTTTAAGGATAATAGTTTCGCCTTCTGAAAAACTGAGTTCATCTCTCTGGTCTCCAATATACTCAAATCGTGCTATGCATCTTGGCCCTCTGCACAAACAAGAAAGGAACTTACTGTGTATATTTCCTATTAGTGGCCACATCCCAAACAACACCACCACCATCACTTTGATGCTAGGCTACCTCTCTCATTTTTACATTTTTTCCCATATCTAAGTCAGTGTCCAGATATACTTTTGTTAAGAGTTTAATGTTTTTTTTTGAGCCAGTATCCAATTCAGGTACAGTAAAACAAGGATGAGCTGGGGGGGAAGGGCAATGTATTTGTCCCAAATCCCGAATACAATGTGTGTGTGTGCTAGTTTTAATTTACTTTGACAAACTGTATTCTGTAAAATTAATCCCAGGGTGGGGCAATAGGAAAGAACCATCAATGTATCTGACAAATTTTAAGCAATTTGTTATAACATTGAAAAACTAATTCATCTTTTTCCTCAATTTAATAATTTCATACATTAATTGCTCAAGCAACATCTATGGTTTCTCAGAAAGGTCATGCTGTAAAGAAAAAAAAGTGAAGCTAGGCTTAGTTCTTTCCATAGTATAGTTTAAACCAACTTATAAGGTTGATTCACATCTCCACTCCTATCTTCCTAAAAACCTTAGGGTGACGGCAGCATTTTCTGCTGTATTTGCTTAGTTGCAGAAGCAGCGTTTAAATAAACAAAGGTTCAGCTAGAACAAGCTATTTCTATCTCCAGAACAAACTCAACACTCCTTTCATACTGTGTTCCTAAGTCTGAATGTGCTTTATTGCTGCAATAAATAGTTATGAAAGCCAACAAACCACCATTTAGTTAAGGCAAGTTGTTCAAGGGGGCTCTATCTACATAAATACTTGTTATGAAGTGATATACCGGTTTTTGAACACATGAAGTAAGTTTTTAGTCTTTTTTACCTGAATATGAACCTTAGTAAAATGTCATAAACTTTTATTCTTGAGAACTTAATTTGTAGAATAGCTATGTAATAGATGGAGAAACTGCTAACTATATTAACGTCATCACAGTTAACACCTGCTTCAAAGGTATCCTTTTTTTTTTTTTAACTTACTAGTAAATCAAGATAAGAAAGAATTTATTTCTTTGACTCACTTAATAGATGGTGACGAGCAGGGTATTTTTTTCCTTTTGCCTTCTTCTGGAACATCAATCTAATAAGACAGAAAAATCAGTAAAAATATTTCATTTTAAGCTCATGGCAACACAACTATGATCAACTTTCAACTTGTTAAAATCACCTGTTTTTTAAATAAAGCATAGATCCTGTTATGGGCTCCATGTGATGCTATATAATCATTGACATGCTCTGATATTTTACCATACTAATGTAGATGTTGGTTCTGTATGTCTGATTTCTCATTTTACAATCTTATACAAATAAGGAACACTAAATGGTTTTTGTTTTTAGCCTTTCCCAATATTCCTACTTGCAGCACGGCTGCCTGACAGAAAATGAGCCCAGGCGGTACTACGGCTTGTTGCATGTAGCTCCAACCTTCCAATTGATAATCCTCCTTCTCTATCATTTACTAGCACAACGTATCACAATAGACAAGATTAGTGTTTATATATATTTTTCTGGGCTCTGGTAGCCAGCTGTACTCAAAACAAAAGCTTATGATAAATCTCACTTGTAGGGGCAGCATCTAAAGAAAGGTTAGTTTAGAGAAAACAAACTAATTGTTCCTAACTCAGCTGTAGATAACTACTACGTGCTAATTAAAGGAAGGGGAGAAATATAATTTAGAAAATCAGCACGTGGATATACCAATCCATTATCCCAAGAAGACTAACTGTGTTTTTGGTATATGAAGGGAGCTTTAGTATGACACTGCAAGCCTAGGGAACCTGGCTAGGAGCTTTGGGTCTCAGCTCACTATCACATAAGCCAGTTCCCATCCACACCAACAAAAATGTTTCATTGCTGCTGTGATGTGCTGGAAGAAATCATGCTGACTTTTAGGACAAATAATCTCTGCAGTACTCTTGCTAGAGAAGCTCATAGCTGTGGAGCCCTGAAAGGTCCATGGGAAGCAAAAACTATGTATTACTGTTCAGTGTCCAGACACCAAGCTAGTATGCAGCTCAATATTGTAGAACACAATAATGTACTGATGGAGGCCTTGGATCAAGACCCAAGCTGACATGAATGCATAGGAGAATTCACTCAGTGCATTAGCCACATTTACTGTCCTTTCTTTTTTTAAAAGAAAAAATTTTGCTCAAAGGATATTTTTGCGTTCAAAAGGGTAAACAGCCATTAAAACTCAAATAGGTGTTTGAACAGCATCTTCCCTAGCTTCTATGAAGCCTTATCTCTCTGTGGCAATGATGAATTTGATGTCAAATCTTCATTCCACTACTTTAACATACAATCCTTTCCTTATCAGCTCTCAGTTGTAACAAGAACATGGATAATTTAAATTGTTGGCTTGTGTAGAGGCTGAATGTAGCTAACAAATCTTTCTTGTGAAAGCAACTGAGCATGGTTCCATGATTACTAACCACAGGTCTATTTTTAATTCTTCAGCACTTCCCAAATTTTAATTTTTTTTTTCCAGTAACACCATTACAAGCCAAACAGACACCCTCTGTAACACACTGTGAGTTACCAAACACTTGGTATTTTTCCACGTAGCAGCAGTTCTCAGCTCATTCTGTCAGCTGCCCTGTTCAGTATAGACCCTTAATGTCTTTAATGCCCAGCCATACACCTTCACTGCACCCCGGTGCCAGTTCAGCATTCGTGCATGTCCACCTGGCTGGGGTTGATAGCCCCATGGCCCTTTCTACTGGCACAAAATGGACTTCAATCTCTAAGTCAAGCTTATAACAGATGACTCAGCTTTCGAGGCAGTAAACTCTATTGTGTCTCCTTTAAACCTGAGCTGCTCAATCCATTTCCATTGGGCTTCAAAACAACACCCGGCTCTTGCCCGCAGTTTAATGGCAAGTGTCACATTCAGTAACAGGATTGCTTTAAGCTCCTCATTTGCAATAGCACAATCTCCTTGCAACGTGCCAGCACACTCATTTGTGTTGCCACTTAGGGGAACATATCCAGCTGGAAGAAAAAAAATCTAGGAAGGAAGAAAAATATTTGCTTGGGCTCAGCTGCTGCCCTGACCCTGTACTGCCCTACCTGGCTGCAAATGTGGTGATTCCAGCACAGTTCAAGGGGACAAGAATACCAGAGAAGCTGACATGGAAGCACAAAGCAATCATCTTACTGCATGTTGATTTTTACATGTTGCTGTGAAAAATAATCTGCTTTGTAGACCCAGAGAAACTACCCTGGTTAACAAAGAAAATCTGGTAAGGGCCATGATTTTCTCACTTGGCTTGAAACTAATAGGAAAATAATCCCTATAACACAAATTGGTTCTGCCAAATCAAGCATCTTCCTAATACCATGCAAACAAGTTGGTATGTCTTCTGCACTGCCAGAGGGAAAAGAGATTATCTAAACAGTGAATGGAATTAAACACACAGGAGCTTCAGTAACATAGAACAAGAAAACCAATGCACTAGGATTGTGTGTAGTACTGTATACAAAGCCTACATACAACTACTTTCACAAAGCTGGCAGGAAATATCCCTGTGCGATTCCCACATTTTCCTCTGTACCACTCAGCATCAATTTTCTCCAAAAGACAAACTGTATCTCCAGAACGAAGGTCCAAGTCATCAGCATGCTCTGCAAGACAGCATCATTTCAGTTAATGGTAGTTATCACACTCACTGATTTTCTTTGAGTAAAACCTTCTTAATATTAATACTACAGACAAGAGCAGAATGAGTTTTTGTAAAACCTTAATCATACTTGCTAAACAAATTAGCTTTAACTAGAAGACTGGCCCAACTATAGCTAAAGCCATGGATTTGAACAATTCTACATGCAGACCTTACATGCTGAGCTTCCTGATTAAGATCCAAGTCCTAAGAAAATCCCCATCTGAAAGTCACAGAGAAAAACAAGCTTCGAAAATATTCACATTTACTTACCTGCAGAAAAATCATGCAGGACTACAGCATGAGGTGCACTTGTGTCAGCAACTTTTGAAGGGTTGTTTGAATCCTGACAACAACAAGTAAATCCAAGTAGTTTATAAATCATGAAAGACAGTAACACCGATTCTCTGTCACGTACTCTGAGAGTCACTTTCTGACTTTGGACACAACGTTGTTGTGGTACCAGAGAACCACCACTGGAGGCACAAGTGCTGGTCACTGGCCTGTGTTCTGTATGCCTTTGGCCAGTGTAAACCAGAAGGCATTTCACCAAAATCTACTTCTGATCCAGCAAAAGGAAAGGGAGGGCGTGAAACTTTTCCCAGTATAGATGAAGCCTCAGATAGCTCTGTGGGTCAGCAGGCTGGAGCGCTGATATCAACTCTTTGCAAAAGGCTGTGGCCAAACTCGCTGCTGCTCGGTACTGTGTGTTGCCACTTACTTCTCCTTGCCCAGCCCCAGCACACCCAGCAGGGGCAGCACATCTGCCACCTGCCCAGGATTTCAGAGGGCAGAGCCAGCCACCAGCAAGCATGCAGGAAAATAATAGGAGAAATGACAAGTTTGTTGTGGGATGTTTATCAAGGGAAAATATAGTCAAAATGCTGAGCCTTCATCTCTAGCCCACTCCCTAGAAGTTTTTAGACTGTACTGACCACAACCACTGTGCCTGAATTGCTTTCAAGCAAAGTAATTCATTGTGTGGGAAAAAAGGAAAACAAAACCAACAACCAAAAAGGCCCAACATGGACAAAGGTAAGGAGAGAATAACATGAATTACAACAGATAACAACAGATTGCACAGAAACCTATTTCAACCATGTAGGTTTTGCTTATCAAAAAGGCTGCTCAGAGCGATCATCTACACCAGCTGTTTGATAATAATACAGTCATGCCCTAAAACAGGTTAAGTTCTGTATAAGCACAGAGCAAGGGAAATTCTTTGAAGTCCCTACCTCAATCACTGACACATCACATATAGCGCTTCGTAAAACTGAGCGCTCATCTTTTGCCTGCTTTTCAGATACTCAGCCAAGGGAGTGATTACCTTCAGAGGAGACAGAGGAACTTTACCAGTTTCCTCTCCCTTCTGGCACTCCAAGTAATCACTGTTGCTCTGCTCCATAAGCAGAATGTCCTGGTGCTATGAGGCAAATCACCATTATTGGGGTTTGTTTTGGTGGTTGTTTTGTTTTTATGAAAGAAACAAAAGGATTTAATAACCACTATTGCATTTCTCAGTGCAACCTTTAAAGCCTAAAGCAGTTGATACTTTAACATAACTGGAATCTTACCCATTAAACATTTATGAACAGAAGAAAATGTCTTACCTTACAGGACGGTTCCCCATGGTTCCTGGGAAGGCAATCTTCCTTGGCAATTCCATGAGACAAAGGTAGCTTGAATAGAGGCAAATGGGAATAGTTTGTTTCAATTTTAAGCACCCAAAATTTCCACTGCATGTGAAAACAGGCAATGGAAGTATTCTGACCACCTCATACAGGTAGCTAATTTAGGAATCTTGTGGGAGATGACAAGCTCCTTTGGAAAGCCTTCAGAGCAGGATTGCAGGTGATATGACCTGCCATTTCGAGAAACCCAAGTTTCGCCATCAGCTTTAAAATTTTCTTAGCCACCTAACTTTTATTATCCCATATGGCACATGATGTTCAGCAACACTCTAATACAGAAATGTATTCAGCTGTCATGGACGGCACTGGAAAAATGACCTGGGAGGAAAATTTCATAGACAGTAACATGCAAGGTCAGGAAATTACTGGCGACCTGCTACTGAAAAAAATCTAATTTCCAAGATATGTCACATGTTTTTCTATGCGAACAGGAATGGCTGTGCCACAGAAGAAGTATGATGCTTCCTCTATGTCAGACCTGTTCCTACTATCACTTAGATGCCCCTTTATCTCTCTCACTCCTCTGTACCACCAAGAACCTAAACACGAGAGTGAGGACCAGAGAGAAGGCAACAGAATGCTTCTAGTCTGTGCTGCATGTTGATGTTGTCATTCATGCTGTGGTTCTGTGGGCACTTTTTTTTTTTTTAATGGCAATAGCACTGGTTCAAGCTGTCACCAGTTCGGATCACTGACCAGTTTTAAGTATCTGGGGAAAAACTCCCTCCTGGAACACTGATCTGTGTTATCCCCTAACACCACATGCAGTACTAAATATATATATATATATATATATAAATATAAAATTTATAATGAAAATGGTTGGAATCTGTACGATGAAAACCAAAGATAAGTAATGTTACATTCCTCGCTCTTCGCAGGCTTGATTAAGCAAGGTAAGCTACTTTTTATGTTTTGATGCTCTTCCAATTTTGTTAAGTGTTTTGATATACACAAGGTATAGCTCTATACAGGTGCAATATTTAGCATCATTTTATGTACTCTAATAGAATTCAGAACTGATGACTGTGCAAAAGACCCCAACAAATCAAAAGCTATAGAGATATATAAAAAATAATATTAAAAAAATTACATGTATACATACATCTATACATCACATTTGTATATCGCTTTCTCTAGTACTACCTCACACTGCTTATTACTCTTTATTTATCAGTATTTTCTAGGGAAGGTTATGCTGATAGATGCACTAATCGTATCACAGTAACCTATCTCAATAGTTTTCTCACTACCATTTCCACCAGCATGCTTTTATAAACACCAGTCTCAGAATATCTCAGCTCTCACCATGTATTTATTGTAGAGGGGGTGGCCTGGTTTAGGTCTTGGAGGTAAAGCTGGATCTTGATTTTTTAATACTTGGCTCTTTGTTCTCTTGGGTCCCAATTTGAACTTGCTTGGTCTTTTATCAGGAGCAATGTCAGAAGTGGATCGGGAAAGAGCATCCTTCTGGGAGGAGGTCTTGGTTGCAGAGAGTTTTGGTGGAGGTGGCCTTCCAGGAACTCCTTTAGGTGGGGGAGGTCGAGCTGGTACAATTTTTCCATTCGCAGGCCTAAAAATTGGGTGAGCCATCTGAGAAATATGCATATTAAGAAGCCTGCCACCCCCCAACCTCCACCACAGCCCTAGCAATAGAGTATGCTATAAGGAAACATGACTCATGGCTGCAGAGCTTGAAATATCTGAAGTTCTTGAGGAATCCACGAAACCTTCAAATAATGGGATTGGATGATCAAGTCCTTTTACAGATCCTTTGACTTCACATTTCCAAGTCTGCCCACCACTTTTATTAACAGCCTGCCAGTGTTCTCAAAAGCCCTCTACATAAGCAGGATTTTTTTTTAGCAATCCACTTTTAAAAAGAGCTTTGACTGAAGATGCCTTAGCAAGGAGTTCTTCCAGTGAAGAGCCTGAGGGAAAGCCCTGAGAAGCTCTGCTGATCCAGCTGGTTTTCAGGAATCAGACTAGCTCATACTCCAGGATTTCACTCACCTAAAGTCACTTTTGGGCAGTGGCAATGCTCAAGCTTTCTGGTAATACCAGAGGTACCACACTCTCATTAGTGTACCAGTAGTTTAGAAAACAAAATCAAGAAGTCTAATAACTGACAGTGGTAATTTAAAAGAAAAAAAATAAAATTCCTCCTTACTAAGTGCTGACAAAAAATACCAAAGTTTTCAGAATCAAAGAGAGTAAACAGTAATTTGCTAATAAAAAAAATCACCTCTGTTTTAAACAAGCATTGTGCCCATAAAACTCTGGCTTCATGTTATTAAGAAACCTGGCACTGCAACGATTCCAAAAATACAGGTTTGTTTAATTTTTATTGGGAAGTCTTCCATGAGTAACTGCACTTTTCTCCTACAATTTTATCTCTCATATATATATTTTACACACACACACATATATATATTAGCATAATTATTTGCTAGCATGAATTCCTCAAGGATCAGTAAAAATTATCAACCTCAACAAATGTGCATTACTGGAACTTCCAGAGAATCTGACACGTTTTGTGAATGTCATCTACCACTTGAGAAGGTATTGGTGATTTACTGATGTCCCTGATAAGAGTTCCCTACTCCTATTTGAATAGGACTTATTTTTTTCAATTTCAAAAAATGTTTCCACTTCTGTTCAGCTTATAATTAATTCTGATGGTTCACTGGGGTTTTAGGCCTGAAGTGAACGCTAGACACTGGGAAGGTCCAGCATCTGCCCTTTCGAGGGTGGCAGCATCTGCCACCTCCATTCCTCCACCACTCCAAGCCAGCCACAAGCGCAAGTGCTGTTGATCAAAAGGTCAGCAACATGCAGGAGGGGATGTTCTCTGTTCAGCTGTGGGTAAAAAGGTTAAAGATGCAGAAAGGAATGCCTGTCAGCAGCCACTGCACATTAGCTGAGGAGCCAAACAGCTGTCCTTCTGTAATCTCACTGCTCATACCGATGTCGTACAAACAAGTATGAACCCACTAGCAGCTTGGATCTGCCTCTTTATTAGTGAGTACATTAAAAGCAAAACCTGCCCAAGCCCTTTGAGTTAGGATCAGAGTTGGTGGTATCTACACTGAGACTAACTACACATGCTCACTTAAAAGAGATGTTTCTGAGTTAATCACTGAAAAACTGTGCTTACCTTGGAGGTAGTGCAGGTTCTAGCTGAGGTGCTCCAGCCTGTTCTGAATGATCCAAGTCCTACGAAGATTAAAAAGAAAAAGGCATTTCATTAAACCTAAGAAACAGAAAGGATCTTGTTTAAATGATGCATTTCTTATTTTAAATTACAGACAAGAAAAACAAGAGTTTCTGGCACTTTGGGACTAAAGTAATAAATATCATGGTGTGTTCTAGCATATTATTGTTGTACGTAGAGGGAGATGTAAATAACTTTGGCTGACTCACCTGAATCACAGCCTAAATTGTATATTAGATATGACCCAGCCCTCTTTATCCTATCACGTGGGAATCAGGCAAGAGACAAACTCAGGCGAATCATACAAATGCACAATTTCACTGCCCATAGGATTCCAACTTGTCTGCAGTTACGTTATTGGCTTTGATTTAACTTTGACAGATGAAACACTTTGAATAGGCTTAGAGCAGAAAATATGACATTGATGTAACTCGCACAGGAGAGAGTCTCTTGCAAATAACATTAGCTCTCATTCAAGAAGGCATCTAAGGATGTTTCCTAGAGATCTAACACACAAATCCTGCTGAATCTTGCTTTGGCAGATCAAGGCTTTGCTGCTCCCAGCTGCCCATCCCAACCCTGCCAGAGATTGCTACCCTGTGGCAGTCAACAGAGGGGAACACATGACATATCTGAAGGGCTTGGACCACAGTAATGGATTAAAAAGTTACCATCCTTCTGACTCCTGCTCTTCATTTTCATCCCAGTGCCAGAGAGTACCGCCAGCTCAGCTGACCAAGCGCAGCTGTCTGCAACAGCACAGCAAATCAGAGTGCTAAATCTACGATCAAAAGTAACCTTCCTGAACCAGTAACTTTTAAAAGGGCTCAATGCTCTTGCTTACGTGTCTTGTCGACATGTGCTTGAAACTGGTAAACAATTTCTGTGATTTTTCTCCACCTAGAAAATACCTAGATGTATTTTGTGACAGAACTTTGCCTCTTGACTAAGTCCCCAGATGACTGCTCCTGATTAAATACTTCTGATTAAAAAGAAAACAGCCTGACACTTTCAGATGGGACTGGTATCCTAACATCAAAAGTTCTCCTCTTCTGCATGAATCCTGAGCCAATTGCTGCTTATGGTCAACAGCTTCTGCTGTTGCTTCTACAGATGAACACTGCTAGTTTCAGAAGCACTGGTTTGTGCAATACTTTATTATGAATCCATTCTCAATATTCTCCACTTGGCAATGGAAAGAGGTTGAAATGAGCATATACAATCTTGAACTTCAGTTCAGAGGAGGAGATCTCAAAATATGTAACAGGTTATTCAAAGATTACTATATGAAGTGATCCTCTGTGTGCCTGTCACAATAATCTGGAGGATATTGTAAATGTTCCTGGATTGTATTGTGTAAAATGTTATTTAATGTATTGTATTGGAAATTATTTTTACAGCATTATCTAGAAAAGATAGGACCTCTATGAATAGCCTCTTCAGCCACAACGTTTAAAACCCCCTTTATCCTATTAGCAAAAGTAGCCACAAATACATTTGTTGGCAGCTGTCCACCTAGTCAGGGCTTTTGATTTGATTTGATCTTTTTACTGCCTATGGTTTCCACAAGATTCTCTTCCTTTTTTGCCATCACAGCTCTCAATATCTGGAAAATCTATTTTCATTTTCTAGTTTATTTTAATTCTCTCTAGTAAATTTGTTTCAAAGTGAATATAGGATACAGCTATAAATGAAGCTTCAGCTTCAGCTACAATGTCTACCATTATTATTTGCTCAGGAGTGAAGAGCAGAGCCGTACTTTTCAGAAAGATGGTTCTACTCAGGGTCTGACAAGGGCCAGTAGAAGACAACTGGAAGAAAAGAGCTGAAGAAAGAAAGCTTCATTCATTTACAGAACAGCTTCTCTGCCTGGACATCAGCTCAGACACAGAGAAGTACTGTGTATATGAAGGTAAAAAAGTATGTATTTCTAAAGGACTTTGGCAGTATTTGACCATAAAAGTCTTATTACACTTTGAGCTGCTTTGCAGTGCTTTGGAAACTAAATTGTAGCGTATCCTTGATTCCGGCTGCAAAATACAGAAAATTGAAGATAAATGTGATCAAAGTTTAGTAAAATCAACAAAGTGTTTTTCAGAACTGACAGCAGTCTAAATTACCTAATTAAATTAGAGGACGCAATTAAAAGAAGAAAACCTTATATTTTTGAGTAGTCCCTTTCATCCTTTGGTCCCTCAAATAACTTGCTTTAAAAAGGATTGAGAGTGACAAGAGATCTGTTACCCAAAGCAGACAAAGTTGTAATGCAGGAAAAGTTTTAACTTACCAATTTTTTTACTAGGTCACCACTGTTGGGTTTGCCTGTTGTGATGTCAGAGGTGTTGCCAATAGGCTTTTCAGCTGGGAGTGGTGGAGGGCTATGAGGGATGTCATTTAAAGCTGTAAAAAAAAAAAAAATCCCAAATGAAAATCTAATGAATAGCTTCTTTACACAGACCAAACATAGATAAGAAAATCCACCTTTTTTCAGTGCATCTTTTTGTGAACACAACTTCCTTCCTCAAAGCCAGAGCAGCCAATGGGCAGGACCACCAAAAGACTAGCGAAGGGAACATTGTACCTCTGACGTTGACTGTAGGAGTGCTTCCCATTCTGCATAATGAATCTACACTTTACTCTCAGGACACCAGCAAGTTATTCTAGGGTTTCAGCTGCAATACTTGTTGATATAATATTAGATGAGCAGAAGAGTTTCTACCCTTGGGAATGTTGGACTCATTACTGGATACTCTGAAACACCATCACCATCTCTCAGCCACATTTCTAAACTGGCTCACTTTTTTCAGCTGTCAGCTCCTGGAATATCCTTCAGGCTGGAAAACAGCTGAGGGTTATTTCAAGTAACCCTGAAAGATCAGGAGACTTGGATGGAAGAATCTCCGGAAAGGTAAAGGCAAGCAAAGAAACTCTTGCCTTCTAGAAAAGTCACAGTGATAGAACAAAAAGACAGATGGGAGCTCCCTGGTAGTCTGTGAAGAGCTAAGCAAATTTAGGACATAGAAGAGGAAACAGTAAAGTTCTTACTAGGGAAGAGTGATTATCTCAGTCTCAACAAAGATACAAAATTCTGAGATACGTGAGATTTGTTTTAAATGTCTCTGCCATCCAATTCTGGGAATGACTTGGTCAAGTTTTATCAGCATATTCACCGATATTTTTGTCTTTGTATACTGAAACTGTCACCTATTTTACAATGCATTTGCATACCAAGAAAATTCCCTTCATACCACAAACTTCAGACACTCTTCTGATTTCCAGACTGTCCTGGAGTTACATAAAAAGATGTACAGACAGCCTGAACTTTCATAGACTAATGACAAAAATGAGCACAGATTCTACAGAAAGGACAACTTTAAGTTGCTCATTTCATGAAAAGTACTCTTAACAAAGGAAGAGCACATAGGAAGGAGAGGTGGTGTTTTTAACACCTCTGTTGTACTACCATGATCTAAAAGACTGGTGTTGATGTTTAGAAGTGGATTATTTCAAGGATAAATACATTATAACACTCAGGAGCAGGTAATAGTCACTGTGTTGGCAGGGACTGAGAACAGGGAATAGAAGTTAATGAAGTTCATCCACTCTTCTAAGGTAGTACGATGAGAAGTAAAAACAATACCTGCTCGTAATTGCAAAGGATATCTTCTCTTCAACATACCTTACTGATATACAAAGAACATGAGAGATTTATTTATCGATGCCACTTCAAATCTTGATATATGCACAGATGGTCTAACTTCTCTGCCTTTGCTGTTTATAAACCAAAATTAAAGGAAATAAAGGAAGAAAAAAAAAACCTCCAACTAGAAAGCAGGTGCTACTTTCAGTGATTTCTAAGTGTAAAAACTGAAGTGGAAGTTTAATGCTTCCTTTCTAATCATAGCTCAACAAAAATGCTAATGAGGAACTTCTAAAGCACTGGAGATCAAATTCTTAAACATACAGCTCTGCCCTCTTTTTGGTAGTGCTGTTTTTTTTTTGTTTTTGTTTTTCTCCAGTTTATTGCTTTTTTTCTTTTTGTTTTGCACTGGTTCCTAACAGACAAAGGATGGCAAAAGACCCCTTGTATTGAGACCATGTAGCTCTCTTACAAGGTAAATGTTACTATATCCTTGTCACTCCTTGGCCCAATTGCACTTGGGATTTTTAGCTTTTAACAGCTTACATTTCTACAGCAGTTCCTATCTGCCAAAAGGTTACTCTGTTTATTTGGAACCTGCTCCTGTTCCCCCACATCCCATTAATCTTCCAGCCACAGCCTCTTATAAAGCAGTCCTTCACATCCCTCTAAAAATTGTAATTAAGTACACTCTGACTGGCAGTCTCTGTAGGAAGTTCAATTGCCACTAGAGAGCAGCAAGGGACTGGTTATCTGCAAGCTCAAAAGACTCCAGATAAGGAAAAAAAAAAGTCTTCTATTTAAAAAAAAAAAAAATACAAGGAAAGATCTCCTTTATGGAGATTGATTATGTTGGGTTCCTTCCATTAGTTTGTAAACATATTCTTCTAACTGAAAAAAGCTTTTATATATGATCATGTATTAGCAGCATGTCTTTTCCTAATTGCTTTATCTTCATTCTTCTCTGCATTTTTCATCACTTCCACTGCATTTCACACATACACAGAGGAAAAGAAAACCTGAGGGGTTAGGTGGAGAGAGAAGGGATCTCAGGGAATAGTGAAAGTCTTAGTAGCAATGCCACCAGGATATCTTTGGCTCTATACCTACACAATTTAGTACAACTTGAGTCTGTAATATCAGTTTCAAGAGCTATCTTCTGATCCCTCTTCGTAAGTTTTGAGGATAAAACATAAGGCTAAACTTCAGCAGCTATGTACTCAAGGACTAAAAGATCAACACAAAGACCTTGTGGCTCTCTGATAAATTTCCACTCTGAGATACTGTCAGTGTAATTTGTAAAGTTGTAAAGGATTAGAGATGGAAGGCATTAGGGATAAGATAACTATCAGAAAACTACAGACAGGAGGACCTTGACACAAAATAGAACAAATCAGTTCTTTGCAATCGAATGCTCGCATGCCTTTTTTATTCCCTCAATTACTACCAAAACACTACAGCTTAAATGACCACGGATTTTGATGGAAGCTGTAAAAACTATGTTTACAACCTGACTAAGCTTTTGAAGCAAAATTTAATACACTAATGTGGTTCCTTTGACAAGTGCAGGCCCTGCTCACAGGAAGCTTGGGAGCAGCATTAAAATATCCTCAGCTGATGTCTGCACATAAGTCAATTTGACCAAAGGTACAGCTCAGCAGTACGGGTTAGCTGACTGAGCAAGTTTGCTTCTGCTGCAAGGGTCTCCTCCAGCTCTTCTCTGCCAGCATTTAGATCTCTCCCCGCCACCATTTCCCCCCTGATACGCATTAGCTCCATAAGGTTTGAGGAGAATCAAACTTAGTGCAAAGGGGGGCACCAGACAAGGTAGATGGGAGACAGGGAGAGAGGAACATGACTGCCAGCCACTGCTGCCTCCCTCCACTGCTGGCCATCTGTCGTGTTCAACTGCACTGCAGGATTCCTTTGACAGCTAATACAGCAAGCTAACAGCAACTCGATTTGGAAATAGTAAGTCCCAATTAAAATTATTTTCTGGTAAAGATTTTTCAGACAATTTGGGAGAAGAACTTACATTTCCCGGGTTTAGCTGGAATTCGGATAACAGTGGGTTTCCGTGCTAACGCTGGTTGAGCTGCCTGTTCCTTCACCGGTTCACTTTTGGAGAGGAACTGGAATGGATCTAGAAGGAGAAAAAAAACACAATGTATTTAATATGCATTTGCTGAACACAAATCTTACTAGTTATAGCATTCATTTTTAAGCACATTAATATTTCACACCCAAGGAAGTCATAAAAAATATATAAATCTGTTTCCAGGGACAAACATTGGGCTGATGCAAATAGAGTAGTCAGCTCTTTGTAAATAACGTTATCTTTTAGGTACATCCACTATCATAGTCGAGTTAACACAAACGTGTTACAGATGCCTTCTGGAATTATATAAGCCACCGAAGAGCAACCGCATTGCTTGATAATAGGGACCCAAAATCAGGATGGCTTTGGGGAAATGTATTTTCATCACAGTTCCTCTCATGTGCTGTGAACACATTCACCACTAAGTTTTAATCAGCAAAATCTTGCCAAAGCTAAATGGTCAGCTCTACAGAAGTTTTATCTTTATGCCTACAGAAAGAAACAAACAAAAAAGCAGAAAGCACTTAACCATTACTGATTACAATATATCTTTGCTGTAGAATAACTAATTCCCTTGGAGATTCTGCGTCATTTTGCTGATTATAACCCTGAAGTCATGGAGAGACTGGTTCACACCAAGGACTCGGAGTCGTCCCTGAGCTCTGTGTGTCCCTGCCTAGATCACTCATTCCTCTACAAGCCTGTCCAGCCATTCCATCGGTAAGACAGGAGCAATGTTTTCTATGATTAATAAACTTAAGCACTGGTCTCGTATTAATAGGCATGGGAACATATGTGCATGTAGAAGGCAGCTGTAAAAATACTCGTACATAAATAAAATCCAAATCAAAGGGTTCTTCCTCACGTACACCATGTCAAAGAGCAATACTTCATTTCTACTTGTTCTATGCTGTTAACAGATGCTACCTTTTTCTCTGGCATTCCTAAAAACTGCAGTAAAATGGCAATGCTTAGCTGCATCAGAAATGTGTAAGATAGAAACTGGAGAAGCATTCTGGCCAATAAATTCTCCATGACATGCATTCACAGCCCCAACAACTGAGTTTGATCTCCTCTGGTGGCCTTTTTAGATGTGTAGCTCAATGAGATGTTATTTATGGAGTGTCAGAGTCTCAGAGAGGAAGCATGCTGGGCATCTCTTTACATTCTTTGGGGCTTTTAAAAAAAAAACTTATATCTTCCCAAAACCACCACCACACTTTCTGACAAAGCTGAAAATACTGCATTTGATAAAACTTTATCTTCATGTTCAACACTTAGAATCAAGCAAACAGAAGTTATGCAGTGTGAAGTCATGATTTCTTATTGATAATTTGGAACAATACAACCCAATGCAGTTTATCAGTACACTTGCAATCTGTGTCTGGGAGTGTAAATCAAATTTTAAAATACCCAGAAATACAGTACTTATGAACCTCATTACAAAGCTTTTAGCACTTCAGTTTAAAAAGCCTTGGCATTTTCAGAGAGGGAAAGATCAACTACATTAGGCCCTTTTTTGTTATTTTTACACTAAGAATAGGCCCCAAACAGCTTCAGACAGGCTCTAGCACCAGCAAGGACAGCATGCTGCATGGCCCAGGCATGCTGTGATGCTCATCTCCCGCTAGCCCCTGGCCCAAGGCTCTTTGTAGGTGCATCTGTCAGACAGAGGCACAGGGTTTGTGTCACAGTCTGTCCCAAAATCAGGACATCCAGCTACCTACAGCCTCCCCAGATCTGCCTGGGTACCTTCATGTCGCGCTGCAGCCGTGAATCAAAGCTCACCGATTCTTTCCGCCAGACCGCTTGTAAACAGCTTTGGGCATAGACATCAGGTACATTTGAGAAGCTAAGTGTGAACCTGCCAGCCTGGTTAAGTTACTGTTAGCACTAGTCAGTAAAAGGTTTAGGTCTCCTCAGTGAAAGCTGCACCAGAGCAAGAGATGTGCTAGAGGACTGGAAAACACAGACCACACCAGGGGTGCGAGCCGTCTGACAGTACAGTAGTTGCAAGAAACGTAAAAAACCCACTCTCAGAGCAAGCCTGCAGTTAGCATTTTCTTTCCTTTCTTTACACCTACATCTGCTAGCTACACTGCTAGAATTTGAATTGCATTCAAAAAGATTTACCCAGTCTTAACTGCATGATGGTGTTCAGAATGATTTGAGTGCCACTGAAAAAAGAAAGCCCAAGGCAGGGTTTCCTCTGCTCTCAGTCAATTACCTGGTGACTGTAGCCCAGGTACACCCATAGGGGCAGCAGGGCTGCGGGGCCCCTGGGGAAGCTTGAGGCCAAGGGTACCCATGGGAAGGTGAGCAAGGCTGGTAGCGGGCTCCTGGACACAGCAGGGCCGTAGGGAACCTCCCAGGCCAACTTTCTGCAGAGGGAAAGGAAGCTCTGCATGGATGGTGAGGGAATAATTGTCCAAAGCCTCCATCTCATAGAAGTACAGACAGAATAACACCAAACGGGAATACCCTGAATACCTCAAACCACCACAGATCTGTATTCTTTCAAATTGGGAGATTTACAAGTGCACAAAAATACTGGCTGTCAGCTGCTATCATTTCTGTGCAAGGAGATGGCTTTCCTGACCATTCAGCAGTTGGCTGCAGTCTCTAAATCACTAGATTTGGTCAAAGTTATTTTTAAGTCTCAGTTTCCGTCATTCTCAACCCGAGGCTGAGAAAACTGTTCTACAAACCTTAGTTTTCCACTCATTATCTTATGTTCAATTACACTGTTGTCACCTCATAATTAGCTTAAAACTCATTACCTTGTTTGTGTCATTCCATTCCCCAGTGCTGGGTTTGCAGCAGAAATTGGCTGAGTAAACGGCTGCGCTGCTTTGTGCAATGGGACTGACAGCATATCAAATTTTTATGTTGTTTAACAACAATTGGGCATCGTTTGAGCATAATTCATGGAAGTGTGAAAACAGAATTGTTAACATACTCATTTAAAGCTTCTCAGCTCAAGGAAATTAGTCTGCAAGGCATTTTTCATAACACATATCAACAGACTTCAATCGATCTTTTTTATTAAACTTTTACAATGATGCTTAAAGCCTGTGTTTCTCTGGGTCTCACTTTTCTGGAGCTTCTGTTTCAAAGGCTTATTTGATAACATATATTACTGTGCTGCTTTGTTGGTAAGGCAAATGAAAGTCGTGTATCCAAATACACCATGTACCATCTCTTTCTTTTACCAGTTTAGGAGAGAGCCTTTTTTACCACTTCCATTTATAATCCTTTTTTAAAATCAGAAATCAGCAGGTTACAGAACAAGCATTAGCTATTGTCCCTGTGAACAGGAAAATGGATAGCTTTCTGAAGCATGTAGTGGTGGTCTTTAAGTAGATAGTGAGATGGTAACAGATACCTCAGCAGCAATAAGGGGGCTCTCCAGACAAATCAGATGTGGTACACTGGAAGCACAGAATAATATCATCTACTGCGAAGAACTTCAGTCCTGCAAGAATTACTCTCAGTACGCAAAAACAGCAGAGTGTAAAATGCGTTGATGCTGACATTACAACACTTGTCACTACAGAAGTAGTATGCAACTGTGTCTACTTTCAGTGTTTAATTAAAATAAAATAAAATAAAAGCTACTGCAGGCAAAGCTCACACATTCTCTTCACATGGAACATAATTATCATCAGGGTCACCAGGGGCTCCCGGGAGAAGAAGACAGGCCAACCCCCACCAACAACTGCTTTATTAAAACCCAGCCTCGCAAAACCACTGTTGGCTTTGTGGAAGCAGATTTAGTTCACACTTGGGGAAGATTTTCAGTTACAGACCCCTCTTAGTAATATACCTGGAGATCCACTGCAGGTCTGACAGATAGCATCCCAAACAGGAATGGGGTCCATGCTTAAGAAACACTGGGAAATACCAAAAGTCTGACCTCTCCTGAAAATTCTGAATTTCAACCTATCTGCAAACATAAATAGTCAGATCAGACCGTGTATTCTACTGAATTCCGGCATCAGCCATTTTCCCAATCTCAGTTTTTCCCAGTTCTTTTCATCAGGGAAATTACCAGCTTCTTCAAAATGGTATTTCTGACCCAGAGAGAATTACAGAGTCCGTGCTGCCTTTCTCAAAATATGCAATCTTCAGGTCCCTCTGCATAGAAAATTGCCATGGTCTGATCACATCCATGTCTTTCAGCAGACTGGGAAATTAAAAAATAATAATGAAAAAAAGAGACAATGAGATTTAGGCTCATTGTGATGTCAACTGTGCCTAACACAAATATAAGCTCAGGTGCAACTCAGGCTCTTTGGATTTCTCATAGGAGAGGAGGCTGGGTCATGCAAATAGAAGGAACGCAGCATTCAGGAGTAGACCTTATATTGCTTCAGAAATCATTTCAAAATTAAAAATGGAGCAGAGACAAGCAAACCTGCTATCATAACGTTCTAGGATTTCTTTCTCCCCAGCCTACACAGTCACTTTTCATGACTAGCTCAGTTATTTCAGTAGCTGCTATGAGCAGACTGCATAGTCCTGCTTCATTCACAGATTTACACTGCATCAGGCCTGGGAGATTTGATGTACCTGATAGGCACAATTAGTCCAGCAGGTATTTGAGCGAGCTACTAAAAACCTCTTACATGTAACAACCTTTACATCTAAGTAGTATTTCTAACATTCTTGCCAAGACATTAGCTTTATTTCTGCATCTACTTATGCTGTACCAAAAGCACACACCACCAGAGCAAGTAGGCAATGATTGCAGAAGTTTCTTCTTGAGGATTCTCTGTCCTCCCAGAAAAAGAAAGACGGTCCAGATGCCCAAACAGAAATTTCCAACTTCTCACACATTAGTAAAATCAAAAAATGTGTTGTGCAAAGACTTATGGATGGGAAGAATTTCTCTGGCAAAATTTATTGCTACTCAGAGTGGAGGAAATACAGGGAACCACTTGCACAGGTACTAGGCATTGCTCTCTGTTCACTGCTGACATCTGATGAAAGGTAAGGGAACTCGAAGCCAGCAATCATTACTTTGGAGGAATGAGTCTGATATGAAGAATGAATGATGTCTATAAGATATACACAGATTGTGCAGAAGGAGCCATCAGCACAACAAAATGCATGAAGTCACAGAATTATGCAGAGTTTGATGTTGTCCAAAAGGTATCATTAAAATTTGATAAAAGATGCAATAGAAGACCTAGTATTAAGTCTTGTTAAAAACACAAGATGTCTTTAATACAGCAGTGGAATACCTCATCCAGATGTTAGAAAGCTGAAAACAAAATGAAATCCACTAGTGGAACAGCAACATTTCTTGGGCTATTGTAAGACTTAACGGCAATACCAGCATTTATAGGGTGTAAAACTACAGCACTATATAGTGCACAGAGACAGTTATAAACAGACCTTTTCCAAGCTTTGGCTATCATCAGGTTTGTGACATTTCTCTTTGAAACTGCGTGAATGCCCACACTTACTACCTGTGTGCTTCAAAAAAGCACAACAGTTTAATGTGGACAAGCTAGCAGTGAACCACTCGAGGTGACGGTAATTGCACTGCCTTTGGCACAAAAGGCCCGCTAACACCAGCACAAGTTATAACATAAGAGTTTGGGGACTATTGAATCTATTTCGCTAGGGTAAGAAGCGGGTAGGTGAAGTTGCAAGAGCCTTCAGGAGGTCTCTAATCCAACCTCCTGCCCGGAAGAGGTCAGCTATGAGGTGACGTTGCTAAAATTGGCTGCATAACCTGGTCTAACTTCAAAAATCTGATGCTGGAGGGCGTTTGGTCGTACAGTGGGCGACAAAACCAAAACCCAAGATTACCCCAGAGGTTAAGAAACACAGCCTCACCTGTTCTTGCCTGACAATAGTAATGCTTGCTCATTGGTAAGAGATTCAAGTGCCCCAAAACAAGCAAGCTGGAAATCTCCACAGCAGAGGATCCATAGTGGAAGAAAGTAGGGCATACAAAATCTTTTTAATGAAAATTTGGAGGACAAAGGAATGTATGATGTTGTTTAAAATATTCGTCTGGCCTCTCAGAATAATCTTGCATGCTTTCAGTGAAGGAAAAAAAAAACACTGTCTTGTTTATAAATGCTTCTTTTAAGTAAGCATTTTGTTATTTTTTTGACAACCTTCCTGATCAAAAGATGTCTGCATTTTAAGTGTTATAAAATAAACATTTAATCATTAAAGAAGGTTATCATTAAGAACATTATTACGTGCAAGTTACCACTTAACATGTATTGACATGGAACTCAAAAGTGAATTTGTTTGAGTTTTACAACCCAAAGGGTTCATCACCTATTACGAGGCTATGATTTAAAATTTGTACTGGTTTCCTGAATTGGCTATAAGGCCTTCTCCTGCGGTAAGAGTGGAACCACCTACAAGCTCCTTGGGGGTCCAGCTTAAGTTCACTATGCAAGCATCTGCAGGGCCTGAAGAGGCAATGGATGCTTGCTACCACTTGTGTTGGAGATGGCCAACGCCGCAGCAAAACCAAGAGGGCACAGCACACTCCAGCTACCTCCAAAATGCCTTCAGGTACATCTCATTTTGTCAGGGGCTCAAGCCAAATGGAAGATTAAAATGGATGAGGCAGCCCACTCTGCTCTGGGGATGGTACCTTGGGCAGCAAGTCCAAAAGGAGACAGGTAATTTAAAATAACCACAACAAGAGTCATCGGGAGTGACATAGCAGAATACTGAGAAAAAATGCATTATTTTGAAGATAGGTCTGGAGTAATCTACCAGTTACAAACATTTTAGGTCTTTTATTTTTTTTTCCTGTTCCTTCCTGAGGAAGCAATTAAAAACAAGCAGCTGGGCAATATCCCCACAGAAGACAAAGTTGGAGTTACTCAGGCAGCAGTTTTTCAGAATCGGCCACAATATCACACAGATGCCACCATTCATGCCACAAGAAGGAACAACATATATAAATAGACAGTAATCACTGGTTTGGTCATTTTTCTGCCCATACAGGCAGAATTGAACTTTTATACTGTGAGGAAGTAAGTAACTAAATAAAAGAAGTAAGAAATGCATCCGTTGCATTACTGTTAGAATTGAAGTACATTAATATGAGGAAAATAAAACAGAAAACTGCCTCCTCGTAAGGACAGACACTCTCTGAATTACTTTTCAAAACATTTGGTTTAAATTAAGTTCTGGTACATCGGGAATAGAGCGATCAGTGAACTATATGATGTGTTGGAGAAAGAGAGAAGGCAAGGGGAAAAGAAGAACTTCCTACACATAAGAAAGAATTAAAATATTGTAGCAAAATCACCTCCAGGTTTTAATTTAAATATGTGCTCTAAATGCACATATTTTGAATGTTACCTTATTTTCCATCTCAGGACTTGAACAAGCAGGCACACTACATGCTTTAACATAGCGACTGATGGGAGTTACAGGTGAAATCATGGATCCACTGAAGCCACGGAACTTCTACCCAGCTCAGCTCACACTAGGATTTCATTTCTTAGCCTTTTTAAATATGGAATACCCAGAAACGATTCCTCCT
This sequence comes from Anas acuta, assembly GCF_963932015.1. NCBI lineage: Eukaryota > Metazoa > Chordata > Aves > Anseriformes > Anatidae > Anas > Anas acuta. The sequence goes on from NC_088982.1 coordinate 43,843,049, forward strand.
GACACATTAGTGAAACTTGTAACCTTATGAAACCGCACAAATCCCAGTTACCAGCTATAACTGAAGTGTAAAAATATCCCTTATGATTCAAAATATCACAACTGTCATCAAAGCATTAACATGTCAAGATTTATGGTCCCAAGTAGACGCCTTCACATTCTAAGTGACTGGTTTGAGCAGGAGCAATTTCATTAGGATACAAACGCCTTTGAACATTATCTCTAGCCTTTGAGTGCAAAATTATGCGGGCACTTAAAACTGGCATCAATTCTGGCTGTTGATGAAAGGAGCTGTTCCACAGATTTGTCATTCTTGACTTTTCCTTCCTGCCACTTCCCTTGGGCCAGCAGTGGAGACATGAGCTGGATGCAAGGTTCTGCCATGGTTTGCCTCTGAATCTCCTAGCTGTCAAGCCTCCGTCAGACTTCAACTGGCACAGTGGGTGCTGAAAGCTTTGAAAGTGATCTTGATACAGGTACCCTGTATCTCAATGCGCACTAGAAGAACCATTTGGTTTTGCTTGTGTTTCACCTTTTCATCCAGATGCTCCCCTCAACTTCTGCACCAATCCCACCATCAACAGAATGCTTCACCTTCTTCCTTTCAAATCTCTGTCCAAATCTATTTACATTAGTCTAAGTCCCAGATGCATTTGTGCTGTATCAGAAAAAAAAAATTATGAACATTCTAATCTGCGATGCAAAACTGCTCTTTGACAAAAATCTGTTGGTGCTTAGTTTCAAACACCGCTGCATAAAAGCCTTTCTCCTTTTCTAGAGTTGCCATAACAACAAGGAGAGCGCTGTCATTTTGCTAAGTAATGACAATGACAAATATGTAAGAAATACAAAGGTCTGGGGAATTGGGAGCAGGATTACAGCTTCTCTTCCTGCCTTTACAAAACATTTTACTGTGGATTCATCTTGCAAATCCTAAGCTGTTCCTATGGGAACATGAGAAATAGCTAGTGTTAGTGCTCTGCGTTGCCTCATTTTTCAGAAAGCCAGTGTTGTTCTTGTAGATGCTTTGTCAAGACTTAGCATGGCATTAGTAATCAAGGGTATAGCATATGATCTTCAGCTCACAAATGCCTGCAAAAATCTGGAAGGATTCCTAATTTTACAAAGTAATAAAGTGATAATGCTGTCAGACCTTTTTTTCTTATCTACATACGAAGGTGTTGCAGCAAAAATGCCATTTTATTAAATGAATAAAATCATAGACTCCAGAAATCAGTAACCTTTCTGGAATCCTAGGTGTTATTCTTGATTAAATTAAGGAGAAAATACTTTCCATTCTTATGGTTAACAGAAGTGTTATTCAGATGATAGTTTCAACATGAAAGCTGATTTTTTCTTTCTTTGGGATGACCGAACTTTTGATTTAACAGAATTATCATCATATATTTTTTCAGGGTGGGGGAAAGGCAGACTCTTAGGGCACACAGCCAAAACATCACTTTCCTTTTTATTCTCTTTCAAAATGTAAGAATTCTCTTTCATTGCTGCCTTCTAGTTGGAAGTTACATTTTCCCTTTGTTTATTGCATCTAATCATCAAAAGGCTGAAACTACAAGTTTTCCCTCAAATGCACAGAAACCAAGAATCATCCCTCCTGCTTCTAACTTTCTTCTAAAACCACCACATGCACAGTGGCTGTTGTACAATTGCAGTCTCCAGACCTGATGATCTGAACTCTGTTCCCAGCTAGGTACTGTCAGTCACACACTTCAAAACTCCTCTCCACTCACCTGGTACTTTTCCTTCCTTCTAGGTTTGCTACGGTCTCTGCAGTGCTCCTGGAGCCCATCAGTCCAAGAAAAAAGAGGATGTGGATCCCTGTAGAGCTAATCACCTCTCCTGCAGGACCTTCTGTTGCCTTATTTCACTGCTTTTATAAGCTGCTCTGAGGTTTGTATGTCTGTACATGTTGACCTGAACAGTTTACAGCTTTAAGGGACTTCCTACATCTGCCTTGGGCTTTTTATGCCAACGTAAAATGGAAGTGGTAACAAGTCAGAACTTCAGCTAACAATATAATCCACTACCTGTAAAGAAATCATACTTGCTAACAATCATTAATATTGATTTACTCTGACAACTACACACTATTTGGGTGTCTCTTTGCAGAGTGATGAGATGTTTAGTGATAAATGAGGTTAAAAAAAAGGGGGGGGGGGATTTAAAAATCATAGTTTTTGAAACATGCATTTTGTATGACATGCCATCTGTTTTAAAGCAGAGCTCTCCCTGGATTGCAAAGAGGTTGGTGTGCTAAATCTGATATACTCAAATACTAGGAGGGAAAACCCCAGTGCTGTTAAATTCAGTGACAGCTGAACACCCACTTGTGTCTTAAGCTACCTAAACCATAGTTTTATAAAATGGCCTTAACTGGCCTCTTGTTTGATGGAATAAAACTAAGTTTATGAGAGAGATGTAGTTGTAGTAATTAATGCACCCGTATGAAATAACTTTTTTAATTTTTCAGAAAAATTTGAAGTTGCATAACAAGCATATAGTTGCGTGACAACACAACAGACAAAGATAGGGGAGAGAAAATAAATAGCCACTGGTGAAACAGAGTATTCCAGTGTGTTTGATCACCATTCTCCCTAAATAATAAACATTGCTGCTTCTCTAGATGACCTAATGGAACAATACCTACAAACATACTATGCTCAGGAGACTTCCACTACAGAGCTTCAGGCACTCTAATAAATTAGGCAGATTAGATGGCAAGAGATAAGATGTCCCAAGTTTCTGAGAGAGAATTGTGATACATTCTGGAGGGAACATCTGGTGTGTAACATGAAGTCTTTTATCATTATTTTAGTAATTGTGTAATAAATCCAGCAGGCAACTTCTGAGATTTATACAGCCCGAAAACCTTCCAAGTCCCAAAACTCATGTAATTTCATAGCATTCTTGACATAATGGAAAACAAAGAATTTCATGCACATATAGACCCTGTCAAAGCAGGCAGAATAGGTAAGACACAATTCACACAGGATCAGACACCTGCAAACAGTAACCACAGGGACAGTTTAAAACTTTTTCTTCTTACCTGCTGCTGCTTCACAACTGATGCTATCTTTAATGACACAAGGTGGACTCAGGGGCAAAACGTCATCATCAAAACTGATCAGATCTCCTTCCACATCTAGTTTACTTTGCAAAGTGGGTGCTGAGGAGTTGGCTGCAGGTGACAATTCCCCCAGAGACTTGGAAACTTTTTCTTGGAGAGATACAGGAGCCCGTGGGGGTGCAGCAATTGGTTTTAGCGTGGCCAAAGAAAAGGCAGGATTTTCTGCACTAGGTGACTTTTTAGGAACGAGAGGCCTTGGAGCAGGAACAGGATATTTCTTTTGTCCATCGTTCTCTGCAACCGATCCACTCTTTCTATCAAGAAAATCACTACTACTACTTTTTACAAGGCCAGGTTTTGGTTTCTTTGGCAGTTCAGGTTTGGTTGCAACACTGTTCCCAACTGCTTCAGGTTGAAGCTGCAATTCCTTGGAAGAAGGTGTTGATTTGCTTTCTGTCCATGCATCCCAATCTCCCGAAACTCTGCTTAGCCCTGGCTTTGGAGCAACTACTGGCTTCTTTGCAGGTACAGGTCTTGGGGCGAATGAACGAGGCGCAATTTCTGGTTTCTTTGCTAATCCTGAGGTATCATTAGTTCCTTGGGTTTCAAAAACTTTGATCCTTGAAACAATACTATTTTGGCTCTTTCCTGTACTCATGCTGTCCACTGCCAAATGATTGTCTAGTAAGCTATCATCTAACACAGATGACTGCTCAGCTGAAGGTTGCTGTCTTTTTGTGTTAGACTGGTTCACTTCTTCCCCATTGTCTCTTATCTGACTTTCAGTATTTTTGACCACAGGTCTGAGATTGCTTCTTGATCTTGGCTTTGGCACAGGACATATCACAGCATTGGGATTTTCTTGGTGCTTCTGACCTTCAGAAACATCAAAACCTATTAAGGAAGTCTCATTTTCTGAAGACCTATTCAGGAGAGATGCAGAAGGCCTAGGAGGTTTCAGAGGACTTTGCCCTACAAAAAGAAAAGAAAAGGTTTCAGTTATCTATTCTAGAACACTATATTTATATTAGTTTTTATCATCGTTAGGGTGTGAAACAATGATTTTTGTTCAGAACTTAGTGCTGCTTGTGAAACTGGAATTCTCTTTCTTAAAAAAAAAATAAAAAAAAATATATGAACTCCAGGAAGAAGCTGAAGATTGCTAAAACATATGGCATCTGCATGCTGTGAGTTCAAAACCTCTTAGCTTGCAGCCGGAAGGGTATGCAAGCAACATCTTGACCAAGGAATAGCACAGTGATTTCCTCAGCTGAGCATTGCACATCCAGCCAGTTACTTTTCAGCCTGAATGTGCAACTGCTGTTACTCCAATTGGACATCTGAGCTCTGCTAGCCCCAAAGCAATTGCCCTTATGGCTGAATTGAGGAAAACATTAAAGGTTTTTATTGTAAAGTCATAAAGACACATGATACTACTCATCTTCCTTGCAGAAGAAGTTTTAATTGTAGTCTAAACGTGAATGCAATAGTACTTCAGAAGAGAGCAGCTTTGCGGGAATTTGCAGCATCAATCACTCCCAGAAAAGTAACTGTTGTTCATGTTAATTGCTGCACAGATCAATAACGAAGAACATCTTCAAGAAACAGCCTAAGATTTTTATGAATGAGAAATCCAAAAATCTCACCTGGATAGCTTGCAGATTCCCAGTGTGCAGGCACACTGTTTTTTACATTACTTGCTGGCAAACGGCTGATTAGTTCCTCTGGAAAGTCAGTTTGTGTTGCAGAAGTAGTGGTACGTCTAGAAGCAGCAGCATTATTGTTATTTGTTGTATTGACTTGCACTTGATTAATTTCTTTTATCACCTGCTCATAAGACGGTGGAAGCTACAAGACAAAGAGAGAGAAATAGTAATGTATGTCCAGATGTGATCCTTAAAAAACAAAAAGCAAAACAAAAAAAATATATAATATATATAAATATACATGTAAATTTTAAAATGCTAAATTAATGTATGCAGAAGAAAAGAGCACTATCTTTTATTATTCAATGTCATGAAAGCCTAAGCAAGCAAAAACTCCTAGTGATAATACTGTTTCTCTCTTCTTACCTTTTTTTTCATTTACCTTTATAATTCAAACACACCTCACATAAATCCATGCTCACCTCAGCTGGAATAAGCTCATTTGTCCTCCACTGAGCATGAGACGAAGAAGAAGGGAATCCTAATCCCTGAGGAGCGACAGGGCTTGCACCTGGAAACCAGGAGGATGGCCGGAGGGGTTCAGCAGCAACTATTGTAATTTCAGGACGCCTAAAGATGAAGGCAAATGAGAATAATTATCTAAAATGTTTTAGAATAGTTTCTTTAAATGTAAAAGACCAAGGTTTTCTCAGCATGGAAAATCAAAACAACTCAAGTCTTTTTGATTTAACCAAAGATATCTTTCTGCGATTTCAAAGCAACTTACCTGACCTTTCTAACAAGCACTTAGGCTTCCATTCAAAGCACCTAATTAAATGACTAAGCCAAAAAGTAGGTTTATTGGCTTCAGTGAAATAATTTACATGCTTAAAGTACTTAAATACAAGTGTAACTCAATTAGATGGAAGTAGTCTTAGTCTTCACGGGATAATGAGAACTAATCATGCATGTGCCTTTAGCCTGCTGCAATGTGAAAACAGTGGGATAGTTAAATCTGCTTCTGGCTGGCTACCTGAAAGATTGTCTGCCCCAAACTTTGGGAGAAGCCTCCAACTGTGCTACAGGAAGGCCAGAGCCCACTTCATAAGGCCTTTGGGACAGGGCCTATTTGCTTAGAGCATCTAGCATAACAGGGATTGCCATGGGTTTTTAGCACCTCTAGGTACTGCCGCTGTTTTATTACTGTACCAACTGCTTTAGAGGATAAGCTGCAGCGAGAGCCTCTGTTTCCCAGCTACAGCCCCCAAGCCACTGCTGATTAATCTAGAATCCTGCATAAGATGCATTTTGAGAAGTGAGTTTTGTGAGTAGATGAAGCATCTGCTACAGAAGCCTCGGTCTGCTATCAGAAAAACTGCAGAAACATAACTTTTAAAATGATCATAAAAAAATTTAAACAGGGGGGATGCAGTTCCTTCACACCTGAAGTAACAGCAGACTCCGTTCACCAGCTATTCAGGTTGGTGACCTCCTTTCTCAAATCTTTTGAGAAAACGGAATGAGACCTGAAAGTGTGCTTATTTTCATTGTGAAGTGATCCTGTAAATAGATGTCAGGAAAGTGAAACAGTTCTACACAGGTTTGTTGCATTCCTTTTCTGAGGACACAAACAGCACTCGACCAGAAAACGCAAACTCTTAGTCCACCCTGTGCTTAAGCATCACAGTATTTTTATTTTATTCCAAGTATAATTTATTTTTAAACACAAAAAGGATGAGGGAAGAAAAAAAAAAAAAGAGAACGATGTAGAAAGTAATAAGACACAATCGAACAAGTTTTAGAGAAACATCTAAATGCAAAATAAATAATTGCGTCTTACCTTCTATCCCTCTGCTGTTCACTATGGCTAGAAGTCCGAGAAGCTATTTAAACAAAAGAAACAGAAGTTTTGAAGAAGTTAAAATGTACCACCACAGCGGTAAGATGAGGATAACAGCATAGCCCATACCAAGCCACCACAAATGAGACAGAGAGCACACAGCATCCGATCATAAATTCCAGATTTTAAGACTGGCCAAGGTTTTGAAAAAGATTATTTGTATTAAATACGAGGGGAAGGTTTTAAAAAGGTTTAGGACATGGTTTCATCATCAGTTTAAGTCATTCTGTGTTCTAGATACCATCAAGAGAGACCATCCTTCTTCCTTGCCATATGTTCCTGTCTCCTGCATTGCAACCCTAGAGCTGAAATTTGTTTTTCTTTAGCTTAAACAATCCATGAATAAAACAGAGAAGTGTTAAGCATATCTGGCTTTGTTTTTGATGGCTCATTTCTGAGATGTGTTCTTTTACCTCTTTTATTAAATTATTTTTTTTGTTAGCTTTAAAGAAGGAAAGAGTACTAAGGCACAAAATCTAAGAAAATATTTCACCCTCCTTTATGTAAAAAGGAAAAAAAAGTTTCCTAAAGTTTTATCTCTTGTGCATTAAAGGTTAGCAACATTAAAAAAAAAAAGTGCTTTAAGTTAGGCAAAATAAGTGAATCCTGACCCCTTAGTTTTTCTTTTTGCCATATTTATATTCAAATGATTTTTTCAATGGCCACATTATGTTTTCATTTTGATGTCTTCTAAGGGCAAAGAAAATTATCTGAGGGACAGATTTTGGCATAGCAAGGACAATTTAGGAAGCAGTAGAGACTTATTGTGCAGAAGCTGACGATTGTGCTGTTCCTGTGCCAAAGGCTCAGAGCTGGAATCTGAAATCAGCAAAGCGCACTTGATTTAAGAATCGCAGAGTTGTGTGTCAGACATACCTCTTCCACGGGGCATTTTTGATGTGCACTATTCATGAGTGCTAGAGGAAAAAAAGAAGGGGTTACAGAAGAGGAAGAGGGGGTGAAGGAGAAAAAAAACAAGGCTCCAGAGTGCCAGAAACCGTGATCAAATGGGTTAGTCACACAAGGACAGCGCACGTGCCAAAGATTTAAAAGGACAACTGTAATGTCTATTCACCATACAGTGTCTTAAAAAAATGAAATAAATCAGATTTTATTTCTAGTTCCATGCTGATTTTAACAATGGGTGTTCAGATGTTTTGCCTGCCATAAATTAACCATGAAGAATATAACTGAATATGGAAAATTCCGCTGTATTGCTCAACAAAGTGCCACTGTAGGAACATGGGGAGGGGAAGTCCAATCTATTTTGAATGCTTTATTTAGCTTAAAATCATGGTTTATTTGGGTCTGTGCTTTTTCCTCTCCAAAAATACTGTGTGACATTGAGGATCTGATCCAGACGGCAAGAAGCTGGGATCCCACAATACCCACTCTAACACAGAGGTACAGTCAGGCATGCTGACTGAGGTAAAAGGCATACCTCAAAGTTTCAGCCATAACTGCATGTCTCCTAACCCAGTTCTGTAAAAAACAGAAATCCCCGACATAACTGACGCTTCACCTTCACTTTGCTGTTCACAGATTTTAACACAGCGTTCATCCTACCCACACATTAAAGGGAAGACTATTAAACAAGCAAAAACAACCCCAAACAACCAAACCAACCTATTCCAAGTTTAGATTTACAAAGAGGTTGGAAGAAGCATTCATTTGGTAAATGTATTTAATAACTGTTCAGGGTACACCCAAATGGTAAAGGCTATTAAAAGAAATGGTAAGGAAATTAAAGCTAATTAACGAGGGATGTAAAACTAAACTGATAAACCTGTCAATTTCTTCCGATCTTTCTCCTTTTCTTGATGAAGACTACATACTATTTTCTCCCATGAGACCCAAGACATAATTCTGTTTATTAAAGTTATTAGAATAAATAAAAATATCTGTAAGACCTTTTGACTTTCTAAAGAGAAGCGAAAAAACCCTACAGTGGGGCATACAAATCTACATAACCCATCAAATATTTTTGTACAAAAATTTCAACTAAACAAGTAAACTCACATCAAAGCACCACATTAACATTACTTATATAAAAATAACTTCGCTAGTAGATACAAACACATCCTTTCAAAAAGGAACAACACCTACACCATTATTTATGTTTTCAAAATGTGTCCATTCTGCTATTTGAAACAAAAAGTCCTGAACACTCATGGAATCATCTGCACAAGCATTTAAGATGAGCATTTCTTAGCGACCTCAACAAAATTCATCCCTCCTTCCATCAATCGCTCCCCTCTTTTTGCTTTCCTATTTTTGTTAGAACCACACTCCTACAGCATTTTACTTTGTGAGCTCTTAAATCCACAGGAGGAGCAGAGCTGAAACCTACTGCATCTTCTGCTCTCAAGCATTCGTTGGAGTTCCAAGGCAGGAGCGGTCTTTGGATGCTGTAAGTCTGTTCTTCGTTCCCTTTGGGGATAGCCTTGAAAAAGTGTGCTATTAATTTTTCCTTCAGATTTCAAATTATGACAGCATTAAGATTTTATTTTTTTTTTAAAAAAAAAAACACATTTCCTCCATTAGGGGAGTCAATAAAAAATTATTTCAGTGTGGATTTGCACACTGACAAATAGAAACCCCCACTTCTACACTAAGAAATGCTCTGAGCGAGAAGTGTTAATATTTTCAGGAGTATATATTTAGTGGTTTTTAAGTAAAAAGTAAGCAAAGTGGTTAAAGAAGGGGTGGGACAGGAAAACCCAGCACATAAAATCCACACATTTTCTTCTTATAACTTTATTGGTCTCAAGGGAAAGAAAGAATGTCAAATCGACCCATAATATTGTCACTAGAGATATTTATTTCCATGAGTGTCAATGAGGCATCCAAATGTTTTTCCACAGAAAAGCAAACAAACAGTTTTTAACCTATTATAGCAGTTTTGAAGTGAGTAAAGGATTAATGGTAATACTGTAAGCAGGGAACAGATGAGTGACTTACAGATTCATTCTTTGTACACAAATCACTGGATAAAGCTGGTTAAATATTTTTGGCTGCGCAGGGTAGTGCCTGTGCTGGATGCTTATGTTTGAGAATGTTTTTCCTCTACAGTTCCTTCTCTGGGTTGTATTTTTCAAGCAAACTTGGCATTTCATTTCTGTTTGAAACACACGCCGATTATGGGGCTGGAGGCACTTTAAGCTCTGAGATCAAGATGCCCGTATAAGCACACTTTCTAACAGCCCTTACACCACAAACTCATAAATCGCAATGATACAGATGAGCTGGTGGCAACTGAAGTCTGGCGTGCACTTTTGAGTCTTTTGAAAAGAGCTGGGTTAGAATTCACAGTCTTTCAGGCAACTTTTTTAGGCAATATAGAGGAAACTATGAAGTTCATTCAAGGATCTGCTCAGAGATAGCCTCCTGCTGTGCGCACTAAGTGCTTCCACAAAAGAAACACTGCATAATAATATCTGTATATTTCCATTAGCAAATCTGTATGAAATACTGAACAGCTTTGTCACCGCAGACTGCTTTAAAAGCAAGTTCCATTTCCCATTACAGATTGGAACCATAGCCTCAAATAGCCCAAACCTTGCGTGAAATGAAGCTTCAAATTTTTCTGATGATTTTTATTTATTGTCCCTTCCCGCGGCTGTCAGTAAACATGCTTTGGTGGGTAATAGTGGTGGCTGGGGCACTCTGGGACCTGATATCTTTGAGGTCTTTTCCAACCTTAATGATTTTACGATCCTTTCAATTTTCCTTCATATTAACTGTTATCAATGGGTTTTAAAGTAATAATATTACTTTCTCCAACAAGCAAATGTGCTAATATTTAAAACTACAGCTTCCCTCAATGCTTTTCCAACACCAGGCTAGAAATTTCTACCACTAATACTATGAAGTAAGCAGACCATTAGACTGAGAAGTTATTCTTCTCCCTGGATAGCTGCCCGGGGATAAAAGTTATTCCTTACGGTCTCAGAGAGAGCCACAACTGTGAGCAAACACTCCTTCCCCTACCTGCTAAGTAATACACCAGCAGAGCTGACAGACTGCTTCTGTACAAGAGGCCACGCTTAGGGCCTTTGCAATAGTGAGGGTGCTGCATGCATGCAGAGATGCACTCTTCAGGTGGTGCTAAAATGATGAGGTAATCCTCAAGCCTAAACCAGCAAAGTCTAATTTCATCCAAGATCTGATAACACTAGTTATGTAGAAGCAGAGTTTCAAACTACTGGGAAATTTTCACACATCCCTGAAATAACAGGCTTGAGGCTTTTCTCCTGAACATATTTCTTGGCACAAGGGGGAGGTCTTGCTCCTTTTCTTCTAGTTCTGTTTCCAGGCACCTCAGAGAAATGTCAGGCTGCCTGACCTTAGAGCTACGCTGATTTAATGCTTGAATGTAGCTAAAAGAGATGCTGCCCAATTCCTCTTCAAAAGAGAGACTTTTGTTCCCTCTCTTGAACCAACATTAGCACTTATACGACCCCACAGTGAGTGAGTTCAGAATGGTAAATACATGTAAAACTAAGCACTTTCTGTACGGTTTTTGTCCATTTTATCTCCCTGCCCCTGCCCTTGGGCTCAGACCACTGGCAGCACAGGGGAAGGAGCGTGCCCCCCTAGCAGAGGTCTGTTCTCTGCCTCTCCTTCCTCGCTCCAGTTCTTCTTTGGACAACTTCAGTGAGGGAACTGGTCAAAAGTTATCTGGGGCGGAGGTGGGGTGGAACATGATGGGGATTCCTCTCCCCACCCACAGTGAGATCAAATACCTTCCCACAGCTGAGCGAACTGCTGGGCACCAGAGAGGCTGGCATTGTTGCTGAATAAAATCTGTGTTAAGTACATCCTTCGGGAAAGCCTGCAGTTTCACTCAAATTTGACAGCAGCGATTTATGAAGATACTTCACTCCTTCCCACACCTTTCCTCGGGCTGTATGTTCCTGCCTCTGCACCAGTCCCTGCATTATGCCAGCCCAAATGTTTGTGCAGATGGGGAGAGAATGAGGTCATGGAATTGATCTGGTTAGGAAAAAATGGGAGCCAAAAGAACCTAGGAAGCCCCCAAGCAAAACAAAACAAAAATGAAAACAAACAAAACGCACAGCCAAAAGTGGCTGCAAACCTGCCAAATGACAAGCCACAGCCTCAAAGCGCGTACAAGCTGTTACACATCCTTCATTCAGCCACATATTTGCTTAGGACAGAATGAGGATGGAACAAGTTTACAGGTTCTTCCAATATTTTATGGCAGCAGACTTGCCTCTGCAGCCCCCCTCTTCTGGAAGAGTGGAGAAGCGAGCAAAAGCCCCATTCCCCTTTGTATCACTACTGCAGCACTTAGCTTGCTCCTTTTTGTTTTCTTTGGCATGTGGCTGTCTCGGGTGTCCATGAAAATCATTCCCCTGATTTCATTGTGAGCTGGCTTTAGAGGTGTGTTCTCAGCTGAGATCATCATTAAAAACCCAGGGGTAACTCCTGAAGAGTTCAGATGAAAAATGACTCCTGAGAACATCTCATTTTCATGTGCTTGCTTTCTTCAAGCATCTTGGGCTCACTTTTCTGGATTCTACTGAGCTATTAAACAACGGAAGAAAAACGACACCATCTTCTTATATAGAGTTGCAGTCAGGGTGGCCAAAAGGAAAATAAGCCCTCTTCCTCTTTGGCCACAAGACAGGAAGAGACCTAGCAGTATAAAGTAAGTTTAAGCATTGTCCATAGGTTGGAAAGTTGAAACCCTGCAGATACCTGTTGTGTTTCTTGAAAATTAGATGCGAACAGCACACCAAAGCTCTGATTAAGAAAAAAATTTTCTAGCACTGTTGGGAAAAATATTTTTCCAGAGAATACCATACTTTTTCCAGATTAATGGCAAGCAGAGTTAGGAATTATTCAGGGTCCATTTTTAACTTAGATCCATCTTCAGGTATGGCTACTGGCATATACACACACACACACACACATATATAGCCATAGTTTCATATAGAATGCCATAATATGGGCATGGAGATTTTTTTCTAGCTTATCATCTGTAGAATTCACATACTATTCATATTTTATCATGGTTATTCACATATTAATATTATTAAGTATAATTATATAGCATATGTGTCAGGGCTTCTTTACTAGAATTTTTGAACTTTTTTTTTTTTTTTTTTTTTTTTTATCTAAGCCTCAAAAGAAGGTATCTCTTGCTACTGTAGTTTCAGAACCATACATCTATCAATTATTTAATGATCTTTTACACAGTTTATCAGTTGGACGAGGGTCTGGAGCTTAGACAGTCTGAATCAATTCCTGACTCCATGACAAAGGCCCTCTGTGATCTGGTGCTCTCTGTTTTCCAGTATCCTATTTGTGGCAGCAATAGCACAGATGAAGTGCTGCATTTTAACTACAGCATCATGTAGACTTGCTCTGAATAAAGCTTTCATGATCCCCTTTGACTACCTCCAACCTAATCCATACTAATGAGTCCCTTACTAATAGATCGAGGGAAACAAATCAGTAGAAACAAATCATACACACTAATGTATTTCCTCCCTGTGGCAGAATCCTCAAGGTTGTTTTGAAAGTACCAAACTGAAATCATGGACAGAAATGAAATAAAAATGAAAAAGGGAGAAAAAGAAACAGTATAAAGTACTTCAGAGAATGCAGCTGAAGAAATTCTCTATCTGGAAACATCATGAGCAGGGAAAGAGAAAGAGGAGTTAAAAAAAATCAGGGACAAAAAGATTATATTTTCCTACAAGATTACAAACTATTCATTTATTTTTGAAATGAGTCATGTGCATGCAACAAATCCCATCCCAAATGGGAAGGTGCTACGGATTTCTTCTGAAATTATTCTCCTGAAATGAATTGAACTTCTGTTTTGTCAATGGAGAAAAACTGAGCATATATAACCCATGTTCTTCAGAGATGGATCAATCATATCTGCACACGAATGCTCTAGTGTACAAGTAAGAAAATGTTAGTAACTGTCAAGAAAGAACAGACTACCAGCAAAGCAAAAAGATGGTCTAACACGAGGAGGAAAAAAAAAAAAAAAAAGATGACAGACATTGCGAACAGGTTTCTTTTCACATAAAAAGTTAACCAGTTAATAAAAATCAAGATGTAGCAATCTTACAATATTATGACTCTCAAAAAGTAAGAAAAATAGACTTACATCTCTTGATTGCTGCTCTTATGGATGACAAGGGTCCTTGGCTTAGTGAAGAAAGAACAAATGATTACAAAGTGGTTAGCATCTCAAAGAGGAAACAACTATGTAACGTCAATCTGAGGTTCCCTATACGTTGTACTGGGCTTGCCAAATTGGTTTATCCCCAAGGTTGCTATCTTAACAGAAACTTATCCAAAACTCTCGGAGTATACAACTACACCCAACCCCTTCTAATGAAAACCAGGTTGCAGCTTAGCTTAAAGACTCTGAAAAGATAGAAAGCCAATTTTGTAAAGCATTTGTTCTCTCAACTGTGTGTTCAAGTTCACATTCTGTCTCATTTGACTGGAAAACTTGGCGAGGAGCCCATGTGGGTGTGTATGCTCTCAGATTATTAGCATTTAATGACAACATTCCTGTAAATAACGAAAATTTACACAGCCAAGAAAACACCTACAGCCCCTCTGTTAAATATTTTTAACAATTTCTTATCAACTGATCTTCACTTTCATTTGGAGTTGCATTTTTTAGTAATAACTCAGGGGTGGGGTTAGACAGGAAGACGTGACTACAAAATTGTTGGTACACAAGGACAGAAAAATGTTTCCTTTTGCCAACTCATCTGTTTTCTTGGTAAGACTAAGGTTTCTGTTGTCTCTCTCCCAAACATCTTATTTAACAGATACAGCAGCCTGTACTATTTCTGCAGGTACACATTAGAAGTAACCTGAGATTACCATTTTTACCAAGTGTTGCTAAATTGACGAACATATAAATAAACCTGCCATGTGTACAAAGTTAGAGAGGAGACTAAAAAACAAACAAACCACAAATGTAAACCTACTTCAGAAAAAGGTTTTTTCTTTCTTTCTTAGATACGATATGTAAAGAATACTTGGAGATGCCTTTAAAAGAATATTGAGCACTTCTAAGAGGCTGAAAATAGACTATACATGGTTCAAATTAACACGGTATCTTAATTACAGCAGAAAGACATGCTAATCAAGCGTTTTCCAGAAACCCTGCACCAGAGCCTTCAGCTGCTGGAGTAGGAGCAGGAAGGTTGGTGTAGGGAGGGCACGAGCATCCTGCGACCACAGGGCAGGCACGCAGCGCACAGCCACGGGCAGCGCTCAGCCTGGCGCCGCCTGCACTTCCCCTGCGATTGCTGCTGGCTGCAGCTCCGCCAGTGGGATGAAGAAAAGGAGGGGCTGCAGGAGAGAAGAAAGAGACACTTACAAAGAACTTGGATGAAAAATGTCCTCCCTCTACATTCGCTCAGAAAACTAATTAAGACTAGAAATGAATGTTGCCCTGACTGAACTGTCTTCTGAAATCCTTTGGCTAGTCTAGGATAAACAATGCCTATTTGTCTGGTTTCAGAAACAGTTCAACTGTGGCTTGGCCCCTCTCCACGCAGCTAGCAAAGCCACATTAGAAAACATTTCTATCAGTCATATTTTATTGCACATTCTCAGCAGAAGAGGATTCTTGCTTTCCTTCAAACTATTCCATCACAATACAGCCTTATCTTCAAGGAACACTTTTAGTTTTATGTCCCCCCCTGATGCACCCGATTTGTCTTTTTTTCTTCCTTCTAACTAAACTCTCTTTCTTTTGGATGTTCAAATTTGAAACTTTATTCTTTTGCCTTCAGTGCTGTGAGTAACTGCAATATTCAAGGTTTTAATTATATTTAGTACTGGTAGAAAGGAGACTAAAGTCTGGCAACATGAATCTGAAGTCTTCTGGAAGAACAAATACCTTCATACTCACAATTCAACATTTTCTTAAATTCTACTGCAGGAAATTAGGAAACCTACAAGTTATACATACTCAAGTATCAGTAAGACACAAATGGAGCAGGTTAAGTTCTTTCTTCATCTGGCAAGAGCACTTGGAACCAGTTCAATTTGCCCCAGAATTTGATGAGCACTTTTAGATGTGAGCACATATTTTTGGCTAGAACTCATAGGAGTCATCATACATGCAAAAATTCATGTTTTCTGTGCATTAAACTGACCAAAAGAGTATAGAAAAGACCTTAAAATCAAAGTGCAAAGACCATTCATGAAACTAACCTGGTGAAACAGAAGTACAAATATATCATCAGCAAGGCAGTTCAAGCACGCAACAACCCGTATAATTCAGAACCCAAGATAATATGGTTCTGTTTGAAAATTTATGAACTCACCAGCAAAAGCAAACTGTTATCAGATAGTTTTTCTTTCCCCCTTTCCATTAACAGGTCACTACCAGCACCCTTCCTCTCTTCTAGCAAAGCACTGTATTTGCTATCCCCAGGAGAGTTTGATTCACATTTAACTTACAATTATTTAAGCCCTTTAAAAGACAAGAAATGGGAGTGGATTTACAATTTCCCAAAAAACCCTGTAAGGGGACTGCAAATTCCTCAACTTTGTTACATACAAAACCCCAGTAATTTAAGGAAGATGCTGTTCTTAGGGCAGCCTGTGATTTTTGCCCACACCTCATGCTGGGCTCACCCCACCCTGTTACGTAGGCAACAATTCCTGGTGTCCCATCCCAGCTTGCAAAACGAGGAGTGATAAGGTTGCTATTGTCCTCCTCTGCCCCCCAGTTAATGACCACATTTTCTCTCAAGGAATCCAAAAAAGTTAGCATAACCAAAGCAAATCTAGTTCTCCTATTTGATGTGGTAGGAGCTGCAGCAAGGACTCTGCTGAATGCAGCCCCTGCCTCTTTCCCACCTCCTCCTCCTGTCTGTAAAGCAGAGCAGCGAACCAGAGTGTGCACACAAACAAACAAACAAACCACCAATGCTCATGTCAAGGACAAAATGAAGCAGTAAGAAGTTTAATTTGCATGGCATCTCTGATCCTGGTCCCAGCACGACTCTCCCAACAGTTACGCCAGGCCGACGGAGGGGATGGCATTGCAACAGCCAGCCCGCAGGGGGACAGCAGCTCCTGCACTGCCCTGCAGCGTGCACAGACCACACTCAAACTGGTGGAAGAAAACAGAACAGACAGCAGGGAGCAGGCACTTTCACTGCATAGAAGCCTGATCAACATTAGCACAAGCCACACCTAATATGGAGTAAGCTGAGATGCAAACCACTCACGCTGCCCCCATACTATTTACCAGGCAGCAGAGGACAAGTGGAGCAATTTTTTTTGACATCTGATTTAGCCTGGGCCTCACTCACTGTTAATTTAAGCACAAACTTTGTTCCATTTCCAACTGAAGGAGCAGCTCTGTTGGGTGTCCCAGGCCAGCCCTTCAGAAGGGGCACCTAGCCCAACTCTGGGCATCCAAACAAACTGTCTTGATAGGTTCAGAGGGGAACTTTAAAGCTGCTGTACTTGCTAGCTGAAAGCAGTCGGGTACTGCAACTCAGCAGGGGTATGACAAGGGTCCCACGGGTCACCCTTTCCAAAAGATAAAGAACCTGGAATGGTTTGTCTGAAGACATTAAACACCTCCTCACTCCTCCTGCGGGCTGCATTCTAGGTTTCAAGGACAGATTTCCCAAATATAAACACTTCAGGACAATGCTTCAAAAGCATATTTTAAGCCCACTTATCAGGGAAATAAAATTGTCACCAGCTGCAGCTCTACCTGAAGGCCTGCTCCTGCAGCCCCTGGGCAGCAGATAGGAGCAGCACGGGGTTCGAACCACAAGGGTGTCTCTGAACCAGCAGAGGGAATTGTGCCTGCCGGGAGGGTCTGCATTTCACACGGGCATCTTCCCCAGGCTACCTACAGACTTCTGCCCTGTGGGCTGCAGCACTGCTCGGGATACAGAAGATGGCCCAAGCTTTGGTCCTGTCTCAGCATCCCTCCTTCGTCCACCTCTGAGCATCCATCCTCTATTCTGTGGCACACACAGGATGCTCTGCAGGAATCGTGCAATCCTCTGCAGTGCCTGCTCCCACAGGAACCTCCCTCTAGCAGAAGGGAGACCTTTGGTTTCTTTATCTGAGCTGACATAGCGATGAGTATTCTACAGGAAAACCGATTCCACCTATTTCATACATCACCCTAGAGATTTTTCTGGTGAGAAAAAAATGAAAAAAAGGACAATCACGTGTTCTAAAAAACAAATACAATGAAGCATCTGCTCCGAACATTTATCCTTCATATCATGTTATATAAGATTTTTCTCAAGATATCCATCCTTCGGTTGACACACCCGCGTAAAAGGCATTTAACACATTTCAGTTGTGATAATTATTGACTCTTTACACAGGCACTTCAAAAAGTTAAAACATTGCTATTTTTAATATCTTGTGATTTACTGGAACATCAGCCAAGAGTTTTTCAATAGCTGATGTTGAAATCACTGTGAGGTAAAACACTAGGATAATGAAAGGCATGATGTGCTCCTCTCAGCTCCCCTAGAAATCACACTAACTTCCTAAGAGCCAATGTACCACAAAGTCATCTTTTTAAAGCTTATTAAGAAGCTGTTAATATTATTTAGAAAACATTATTCCAATCAAAATATTCAAAATACAATGATTTCACTGCAGACTGAGCTCCAGAAAGATGTTAGTGTTTCTAAAGAAAAATTAAGGCTGGTGCAAAAGACTGAATTTACCACCACGCAGATGGCAGGCCAAGGACAGAGCTGTTAGTTTACGTGACGCATGGACCCGAGGTTTAGTTTCTCCCTTGGTGTAAGACAAACAGAGAGTGCACAGCCAGCATAGGCTCTCCATTTTCACCAGTCCTCCTGGGCTGGTGCTGACATGGCTGCACGTCTGCCAGATCCGCCACGTGATTTTGCTAATAACAAACACCCCAATTAGTTCTCAGGCAGACAGGCTGACTGCTCCAGCTGGCTGCAGCGCCCCACAAGCACCAGGGTGATGCAAGAGGTGGTGGGAAGGGGCAGCCAGGGAGGCCAGCGGCTGTCCTTGTGGGAAGCAGCTCAGCCTCCACGCACAAAACCCGACCTTTAGCCCGTGACTCACTTCCAGCATGCAGCAAATCACCAAACGCTGGCTCTGCCTCGGGTCAGCTGTTCTTCTCGCCCTTCAGCATCAGCTGATTCACTGCTGTGGTTTGGCTTTCTGCTCGTGCTGGTTGCCCAGGCTGGCTCGCTGGGAGATCAGATGAGCACCAGCAGCAAGCAGCTGGCAGCAGCCTGGCACCACCGTGGCTGCTCTGGAACATGAAGACACGCCCTCACCTTCCCTGCTAGCTAAAGGGGTATTGCACCCCGTGGCTCTGCGGGTACTAATAAAGATACAGTCACCGAAGAAATCAAGTGCTCAGTACTACTGATTTAGGAAATCAGACTCACCCTGGTACCACTTTACCTCTCTTGGGCCTGGCCCCACAAGCAAGCAATCCCAAAGCAGTAATAAAGCCCTGTTACAATTCAATCCTCATCACTATGCTGAAGATGTCTGCTTCTGCATCACTAAATGAACAGAGCAACTGTGACTTCCCACTGTCTGGATAAGTGAGGACGTAGTTAAGAAGCAGCTAAAACCCAGCTGCTCGGCTAATTAGAACAGCTCACATTGATCAGCGTAGGGAGATGGTTTCAGAAATGGCTTTCTAGCTATTGCTTCAGCCACGTATTCCATATTCATGTGCTTGTCACTGTCATACTTGGGGATGGTATTTCAGCCACTGAACCTTCAATTTCATGGCAGGACACTGGAAGGAAGTCAAAGCAGATCAAGGCAGCAAATGATAACATTTCACCCACTGATCCTTGCAGCTAACTGCAGCCATCAGGCCGCAACAGCTTCCCCAATTAACGATGTCCAGCTTAGATCCTGAAGCTAAAACACCCCGAATTTTAGTGTGAATCCAAATCACTCAGTTCATGTGTACCCTGAATTAACACTTTCCTGATCCAGAGCTACAGACACGCTAGACAGAATTCCCCTTTTCACTTTACATTTTCCTTCAGACAACCCGAGCTGCAAATTGTCAGGGCATTATTCAAGTTTTCTCAGTCTTCACTGTCTGTTTATGGATTTCATCTCCCATCAAAATGTGTATGACAAGAACGGAGGGCCCTGCTTATTGAAGAGTTCGGCCCCTCTGTAACAGCTAAGAATCTACAGTCTAACCTATCTAGCAACAATTTGTACTCACTTTTGTGATATCTCTGCTAATACGTCTCAATGGAAATTTAGAAATAATACTGCAAATGCTTTAATGACAATTTAATCTTGGTAGTAAATAGAATAAGGGTGAAAAATGTAGGGAAGAAGCCTCTACCAGATAAAAAGACTTAACTGTAAACTGCAGCTTTTACAGATGCAAATTCTTTACCATCGAAGTCCACAAAGTTTGTGCATTTACAAATGGTGTGAGATGACAGTGCCCTACTTCTGCAGGTAAGCAGAATGAAACGAAGCTTCTTTCTCAAGAATGGCTCTTTGATTCAACTATTTGCAGTGGCATTTCAGTCAGCAAATCAAAGCCCTCAGTGGCCACTGACAGGTCATCCTGCTTGCCTCACACATCTCTGTACATCACAACACAATCTGGTGGCTGAGTGAGCTCCAGAACCTTTGTAATTGACCTCACAGATGAGAAAAACCTGTTTTAATAATGAAGGATGAGCAGGACAAAGGCATAGAGAAAACCTGTTGATCCAGACCCGCAGGATTCAAGGCATCTTTACAGGTCTTTAACTATTATAAAGTATGGATATTAGACTTTCTTTAATAGTCTGTGTACTTCATAGAGAATGTAATTATAGTGGCAAGGTTATCTTTAAGCTTAAAGGTTTGTAAAAGGGGGAAAAGTGGTATGTGAATATCCTCATATTAGGATTAGAAGTATTAATAATGATATACTACCAAAACAGGGAACATTCTGCTTTACAACAAAGTAGTATCTTCAGTGTATATAAAAGAAAGGAAGTATCTTCAGCACCTACTAAAACCAGCTGCCTCCAGGTCAACAAAGAGAAAAAGTGAGGCTGTGGGGTGAGGAATCACCCAAAGCAGTCACTTCTGCTGGCCTGCTGTAAACAAAGGCCGTGAGGCTTAGGAGCAGAAACACACCAGAGCATGTCTTCAGAGGAGAACAAGCAGGAACTAAGGGTGCTGCCTGCAGGAATGAGCTGCAAGTGAGGAATCCAGAGGAGAAAGCTCAGGTACTTGAAAGTCTTCAGACTTCAAAGACTCCAGAGCTGTAATCAAACAGAGGGAGCAAGGCATAGGTGTTACTTATTTTGCCTAGATTTGCTTCCTGTGCAAACATAGTTGGGAAAATACAGGTCCGTTTGTTTCAGTTATTGTGCATCCTTCAAGGAAGATGCTGGCATATCTGTGAGGAAGGAGTTCCAGGGGAATCTCGAGGCATCTTAAGGCCTCCAGTAGGTTGATAATTGAGTGTCACTTCCAAGGGACACTACCAAATAGCTTTTACACTCAGCAGTTAAGATACTATCTGCATCCTGCCTAGTCAGAGATTAACAGCACACAATTCCAGTTCTGTAATATAAAAGCCAGCTGTTTGAGAAGCATCCAAAACATAAAGTTCAACCGCAGCCACAGAAGTGGGATCACGAAGCGTTCGATGCCGGCATGACCTCGGTTCCAAAAAATCAGCTGAGAATCTCTGAGAATTTCTAAGTGTGTCGGCCAACGCTGAGCCCTCTGACATGTAGGACTGTCACGCTCCTTTTGCCTAATTCTACTTCTTTGTAATCCGTCTGAGCCAAATAAGCGGCATGAAATGTGCTGGAGTTTAAGCTTTAACTGAGTGAGGAAACAAAAGGAATTTTCTCATTTTCATTGCAGGCATATGTTGAGAGCAAAGACATTTGTTGCAGAGGGGTGGCCTATAAAACAGATTTATCAATACATATGCATAGAATAGACTGAAGCCTATTAACTCACGACCAAAAAGAAACCCAACAAAGCATAAACCCTTCTACACTGTAAATGTGAAGCAGCAGCCAAAAATTTGTGTAAGAATTTTACAAGGTCATCCATATACAGAGACATACTGGCTTCAAACTGATCATTTATTAAATACATAAAATAAATAAATGAATATCTAAATAATCATTTATGAGCAGCAGAAACTCATTTTGAGCCCTCCCATGTTAAAGCATCACAAAAGTTAAAACTATGCTCATGTGCGATCACATCTTGTTCCAGTGGACTGTTGACTCACAAAGTTACACCCTACAAGACATTAGGTCCATGAACTCACAACAGTGGCCCTTACAGAAAGCACAGAGCACAGAAATTGTAAATTAAAATCTCATAACCACACCCTTCACTCAACCTATCTTTCCAGAAAGTGCCCTGCATGCAGCTCAGAGAAACAGCATGTTTGCCTATATGCTCTTCCCCTGCCCTGCCTCCATGAACACCGAAACGCTTCCTTTTCTTCAAAACCACAAATATTGGCAGAGATTTTGGTTACAAATACAGACAATGACTCCTTAGAAATCTGCACTGTTTAACAACAAACCATACACTCATACATCTGCAGGTCTACAATGCCTGTCTCTTAAGTTTAAGTATGATCTTAAACTGCAGTAGTTTTTTATTCATTTGCAAAGATTCAGCAACTCTGAGATTATGGTCAACCATTCTCAAAAGACACACTTCACAGATTATTTTTCAGGTAATAGCAGCCTTGTTATTCTGAGTGTGCAAGTATGTAGGCAAGGTATAGCGTACTGGTAAAGCTAGTATCTTTCTTAGCCCAAGCTGGGGAAAAAGATTCAAGATTTTAGATACTAAAATTCTTTTCCAAGTGAAACAGAGGCATCAGCCATCAAGCTTAAAATCACACCTACACCTACAAAACTTGCATCTATGCCAAACACACTACAAAACCCCCAAAGGCAGGCAATGATGTTGCTTTAAGAGCACACAAAATACCTACCTCACCAACCGGGAGAAGGCCTTTACCCACTGGGGACGCTTCCCCTGTAAAGCAGATCTCATCTTCGAGCAGGTCACCGTGAAAATGCCCTGCACGACAAAAAGAACTTCCTCCACCCTCAGTCATATAGCCTGGCTGCCTTAAACATCGGGGACCTCAAATTACATTGCAAAATAATAAATACTGCAGCCTCTAATGGATGGTTACAGCTCGGAAGACATAATCACTATCATCACCTTTCGCCACTCAACCAAATTTAGCCTCACGAGCAAACACCTTGTAAAACAGACTGAACCGGACCTTCCTGGAGCAGCAGCTGTAAGGAACACCTTGCCAGGACATTTCAGAGCCACAAACATCAGTGCTCCTCCCTAGCCTGCCAAATCCCCCAAACACATCGCCTTCCACATGCTTATCCCTGCACTTGGATCAATGCACCACTTGCCTGCCATCAGCCAGGTAGGCAGAGGAAATTCAGGAAGTACTAAGTAGCAGATTCAGCTCATCTGGGCAACCGAAAGGACAGAACAACCAACTACCAGTGGGGTTACCCTTGTAACCAGTCTCTGATCTCTGATCCTTGAGCCCAAATCAAATCATTAAGATTTTTTTTAAATTACTTTTTTTTTTTTTTTTTTTTTTTTAAATCTCCAGTGCAACTTAAAGGCTGTGGATCCAGACAACAAAGCAGGTAATTTCGCTGACCTCCACTCTTGGCAATACCTGTAACTCCAAAGGCAGGAAACTGTCCCTAATCTTTTTCACATCAGCCAACAACTTCACTTCCCTCTCCCCTTTTAACACGCCTCTGGGCCTCCAGGAGTAATGGTGACTTTTTCCTTCCAACCGCCTAACTGATGAACACAACCAAGGCAAACCCAGAAGAACTGCATGATAATTTCCTCAAGAAATAGCAAAGCCACAGGAGCTGCACTCCGTGGACCTTGTGGGTCCCTTCCAAGTGCAGATATCCTACGGTTCTGCAGGGAATGGCCGCTCAGCCTCTTACACTACACGACATGGAAAGCTTTATACAAAAGTAGCTGGCACCAAATTCAAAAGAGCCAAAAAGACTTCTCTGCATACAACACAAGGTTAAGCTATGGCACTTCTTGCTGCACAACCCTGTGAATACTAAAAGCCTCTATGCATTCAAAAAAAATAAATTAAAGAAAACCCATCGAGGGCTATTAAATACAAAGCAACAACTCTCTCAAGAGACCCCTGAGTCACGTAAATCTGGATGCTGACAGAATACATGGATGCCTTCCAATACATGCTTGGTTTTTTCCTCATCTTCTTCCCTACGCCTCTGCTTTGGACATAAGCAAGACAGAGTAAGCACATGAGAATAGATGGACCTTTTGTCTGCTCCAGAAAGGCCACTTTTACAGATCCTTAGATGTCTTTCAGGATGGAAGGAGGCTGCCTGTTTAAAACCTTGGACATTTCTTCCAGTTACTTCAGCTGTTCTAATTAAAAGGTAAATAATGTGGTGTTGTTTACCTTTTGATGACATTTCTAAATCTTTTTTTTTTTCTTCTGTGGAAAGATTTTTGGCAATTTATAATTAAGCTCCAAGAATATTAATAATTTTTTTTTTTTTTTTTTTTTTATTGCAGTTCAACTACATCTGTATTACACAAAGCAAAATACCTGCTTAGCACCTGCAGCAAGGCAGTTACTGCACTAAGGAGCATTTTTGTCAATCCAAATACTAACAGACGTCATTTAAAAAAAAAAACAAACAAACACAGAAGACAGTATGGGAACAGCAATTACATGAATTACTAAGTCATCATTTCAGATGTGTTCTATACTGAAAAAAAAAATTAACTGCTGTTATTAACAGAGAGCATTGGAAGTCTGTTCACAGAGTACAATGTTCATTTAACAGAACACGTTTCCCTGTTATGCCTCAGAAGAAAAAAGACAGATGGGGCAGCAATGAAAATGATCTTCTGTCCCATACAGCAGTAGTGTGGCTGGAAAGCCTCTCCTATAGCTGTCACTGCTGTCCTTGTCTCAGGACACTGCTCTTCCTTCCAAGATGTCAAACCTACACCTTTTAGGAGCAGGAGTAGCTTTTAGCTAATCATGGGCTGAGTGTTTTAGAAGAGGCAGTGAAAAGAAAGTAATAAAAAAAACAGTGGTCTTCAAAGCAGGTGCCCATAAGAAGCTGTATTCCCAGAAGAGGAGGGAAACCTCCTGAAGTGGTCCAATCCCAAAATGCTATCAGAATTGTTTGAGCCAGTACTGTGCTGATACTAAACATCAGTGTGTGAGGAGATGGGGAAGCAGAAGTCCACGTTACATGGAATAGAAGGACTGCGATAAAGAAAACAAAGTTATTTCTTCCCACCAAGCATTTATTCCAGGCAAGAACATTGCTTAGTGTGATGTGAGATCACTCATGTACTTCTTTTGCTGGAACTACTAAGTATTATATTGTGGATCAACAGAGAGATTCAACTAAGTAACCATTATTTGTGGTTCGAATGATGTAATTAGATTTGGATTCTCTCTTTAACTAAAAATCAGCCTTTGCCTCATGCCTTAGGAGATTGGGAATGTTCACTATATAGAGAAGAGAAGACAAACCTCTTGTAACAACTGCCAAAATTAAGATGTGACTATATGTACTTATAAAGCCCTTACCTTCCAAATACTTTCCACAGTTAGGGTTGTGTGATCTAACTTCAGTCCTCTGTAGCAAGGGACCTACCTGTGACCACACTGGTTGTAGCCTCCAAGGGAAGAGGCGATGTCTCTTTGCACTGCTGAATCTTAGCTCACTTCCTGCAGCTGAGGCAGTTGGGAACAGACACAAAAGCAGCTCATCCCTGGTGCCCTCACAGCCCTACTAAGGGTTAGTACTCAGTCAGGTGAGCCTGTGGTTTGTTGCAGCTGGCCAAAACTAGGACAAACAGGGACTACGTTTAGAACAGGGATTACATTCAAATTGCGATACCTGCACTGAGCAAAATGCCTTTGAAAGGAGAAATTTTGTAGCAAAATCAGAAATGCAACCTTTCTCACAAATGACAGAACCAGAGATTAATACACAGCTGTGCAAAACGCACATCAAGCACGAGGTAAATACAGTAAGATGGAAGAAGCTCTCCATATGACAGACCTCACTAGGAATAGCTCTCTACCACGAGACAGTCAGGATGCAACTGTATCATGCTTTTTAAGAGTATGTAATCATTTGCTTCAACGTTCAACCTGCCAAAATCAGATGCTACTTAAAGTAACCAATTACCTGTACTGAAATGATCTGCAAACATCAAAGAATAAGTTAAAATAAAATGACAAAATAGGTAAGCCCTACATAAAAAGAGAAAAAAGGGAAAAAGTAACAATTTCTTGCCTCTTGTGCACATCAGAGAAAGAGGCCATGGAAACCAACAACGCAAACTGAACTCTCCCACTCAAATTCCAGAGGTGAAGGAAAATGTAGATACTGACCTGAGTCCAACAAGAAACCTACACAGATCCTCAGGGAAATGCACCAAAGCCCATGTATCAGCTCCAGCACTCTTAAAATACCAATATGCGATTTTTTTCAGGGAGAACCTGAGCGATTGCTTCTTCTGAGCTGGATGTTTACAACCAGGCAAGTCTGCCTCCTCGGCCCGGACACATATCCCATGGGCTTCCCCTAGCAGCTCCTCCTCCTTCTAGAAAAATTACTGTTTTTTTTTCAGACGATTACAAATACCTTTGGAAAGAATTCTCTTCCAGCCCTCTCTCCCATCCACCGGCTGAATTTCATGTGCTATTTGTCATTTAAACGTCTTTGGAACGAACGAATAATCATACAGGAGAATTAAAACCATGCCTGATTAATTTGGCTCCTCACATGTTACTTATAAACAGAGAATTCCAGTTCTCCCCATAGCTTCCATCCACCCTAGAGCTTGTGTATTTTCTGCGGGGTTTAAAGAGAAAACCATCTGGATGTTTTAAAGAGAATTATTGCTGTCTTATAGGGAAAAAGTGAAATTGCCCAAAACTTCTTTTAAAAGGAAAGCACGATAATTAGAATAATAATGGGTAATTGTGTGCTTCCTGAAACTACCCTTATAGAACTAAGGTGTGCCACAGTTGCTTACACTCCAGGTAATTGTCCCAATCCACACAGAGAGCAGCCTGGTGCCCAGGTGGTTCTCAGTACCTTCCACTGGAACCTGCTCAGAAAGGTGATGAACAGCAAAACTTGCTCTTGTTTACAGGGCTCCCAAAGGAGCACTGAAACTCTCTGAATGAAGGAGGAGGGTGAACCCGTCTCTCTTTATTCCTTCAACAACCATCTCATTCTCAGCATTATTTTCCATTATGAATTAGCATTAGCACTGGAGAGCAGCCCACACAACGGAAGGGGTTGTTCAGGGCACCAAAGCAGCCAGTCCTTCAAATTCCCTTTGCAGAAACCAGGAACAGAGTGCTCTTTTATTAAAACAAATCCCTCTTCTCTGCTTAGGGTTAAGGAATCTGGAACTTTGGCTAGGATGCTCCCTCCACAACAACTCTTCACTGCTATCTGGAAGAGAAATAGCCAAAAATCCCCAGCACAACAGTGAAGAATTGGTGGCATTAAAACAAACATCTGTAGCAATAGACTCTAGACATCCACAAGATCCCTAATTGCCAACAACTAAGCCTAACCCATCTGCTATTAATTCCTCTGCTTTACCTGTGATATTTTATTTCTCATTTAGAGACGTGTATAAACTGAGCAGGGAAAATTAACATTGCAAAGAAGAAATCAAACATAATGATTTACTGGGGCAAGGCAGCTATCAAAGAAATCTGCTGCACAAAATTGCTCCAGCTTATGCTTCTCCAGGGAGGCACATCCCTGACGTGCACAGCATGTGCTGCTTCCCAGAAAAACACGATAAACAGAAGAAAGACACATAAGCAGATTCCAGGCTGAAGTTACACCAGTTTGAACCCACATTTAACCAATGGGATTACACCATGCTCCAAGTGACCGAATGTAAAATGCAGGTCTCAGAAGGAGGGGAAAAAAAAAAAAAAAGAAAAAAAAAAAAAGAGCCACATGATCCTACTTTTTAGATGTCAACAACAAGAGTCATGTTATCAAGACCCTGTCTTCCAGCTCTACCGTTGATTTATTGTCTGGCTCTGCTTCCCTCTGCTGAACCCGCTTCATCTGTAAAATGGAGACGCAGCTCTTTTTCTCCTTGGAGATGAGCCTGCTGATCCAACTAACCACATGAGCACTGATAACAGCCCAAAGGAGGGAACGGTCGCTCCTTCTGGAGCAGCACAGGCTTAGCTCAGCTCGTGGCAATTGTGAAACTGTATCCTCAGGGCCCGGGAAGGAAACGAGCTTTCTGGACAAACACTTCTTCATACATCAATCTCTGACCTACTGGGAACACACAAACATAAGATCTTCATTTTTTCCACACCCTAGAAGTATGCTTAGAGTAAGAGTAACTTGCTACACTTCAGCCTTAAAAATTCTGAAGGCTTATTATAAAGAATAAGAATGCAGCAGTAAAACAAGCATCATCCCCAACATTTGTTCATTCTTCTAAGCACAACCCAAAGGTGTCCTAAGGCTTTTACCCTTGCTTTGTCACACATCCACACCTTTCCCCTCCCTTTCACATCAAGTGTCAGCAAGGTTCCAAGTCTCAGACTTCGGATTTGCATTACAGCCTGAAACACTGGCTAGAAGGGGTGAAAGACTGAAATATTCCTCTGGGTAAACAGCTGCATTGACAACGTATTGCAAACTTCTCCAGGGGATAATACACAGCCTTTGAATGACAACAGTGAAAAACAAGGTATCAGGATGCTTGTAGGAATGAATGTGGTCCCCCTGGATAAAGCAACCCAATGTTTGAACTAAAGAATTAGATTTTGACTGGTTCTTTTAACACTAACTCCCACGGCATTATCATTTGGAAGTCGAGTTAGTATGAGACAGGCAAGCAGGCTGTCAGCGTGCTGAAAATTAGCTGGATCACCAGGCTCAATCTCTCTCTCTCCTGGGGAGGATTTCAAGACTTGACTAGAAAAAGACATTACCTGATCTAGCAGTAGCATCAGAAGTCTGTCCACATTGCACTGTTAACTAAAATACAACAAAGAACCTAGAGGCCAACAGAGGGTTACAGGAGTACCTCTCACTCTTTACAATGCCCATTTCCAGTACACTGACCTTGAACTGAAATTTACCTAAGATGTGCAAAATCTGTTAAATGGCCCACAAAATTAATAGTGAAATTACTCCTGATGACAAAACACCTCTCCTTGTTAAACACACAGCTGTTAGCAGCAATTTGTGAAAGGCTTCAATCTAGAAACATAAACTTCCGTATCTGGGAGCTAGCAACATTTGTAGGGTGAAGGAAAGGTCACTCACATTCTCCTTCAGATACACAAAGCTAGAATTATTAAACGACTTACTGCAGACTGACTGTAATGGTTGCAACACAGAAAATCCTTCTATTGTCTGTTTTCTCAAGATGTCAAAAGCGTATTGATTTATAGCCATCGTACAAATTGTACAAGTGTATCAATTTAACTGGAAAGTGAGTAGAGTTCCACTATATTGTCTGAACTGTGCCTTAAGACTCGCTACCTGCCCTGCTAAAGGCATAAGATCCTAATTAAAAGGTGTTTTCAGGTGATGCTTCAACAAATGGCCTGGCAAAACACATTTTTAAGCTACAGTTAAAACATCACTGAAATATTTAATAAACACAATTTCATAAAATCAACATTAAATAGCAGAGGAAAGAGAAATGCAGAGAATCATTCACTAATGGAATTTTGCTACACAAAAACCTAAAACCAAAGTCATATACAAAATACCATTCATAGAAATGACAGCTTGGTTTACCAGAAGCTCACCAAAAGAATCTGTAGCCCCTTTGATCAGCTACTTAGAGTGCTTCTTTATAAAGGAACAAAAGAAATGCTGTGTCTGTTTGTATTGTTGACTTGACATATTTTAAATGAAAACAGACCAATTTTGTTCAATCAAATGAAGATGACAAGCTGGAAAAGAGCGTTAGTACATTACAAATAGACAGGATATACACTACACAACAATGTAGGCAGAATGTATACTATGCAGCAGTAAAACCTAGAATCTGCTGTAGGAATGAGCTAGTTCCCCCACACACTCTCCATTTTGAGGACAAACTTTCACAGTAGTCTCCCAGATTTAAAAATCAAGATCCCTTATTTGACTTCAAGCAATTGATACGCTATTAAACCTGCCAATAAATTGTTGCAGTCTTCAGCTACCTTCACCCTCTCATCTCCAAGGTCGAGGCAACTACAATGAATTAGATCACATTACACAGCTGTGTTTCTGGATTTTGTGA
This sequence comes from Anas acuta, assembly GCF_963932015.1. NCBI lineage: Eukaryota > Metazoa > Chordata > Aves > Anseriformes > Anatidae > Anas > Anas acuta. The sequence continues at coordinate 43,873,070 of NC_088982.1, forward strand.
TCTGTAATCCTTATCCCACATGGAAAAAAAAACAACAGTCTAGTTAATCCAGTTCCTTCTATGAGATTTACTCATGTTCAGGATTAGCTGCGAACATGTGGATGCCTGAAGTCTTCTATTAACTTACAGTCATGTAATTTGCAGTGTGAAAACATTTAGAGGCGTAAGGCTAAAGTGTCTACTTCTTTTGACCTAATTGACCCGTGTTACAGCAGTGCATGACATGAAGCTATCAGAGCCAACAGTGCATGACCTCACAGTAAAATCAAGAAATAATGATAATTACAGATCATTGTTGCCAGTGTAGACATATTTTTAATACCGTCAGGAATTTAATAATTGGAGGATGGGTAATATCAGGTCATGAAATTAAATGTCTCCAGATAACAACCTAACATAGCAATAGGTGTTATTTAGATTAATGGGACATCTGTTTCAATCTTACTTATGTGCTAATATTTAATGCAAAAATCCATGCAGAGTGGTACATGAAGATATCCACAGGCTCTTTTCTGCTACTCCTCACTTGATCCAATCTCTCCTACAAGGTGGACAGTTGCTAATTGTCAAGAGAGCTAAGTGTATCGAAAGCATATTTTGTAAGCAATATCAAGGGTATGTTTCCCCCCTTTAAAACCATTTCTTATCATCTTTGGTTCATCCAATGCCCAGACTTACCAGCCTTACGCTAGGTCCCACTCCAGGGATCACAAGAAATCACAAGAAATATTGTCATATGATCTTTTTACTAAGCTGATCACGCTCTGGACTAAAACTTAGCCTTTCAGAGCCTCAGAAGAATTTGGGGTGTGGTGATGATTGGGCTTTTTTTTTTTTCCTCCTTTTTTTTTGGTCTCTATTTCATCCAAAGCCCTGGTGAAATCTTGTATCATGAGCGTGGAACACTGGGATAAAATACTACCTCTTCAACTGTCTCTTAGCCACATTTATACCCACTGCTTCATCTTCAGATATCTGCTTTTCTTAAGGCTCATTGCATCTCTCCATGTGGTCAGCTAGTGTCCCCATGCCCACCTCCATTTTTTCATACTAATTCTAGTGCAGAAATTCTTGTTAATAGGCCTTGCATTCAAGTACAATGATGTGCACGGTTATTTTGTTCAACTTTAGATCATGAGAAGGATGTTACGTTGCACTTTTGAGATCCATCCCACAACATGCAGCTTAAGGAAAAAATAGAAAAGATGCCTTGGGTCATTTTGCTTTGTCTTTCCTTTGTCATGAGCTGCCTCCAGAGAGGAGGTCATGGATGCAGTAGCTCATCAAAAAATGGTATAAGCCATGAAATGGTCCTTGATGTAACTCACACAGCTCTGAAATGTTGCCCATGTTATAAGAGAAGTGTTGCACTGCACTTCAAGTCTTGGATGCTTCACTATTTAGTTTTCCCTCAGTTTTTATAGCAAGGAATGCTGGTCTTCCTGTGGCTGCAGCTCTCTTCCCAAAGATGGTATGGACAGACTAGGGATAAGAAGAACGTCACCCAGCAATTTGTCACCATAGGATTAGGCTTCCATGATAACACAAGATAAACCATAGAGTGCAGCAGTATCAATTAGCAGAGCATGTCATGTAACTAAGGTTGGCTCTGGTCACCTCTGGCCTAGAAAGAGCAGCAGGACATGCACAAAACCACGCTATCCTTTTCACAGTCATTTTTCTTCCACACAGCTCATCCTATAAAGCTGAACTAACATGATACCAGCGGCCAGTGAAATTGAGAAGGTGATAGAAGATACCTAGATGTTTAACAGGTTAGAAACTAAGTGCACTACTGACAAGAATGAAATACTAGGAAGCTGCATTTTCTTCAACATGATGAGCAACTTGCATGAGCCTGTTAATTTCTCTGTGCTTTCCATGGAAGAATTTGCAATCTGTAACCCAGACAATTTAGGGCAGTATTTTATTGTCAGGGTTGGTCCATGTTTGTAATTTCAATTCTTTGCAACTGTAATGGGGGGGGGGAGGGTGATACTAAAAACCTTTTCTTTTGGTTACAAATTAGAACTTCTAAAATACACTGCAGAGAAAAACGGTACTGGTGGGAAGGACCAGCCACATGAAGGGGGAACAGACTGAACCTGTTTCAACCTTGTATTAAACATTTTGATAAAATTAGATTTCCTTTTGATAATTATTTGAATACATTTGAATTTATTGTACTATAATCTAATAAAAGTTTAAGCATGTAGACAACAACTGCATCTTTTAAAGAAAAAAGAATAAGCATTTTTAATTATAAAATACCAGTCTCTATTTCCTTTCAAGCAGATACGAGTAATCAAAGACAATATTCCACTGCAATTGCAGAAGCACACAGCTGGAAACAGCTACAGTGCTGTTGGGGATTTGGGAGGGACAGGATAAGCACCCTCTCTTCCATTGCAATGCGTAGTAGATACAGCTCCTTCTTACAGCTCCCTCTGTTCTTCTAACTATGAAAACTACCCCAGTGTACTGTAAAAACATAGTAACAACAACAACAAAAAAATAGCCTAAAATAAAATGAAAAGGTCATGCCATGTTATGTCAGAAGGCTGGGCACCAGCAGTGTCCTTTGGAAAGGCATTTCACAAGGGTGAACCACTGCTAACTAGCCTGCTCAATCACTGAACTTCATTAAAATCCTATTATCCACCAAGGGATATGGAGGAGATCTTATTCTGTGGAGAAGAATTGATTGAAGAGTTTGGAAATAAGGCAAAAGGGAAAGAAATGTTTTGTTGTTGTTGTTTGTTTTGTTTTCCTCAAATGAGAGAATATAAGGAGGAGAACTAGAGAATTTTCAGTAGCTTAAGAGAAAATGCGGCCTTACAAATCAATAGCTTTCAAAGTCTATGGCAATTCCTGATGGAAATTCTGGATAAAAATAAAATGTGTGCACACGTGTTTTGCTCAATACCTGTTTGTTTCGCCCAATTTTGAAACCTTAGGTATGATAGGATCAGAGTTAAGTGTTGCTATTCTTGACTGAGTCAAGAATTATTTTCCCTGCTACAAAAGCAAATGCTCCAAAGAACACAGAAGCAAAAGTCGTAAGTGCTTCTTGTCTTAAATCACAGTTTTACAAAACAACCCTGTACACGATACATAAACAAGCCTTTCGGACTTTGAGCGCACAGAGTTACAGTGTAGTGAACCCTGTTAATTCCTTGAAAAATTAGGGAATATTACACAATTATTTTTATCACAAAGTTATTTGGGTATTTTCTTACTGTTACCAAAACAGAGGAGTTGAAGAAAGGCATTTTTATTTTTTGGCTAATTTCCTAATTGACCCCATAAAAGGAAAGTAAAGAAAAAAAAAAGGAAAAGAAGGGAAAAATAAACACAGGAATATGGTTCTTACCCTGAAGAGCGGCAGTCTGGCTTATTTCTTTCAGAGCGATCTGTGAGAAAGGAGGCATAGTATCAGCACAAAAGTTGGATGTTCTTTAGCAATACTAGCACAAAAGTCTTAAAAAAACTGTCACACCACAGGACTAGCAAAAACAAAAGCTGATTCTGCCATAAAACTGTTTTTCTACACTGCACTATTCTGCCTGAGAAAAAGTAATATCACTGCAAGCTTAACATTTATTAAAATTCCTCTATTCCAAACAGTGTGTATTTCATGTTTTGTTTTAATGCTTTAGAAGCTTCCCCTCCCTTTAGCTAAAATGAATAAGACTTTAGTTTAGGGTAAAAATAAGAGGGAGGGAAGAGGAAAAAAGCAAAACCACAGATTACTCAGCGCAAAAAAATCATTCCATGAATCATGGCTGGCAGAGTTCCCTGACAGGATGGGAGAAAAATCAGCAGTTGGTTGCAGCAACATCTGCAAATACACTGAATCCAGTGCAGGCCCGTCATTAACTCTTCGGCTTCGGGGTGTTCCAGATATGGAATCTTTCTGTGCTTTCACAAAGGGTTTTGTTTATTCAATGACTATGTCAAGCAGCTTATCTGCACTAATGACATTGACCAGCAACTAACATCTACACAGTACAATCACATGACCTCAGATAAACTGCTTTTGCTGACTAATTTATGAGTTCCTAGAATCATCCCCAGAGACATTTCTGCATCTTGATTGATTTCTGAAAGCTCTGATACAAAAAGAAAGTAGAAAACACTTCTAAGAGCAAGATTCAACAAACAAGCATCATAAAACAGGTTATTATGTTATTAGAATCCACACACTCAGTTACACTCTAAGTCCAGAACATCTCTTACTGCAAGATTTTTGAAATGATTGAAAAAAAGTGAGACTTATGTCCTCCTAAAATACATATTTTCTAAAATTCGTGGGTTTAAAATTATTTATAACAAAAAGATCTACTATGCAATTAGAAGGGTGTTCTTACACCTATATATAATCAACTCTGACCATTGTGATTTTGCTTTTGATTCTATCAGTGAGTCTAGACAAGAGAAAGCTATTTTCCCTGTTAGTAACAGTTTACTGAAAAGCTTCCCTACCTTGATGAGTAAGAGTCCTCTTAAAAAAAAAAAAAAATAATACTTACAGACTGTATTTTGAACCCTAAGCTCCACACTTGAGCTAAAATTTCTTCTTCTTTTACTAGCATGTTTGTTCGTATAGTTTTATCTCATGTACAGAAGAAATATTCTCTTCTCCCAAGTTTTACATGCTCATTTGATTACGTTTTGATAAAGTGGTAAAAAAGATCATGTCAACAGTGCCCAAAGGAATACTAATGCTTTTTCCATCCACAGGTGCTCCTATTGAGCTGTCATAGCCACAGAGCATATAATTTACTGTTTCTGACTCACAGCAATCTCCATTTCATCACACTGCATGCAACTCTGTTTGCTAGAAACAGCACGAGATAGCTCAAACCAGAGTTACAGCAGCCGTTGTTCAAAGACACGCAGAAAAAGCTCCTTCCATCTTTATCACTTGTTCAATGTAACCCCCTTACCTATGAGTATGCAAAAAAAAAACCACAAACAAAGCAGGCAGTGCCTCCTACTTAAATCTGCTTGCCATCTGTTGCTTGCTGCCAGTGTCCCCGGTTATTTACACAGCCAACACCTAGCAGCAATCAGATACAACCTTCCCACCGATAGCACGGCAGTGTGGATGTACCAGTGAGAAGAAGAAAAGAGTCACAGAAGATGTAAACACAGCGTATGTGGGCTCTCCTCTCAGCCCACATCCAACTGGCGGATCCACCACAGGCTGGCCATGCCACTGAAGCCTGCTGACTCAGGAGATCAGTGCATTTCCTTCTCTCCTTCATTTTATTGAAAAAACAAAACATTAGTGTTGTTCTTACACATTTCGTTTACTGCTAAATACAGAGAAGGAACATCATCCGCCTATACTCTGGTCTTACCAAAAAGAACAACGGGAAACATAATCCTACAAGCATGCAGTTATTTTTTTTTTTTTTTAGAGTACATGCTTATTGCTATTATGAATTTAATGTTCTAAATTTGTTTAGTATCAAGTATAATAAGAGACACAAAGAGTTGACTCTTTCTATTTAGCACCTTAATTTTGCGATTCTGGATGCTGTTTCGGTATTATGTACTAGCATCAATTCAACTAATGTCACACACCTCTAAAACATAAGCACACAGGCAAATCTTAATGTATATTGCACGTTACATGCATACACATCCAGGTATATATAAAATATAAATGCACATCCAAATCCCAGCTGAATGCCCACAGCTGGCTCTTTTACTCTGCACGCTACTTCAACAACTGAGATCTTTCTGCAACCTTTTCTAACAGAAACAAGCAAGAAGACAGCACAGAGGCAAAGATCTGAAAATCAAATCTTGCATTACAGTTTTTCCTTCACATCAAAGAAATAAATTCCCAGAAAACACTATGGGACATGATGTCTTCCCAGTATGATACTGTATGTCCTTCAATCCTAAACTCTGGAAGGCAAAACAGCACGTCAGATTAGAGCAAGCACTGGGTGTGCACTGGACTAGCATGCACGATGAGGAAGGCAGTCCACACGCAGACACAGGAAATTTGCAGGCAAGAATTATGCTTCCACTGACAGATTCTACCTTCAAGAAACAAGCTTCCACAGGTGAGATACTTGGACTACTTTCACCATCTCTGCACTACTCGAGCAATACAATTTCTTACTGCGTGTGCAGTTACCATCAAATACAGTACGAATTCCTAAACCTTTCCTGCCCTTTAACAAATACAGCCTGCGTGGATGAGTAGATTATCCTTGTTCAGCAGCAGGATACAGCGCAAGAAGTCAAGGAGCTGGCAGGTGGAGCAGATGAGGCGGAAGAAGTCAGAGACTTCTGGCTGAGGTTGGGAAGACCGCTGCCAAGTTTTAAACACTGTAGAAGAATCAAGGAAAACACCAGGACACAAAGATCTGCTATTCATACCAAAACTGTTTGGCAAATCTGGTGTTTATTTAGAAAATCATACTGTGTGCATTTCATCAGTAGCATGGACATGCTACGCCTTCTTTCAGCATTCAAAACTGAGCAGCAGACATATATGTCATATTCCAGTTGCTTTTAGAAAGGGTCAGGTTTCTTTAACTGGCGACTTTCTTAGCCTTCAAGCATGGGAAAATTATCTTGTTTGTTTGCTTTTATTTTGACAGAACAGTTTTTCTTCTCAAGGAAAGTATAAACATAACCATCAGGAGAAAAATAACTGACATGACTTTATTTCAGTCGTTCCACAAACCCAGAATAGCTGAAGTTTTTGCCAAAAAAGACCACCAAAGCAGAAAACAATAGCTTTTAAGTCATTCCCTCTCGTCTTTGGAAGACAAGCAAAGAAAAGGGAAAAAGGCAGCCCACACCAAAGAGAGCCATTGTTTTTCTCTGTTTATTTTGCAATATTCTCCAAAGCATCTTGTTGCTAAGAGTGCCTTCTACTGAAAAGCCTGCTCTCACTAGAAAAAAATTTAAGCATAAACACAAAATGCTGTTGAAAAAGGAGTGGAAAGTTAAGAGACATTCTGCTGCTTTCAACCTGCAAAGAGAGTGGGGAGCTTCCAAGGCAGTTACCTCTGGACACAGATGCAACTTCCTACCCTTAATCCCAGCCCTCAGCTCGAGCTCTTGTAAAAGCTGAATTGGCCGAAGAGGACAAAGGGAAGCACACACTCTGTCCACTTTGGGAAATACTGTGTTTTCACCCGAACTATGGCTCTTGAATGGAGCAGCCGCCAGAGGGGGCAGGACATCCCGACGCTCTCCAGGAGGACACTTTATTACAAAAAACCTGTCTGTCTCAATTGCTTTTAGCCCACCATGGCACTGCATTGGTTTGGTAAAGAAAAGTAGTAGGAGATGCTTGTAACAATACTTCTGCAGCAATGGCAAGCCTCTGTAAAAAAACAGGCAACAGAAACAGTGGGCTTTTAAGCAGTACTGTTGCCAGTAGTGCTGGCAACCCCAAATACAAAAACTACAGAGAAGTCATCTTCTCAGAATAGGCAATTGTTGAAAGTGACTAAACAAATTGCTCCAACCCACATGCCCCAGTCCCCAAGGAGCATACTTCTGTAAGCTTCTAGGCCCTAAACCTGATGCAGCAACCTTAACAAGACATCATGCAGAGATATGATGGCTACTACCACTACATTAACAACTTCATTTTCCTAATCTTGACCAGCTGACCCAGCTGATCACATTGCAACAGTTCCTGTTAGCCAGCTGCCCCAGATCAAAGAGCCCCAAATTTCCACTTCACATTATCAGCGTACATAGGGCCCTACGTCAAACAAAACTGCACGTTCCCTGGGCAAAAGATCTGCAGCTGTGTGGGATTTTCAGTGCTCGTTTTATTTGCACTGAGATAAGCTATAGCAGCCTGTGGTGTTGCCGTATTTCTGCCTTCCATTTCGTTAAGGCAGGATGTGGCTCTCAGAGACTCCTGTTTCTTTATAGTGCTCCTCTTGGGTGAGGAGTCGTAACAATGCAAATCAGTTCCAGGGTATGCAATCTACTATAAATTTCATTCAGTTTGATTAGGAACTGCTATACAATAAAAACTGCAAGACCGAACATTTATCTATATATTTCAGTACTGTAGCAGCAGAGTCCCTTATCAGTTGTTTAAAAGGCAGAAAGCATGAGGAGAGATTAATGAGAGGCTTTGAAGAAGTTTTTCTCATTTAGGGTAACGTATAGCTATCCCTGCTCTCCAAAAGGCCACAAAACCAGGACACACACCAAGTTTACAACCATAAGGGCAGACGGTTTTTATACCTTCTTTAAATTCTGCAGAATGCTGCTAAATTCCAGAGCAGTAAATTGGGGAAAAGAATGGATTACACAGCCCACTGCCCCCCAAATGAAATGTCACTGGCCTGTCCATTTCAATACCAATGGTAACTGAGTCTTGCAGGCACACAGCATTCTTGCAGTGTTTTAGTCTTGGAAGTAATGCTTTCTTCACTCCTAAGCACGACTGATATATGGCCAAGGGAAAACAAAAAAAAAGAACAAACATGTAAATATGTACAGAAGAATTCATTGAACCTCTGGGCGAGTATTTAACCTTGAGACCTACTGACCACCATACAGCTTCTAATTATCCAAAGGCCATATTTTTCAATTGCTAAAGAGATTAACAGTGAACTATAGTCACCTTTAAAGCCTTCCGTGTACTTGTGTGCTATATAAATGAAAAAAAGAATTTACTGGACAACAGGGGCCACATCTACTGGTGCTACATTTGCTGCCAATTTGTTTTTGTGGCTGTGAATTTCTAGCCTCTCGTTCTTGCTCCTGTGTTACTCCTGCAACTCAACAGCAAAATTGTGTGGGCATCAGTGTAAGCACACGTGCCAGTCATAAGAGAGGGGCTGATGCAGAAAAATGAGATAAAGGAAGGACTGTGTAAGCTCTCTGCTCCTCAAAATGGTCCATGTTGGAATAACTTCAACCAAGCTCAGCACTGGTTCCCTGTTCTGAGGCCATGATCAATAAACAAAGTATGTGAGCAATCATATATGCAGCATATCCATACGTTAAAACACTTGTATCTTCTAAAATTTAAGCATGCATTTGTTTCTAAAGCTGTTTTTTCATGAAACGAACAACTTCTGAAGGTGCAAATCAGCACATCTTTAGACAAGACATTGCAGCTGGTCAGTGCAACGTCATTCTTAGATGATGTACTTCAGGCACATAGGACTAAAGCAGGCAGAGCTCCCAGAATCACAGTGGGAGCTAAGAGGAACCCTACTACTTAATTTTCTTGATAATTTCATAGAGTGAAGTACCAATTAACTTGACTCGTCTTTTTGATAGACTGAAGATATATAACCACAAGATACCTCCCTCTCCAGGTATTTCAGAAATGTTAAAATTTACATTTCTGAAAAGCATTTCAGACATTGCCAGCATTACCAATAAAAAGAAATCTTTCAAGAGCATGGTACTGCCACTTCCTTCCCAGAGACATAGCTTTCCTGTATAGGCTCTGCTTATTCCTCAGGAACACAACAGAGCTCAGTCTGACACTAGGTTTCTTTGCCATAGAGTGCTGATACACAACAATAAATGATATAAAAAAATAATATAAGAAGAACCATTTTAAGTTTTCTATCAGGCTTGCCTTATTCTTCCCTTCCTGTTGAACAACAGTTTCCTAAAGTTGTGCATTCCTGGCCACAGGCAGGGATAATTTCAGGCTGAGTGCAGGGGATATCACTTCCACCATTTAAGCAATTTCCTTTGACCTACACGGTACAAACTAATGCATTGTAGAAACAGCCTTTGTTACGTGCATTTCAGATAATCATGCACAATTTTTGTGAATTCACAACCTATTTTGTAACTTGCAAAAAATGTAATCTCTATTTGTGAAGTACTAATATTATATAGCAAGAAAATCATTTTTGGACACCAAATATTTTGCAAATCTCACCATGCCTTTCCCTCCAACAATCCTCCACCAACCCCACCCCGATCCAGGGGCAATTAGAAGTTTTTGGAATTTGCATATCCAAAACAGAACCCTTCTATTTTTGAGATGGCAAAAATCAACAACAGTCTGCAGGGTAATCTTACACATTATATGCTTGGAAGTCAAGTCTCACGTAACGCGCGTGAGACATGAATTCACAATAAGGTGCTGAATGGGAGTATCAGCTACAGACATTTCCACTTCCGTAGCACAGGAAACTAATTCAGCTTTAAAATAAACTAACAAGAAAAAAAATATTCTTAATTACTTCATCCTGTGAACCCACTGACAGCAATGCTGACAGCACAGCTTCTATACCTCCACATATTAATCTGGAATCTAGGTATTGTTGTTAGCGCAAGCAAATGCATAGGTCTGTAGTTTGGGGGGAATTTGGAGAACAGGGGGATGAAGACATACAGAAAGAAAAATGCTTATTGTAATAACCGATTGAAACACACTCAATCATAAAAGAACAACATCTATGAAAAGAGAATAAATGTACAAGGCAAATAATATTTATTTCTCTTCAGATACCACTGAAATAGTCAATAGATTGTTGATGGAATATTTTTTGGTCCCATGTCAGCATTTATGCTGATTTTATTCTCCAAATTATCCCCAATTATCCCCAAATTGTTTACCCAGTCCAAATAAAGAGAGCTAGCATGAGAACATTCTTAAACCTCAATTGTCTGTAGCAAGTACTGATTTTATAGAAAAGTGCATTTGAAATTAGCCTATTAACAAAAGATTTTCCTCCAGTGACATTGATAATTCTGCCCAATAGCCACACAAAAATAAAAAATTCTAGGAAAGCAAATAGAGCAACTGCTTCTCACATACACTGGATTTTCTGTAAAATCTACAACACGGATTATCCTCCTGAAGGTCTCTTGCTCTGTACACTAAAATCACAATCACAGAATTGTCTAGGTTGGAAGAGACCTCAAGATCGTCAAGTCCAACCTCTGACCTAACACTAACAAGTCCTCCACTAAACCATATCGCTAAGTTCAAAATAAAGATTACAAGGTTCAGAAACATCATTAAAAGGAGTTGTCTGAAGATCTGAAAAATGGAATTGTTTAATATTGTCGGCATATACCAATAAACTGTTGGAATCTAAGATAACCCTGATCCATTGACACTGAATACACGTTTAAAAGTTGTGGATGATATATGATAGTGATCAGCATCCAAAGCTCATTTTTTAAGATACGAGTCACCTGGCATTTTGAAAACATTTTACTGAGGTGTGAGATGAGTTCATCCACATCCCACCCCAAGGCAAACATTAAACATCTACCAAATCCTCTTCAAGGTACCTTTGTTATGGTGTAACACATGCATGTAATATGAACATTTGTGTCCTTTGGTCCTTGAGGACCATCCTGACCAGAAGTCAGGATACAAAACAATGTTTTATAAAGGGGGAAGATAGGAGAGAATGAAAGAGGGGGGACAATAAGGAAATAACAGGTAACAAAACACCAACACCATCTGCTGGGAGAGGAGTGGCAGGCAACACTTGTAGAGCACGAGGCTTTTACACCACTTTGTACGAACCTCAAGCACGCTCAACAAACACGAGCACAGTTCGCAATGCACAGGTTGGTGTGTTATGGTTTAGTTAGAACTTGAAAGCTATGGATGACTTCAACACAGCTTACAAAACACAAACATACATGAATCGTAATAAAAATACCAGGTCTCTTTGTGAACAAAATCAAAGCTGTCACAACTCTAAGAAATGCTTTAAAAATGGCCATTGATATTACAAACATACACCTTTCATTCTTCTCATCTGCCCCCCCTGTTTTAGGGAAGAGCTGACTGCGCCCATCTTTGGGCTCCTAATTACAGTATTTCTCAAAATCCTCTCATCTGTTTTTCTGAACATTCAGCACATGTACTTCCTCATCCTTTCAGGCTCTCAGAAAACACACAATTGAGAGCAGCTATTATAAAAGTAATTTTTAGCAGCTTCTAGCTTTGACATCAGGTTAGTGTATCCAGTCCTCAGTCTTTTAAACGCCCATGTGTCTCTCATTCAGTTGCTCCTCACGGAAGCAGTTCCTCTCTACTGTCCAAGGAGAGATTTCAAAGGCCAGCAGCTTTAAACAAATGGCAAGAAGATGGCAAAGCCATAAGCATCCTGAAAAGCTGAAAACAAGGGATCCCCTGATTACCACAGAAAAAACATGGGTTCCTGGGCACCATGGTAATGCTGTCAGAGACCATTCCAATTCCTCAGCACCTTGGAGAAACAGCTCTCCCTTCCATGTGCACCCAGACCTCTCCTCTTCCCCACCCCACTCCTGTGCATACGCCGAAGAGGTGCCAGAGGATCCATCACAGGCATCCAACTTCTGTAAACACATTAATAAGTACCTCTGCTTTGCTAGGGTGTCAGGAGCATAATGACACCCCTCAATTAAATAGTTCTTGGTGATGGATCCACCAACCCCAAAGCAGTGGACAGGAACTGGAGAAATGAAGCGTCCCCAGAGTCACAGCGGCAGATAGCACGCATTTCCCAGAGTGGATGCTGGTGCTCTGCAGAAAGTTATGCCTGTTACTGCTGGATACACGAGGCGTGCAGCATCCTCCTGTCTTGTCATTCACTGATGCCTGTCCCAATCTGGTAGGGACACTGCTCCAAGCACTGTCCAGACCTGCTTAAACAGAGGAGGTGGTGGACTACAGCAGGAGCCCCACACTCTCAGGTAGCCTATTCTCAGGTGAGTTTCATCATTCCAGTTTAGTGATTACTGTGTGTTTCTTCAGATGTACTCAGAATCACCTAGACCTTCAATGAAGTCCTAGAAAGGTCTTGAAAAGACCTCCCAGACCACCAAGTCCAACCATCAACCTGAAAGGCTGACAGCCTTATGGCGAGTGACAAAGCCAGCAGTATTTGCCATCAGATCAACTGTGGCATCCAACCATGACATTTTCAAAGCCCTAGGTAAGAGGAGAGATTTTTCCAAAGCTCTAACTTTGATCCCAAGTTCCACATTTCTATTAGTTTCTGCACTGTAAATTTGCAGTGCAGACAATCATAAAATGAACGCTGAGGGAACAATTTATCATGAGAAAGTTATCAAAATGCTGAGCTTGTTTCCAGGTATTTATATCCCATCACTCTAACAGGAAGAGCAAACAGTATTTTAATAATAAATAACATCACAGCACTCTGTTCACTCAAAAATTCTTGTAAATGATTTAACACAGATGTGCACAACCTGAATCAATTTTCACATGTAGATCTGCGATATTGACTGCTTGGGTTTTAATGCAAGACAGACTGCATGATGAATATAAATTTATCACCTTAAGAAAACAATTTACATTAATTTTAGCTTGCCTCATGTAAATAGAAACAAAATGTTATCGGTGAAGAAAATAATCAAATAGCTTATTTTATGCATACAACATTCTGTCTAGGAGGAGAATGCAGCAGAACCACCTTTGTAGGAAACACAGTGCTTGAAATTTACCTACAGCTTTTAGAATGTGAATCACCATGTTCAAAGACACATTAAAAAAGCAAAATATTTATGATGATGAATTTCCCATAATTCAAGAATTAGTGAATATCCAGTAAAAATATCAACCAGCATATAACAGGTAGTAATTGGTTATGTACAGTGAAGAACTAAATTGCATTCCTTGCTATGATGTAACATTTGAAGATCAAAAGTATAAGTGGTGTCAAAAAGGAACCGAAACCATAAAAGATAAAGCACTGGGTAACTATTTAACAGAAACTTTCATATCAGCCTCCAAGAAGTTTCTAAGGTGTTGGCTGCAGAGGATAAGCAATCCTTTTTAGAATTAAAAATTAAAACTTCATAGAGGTTTCTTGCATACTTCTCTGAAGGCATTTGTAGGTAACTGTAAGAACCAGGTTACTGAACAAGATGATCCTTTTGTCTGATCCAGCATAACTTGCCCATGGGCATGAAAATTATTAACTTCTTGTCCAGTATTTTTCAGTTTTTCAATGGGGCACAGATAAGCCAGTATCGTGGCTCCAAAAGTCTGAGGCAGTACACGCTTTTAGTTACTGGAGTGACTGTATCACCCATTCAACATCTTCTGCAGGTTCTGATCCAACCACATTTTCTACAATAACCTCAACAAGCTGACTGAGGTGGTGATTCATGTACAAAATCAGTGCAACACCCCCTTAAAAAGCTTAGAATAAAAATAAATAAATAAATAAAGATAAGCAGTAGGAAAGAAAATGACCAGTGAGATTTGTTGCATTCAGCTTTTAATATTACAGTGTGAAATTTTCAGCTTGACTTTTGTTGAGCCTTTCACGTTGGCCTCAAATGCAGCTGCTTATAGCCATGTTCCTCTGGTATCAATATGGCAGGTATAGGTTTGTTCCGTCATATTTGAAAAAAAAATCACAGACCAGTTGAGTTCATCTTCAAAGCATCTTATTTGGAACTCCATTAAATCTTGATAAAAGATCCTTAATTCTCAAGTCAGAATGTCAAATTGATGTTTTTAGAATAACATGCCCAGTCCACACAGAACTGCTGATTTCCAACACCTGACGCAGTTAGCGTAACACAGTACTACATCAGATGATCAACTTAATACTGATACCCATAGAAGTCTGTGTCTTTCAAAAATCATAGAGCATTGGAGGAAAAAAATGAAGTTTTTCTGCTCTGTGTCATCATCTACTAAATCTAGGCTTCCCCCCAAAACTTAAGTTGGTCTTTCACTGAGGGGAAGGATGGCTGCCAAGCATAAAGCACGGATCAACAGATGATACATTGTCTTCTCAAGTCTGCAGTTGGAATGCTTCAGTAACTTTGTGCATGCTGTTTTTCACGGTAAGAGTAAAAATCTTGGCTAGAAATTCAGCTGATGCTTCTACTCCAGTTGAAAAACTGAGTATGTGAAGCAGAACTGCCCAATGATAAGGTTGAAGGGTCCAGGCTTTTTTAGATGAGCAAAGAGGAGGCAAACGAGCTATCTACACAGCTGCCTGAAGGGTAGTAACAAAGATCACAAATGCAAATTCTTCCTGGTATTAGCAGACAACATAACAAGGGGCAATGGTCACAACTGTGGCGTGGGAGGTTTAGGCTTAAAGTGAGGAAAAATTCCTTCACTGGGAGGTAATGCAGGGCTGGAACAGGTTGCACGCAGAGGCTGTAAATCCTTCTCTTTTGGAAGACTACTTATGACATGACTAGAGGAAGCTTTGGTGGATGGATCTAGTCTTGGCAGAAGTCCTGCTTCAAGCTAGAGGCTGGGCTAGGTGAGCCCCAGAGCTCGCTTCCAGCCAACGCTGTCACACTTCAGAGCCACGAAATCACCAGAGCAAGGACAGTATATGATGCCCTATGCAAAGCACTGTATTTAACTAGAGATGATAAGCATCAACAGAAGATATTTACGTCAAATGTCTTTAAGCACTATCAAAATAAAAATTCACGCTGCACGTATCGTATGAAATACTTATTGAAATGCGTGCTCTGAATTACATTAACTTTTCACAGAACGAGGGTTAATACCACCTCTCTCTTGTTTCCAGACTTTAAGTCAAGGGTAACTATTTTCAACTTTATTTACAAATACTAAACTTGTTTCATCTGAGAACAACAGCCACTGTGGTAAAAACTTCTTCGAATCACAGAATGGCTTTTGTTGGAAGGGACCTTAAGGGTCCCAAGTTCCAACCCCCGGCTGTGGGCAGAGCCCAGGTTGCTTGCTCAAGGTTCTTGCAATGATGTTCTGACTCACGCTGCCCTTTGCTGTCCATCCCCTGTATTTATGCAACAACCCTGAGTTATTACTTGTTACCTTGACAGGAAGCGATTGATTGCAACACCCAGTTAACAGCATGGTTTTGGACCATCATCACTCCCTGGGTTCTTCTCTTTGGCTATCATCTCCCCACTCCTTATGCAACAATTCATTTTTGTGCCTTGCTTTGGCTATAAGCTAAGTGAAGAAGATCTATTTCATCACATAAGTCTTTTATTATTAGTCCTTCTACAGTCTCTTGGCTAGGAAAAGACTACTCCCTGTTGGCTATCACAAATTATTCAGTTATTTTCCTTAGAGCAGCTTTTATTTTTAGAAGGCTTGTTTCTTCCGAAGACACAACATTCTTTGTGGTGCAGTCTGTGCTCTTTCCCAAGGAACTGCAAGAAGTTTTTTTCTTGCCACAGACAGCACACTTCAATTTCAAGAAAGGATAATGAGTTTCCACATACGGTTATGTTATTATATTCCACAAAAATTCTAGTTAGCTTCTTATATTTATCTCAAGCAAGCTAGATTCAAAGACTAGGAAATTTAGTGGAAACATGTAAAACAACTTCAGTGGGTTATGGGAAAGGCCTAACCAGGTAATTTTTTAATACCTACATTATACAACATATTAGCACTACTTTGATATTACTTAATAAGAACTGCATTATTTGTGCTCTTTAAATTTTAAGTCTTTTACTGTGGTGGGGCCTCAAATAATTATCAGGACTGTAGCCCTTGAGCCTGCATTGAGACTGCAAAAACCATGAGACCAAATCCCAAAAGAAACAGGTAAGGGATGTCCAGCCAGCAATTAGCCCTACCACACCTGAACTTGTGCTCTGACTGATTAAATAAATAACCAACACCCACAACTCTCTTCCTCAAACTTTTTGTGAGTGCTTCTTGTTTGCACATGGACAGACTGGCAGATCATAACTATACCTTACGCATTTATTCAAGACAGGTGATCTGTTTTGTCATGTTTATCTTTCTTCCTAACAGACGAATAATGGTTAACATATACCATTACGAATAACAGATGATAAATGATTACTTTTGCCACAGATGAGCAGAACAATTTCCAGATCAGAGCTGAAAGACAGAGACATGCAGATGATGAAGTTCCCAGTTGAACAGTGATTTCTATTCCGTAAGAAGAAGAGCTTTCCACGTCTTAAATATAAGGTTTATTTAAGATTATAGGAACACAACACCTAACTCTTTCAGCCACCTTTTTCCTCATCACATTTTCTCACTACCCAGGGTCACAGGCACCCCCTGGGAGCTGCTATGTTCAAGCTGTTTATGTCACGATCTAGTGACCCCTAAAGGAGTTCAGCACTTCATCAATGCTGAATTTCATGAAGAATCTCACATCACCTTATTCTTTTGTTCTCAAGGCCAAACACACATTTTGCATTAACTTCGGAACAACTGCTGCGCATTCTTGTATCAAATTCTTATCTGAAAAAAATCCACGATGCCTGCAAATTACCATTCACTAAGTTTCATCAGCCACACTATGCAAACGTACCCCAGTAATTTCTCAGCATGTTGAGCAGGGAGATATTTAACCTTAATGTGTTAGACTGGATACAGCTCATGGTTCTCAACTTCGAAAACAAGTCAGCACCAGTTTGATGTGGGAGTGCAAAGTGTTGACCCAACTGTGAACTAGGTCTTGTTTTGGCTAAAAAGCAAAGCATTCAGTCAATCAACCAACCAAAAATTGATAATTGCATCCATAATCTAAAATTGCCCACTAGAGCTGAAGAAGTTCCAGAAAACACTTGAAATACTGTAGAGAAGCAGATACAAAACACAACCAGAGATGTCAGCATAGAAAAAGTTGTGTGCAAAATTCACAGCCACTACATAGGAACAAGCCACAGACAAGCATTTATGATAAAAACAAGCAATATTGAATTAAATCAGAGCCTTTCCTTGTATTAATGACCATCTATACTTTTAAATACACACATAGTATAAATCACAAGAGCTCTTCATTATGAACTCAAATTTTGTTACTGACTTCTGTATCTGGCTTTCTTTTTTTAATTTAAAGTAAGGAAACATCTTCTACATCCATAACAACTACTCTTTCTCTAGGAACACTGACCAGAATTCAAAGTGAAATAATATAGATATTAAGTGTATTTAAAATTGCGTGTGCACTTTCGGTAACACCAGAATACTGAGATTCTCTCTCACTCCTAATGCGACAAGCCTTTTGTGCTTAGACACACAATTAACCAAAGCATTTCACAACTAACATTTACTATACTCACTTACTCACTATAAAGCTTCCTTATTTGAGTCTGTACTCATAAAATAAAAAGCTCACCAAAACAGAAAAGTACACCAGATTAAAGTCCAAAGTTAGACTGGACAGAGCATGCAAGTATATAGAAAAGATGATCTTAGGTTGGTTGTTTTGTTTTCTTTTTCATCATTCACTTCATTAAAAACAAGCTAAACAAAAAGATTATAATCATAAATTTAAAAAGAAAAATATCCAGTAAAAATCCAGTGTTCTCTATGACTTCTCTGAGTAAGAACCTGTATGGCAGGCATATGCAACATGAGGGTATAATCAATCACGTTATTTTAAGATGAAATCTATCATGTTATTTTACTTACTTATATAAAAGGTTTCCTGCAAGACTGGCTTCCTTTCCCACAGCAGGTGGCTAGGAGATTCAGTTTAATGAACCCATGTAGCTAATTTTATTCTTCCCAATTTTTAAAGATTATATCCTATTCTTCTTTCCTACCACTTAAAGAAATAATATATATAAAAAAAAAAAAATCAATCATCATTTTCTCAAAGGGAAAATCATTTCATTAGGAGATTCTCAAATTGCTCTACTTGTTACCTTCTCCCAGTTTCCCAGAATGAGCTAATCAAAAAGCTTTCTTGAATTCAGAGAAAACTCATCCCACTGGCGTACGGTGGGGTAAACAGGCAGTCAAACAAAATAGTTAAGCTACCTAAGATGTCTGCCACGGACAAGGATAGTTCTGTTCCCACCTCATCTGGTCATATCTCCAAGTTGCCATTCCCTGCTTTTAACATCAGTTCTGGCATTTTTCTACTGCTTCAGCAGGCCTCTAAAGCTCATTGAACCAGACAACAACAACAAGACACACACACAAATCTAGACACAATGGAAAAAAAAAAAAAAAAAGAAAGAAAAGGAAAGAAAAATTACACCAAAACAACAGGCAAGTAGATTTCTTAACAGCTCAGCCTACAGTTTCACGGCAACCTAAGCCAAACTAACTCCTGGCTGGCACAGTGCCTTACCTCCCTCCGGCTGCATGTTCCCACTCTCTTTTTTTATGCCAGCTTCAACACCATCAGAACCTGTAGAAAACTTTGCCAGCAAGCTGAATCAGCAGAACTGCATCCACCAAAGAGAACAAGAAAAATAGCTTCCTGCTGGGCCAGTGCACCAGAACAGGTTGGTGCAGGTCCTAGTAAGCACAAGAACTCCAAGAGAGGCCCCAGCAGCCAGCAGGGAGATCAGCCCAGGCTGCCACACAGCCACAGCTTCAGTGACTTTGCTCACCAGCAGGTCGGACGAGCAGCACAGCTGACACACGGGAAGAGCAGAAGCGCAGGTCCAAGGAAGGGATCACCCTTCTCGCAGCAGCAAGCTGCTAGATGAGCCTAACCTGCTTCATCCTCTTGTATCTGTGGTAGCACAACCAGGACTAGCTCCCAGGAAAAATACTGCTTCTTCGTTCAGTGACGTCCTGTGTTTTCGTTCCTCAATAAAACAGCGCTAATTATACCTGAGTGTTTATTAAGTCAGAAGCATTTCTGAACTTTCACCCTTCAACTACCTCTCGCTTTGCAAACGCAAGTCCTGTATGTGCGGGACAAAGGTGAGCAACTGCCCTTACTTCCACGTATATAAGCTGAACAGACCAGAAATTTAATATACTCGTATTCGCAATTAGCTTAACAAACTAAAATGCTTCAACTGGCAGCTGGCTAAGACGCTTTTTTTAAACTTGGAAATATACCCAGTAAGTTATTTAACACTTACGTATGTTACCATTTTGTCAGTGTAACTGCACATAACACACAAAAAAGCACTTATTTTCAACAGGCTTGGATATTAATGTATAAGGGAATTATCAAATAAAGGAAGGGCAGCACACTCATCCACTTGAAATGATATGCTTCATGGATGACTTAAAAAACACTCTGGGAGTGTTTGTGCCCTGCTTTCCACTGTGCAGTCTTTCAAACAGATGGAAGGAAGGAGAGACAGCCAAAGCAGAATGCTAGTCATCCACACCTACTTTACACTAGTAAGGTAAACAGTGCCAGGCCCATTTTGGAGGGGGCTTGTCAGGACATAATAATGAAAAGTTTTATAAAAGGAAGAGAAGGGCCCTTTATTACTGATTAGTAGCATTTCAACCAAGATAAACTCTGGGAACAGAGTTGGTTTCCAGAGTTTACAAAACATTTTGCTTCACAACATGAAAGCAATGATTATATACGTACATACATGAACATAGAACCAAATAGATGTTCTCCACCAATAAATATCTCCAGAAGAAACAGCTTTAAAAAACAAGTATCAGAACTAGCAGCTCACATGTTTGGCTACTGAGGAAAGGGTACGGGAACCAACACTGGTTTTCCCTCCTGCCCTCGATGAGGCGAAATCCTGCACACGTGCCAAGCCATGCTGGCTCCTGCTAATCCTGCACCTGCCCAGGAATGCACTGACATAACCAGGGTTGTGGGAAGCCACAGGGCCTGTGTGTTGCAAACTCTGCTCTGCATTGGGAGCCCTCAAATTGCTGTTTTTCTCATCTGCAAAAGAATACTCCTGTTGCTCAAATGGATACAAAACCACATGACTTGTAAAAGTGATTAGAGCATTATGGTTTTATCATAATTAGTAGTTGCCAGAATATTTGGAATTAAACTTTAAATATGCAGTGTAGCTGATATTTTCCCTGGAAACAGACTTTAAGAAAACAGTTTGTTCTGGAAGGATTTTTACAGCGAAAGAAGAGGAAAATGCTGCATTGACCAACTTTGTAAAGATAGAGAATGTGATATAAGCATTGCTTGTCAATTTAATGACAATCAAATTAATGAAACTACTTCAACTGCTGCCAAGATCCACTGGATGTCATTTTATCAAACAAAAGTTTACTGCAACCTCCAGGTCTATGTATGAAGCCATATCAACCTGTTTGCTCCCAAGCTCCTGTCTCCATGCCTTCCTGTACACAACAGCTCTCACCTCCCGTTTGCCAAGGCCTGCAGTCCTTACCTGCACGAAAACCATTATATGCAATTTTATATATAACTTTTATACCTAGATGTTCCATCAATCTTGACGTTTACAAGAAGCAACAGTAACGTATTTAGTTTCCTGGTAAGGAGTGTGTGTATGTTTCCTGGTAGAGACGTCTGGATGCGTCTCTGGTGGACAACGCGTGCCTGCCTCAGTGCTAGCCTGGAGGAGCAGGCTTTCGGAGCCAGCTTCCTGTCCACTCTCCGAGAACACGCTTTCGGCTCACGCTGGGCAGCTGTACAGGTGCACCTGCCCTCAATTAACTCCAGCTCAACAGACTGGGATGAAATGCTCCAGCAGCGCTGCTGATGTGACCCAGCCCCACAGAGAAACCCAGTCCCACCAACCAGGCTGGTCCCAAGTCATGGTGCGCTGTGGGGTCACCGGGTCCTTGGTGCCAGCTTTCCCACCCCACACGCCCATGCTGGTCAGGACGGGCTCCACAGACCACACGGTGACCCCTGGTCCTCCTGTGGTGGCCCCGGGCCCCCTCACGGTGCCCTTCGCCCTCCCGCCCCCCCCACGGGCACCTGCAGCCTCGCCGCCCCGCGCCCCCGGCCCCTCACCTGCCGCCGAGCCCAGGGCACCCCTGCGGTGCCTCCTGCCCAGCTCCCGCAGCTCCTCCTCGTCCTCCTCCAGCCTCCAGGCTTCGGCCATGGGCGAGGGGCCCGCGGGCGGCGGCGCTCAGCGAGCAGCGGGGGCTGCCATGGCCGGGGGGCGGCGGCTGAGGCCGGCGCCTTCCCCTCAGCGCCGCCCGGGCCTGCCCCGCGCTGCTGGGGGGGGAGCCGAGGAGGAGGAGGAGGAGGAGGAGGAGGAGGAGGAGGAGGAGGAGGAAGAGGAGAAGGGCAGCGGAGGCCGGCCGCCCGTCCTGCCCATCCGCGGCTGGCCGCCGTCAGCAGGAAGCCCCGCGGCCGCCTGGCAGCGCCGCCGAAGGGGGCGGAGGAGGCGGCGGGGGGAGGTACCTGGCGGCCGCCGCCGGGGGCACCGCCACCTCGGCCGCCCCTTGGAGAAAGAGAAAAGTTGAACGAGGCGATAAAGGGCCGCTGACGGCGAGGGGGGGGCCGGCTGGGGGCCGGGGAGGCTCGTTGAGGGGCAGGCTTTGTGGTAGCAGGGCCGGGGGGGGCAGACATGCAGCCCGCCCGCAGCCTGGGGGCTCCCTGGGCGAGGGGAGGCCCTCAGGTGATGGCCAGCCCTACCTCCAGGCTTGCAGGCTGTGGGGTTTGGCTTGGCCTTCAAACTACTTCCAGATAAGCCATCTCAGGGATGCACTTGCAACCCGTAGGTACACACTTGAAGCACAGAAGTGATCTGCACAGTCTGGCTGTGCTTCAAGTTGGACGCTTTAAACGCAAGCCGTAGTCTAAGTTTTTTTGCCCCCCCTTTTTTTTTTTCCTCCTTTCCTGGGCCTCACTTGCCCATAACTAGAATTGCAATAAGATTGCTTCTTTGTGTAATGTTATTGTAAAACCAAGTCATAAATATTTGCACAGGTGAGTCCACACTGGGCATTGCTGAAAGAAAGCGCACGAGGAAGTAAAATTCAGCTTCAAAACAGGTGAAAAGTGGACGCTAAATAAAGTATGTGGCCACAAATTAGGCCAGGAAGATACAACAAAGCACTGAGTAATCCTAATGTTGAGCAATATCTGTGGTGACTCACTAAGCACCATCTACTCTGCTGAAAAAAAGTACCACGCAGGAAGAAAAAATGTATCACAATACGTAAATACAAGTGAATAGCTACGCATTTCTTTGTGTTTCTGTGCCTGACTTTACAACCATTGCTCCTTAACAGTTGTTCTGTTTTGGTTTTCCTCTTTAAGAGCTTAGTGTTCAAGGGGCTTAATAGTTATACATTAGGAGGACAAGGCTTTATGCTATAAAGGCACGTAAAGCCAGGCATAAAACTGAATGTACAGTAGGACTATATTACAAACAAGTTAAACCTGCCACTACAGGTATGTGTTCTCAAAAGCTTCATGCTTCAGATGACTTCTGCATGGGTGGATTGCATGTTAGCCAAAAGATCTCACCTCACAAATTCCAGCGCCAGATCAACACCTTGTACTTGATCTAAACTGGATAGGCATTTCCCCAGTGGGGTGCTTCTGCTGCAGATACTCTACAGGGGTGTGCCACGCAGCCTCACCTGCAACAACAACAACAACATAATACACAAAAAAAGAAGCTCAAACACAAAAAGTATGAGGAACAACACAAGAGAAGAGTAAAATTGATGGTATGTGTGTGTAAGACAAAAATTCTCCCACATGAAACAAATGGGATGTGTTGTTTGTATTCTATTTCTTCGCAATGGAGCCCAAATGCAGCAGCTGTATTCAGCTGCTAAACACCGCTAACCACAGCATGACAAGAACCATCCATTTTCTGCTTCCTGAATATTTATTTTTATTACTATGTGGTTTATTTCTGGGGTGACGGGAGAGAGAAAGAAAGGAAGCTTACTATCTTGAAAATTACCAAGGAAGGAAAAAAAATCAGGAATACATGTATATGATAGAACATTATATAAATCCGAAGAATCTGGAAAGTTTAATTAAACTTCCAAGCATATAAAACTGAAAATTACATTTGGAGAGATCTTGGGTCTAAGAGAAATATGCAGAACAGAATCATCCCAGCTGTGACTAAGGAAACATTTCCCAAAATACCAAAAAAAAAAAAAACAACAGAATATGAAAGGATCCTGGGTATTTAATGTTGACAATCATCAAGAGTTTGTTAGAGATCACAGAGTTAGCTTAGTTCACCAAGACTGTATCAAAGCCCAAGTTTTGCCAGCTCTGCATCATGCAGCCAAAGTAAGGTTTCTGGAGATGGAGGTCCAGACAGAAACGTGGTAACAGTTGGGGCCCTAAAATTATACAGGAAGTAATTATGGACACCATGGAAAAACGGATAACAAATGTAATAAAAGCAATCCTCCACATTCTCAATATGGCTGAGATGCACTTAAAAGTACCCAGAGAAAGGCCTATGCGCAAAGGAAAGCACAATAGCTAGGTTATACAATGTGATGAAGTCTCTGAAGTACCAGCGTGGCCATATACCAGGCTCTGCCAGCAAGAAATGCAGCTGGGACAGGGACTAAGTTTCAGAGTTAAAGAAGTGTTCAAGAGGTGCCTTGAACTGATGGAGGATAGATTTCACCAGAAAGCAAGAGGTCAAACTGATACAATTCTGAAGTGGATACAAGATTCAGGTAGGGATAACCAGCATACTACTGGAAACTATTGGAAACAGTTTCCAAGCAGTACTACTTGAAACAAACAAAAACTGCGGTGTTTAAACAAAATTAAAATGCAAAGCAGCATTGCATGAACTACTTGAATCAGATTTCCAAACCCTTTCTTGCAAAAGCCACACAATAACAGCTCCAGCTGGAGGCTGCTTACCAGAAGGTAGAGCTCGTCGGGATATGTTGTCCACAGGTACTCTGCTGTGTGCAAACGCCACAGGCATTCAAGCTTAGTTTTTTTTCTGGGTGGTGTGGGCTTCAAATGCCTGTGGAACTAGTGCAGGTAGGGTAATATACAGGGATGTGCAGGCTGGTATATTCTCATCCTCTTCATTTCTCTCAACAGCAAAATCTGCTAGTATGCAAGGACTGTAGGGGCACAGAGGCAGAGGGTGGCTGGCCAGATCTCCATTTCTTACAGGTAATTATTACAAGCTTGGTACATACATGGTGCTGACATCGTGCTCCTGAGCACCAGCAGCAGCTGCAGTTTAGCAGGCCCAGTGACACATCCTGACACAGCCCTGTACCTGGGCAAGCAGTTTCTAGGTGGAGAGCGCTGTGCTTTTGGGGCTTTAGAGAAGCAGCAAAGTCAGTTGTCAAAATAATCCAAACAGCCAGAGTTGCTGGCTGATCTCAAAATAGCCTAGGCCAGACTGAGTAATTTGTGATAATTTGACTCAGATTGGAACACAAAAAGAGAGTTCTGCTGGATTACCACACCCAGGGGAAGAAGGAAAAAAAGGTGGTGGAGGGTGTGTGTGTGACTGGACCTGATATTGTTAAGTACAGCAAAAATGAAAGCCATGCAGGAAATTCTCTCCAGAAATTCAAAGAGAAAAGCTCCTCTTTTACTTCTCAGCAAACAGAAATTATCAAAAAGGAAGAAAAAGGGGGAGAAAAGGTAAATAAAGTTCCAAAAGTTAAAGAAAAAAAAGGGAAGAGCACTTGCTCCCTTCTCACATAGTTGAGAAAAACACATCAGCATGTGGCATATGCTGCTCTGAAGCCCTGTGTGAAATACAATATACTTGTGTCTTACAAGCAGGATGAAAGAAAAAAATTGCATTCTTGTACTTCAGTGAGAATCTCTGCTGTGTACATGTGCGTAGGAATAAAAAGCCTTTGTATATTTTCATAGCTATACTTCTCCAAGAAAACAAATCTTATTGTCTCAGGAAGTCTGTAATGTAGCTGTTAGAATCTGGAAATTTCTCACCGAGACTCTGCCTCGCCACATGCATCTTTGCTGTAATGTACATACTTGGGATTTCACAACGGTAGAGCAGACGAAGGAAGCAACTGGCTAAATGGGGCTTTGTATTCTCTGCTGAGCCCTCACAATTAGTTGGCTTGGCAGTTATTATTTTTTAAGTATTTTGTTCTGATTTGCATCCCTGGAATTGCTGCTTTGTTTGGCCCTGCAAAAAGACACTGTTTCTCAACAAAAAATATCAGCTCTATAGAACTGCTTAATTGAAGTCGCCCATGTAGCCTCAATGTCTATTCAGGTTCTGCAACACAGCTGAAGCCCGCGATGAATGTATCAGTGTTTGGCAGAGATACAGGAGCCTCAGACCACAAAAGAATGTAGACAAAAGATTTTCAAAAAATGCAAGGGATGAAAAAGAGTGTTTGCAAAAGAGAAAATGTAGCCTTTGGACATGACAACATTATTTTTGTTCTGCATAAAAATAACAAGGATCTTGTTCAATAGACGAATGACATTGGCAATATAGCCAGTATAGGAAACAGACATTGTGGAGGGCCAAGATCTGATAATTCGATCTCCATTTGTTTTCAGCTGGTCCAATGGGTTTTCGTGTAGCTGGAGAATGACATATCAGGAGCCTGCAGGCTTCCTGAAATGTCTCCAGCTAAGTGTGGGTTCCCTCACATTGTTACGGCTGCTTGTGGTTCCCATCATATCAGCAGGATGACAGACTGAAGGTAGATGGTTTTGTGATGAATGAAGATGATAAAAATAGAAGATTATTGATTTCCTTGAATAAAGACCTTCCTGACTGAAACACTGGGAAATTACCTTTACGTGAAACTAGGGATTTGAGATTGCTCTCAAAAAATGACAAGGATCTCTGCATGAAAGGATCAAATCCAATAATTTCAAAAGACCTGAGACTATGGTGACATTTGCCAAAAGACTGGCAGTAAAGAGGGCAAAACGTATTCAGAGGGAGATTTTTACAGTTGTCAGTTTTTAAATTAGTTTTACTAATAATTTCAATTACTTTTGCTCTTTTCCAGACTTACTGGACTAAAAGTACCCTTTCCTCTCCTATCTTGTTATTTAGCAAACACCTCCGAACAGTGTTTTTTCTCTTGTATTACTCATTATCACTCATGGGGTAATAAATTTATTTCTACAGCCTCTGTGATTAAAGGGAATGACAAAAAGAAGTAGAAAACTGTGAGGAAGTACAGAAGGGAAAAGAACTGCTACAGAGGTGAATGTTCTTAGCAAGAGAGGCTGCCAAGGCCAAATTGATTCGTAGTTTGTGCCCCGAAGTATTAATGGTTACTCTACAACCACAGACTTATCAGCGGACAGGATAGTGCTGATGTTGTGCTAAGTGGGTTGGCAACAGCGTGATGTAAGAAGTATTATCACATTGGACACACGTGAGTCTAATACCTAAGAATATACAAAACTAGCCCCAGGATGCGAGTCCAGCTTTCTGCTGCAGTTTGCATTTCAGTGCAAAGAGCTGACAAGGGAAAAACTTAGGGAAGATAGCAAAGAGAGTCCTAAAGAACTTGCAAAAAGTGAAACGGAGTCATAAATGTGTCCATTGCAGTAAATCTAGAAGTTTCCCAGAGTACCAAAATTGGTTACAGATACAAGGAACTCTGATTCTGTTTTCTTCTGTTCTGCTGCCATGAAATGCAGGCAAACTGCCTCCCACAGGATACCAATATGACCTATTAAGTGCGTAATCTTCACAGTTTAATATAGGATTTGCAGTCTCCTGTTTTGTTTTGTTTCATTTTGTTTTTCGTGGTACCACCCGTGATCAGCCAGGCATGCTATCATGTTTTGCTTGTGCTGCACACTGACACAGCTCACTCTTAGCAGAAGTGTTTGCAAAGGCACGTTAATATTCAGCAACAGGATAATTTTGCAATTAAATAATTGTATGATAATTACTAATTTGTGAGTTCAGTGCCAAGAAGTTTAATATTAATGAGGTTGTAACAGTCTAGTTACCTTAATGGGTGTTTACTAATGGGAAAACATTTTTCTAATGTGGAAGTTTTGCAGAAATCCAAAACAGTCTATCCCAAATGGAACAGTGCAGGTTTCCAACTTTCACAAAATTATTTTGATCTGTTACAGTCATCTTTCAGTCGTACATTCAACAACACGCAGCTTCTTAAAACAATTTGTTTTTAATAAGAGATGAAGAATGGAAAAAACAGTTTGATAGCTTTGATTGAGTATTTGGCTAGGCCCCTTGACAGAATGTTGGATGACACCTGCTCATTTTAAGCCAGCCAGCCAAACGTGGTGCAAGATGCAGACGTGTTTTCCTCAAACATGTATTTTCCAATTAATCTGATAGGGAAGGACTTGCAAACCTCAGGAGCAATTAAGGAAAAATAAAAACACTCCTACTTGATTGTATCAGTCCTGTCTTTTTCAATTTTTATTTTTATTTATTTATTTATTTATTTATTTACCACCACCATTACTCTAAACGCTAAATGCCAATAGAAGAACAGATGATGACAAGCATCTCCATCACCATGGCCTCCATTCTGGCTTTATTGAGGTTTACAGCACAGGGTTTATGTACTTCAAATTCATGCTTGCAAAAATCTATTTTGCTAGGCTATCAGGGGTAGTGCACTTCAGTTATATATACTTATTTAAATGACTGTAGTTTCTGAGCTGACAACTGCTGAGTAGCCAAGGAGTTACCTATATTTTTTAGGTGGTTGGATGAAAAAATGAGCTGTGGAACTATGCTTTCTTCTGACTACCAGAAACAGTTTTATGTTATTCATACTTTGCGACTATATAGCAATCTGTTGTTTTCAGTGTCAATGACAGGCCTCTTGCTAAACCCTTTAATGCTGAAGTTTTTTTAGCAATATAGGCCACCAACAGAGGTCCTATCCTAATTTTTCACTTCCTTGTTACTTTGTATATACATGTGCACATTCACAGCATTCAGGAGTTTTTTACCATGTTCACCAAGTGTAATCATAGGATTGCATTATTCACTGGGAAAAGATTCGTGTGATGAAGAAAAAAACAACCTCACAAGGTTACAGTTTGCAATGTGAAGGCACAACAGTAATCAAATTTCCTTTGTTCTAGTTACATAAGTGAACA
This sequence comes from Anas acuta, assembly GCF_963932015.1. Taxonomy (NCBI): domain Eukaryota; kingdom Metazoa; phylum Chordata; class Aves; order Anseriformes; family Anatidae; genus Anas; species Anas acuta. Next base: position 43,901,755 of record NC_088982.1, read on the forward strand.
CCAACTGTCTGCCAAATGTCTGGCATTCCCAGTGAGGTCTGGACTGATGAAGGTTAGCAGCATTTTTGCAAGCTACTGTTGGCAAAATCTGGAGTTCCATGGACAGTTTCTCAGAGAAAACTCACATCTTGCATCAGAGCTTTGCTGTAGCCAGCTGCTGAGGAAGATCTGTAGACAACAGATCTGTTGTTCTCAGCTGCAAACTGAATCATCTTGTATTTTCCCTAAAGAGTAATTTTCAAATTTTTTTTTTAGACTTCCATCACATCTTCTTTTCTGCAATATTTTACTTCACCAGAGTCTCTCCTAATCTTCCACAACGCATATATACCACAACTCCTCTAGCCTGCCCCAAATCTCTGCCTTCCTCAGACTGCAGCTTCTCATACTGTTCATTCTTCATAATGTTTGTTTGACCCAGAAAAATGCTGCACTCTTTCCCCCAAGATGTACAGGCCATCCAGTCCCTATCTTGCAGGTGCTTTTTGCAACTTTATTAGCTCAAAGAAAATGTCATATTTGTCAAGGGCTGGCTGAAGCAAAAGGCTTTCGGAGTGTGGAAAGCACAAAAGGCGAAATTAGCCTATGTAAAACTTCCTAGGGGTTTTACACCTTGAGAGGAGGTATGGGCTACTCCTCTGCTCTTTGTAAAGGGCCTCACTCCAATTTACATGGATATCTGTTGTTTACAAGGACATGAAGCAGCACTCAGGAATTTGTGAGGTAAAAAGGACTTGAGACACACTTACCAGTGCTTTCCATGCTTTTTCTTCTTGTTCCCATTGGCTGACTGCAATGCCTTCGCGGACAAAATCTCCCAAATGCTCATCTTGAAGTAACTTTACAAGTACAGGATCTGTTTTATGGAAATTTTTTATATCTACTTTGAACTCCTTTCTTTTGATGCTGCTTAAATGCCAGAAGCTTTTTGAGGGAGCTCTACAAGGTTCAATTCCACATCAGTAAAAGTTCAATGGTCTGGAAAATAAGGAAGAGAGTGTCGGAATCAGTTTCTGAGATGCCTTCACAAAACTCATGTGTTCAGCAGTGTGCTGGAGCCAGGCTATCAGTCCTAAAACAGCTTTCGCAGAGAAAACTTTATTCCACATAATTGCCTAGAGCCTGGAGTACTCAAGTGGCTTCAAATATAGTATCTTCTCCCTTTGGATGTTACTGCAACTTTGGGTAGCCAACTGTTCTGGTTCTTTCTCAGAAACATTGGAAACATCTGTCTGTCCATAAGAGAAATGGAGGGGTTGCTCTGGAAGAAACCAGTGTTTCGCAGCTATAATCACAGTGAAGGTGATTAGGTAAACAGTTATCATCATAGCAAAAGCTTCTCTTATGCCTTTGCCTAAAGCTTTTGTGTCCAAGCCAGATAGTCTGGGTTACATACACTGTGAAACTGGAGGCAGAGATTCTTATCTGTGTGGGAGCAGAAGACTTAGGGACAACTTCATAGTGAGAGTTTGATGTTGCTCTACAGCAAAACATGCCTTTGCAGGTGCAACACAGCCCTTATATTCTGAAAATGTACAGATGGGGTCGTGCCCAAAATTCATATCTAGACATCAATTTCAGACTCATTTGGAAATTTAGAGAAAATGAGCGAGATGTTCTGATATAACTGAAAACAGAATTCAGACAGGTTTTGATCTAGAGTTCAGCAATGAAATCAACAGTGCAACCCCTCTTGCTCAGACTGGAAGGGTGCATATAAAGGAGGAGGGTTTGAACTACTCTTTTCTTTGCGTTCCATCTGTGCAGCAACGTCTGGAATTTTCTACTGTTGATAGCTCTGGCATACACAATTATTATTGTCAAAGCAATGATTTAAGAGTGAGAAAGGAATGCAAAAATTTGCAAAGGGGGAATGTAAAATATACAGATAAAACCTTCATCCCGTCTCACACGATTATACGAAATACAAATTTCCAGGGGGATTAATATGGTTTTATCATCCAGTCCCAGGGTAAGACATTTGAAAAGTTTACAGCAAAAGGAAAGCAAATATTGAGAAGTTCTGGAGTAAACTGTCTCTCATTTCACCCTGATGCTTACAATTGCTGAACGTTGATATACTGCTGCAGCACCAGGGCTGATCCTTCTTTGGATCAGCAATAAAGAAAATGCATTAGTTTGACAGTTGTAGTAAATGAGCCTTGAGCTTTTTCTTTTTTTATTCATGGCTGGTTAGGTGTGCGGGTCACGTTCCAGCCTCATTAGCGAATAGTGGCAACTTAAATCTAGTTATTAATTCTCTGGCTTGCAAGTTGTTAACAGATGAAGCCCAACAATATTGACATAATGTTGGCTGAACCAGAGATTTCTGAGTGTAGCAGGACTTTTGTTTCCTGATGAAAAATGTCTTGTTGAAGAAAAAGTAACTGCTTCCAGCTAGACAGGTTCACATGGGCTAACATTACATCTGGTGTATTAGCAAGTGGAAAAGTTACATGCCTGAATGTTTCCGTTTGGATTTTTTTTTTTTTTTTGGTAATTGTTCAAGACTTCTGGAGATCCACAGGCTATTTTTTCTTCCTCTGGAGTTTAAAAACAGATTTAATGACCTAAACACACTTCTCGTTCTCCCCAGGAAGTGAATTTTTGCCTGGGTACAATGGTTCTTGATAACTTAAAATACCAATATCTTTTATTTGCAAGATGGAATCTTCATCTAGTTTACTCTTAAATGTTTCAACAGTCTCAATCTTAAAAGCATATGTATTGTATTCATTCTGCATCATTACCAGGTCAAAACTTTCTGAGGACAACTATGGATGTTCACGATTTACTAATGTATGACAGAAGTTGTATTAAAAGGGAGCACAGGAAACAGAAAATCATTACTGTTATTTCTCATGTACCCATGATCACAGTACCCCAGCATGCTACTGAATTAACTGAGGTCTATTTAAATTCAGACACCTTTTTCTTCCTTCTAATTACAATAGCACAACTTCTACTTGTGTCACACATTTGCATATGTGTTTGTGTATACATGATAATTCCAGTTTCTGTCAGTAATTAAAACACAACTCATAGCAATAAGCTAAAACTGACGTCTAGCCCTTGTAATCTAATTAAAGTCCAGCACTAGATAAAGTAAAACATTATGTTGCCTGACAGGACTGCATCCGTTGCCTCCTGAAATTACTAAAAAAAATGTAAAGAGAATTTATGCCATTTTCCAGTCTCTTTTTTATCTTCTGAATGCCATTCATACATCTTTTCATAAAATGTGACCTCCCCTTTTCAAAACTCCACTCCCGTAAAATTAACACCATGGCTTACCTTTCAATTTAAAATTAAATTCTTGGGAAATCCAGTGAAATGAATTTCATGGTTACACAAGTTGCTTTTCTCACTGTGACTCTACTTGGAACTGGTGAGCTGAAGGAATATTGAAATGTCAGCATGCTGCTTGCCTATAAATAAAGAACAGGCATGTAGAGTGAGTGATGTCAAGAGGGGAATGACGAATCATGTGCACATATAACCCTACATTTCTTGTGTATATCCCCCTTACAGCTCTATCCAATATTGACATGTAATTTCTGCAGTGTAATCCAAATCACGTTCAAAGGACAGACAATTTTTATTACAATCCATCCTTGTCAGGATCACTGGAACAGCATGTGTAACTGAACTCTCCAAGAGACAATCTTTTTCTGTGAGAAATGCTATCAGAACACAGTGAGCCAGGAAGAAATAGGAAAACCAGAAGTTTGTAGCACTCCTGAGGAAGAAAACTGAACAGATTCTACCAGAACACGTAAAAATGTTTTAAAAAGGGTGTCCATGGGAGCTGATTTTTGATTTGTCTAATGTCTAATGTTTCCAGAGTCCTGTTATGTGGGTCTTTTATGTTGAAATTATTCATTAAGAGGCCTTACAGTTCTCATACTACCTTTGTCTTCAGTCAGTCTGGCTAATACACACATGCTACTTGAAAGCTTATTTCAAGCAGTCTACCAGAAGTATCATTATTATAAGGGCTAACGAAGAATCCAGATAGAAATGGTAGAATCAGAAACCATCTAGAGGGACTATCTCATGAGACTTTTCATTGGTGAAGGACAGAGACGTGACCACTAATAAGTATGAGCAGTTTTAAGGAACAGAAACAGGGTGGTGGAAGCAAGAGAGCAAAATTGCTCTACACATTCTAGTTAATTTCTGGCTTCTAAACACCCCCAAACACCCCTCAGTCTTTAATAGCTTAATCAAGGAAATAAAAAGAATAAAAGGAGATGCTGAGTTGTTTGTTATTCACAGAAATTCTGGACTTAGATTTGATATCACAGTTTCTATGTTTGTTCTGTCAACTGCATGTTTGATGGATTCCTCATTTTTATCTCAGTTACATTAATCTTTTGTTAGCTGCAATAAAAAGTTGTGTTTCTGTACTTATTGTCTGTATAATTTAGCTCATTTATGATGAACTTATAGGGTCCACTTTGATCTAGACTGATCACAAGAAAGGTTTGCATAGGTTTTGGCACAGCCTCAGGAGTTACATCTGCACTTCTCCAGTATTTCTGGGGGTGCCAGCTCAGTGGTGAACAGAATTGGTGGCAAGAGAGACGTATCAACACACCGCTTCCTGGTAAGTGAGCCTCATAAAAATTATTTTGGGCTTCTCAATAAAAGTGAAGTAGCTCTTGTGCACAGTAAATATCATCACATGTGCTCTATCCGCTTTATGCCCCTTAAGAAAGCTGGAGTGTTCTGCGGTTGGTGGAGCCCTTGCAGCCGGTGGTGTAAAAAAGAACATAAAGGCTGTTTATTCAAGGGCCTCTTGCAAAATGTGGCACATGGAAGCTGTCAGAGCCAGAACTTCAGCACCAGGCTGGTAGAGACTCCCTAGGCTTGCAGCCAGTTGCAAAGACATCCAGCGTCAGAGGATTAAAAGGATGGCTTAAAGTCTTGCCGATCCTCCCCTAAGGCTATGAATTCATTCATCCCGCTTCTAGACACACAGCGTAAAAATTCTCTTGCAGTCTTTCAGCTGATGCATCATTTACTTGATTTGGCAGGCTCCCACTTACATCAAGACTGGGTTTCCCCATCTGAAAAGCAGCAAAACCATGAGTGCTTTCCCTGAGTTGTCATCTGGCAGTGAGGATGGAACAGAAGCTTGGCACAGGTATTTCTGTATACTTATTTTAATCCATGTCAGTAGATAAGGACATATATTCCAAAGAATTACCATCAAAACAATTGAATCTTTCTGCCAACTTCAGCTGGTTTTGGACCAGGCATGCAAGTCCTCGCATTATCCACAGAACACATCCAGTGTTGAAGCAATCCAAAGGGAGAACTATGAATTTTCCAGGCTTGCAGGCTCATTTGATGAAATCACATTTATGGGGCAATAATGCCATTCCATTTCTGTCCTTTGCCTCTTCTCACAAACAACAAAGCTGCCAATTTCTGCCAATTGTGAGAAATCCTGAGATGTGAATGTTTATCCATTAGGACGTGCACAGAAAATATTGAAGAGTGAAGTTTCAAAAGGCAGTGTTTTGAAGAGAAAGAAAGGAACACCCACATAATTTCATGGCAATTTGTTAAATATCAAGCCAAAGGGAAATCGAGCCAGCTTTCTGGAGCTGGCACTGTGAAAGTGGCTAGTTTTCAAGCCTTAAATTTAATATACTGCTCACAGAATTTATCACATCCAATTCTTTTATGACAGACAGTATAACTTGATGTTTGTCTGTGATGGAGAGCTATACCAAATTGTGGTCCTGAAGCACTGCATTGTACCGAGCGGTTTTTTTCTCTTTACACTTCAATAAATTTACTACTACTGTGTGTGTAGTGTCCACAAAATATCTATTATAAAATAACAGTATTGGAGATTCACCAGTGCCTGAAGGTTGTAGTAGATTCCATGCATATTCAACACAAGACTTCTGCAGTTAAGCCAACAGGGAAAGAAATAGCTTAATAAATGTAACATGAAAAGAAATAGAGCAAACAATACAGATAATTAAACAAAAGAGGAAAATCAAGGCAGGAAATTATTTTAATGCAAAACTTGGACTGAGGTGAGAGAGGACAGAGCACTGGATAGCTAACGAGGATACTAAGCATCTCTTCAGTTCTTGTTCTTAATTGGATCTGACCGTGACCTCCATCATTTTGCAAGTGTTGTAGCAGGTGCCCTGCTCCTTCTCATCTTCTCCTCCCCACTAAACCAGAATATTACTGAGAAAGAAGTGCTGTGAGGAAGCACATCTGGTAAAATCTGATCAAATGAGCTACAGTACCCAGGCTAAAGAACTTATTAGTGTGATTATAATGACACAAAGAGCTTCCAACTCAGATCGGTCCCTTTTGTGCTGGGTACCTTACAGATGCGCTGATCCTGCAGGGAATTGCTTCCTGGCAAAACAGATAGGAAAAAAAAAATCACTAAACAAAAGCAACACACACAAAAACCACCATCAAAATCACCACCACCAATAAACCAACAACCAGACAAGAGAAAGGAAGCACACTGCATATGGAAACTGTCAGGCAAGCAAAATGGCATTTGACCAGGATTGCAGAAGCACGTAACCAACTCTGCCTCTCCGGGGCTCCAGCCTCGTAGGTTCAGTAACACTACTTACTCCAGGTCTTTAGTGGCAAGCGAGAAACACCAGGAAAACAACGTTTGTATTCTCTAGGCACGATCGCCTGGACTCTATGACAAAATAAATACACAGAATCTGTTTGCCTGACTAATTTCTAGTAAACAGAACAAGAGGAAACAAAGATAAGGTAAAAGCAGTTATTTATATTTCCACATCTTGTCACTAAGGTTGATTTGGTTTAATGGGCCTTTTCCCCTGGTGAAAGATTCAGATGCACAAGGGAAAAAAGGTCTCTTTCTTGGGATTATGATCACTCAGCAGTGTTAAGAAATGCTTTTACATTTCCAAAATGTTCTATTGAGGGCATGTTATTTTGTTTTAAATACATGTATCAATGTCAGACACCTACTGTCTTGGAAGCAGAGACAGACCTACAGGTGAAAAGTTTTCAACTAAATATAGTCCTGTAATACAATGCCATTATAAAAACAAAGGGACAGTGACATTTTGAGAATAGCTATGTGTGGAATTCAGCAGCATAAATTACAGTCCTGTTGCAGCCCTACTGCAATACAGTGCACTGGGATTCCCGACCCTGCAGGAAGAATGTAGGAAAAAAAAAATACAAATGGCAACTAAGTTATGCAAAAATTTCCAGGAAAAACGATACAACATACTGTACAAGAAGGGCATTTTTAATATCTCCAGGAGAAGGAAATCATTTTGTTTATTAAAGCAGCTCAAAAACTGTGGTGGCTGTTACAAGATCTGATCTGATTTGCAGTTTGATTCACCATCTTCAACCAACAGCTGAACTAATTCCTGGAAACTGCAGCTAACCTAGCTCCTGTTAGCTCTGTGCCTCTGCATACATGCTTTGCTTGTGCATCTACCTGCCACAGTGCTATCCAACACAAATTGTGTTGGTATTATTTCACTCTCTCCTGCTCCAAGTCTCACACTTTAGCCTTGCTGGCAGATGATGCTTCAGCTGTGTGTGATCAGTGCCAAAGCCTGCTGCACTGCAGCACTGCCTGGGTTTGTACACACAGCACCGGTCGGTACTCGAGGGACCCTGGTGCTTCTGCTATGACAAATAAGCAGCAGAGGAGGTTCCTGCGCTGTCTGCATCATGCCTCAGGCAGCCTCACTTTCTTTTGCATTCCAGTCTCGAGCTATTTGGGCAGCATCCCTGTTCTTTAAAAATACTTTTCTTGTATTTCAATACTGACACTTGCAACTTCAGTGTATGGTTTTAAGCTACACCTCTTATGTTGCTCTTGCTTGCGCTGACTGCTGCAGAAATACTTGGGAAAAGAGTTTGTTTTTTTTTTTTTAATTTATTTATTTCCTTTTCTACTGGTTTAGTTCCCATACCCAAGCTGTTTCTCATCCGGCTCCTTTTTGAGCTCCTGCTTTACATTGTTTTATGATATCCCTTTCTTTCTCAGCCTCCTGCTCCTAATAAATTTTACTTGTAATATTACTAAATGGGGAGATATAACCAGGGCCTTCAGAGCCTCCTAATATATATCACAGTTTGGCTTCTTAGGGCATAGGACTGTTACCTTTTTGGCAGCACTCGTTAGCACTTTTAACAGTGGGTTCTGTTTAGAAATCAAAGGTGCCTTAGGGTCGAACATCCTGGGGAACATTATTAGTCTAAGAAGTTTTGTTCCTTGTAATAATGTTAATCTACATTAACACAAAATATTAAAATGCCATAGAGATTTTCTGGAACAATGTTACTAACATGGCCAAAGGTCAGCACTTGTTTTAGCTTAAATCAATGATGACTGCATGATGGATTTTTATATTAGTAAGAGCAAGCTGTTTAATTTTTAACAGTCTTCCTTCCCCTCTGCCCTCCAGCACACCCAAGAGTGGATACAGGAGAATATTCAGAGGAAAATACATATGAATTTTTTTAGCTTGCTTTCAAGCTGCTGGGCTACTGTGCCAATAAGACCTCTTTCTTCTCTCCTGAATGAGTTCCCTTTGCTCTGGACTTTTAGTTTTTCAGAATATTTTCAAATGGTAGCTATTGTTTATAGAGAAAACAGGATAATTTTGAAGCCCTGACAATATGTTATATAGAAACTGATAGTCATTTTAAACCACTGTGTATGGCTACCTATTGGGCTCTATGTTTGAAACACCGTTTGCTTCACTTCTGTGACTTAATTGATGCACAGATTCAAAACCATTAAAACTTCACACTTAAAAAGGACATCAGATATGTTTCAGTTGATGCATCTACTTGATTTCTTTGGGAAGGTATTTTGAAAGTTTATCCCTTTGCTTACTGGCATAAAAGTCTGAATATTCTCTCACTTGAAAATCCAATTTAAAATAGCATTGATTTAGGGTATCCTACTACTAACAGCCAGGGGAAGCAGCATAGTGATAAATTACATGTTGGGATACTAGAGTATGCACAGTATTAATGATCAAAAGGATAGTCTGTAACATACTTAAGATACCAGCGTGGTTGGTGCCTACAGGTAAAATGGTAGTCTATTAGTTTGTCCTCTGTAAGGTAATAATACTCTCCCTGGAGCAAAGCAAGAAATGAAAGCCTGATTTATCTATCACACTCACAAAAACTCCTGCGGTACAGCTTACTTCAGCAGAACTACAACTGTAGTTTACGCATACGGCCATGGTGCGGCAGCCTAGTAACAAAAAAAAAGATGTGCTTGATGTTCCAAGAGGTGGGCATTTCCTAATGGCTTAAACTTTGCAACAGGGATTCTAAACACCAGAGAGAAAAATGAATGAGACATGACTGTTCCCTGCAGAAAAAAAAAATAAAAAAAAATCTGGCCTTGATAAAAGCTGAATAGTGAAGGGAGGGAGAGTCTGAAAATTAGATGGCAAAGGGGGTCAGATTACGTGCCCACATAAGCAAAACTGATCAAAGAGCAAGAAACGAAGGCTTGATTTATGTCTTAAAAATCAAATGCTTTTTCCTCCCTTTGATACAGGCAGTTCGTACTTCCATGGTCTATGGGAGCTAGTGGATTTCATTAATACAAACTGATTTCCAGTCAAGGGGTTTCACAGACTTTTCATTGATAAAAATACAGCTCAAAAGCCACTGAATATTCAACCTGTACAGTAAATCTAAAATGTCAAAGAACATTGTCTGTTTTGTTGTTTGCCACAGAGGCTTATGTGTGAAATGAGAACAATTAGCACGCTCTGTTTTAAACTTTAATTTTATGTGGAATTAAGTGGGTTTAGCAGTTCCAAGCACACTTGAAACAGTATGTAAAGTAAAGCTTAGGCTGAGGTTTCTTTGCATTTATGTAAATGAAAATTGGGATTAATTCCATTAAAGCTGACGAAGTTCTACAAGCATAAAATCAGTATGAAAAAAGCATTAGCCACAGCAACTTTTTAAGAGGTTATTTCCCATGCCACTAAATTATATAGCTCATTGTGCTTAAAAAATATAATTATTTGATATGAACCATATAAAGTTACACTTCAAATAGCTGCAATTACCAAATTTAGTTATTACACAATAAATACCTTCATGCTGCAATTCCTTATTTCTGTATCTGTGATATCCACATATTGCTAATGTTTTTTGCAGACCAGAAGTAATACAAAATTAAGAAAAGTGGAGAGAGGAATGCCAACCAATTAGTAATCCAATATAGGCTGCATTATACTTTCATGAGTAACTGTCACTGCAGCAAGCCTGAAAATAATATATCAGAATAAGGTACAGTTTTAAAACTGAAAAGCACCCTCACACAAAGTTGAAGAAGCCTTTGCTAGCATGTTCATGTTCCTTCTGATTCCTACATATTCCCCTTTTCCACACACATACCCATCTGACTTGGCTGCCATTCAATGCTTAAAGCAGAGAGAACTGGTAAATGTAACTCTTCCCAGAGCTCCAGCAATTACTCTAAGTAGACCATATTCCGCTCCTTTCTCTTCTGCACCTGCTGCTTACATTTAATTGATGTTTTCAAAGGATGAAAAAGAAAGTGGGAACCTCCAACCTCCTCCACTTCCTTCTGGATATCAAAACAAACTCAACATGTTCTTTCCTTCAGTGTCTATCTCACTACCACTTAGCCTGTTGATGCTTTCATCTTTCTAATTTAAAAAGAGGTGGAAGTCAAGTCCTCATAAACGCTCACACAGCTGCGTCTGTCCAGTCCAATGTCCCATCTTCTGCAATAGCTGACGATACACACTTAGGGGAAGAGGATGAAAACCAGGTAATTAACAGTTCAGAAGCCTTCTGAGACAGAGGCAGTACCAGGAGTACGTTTAAAAATATAAATTATAATAGTGGGACTTGTTCTCCTTTTTTTAAACTCTCTTTGAACCCATTTTATTTGTTGACTTCGAAGCAGTGTGTTGCAACAACCAGCAAACTAGCAAGACGTGCTGACACTTCTTCTAGGCTTCAGCTGCTACCGCTCACGCTACCACCACCTCCCACTTGCTCATGGCTTTAAATCTGCAATCACATCACTTTATTGACTGCCCTCTAGTGCACGTGCTATGGGAATAACTATGCCACAGCCTCCTATTGATTAAAATTAAGGAAATAAGCATTATGTTCCCTGACAGCTGCCTCTCCTAGGAAGCCAGACATTGTACCCGGCTGTATAGTTAAGCCAAGGACGTTGTGATCAATGGTATAAAATCCAGCCAGCAGTCAGTTACCGCAGTGACTTCAGGCTGGAGCCTCTAGTGTCTAACACCTTTAATAAAGGCTTGGATAATGGGATGGCTTGCAACCACAGCCAGTTTAGGAATGATACCAAACTCGGGGTGCAGCTGATATGCTGCTAATTCAGAGAGGCCACTGCACACAGGGAAAATGGGCTGCTGGGAACCTCATCAAGTTTAACAAGGGCAAAGGCAAAGTCCTGTGTCAAGGGTGGAACCACCTCATAAAACACTGCAGGCTGGAAGCTGACTAGGTAGAAAGCAGCTCCGTGTTTGACAACAAGCTGAATGTGAGTTAGCAGTGTGCCCCTGGCTTATTTCAAAGGTGCCCAGTAGTAGAGCAAGAGGCAACGGGCTCAAGTTAGAATAAAATAATAAAAAAAATCCCACTAGCTATCAGGAAAAACTGTTACTGTGAGGGCAGCCAAACAGTGGAACAAAGGCCCAGAAAAGCTGTGAGATCTCCATCCTTGGATATAAGACACCCAAAGCCTGCCTGGACAAGGCCCCAAGCAACTGGATTTATTTGGTCCTGCTCTCAGCAGGGATATGGCCTAGGTGACCTCCAGAGATCCCTTCCCACACAACAGATTCTGTGTTTCTGTGGCTGCTATGGTCAGACCCGAATTGGTGTCTGTACAACAACTATAAGAAGGTGGGGAACGAGTTGCCTCCCCAGAGGGGAGCAACTTCTGTCAAAGGAAGCCCTCTCCTGAGTTTCAGGCTCCATCTAAGCACAGATTAACGACCATAAACCCCTAAGTGCTCAGGACTCAGTACAGAAATAGTTTTACAGAAACCTGATCTTGCCAACAGAAACAGCCATGCAGCACACAGCTACAGCACTCTAGCAGCACAACGATCTTCTGAAGTCTATCAACTTTTTCTTTTTAAACCTTCCGATGTAATATTTTTTAATTAGCTTGTATTTCTGCTTATGGTTGCAAACCTGGTCAGCCACTGCTGTTTGAGTTTCTGGATTCCAGTAAGGGAAGTGAACCATTCTGGTTCATGCTGCCATTTCTTTTCCTATAGCTCTCCACTACACTCCCGGACAATTTTGATGGCACTGGCAAGTTACATGTGTCTGGCTGATTAAGACTTTATGTTACACTTCAAAAAATAAAAATAAAAAAAATGTAGCAGAGCATTCGTTAAATTAATAGGTAGGAATACCTATTTGTGTGATTGCTCTCCCAGGTTTGTTTATGGAGACATGCATGGAGTTTAAATCCAGAGGCATTATTAGATCACCTAGTTTTACTGCCTGTGCATCACAGCTATCCAGTACATTTATTGCTTAGTTTATCAAAACAAAACAGGGAGGTGCCTTGACTACAGCACGTAAAGTCATATGTGTATTGTCTAATCCCCCCCATGCAAATATGCACACAGAGGATTATGTGTATATTCATATACATGTACACACACACACACACATTCATACTGTTCCTAAAGAAGAGAGAGAGGAAGGTAACCTGGAGCCAAGAATAATTTACTAAAAGAAAAAATAACAGGCTTTGCTTCTCAGCTACATAAGATACAGACTGACACCATAGGAGCTCTTGAAATATAATACTCATATGAATAACACAGAATAGATGCTAAAGGACTTCTGACTTTAATACTAGGTAACGTCATCATTTGGCAGGTGAGATATTTCCCACAGGTCACACGAGTCAACGTATTTATTCCTAGTGAGTCCGCTAATCTCTGCTCTGGAAAGCAGAACTCCTCCACTAGAGCTTCTCCTCCCATCTGATGCAGATAACTCCAGCAATAAGCCCCCAGTGACTGGAACAGATGTTGCTGTTTATTTAATTTATTTATTTTACTAACGCACAGCTGCCAGGGCCAACAAATGAAAAACACTGAATTCCATCAGGATTATCATTTCCAGTGGCTGCATGCTAAGACAGACTCCCTAAAAATGATTATTCTTTAAACAAAGGTGTCAAGCTTAAACTGGAACATGTAATGTCTTTTGATAAGGACTCTCAAGACAATAGTATCTGACAGCTTACATTCTGTAAATATACAAGTTCTTGGGTGTGCAAATGGTAACTGATTCTCAGAGATGAATACGTACAATGAATGTTGTACAGTTAGGCCGTATTTCTGTAATTGTAAGAGACCAAGTTCAAAATGAGCAACACAGCACTATGCAATCTGACCTAGGATTACGGGGATACTAACTGTGCATTGTTTTCTTTTGCTTAGTATAGATTGCAATTATATGCAAGTTTCCTTTAATGCAAGTAAAATATTACAGAATCTTGTTTTTAGGAGAGAAGCCTAAGGAGAATCTTGTTTTTAGGAGAGAAGCCTAAGGAAAAAAAAAGAGGAAAAGAAAAACAACTCAATAAAAATACCCTAAAAAAGGCTGCTGAAGGGCAAATTCCCTTGAATTAGAATTCAGACTATTTCAGGTTCTCTATTTTGCCTTCATCAAGACAGTACTGGCCAGATTTCCAGCAGCAGTGGCACTGCCTAGCTTCCAGATGCTAGAATGAAATTTGTAACTGAGTTAAAGGTTCTACACAGAGTGCATGAGGAGAGCTAAGCCACTTAAAAAGACCATCCAAATAGCCTGCCACTGAGCAGGGAGCTCTGTCTAGAAGACAGACAACACACAAGAGTGCAACTGCAGACCTGCCCTTTCTGAAGATTCAGTGTATGAATTAGAGACTAGAAAATGGAGATTTTCATTTAGTTAACGCCCAGAGTCTAGAAACTGCTCTTAGTAAGAAGCAAAGAGACTTTTCTCTCTGCAGAAAGGCATCTGTAAAGGAGCCGCTCTTGGCCCTAGAAATAGTACACTGAGAGATCATTTGCCTACAAAATAAAAGAGTAAGGTTTAGTTTTTCCTCATCCCAAGAAATTCAAACTGACATTTCCTTCCTTGCTTCAGTATTTCTTACCCAGCAATTTACACAAAGTGGGAGTCTTTTGAAGCAGGGGTATGCTGCAAAGTGCACCAGGCTGGGAAGAGCAAGCAAGTGGAGCACGCTTATGCCACCTGGCAGATAGGAACTCAGCTCTCGAAGGGAGAGAAGGAGACTTGGGGCCTGGTCTTTGATCCTAACACTGTTTATGCATTTCATTCAATGACTTTGAAATGTGAAGGGTTATGAGAAGTTCTCACCTGCAAGATTTTTCTCTCTCTCTCTCTCTTTATTTTATTTTATTTTATTTTATTTTATTTTATTTTATTTTATTTTATTTTATTTTATTTTATTTTATTTTATTTTATTTTATCCCCGTAGGATTTTGTTTTAAACAATTTAGCCACCTACTGATGGTGATCCTTGATCCTACCTCTCCAAATGGCCATTGGCCTCCATTTCAGCAAATTGCTCTGGATTTCAATAAAACTTCCTACTGAATACCCTGCAGAACAGGGAGGGACCTTAAAAATATGAAGCTTTAGGACTGTGAACTTGCTGGAAATCATACTGTAGGTTCTCGTCTTGACTATTCTCTGTCTCTTTCTGTGAGTCTCTAACTGCCCTGAGAGTTTCTAGTAATTAACCTTGCACAAAGATAGGTGCCCAACTTTTCTCTTATACTATTTATTTGGCATAAATAAAATTGCTATTGGTAAAAATGAGAAAAACAAATTTTCAAAAAATAAAAACTTTTCTCAGTTTACTTTATACTTATGACTTAGCCATAAACTCTGAAGAGAAGATAAGCTATAATATAAAACATTAAAAAAAAACTCAATTTCCAAGAAAAAAATAAATCCGTACATCATGTGCAAGAAACACAAAGCAGTTTTCCTCCTTTGCAAGTACCGTTTCTCTCTCTTATTTTTTCTGTAGAAAGTAGTGCCTCCTGACTTCACAAACTATCTGACAATGGTAAAGAATCACTTTATTCCAGACCTAAGGAAGGAACAAAAAAGAACATGCAGAGGAACAAAACACTACTAGGAATTACTCTCTGATTCACTATAGATTTTTTGTCTAGCAGCTGAATACCTCATCTCGTGTCTAGAACTGATTCATTCATAGAGGAAATCAGTATTCATATGCTCACATAAAAATGATACTTAATAATATTTCATTGTATTTTAAGTGGTGTAAGAGAGACGTGCGGACTTACGAGATCTTTCATTGCCTGTTTTCTTTGCATCTTCAGGCATGTAGATGGACAGAAGTACTATTCAGAGACCAGTAGCACATGCAGTACGACAAATTCTTTCTCTACCGTGCCTTGGTATCAATTTCCTGCGGGTGCAAAGTCATGTTAGTTCAGGAAAAGAAATCTAGAATGTCCAACTTCACATCTGGCAAATGGGCTTAATGCAACACAGACCACAGGATTTTCCTGTATTGCAGGTAACCTATTTCCCATTACCAGTAGCTCAGCGATTAGACAGCCTCCCAAGAAGGTGGTCTGTCAAGAGGACAAAGCGGAAGGTTTTATGAGAGCAGACAGAATGTCACTTTGCAATGGCAAAGTAGTAGTGAAAACCCGGGGCTGGGGGGGGGGGGGGGAACTTTATCAAAACAGGGAGAATACTCTGCAGGTATCAATGAGTGCCTGTTTCTCTAAGGAATTGACATAGATCACGTTGTAATTAGCTGAGATTAGGCCTTTTATCTGAGTTCAATGGTGCTATTCAGGTCTACTAAAATATTCCCTACTGATCAACTGTCAACACTTTTTTTTTTTTTTTTTTTAAATCTGAGATAATTAAATGATTAAATCCAGCTTGTCTGAGGTGACTTTCTAGGGGGCAGGGACAGAACACCAGGATTTTTTTGCACTATTGACTACATGTGACATATGGGCAGGTTACAGGTTATGGAAGAGTAGCTTTGGCACTGTTTGCTTAAATACCATGTTAGCTATAATCACAATCTGTTTAACTAGAAAAGTATAATAATGCTGATAACCTAATTTTTATTAAGAAATGTGTTATATAGTTCTTGCTTGAAGCTCCTACTGGACCTTGGAGGATAATTTATAATTAGAAAATCAGGACTAAACCACTGCTCTTCCTCTAGGGACATATTTTTGTTAAATATCCTTCAGCTGTATTCTTAAGGTAAGCAATTTGCTAGGGGCCAGACATAAATCTTTGCTGGCAGGGATGGGTTAGTAAATCCAGAAGAAATCTATAACAGCCTGAAGAATTTTCTGTCCTGAAACTACCTTGAACTGGTAACAGCCTATAGAGATAGAAGTAGTTTTGTTTGTTTGTTTGTTTCTGTGGGAAGAGAGACTTTATTTTAAAGAAGTTATCAGTTGTCCTCCTCCTTCCTAAGTACACAGCTTGAAGGATTTACAGCACAAGTCCAGGGCTCAGCTCTGTGTTTTCAAAGCAGAAAGAGAAAAACAGAATTTCTGAATAGGACAAAGGCAAGTTCTCACATAATGCTGAGGATATTGCAGCATACGCTTTAGACCCATACTCTCAAACAAAACAAAAAATAAAAGAAAAACAACACAAGGAGGTTTTTAGAACCATAGTTTCACACGTTCCTTATGCTGATTTATGTAGTCCCACCTCATTCCTGTACGCACACTGCTTCCTCTTTTCTGTCAGGGTGAGGATTTATATGGTGGCACGTGAACCTGATCAGAGACCTGATCCATGTCTAAGCTAACCATAGAAAAAGAGGGTTAATTTTAATCTGGATCAGGGAACTGATCTCATTTATTAAACAGCTGCATAAATGTTCTGTGCCAGGATGTTTAGGGAGAGACAAAATGGGTGAAGAAAGGCAAGATTACTTCTTTTGATAGCAGTGCTGACCTGTGCCATTTTATAGCATATGAGAAATTGCAGGCTATAAGTGGACTGACTTTTGGAGCACAATGAATTAACTTATTCTCAAAATTAGTGTCAGGCCCTTACAGTGTATCATAGATAACCAAATCTGGTTTTAAAAAGGAAAAATAATTTTGTTAAAGGAACAGTGAATTTATTTTAATTTGTCTCATAAATTGCTAATTTATAGTGGTCAAAGGTGAGTTTTTTTAACTAAATGCAGGTATAAAACTTCTTTATTAAACTTTCTTTTATTTTAAGAAGTCCTCTTGGAATGAGTAAATCAAAAAATACCAATTAGATGAGTTTATGAGATCTTTTAAAATGTTTCTGTTCATCAGAGGACAGATATTTCAGAATGTATTGTTTCTTTTTCTTAGCAGACAAATTGTTATTTCTTATTCTTTATGGTTCTCATATTCATCAATCACAAACACATTGCTTAAGTACTGAAAGTTAACATTAATTTCCAATCTACATGGATATTTTTATTAGTTACCAGTCTAGCAAAGTATCTGGATTCTATTCACGTAAGTAAAACATTTATCTTTCATGTAGTAATGATTTTAGAATGGCATTACACTGTGAGTTGTGTGCTGAAGCAAAATATCTGCAAAACTATCACAAAGCAAAGCTTGGGGACATCTTTGAACATTAAGGGATAAGCATGGTTTATATCTTTCAGATGAAGTACGATTTAGGTAGAAGTAACTGATGATTTTTCATAAGCATTTAAAATAGTGTTTGTCTTTCTTTGTATGAAGGTTTTAGGGTATGTACAGAGAAAGATCTTAAAGAACCTTTCTTAAGATCTAAAGCAGATTTTATTTTTTTTCTTATTGCTCACAGAAGGTGTGGAAGAAAGGCTCTACCATGGCATTTCACGTGACTTTGAACACATGCCCATATTTCTCTCTGTTCCTAAACAGATCATTTTTATTCTCTAATACTTTTCCTGGAAAACAGAACTGTCACTAAGAAGCAAATGTAGTACAGGCTTGTTTTACTGAGGTGATATCTACAACACATCAAAGAAAACCTGCATCTTAATGAAACTGTTTCTATTTCATGGATTCTCCACTGGTAGCACACCTGAAGCTTGTAGTTGGAGAGTACAGTTAAATTTTTTGCACAAAGCACACTTAAAGACATGTACCATACCAAAAATGGTGAAGAAATTTACAGTAAGAGAGCTCTTCTAAAACCTGTCTGTTTTACACTTGCCAATCTACTTTGTCAATTTTATTTGCAAAATGAAAACTGTCCCTGGGTCACAGAAAGGAGAAACTTCATGGAATTTCTTTAGAAAGCTTGATCTTTCCATAGAGTAAAACCAGTGCCCAAAAGTATAACCACACATGTTGTTATATTCTCTAACTACTATAAATACAAATTCAGCTGTAATTATTGCTTAAACTTTACTAGACGCTGTACACTTGTCCTGATGACACAACATTCAAGACAGGCATATGCTGTTTGCTAAAAACTTGCATTACCTTTAGTTCTTGTAACTCTCCTGTCAGTCAGGTATTATGCCTCTTACTGTTTTATCTTGGTGAAGTATTTCTTAGATGCTAAGAATGCCTTCAGAACAAAAAGGGCCACTAGGAGGATTAGCAGGAGTTTGTGATAAGACATCTTTACATTTCCATCTCTTCCATCTAACTGTGTGATAGAACAGCCTATCTAATGATTAAGAGATAGGGATATAAAGGGACAGCTATCTTGGCTTCCACCTAACTACCCCATGAAAAATAATTATGGAGTGTTTTTGAAATGCTTACAGCAGCAATAGAAAGAAATGAAATGGATTTTATCAGCATCTGTAACAGATCCTGTTGCAGAGGCTTACTCCTTAATGATCTACTTATGATGAAGGCATCTGTGCGCTGGCTGGCAACTCCCACGCTGCTGAGACTGAGCAATTTAAACAGAAGTATCCTCTCAATTTCTGCTAGAGTCCTCTAGACACTTTTACCAAATTCCCAAGCTGGCTTATGCTCTGCTGTTGTAGGCAGATGCTGAATGCCACCTACCTGTGAATCCAAGCGCTATGGCAGCACGCAGAAGCCGTTTCCTGAACAAATGGTAAAGAATATTGTATCTAACATAGAAATACATGTCTCCAACAGAGAAGTAAACTACCAGAGAGGTGGGCAACATTCATTCTGGATTCAGACTATGAGGATGTTTTGGTACCTCTGCTGAGCACTTCTACCACAGCATTTACAATTAAAGAATAATGTTGAACTAACAATTCATCTTGCAGTTCTGAAAATAATAAACAACAGGAGAAGAGGGAAGAACTATAATCTCTGGAATGGCTTCTTCCTCCCCCACCTCGCTCCAAAAACTTAGATTAGTTTCAACATGTCAAGATATTTAAATTCTTCCAGTTATTCTAAGTGGAGGAACCTGACTCAAGTTAGTTTAATTTCTGACTGGATTTTTGGATGTTGGCTTTGTCCTGGGTTGGGAAATCTTAACTCCAGCATACCTAGGTGTGAGTTAGTTTGTGAGGACCTACGTAGTTAGCAACCTTAGTAAATTATTCTTTAATTACATAGTGCATTTGGAGAGAACACTTCCTGAGCTCACAGAGAATACCATTACACTTGGTAAATTATATTATATCTTTATGTAAATGAGCAGTTACTCTAATAGGCCAATGTCTTTTCCTATTTGGAGTCATTAGCAAAATCACAATCAGTACACTGACAGTCTAATTAATTCATTTGAAGCCTTAGAAAAAAAAAAAAAAAGGAAGACACAGCAAACCATGCTTAACTATTCACCAACAGCAGTCTACCACAGTTAAAGGATAGAGAAATACAAGCTATAGCTAACATCATTGGGAAACTACCGTTAATTTCTAATTCTTAATTGTCCTGGGCTGGATTTAACAAGGCTGTTGGTATTTCTGGTTTGCTGCTGTTTCATGAAGGAGAAGTCAATGGCACGAAGCTGGGTGCCTTCTTTGATCTGTGGGTCAGCCTCTTCTCACAGATAACTAGCAATAGGACTAGAGGCAATGGCCTCAAGTTGTGCCAGGGGAAGTTTAGGTTAGAAATTAGGAGAAATTTAAGCAGGAGTAGTCAGGCATTGGCATGGGTTGCCCAGGGAGGTGGTAGAGTCACTGTCCCTGGGGGTGTTTAAGGAAAGGTTGGACTTGGTGCTTGGGGACATGGTTAGTGGGTGACATTGGTAGGGGATAGTTGGACCTGATGATCTGTGAGGGCTTTTTCAGTTTTAATGACTTCAGGCTTCAGTTCCCCCTGCAGCCCCTCACAGGGGCACAGGCCCTGCAGGCCTGCGGTGACTCACCGAGGAAAGAGCCCTTGGGAGGCAGCTGCTGGCAGAAACGCACCCCGAGGAGCACCAGCACTTGTGCAGGCAGGCAGGCAGTCGTGTGCTGCAGCACCAGCTAAGGGAAAAGAAGAAAAAAACACCAGAGGTGCGTGTATAACAGTGCCATCTAGTGACGCGCATAACCGGGGCCACTTCCCTCCGGGGGCCCAGCCGTAGAGCCCCAGAGCCATGTGCTGTGAGTTGTTATTAGTATTTTACTGCCGTCCCGAGGCTGAAGGACTCTTCCCCAGTGCCCCGAGCCACCCCACAGACCCCCGGGCCGCCTTGAGGCGCCCTCCCCCGGGCGGAGGCAGGAGCGGGCGGCCGGCAGGGGGCAGCGCGGCCGGGCCTGGCGGAGCCGGGCAGGTGGCGGCTCCTCCCCTCCCCGCCGCCCTGACTCAGCCGCACGGCCCCGCTCCGACACCGGCCCGGCCCTGCCCGGCCCCGCCGCCGTGTGGAGGGGGAGCCGCCGAGCCAGGTAGGGGCTGAGGGGGGCCGGTTGCGCTATGTAGGTCACGGGAAATCAGGCCGGCCCGGCATAATCCCCCTCCGCGGGCTGGGCGCAGGGAGGGGAGGGGAGGCTGGGCGCGACCTGGCTGCCAAGTGCCCTGACGGGAAGCCGGCCGGGACGGGGCGAGCGGCGAGGTGAGAGCCTGGGGAGGGCTCCTGGCTGCCCCGGGAGGGTTTTTTTTTTTTTTTTTTCCCTCACAGGTGTGATAGCAGCGTGTTTCTCACTTGGCTTGTTGGCTTTCTGACCCTGTCCGTGGGTTCCCGCTTTGGGTTCGCACTTCTCCGTCAGCGCTCCGGTAATACCGACCGTTTTTTTTTTTTTTTTTTTTTTCTCTCAGGAAATTCCTCGCGTCAGTCACTTAGGAAAACTTATAAAGGCTCCTTTGGGTGTTCTGGGGCGCCACAGCAAAGCGAGGGGCAGAGTTTGCCTCGATGAAGTGCCTGCCGCCTGCCCTCAGGCAGCGCTGGGCGGGCAGGGCGGCGTGAGGCGCTCCCGGGGCCCTGTGGGGACGGTGCGGGGACGGCCAGGGGGCTGTGAGCGGGGCCGAGCTGTGCTGCTGGGGCTCTGCCACATCAGGACCTGTGAACTCTGAGAAATGCTGAGGCAGGCTTGGCGGTGTTCAGAGGTAATATTTCGCTCTGATTTCCTCCTTCTCCTGCCCAGCGCCTGTGATTGGTCTTCTGATCATCCCAGAGGCAGATAAGAAGATAAATACCTCCAAATGAGTGTTATTTTTATATGTTGTCATGCTTTTTAAGCTGAAAAATACTGCAGAATCTGCCTCTGCATTCTCTGTCCTGATATTTCCGATGATCAGCGTGAAACTCTGATGCTGCTCCAGAGTCCGCAGTGGCATTTTTCATCCATACCACAGGGCTTGCACCCCTCCTCGGAGCCCTCAGAAGAATTCAGGGCCTTATTTCCTTGGCAGCGAAGCATGATGTTTTTATCTTGTTTCGTTTTCAGATTGAAGAGGGAGTGGTAATAAACTCTTTGTTCAAAGAGCTCTCTCCCGTCAGTGCAGTAGTAGTGCTAAGCCATGCGGTTCACACCCATGCTTTTGGCCTGTGCTGTTTTTGTGTCATAACTTCTAGAGGTAAATCTTTAAGAATTAAGGGTAATTGGAAGGGGATAGAACACCTGAAGGAGTCAAGTCAGATTAGGATTTTCACGTTATTTGTGCTGCCTTACTTCAGCTGGGCTGTATATAAAGAGTCCACCTGCTCTGAAACTAATCTAGGAATTAGGTCCTGATGCTGTGATTCATGTCTTCCTTGCTGGCTGTACGTTAATAAATGTGGAAGGTCAAAGGAGGAAGAAAAGACAGAAAACCTTATAATCTGCTTTGTAAAGTATAAATAGTTGCAAAGGGCAAGACTGTACTGGTGATGTATCGATGTGAGGATGGCAGTTGCAGTTGTGAAGCTGTTGAACATCCAGATGCCTTTTTCTGTGATTCATCTCAATCAACACAAATGTTTCAGTTGCCTTCTGCAAACAGCTATTTTAATCTATTTGCTGAACCATGAAGACTGACAATATATACTTTGAAAAAATAAGTGAATTGTATTAAAATGATGACAGCTGAGTTGCTAAAGCCTGTAAAAGAAACATAACTCCATTTACTCCATTTACTTTTTTTTTTTTTTTTAGACTTTACTGTCAAAGCGATATGGTGGTTATGGTAAAAATTAGGTTATGCTCTGTGAAGGGTGTTTTTTTTTTTTTCCCTCTGAAGTGGGATGTGGAACTTGATATAATCCAAAACTTTGAGCAACAAAATTGGAGAAACTGCTGCTGGCATGATTTTATTCAATCATGATACGAAACTGAGTTTTAGGAGTCTGTCTATGCACTTTCTTTTTAAAAGATTATACTAATGCATTGAACCCTGCTAAGTGTAAGTCTTCAGACTTACAGACTCAGTACCATCTGAATCACCAGTTTCTCTGTTAAACCCTTCATTGAAGGGTTATCGAGATTACTTTGATGTACATCAAGTTTTAAGGCTGCTTTAAAAAGAAAATAATATATATATATATTTACAGGCTGCTGTTCCACCCTTGCATAACTTTATTTATTAGTATACAAATGGTACTTTTTGATGTTTGCAGAATGTTTCATTGCAAGAGCTTTTAAAATTTTAATGAGGTTTATGGAAATCCAGTATAGTTCTTAATGTCTGAGTTGTGTACTTAAGCCTTTGACAACACAGGTCTATATGTCCTGGTCTTACTGTGACTTGTAGTTTTCTCAAACATTTGAGAGAGATGCGCTCTGTTCTCTCTGTGCTTTACAACATGTCTAGAGCAGTTGGCATGTTTGTGTTTGCTGTGTGTCCCTGAGAACAGGGCTTTTCAGACCACATGTTCCACTCATCCTTTCTCTAATAGTTTTAAAACTATATTTTGGTTTACAGGCACTTAAACTCTAAGACATGCTAAATTTTTTTTCAGCCACAAGTGTTCTCTCTATTTAAACATGCTGACATGGCATTGTTGGCTTAGTTGTGAGGTCTTCTCAGCCTAACCAGATAGTCATTTAGTCTAAGACTGTCTGACCTACCACCCAGAAAACAAATGTGTTCTGTACTCTTATTTAGCAGCCAGGAAAGAAAGCTTCCAGGAAGACACAGCAAAACACTGATTTTGTGTCTTGCAGTCTGCTCCATGTAGCTCCTCTAACATATGGTGTATTTCAGGTGGTGTTGTCACATGGCAGTGGATGCCTATGCTGATGTTTATAGATGTTTACAGATAAGTTTATAGATGAAATGATGTTTATAGATGCATTTTTACTGCTCTGATAGTGTGGACATTGGATAAGCTACAAAGGTCTGCTCTGGTGAAAAGCTGGGGCAATAATGACCTGGAAATTCTGAATTTTTGTCTTTGTTGCAGTACAGCATGGTGACAAAATAAAGGCTTCTGATAATCTGTCAGAATTATACCTTTAAAAACCTCATATAAACATCCTCCAGTACTTTGTTGTGATTGGAGTCATCCATTTGAAAGTTAGAGGTAGGACTTCAATCTGTCTTGTGGAGCAGGTCAGCTAGACTTGGATCAGGTCTGAACACTGACTAGACTAAGCTGAAAGAATGGTTTTCAACACACTTTTGAATGCATACAGCAAAAAATGGTGCTGTACATTGTGCAGGAGTAATTATTCCATCCATCAATATATTTTTGTGGTGTTGATTGGCATTTGGAGGTGCTGCAATGGTAATAAAGCATTCTTAGCTAAAGTTAGCATTATCAGGACTAAGGAGCTTTCGGGAACACGTACTGCCTTACTGTTTTATGGCATTGATCGTAAGACTTCTTATGACTGCATGTAGTTATCTTCTGGTAAAGGAGTCATCTTGGTGGTGTGGTAAGAGTACTTTCACTTTTAAATCATGTGGCCAGAAAATGCTTGTCAAAGGTTGATTCTGAAGGACGCATCCAGGTGAGGCAATTCAGTAAGGAATGAAAGCAGACCTTCTAACGGTGGTTGAGGATCAGGACACCTGAAGGCATCATCTGTGAAAGTGTTACCTTTGTGTCCAGTGGGATTATCTTTAATTGGCAGAGAAAAGTTTGGAAATGTGACACAGATACAAGGTGCAGGAGGCCTGAAACCACAGTTCCATACGTACCAAGTAACACTATGTTTTTTTCCTCCGAAATAAACTGTCACCTAAAAGGAGGGATGAGGGTTAGGCTGCGTGAGGTGTACTTAGGTCTTTCATTTGCTTTGTTCTGTCTCTGAACTAAAGGCAGCGTGTTTCCCTGGCAGTTGCAATATTTGTCCTGGAATTTGTTCTGCTTCGTACTGTGGTGGCTCCCCATGGGTGCGCAGGGACGTTATTGAGAAATCAATGACTTCCAAAAAGAAAAAAAAAAAAAAAAGAAAAAACGTTCAAGTGTGAAGTAATACTGAATTGCCCAAGTGTACTGTGACAGTTAATTCTGGTCTCATCATGATTAGCGTTATAGAGAACATGCTATCTGCTTCTGTAGGGAAATAGATAGCTAAATAGTGCTAAAAATGCTAGGTAAATTATTATTATATATTTTTGCTGTGTTATTGCAGAAGGATAGTCAAATGTCATCATTGTCCCTTGTACCTCTACTCAAGTCTCCAAATAGCATGACAGACGTTGTTGTTTTATTGATTTGAACAGTTGCATGCCTTAGTATAAATTGTTCAGTTTGAAAAAACAAAACAAGCTGTATGGTAATAAAAACATGTGCTAGGATCTTTGCGTAAGTAACTTGCTGAGAGACACTTGTGCCCTTTCTCCTCCTAAGTCTTGTGCATTTTGAACAACTTGCCTGTGTTGTTTATCAGTGGAGGGTAGGATTTATTTCTGTGAAACTTTCTTATATAAGTAGCTCTAATGTAGTCACTGTTGTAGTAATATTTTAATTTGCCTGGGGAGCTGATAAAGTGATGCCAGCAAGAAAGCTCCCAGCTAGAAGGATTTCCTAATGTACATAAAAAAACAAAACACTGGCACAACAAACAAACAAACAAAACCCCTTTAAGCTATTTAAAAGACCTATATGCCAGTAAACTTTTGAATTGTAAATTAAATTTAACTGTTGGCTGTCTACTGCGCTGCTGGTTGGAGAGCTGAACTGCTGAAAAACCAATCCCAACTGAACTCATACAATCATTAGTAAAACCTCACGTACCCTGGTGCAGGAGAGAAAGTGTATGCTGAGGATATTGCATTTTTGAGTTAGTTATATAAACTGCTATTATTGATATATTTATAGTAACTAAACCATTTTTTTCAGGTGTTTGTTTTTGACACACGTGACAGAGCAACAAATGAAAAACTGCCATGGTGTAGCCAGGTCCAAAAAAGTAGCGTGGATTTTTATTAAATTACTTTAACTCATTTTGATGTGGCAGGTTCTTGCCCTATTGCAGCACATGTGAAAGGCAGAGATAATTTGGCTTGCTGCTGCAATGCTGTACTGGTATTGGTTATATTGAGAGTAGTGTTTCTGTAAGCATATATTTTGAAAGTATTTGGGAAGAAGGGAGTATGAGTAGGGAGGTGCTGATTTTATAATCATGTGTGCTTATCTTATTCCACTGGACCAATCTGCTGTGCATAGCTGTGCTGTTTCCTCCTTGGAGTTTTGTGGCACTTAGACACTTTGCCTGTGCCATAAACGTGTTTTAGTATGGTGCCATAAATTCAGAATGTATTCCCATAAGAAAACCTATGGAGGACAAAAGCTCATTCCCCATTGTGAGGAACTCCTTAATTACTACTCCCAAGCACAGAGAGATGTGGATGCGTTTCAGATATGAGGGCTCTATACCCTTCTGCATGTGACCTGGAATTACTTTATGTTGTCTCCCATATGTGCCTGAGTGAGGTACAGCTATGACCGGTGCTAAGCAGCCAAGTAATTTTCTGTAAACCATTACTGCCTTCAAAAAAAAAAAGGGTGTGTTGCTCCTTGTTTGGCTCTGACGTTGTTTAACCCACCCAAATGCCCTTGGGATACCTGTGGCATGGTCTGAGAGAAGCACTCATACTGGGGCTTGACTGACATTTGAAGGTAGTGGTGGTGGGTTCATGTAGTCTGTTGTTTTGAGGGAATCTTGTGTTTTTTCCTTTTTTTTTTTTTTCAATAGTTAGTCATTTTGCCATTCAGTTCATAGTCAGTTATCACATTTGGAATTGCTAGGTCTAAGTGGGCAATTTCCTTTCTGAATTCCTGACTTGCATTGAGATTAATTATGCTTGCCCGCTTGGACTGGTTTCAGGTAAACAACTGGAAAGTTCTTTATCAGCTCCTTGAAACATTTTCATACGGCGAGCAGCACGTAAAGTGGAAATACTACGTTCTCTTAAAAGGAGGGGAAAAAAGCAAAACAATTTCCCCTCAGTGATTCCTGTTCTTAATGCTTTGGTCCCAGCAGTGTGAACAGCACTGGAAGACGTTAGTGTGAACCGGCTGCCAGATACCACAGAAGTTTTATGGATGTCAGTGGTTACATCTGCCTTGAGCAGTTTTTTGCTGGCATGATTTTCACAGTGGTGATCTTTGCCAGCAACAACCCAGTGCTCGGGGGTTCCTGACTTGCTGGTGCCGATAGGAGAATGGAGGAGGTTTTGCAGAATTCCCTAGGCTGCATCAAGCTGGGTTAGTTTCACTTTGATGCTGGTGGAGTCCTTGGGTTTAGAAAACTTCTTTATATTTACAAGAACTTCTATTGAGAAATATTTATTTAAATATTCAAAGAGAAACAACAAGCCATTTAGCAAACGTTGCCTTTGTGATGTGTTCTGTTTGCAAGTTACGTCTCATGTCGGTGGTGTTGTTTTCAGCAACCTGTTAATAAAATGGGTTAATTGGAAGAGTTAAGTGATATCCGCCACCCAATATTGAGGACTTAGGGGCAGAGGTGAATGCTGGTGATAATGCTCTTCAGTAGATGGACTGCTGTGGCTGAGGAAGTAGGCAAAGTTGTAGGCACCCAGACCTGGTTTCTGCTGACATTCAAGGCAGCTCAGTTAAAATGCCTGAATTATTTGACCTTTGGTGTATATAGAAGTTATCTGAATGCTTTACCAGGCATTAAGGTTTCTTTTAGTCTTTGCCTATAAGGAAGAAAATTGTTAGCGGAATTTGTGGCTTGTATTTGCATGAACATTTCCCATTAGCCTTCAGTGAAATTCAACAGCATTTGAATTACTTCATGTGCAGATACATTTTAAAAAGTTAAATGAATTAAAGATGAATGAAATGTTATCTGATTCCTCCTCTTGACAATTTAAAACTCTAAAATGATAGCAGTCGCTCGCATTTCATGGATGTTGTATTAGTTTGGGAAGTGCTAAGCTATGCATAGCTGAAATCCAGGACTTGCTGTACGTTCTTATCATTGCCGTAGCAGGTGCATGTGCAGCGATTCAATAGGTAGAAAGTTACTGAGTGATTTTGAAGCAGCAGCAAGCGTGGGGGATAACGCCTTGTTGTATTGGCAGGAAGGCCTGTTCCTTTACTAATGGTGATATTTGTACCAATTTTTGGCAAACATTTCAAGTAACAACAGTTGAGGTTTAAAGGAGGCGTCAACCCAGCAGCAGCATTTCAGGAGCACTCAGCACTGGGTGCAGTGATGAAAGGCTGTGACAGAAGATAATGTGATCCAAGCGGTTATCATGCCACAGTACTTTCAAATATTCTGAGATAAAAATATTATTTATTCAGGAACAGGAATATTGGGGTCTGTGGCATCAGGGAGTTGAAAGAAACAGTTGCAGGCAGAATAAGCCTTTCTGTGAAATAAACCAAGGGATTTTTAGAAAGGCAGACTTGAGTCGAGTGGGGTCAACATGAATCTTATCCACTCCTTCTGTGTGTTAAGAGCAATAGAAGATGACACAGGAGAGAGATTGTTCCTTTGGGAAATTATGTTAATGCAGAAATAGAAACTATTCTTCCACAGGGGAAACCAAAAAGCAGTGAGAGGCTGGTTTGGCTCCCAGTGAGCTCTTTCACATCAGACACAGCAAGGAGGGTAAGGGAGTCCTGGTAGTTGGAGTAGTTGGGTTAGTATGGGCAAGTGTAGAGTTAGAGCACAAGCATGTGATCCTAAAATGCAACTCTCAGACTGACGAAGATCGACAAGAAGTCGTTAGAGAAATATAACGATAGTGAAGAGCAAGACAAGGAAGGTTTGCTGCTCTTTGAAGACTAGAGCTCTTGACAGATAATACAAAGCATACCGAGGTCTTTCACCTCATCCTCTTGTAAGAGAGCCTGGGACTAAGAGGCCAATGTAACTCATGATTGAGGCGAGTGCTACAACCCTAAGCTGGCATGGGGAGGGGACAACTTAAAGAGCACTGAGATAAGTTTAGGTCTGAAGTGTTTAAAAAACATTATTCAAAGGGTAAGAGCTGGCTGATGTAATCCCTGGGTTGCTGCAACTCTTAACTCATGGAGGATGTGTGTAATGCTGGGGTACTGACAAGCAACTGATGAGCCTCTGTTTTTAGAGGGGAGGATAGAAGTGAACACTTGTAGACCCAGTTGTTTAACTTTGTTTATTCCAGTATTTTTCATGGGACTTACATTCTTCTGAAGCACTAGAAGATGACAAAGAAATGGGAAGTAGCCCAGATAATTTTATTTTTAAGATTAAACTGTGTTAGGCTAATACAATTTCTTTCTCCAAAACTCTTAACAGGCCCTGCAGACAGGAGGAGCAGTTGATCTCTGGTATCTTCAGTCCTTGTGGTAGAAAATGTCAAAGTTTCACCCTTGTTAAAGAACGTCGGGAGGAACTCACTGTGGGTAAGTGCTGAAGTGCTTGAAAAACAGTTTTCTCTGGCAGCGGACTCAAAAGACAGCGTTCTGTTTTGTGGACTTAAGGACTTAAAGACTTAAAGATTATGGTGGATGAGAAGAATGAGTCAACATGGTTATGGAATTGTAAAATTAGAGAATATCATACCAAGCTATTGTCATAGAATGGTTTAATTCTACCCTCAGTAAAGGGTTTTTTAACAGGGCTGGTTCTTGGGTTGGGTTGAGGTTTGCATAGCAAAAGTATGAGCCCCACTGCTCAGTTCCTTACTTCAAACAGAGTGAGGCTACTTTGAAGTAATTGCTGCCACATGGTTGTTTCGGCCTGGTCAATGGGAGTGAGCAGAGAAGGCCAGAGGGCCAAATGCATCCTTGGTTCCCCTGAGGTTTGCTTCAGTAACCCTTCAGGACCTGTCTAGTTCTTACTGGGGGGTCCTGTATCTACATCACCTAGGTGAGAATAGAGGTATACTCTGCAAGTTAAGTGATGTAATCTTTATCACCAGTGGAGGTAAGGTCTGAGTTGAGGTAGTTCCCAGTTTTGAAAACGGAGTTGATTTAAAAAGTAATCATCAAAGTACAAACCCATTGGAGGCAGTCTGGAGAAGAACAACAAGAATGCCTGGGAATCTGGAGGAATGACTGGGTGAGCTAAGAGGGGTTATTTCAGCTTCCAAGAGGAGAGGGAGGTAGTGGGGAAATGAGAGCTAGCGAGGGTCTGTCTAAGTATGTGATACACATGTTTTTGTTTCTCTGTGATCTGTTTTGTTTCCTTGGTTGGTCAGACACTTGTATTGACATGTGTTCTCAGGAAAAGTCCTGAATAGTATTGAGAACAGCTGATGTGAGCCTCTGTGAGTTGTAATAGAGACAGGGTGGGTATTGCCACGGCAAAAGGCATCTAAGTGCACCGAATGACTTCGCATGGGTTTTGATTCTTCGGTGAGTAAGAGATTGCTACAGTGGTACAACGCTATCTGCAAAATGCAGGGAGACTGCAGTGCTGGTAATTCCTTTTCTCCCTGTCTCTGCTTTCCTGTCTTACCAGATAGGGAGAATCCAGAGGATACTAAAGCATTGTGCCTCTTTTTAATATGTTTTTTATTTCTTCCTGCATCAAATGTATGGGCGAGACTTGGAGAACTTCTCATTGTAGAAGTTGAAAAGAAGCTAGAACTCCTTGGTGTAAGACAGCGATGTGAAAAAAGGAGACTGTGGGCATGCCTACACCCACACTGGCTCTGCAGGAGCAAATCCTAGAACAGGGAGTGCTAGGAAACATGGTATGAAGACGCTTAGATTAGCTTTGGAAGCAGTTTAGTCATGTTTGTGTGGCCCTGCTTCCAAGCCACTGTGGTTTTACTGCTTCCCGACCTATGCTAATGTCTGCATGCTGCCGTGCAGACTTAATCAGCTTGTATTAGTGACAACTTGGCAAACCCTGCCTTTTAATCCACTCTGTGTTGTAAACAGCCCTCTATTGTGCTTCCCCTGTGGCCTATGTTTATTAGGGTGCACTAACTCTTTTCCTTTAATTAATTGTCCACTAACAGTGCAAAACAGGGACGGCACTTGACTGTGTGAAAATTCTAGTTCGAGTGCTAGGGATAACAACAGTGAGATGAAACAAAGGCTTTAATTTCATTTGGAAGGTATTGGGCAAATTTCTGAATAGCAGAAGGAAAGCACGGAACTGAGGCAGTCCGGCTACGTCAACTGATCTCTAAATCAAAAGTGAGTAGGCAGAATTTTATTGAAAGTTAACAGTTTAGGATTTTTTTTTTTTGCTTTATTCACAGAGGTAAGTTTATCAGGATGTATTGCTTCTATGAAATGTACTTTCTCTTAATTACCATTGTGTATGTATGAAACAGCTAATTTTTAACAAACTTGCCTTTTAATATTTTAAAGTGCATCTGCTGTTTTTTAGGACTTTGAATGGCATGTATTCCTACTGGGAGTGTTTGTGTTGTTTCATAAATCTGTGGACTGTGGATTCTGGGGTTATTTTCTTGGCTTTCATATGAAGGGGAAAGATAAGGAAAGCAATTTAAATTTCCCAAACCACAAGGCTATGCATCTTTCATAAAATCTAGTCTAGGTAGTGGTGTAGGTTATGATACATGGGATGCAACGCAGTCTCTAAGGAGAACTTCCATCTAAAATAAAATGCAGTGTAATCCTATGATTATACTCAGCTCAAAATTAATTGTGAAAGGGGATGACTAGCTCTTGGCTACTCACTTCAAAAATCTTTGAAAAGGTTTTTGCCATTCTGAGGATGTCCCGTATCCTTCCTATTAAAAGGAAGTTTGATGGACTCTATGCTGTGGCTTGAAGGAGCACTGAAAACTGTCTTCTGTCACAACGATGTTGACGTTCTCAAGATACAGAATTGAGCATCTTAATTCATGAAGGTTACTGCTATGAATTGACTATCTTTGTGTTCTAAAATTTTAGATCCCTTTCCACTGATTTCAGTGAGGATAGAATTTCAGGCTAACAAAACAGCTGATTATGTGTATGTATGTGTTTAACTTTTTTTTGGTTCTGTGTTTTTTTTTTTTTAATAACATTTCTTCCACCATTTCATATCTTCCTCATTTGTCCCAGTTTTCAGAAATGAGAAGGTGGAAACTTGCATTTTCTCTTCCCTACCAATTTACGATAGAGAATGCAGATGTGTATTATTTCTTACTTGGTGTGTGGTTTTATTTGCTTGCTTTTACAAAGCCATGTATTTAGTGCAAAAGCAAAATCTTTGTTCTTCCAAAAATGTTACACAAGGCAAGACTGTACTTGGCAGGAATGGTTTATCAGTGCCTAGAATGAGATCCAAGTGTCAGTGCTCTCTGGAGATAAGGATGTATTATTTTCTACCTGCCAGTACTGAATTCTGTCTGGAGGTGAATAAGAGCTGGTGACAAGTACACTCTGGCAATATTGAGTGATTAATATGACTCTTCTGAGCTATGAGTACAGGAAGCTCTCTGTTTAATTGTAACTGTGCTTTTAAAATTTAATTATGGCTTTTTATGGAGAGGAAAAAAAAGCTGATTGGGAAATAGAATTTTGTGAAGTAATACAGATTCTTCCTATTTCATATGCTACACTGACTCTCCTGTTGCCCTCTACATCTAAGGTGTGTATTTGTGTGTTTTGTTTGTTTGGTTTTAAATTAATTGGAAAACCAGAGGCACTTAGTTTGTGGAAAGTTACTGTAGCTCAATGTTAAGGTTTCAGAGGTAGATTTTTTTTACATATTTGTGTTCAGAGAATTTTTCAATGTTCTTAATGCCTTCTCTTTAATGCCTGCACACTGACTGTATATCACAGAGAAATCAAGCTTTTGTAGACTACAAAAGAACAGACCTTTGCATCTTGTTTTACTGCCTCAGTAGAGGAAACAAAGATTTATTGCATCAGTCCTGCAGTACTTTGAAGCTGAAACATTGAATATGTTAGGATAATACGGCACCATTCTTAAATATGTCTTATACTGTATTAAGCATAAACTTGAAAACATGCACTAGCCAGCTCAGAAATGTGATTATTCCTCATATGACCATCTTCTTCATTGACTATGTTTACAGTCCCCTGTACCAATTTGCAATTTCAAGCTTGTGATTCTGGATGAGGAATGTCTTTGAAAGCAAAGCTCCCCAAACCAAACTGACAACAACAAAGGACTGCCAAAAAACTTTCACAACCAACAACATTAGATAGTAATAGTTCCCAGAGTAAAGTTGTTCCATGTTGGTGTTAGGTATGTATTTTCCTTTCTTTTATTTTGGAGGCACAGACCGGATTAGGATTGCACTAAGGGTGCTGGCAGGAAAGGTTTTGGAGATGATCTGGAGGGTAGACAGATTTGCTGTGGTATCATCTTGCTAGAGAAAATGGGCTGGTTCTGAAGACGACCCCTTTGTTTTAACAAAGGGGGAAAAGATGCTAAAATACTGTAACTAGATTTCTAGTTGCCTCTGTATAAACCTGGTATGATCTTCACTAAAATTCTGGAGCATAAAACAATGAAGGATCTGTTGGGTTTTCTAGTCTAGTCTGTACTGAAATCATGTTTTTATTTCTGCTCTATAAACTGATGGTGTCTTCTCATTAGCTCTTCATTATTGAAGTGGTTTTGTTCATGCTACTCTGATGAGAGAGCTGTTTCAGAATGATCTTAGAAACTGCGGCTCTACTTCAGTTGCAGCCAGTTCGAACTATGATTTCTCATCCAAAAACTGTACTTATGCAAAATAAATTTTTTCCTCCCGTGATGTATACCTTTTTTAACTGCTGCATGGCTCCTTAAAACAGCATTCTGAAAGCCATTTCACAATTCTAGCTCCTTGCTCATAAGAGGGAAAAACTGACAGCCTCCCTGTTTGGAATTAATTTGTGTTGTCTGGAGGATTTTCTGCCAGACAGGTTAGCAGGATGTCTGTAAAATCCATTTTGAATGCTAAGCACTGTATAAATGAATAGACACCCTTTTCATACTTGCTTTTTCTTGTATGTGTGCGGCCTTGTTAGATGTCAAATATGAATTTAATATAAATGACTCCAGTGTTAACAGAAATGTGTGGATTTCTCCTTCCCCTCTGCGCGCACCTAGCTGGTTTAACAAGATGTTGTTATGATGCATTTCCTGTCTCAATAATTGAGTTTTGTGACCAGCTTCTTGGCAGCACGGCCAGCTTTAGCATTCAGTGTCACGCCACTTCTTTCTGATTTTGCATTTCATGGGTGCAGTGTGTAGCTGTGAAATGACCTTGATGGGTCTAGTGTGGTTGTATATTTATTTATCTCTTTCTCCATGGTTAGTTTTTAGCCAGAATGGTTTCTTAATTGCCCCTGACAGGCTCAGCGTGTGGCACACAAGTGTTTTCAAAGAGCAACAGGGATGGGTGGGTGGCAGCAAGCAAGGGAAATGCGGCTGGCTTCCACAGGGCAGCGAGCACATAACTGATGATGGTTTCAGTGCTTTCAGGGGTTTCTCACTCAGGTGGTGGAAGAAAAAAAGCCTGAAACCACTGGACTTCTCTGTGTGGACTGTCTCATGCTGTGGAATACAGTTCACTGCTACTGCTTCTCTTGTGTGTGACCTGAGGGTATATCATCAGAAGGCTTGTTCTCATAAAGGTTTTTGTTGGCCCTCTCAGTTGTTACTCTGCCAGATCTCATTCAATTGTTGGGCAGTTACTTCATATTCATAGAGAAGGATAACTTTCACTTTACTAATTTCTTCCCCTTTCATTGTCTGCAGTGGAAAGCAGACTGAAGGAACTTTTAAATCTAGCTTGTCTGCCAAACAGAGCAGCTACCAAAGCAAGATGTTCTTTGCTGTAGACACATTAATTGCAGGTGAAGTGGATGTGTTTAATAAGTAATGCATAATAGAAGTCTGTCTGCTGAAGTACGAGGTCTCAATTTGGAATACTGGCTGTCACGATAGGCTCTGGCTTGATGGACACAACTCCTTTGAAAAATGGGCTTGAGACTTCAACTTTATTTACAGTGCCGGGTGGAGGCTCCAGTAGCACTGAGCTGCATTTAGGTGATGTGAGTTCTGGAGCGTCCTGCCCGTGTGCACTGAATCATTTCTCTTCTTGTTCACACCTATACAGTATCCTCTGCAGGGTGACACTTGCATAATATTCCTGTGGCAACCACAGTAATTGCTAACACGTGAAATCAATATATGGCAATTATCAAACGCACTTCAGCTGTTTCTCAGTGCCCTGCAGACTTCTGGAGAGCAATACTTTGTGACCTACATAGTGTTTATGTAGGTCATAGATCACCAGTGGCACACCGATGAGGACGCACAAGGCTATATACCAGGATTTTCGTGAGTTGGAATGATTCCTCTTTTTTTCTTTTCAGAGTATCTCCTTGTCATTTGGGCTATGGGATATAAAATAGTTGAAAAGCTCTTCATGAGATGAATATGCGTGTTTGTTCCTAACAGGTACGCTGTAGGATACCCAAAGAGTTCAAGGAGGAAGGACTTGTCATCTCCATCTCTACTTAAAAAATGAGCACGCAAACTTTAGAAATCCTCTTACTCTGAAAACAGAATAAGGGGCAGGGACTGCTAGACTTTGGTTTGTCATTGTGCTGTCTTACTTCACCTTTCTGTGCAGTGAAACTAGTCAACTGACAGATGAAAATTCAGATAAATCTCTCCCAGACCTGATCTACAAGTATGAGTATCATTTGGTTCTTGCTGCAACATTGTACGTGTGCTTTTTTTATGAGATAAGCTGCTTTACAAGGTGGAAAGGGCTGGATATGTGCATTGCCTCCCCAAGTGGAACTTATTCTCAGTCTGCAAAAAGAGCTGATCAAAGAGCATAGACAGGGGTGTGGTCTGTGTAGCTTGAATGTTTCATATAAGAGTTGGCACCATTTGGGAAGGAGATGTGGCTGTTAATTGCAAGATTGGAATAAGGAACTGGTGTGGATAAGAGAAGTGAAGTTAGATGGCAGGAGCGAGCCCAGTGTGTGGGAGTTAAATGAGATTGGGATTAGTACAGACAAGCTTGCCATTCGTCAGTGTGTTCGGTTTCCAGATCTGTGTTAGTCATAGTAGGTAGTCGATTCATGCCATTCAAATAGTGTCATAAAGCAGTAGTGTGAAGTGATATTTTCAAGTGATCACTAGTTCCTGCTGTTTGTATACTCCAGTTTTCTTTGAAACTGATTAGAAAGGATAGGAACAGCTGGTAGATAATGTAAACTCTGGTGTCCTGTTTGTTCTTTGTAAAACTCCTAACACTTGCTTTATGAAAATGAACATCATCTTTCATCACGTTTTGATGTAGCATGTGTTTGGTCTTGTCCTTCCCTGTAATACAGCATAGTCAGTCATTCTTCCACCTCGTGCTTGATGCAGTTTGTGTGCACCTGTGAATGGGAGATTTCTGCTTTGTCAAACTGGAAAGGAAAGATTCTTCTTATACTGACCTGTGCTTCTCTGTAATGGCTAGGGAAACAGCTGGTTTCTCTGCAATATATTGTAGGAGTTCCCAAAGTATCGTATGAAAGGATCTTTATGAAACCGGGGGCTGCAGAAACAATGATGCTTGACAAGTTAAGCATTTAATCTGTTCTGGTTTTCATTGTCAGAAGGAATTACTTGGAAGTTCTGACAGGGCTGTAAACCTGTTTTTATTAAATGCAAATTATAAAAATGTATCTGAATGTCAAGCCTTTTCCAGAGGCTCAGCCACAGCAGGGTGTTTGTCCAGAAGCACTACGTGTTCCCAGCACAGGTGGCACTACCTCCAAAATTGAAAGAGTGTCAACTTTGAAATGGACTGAGCTGCAGCGATCTATGTCTCTGTGGCTGTATGGAAGCTCTTGATTTCCCAAGTGACTGTTTCTCCATCAGTTGCTGTAGGTAAGAGTTGTTCTCCAGGTGGGTTGTCATTATTAGAGTTGAGGCCAGTCGGTTTTCCTGATAGAAAACAAAGGACCAGAACCTGTTTAGACTGTATTCCCATCTCATTGTGTAAATTAATTTATAGCAGGTGTACAGCTTTCAGTGACTTGTTTCTTCCTTACCGGACTTAAAATCTAGTTAGGTTTATGGGCAGGCAACATGTTCACTGATGGTAGAGAGTAATAGAACTAATACAAACTGTCTGTTGTTCCTACTGTGCTGGCTCCAGCCATCAGTTTTACTAGTATGTTTGAGATCTTCTTGGTTTAGCTAATGATAGCAAGAAATGTTTTTTTTTTTTCTTATCATTAATTTAAGAGCTTGAGTTTCTAGTTGAAGTTTATCCATGATAAAGATTTTGGTACCAGTTGATAATCAGAAAATATTAATGCATTTGAAATAAGTGTGTTTCCGTGTATTTTTGTTTTCAATTAAACTCCTTTAAGGAAATCTTTCCTAAGTCCAGGTTGGAATTTCAGAATGGAAAAGACACAAAATACTTTAAAACCTCTTTTAAGTTACTTCGTTTGTATGCAGGATATTAGGATAAAGCTTCCTTTCAGCTAAATTCTGTTTGTTTGTTTTTTTTTTTTCCTGGTGAAAGATTTGTAAGGCTTTGAGGTGTGATTTTAAAAAAAAAAAAAAAAAAAGTAGAAAATTTATGAAGATTTAGCCTTGTGGGGAGGGAATATTTTCTTTCTTCCCAGCAATGAGTTGTGTCATAGGAGTAATCCAGTGAAAATTTTGGTTTTTATCAGTTATGTGAAATGAGTGTTACAGGCTAAGGTTCTGTTCTACTGTTGTAGGTAATTCTTAAACTGCCTCAAGCTTCACAAAATGTTAATAGAAAAGAGCTAATACATGACTTAGATTTTATACTTTCATAGGATTGCTATTTGCAGGCTACTTGGCATGGCCTTTTTTTAGGAGCCAATGATGTGCTATAAATGATTTAAATAGTTCTTATTGTCTTATCTTCCATCGCTATATCCCAGTGTATGAATTTGCTCTTACTGTGGTGCTGGGGGATAGGTCCATAAAGGATGCATTTATCTGGAAGCACAAAGGTGTGTACATTACTTTAGTAATGCGTAAGACACGATCTTTCTCAGTTCAAGACAAACAAGGAAAAAAACTTGTGTGTGTATCACATAATCAGGGCTATTCATTCCAGAGTTTCAGGGTGTGTCATAAAAAATGTTTTGTCCAACCATCTTGACTTATTTGACATTACTTGTGTCTCAAGTCTAATGAGGTTTATTATTTTGTCCTGAAGAATTTATGCACAGTGCAGTAAAGTTAACGGTGTGTAATGATAGGTGGGACAGGACACTGGCAAGATGAAATGAAAAAATAAGACTAGTTTTCTGGTGGTAGCGACAGCTGGTTTTCTCAACTTCAGTCATATTGAAATAGAAGT
Source organism: Anas acuta (assembly GCF_963932015.1). NCBI lineage: Eukaryota > Metazoa > Chordata > Aves > Anseriformes > Anatidae > Anas > Anas acuta. The sequence continues at coordinate 43,939,881 of NC_088982.1, forward strand.
AATAAGTAGTTATCTTTCCAGAACTGGCTTTATTTTAGTACTAACTTAGGGGAAATTGTGCTTGGTACTAAACCCAAGGAAATTGGTGACCACTCGGAAAAAAGGAGGTTTGGTAAGTTCAAAGCAGCACAAAGGGAATTTGTGGTCGTTTTGAGTAGTTGAGATCTGCTAAGTTCAGACCTAGAAATGAAGAGCTTTTAATGATAATGCCAAAAAAAAAAAAAGTGTGTGTCTGATTTTCATAATGCAAGTGAGAACTGTAAACATAGCGATTTAGTAATTTTATGTTTATTTTGGAATAACAACAACCACTGTGATGACAGCTTTGGAAAACTGCGTGGAGAAGTCATGCTATAACAAAAATGAAAAAAATAAATATTTAAAGATCAGATACTCAGTTAACAGGGTGTTTTCCCATTTGTCATTTTCTTTGCTTGCCCATATTTTTTCTTTAAATAAAGAGAATTTTCAGGTAGAGCTGACTTCATTTTTCCAAATGTGGATTAATTAAGTTGGTTTTAAGTATACATTGTTATTTCAAAAGACAATTTTGGAATAAATCAAAGAGAGGAGTAGGTATTGTTAATTTATTGGCCTGCAAGAACAGATTTAATTGGAAGGCTAAATGTAAACTTATTGATTAGATTTTGGTTTTCTTTCTGCAGTCTGAGAACCTGAACAGGCTGAACAGGAAAACACCAGAGAAGCCTTTCTGGAGCTGTTGTCAGACAAACTTCTTGTTAATCAGGCAAGCAGTGAAGGTAATGCTGTTCGATGCATTCGTTCTGTACACACCAGTGCAGAGCCAGGGTGGGTTTTTGGGTTGAACTGTCCTTAAGCAGGAGGTGACAGGTTTATGGCACTGGAAAGAAGGGGCAGAGGTCTGGTGGAAGTTTTGCTGCACAAGCACAGAGCTGGGTTTCCCAGGGCAGTGCCTCAGGAGTGCTGTTCTGAGGTGAAACCAGAGAGGGCATAGCGTTCGTGCAATTCAGCACATTTTCCTGTTGGTCAGGTTTGGGTTCCACCTGCGTGTACTCATACCTGCAACTGAGCAGAGAGTGCAGCAGCATCTGTACTGACGGGGGTCACGGATCAGTTCAGCACAGGGGTATTTTCGGGTCACAGGTGCGTGGGGGCAATATGTGAATAGCGCAAGCATGTAGAGGTGTCTCTAGCCATGTGCTTATTTAATCAAAACCAATAGTTTTTTTGTTCTGTAAGTTCTTTTCTCTCCTTTTTTTTTTTTAATGAATTTTACTAGTTACTTTTAGAAATCACGTATATTTCTGATACCTTCTGTGGCTCGTAACAATGAGTTCTCTTGTTTGAGTCACAAATTAACACTGGTGCTGGAACAGAGGCAGCAAATGGAGATACCCAGAGAGAGGAGAATGCAGGATCAGAGTTGTAGACACTTGAATCACATTTAATATACTCTTTTTATATTTTTTTAAAGGACTTGTCACCTCTGCTTTAGTGTATACTTCAGGGCTGTGGATACACATTGTCATTTATGTCACTGGATTCTAGAATAAGTTTTTAAACTCTGGTTTGCTAGAAATAGAATTGTCTACATGAAAATTCAATGTCACCTGCTTAAAACATACTGTTGGGCTTTTGGAAGCAATATTCATGGTCTTAATTTCATATTAAGTTGAAATGTAAAATTTACATCAAGTATTGTTTTTATTGTAAGTCCCTTAGAACAAAGATTTGGAAACTCTAAGTATAACATTACTGAGAAGGAATTTTGGAGAATTTTTTTTTCTACCACCCAGATTAGATTAGTGTGGTTTGCTGGCAGTGCATGAGGTTCAAAGCCGAAAAAAATATCAAATCAAATTAATTTGATTTCATTGGCACATGTGTGCACAAGTTTACAAAATGCAGGCTAAGCAGAATACTTGTTTCATCCTACTTCTGTGGCTCTATTAACTAAAATGAACTGTGGCTTATCTTAACCACGAGAAGATGGAAGTGATTAGATAAACATGATATATTCCTGTGGGGCGCCAGTTGCTAGAAGCAGCATGCAGTTTGCAAAATGATTTCTTGTAATATCCTTTTTATGTCCATTCAATCTGAAAGCTTGGTTTTCATTACCAGTGAAGTGCAGCAGTGTATCTGACACAGAGGCTGCTTTGTTGTAGGCTATTTCCATATATTATGAAGGTGTGCAGCTGACTACTTCAGCCCCAGGTTCTAAAACTTTTAAACTGGTTTGTGTGGATTTTTTTTTTTTTTGTGAAACATAGGGGGTTTTTGCCTCCCTTTGAACAGGAACGTTATGTTGAAGAGGCAGGAAATCTTCTTGCTAGTGGGGGAATAGTTGATGAATGAGGCTAACTCAAAACGATTTTGAAACTTTGACCCAAATCTGTATTCTCACAGGTAAAATTAGTGTAACTCATTGGCTTGAGTGGTACTGCTCTGGGATTTAATTTTCTGACATTTGAATTTGCATTCCAAGGAATGTATAAATGTTTTGTTTCAGTGCGAGACAGTTGATGTTTGTCAGTTTAATCACTGTATAATTAGAATTCAATTGCTTTTTGAAGTTCTTTGATCCTCCAGATATAAAAAGGGATACTGGAAAATAACTTGGTAATCACCAGTTAATATTGATTTTCCTCAGTAGTGTTTCTTCACTTCATAGCTGTTCTTCACACCTAGTGGCTACCCAGTTACACTGAGAAGACAGGTAACAATTAAAAATAAATTTAAATCTCAAAACGTTGATATCTAATAACTCCTAGTTTTGCTGGTTGTTCTCAAGTCCTTGTAACCTTTGTTTGAGTTGAGTTTGTTCCTCCAGTGTGTTGAAATTAGATGGCTAATCTGTAAAATGTTGTAAATTCTCAAGTGGCCTATGCAAGATAAACTTTTTGTACAATCTAGCAGTCTAGCAGCAGAGCACTGTTGTTGTAGGATGTGCTGGAGAGAAGCATTTATTTTAGCCTCATGAACCAATTGTTTAGGTATGCCCTTGAGCAACCAGCTGCAACTAAGAAAATGAATCTTTTGAAGAGGCTGTGGTAATGTAGCTTTTCCTTGTGAATTCAGTAACTTGAAAATTTGTCTTACTGTACAGTCTTTAAAGATTACAATTACTTGTGTCCTCACTTAAGCAAAACTCATAAAACTCTTTGACAGTTATCTGATTCTATGGGTGATACTAGTAAGTAGGCAACGGTGTGATACTAGAAAATCTGTGCAGACTAATATTTCACTGCTTTGAAGATGCCATAGTATCTTCAGTGAATGTAAGAGAATATTAAAAATCTGGAGTCTGATTAATTTATCAAGGGGATTATAAATTATAAATTGACTGGGCTTGATAGCCAAGGCGATCTTCCAGTTCTAAGCGTTATGAAGGTCATGACATGGAAAAAACTTTCAAAAGCCAAAATAATTGAAATATCTACTCCTGTTCTGGAAACAGCTTAGAAACTTCAGCATAACTTTCTGCTACTTGTGAATGGCAAGATTGAAACTTTATTTTGATGTGATAGGTAGGTGATAATGATAGCTATCATCACAGGAGCAATTTAAAAATGCATTTTGCCTGAAAGGAGCAAGTTAGTTTTCTGCTTCTCTCCTTGTGGGAAGGCTGTAACCTAATCAGTCTGCCCTTTCAAGGGTGTGTCAGCTGAACAGAAAACAGCATTTTAAGGTGGGTACTGCAGTCCTTCTACTGGAGTCACGGTAGGTGCTTTTGCAATCAGTTCCCTCCATACCAAGGATCTTTGAGGATGGAATAGAATAGATGAGGAAGTTTCTGTATCCTTTCTTACACTTCTTTGTGACTGTATAGGAGATTTACAGACTACTGTTAATGTATGGGTTGGGTGGGGCGTGTTATGGGGTCTGAAGAAGAATCTGCTGGCCTCAAAGGGTGTTATTAGTTTGGAATTGGCCAAAAGCAGAGCTGAACATTACAGGGGAGTAATATGGGGGAAATGAAACATGAAAGAGATGTTTGAAGAAATATTTGAAGCAACAGACTTCTTCCAGTGCCAGAAGAGGAAAGGATGTGAAAAGTTTTAAGAAAATAAGGAATTCCTTTTATTTTATTAGATATACTGAACATGATTGTTTCTCTAAACATTCCTAGGAATGTATCTCTTGGCCAGTAAGTACTTTTTTTGTCCAATTCTGCTAGCATTTTGTTTTATTTCCATACATGTCCTGTATCAGTTTGTCTCTCTTGCCAGGGACACAGTGGCAACCAGGCCAGGGAATATTTCCTTTGCATTTGGATAGTTCTGAATGAACTGTGAACAGGGATCTAGTGTCTCCTGGCATTTTAAACATGTTGAAATGTTTACTGCTGAGAAATTTGAATTCTTGTAATGTTATTTCAGAAGAATTAACCTGTGTTTAATGACTGGCTCATGAGAAATGGTAAGGTATGGAAGTGTAAATCCTCAGCATTCCACTCTGGAAGGGCTCTAAATATACAACTATGGTAATAAAAAATAAGGGAATAGTCCCAGGAGCAGCCGAGTTGCTCTAGCCTCTGTCAGGTGGGATCTGCACAGCCCCACTGATCAGGAAACTGTCCCTTTTTCTGTTCTCCTGGGTTTGCTTCTGATAGTTTGGTAAACTGAATGAGCTTGGGGGTGACCAGGTGCACTTCCACGCACAGAATACCCATGCTAGGGATGTGGCACAAGGGGAAGGACTTTGCTCTCTTGGGAACCCTGAGTTGTTTAACTGGCTCTTCCCATCTTTTGGCGGTATATTTTAGTGAAAACCCTATCAGAGACTCTCTAAACTTTTCTGTCTTAGAAGGGTAGAACTGAGATTAAGACGAACTGTTAATCTTTGGACACTAAAAATTATAGCCTAGAAAGCTTTGGGGTCTCGTACATCTTAAGGCTGTGGGGCTGGATTCTACTTTCATTGGTTAATGCTGCTGCAAGTCAACGTGGCATACAGAGGAGGAATATAATCAGGCTTTAATGAGACGCAGTTGAAGAAATCCAGTGAGACGAACTCAGCAGAATGAACGTGTAGAAAGCAACTACGGTTGAAGAGCTAATATGCTGTGTCTTGAGAAATATAAACAAGTAGGAGGGTAGTAATAAGTGCTCATGCAGGGTAAGCCAACTGCCTAGAGCTGAGTGCCCCACAGTAGTTAATTGGGGAGATGAAGCTATTGTCCCACCGCCTTTGGAAAAGAAACGAGAAAAACTGGTCTGGTGCTTCTGAAAGGCAAGGCAGCAGCTGAAGCAGTATCATGAATGACCTTGTTCAGAATTTTTCACTTTTTCTGAAACTGGGGAGGAAGAAAAAGGCAAACAAAAACCAACAGCAAGCCCTGAGCAGTTACTGATGCTCTTTTATCAATGTTTTGTTTTTCTTTTATAATGGAAATATTTGGATTGTTTGCACGATTATCTTACAAGCAAGTATTCTGGAAAATCTCAAGTGATACATAGAAATTTATCTATTTCTGTGCTCTGAAATACGAACTGATGAAGTCAGTGTAAATGCATCTGTTCTAGATTTTCAAGCGTTGTTTTATAATCTATGGATTAGCATGTTACTAATAAGAGAACTGAGTTTGCATGTTCTCTCGTAGCATGTTTAATTCACCATATTACCACTAGCTTCCCAGATAGGTTCCTCAGTGTTCCGAAACAATGTGAGCTTTGTATCTGACCGAGGCATGTCTACGTATGATGCCTCTCCGGAGGTGCAGTCCAAGGTCAAGAGCTTTAGAAGCAGTTTTCCTTTTTCTCTCTCTCCAGTGTAAAATACCCCCTTGAGACCGGTTGCAGGTGAGAAGTGAAGGGACCTGGTCTCAAGGTGCTTGGTATCATTCTGCTGCTTTTCTGATTGCTGAGAAGGTAGTCATAGCTGTGCTGCCTTAGAGCATTGGAGGTGTGATGTGTGGAGCAGTGCTCTGCTGTTCTAAATAAAATAAGCCAAACTGCTGTGCAAGCACTATTAGATAATTTTGTAGTTAATAGTTTTATTAGCTTTTAATAAGAGCAACAGCAGTTTGTGTTTGCAACTGGTGTAGTCAGAGATAAGCATAATGTCTGGTATGAGGAGTGTCTCTCACTTTTGGATTGAAGCTGAGCCTTGATGGTGCTGCCCTTTCCTCTTCCTTCTCCTGCCCCTTCCCAGAGCAGCAGCACAGCTGAGGCTGGCAGACACCTCTGGAGGTCATCCTGTCCAGCTGCCCTGGACCTGCAGGCAATCCTGCTCCTGCTGCAGGCCAGGAGGGACGCAGCGATGGCTGTGTGTCAGCCTTGCAGCAAGAACACGTAGCTGCTTCATGGTCTGCCCGGTGTCTGCCAGGTCCCTGTGTCTTGTGCCAGGCTGCTTTCTAGCTGGTTAGTCCCCAGTGCGTGCTTGTGCCTGGAGCTATCCCTCCCCAGGTGCGGGGCTTTTGCATATTGAGCTTTGTGAGTGTCCTCTCTCATCATCCCTTCTGCCTGCTGGGATCTCAGAACGGTATCACAGCTATCTGATCTATCAACTACTCCTCCCACTTCTGTAATTTCCACAAACCAGCATGGGAGTGCACTCTGGTACTGCACTCATTAATGAAGATGTAGAACAGTATTGGCCTCTAGCTGGAATCTTGTTTTATCTCAGATTAAAATTCAGTTCTGTCAGTGGCTAATTTCCTAGCACCACTTGTGATTCCTCCACATCTTTCTAGTAGCTGTTGTCTTAAAGACACTTTAAAACTGGGCAAGGCCAAGTTCATTGTAGGAAATGGGCAGCATATAGAGATGTCATCAGAGCCTGTGTGGGGACTGCTGCTGAGTGCTGTGCAGCTTAGCCCGAGGGTGCTTCATGAACAGTGGAAAGCAGATAGCAAACAACTCCAGAATGAGAGGTCTTCTACTAAGCTGGAGTCAAACCAGCTGCAGAGCTGTGTCTAATTATTTAGCCCATGGTTACAGCTAGTGGAGAAGCCTTCCTATTAAATTACCCAGTGTTTGTTTTGTGATTTTTTTTCCCGTTCATTATTTATTTTTATTTCATTATTTATTTTATTTTATTAATTAAAATTATTTTTTAAATATGAGAGCAATATTTATTTATTGCTCTCTTTCTTGAACCTCATAGAACGCTATAGTAGCATACAAAAGCAGTGTGTGTTTCATAATGAGGAATAATTGTCTTAAAGCTATCTGTGGGGGAGCAGCTGGAACGGCTGATCCCTGTGAATCAAATTCCCACTCAAGTCAGGAGTAAGCTGATGCCACTGCCTGTCCTCCCTCACATGCTCACAGCCTGAGTGGAGGCAGCAACAAAAGTCACCTGTGCAAGTGGCCAGGTGGTAACTTCAGTCCCTCCAAACTGCTGCCCAGGTGGGTGTTTAGCATGTTATATAAAGAGTAGCCAAATTTCTCATCTTCCCTTTTTTACAGGAAGTTAGCATGCACATTTCCCATCTCCTAGACTCCGTAAGCAAGCATCAGCTACAGACCTAGCTGCTAAGAAATTTTGGAAGACCTCTTTTGTGCAAGTCAGGATAAAATGGTTAGGTAAATGCACATCTGTTGTGGTTGAATTTTTTGATTTACCTCAACTCTGCTTCTGCATTCTTTCCCGACCCTGATTCTTGCACATTTAATAGCAGGAGAATCCACATAAAATCAATCTGTGCCTGGGGAAGTATGGATAATGATTTTCTTGTTCCTACACTTATGTTTATATTTCAGGTACTCTTCAAAGCATCTCGTACGCCTGAATCAGTCATTATTTTTAATCTATCATCATTCTATTGCCATTCATCTATCATCATCTTAGCATGTGTCCATGACAAGCATCATGGAGACAGAAGATTGGAAATATTTCTTGATGTATAGAAAGCTGGGATTTTGTTTCTAGTGTGATAAAACTAACTTCTGACATGCCATGTTGATACTGATGTTTCTTTATATCTCAATTATATATAGAAAGGGATTGCATGCTTCTTGTCTGAGCTTCCTGTGGTGATTGGGGGGCGGGGGGGGAAATACTTATCTGTTGTAGTAAGACAAATTCAGAAGGAATGTTCGGAACCTCAGATGCTCACAGCACATTCCTTCTGTATCTGGGCTTCAAGGATTTGTGCACTTTACTTTTCATTAAACTGCATATACAAGTCTGACTTGTAGGTGATAGAAAATGAAAGGTGAAATGAAATGACTGGAGTTTTTAGAACGTATTTTCTGCTGAATAATTTCCCAAACAAGTTATATAGTTACTTCAAGTGAAAAATTAACAAGCTACTGTGCTTTGCATTTTAATAATGCGTAGTAAGGTAAGCCCACGTCTGTTTTTTTCTTCTGTTTCTTCATGTTTTCACTGTTAAAATAAGGAAATAAATGGCAGAAGATTTATTTAGTATGTGTGGTGTTGTTCAGTTTTTATTGCAGGGTGCCTACATCTGAAACTGTCACTTTTATGTGCAAGTTTCAGATGCTTTATATATGGTGCATGTAGGATTTGACCATGAAATTAGAAAGACCTGTACAGTAAATCTGCCTCCATATTAAGGCATTTGTGCAGCAACTTGACTCCTAACGGCAAAACATACTGGCTGGTATATGTACCCGTGTGTATATGCATAGGTGGTGATGGGAATAGGTTGTTTTTTTTGAACATTACTGTGCAGTACAGAAGAGGTTGATTAGTGGTTTGTCAATACAAATCAGAGCAATCTATCTTCTTTCTACCTATAGTTTTGCTTTACTTTTCCCATCCTTTTTTGTCTGAAAAAAAAAAAACCACCAACATCCTCATTTTGTTTAATTCAGTTCTGCTATTTCCATTGCTCTCCCATTTGTGCTTTTCTGATGAATGAAATGCTGTTCTGCTGGAGTGATATTAAATGGAATTGGGTGGGAAAAAAAAAAGTTATTTCTGCTTGGACTAGTCCTTTATGTACCTTTTTAATTTTACCCATCTGTATTTCCCTATTTTCTTCTTATAATTCACATAGTACCTTCAGCGATATGGCAGGTTGTCTGCAGGAGACGGGCTGACACCAAATGATTGAACAATTGAAAGCGTTATTCTAGATATGCAGGAATTATTGCAAGAAAACTGGCCTGCTTGTTGTTCTAGGCATTGTGGAAAGAGCACGCAGATATGCAGAAGTCCTGACTTGAAGGAGAGGATCTGAGTTATGTGCAGAGTACATCGGCAGCGGTGCTGCTGGGTGAGTCAGGGCTGGAAGCTGCTGGCAGTCAGAGAACATGTCACAGATGCCTTTCCACTGTGGAGCAGGATGGGAGGGAAGGGGACATAGTTCATTGCCCTGGGGAGTTGTGGCCGTACGCAAAGTGAGAAGATGCTTGCTTCCTTTTAAAGACCTGACCTTGAGCTGATACAGCTCCATTTTGCTCTGCCTCTTCAGTCTCCCTGCTATGTATAAAAGCAGCTGCCGGTGTGAGAGAGGCTGGTGGCTAAATGTGTTTTCCCGTACAAAAGGTTCTGTTCCCATCCTGGCTGAGGAGGGACAGCAGGAGGAGTTCTTCTTGAGTATTAAAAATAGAACAGCCCCCACGCCCCAGTGTAACTGGGGATGTTTGCACTGGTTGTTTCCTGTGGACTTTGATCTGAATGCTTAGGATGTTCTTGCAAGTCGCGTTTAGTTAGGTACCACAACACCTCAGAAACAAACACAATCCTTTCTGTCACCTCTTACCTCTTTTGCCTGATGTGACCTGGTTCATTGGCAAAGTGCTCTGCATAACTGCAGCTTTGGTGCTTTCATTAAGATCAAGCTGTTGGAGGACTGAGGCATAGAGAAGAGGATGAGAAATACTTGGTTTTGGGGGTTTGCTCTGCCGGTGGCTCTGACTTGCTCCTTGTGGATTAGGAACCACTAAGCATAAAGTCTCTGCAACTCTCCATGTCCAAGGATCTATTTGAGCCCACTTTGGCTTGCTGATACATCAGTGAATAAAAGCAAACAAACTTCATCGCAATCAAATATAGGCCAACCCTGCGTCAGTTCATGCTCCTTTTATACTGTATAGAAGGCCTGGGTTTGAGTCTTTCTTCCCAGCTTCTTGTTCTTTTGGGGCTCAGTCCTGCAAAGCACTGAGTTGGCTTTGGTCTAGCATGGCATTTAAACATTTTCACCTCTGCGAGCAGGGAGGCTCCACATCAGCTTGATGACAATGTTAAGCATGTGGTCTCTATTGTGCTTTTTTTTTTTTGGCTTTCCAGGTTGAAGGGCTTTGAAGCAGTGAGTGTTTGACAGTGTTACTTTTTGTGCCTTGAAAAACTGGGTCTGAAGGGAAACCCTGGAAGGAAGGACAACAGTATAATAATTATAAGTACGAACCTTTTGTGGTTTTTCTATTCCACTTTGAGAAAGGGGAATGAAGTTGGCATTAAAGTAAACAGGATGCATCGCACTGGGTGAGACTAAGTCCCCTATCAGAGTAATGTATGAGATAATAACATAATGTGCCACAGGATTCTTGAATATGCTAAAAGTAAAAACACTGATGTAAGGTATTCTATTTGTACAGTCAATGTTAACAAAGCACCCTTGAGATAATAACTGTAGCACTGGAAATTAGATGTGCTGCTGCCGCCTTTAATGCCAATTATGTCCTTGTCAGCTAGCCTGCTTGCTGCTTGTTAACCTTAATGTGTGAAACTGCTGTAGAGCTGCCATTCAGTTCCTATACATGTTTTAGTCCAACTTTTAAATTTAACTCAGCCAGAGAAATACTCTATTTTGACCTTTGTTCGTTTTCTCAGGATACTTTCTGAACTGTTCAGATGCGTTGCACTTAGCGTGTATGCACGCTCATATGTAACTGTAGGAGAGGAGTACTTGGTAATGCACTGCAGCCCTGAATTTGCCTTGCTGACACAGAACAGGTTTGGTCATCCAGAAATTAAAATTGGGTACCCTTACAAAGTTTTAGCCGTCCAACTTAATTTACTGGGGGATGTGCATGATAGGTCTATTTGCAATCTGGATGCAAAAAGCATTTTAGCCGGTTAAATTTTGTTGTGTATGCAGAATCACCAACAATAATAAATCTATTTTGAGTCATCTATTACACACAAAAAAAACATTTTGCTCTAAGGTTGTCTTTTACAGATAAATGATAATTTTAAGTGATACAAATTTTGCTGTTCTTCTGAACCTGGTACTGTGTGTACTGGCTTAGTTGTATCTGATCACTGGGAAAGCCAAAAGGAACTGTTGCCTATTGTGTGGTAGGCTTTATTTTCGGTTATACAATTTCATGATTTGTACTGTGCAAATTTTTTGTAATTCGCATTGAACATAAGCATGTAAAGTCAATTCACAGTGATATGTGGCCAGATTATCTGCACAGAGGGCTGTCTATGCTGTAGATGCAAAAATAGTTTAGGTATGTTAGAGCTGGCATGGTGTGGCTCAGCGCTCCAGAAAATCCGGCTCGAATGTTTCCAGCCTCAGTTTGTCCCTGGTAATGCTGCAAGCAGTTTTGCAGGAAACGGAGCCAAAATTAACAAAGGGTTGCTGGCTCTGTGTGGAGCCACCGTGTACACATGTTCCTGGAAGAGGAAGCTCCGGGAGGCTCAGTACTGAGGTGGCTGTTCTGCCTGAGGTCAGCTCAGCTTCACCTGCGGTCGCTATTAGCCCTCGTTCTGCTGGTTCGGAGCTGATGTTTGTGTAAAGCTACTCTAGCACGCTTGCTGATGGTTGTTTCTGAGAAGACTTGTTAGAGAAGAGTACAGCACTGTGGAAAAGCACGGACTTTGCTTGGGAGCAGTACCACGTCTGATCTGTAAAACCCTTCTGTTGGAGTAAAGCGAGTTTTGTTGCTGTTACTTGAATGTGTTTTTTTTTTTTTTTTTTTTTTTTTCTGGAGGAAACAATTTGGATGCAGTATTAGTGGTGCCGAGCCAAATCTAATAAAGTTAAGTTAGTATCCCTGTGGACTGCAGTTACTTCTTGGGTTTATCTACTCACTGCTGGCTTGAAAGTAAAAGTTCTTTTTATGATTAGAATTGATTGTAGTTTATGTAGCGGGACTCAGTTTTCTAGTGCTTTCAGGTACAAACTTGAAAGACAGAAGTTGCAGGAGAAAATTCAGCCTCAGTGGGATTTGAGGTTAGTGTTAGGATACCTCTCCTAGGTGCTGAGTGTTTCTTACCTTGCATTGTCAAAGACTTACGCCAGCCGCTTTAGCTGGATGCTCAAGTTGCTCAGAAACATTCCTATGTTCCTACAGCAGATTCCATCAGGAGAGGGGATCTTTAACACGCAGAAGGAAACCTTATTTATTTTCATCTTCTATCTGGCAAAAATCAAGTCTTAGAATTACTTTGGTGGTAGTATCTTTGACTATTTTATCTCAGAAATGAGATTCAGCTGGTAAGTAGAAGGAAGGATTGAGGCTATGCAGATGGAACATTTCGGGAGGATTTCTTTCATGTGACAGTGAGTCCATTGTTAGCCTCGATCAGAAGCAAGAATTTGTCACACCCTTTCACAGTATTCTGAGCCTCTGAAATACTTTGTAGGGAGAGGAAAGGAATCGGGGATTTTATCAATAGATCCTATAAGGCCACTTCCTAAAACTGCTTTCCAACTGCGTTGCTGCTTTCCATACTTTGCTCCAATTCTCCAGCAGTGGTTCAAGTCAGTTCTTGAATAATTCTTATTTAAAATAACTTAAGAAAGCGGACTTGTTATTTCAGCAGCCGTCTCGCTGGAGAGCAGCATGGCCCAAACGCTACAATATTTTGAAAAGCTGGTCTCTCAAGATGAAATTCTACCTGAGTCTCTGTTATGATAATCTATCGTCTTGAGGTTGGCTGTGATTATTGTTAGTACTATAAAAATGTCTTTAAGAAAGACTTACTCGGTGGCATTTCCATGCAAGTGAGTAATAATACAAGCATGAGGGTGGAGAAGGGTGTATGCCAGATTTATTTTCCATAAGACAACGAGGGGAAAAAAAAACAGTAGAAGAAATTATTCAGAGCTTTCTCTTGCATTGAAATTCTATAAGTGGAGCCTGTGAAGAATTAAAAAGATCAGGAGAAAAGGAGTTGGTTAGAGCTGGGCTGGACTAGGTTTGTTCCTGGATCTTTGTGTGATGAGGCTTATTTTTTTTTTTTTTTAACTAGGTTATTTTGAGTTCAAAGAGAGATGAATATGTGATTTGTGCCCAGTAAAAGAAAGGGCTACAGCTGTCAGAGCTCAGGAAGAAAACCACCTGGTCACAGAGCTGACTTGATCTGTCCCTCCTTTTTCCTGTCCTGTCACTGTTCTGCCCTTGCATGTGATGAGGGGAAATACCCAGAGTGCAGGAGGTGCTGGGGTTTTCCAAACTGCTTTAGCTTGGGTTGAGGATAGCCATGAAGCACTCTCATCCCAGCCAGCATCTGCCTCTTGGGAGTATGTGGCAGGCAGGCTGTCACCCGGCATACTGCACCTCTCTGCTCGCTGTAGCTGTGCTGACTGTTGAAGAGCTACAGATTTCTGAGAGTGTCGTAGTTACTGCTGCTTCACAGGCACTATTTCAGTGTGCTGGCTCTCGTAATTCCACAGCATAGAAATCACAGCTTTAGGAATGGAAAATGCACCTTAATTTAATAAAATGATTAACCCAAAAATGCGATGCAGAAAATAATTAATATTGCGTTTTGTTTGGGCCATGATGTCTGATCAGCATTATATCCTATAAGTGGGACTCTGTTTTGCCCTGCTTTGTGTGTGGGCATGCTTTTGAAATGAAACATTTTGGGGCACGCTGTTCTGCTACAGGCTGCAGTCTTCTTTGCTTCTGTCTTCTGCACTCGTGCTGTTGTTTTCATGGCCACAAATCTAACTGTCTAACATTTAGTTTTTCAGCACCTACTCTCCTCCTAATGAATGTGATCATTTACACAGTGTCACTGTAGTATTGGCATGCTAAATAATTTAGTGAGCTGTGTCAGGTAGATAGCTCGATGTTGTCTATGTTACTATGGCAATACATTTGCTTAATGTAAATATTATTCATTCTGACCATATGAATCTCAGGGCCTCTGACATTATTAGCTGTATTTGGAAGGTGGGAATCTGCGTATCTGGAAGAGAAGTTGTTCTGAAAATACTAATAGTTTAAAGATCACTTTCTTTGTTCATAATTCCTTCTGCTCGTTGACTGAGCTACATAATCTATTGATTGTAAAGAACAGAGCAGAACATTTCTCCTGTTTCTTTATAATGAAGCTGTATTACAACCATGATAAAGAAATATATAACTGTATTCTGATCCTCTAAAAATTCAGCTAACTGAAATAAATGGAAATAGGATCCTGAGGTCCATTAACTTTGCTCTTGGTCACAGAGTCACGGCAATTCTAGAAGCACGAGAACTTAAAATCAGACCCGGAAGACAAATTTCCCTCGGGCATTGGATTTGATTCTGTGGTTTGAAAGGACTGCTAAGCGTGAAGGACTCTTCTGTCACCTTTATGGGTACCAACAGATAGAGAGCTACTCAAAAACAAAATAAAAAAAATCCTTCTTTGATAGAAAATTGATGTAAGCAATATGTTAATAAAGTTTATATCTCTTATGTGGTTGATGGTTTTCTTGTCCATTTTATGGACCATTTCCAGAGACAAGCAACTACCTTCAACAAAGTTTTGTCCTGAAGGCCAGTTTATTCCTGATTGTATGAGCAATGACCTGCCAGCACTTCTGAGGCAGCAACTAAGAACAAAAGTTGTATCACTCTATTAATGTATTTTTTGTTTTAGTTTTTCTAAGTGTGGTATGGCATCATGATTATCAGCTGACAGTCCATATAAAACTTCAGTCACTTCAAACCACAGGTGTTATCTAATATCGAGTGCAAGTCTGTAATATTCACAGTATTTTATGTACTGTTTTTGCAGCTTTACTTGCTGAACTGCTAAGTTCATGACCAGCGGTGAAAAGAGGAGTTGGCTGCACTGCACCCACCCCTTTGTTTAGAATTGTCCCTAACCTTCATGTCAAACATCTGTAATGCAGGGGGAAAAGGCACAGTAAACACTGAATTACACCTTCAGTCATTTGTAGCTCTGCAAGGAAGGGTAGGTGATACTGGAGGGCTCTGTGTGCTGAAATCTGAAGTCAGTGCTGAACACCTATCTGTGTATGGCCCGCTAATTGGAAGGAGTAATAAAACAAACCTGCAGCAGTAGCTGAGCACACACTTCTGAGTTCTTTATTTCACAGAAGAGCCTTTGTTGGACTTGCATAAGCATTCTTTATTTTTCCCCTCTCCAAGATGGTGAAACTTTTGCTGTCAGTGCTTGTACGTAAGGTAAATCTCCTGACTGGACAGGAATACAAACTAGAATTGGTAGTTGCCTTGCCATGGCATTGTTGCTCACAAATGCTAGTCTAGAATTCAAGTTAACCTGGGAAAATTAATTATTTACCACTTATATCTCTTCCTGACAAGGCTGCCTGTGGGAATACTCTGCTGCTGGCTGTCTCCCTTTTAAAAATACAATATGCTTTAGATACATCTGTTGTTTATAGATGCAGGCAGATATTGGAGCATTTAGATTCAGAATACCTACCAAGTATTAGCATAGCTGAAAGAGTAATTGGAGCAGCTTCTCTGATTATTATTTTAGTAAACAATCCATACGCGTAAACTAGCGTGGGAGAAGCTGTGCCTTCCGTAATGTATTGAAGGGAAAAAGACTACAGAGCTATTTTATCCCCTATGGGAAAAAACTGTGTAGCGAGGGGAACTCCTGTGGGATCAGGCTGGCAGGATTTTCCTGTACAGAAAGAGGCTTGAAGGCTCTGCACTTCCTGAGTCACAAGTATCTTATTTTCAAGACAGGTTGTTGGGAGGGATCTTGTGAGTGCCCAGCCTTTACCAACGCTTGGTTTCAGGACCTGGTGCGTGCCATAAGAATGACATGAGGGGCATGGGCTGCTCTGCTGATGCGACTCACACTGCCAGTAGCTGGAAGAGTGGCGGAGCTCCTCTGGCCTGGCTGTCCTGCAGCACTAGAGCTGTTCCCGTCTGTAGGAAGGAAAAGTTCCTGCAGGTGGGGAAAGGAGCCTAGCTCTGAAGTGCCCCCTTCTCACTCGTAGTGCCTGGCTGCAGCAAGGAGGTGGGTGCGTGCCGGTGCCTACCTGGGGCTGCCCGTATGTGCAGAGGAATGCCTTCTGTCAAGCCCTGTGCCTAACCTTGTGTTTCTGAGCTCCGCTGCATTTCTTTGCATGTACTGCTGAAATACGGCGTGCCTGTATTTTAAAGCCAGGCTGGAGGAAGCGGAATGGATTGCATTACAAGCTGGGTGTTTAAAGCAGGTGATAAATTGAAAGGAACAAAAGCGCGTTCCGAAAAGCAGTTGCGTTTAATGCTTCACACATGATTTGCTCAGCTAGTTTCTTTTATTGTCACTCTTAAGTGCCTTTTCGCTTTACTCCACAGAAGAAAACATTCTGATAGCTCTGCAGTGCCTTTCATGAGCGTAATGAATATTTGCTTTTGAATATTACCTTACAAATAAGAAGTGGAGTTGTTTCATCTGTAGTGTTCTTATTCTTTTGGTTGTCATTCCTTTTGTGCATTTTGCTTTGAAAAGGTAATGGTGGCTGCTGTGCCATCCCTTGCTTTCCATGGCTCTCCTCGTGGTCCCGTTTGTGGGTTAGGATGGTGGCTTCCCAGAGGAACTGTGCCTCTTAAACATCTCCTTTTGAACTGGCACAAGCGAGTCCTGACACTGGTTGCTGTTGATCCAGAGATAGATGGCACTTAATTATCCCCTGTCTTGCCTTCTTTCCATTGCTGTCACAGGGCAGATATGCTGTGGAGATTAAAATGGAAAGAATGTTATCGCCCTCGTGCTCTTGTGTTGTCCTTAAATACGATGGTTGCCCATTTAAGTGCTCAAGTTAGATAGATGTGGCATAAAAATAGACAGGGTAGTGTAAGGCCTAAATTATACTTTCAGTATCCTTTTCAGTAACTGGTGGGTATTTT
This sequence comes from Anas acuta, assembly GCF_963932015.1. NCBI lineage: Eukaryota > Metazoa > Chordata > Aves > Anseriformes > Anatidae > Anas > Anas acuta. The sequence continues at coordinate 43,956,848 of NC_088982.1, forward strand.
ACAGCACTGGGTGTACTTTTGACAGAACATGGTGAAAAAGGTGAGTAAAAAAACAAATACAGTCTCCAAGCTTCTGCTGTTAATTTTGCAGGAACCTCAGTGCTTTTCTTTCATTGTTAGGGATTAGAGAGTATAAACCAAGTGTAACATAATGTGTTGTAGATACAAAAGTACTTGCTATTTAATCCTTAACGTTACTGCAGGAACACGGGCAGACACCATTGAAATAATAGCAACAAGCAATGTTTGTCTGCCTGTTGAGTTCTTAGGTCGTGGCTTTGGGCTGTTGGAACAGTGAGGAGGAAGGCCCAGAAGGCTGGTGCTTTCTCACAGCGGGAGCTCTGCAGGTGTTTGCTTCCAGATCGCAGCACTGAACTTCAGAGCTCCAGTAATACTAAGGGCTGTGATTCTAATATGCTGCTTGAGTGGTGTTAAACTGTAATAACCAGCATTATAATAAGCTTTACTAGATGTTATTAAGTAGGTTTAGTATTCAAACCGTGGTGTTGGAGATAAGTGTGCCAATGAACCTTATCAGTGGAGCAAAATGTAAATTTTAACTTGTTTATCTCATTAGTCCTTAATAGTGCTTTGCAAATCATGGCTGCATCATCTGATGATTATATCCTCTGATCTGCTAAGCAAAACAGCACTCTAATAATAGCCAAACACTGTATGAAATCCTCCAATTGGTATCCTGAGACACCTCACGTATTTTTTTCTTCATTGAGAGGGGCCTTGGTTGTGACTTAGCTTTTCTGTGCAATGCTGAAGTGAAGGTAATGTGAGAATTCATGACTTGTAGACCCTGAGCTTAGAAACATTTCCCCAGGTAGGGCTTTCTGATGGATCAGGCTTTCTGATTTCTGTCCGTGTGTGATGTGTAGGGATTTGCCTTCTGGGCAGCTAAAACAGCCCGGCTGTCAACTGAATGATGGTGATTTGCTGCATTAAAAATAATCAGAGTTCTCCACAAGTCTGTTGCTCCTATCTAATGGGAGAGTGAAGAGAATCAGAGGAGAACTTGAGTCTCCTGGAGTGAAGGCAGTTCCTTGTTGTGGCTTGTGAGGATGACAGTGTCTCCAGTACGCTATTCAGAGCAATTAAGAGGGAACTTAATAGATTTGAGGGAATTCTACTTTTTCTTACCCAACTGCTCCTACAAATCTTGCCCAAGTCCAAAGAAATTTGTTCAGTCCATCTAGAAACTTTTAAGTTTTTGAAGGTTTCCCAGTAAATGTAAGATGTGGTAATTGCAAGTGAACACGTGGTTCTGGTGTCTGACACAACCAAACTCGATCACTTCCACTTGCAAGTTGATTTGGTTCACGTTTACTTCCATGTAGTCTTCACTTTGAAAATGTTCTACTAATCTTCTCAGGTTGATGTCTTAAATGACCACACCTCTTTGCAGAACAACATTAAAATAATACTTCAGATGTTGCTGAATGCTCTATTATGAGAGGATCCATTGTTTAAATGGATGCTGGAGGTGCAAGATTTATCTCTTCTCTTACCATCCTGTTGTGAAATTGGTACTTAAAACCCTTTGCAGTACTCTGAGGGATGTGAGATGGGACAACTGTTAAAATACAGCAGTACACCAGCAGTAGCTACAGCCCTCATGGGTCCACAGAGTCAATTTACTGCTTCTGGTGGTGGGTTTATTGTTCTGGCAGTCATACATCACAGCGCTGCATTTTATTTTTAGCATTAATCTTACTGATAGTCGAGTTGGTGGATAGGTACACTGTCACAGGGAAAGCTTAGCTTTTCCCCTGTTAGAGACGACTGCAGCTCTCGGCTCCCAGTCCTGCTGAGCTATAGGATGTGGGAGCATTGGGGCAACCTCACCTGTACGTGTCGAGTCGAGCTGTACTGAATTTTCAAGTGTTAGCAAATTTGGGGACTGGTTCTTTCCACTTAACTTATTTATTACGTCGGGAGCTACTGCAGGTGGATATGCTTTTGGTACCTGCACTTCTGAAGAGAAGTTTTCTACCATACGTTGTTAATTTGTCCTTAGTCATATATGTTTGGTTTAGTGCTGTCTTACCATTTATTTTCTGTTACTTTTCCAGAGCAGACACTCGATTGTATGCAAATTCTCACAAAGTCAATGAAATGCCTCCTGAGACATCCAGTGGCTGGAGGTTAATGTTGTTCAGAGGGCAGGAATACTTGATAGCAGCAGGGATATCTGAATGCTGACTAGTGGAAAGACATACTTAGAAACAGTTTTGAAGTGTCATTACTGGAGTGCCCATGGCATGAATTATGGTTCAAGTAAAGTGGTGTCTGTGGGGAGAGATGGACTTGGAGATAAAACAGTAAAAAGTGGAAAAACATAAAACAGAGTACAGAGATCGCAATACGTGTTGAGACAGAAATACTAGAAGTTTAGTTTCAGCAGAGGGATGACTGGTAAACGTAATAGTTTTGCATATACTACAGTACTTTTTGTAACTGATGTATCAATGCAAAAAACGGATTGACATATGCTGTCTAGTTCTTATAACTTATTTCTTGTCTTAAATGAGATGCTAGAAAAAAAATGGCATTTAGTTTCAAGAAGCACGTGCTCAGGAATGAAATTGGAGTCCCACTTTCAAAGATGCTGTGGTTACAGCTGACTGCTGCTCAAGACATATGCGTGCAGACTGACGGTCACATGCCTCTTCAGACTGTTCCCGCCTTCAGCTTGCACTTCTCCTTTGGAGCTCTGTGAGGATTGGTATGCCGTATGTAACGTTGTCTCGGGCTCAGTTTGCAATTTTGGGTAGCATACAGTGCCAATTTTCAAGAAATTTGTTAAGATGAAAATTTGGGGTGAGGAGGAATGGGATAGGAAAGATGCTGGATTTCAGGCATGACAGATAAGTACACCCCAGCTACTTAAAAATAAAACCACAACAAAACAAAGCACACAGAAGTAGTGTCAGCATACTGTAACTTGTACAGCTCCACAAGCTCAGGAGGGATGGCAGCAGAGGTGAGAAGCAGCAAGGTTCCTAAAGACACACACAGACATGCCCCGCCTTTGGAGGTGTGCAGGAAGAAATAGGAACAACCTGTCACTGGGTGGAACCTCGGCTTTCCCATGCCTGTCAATTTCTCCTTAGGTGCTACAAAATTAAATGGGAGAGGTTGTGGTTTGACTTTCTGTTATCTGTACAGAGAGGTGTTCCTTCTAGAGCTGGCATCCAGCTGTCATCTTTACTAGGCTATCAATTTTGAGCATTTCAAATGTTAGAAAGTTTTAATAGTAAATAAATTCTACGTTAGTAGCTTCTGGTGTTCACCAGTCTTTTAGTAGACACTGTTCTCCTGCAAAATTTGTGAGGTTCTTTGTTTATCAGAGCACTCCCTTTTTAAGATGTGCAGTCCTCATTTGCAATTCAGAAAAGGCTTTTACTTACCTTCTCTTGCCTTCTAGGCTGTGGAAGCTGCTAGTTTATCTTCATTCCTCACTGGACTAGAAAGGCACCTCTAATTCTGTTCACCTTTTGCCAAAGGTTCAAAGGCAAAACTGAAAAAAATAATTCAGAATTGTCACAAAAGTGTTGGATTTCCTTTGTCTTTTTTTTTTTTTAAATTGTTCCTTTACTTGATTATTTAGCTGTTGTTTTTTCCTTAAAGCTGACAACATGTCTGAAGCAAGTGTTGTATAGACTAAAAATAGATAGTTCTTCTTTGCCAGTGCATTTATATGCCTTATTATCCAGGCAGAGACAGTCTCAAGAATGGAAGATGCTGTAATTGCATTTGGTTCCAGTTGTGGAAGACAGGACAGCATAGGAGTATAACATATTTTCATAACAGAGTAAACTTGTGTTATGAGATCAGAGATAAATTAATTTGTACTCTACATAATGGACAGCTTGATGCTGTTTATGTTGACACAAATCTTTTTATTCCCGGGAAAGGTGGAGAAACTTAGGAGGAAAAACACCTACCAGATGTATAAAATACAGTGAAACTGATTGGAAATGGAAATACAAATTCAATTACATGGTTATTTTTCTTTTGCTTTGGCTTTTTATGCACTGAAAATAATAAAAATGCCAACAATTCACTTTGGATTTTGCTGTTCGCTAGCATGTATATTAAAAGCGAGAAATTTGAAGCACATATAGAAAGACATAACCTGTCAAAGTCCATCCAACTTGCAAATCTGTGCTAAAATTTTTAAACATGGGCATCGCCGCAGGAGGAGAGGCAGGTTTTCCATGCAGCTGTACTCAGCGATGGGTTAAATGTTACCTTATGGAAATTCCTGACTTTGCAGGAGGAATTAATGTGAAATGAATCGTCAACTCCCGCTTCTCTGCTTTAAATTGGATTAGAAGGGGAGAGTTGAGAGCAGCATTTCTGTGCATCTTCCTATGGGACCAAATACCTGGGGGTTTGTGCGTTGTGGGAATGGAGAGCTGCAGGGGTGGCTTAGGATTTTGTAAGGAGTGCTTATTTTGCCTTTTTTACTTTTCTTCCTGTTTCTCATCCCTATTCTTCAGTGAGCAGTGTGCTGCGGTGATTTGTGGGCCTCATCTGAGGCAATAATGTTAATTCAATTGTTATCCCCAAATTTGGCAATTGATAGTCATAAAAAGGAAATGAAAAAGGATTTTGCGATTGCTTTTCTCTTCACCAAGTGTGGAACATAATTTAGGAGAAAGGCAGTTCACTATCTTCTGGAGCTTTCTCTAAGCTAAATTGCAAATGCCTGATGCAAACAATGGTAGTTCATGCAATGTTCTGTTCTTTCTGTGTTTTTTTTTTTTCTTTCTTTTTTTAAAAGAGGAAAAAAAAAACCACAAAATGGATTTACATGCCTAAGCACCAGTCCGCTAGATTTAACATTCTATTACAACCCTCTACCTGATGTCAGGTGATGCATATACATAGTGTGAGATATGAAAATGACCTTTCAGGTTTTAGTAGCTCATTAAGCATAGTAGGCTTGCTAAGTAATTTGTGACAGGCTTCTGCCATCCTACAATGTAATGAAACAGTTGTCCTGAAGCTGTGTAACAACATGCTTTTGGTCATTCCCTTCATTCATTAATTCATCGCGCCACTAACAGGGTATCACTTCAGAGAGTAGGAAATAATCTTTACTCGGTGGATAGGTATCTCGGGGGGGTAATTCTCTGTAAAATGAGTGGTTTCAGGCAGCCACGTACAGAAAGATAAATGATGATTTTAAGTCATGCAGTCAACTATTATAGTCCGTGCACTATAATGAACATACTGAGAAATGTGGGAGGTTTTTATTGTGTAATAGATAGCTACCTAAATTTATATACAGTTGTAAAATTATTTTTTTAAGGAAAAAAAACACTTGGTATTGCAAATGAATTCCTGAGAGGAGGAATAAATATGTTTCTAGAATAAGTAGTATGTTAACAACCATGCAATATTCATTGCATACCTAGCAGTTTTGATTTAATGGGATATTCTGGCCTATTCCTGGGCTTTTAATTTGAGAGAGGCGGGTAAAAGAGAAGTAACGTGCATGTGAATGAGAGAGAATTCCAGTTACAAAGTGCAGGTTCTTTTCTCAGCGAAAACTTCGTAACAAACCTCTGGGGAGGCCAGTTGGTTTATTGATCAAGTAATCAGGGTAATCTTTTAATTCTTTTTTTCTTTTTTTACTGATTCTTGAGCCTGAACTGTAATTAGAATCTGCAGAATCATCTGAGAGTTTGGAGAGAAGAAATATTTATGGCTTCTTTATTATGAAATATGTGGAAAGTTTAGAATATGTGGATCTGCATTGTATTGTGGGTTAGTGCTGAAAGCTTACATGTCATCTTTACTGTCAGTTTGTAGAGTCAAGAACATTAGTCTTGGATGACTTATGCTTATTATAATGAATAGTTTGACATGTTATACAAAGCGCTTGAAAAACTGTTTACATATTGCTCTTGTAGCCATAAAATATATAATTTAATCTTGTTTTCTGTAATCTGCATATGGTAATTATGTGTATATTGATAACTGTTTTCTAGAGTATTGTTCTCTCAGGAAGATTGTATTTCCTATTCTCTACGTGAGTGTTCTGAAAACAGTGTTAAATCTTCAGAGCATGGAGCCTTCCACTGTTGAGCTAGCCTCATTTATTTTCCTGTCAGGAAGCTTTTCCAGATATGCAACTTAATTATTTCCTATGAATTTATTTTGTACTTTTAGCTGTAGACACTTTATTTTACCTTTCTTAGAAAGAAAGAACAGAACCCAAAACGTTCAAAAAGGAAAACAAGGTTCTGGGTTCTGTTCACTTCATCATCACAACTTCAAGAAGCTTGTGTTGTCCCAAAATATGAGTGAGCTGGGGCCAAGTTTGTATGATTTAACATGTCACACAGATCTCAGAATTATCTTGGAAAGCAAAGTTGATGTTACAGGTTGAGTTGGATCACTTTGATGTCTCTCTTCCACTAGCATAACCAGAACATAAAGTTAGTTTTGTTAAATGTCTGCTTTCTGATGTGCTGCTCCCTCCCACTCCTGGATGGTGATAAATCTTGAAATAAAGCCCTGCAAATTCCCAGTAGAGGTGCAGAGGTTGGCAACAACTGTTTTTTCCAAATAATTCACTTCAATGATGTCAAAAAAAAAAACAAAGTGTGGATGCAGCAGCTGATCTGTGCAGTTCCTCTATGAATCAAGGAATGCAAAGTAGCTCTCTTTCAGTGACATGTCTTTTGCCCTCTGGGGTTGTTCTCTTTCCCTCCGAAATCTGATAGGAAAGCATATTCATTGTACACAGTTGTAAACTGAGTTTTGTTTTGCTTGCAGTGCCTGTCTCACACAGTACAACAGCAAACACTTCGGTCTGTGGCCATCAGACATGTTAATGTCTTGGTTCTCTCTGGAAACATCCTTTCCTTGGATCAGCAGTTTTGGTGGTGATTCAGGAATGAACCAGTGGAGTTAAACCTTTGAATCAATTTCAATGACATCTACTTTCTTCAGTATGTAGGTAGAAACAAACTTTTCTGAGATGCTGTTTTTTCAGTTTTAAATTCAGGTTCCAATCCCCTTTTTGTAGCTGTTGTCTGCAAGTAGCCGACAAGATAGCTCAGTCACGTGGTGACTGAGTGCTATTGTCAAAGGAGAAAATAGAGATAGGTATTTTGGATGTTAATAACCTCAGCTACCATTTTATTCTCACATTTTTAGCCACCATAATCTGTGTTTTTAACCACTAATTATTACTGAATTGCTTCATTTCTGTAGTAAGCCAAATGTGGGGGAGCTCAAACATAACAGAGAAGCAGATTTATGTTCCTTATCGCTCTTTAAAAGAAGCAAATCACACCACTAGATTTGCAACCTTATTTCCTCGCAATCCCAGCCCTTCCTTAGCTTCAGATTTATGACCTAGGGATATGAATGTATAGCTCGTCCCTCCCGGGTCTTTGCAAGAGTAGCTTCAGTCATGCTGTGCTCTTGAGTTCCAGGAAAATTGCCTGTGTACAAATGAATGTGGTGGCTGAACGTGCCCCGTGGTGTATCAGGTAAATAGAGCCCTCCTCAAGGAGGTCAAGGTCTCTGACAGGTATTCTGCTTTGTTTAATTACAGTTCCCTTGAGCAGTCGCTGCCATTTCTCTGGCTGGTAATGTGCCCTTTGATGAATCGTCTTTGTTGGTTACTTGTGCACTTTCCTAGACCCACTATGTGTAATGTTAGCCTAAAGCATCAATGCATTTTGGACCGTACTGCCTAACTGGCCTCTCTGTTCATTCATTTTGGCCAACCCCTCCAACCCCTGCAGCAGAAATTGCTGTGGTCTCAGGATTTGGCAGAGCCTGTGCCCCAGCGCACAGGCTACCAGTGTGAGTCCATCCCATTGCTTGCTCTTTACGTGCACGCTGTGCCACTGCAGCACGGCTGAGCTGGGGCAGGCACTGCTGCTGTGCTTACTCTGGGGAAATGGCGCATTCCTGTGTCTGGAGACCCATGTATTTATTTAAGGCCATAAACCGGATCCCCTAAAAATTAACACACAGGACATGAAGAGGTTAGTGGGACCCCAGCTAGTTAGTTGAGCTGGTGTGACACCCCAATAAACGTGTGAGTAGTGTACATCTCCAGAGATTTCAGAAAAGATGAATTGCGTTTTTAACTGCAGCAGGCTGACCGTAAATGTGACAGTAAGGTTTTCATCTCCTTATAAACCACACTGAGCGTAGTTTCTGTCATGAGATACATCTTGTTATTGTGGTCTCGGTGGGCACAAGTCACAAGGCACGCTTTCATGTTTGCGGGTTGGATTAAATTGTGCTTGATGAGAACAGAGTGATACTTTGATTAACTGCATTGCTTCACAATTTGTGGTGACTTCTTCTCTGCTGAGCTTTGATAAAGCTATCTGCTTAAGTGTAAAACATCTCCCTCCCACCCACCCACACGAGGCACAGCGTCTTTGCAGGTACTGGGTAGCAAAGGCAGGCAGAAGAAAGCTGACTTAATGTGAAGTGTTTGCTTGAGGTAGACAAAGGACAAGACAATTAGCGGACTGCAGCATCAAAACATGGAAGAAAAATGAAGGAGGAAGCTAACTGCTAATATAGCTTAATGTGTTAAAAAAGTGTAGTGTGAAGTGTTAAATTGTTAATGTAGTTTTCTTGCTAGTAGAACTTTTGCGAGTAGTACTTAATTAAGCACAGAACTTGAGAAGTCTCCAGTGCAGTGGCTTTTAACCACTGTTTTCCCAGTTACCCACCCTGGTTCCAGTTCTCCAGCGAGCAAGCTGTAATCCTTCTGCCTTCTGGTACTGAATGTATAGGACCATTAAGGGAGAGGATGTGACTCCTCGTCATAAGCTTTTCTGTAGCAAAACTTAGCACAAGCAGGATGAATCCTATAATGCAGCGACTGTTTTCCTTTGAAATACTCTCGTTAATAAAATTTACACCCTCTCCTGGATCATAGTCCCTAAAGAAAAGCTGACAAATTTATGCAGAAAGCCTTCTTTTTGATCAAAAATAAACAAACCTTGAACAAGGTCTCTTTTAAGCTGGAACTAAGTTGAGGCTTGCTAAAATTTGCCACTCATTTTTCGCCTGCTCTCCCTCATCCAGTTATCAGAGACTGCAGAAAAGTGATTGTATAGCTATGCTTAAAACCATATAATTTCCCTCTGCTTCTTTGAAGTTGTCTAATTTCAAGCTCCTTTATGCCACACTGATCCATGAAAATGTTGTGGTATTTGCTGTTTCTTTCACTTCCATTAAGGCTTCTTATCCAGCTCTCTATTGTCTCCGGATTGACAGGGATGGGCAGCTTTGGCCAGCAGGACAAAAGCGTGCAGAATCCAGTACCAGCAGTACAGTTGCACTCGAGAACTGTTAGAGAACACACCAGCATAGAGTTTCAACAGAAGACAACTTTGAAGATTAAACAGGGGAGCCTTGCAGCATATTCTGAGTCTATATTGCCTTGCTATGTTAGGCTGTACATCTTTTGTCTGTATGGTGTGCATTGCCTGGTACGCCCCGATCCTGCAAACTTCTGTGTTACTTTTTTTAAATTCAAAAGTGAAACTTCTGAAGAGATGTTCCAGTGGGAGTGGGCTTGACAAGAGATGATTCTCAGCTGGGCTGTTCCTCCAGTGTAGTTGGCAATGCAATAAGTACTTCTGTTGATTGGGGAGTTCAGCCATATAATCAGCTGTGGGAAAAGGGTTGATGATTTACAGGCTTCTGAAGGAAAACTGAAAGCAAGTATCCTCTGCAAGTCCAACAGTTAGGTCTCAGTCTCATCGTTAATCTAAAGCTACTCAGCGTAGTTATGACTGCTGCTTTTTTTTTTTTTTTTTTTTTAAAAAAAATAAAGGCTAATCAGTTAGGTTGTGCTAAAAAAAAAAACAAAAAAAAACCAAAAAACAGGCAAATCAGTTAGGTTGTGCTAAAGATTTCTGCTCTTTTCCTTCCATCCTCACTTACTTTTCTCAGATTCCACAGAGGTGGCTACAGATCTAGGTTTGTGACTGTACAATTTTCTCTGCTGCTGCTCAGGGAGCACATAGGTGCTCGTTAACATCCCATTTGTATATGTAACAGTTAACTGTATTTACAGAAAAAAGGAAAACCCAACAAACTAAATAAGCCCCCATTGAAACGTATGTGATATAAACCCATCAAAAGCTTTTGAAATGATGCAATTTTGTTCAATTACTCAAAAAATACAGCAAGATCTTAGGGGAATTTCACTTGTCTGTGTGAAACTCATTTCCTCGTGTGTGATGCGCTTCCCATTCCACATTGGGATTGTTATGTACATAAATCTTTGGCTGTAGGTGTGGGAACCTTGTGTAGGAGAATAAAGAGTAGAGACAAAAGTCTTGTCAGTTTAGGCAATTACAATAGCTCTAGAATGCATACGTAAGTGGACTTTGCCTCTTAATAACGTTAACTGACTGTTTGATAGGATATGCTTGAGTTATGGAAAGATTTACCTGCTAAGAAGGTTTTGTTATTGTACAGCACGGTGAAAATATTAAACTGAGCAATGGTTTTTGGAAGTTACATTTCGGATGGTCTGCTGGTGTATTTCCACTCGTCAGGTCTGTTAATTGATGGAGTAATGCCTTGACTAGGATTTAGTGGAGAGGAAAAGCTAAATTATTGTAGTATTTCAACCCTAAACTGATTAAAATATTTTTGTCTGTAGTGGTGACTGAGTTCATTTCTATGCTTTCTTCCATGATTGGTGTTTTATAAATTAATTAATTTTCCCAAATTTGCATTTAGTATAATTAGATTATTTGTCTTGTCAGATTATTTGTCATTCAGCCTTGCAAAATAATCAAGAAAACCTGTTAATCCAGTGGAAAAACCTACTTGCCACAAATATGGTGAACATATTCTTTCTAGTGCCGCTGTAATGAGCATACTAACTTTAGGTAGATGTGTATCTTAGAAGATAACATCTCTTCCAATATAATTGTCTTCCTTTTTCAAATAGTACACTGTTTTTAGGATCTATTATGTGACCGCTTGTCAAACAGCTGTATATGCTTTCTGAAGCAGCATTACTGACTCTGAAGTCTTTGAAGCCTATACAATCTATCAGTGTTTTGTCTTACTAAAGAAATCCCGATATCCCAAGATACTTTCCAGACTGGAAATATTTGCTTCCTTAAGAGAATTGATTTGATTTTAGAAATGTTACTGCACATTGCAGTCTTGCTTGCTGCTGTCTAGTTACTTTTAAATTAGAGGTAATTAAAAGGCCGTAGTATTTGCTGCTGTGAGGGGAAGGTCTGTATTCTCTCACCACTCTTAAATTTTGGATCTGATAGCTGAGCTGGATGCAGGCCAACTTAGCCATGGTCAGCTTACCATTTGCTGCAGACAAGTTGATTTGTTTTCAGCTAGTAATTTGGATTTGGTAGTTTTGCGCTTCATTCCGTGCTTCATACAATCTGTTTATAATGACTTTGTGCGGTAGGAGTGAGCATTCAGAATAAACTGGTTCTGATTGAATTTTAATGTCTGAGAGGTTGCTATTCATCACCAAGGGATGAATGATCTTTTTCATGATTCTTTGTTATTAAAGATTTAAATGGCTTCAGTCTTGTGACATATGTATGTGCAATCTACTGGTACGGGCAGGTTTTTGTTAGAATGCATAAATGCAGGAGGTGAACTTGCTGTTTTACGGTGTTTGTCACTTGCGTACTACTAAAGATCTTCATCTAGCAATGGAGTAGCATTTGTGCAGGTAATAAAACACATCTCGTAAATGGATTGGGCAAGCTGCATGCAACAGCAACTCAGGGAAACCTTCCTAAACCTTCCTAAAAACAGGGGAACCTTCCTATATGACAAACACAGACAGCAGAGGTGATCTGCTTCAGCGGTAAGCTTTTAACAGAGGCGGGACTTCACTGTGTAAGAACACAGAGGTGGTTATAAGTTCTTTCATAAATGTTAGCCATGAAGTAGGTCTTTAGTAGAAAATGAATTTTTGATCTGCACACATAAATGTAATTGGCTCTGTTGCTGGATCTCTTGGTATTTTGCTGTGTTTTGAATGTGTGGTGAGAGATGCACCATAAAATAGCTTCTCGCTGCTGGTGAGCGCTTGGATGTCCTTTGTCTGTGTTGAGCCACTCCTGCACTTTAGTCCCTCTTATATCGGCAGAGAAGTGGAGCAACATTGCAGGAGTCTGTGATGATCAAAGTACGAGTATGGCACCTCTGCCCTCCAAACCCATGTTTTGATAGCTATAAGATAGAAGTAGTAAAAGTGTCTTTCCCTCTTGTTTTATAGGAGGGTCTGATGGGGAGGGAATGCATGCTGCTGGGAACCTGGGGAGTGGAGGGTGAGGCTGGTTAGGCGTGATGCATGAGAAGGAAGAGCCGTGAAGGTTGGGGAGGACAGAGAATTAGAACAGGTTGGATGAGAAGCGAAGGTAACAGGTTTTAGATTGCCCGTGTGTATTACATCCTAGAGCTTTGCATGTATCTCAAGTGTCTTACGTCACCAGCCTTTGATTTTTATTGGCAGTCTTGAAGAAAGCCATGATCTCCCTTACAGTTGTTTGCTAGATTAAATAGGGAAGGCTGACCTGAAGTTTCTGATTCTACTGTCGGAATTGTAACGATGGCAATCTGTCATGTGATATCGAGATGGGTAATAGCAGTTTCTTCTGTTTAAATTCTTCAACAAGTGCAAACTCTACAGAAACAACCTCCAAGTTGTAAAGTCAAACAACTCAAAACTAGTAAATTCCAGAAATGAACTTGCCTCTGCTTTGTTAATTAACTTCTCTTGCTGCACCTTATGATACCATCTTTAATTACACAATCACATTAAGTTTTCCAAAGCTGCTTGCTTCATTTCATGCACAGGACAGATCTGCTTGAAGGGTGAATTGGGGCTGTGCGGTGAAGGGCACTTCTGCCCAGAGGAGCCTGCTCAGCTGCTACAGAAATTGGAAGGTTTGTGTTTGGAGGAGAGGGCTGGCCAAGGGGGAACGGGCATGAAGTGAACAGGTGGTCCAAAGAAGCTCAAATATTTATTGGGATTGTTGGGTGTGGTATTAGGAAAGCTACTTGCAGCAGGCTTTTTTAAGTGGTTTCTCGGCATGTTTTTGGTTTGTTCTGTAGATATGGTGAGCTGCTAGTAAAGGTCACCACGTTTGTGTGCATTGAACATACAGGAGAATGGGGTGCCAGCATTGTTTAGGAAGCAGTGTTACCCAAATGGATAAACTGTCCCGGGTTCATGCTGGCCTTTCCATGCGAAGCATGTTTTATCTGCAAAAGAGAGAAATTAGCTCGTGTTAATTGTGTTGTACAGCAGTGTTTAGGAAATGCATAATGTGTATTTCAAGTGGTATAAGGAGCAAGGGGTGGGGTTGGGAGGGAAGACCCTTATATGCAGTTGAATCTTGTTGAATCTCAAACATAGAGAATATACATACATACATGGGAGCAAGGGGGTATTAAGACTGCCTGATCGACTTCTGTTTGTTTTTTGTTTGTCTCAAAAATCTTAGTGGTGTAGCCTGGTCTTTTTTTGGACATTCTGAATGCAGCAAAAATTTGCTGTTACTTTTTTGACTGTCGGTATGTTTTTTGCTGCTAACAATTTCAAGAATATAAGCAGAGCATACCTGCAGGGAGCAGAGATGTCCACTGTAGAGAAAGATTTTTATCTTTTAAGATACATGCAGAGAAATATCTACTGCACTAGCAACGAATTGCTATATAGGCTGTGGCAGAAAAATCTCCTAATATATTTGACTAAGCCAAGGAATATCCAGGACTCTTGGGATCCTAATGAAGACTGGAGAAAGAAGCATTTCAAAATGCATAAAAGTCTTCTATGTTGTACACAAGCTGTAGGAACCTGTAGTGCATTTGTTGTCTTCCTTAACTGTTGTTTTTTTTTTGTTGTTGTTTTATTTTGCTGTGGCTCAAAATTAATAGCAGAGTCTGTTTGCAAAAGAAGAATAAAAAATTAAAGTTGATGGAGGGGCAAAAAAGAGGGGAACTGTGTAACTTAGATATTGACGCTTGAGGGAATACTATGTTCTCGTAAGCCTCCCAAATATCTGTAAGATATCTGTCTTTGTTTCATTTTAACTTTTCCCTGCAGGTGTGCAACTACTTTGATACTCAGATATCTAGGATATTAAATAATGGATGAAAAGAAAGTGCCAGTGTTTGGTCTTATAGTCCTCTAGTATGACATCTCAATTTATTTGACGTTGAATACATGAGGGTGGTTTGGTTTTATATTTTTTTATGTCCTTTGATTTTGGTTATTGTCCTTTGGTGTTGATACAAGTGCATCTTTCTACCTGCATAGGGTATGCTACAGGTATTTCCAAATGATATGTTTTCTGACAGAAAAAAAAATGAAGTATTCACGATTATATCTATTCATGGGAATACTGTTTTTAAAAATATATAAAGAACCTGTACTTTTTTTACTTGTACAGTCTATGCAACAGTTATTAAGCTACCCTGAAGAGAGACATGATCAGAAGGCAAAAACATACAGAAAAAAATAAAAATGTAATAAAGTATGCATACAGTGTTTATTGCATGAGCTTGTTGTATTTGAGTAGCACCTTAATTCAATCACTGATCTCAAAAAATCTGTTTGAGGCTTAAAAACTCTTATCGTGAGAAGTTTAAGATGGTGGTCACATATAACGTTTTAAAAAATTCCATCCTCCAACTGAATTAAAATAAAATAAATGCTTTAGTGATATTTATAAGTATGTTCTGTGTGTGTGTGTGTATATATAAATTTTTGTACAGATGTGTTTTGTGTTATTTTTCCTTAAACAGAATTCTGTGGATACCGAAGCTCAAAACAGGATATTGATCTCTCTGCGATGCTTGGACATCTTTTACTAAGTACGGGATTTTCAAAGGAGATCCAGCATGGCCTAGATGGTTGACCTTTGGAAAACTTATAATGTCCTCTGGAACCAGTATCAGAAAAAAACGGCAGGGTCTGAGCCTGCAAGGTGTTGACCCAGAAACATGCATGATAGTGTTTAGAACACACTGGGCACAGGTAATGCTATTGAGTTTTATTGATTTGAAGAAGATTGCATTAAAATGAATTTCCTTCAGTCTTGCTTTTGGGGGTAATCCTGAATTGCTGAGGAACAACTTCATCTACTACGTTTAAACATTTTAAAACACAAAGGTAATTGATGTTTTAAGGTATGGCTAGGCTTAACTAATCACACTTCAAACCCCAGACTTACATCTGAAAGGGAAGTAGTAAGACATGGTAATATCTTACAGGAGGTCTAGATCTTCCACCTGTCTTTTCTAATGATTCACTGGGATTTGTACCCTGTTATAAACTTCTGTGTTTCCTTTCCTTATCCTAGGTAAGAGTTGCCTATCTTCTGTAAAGCATTAGATGTATGGGAGCCAAGCTGTATGCAGGGTTGTTTATTATGGACAGATAAAGATTATACACTGATTCTAGAAATTGTTTGCTTGTTATCAGGATTTTTACTGTTTGTAGGCAAAGATGTTTTGGTCTGAACAACATGATAGAAGATCTTATTTGCTACAGTAATATAAATAACAGTTTATGTAAAATTGATTTCTGTGCTTCTGCTTTTGCTGCTTCTGCTATCTTTAGAAGCAAGCCAGGAAAGGGCAGTGGTGTTTCTGGAGATATTTCCAGTGTTGGAAGAGCTGTCTTTTAGGAGCCACCTTCTGTCATTGAACTGTGATGATTCTGTTGTGTTAGGGGAGGACCTGCTGAATTTTTGGTTTTGCAGCAATTATCCTCCACAAAAGGACTAAATATGGTGGTTGTTCCACAGACAATGAGCTTCACTGACTGCATGCAGAACAGAATTTAATCCAGGGCATTTAAGTGCTGGGATTGCAGTTATTACTAAATCCTAAATCTATGTTGAATGTTGCCAGGAGTACATGGGCATAAGCGGCCATTTGTATTTTATATGATGTGAGAGATCAACTATGTGGACTTCTGCCTCTCTCACAACTGCAAGTCACCTCATGATATTGATGCTCCTGAGCATGGTTACTCTGTGTGAAGAGCCAGCCCTTTGATTTCAGTCCTTTGTGACTAAGAAGCTGACTGCAAACATCATTGAAACTCAGTTTCTGAAGGCCAAAGGAACCTGCTTTAGCCATGCTTCAGAGAACCTAAAGTTTTCTGCAGTAAGAGAGGTGGCAAATTCAGGTGCTTATAAAGGTGAACAAAAGAATTAACTTTTAGCCTCTTGCATGCCAAACGTGAGACTTTTACATCTAGAAGATTATTGACAGACAAATCGTAAAAGCATAAAAAGGGTTTGGGCTTCTTGTTTTACAAATCCTGATTTTTTTTTTCCTTACAGGTAAGTGCATATTTTGAAACATACACTGAAAACAATTCACCTGTTCTTGTTTCTTTTTAGGTTCTAAAAATCTTAGAGAAGCATGATCCCTTGAAGAATACTCAGGCAAAGTATGGGGCAATTTCACCTGATGAAGCCAGCACTGTTCAGAATTACGTGGAACACATGCTTTTCTTACTAATTGAGGAGCAAGCAAAGGACGCCTCAATGGGGCCCATTCTAGAGTTTGTGGTCTCAGAAAACATAATGGAGAAGCTTTTTCTTTGGAGCCTACGGCGAGAGTTCACTGATGAGACAAAAATTGAGCAACTCAAAATGTATGAAATGCTAGTAACCCAGTCTCACCAGCCTTTGCTACATCACAAGCCCATCTTGAAGCCTTTGATGATGTTGCTGAGCTCCTGCTCAGGAACAGCCACTCCAACAGTGGAAACAGAATTGGTTGTCCTCCTGAACCAGCTCTGCTCTATAATAGCCAAAGATCCCTCCATTCTAGAACTGTTTTTCCACACCAGCGAGGACCAAGGAGCTGCCAATTTCCTCATATTTTCCCTTCTGATTCCCTTCATCCATCGAGAAGGAACAGTGGGCCAACAGGCTCGTGATGCACTGCTCTTCATAATGTCCCTGTCTGCAGAAAACAATGTTGTTGCAAACCACATAGCAGAGAACACCTATTTTTGCCCAGTAAGTTGTTCCTCTTTTGCTTGGTCTTCAGTGTTAAGCTAGGCATTTCACTTGTGTTCTGCTCATCTTGTTCTGTCCTTTTTGGTAAAGATGTGTTTTAACATACTTTTTTGTTTCTGCCAACAGCTGTTTTACAAATTGTAATGCTGTTCAAGCTGGCCCTACTCCCAAATGCAGGCTTGCTGCTTGTTTCTGTACTAGTGTGCTTCCCCTCCTTTGGACCAGCACAAGTGTGTGTGTGTTTTTTTTTTGTTTGTTTTGTTTTTTTGTTTTTTTTTTTTTTTTTTCCTGCAGTCACTCAGTGAGTTGATTTAGGAAACTGATGGAAGCTAAAGTGGGCGACTTGTTCTTTGTCAGCGATCTGCACATTTTGGTGGCTGTCTCAACCATAACACCATCGTGCTATGTTGTAGTCTGTTACAAAACTTGGTAGTAATGTTGCCTTGTTAGATCTGACAAATCAGCTGTATTACACAAATGGAAAATCTTTGCTATTAAACAAGTAAATAAGCTAATTTAACAAACAGAATTGCACTATTGCACTTGCTTCATGCCTTATCACAAAAATTAATTTGAGATCTGCAACAGCTTTAAAACCAAGTATCACTATGGAGAGAAGATGCTCTTCTGTGCCAGTTTTTGGCTCAATTCTTTTATCTTCTGTGTGGCTTGCATTTTTAGTTTAATAAATGCCATAAAAAATTAAATGGATGGGAACCTTTCATAGCTACTAAAGCAGAGTGCTTTACAGTGCTTTTACACTAACATACCTTCAACCCAAACATTTGCAGGTGACAGCTATTCCAGCCGTAGGTCTCTGTTTCCCCTCAGACTGCTGTACCCTTTGACAGGTATGGCAGAGCCAGGTTTGTAGTTTGGAGAAAGCCTAGAAGTTCCAAAGCAGAACTTGTAAATGGTATCCTTTGTCAGTTGTAAATGTTGCATCAAATGTCTTGTGCTGAGAGACTCCAGTTGACCTTATTTAATAGATGCTGCTAAAAAATATGAACTTGGTTCTTAAATTGTCCCTGAGACCGATGCCATTATTGGCTCTATGCTATAACTTCCATAATTACATCTTCCAATTAATTAAAAAAAAAATCCTTTTTACACTGAAGATAAAAGCCAGCTATATTAACCTTCGAACAGCGGGGAGCCATGATTGACAATCATTCTAATTAGGATGGCCTCTTGTCAAATGTGCTAAAATCAGACTTTTCTGAACAGTAATGAGACTGGCCTAAGTTTATAATAAAATTTTAATGCAGTGCCATAGAATTAGCTCACTAGCACAGAGTCTTTCCTGAATTTGAGTGTGATGAGCTCAAGGACCAGGTTCTGTTCTGGTGAAAGAAGATGCTCTGTAGACATCAGTGGCATTGCTGCATATCACTAAAATCAGGGTCACTGAGGCTACATCTGCACTGCAAAACAGGTGGCACAGCTCTTTGCTGATCCGAGTTGCGTTGGAGTGGCACTGTGATGATGCTGTCTCTGGTTACTTGGCTAAATTCGTTGATAGCATGTAGGATTTTCTGTACCATGCCTCACTGCATAGCATAGACATGTCCTGGGCCGAGGCCTGACTATAAATCTCTTCCGCTTCGTATGTCCAAATCTGTGCCAAAGTGTACCTGAAGGCTTTCTCCATATTATTTTTTGAGCTCACTTTGTTTAGCAGCTTTTTAAAACTAAACTGTCCATACTATTCAAAGCTGTGGGTGAGTAACCTATAAAGAAGGAAGGGGACAGGCTGGAGTGAGAACATCTCATTAACAAGTGTTTTTGACATAGAACGTGAAGACAAGCTATTTAGGCAAAGCTTTCTGATTTTTACAAAGGTTTTCCTGTATCTTTGGTCAAGTAATTTTTACAATGTTTTAACCTGCAGCTTCTGTAACTTCGTGATTTAAGGTATTGTCTGCTCACTGCATAACAGGAAAACAATGTTTCTATGGAATTTTGAATAGGGTAGCATCTCAAAGCTTCTCCATGAAACATTGTATTTATAAATACCCCACAACTCATGAGAGTTAGGTATAAAAGAAGGTATTATGACTCCAATGCACTTGAAAAGTTGAGACTGCACAGAGATAGGACAATGGATGTGGGAGGAATGAGGAATTATTAAACGGAAGGAACTTAAATGTGAAAATAAGATGGCCAGATAGCAATTGTTTATATATTGACAACACATGATTTAACCAAATATGAGATTTACAAATCTCATAGACAGTCAGTGCCCTTCTCTGAGTCAAGACAAAGCATATCAGTCATTGGTTTGCAGAGAGCCTCGTGACTCAGTGGTGAAAAAGAAAACTTTGGAGGTGTTTCTAAGAGTTGATGAGCATGTAGGGCTGCCATAACAATTGTTAGAAGAAATCTAGAAGGACACTATTTAAGGTAAAACAAAAAAAAAAAAAAAGAAACCGATCTTTCTCTCCGAGGATGTGAACTCATTCATTTCCTTCCTTCTAGAATATTTTTTTCATTGATGATTGTGATCTTGCTGATTAAAACTCCATAATGTGGACTGTGTGCATTATTTAATATGCCTGCTTATAACATGTGAAGAGTTCTGTTAGTAATTTCAAATGGTAGTTGTATTTTTACCACATACTTCTATATATAAAAAAATACATATTTTTTTATTTAAAACAAAGTAAATTTGCTTCTAATGGCTACTCTGTTTCTCAGTGCTTTAGAAACACGGTTTCACATAGAGCTATTTGTGTTGTACTTCATAGAAAAATAAGAGCTTTCTAAACGCTTCACATTTTAACAGCTACATCTGTCACTTGGTACTCCAGTAAGTTGGACAAGCTAAAGAGTTCCCCATTTTGAGACATTGAATGATTGGGAGTTCTCTGCTCCTTGTAGCAGTGAACAGCGTGTTTTGCTCAAGGTCGTTTTCATGCACTTCAGAACTAAACTTCCATATCAAGGAGAAATGAGGATAGTGCTCAGTTCTGAAAATCAAATTGCTTTGCTTACCGAGAGGGTGTGTGCTTATAAATAGCAATTAAATTTTAAGCAGACAATGGAAAATGAAGCATGCATTAATTAGGAGATTGTCACACAAAAGAAACTTAAAATCTCTTTTTCAGATTTTTTTTTTCTTTCTACAATTGTCTGAAGCCTGGGTTTGTGAGTACAAGTGTGGAGGGGATTACTGGAAATATTTTAATAGGTCTAGTGAAATCTTCCCAACTTCTTACTTTGAGCTCTTCTACCAAGAGAAAGGAAAATACTTCCTTGTTATAAAAGAATGTGATTGTACAAATAAAGCTTTGCTCCATGGTTTAGCTTCTTGGATTTGTTAGTATTTCCTGCAACTTTTTATTGTTGGTTTTATGTATGTGTGTGTGTGTCTGTATATATGTGTGTACATATATATATACACACACATATATATTTATATATATATAAATATATATGTATATTTATGTGTGAAAAAGTAGCTTAGCATGCCAAAGCAGAGTTTCCCACAGTATTATCTTTTTCATGGTATTTGGCTTAATTATATGTACCAGAATAAGCTCATCTTCAAAGCTTTGTGATTTTTTAGAAATGGAAAGCATTCAGAAAGACAGCCTTTGCCCAGCTGGATAGGTTAACAGTTGTAATTGGTTACACTTGCATGTCATCAACACCTCCGTCCCCTTCCATGAACCCTTGGGTTGTTGACCTGCACATTGTCAAGTGTTTGTTTTCTAATGGAGAAAACAGTTCTGTTTCACCTGGGCTTTGACTGTCTAGCCCTGTAGATGCCAAGTAGCCATTTCTGGACAGACAAATTCCTCTGAGAGTTCACTGAATGAAAACCTGAAAGGTTTCCATCAGGCTGAGTCTTAATGATCCCATTAAAATGAACATCATCTTAAAAAGTGCCCTGAAGTTGTAGAAAATCGTGTCAGAAGGATGAGAATTGTAAAATAAAAATTTCCAGCTTCAAATAATGTTAATAATTAAAAGTTTGGTTCTGAACTCCCAATGCTCTTGATATATTCAGTAACACTTAAAAAGTTTTTTTTGGAGGAAATATGCTTTTAAAATTGTAACTAAAACTACATTTTTGCGCTTCTGTGATAATATTCTACATAGATCACCCGTAAGCCTTAATAGCACTGGAAATGTCTATACAGTAAGTTATTTCCCTTTTCTTCCCTTCCCTTTTCCAAGTAAATAAGAAGGAAAAAAATAAATTATTAACAGTTAAAAATTTATTCTTGTGACTTGGATTCAACTGAATACTCATGTCTATGAATAGAAGTCAACACGTATCTGTGGCCAGAGTGAGACTGAACTTCATTTTTGTTGATGGGGACACTTCCCGCTCCATTTCTAGTTTTTTCTATTTCCTGCTGAAATAATTTTATATAGGCATATGGAAGTGGTAACATTCAAACCATCTGCATCTGACAGGCTATGGAGATATGACAATGGTGGCTTCTTCTGGAGGTTAAATGAACGAAAGTGTAAAATAATTTTACAAGCATTTAAAAAAATATATAAATTCTGATAAAGAATACAAGATGATCTGCTTTTTCACATCACTTTCTCATAACTACCAGTTCTTGTAAGAAGGATAATATGTAGAAGGCTCTTGAAAATACTCATGTTTTTCTGCCACAGAACTCTTCCAAAGGAAACTGAATTAATCATAACAGTCTCTTGAGTTACTAAAACTAGCAAGAGAAATGATTTGTTGTGCGTTCAAGCAGATGAACATTTAGAAACTTAACTTATTTCTCTGCTGTTTTTGAAATACAGGTGCTGGCAACAGGACTAAGTGGCCTCTATTCGTCTTTGCCTACAAAGTTGGAAGAAAAAGGGGAAGAGTGGCACTGTCTACTGAAAGATGACTGGCTGTTGTCACCAGCCCTTGTGCAATTCATGAATTCTCTTGAATTTTGCAATGCTGTGATACAGGTAATGGAGCAGAGTTGTCCTGTTCTCTTGAAGCAATAGTTTTATATATTCTGCAAAAGTTTTTGCATGATGGAGTTTAGTTTCCCTTATTGATGGCATGGACTTGTACGTTACACTAAATAAGTTGCTTATAAAGTGAAGGCTTTGTGCTGGTTGTTCCAGTTGTAAGGATGAATTAATATGTTTTTGTTTTTCAGATGACAGATGCTTGTAATAAATTCAGTATAATTGTGCTGCTTTTTGGCTTTTCATCACAACATTGGGAGTATTTTCTTTATTTAAAAAAAAAAAAGTTTATTGCATTTTAATGCTACTGTTGATATTAAAAGTAAATTGAATGCTTTCACGTGGTGGGGGAGAGTACTATTTATGTATTTGTGTTAAAAAACACCCTGTTTTTGTTTAAGCTCTTATAACAGTGTACACAAGAAAATAGTCTGTTTAGTTTGTTTTGCCTTTCAGTGACCACTGCATTTAAATTATTAATTTTAGATTGGCCTGTTTAGATTACATACTCTGTTCCTAATAATTGCTTCTTGATTTTTTTCTGGCTTTGATCCAGAAAAATCTATTTTGTATTGTTTTTTAAGGACAGAGGACCCTATAGAGCGCTTGCCCAATATTTTATTAACATAGGATATAAATTCTACACGGGCTGTAGGTATGTGTTACTTAAAGAAATGCACTGAATAGGATTGAGAATAACATTTACTGTTAAATAAAAAATAAGTTGTAGTGAGATGCGTGCAAAATACAGTAAAGCAACTGATCAACTATTAAAGCATTGAACAAGTGAGAATAATAGTAGCTGTCATTCTTTAAATGCAGTATAAAAGATTTTTTAACATCTGTCCAAGTGGTGTTTTTATGCAGGAGATCTACAATTGTAGGAGATATGTTTGATACCTTTTTTAGAGTCCATGCAAAAGTTGCTGCAGACGAATTAAGAATATGTAATTTTAAAACTGCTTTTCAAATAAACTGAAAATGATTAAAGATCTTAAGTTGGCATGCACAAAAGAGCAGTTTCTGAGTGCTGCCTGATTGTGTCTTCAGTCTATCTTCAGCAATGCGCAGAAGAAAAGTCAGTTACAGCAGGAATTTTTGCTTAATGCATGGAATGGTTTTTGTGCTGTGGCTTGTTCTGTGCTGACTGAAAAACTTTGGCCAGAGATTAATAAGGGACAGTGTAGCCAAGACCTCTTGCCACTTACTACTTTTTCCCTGGATCACAGCATGAAGAAGGGTAACCATTTTTCTTCCCCTTTTCAAAGTGAGGGTTATAAATTATAGGAATTCTGGGAAGAATTGCAAGTAGGAGAATGTATTTGTGGCTGCATGTAGGCTGTGACATTCAAGTTTGTATTTAAACTTCAAACAGAATATATTAACCTGGAGTGCTTCTGAAGGAATATTTTTTTTGCTCTTATTAAATTTCTTTTAAATGCATTAATTGGTAATATGTTTTATTTTGTGGAAAATAGTGAATGCATCATTATAAAAGTAGATTTTTGGCTTCCAATAGCAGTTCAATTTTTTTAAAGCTAATAACCTATTTTATAAATAACGTATGCTGTTTTTCGTTTTGTTTTTTTCTGTTTCTTTTTCTTTTTTTTTTTCCCCAGTGTTTGGGGGAAGAGCATGTGAACTGAATGTTCTTATGCCACAGCCTAGAGAACGCTTTGGTTTACCTACTCTTAAAACACCGGAAAACAGTTGTTCTGCTTTTTCTTGTTGTAAGAGGGCAATTTAATGATGGCAAGTCCACCTTCAAGTGACCCTGAGAAGGTTGCAAGAGCTAAATTTAGAATCTCAAGTCTTCCTTGATGCATGGGCATGCACGCTTTGCTGTCCATCCATTCATCTTTGTCAACACACGCGGAGATTGAAAAGCCCTGTTCTCCCACTGTTGGCAGGCTTACCGTAATTGAACACAGTTTGTGTTTGAGGAACACACAATCTTAAGAATCCGTATTGTAGAAAATGCTAGTGAGAAGGACAAATGAACATGGCTTTTTAAATGTGAAGTTATTTTGGTAGTGGGCAGTAGTAGTATCTTCCTTGTCTTGTTTGAAATCTCACTGGAACTGTTCTGTCTTTCCTCACCTCCTTTCCCCTTAGGTGGCACATCCTTTGATTCGTAACCAGCTTGTGAATTACATTTACAATGGATTTTTGGTGCCAGTAATGGCTCCTGCGCTCCATAAGGTCAGTGGTGAATGCAAGTGTGGCTTGAATGAGGCAAAGACGTTATGGATGATCTCTCCGTGAAGATGCTATTGAACATAGCTGAGTGAACATAACAGTAGTGAGTTCTAGGCTGACTTCCCACCTTTTCTTTCCAGAATTCCTATTTACTCCATGCAGATTGTTAAGCAAAATGAGGATATTTATGAAAATGTTTAAAATTGTGAAGTGAAATGGAGAACCAAAACCTTTTTGTTGCACTAGGCTGACATACCATCAAAAAGCAGTGACCATTCAGACAGCATTTCACCATGACGGACATTGCCATGAGGGATTTTTTTCCCAAATGAATATTTTACCAAAAGGAAAATGCCCAAATTCCAAATGTTGAAAAGGAAAATGTTTGGTCAATAAATATTCCCCCAACTTTAGCTAAGTTGGTAGTGTTTCCTTACCACAGTTGGTAGAATTATTTTCATAAAGTGGAGAAGAAATTGAATTTTATGTCAATTTTCTAATGTGCTAGGGTGCAATTTACGTTATGTCAAAGAAAAAAAAATCTTTGAGTTTTAGTGCAAAATATTTCACTGATGTTGGTGAATTACTGATTTTCTTATTATTTTTTATTATTTTTGTTGGACTGCAGGAAACTACATGTCCTGCAGAATATGTCAATTAACAGTCATTTTCCTAAAAAAGAACATCTTGTGTGAGGAGAAAAAGCAGGAATTGATGAGAATAAAAAGTAAGATTTTTTTTTGGATATCTACCAAAAATTGCCAGGAGAAGACTAATAAATAACTTTTAAAAGTTCTACTAATTTTTACTAAGCCTGCCAAGCAGAAAGCTGTGCACCTGTTCCATTTCTGAGAGGCCAGTGAAACACCATCTCCTACTTCCTAGTGTAGGACTTGTCTTGGCAGTACACACAATTCCTTGTGGTAAGCAGTCACTTACCAAGAAAGTAATAAGCAGTGTAGAATCTTCAACGATTCAGCAGAACACAAACATTTGAGAATTTGGCAGGGGCTGAAATAAAATTTGGCTGTGATCCAGATCAAGTTTGTAATCTGTCATTCAGATAGTTCACCCCCTTACCTAACAGGATTTATTTTTTCTGTTTTGTAGAAATTTCTTGACTTAATCCAGTACAAACACTGGGAAGTGCAATCAAAAGTGAAACAGGAGCTAGCTTTAGGTCAACATTACAGATAACAAGTGAGGTGTCAGAAGGTAGCCGTGGGACTCTAGTTTTAGTAGGTACTGTTTTTAACCTATGAAGTGCTCAAGACAAATTTCAGGGTTCTTGAATACTACCATGCAGCTGAATGCTATTTGTGTTGGTCAATATAACTCCGAACCTCCTATTGGCTTGATTATTTCTTTATAGATGCTATTTAAATCCTTTAAAGCATGCTGTTCAGATTAGCTACTTCATGTGATAGATATTTTATTGAACCGCATTTATATATTCTGAAATTGGGTGAAATCATACTTGTCTTGAAAATGGAGGTGTTGGCTGCTAACACACATAAGCTTCAAGCCCAGGTCTTTCCTGAGCTCTTAAATTCTCTTGCATCCTTTTTCTTCCATTAATAAACCTTTCCTTGATGAGCATTAAGTTTGACTTCTCATTAAAAAAGAAATATTTGATATATTTAAACCCCAAACACACTTAACGGAGAAGATGTATTGCACCATCTAGTGGATTTGACACAAGGCTCTCACATATATGAGACCAAAATCTGTAGCAAAAGGAAACAAAGGGAGGTACCTTTGACCTCTTCAGTCTTTGTGTCGTGCCACATTAATTTAACAGAAAATAAATATTTTGCATCTTTCCTTTTGGGACAGATGCCTCTGGGCTAAGATAGATAATTATGCTGTAACAGCTCTTTCATACACTACAGTGATTTCTAGTGGTCGTTTCAAAAGTTCATGCTGTGTTGAGGAGTAAGCAAGTATCATCCATTTGGGGACTCCAGTGTTGTAATGCAAATTTTGTTTTTCTCTCCTTAATAACACAAAGGTGAAATGTGGGAAGGGCCAAAATGAGAGAAAGGCCAGAGACATCACGGTGGTTTTAAAGCAGAAGTACTTTCATTACTTTCATTGAATAATACTACATGCATCTTGATTTTTTTTTATCCAGTTGTTTATTGGTGTGGGTTGCTTGGATTAATTCTGGCATGTATACAGGAGCATGGTATAAAAACCTGACTTGGAAGACAGATCTGGGGAAGGTTAAAGAAGAGATGCTAATTATTAGTACATGTTCTGTAAATCTCTCTTCATGGAAATCTTATTAGTAGAATTTAATTGGTATGGAACAGCTGCTTCTGATACCTGTTGGTGACAGACGTGGAAGGAAGCGAGTCCGGACTTTGTATGGCATGCAGGCCCTAGCATTCCACATCTAGTCTGGTACCCATGGTTCTAGCTTAATGCAGAATTCAGAAGAGAGAGGAGCTTTTGGCTCTGTTCGCACTACTTCAGATCTGTTCTCTATGTATTCTACTCCAATTTTCCCTCAAGGAGTAGATGTTTTGAGTTCAAAATTGCTTTGCAGAGAGACACAGACGTGAATTTGTTGTTTTGAAAAGACAGCTCCAGTCGAGAATGCAGACATCTAGGAAAGAAATCTTCAATCTTCTGTGTTCTCATTGTGATAGAATTTGATTTCTGTGTAAAACAACAACAGCCACATCAACAAATCACATTAATATGACTTCCTGTCTGATCACCAAATCTAATTTAGATTATTCAAGTATATAAAATAAAATCAGCCAAACAACCATACAAGCAATATTCAATAAATTGTGTAGCTAATAACCTTGTTATCTTTTAATCCCTCGTGGAGCAACAGCAACATTAGTTTGACTTATCAGCTGAGGTATTTTGATATGAACAAAATGTCTGGCATGAGGAGGGTTGCTCGCTTTTGGATTGAAGCTGAGCCTTGATCATGCTGGCCAGTCTCTCCTTCTCCTGTTTCTGTCCAGAACTGCAACATAACTGAGGCTGGCAGGCACCCGTGGATGTCATCCTGCCTTAACCTCTCACTCAAGCAGGATCAGCTAGAGCAAGTTGCTCGGAGAAGTGCACTAGTTGTTTCTTTGCCTTTTTTTTTTTTTTTCCTGATGTCAATTTGGAATTTCGAGGGTTTCATTTATTGCCCCATTGCTTCTTATTCTTTCACCAGGCACCACCAAGAAGGGTTCTGTTACCTTTGCTCCTTCCCAGCAGGTATTCTCACGCACTGATAGGATCCTGCTGAGCCTTCTGTTCTCCGGGCCGAGTAGTCCCAGCTCTCTCTGCCTCTCCTCATACATCAGATGCTCTCACAGCACATTCATCGTTGTGGTCCTTTGCTGGACGTACTCCACCATGTCCTGGGTGGCCCAGCACATCTTAGCAGTGCTGAGTAAAGGGAAAGGATGCCCCCCACCAACCTGCTGGAAATGCAGCCCAGAGTTCATCTTTGCTGCAAGAACTCACGGCTTGCATGTGGCCAGTCTTTGTCCCCAAGGACCTGTATGTCAGGGTCCCTCTGAATGGCAGCACAGCCATCCAGTCTGTCAACTGCACTTCCCACTTCTTCATGTCTACAAACTTGCATGAGGGTACACTTCATCTCATCATCTAGGTCATTAATGATGATATTAAACTGCCCTGGCCTCAGCGTAGCCCCCTCCTCACAGGCATTGAGCTGTACTTTGCATTGCTGATCACAAGCTTTTGAGCCCAGCACTGCCACTGGTTTTCAATCCACCTCACTTCATCATTTTGTCTGTGAGGATGTTGTACAAAAGGCAGTGTCAAAAACCATGCAAGAGACAGTGTCAAAAACTGTGCAAGAATAGATATCAACTGCTCTGCATTTATCTGCGAGCCAGGCATCTTGTTGTAGAGGGCATGATTGCCCCTTCATAAATCCTGCCTGTTCCTATTCACCTTCTTGTCCTTAATGTGTTTGGAAATGCTCTTCTCTTCTTCCTGCTTAAAACAGTGCACAATTCAACAGGACACTTTGTGAAGGTGTCACAGCTTTTCAGAATTTCAGTTCATGGCTCCAGACTTTGAGATGTGTATATACGTGATCTTGAACTGTCTGTAATGCTCA
The DNA here is from genome assembly GCF_963932015.1 of Anas acuta. Taxonomy (NCBI): domain Eukaryota; kingdom Metazoa; phylum Chordata; class Aves; order Anseriformes; family Anatidae; genus Anas; species Anas acuta. Next base: position 43,985,144 of record NC_088982.1, read on the forward strand.
TGGCATTATGTAGTAAAGCCTTTTTAAAATTTTTGCAGACTGTCCCCCACATGTACTTACTATGTACATGATTCACCGTGTGAATGAGACAGTACAAGAGTGTTGAGGATAGCAACGCATTGCTATGAATAAGTTGGGATGGGGAGACCAACGTACTTTGCTTGGTGTGATTTGATGGTTTTATTCAGCTCAGGGAGCCGATATGTAGCTGAAAAAAGAATCAGCTAGTTCAGGTTTTTTCCAGTTAAGGAAGTTTCAAATTTATTGTGCAGGCTAGCTGCCTTGAAATAACCTGTTTTTCACTGTGAACACTGAAGGTTATTTAGGGAGCAGATTAACCGTGATGTGCTTAAAAAAAACAAACATTGTCTGAGTTTATGACTCCCTAACTTCGTTTCTGAAAGATAAGTGTCCTAATTATAGCATGTTCTTGCAGCCTAATTTATACCTGGTCTGTACTTGTCTGTTGTCGTGTTGCGTGGGTTATCCCACCTACCCACGTAATGAGGAATTGACAAATATGTTCCTATCCCAGAAGCTGAACATTGCCAAGTGGGTAGACAGAGCTCAGATTTGTATCGCGTAGCTGGGGATATGCATTAACTGGCTGCAGTGAATAGCCCTGTCTTGTCCTTTGGTTGGTTTTTATTGTACTTCTTACAAGAGTTACCTTCCTTGCTTCTGACATCTGAGTTTCTAGAGAAATGGAAACACATGATTCAGTGCCGTTCAGTGGGATTTGTCTGAGCGTTTGTTATGCAAGGTCACGAATTCCTTATTTCTGTACGGATTTAGTTAAAACCAGAAAGAATAAAATACTTTGTCCATAAAGATAGACGGACAAAGGAGAGGTTAGCTTGATAGTTTCCATTTCGTAGTAACAGCCCACGATTTTTGGCCAAACCATGCTTCGTTTTTTTCTGGTGTAAATGTCTGGGATTTAAGACAAGACTATCTGACAAAATCTGCTCATAATTTAAGACTGGCACTTTTTGATGGCGTGCCAGTTACAACTTGAAATTATGCAAATCTTTACGTTCCTCCTTAGCTTCTGGTACTTAGGAAAAAATACTTGCGAGAAGGTGTACTTCTGCTCAGGAAGGGAGCCATGACATTACGTTTCTGTGATTTATCTCACTGGCTATTTTTTCACTTAATTTTCAAAGCTAACTGCTTGGAGCTCTGTCAAAAAAAATAAGGTATTCAGGGGCCAAATGTTACAGTGGTCCAAGTAATCAAATCAAGCTAATTTTGTCATCAGTTAAAGTCTAGTTGAAGTCCCACAGTGAATCAGAATCATGCCTCTGAAGTTGAAGGAGACTTACTGCTTGTGACAGGGGCCCTGTTGCCTTCTAGTTTTTATGTGTTTGGTATTAGAAAGTGCTTGTTTACCTTATTCTTTTAGATACTTGTTGTGCCATTGTAGGAAGCTCATCAGTGGATAATCCTTTTCATGAGATCTTCAGTTGGTGTAGATTCTTGCCATCAAAACCATGTGCTAGATAACAAGGAGTCAGACGGTGATTATATATGCAATATTACGTTACCTTTGATGCAAATAATATTGTTTATATACACCTCTTTCTTGGAAGCTCCTATGATTTACTTTGGCATTCAGAACAGTTGGGTGATGCAGATAGCAATCCTGATCATTTTGAATGTTTATGTAATTTATGTAATTTCAATTTGTTGAAGATAGTGCTAAAAATTTGTCAAATTATATGATTACAGCAAATTTTTCATTTCTTCGTATTTACTGCTACACTATATGCATTTAATTGCTAGGATATTATTTCTCTACTCGGAAAGCTAGTTTTAGTCTGAATAAAGGAAAATTGTACCAGCTTTTTAGTGAAAAACATTGCTGTTGGCCAAGCAAACAGAACAGGTTTCTGGGAGCACTGGCACAGTCCTGTCAAGTGGACCTCAGGTACATTGCTCACTAACCCATCTAAATGAAAACCTCTGAAGTGGTATGCTACTGTGATAATTCAATAATACTTGCTCGGTGATTACACTGCTCAGCTAGGGGGAAATGACCTGTAAATTACACTATACTGATTGGAAGTAGCATCTTTATAAATATCCTAAAAGAACGTCAGTTTCCAGTTAGAAATAATCCCGTCTCTCACCTTACTGAGAAGTGTTTGGACAGCTGCTGTAAAACGGTGTAAATACAGCCTTACTGGAAAACTTGGAATAGTCTTATGCTTTGGAGAAGCCCATCAGGAGCTACAAAACTTAATTTTATCTGCTACAAAGTGGACATATGTTAAAGGTGCCGTTCACTTTTTACATCAGGCAATTGATTTGAACTTTAACGAGGTACAAACTGAGCCTGTTTATTAACTTAAGCAGAAGGAAGTTGAAGCAGCTTGTGTTTTCTGGTTCCTCCCTAAATGCAAACTTTCTCTGTCACTGATCCCACTTGTTCAGATGGGAAACTGATTGATTGAGGATAAAGCTTGCCTTTATTTCCGAGGTAGTTTTATCCTGAATCAATTCCCTGAGCCAATTCACTGTGCAATGAAGTGAAGCATGAACACTTCTGCCAGTATAAGCAGGGGGCAAGAAGTTGAAAATGAATACAAAGGAGAAGAGGGTGGGAATGGTTGAATTTTATTTTTTACTTTTTAATCAGGGGGGTGGATTTATTCAGGTTTAAACTGCTCATGGATCTAGAAGATAAGATCTAATGAGGACATTCATGGTCTCTTCATAGTGTGAAATCCTTGTAGGAAGGAGAGGGGGAATCATGAAAGCCATACTCTCGTAAGAAGGCACAAAGCTGTAAATTAGAAAGTATATAGTGCAGATCCCAAGGGAGAATAGCCAGTAATAAAGAATCAGTGCAATTGGTCTAACACAGTCAGTGTAATATATTAAACTGAACTCGCAATGACAGTAATTTCTGGCTCTCTGCTATTACTTGGCACGGTGACTTGTAAAAGCTGGATCTCTTTACAGCGTTCTGCCTCACCATCTAATCAGTCATCAGAAGAGGCAAGGAAAGATTTACTAAAAATTATTACATAATAAGAGAAGGGTATTAAAATGCTAAAAGTAGCTTTCTGTTTTCAATAATCTCTGATCAAGTATCTGTCTGGCTATGAAGGCTCTCGGGTAGTCCCTCTTGTAAAAGTATCTGTAATCTTCAAAAATATCTGTAACGACTGGGTGTTGTAAGGAAGAACATGTGGATGAGGCTTCCAGATGGCATCTTTTAGATACATACTTTATATGTGTATTTTTCAAAATTCCAGTAAGTTTTTGTCATTACAACGATGGATAATGGAAATAGAAATGGCAGAATCCTTGTCTGAGTAATGTAATGGATACATATTTTTCTCATTTTTCATTTTCCATCCTACAATTTTATCTCAAGAGCAGAGATATCCCCAGTCTTTACCATTCCCAAGCAATTTTGGTAGAAAGGATCTAATGCAAAGTATGCTGCTGGTAGGTTTTCATTTTTTGCTATTGTAGCAGTGATGGATTTTAATACTGCTGAAATACCTTTATCAAAAATACACCTCCAAATTTTCTTACTTAGCAAAGGACTTCCAGCAAACTACCACCTCTTCATTCGTCTGCCTTTATTATGGTATTTTTCTTGATCCTTGAATTATCAGAGGTGAGGAATATTCAGATTAAATGTCACACTCGTGGATATGTGAAAGTTTTGGCTCGTTTCTTATCATCCTTTCAAAGCTGTTCACATAAATTCACTCTGAGGGCTAGCTAGGACGAATTATACTGAAATCAATGTTTACAGTGAAATACAGTTTTTTGTAAGCTGCCTCAGGTTTTGATTGTAGTGAACATTCTTGATGTGTGTAGTGATGTTTTTTTCTCCAGGAACATTTGTTCTTTTGTTGCTTACCTAAATACTGATTTGGATTTATTATTTTTTTTAAAGGATTTTCCTACTTTACCCAAATCTGTCTCACAAGACATTAGTTTCAGGAGAAACAACAGCAGGTAGTCTGAATGAAGCTTAATATTATGGTTTGCATGTCTTAGAAAACAGAGATCTTCAGTAATAACTGCACAAATTGAACCAGCCTTGCTTTCAGCACTGAATGTGTTATGTACTACGTGGAACAGTTTTACTGAGTTAAAAGGTCTTTGCCAAGGCTGATTTTTGCCTGGTGTGACTGGTTTCTCCGAAGTCCTTCCTTAGTTAATTGCAAAAGAGAGTGAGTTCCCTAGAGGCTCATTCAGGACAGGTTAGTGTATCCCAGTGAGTAAAAGGAAATTAGCCTCGAGGAGCTAAAATTAGCCTTTTTGACTTCCTTCTTTTGCTGTCTCAAATCTTCAGAAATTACGTTTATTGTCAGGAAGAGTAAAATCAAGAAGCACACCCAGAATGCAAGATGGGGAAAATATGATGTGACTGTAAAAGCACACATCTGCTTGCCAGCTTAATTGATCCTAAGCTGTATACATGGCTTTTGTTTCAAATGCCACAGAGCAATATATTTTGATTTGCTATTGTAAGGAAGCAGAAGGGCCATCTCTGTGCTGGTTTTATGGACAAGTTGCGCACAAAGGTACGCTGAGAGAAATCCCAGCACAAGTAGCAGTAATGTCACTTGTGTACCCTTAACTTGCCTGCCTTGAGCGTTTTATGGGGAGTTGTGAAATAGACCCTAGCCTCATTTATTGCACAAGCTTGAAGGAGTGTTGTGGTGAAGGTGGTGCATTTTCACTGGAAAATGCAAAAAGATTCTCCTTCCCTCTTTCTCAGCAAATGGCTAAGCAGATTCAACACCATCCTTCCCAAGAAGAATTAAGAATTAAACATGATGTGGCACACTGCATGAAAAACCTCAATCCAAACAATTGAGGTTTAACAAAGTTATAAGTAACTCTTCTGTGACCTATTTGGGCTGCTTTAATCGCTATTTGGTGCTTCTAGCTCTGTTTAGTGGTGTCAGTGAGGTGTTGGCTACAGTAAAGAGGATTTCTTTTTTGTTTAGTCCCCAAGCTGCAAGGAACGCTGAACATGCTCTCAGAATTGAACATTTCTTTCCTAAAGTAGTCTCTCGCTGGCTTTCTTCTGCCCTTTGTTTCATTCATGATGCACACTCTGAAAAGCGCATGGCTTTCTCTTGCTGATACAAATGTAGCACGAGTTGCCCAAAGAGCATTGATTTCAGAAAAAGGTCACTGCCCTTGTGAATCTGCAGCCGTTGCTTGCTTTCATTTACAGTTTCAGTACTTTATATATCTACATAGGCCCATTCCTCTGCTGTCAGCAAACATCTGTGAAACCCGCAGGCCAAGTGCGTGCTTCATTTTCCTCATAAAGGATGAAGGAGGAGTGACAGAGACATAACAATATATTACTTCTGTCTGGCCTTTTCTTGGCAGAGGTTTTAAACCCTTTGATGAACTGTATGCTATCATTATGATGTCACATGATGGATTTCTTGGGGTTTGCTTTTTAGTGTTTGCTGCTGTAAAACACAAAACAGAAAATGCCAGTTCTCAGGGCAACAGTCAGCGGCTGTAATCAGAAAGTCTTTTATTTATTTATTTATGTTTATTTTTTTTACCCCACAACTTCCCACACCTTTTGGCTATTGCAAAAAAACGAATCTCAGCTCCAACCAGAAACAATTTCCTTTGTTGCACAGCCCCTTGCTCATTTCCTGAGCAAATTTTATGGTGGTTAGGATGTGGCGGTAGCGCGGTGGAAATGCGTGCCTACGTGCATATGCACATAAAAAGGCATTTTATTATAATATTTACAGTAATGCAGAATTTGAACCAGAGCTGTAGCCACAGTGTTAATCCTGGTGATTTATAACTTTGGGGTGCTTGATCTCGCAACTTTTTTTTTTTTTTTCACTTGACATTTGTAGGAGAAGGAAGAGGAATGAATTCATAAACTGGATTCTGAGTTGGAGTGTATGTTAATCAATGTTGGTTCAGGGAAGATCTTTTTTCTCATTTCTGTACTGGGCAGCACTGACTGTACAACTACAGATCTAGCAAACCTGTCTGGCTGTTGTTTACGTAGCTTTACGAAGTTCATAGAGCCAGTGAAAATGTGCTGTATTCCTTTCCTTTCACTAGTATGTTTTAGTGCTTGATTTTGACCAAAATAAACTGAGAAATGAACTCGCTTATTTCTGGTGAAAAATTTGACTGTTGCAGCTTCCCTGCTGTTTTGTTTCTAATACCAAAATGAGCTGGTAGTCTGCTGCTTGGTGTTAAGGGTGTTGGAGCAGAGTATCAGAATAAAGCCTCAGAAAGAGAGGGAAGCAGTGACCTCAACTTCAGAGCTACTCTGCATTCTCCTCGTCAGTGCTCCCTCTCCATAAGGTCTGCAGGCTGTATACAGCATTCCTATGTTCTGTGTAACTGGCCAGAAGCAGCTTGTGATCTTAAATGCTTTAAAGGGAGCGTTTGCTGGATGACATTACTGTACATGTAGCTAACGCGCGGCAGAATGGAACAGGGATTTTAATATTTACGGCGTGTTACGTAAGTGCTGCCCTTCTGAGTCGCTTCTAAATCCTCTTAGTTCTTAAGTGACAGCTTTGATTCTTTTTTTTTTTTTTTTTTAATAAAATCGGTCTTTTCATTTATCCAGCTAAGTTTGGTAAACAAAAGATGTTTAATACTTTCTTTCATACAGAGAGATTTTTGTGTATGAGGGTTTATCTTTGTACACTTAAGCTTATTGGGTTCCTGGGTAACTATTTTTGAAAAGCTGACTTTGCAACAGCAATGTGTGGTGCAGAGGTGGCCTTTGGAATTCGCTGCGCCTTGCCAGTGCATCCTGTCAATAGATAAGCTCCAAAAGGCTTGCGTTAAGCAGAGCAGTACGGGCTATCCAAATGGTATGCAAGCAGCACGTGGATATGGGACAATTGTGTTTCAACATACAAATAGGCAATAGCGAACACTTCAGTCTTTGGTTTGTCTGTGTATGGCTGTATACACACAGCTTTTAAAAATTGAGTGAGATGGAAAATAGTGGCAAAATTGTGGATAGGCATGTTCTGTTTTTTTAATTTATTTTTTAAAGCTCCGGACCTATGAGTTTGTACTGTGCTTTGATTCTGCTCTGTTGTCATTTATTTTTCATAACACGGTATATCCAGGCATTCACAACATCTGAGAATGCTTCTGAGGAACGGCAGAAGTGTGATTCAAAACCCCTGACATAGCAGAAATGTGGTGGGGAACTTCTAGCAGGATTTAGCTCATAGTATTTCAGCATGTATGAGATCTGGGGTGTTGGCAGGTTGGGGGAGTTTTTACTTCTGGGGAAGCAAGACATAAGAAACGGGTTCAGAATGCTTATGAGAAAGTCAGAAGCACGTTACTTCACAGGTTTAAAAGCAAGGGTCTCAGTGTTTTGGTGGCAATGTATGGAGAGCTTAGGGTGGGTGCTGGGTATCGTACAGTTGCAGGGTGGGGATGGATGTTGTGTGCACAGTTTGTTTGCATTTGCCTTTTATTTTCCTGTAGGTTACCGTGGAAGAAGTGATGGCTACCACTGCGTACCTGGATCTCTTCTTGCGTAGTGTTTCAGAGCCAGCCCTCCTCAAGATTTTCCTCCGTTTTATTTTGCTGCATCGACATGAGAATGTGCACATCCTAGACACGCTCACTAGCCGAATCAACACGCCATTCCGGGTAAGGCCAGCAGGAGGCACGGTCAGGTGCTCAGTGTGGATGCAGGTTCACTAATTGAATGGGAGAGTCCGTGTTTGCAGTGAGCATTTGTCTAACTAGGAATTTTCTGCCCCACCCAAATGTGTGCTTTTAAAAAAATCTATATATTTTTTATGCTGGCAGCTGGCTATGGCTGCACTGCTGCACTGAGAAGTTGATTTATGTGTGAAGTGGTCTGACCCATACACAAAATGGGATAGAGGGAGATGAGGGCTTTTGGAAGTTTGAATTCTGTTAGAACTCTAAAGGGCAATTTGGAAGTATTTTCATTCTGGATATGGCTGAGTTAGTGCTGCCATAGATAACTCATCCCCAGGACTTATAAACATAATCAAGGTGAGGTGCATTTTTGATCTTTGGAGTTCTGCCTAGCCATAAGTATTTGCAAATGATCTTTGTAGGAGACCGTGGGAGCCCTGTAAGGATGTCTCCAAATTGCTCAAGTTGTGATTGCAGCATTGCCAATGTATTTCTCAGGAACCAAGGCTGTATTGTCGTAGCATGTTTGCTTAACAGAGGTATTGCCAGCTTTCTTGTTCGATTAAAAAAAAAGCACTTTCTTGCTCAGGTGATGAGATTTGCCACTTCTTTTTTGTTTCTTCACTCCTCCGTGTAGTAAGGTTTATCTCAAATTTGCAGTGAGCCCCTTCGCAGTATAGGCACAATGCGCCACAGTGACTGGAGAGGTAGCTTACAGAGATAGGCAAGTTACCTGTGCTAACAGTTTCATCTTCTGGCAGAGAAAATGAATACTTGTTGCACTGGACTAAAATTCTGAGCCTTGCTTGGCTGGCAGCCTTGGCTGAATCTTGTGTGGTGCACAACTTCATGGGTGAAATACCGTATAGAGTTTTAGGGCAAGAGAAAGCAGAACACCAGCGCATGCATTACATTTGTGTATTAGGGACAGTGTCTTAGTCTGGAATTTGTTTGGAAATGTGAGTGAACAGAAATATGGATATATGCTGTTGTTACTGCATTTTTAAGATGGATTAACTCTGAGAACTGAAACAGCTTCTGTCGACAAAAATGCAAATGCTGTTGTCTCTGCTAATCATTAATTACTGTTCCATAGGCGAACGAGATTGGAATTGTAAAGACTTCTCCAGCCCTGAGTAACTCAGGATCCCAGCCAAAATGGTTCTGTGATACTAAATGAGTTTTCTGCAGTATAGCTTGGCCAAGTACAAAAGCCAGAGCTGCAGCCTTCTGTGTGGTTTCCATAGCACAAAAGCTGCATATGTTACTATCGCTGAAAATACTTATTAATAAATCACGGGATTAAACTTATGTACAGACAGGTGGCCAAATACGCTTGTAAATACTATCCTCTTTATCTCCTGGTAGTACATTCAATCTTTTCTTTTTATGAAACGCAAAAATAGACTAGCTCTTCTTCTGCAGAAGATTCCTGATTTCTCGTTTGTCCTTGCAACCATATTGCAAATGTTTCCCTATAAACTGCAATTCCATAAATACAGGAAAATTTAAGGAATTGGCAGGTTTTGCACTTAGAGGGTATGAAGAACAGTTAGGCTTGGCTCTCCGTTAGTCTCTCAGAGGAAATGAGAATTCCCATTTTACCCCTACAACCCCTCCCTAAAACACTCCTTTCACGTCAGGATCTGACTTCTTCCAGAAGCTTGTTTTGCAGCTCTTTGTCTCTGCCCCCACATTAGCAACTGCAGTTCTGGTTGTTTCTTCCTTCCCTGCCCTTTCACTTTTTCTATTTCTGTAGGCATGAGGTCTTGGACTAACAAGCACCCTCCTGTCGGCTCCTGGTACGAGTGGTGGAAGGGCAACGAATTTGAGCTCTGCTTTGCCTCACAGCAGGCCAGCTCATGACTGTTCCCGGGTTATTTTCTCCCTGTGCCTGGCTAGCTGTCAGCCATGCTTTATTACCTTCATGCTTGTCCACATCCCAGCTTGTTTTTTGAGTGCAGGGCTTAACTCACTTTCTCTTGTTCTTCTCTGGGTGTTAGCTGAGTGACCAAACTAGGGAAGGCAATCAAAGAAAAGTTTGCTTTTTAGAGGCTACCAAGTGAGGTTCATTAAAGCTTTACTACTTAATAGCTCCACAGAGATAGCTACCAAGTCAGGGGAAATGTATGTATGTGTATGTATATTTTACAAGAAATGTGTGCATTCCTCTGCTCTTGGTCAGCATGGACAGCTGGTCATTCTGTAGGGCTGCTGAGTCACTGGTCTGAAAAGGAGAAGGGAAATGGTGAAACAAAGAGTCTTTTGAGTCGACGTTCTCAAGAAAGCTTGGGCTGGAGAGGAACATAGCAATGTGCTGTTGCAGAGCTAGCTCAGAGCATTTTATCAGTGGGAGTAGGGAGAGTGCAGAGAAGAGGAGGAAATTCCACAGTTGAGAAGCCTTGCCCAGGAAGGACGCTGGATTTAATCCTGAATGAACTACAAAGGACATTCAGTGACTGAAAAGAGGCAGAAAACATCTATAGCTTTTTCTTTATTTTGTCCTAATTTGTTTCTTTTTTTTTTAAAGCTATTGAGAAGTGAGATTTATTTCATGTATTAATTATGTGATTAATGTAATGAGAGGCAAGATTAAAACCAAAGTGAAACTCTAGGAAGGAGTCAACTTATGCTAAATAATTCTCACAAGAGTCAACCTGGTCCTGGGATCTAAGCCAGCTGTGAGATGCTGTTTCCAAGACAGAGCAGCACAGGAGCACATGCCCAAGGGAATACGTGTAAAGAGGCAGGGAAATGATGGTGCTGTTGTTCACAAAAACAAATGAAAGATAAGAGCTCATGCTTCTACCATGTTGGATGCGTCTGTGCAGTCAAGCAAGCATCTGTTAGGTAAAAATACATTGCATGATAGTTTTGAAAGTGGTACGTGTCTTATTTAGACATTATTTGTGACCAAAAATCCCATAAAAGTCTCAAGTTTCTAGTCTGTCCTAAAGCTAGTGTGAAAATGGGGTGCCGATCACAAAAAGGGTATGATTTTTGCCTCTGCTGCACATGACTGCTGAAATACTTGATTATGGGTGTGTTTGATCAGACCTTTGCCAATAAGGCAAGCACGCAATTCCAATGAGGAGTCCTATTTTTCTTTTCCTTTTACATAGTCTCACGGAAAGGATCTTCATGCCTTGCCATGGTTCCCCACCCTTCAAATGAGCTGTAATGGCAGGATTGGGAGCAACTCACATGGAGTGGATTCCAATAAAAAATGGCTTGTGCAGTCCTATGTCAGTGAGCTGTATTTCTCAAGGCAGTAGGGTATAGAAGCGTTTAGTTTTGTAATGTGCAGAATGCTCGTCTTTCCTAATATGTAAAACAACCGAAACTTGAGATGGTTTATAGATTTTTTGGGAAAAGACTCTTTGTTGATTTAAATTCTTTGTCAGAGGTAAACCCTAGCACTTTATCTTGCAAGTTACAGGATTCACTTTATGCTGGATTAAGCTAATAAATTAGGGAAAAAAAAGACTGGTAAATAGTTGATTTGAGTTTCCATATAATTTAATGCTAATACCTTTTAAAGAATATTTATTTTTCTATAGCTTTTTTGAAGGAAAATTCTGGATCATGTTTTGCCAAAATGTAACATGGTGTATGTATAGCTCTAGACAACTTAATAAAATCCCATAGGGGTGCTGACAAAGTGCAATAGCATAGTAACAGTAACTTAAAGCATTATGTTCTGGCAGAGTCATTCTGTTATGCAGAATGGAAAGGTACAATTTCCAGATCAAAAACTGAAGCATTTATCATTTTCCAGCTCTGTGTGGTCTCCTTGGCACTGTTCAGAACGCTCATTGGCTTGCATTGTGAAGATGTGATGTTGCAGCTAGTTTTAAGGTAAAGTCCAAATTCTTCTTTCCACTTTTCATTCTAATTCTGGGATGTGTAATCTCAGCCTATGGATGCAGAGTTAGATGGGGGTTCTCCAAGACAGCAGAAATGCAAGCTACTACAGAGATAAGAATATTTACGATTCTGACAAAAGTATGCTAGACCTGTAGAAGCGTGATTTATGTCCTGCGATCTTCAGGAACAAGAGATTTTTCATGTGATTTATTTCTATAAAAGAGAGAGAAGAGAAGCTAAGAATATATTTATCACCTTCAAACTGCTTATTCCCTGCTTTAAAATGTATAATTCTTCTCTCCTGCATGTTTTCTCTAGTGTATTATATATACAGAGGACCTGTATATTTGCTTGCAGCTTCCATCTCTGTTTTTTCACCTCTGCTCAGTCCCCAAGAATATTTCAGGTTCCTGAACTGTTGTACATAAATTGTTATGTAATGTGCTAGACACATTGATTATATATTACTGCTAACTGTTTGTTCTATGGGTTGCCTCAGAACACTACAGTTGTAATTGAGTATGTGGATTAGATTAGACTTGATCACTTATGTGGAAATCCTGGTGCAACTAATTCAGGGTTTTAAAGTTGTGGAAGGTGTGACTGGAAGGTGGGACCATTTCAGGCACCTGCCTGGCCCTCCACTGATAGGTGTTAAGGTGATATTCCCTGCAGCTCTCTGACTGTTGTGCCTGGGAATGGTGTTAGGAACTCTGTGAACTCAAGTTAGATTGGGACTCCCCTACTAACTGCAGTACAGTCGAGTGCTGTTGTTTAATCCTCTTTTTGTTTATTTAGGGAATCCTTTAAAATTTGTTTGCATTTTAAATGGCAAAATGTAGCCCAGTTAACAGTAAGGGTCTTAATAAAGTGCTCTTAAAAAGTTAAACATTCACTGCTCTGAAGAAGTTAAACATGAGAGTGTTCTTCCTCTGTTCCTTGTTCTCCCCATAGCTTATTCCCTCCTCTGCTCGAGAGCTCTTGATCTAGTGCTGTAAAACACCTTGATGACCCTTCCTTCCTTTTTGCTGGCTACTTGCCTGGTACATGTAAACCAGCTCTCTGTGGTTTTCCTAGAAAAACAAATAAATTAAGGCTTCTGAGACAGAACTCATTCATAATGGGAGCAAACCACACAGCTAGCCTTTGACTTCTGCCCATCCTACGCTTCCCCCATCGCTTCTTACAGCAGGCTTGTTCTGACCTATGAAGGAGTGCTCGTCTTCCCCATTCTGATGCAACTGATTTCCTATCTCTGCTCTTCTTGACAGTTACTCATTGAACTGTAGCCTCACAATGTAAAGAGTCAGGGCTTCATGCTCTTGAGAGGTTTAGGATATGGATCACTGTCAAGATTATTGTTATTTCTTTTAATTTGGAGTGGGAAGGAAGGTGGAAAGGGAATTTTGTATGCGTTAGCTTTCTCTAACGTGGAAGGATGTAATGCTAGGCACTGCTCTTTCAGGTATCTGATCCCGTGTAACCACATGATGTTGAGCCAGCGGTGGGCTGTGAAAGAGAGAGACTGTTACTCTGTGTCTGCTGCAAAACTGCTCGCCCTGACACCAGTCTGCTGCTCCACCGGGATCACCTTGACTCTGGAAAGCCAGGGAAAAGATTATATTCTCTGGACAAAAGCAGCACAAACTGAAGGTAATTGTTGCTTGGGGGATGACCAGATCACAAACTGAAATGAATTTGGCTCATGGGAGGAGGTGAAAGAAAAGTGGTGGGTAACAATAAACTGGGCAATTAGGCTGCACTGGAAAGCTGATGTAATCCCTTCCGTGTGTCCAGGTCTATGGAAGCCTTATTCAACTTAGGTAGCTGTTAAAATACACATTTGTGAAAATAATGTACAGATACATGATGGCGATTCTTGCAGCTTCACGAGTGCTTACAGCTGCTTTACAGATAGGATGTGGGCTGGTCTCTCAGAAATACTGCATTACAGTGCTGACTTGCTAGCAGGAACAAGTTGTGCATTTATGAACAAATCTCTTAATTCTTTGATCTTCCTGCCTTATTGGGTGGTTGGGGCTAAGACTCCACCTGCCACGTCTTAGTGACTGTCTTGCTAGAGAACTTTTATGTTGTTTTCTTATTGCATGTTATGAGTCATCTTCTTTACTTTCAGATTCTGGTAGAGGCCCTTGTGAATCCACTTGCATTGTGGAATGTGGAAGAACCGTGGATATCAGCTACCTGCAGTACCTGGGGGAAGCTCAGGAAGCCATCCTCCAGTGTCTGAAAGACTGTAAGGTTTGGTCTGCCTTATATGATGGAGTAAATCCCGATCCAGACACCTTTATCCAAACGCTTGCTGAGGAGAATGATACAGATGTGGAACACCCCATGTTTCGGCTCCAGCAAAGGACACCTAGCATGTGTAGCTCCTCTCACACAGCTCCTTTTGGTGAGAAGATGCAGCTGGAGCTAGAATGGGATGATAGCTATGACACAGGGATTTCTCCTGGTTCTGATGTGAGCTCGCCCCATCCGTATGATGATCTGGGGAGCACAGAGATGCAGCCACCTATAGAGCCACCAAAACACATTCAGGAGATGAAAAAAAATGCGATCATGCTCATCAAAGGATCTTACATAGAAGAATCAGACTTTCAGGATGATGTTATGGTTTACAGATTATGTGCCCAGAAGGATACTCAGGAAGATAACTCCAAGGAGAAAACTTCAAATGTAGCCAAAGAACATCAGGTTGAAAGCCAGACTGTTGTCAATGGGCCTCTTGCAAACAGCCAGCTGGAAACGGACTTGGATGAGCACAGTAAGACAAATTCAAGCTTGACTCAAGGTATAATGAAAGAACATACAAACCAGAAAATGGCTGAGACGGATCCACAGCCAGACTTGGAGTTGAAGCTTTCTCCTCAGGAGGCAGATCATAACTTAAGTGTAAGACTGCTGAGCACAGATGGTGAGGATTTCATTGCACAGTATGACAAAATTATTAAGGAACTGGATCCAAATAATGCAAGCTTGGAGGAGGAAAAGTTGGACGCTCCTGACCCTGTGTCTCCTGCAGAAGAGGAGGAGGACTTTGAGAATTTCTCAGCAGACACCCCATCTGCAGAGAGTGTGTCGTCTCCCTTTGGCCCTAAGGAGGATCCCTCTCCCAAGCGTGCTACGAGGAGCCAGAGTGCTCCGTTTACAGGTGGCATGTCCTGTTAGTTACACACACAACAAATGTGAGAAGGGATGGTGATCAAAGGTGCCCAAACGAGATGGCACTGTGCAGTGCATGGTGCGAGCACAGCGCAAGGAACAGCCTTGGCACTAAGGAGGCTGTGCCCAAGTAGCTGGGACTGGCCCAAGGAGAGCGAAGGAGATGCGACAGGGAGTAGGGCAGAGCAGTGCAGTGACACGAAATCGTGGCTGCTCAGTTCTTTTGGGGCTTTTAGTTTTAATTATTTAAAACCCTGCGATTATGTTGCTTGTGTCAGAGCGCCGTCGTTCTAGGGGAAACCTGGTGGTGGAAAGGGGGCCGGAGTAACTGTGCTAACAGACAGAGCCCGGCTGAACGATGCGTTTTCCTGATGCCTTTCATCTCTGACGCTGTGGATGCGGCATGCCTCTATCCCCCCCTCAGCTATTTCACATTTTAGCACGAGGTGGCAGCACGGGTGCCACGTCTGCCCGTGCCTGTCTGCGTGCAGCGCCCTGGCAGCCCGCTCCTCAAGCGCCAGGGCAGCCCTGGCTGCTGGCACGCTGCGCTGTCATGTGCCAGACAACAATTTCAGCTTGTTCTCCAGAGACTGGCCAAAGCACTCCGGAATGACAGCGCTCCTGGAGGCTGCAGCGTGCTTTTGATCTGTGCTTGTGCAGCTCCTTGCACTGCAGGCTCCCGATCTTTAATTAGGTCTCCTAGATACCACAGTAATGCAAATAATAAAAAAAAAAAGTAGTGTGCCTGGGTTTTTCTCATCCCAAATGAGACTTCTGTAATCTGACGTCTCGTCCATTTGGAAGGAGGGGGAAAACATTCATTTGTATCCATTGAAATGCAGCCCTTTCTGGTCAGCTGTGGCCAGCATGCCTGGCACTGTCTCCTAATTGAAAAACTCAGCCTGTTTATCCCGTCCATTTGCTATTTTCTCTGTGGTGGCAATTTCCTTGTATTAGAGGCTAATCACATTCAGACCTCTCCATTACCCATTATCTGCTGTCAAATGTAGCTCAAAAATGTTGTCCCTGTCTCACATTTTTCATCCAGTCCCTTCCTCCATTTCTTGCTTTTAAAAACAGGAAAACAAAACCCAACACAACCAAAAAAGCACACTTTGCTCCCCATCCATAACGTGTCTTACTCTTAGGCTGCTCACCTTGCTTTAGTGAAGGTCTTGGTGATCCTTGGTAAGGAAGTGCTCACAAAAATGCCACAGAAATGTGGGATTCCAGCATTTTTCAAATATATTTAATGTGGAGAGCTACATTACATATGTAGATGTCTGGGATAAAGATTTTCGGTTGCTTTCAATTTTGGGGATGTTGCCACAGGATGGATGGGGCTTCCTGCTGCAGGATCAGCTAACCAGACAGAGGCTCTCACACCCAGTAACTCTCAGCAGTGCAAAGATGCTCTCTTCAGGCTCACAGATCTATGAAGAAAATGTCCCATTGATGTCTATATCCAATTTATTTTTTTTCTTAAAAAGAAAAATTAAATGTCCAATATAAGGTTAAAAACTTAAAAACCACAATCATCCCTGTTTGCCCTGGAGCAAGGAAGAATGTGATGTTCAGGAACAGGAACTTAGTGCATCACAGTTTTTGTTTTGTCCATATATCAGTGCTTGACTTCATGACAATGTGGCGATGAAGTCAGGAAAGGAACATATTTTTGGTATTTTCATTGCTTTACTCCACTTCTTACCAGGCTTGCAAATTCTTAGTTCCTCTGATTTGTATTCTAATGATTTCTTGAAGATACATCACTCTATCAGTGAGAATTTCATGTTGGTAACTTCTCTCGGAGTGGCACACAGCATTTATTACAGATGTCTAACTTCAGCTTTCCCTGCTCAGATGTGAAGTTTGACCTACAGGAGAGGAACTGTGAGCTACCTCAGCTGCCTCCACTGCAACCCCTCCTGAGAGAGGAGAGCTCCCGTTGCACTGTGGTCCTCAGGAGCTCTGTGGAAGTGTCCCCACGGACAGGAGAGCAGCAAGCAGTGGGTTATGTTGGGACAGGAGGAACCTACCCAGAAGTGGTGGTGGCCTGCGCCTTGTGCTGGGGCCTCGGGTGGCTACTCAGCATTTGTCGTGCTGTCACCCTGTCAGCCAGGGGTTCCCCTGGTTTCCCCGAGGGGTTGCACACGCAGTCGTGTGGCGGGGCTGGCTGCGGGCCGAGGGCTGTTCCCAGCGCTTTGCTTGTGATCAGGTCGCCCCTCCAGCACCCCCAGCAGTGCCACCCAGCAGCCCCTGTGATCTGGTGAAAGGCACGCTCACCTTCGGACAGCTTTGTTAAGCTTGAGCACTACAGGGCTTGGTACCCTGGCGGTAAATGCCTCTGTATATCAGTGGTTATCCTCCAGCATGAATGCACAAGCTAAAGCTATTATTTATTGCTGACATTTATATGATAAAGACTACTTTTACAAATAATTTTGCTTATAAATCTATCTTAATATCTTCCCTGCTTTGTGTGACTGTTCGCAGTGCTGAAAATGCATTTTCTTGTGATGTGAGCTATTGCAGGTTTTGATTTTATGTTTAGAGTAGCATTTTTGTATTTTCTTTACAAGAGCACAGATTTTTGATAAGACTATCTGGCTGTAATTTACTTTGCCGAGTCCTTCTGTGGAAATAAGGCACAATGCCAGTGAAAAGGACAGATTGTTCAGTGGTACCATCCTGATTAACTTCAAAAGGCATGGAATGACAGACCATAACACATGAGGCTAAATCCTTATTGGCATATGTAAAGTAGAACGGTTGTGTATGTTAAATATGCTGTTAATGCAAGTGGCTAGCTACTCAAATGCTCCTACTCATGAAAGCTTTTAACATCTCTGTTAACTCTATTTCGTCTGTTCAGTTATGTTTGTTGGTTTTTTTTTTCTTCTCCTTGCCGTCTTTAATTAGCATGTAGGAGGTCTGATTTGGTTGGTTATAATGATCAAAGTTCCTTTTCCATGCTTATTTCCTGGATCTTAGGATTTTTCTTCTATGAAAACAAAGGCATTGGTTCCTTCTCCTTTTCTTTCAGGACCGTTTATCAGCGTGGTGTTGTCAAAGCTGGAGAACATGCTGGAGAATTCCTTGCATGTCAATTTGCTGCTTATTGGGATTATTACCCAGCTGGCGAGTTATCCACAGCCTCTTCTTCGCTCCTTCCTGCTCAACACCAACATGGTGTTTCAGCCTAGCGTGCGCTCACTTTATCAGGTATTTGACCACCAGTCATGCCTATAGGAACAGTATTTTTGGTGTCTTGTTAAACTTTACTTCAGCTCTTTTCACTTCCACCTGCTCTTCTCCCACCCAAGAGCCTTGCATCTCATTTCAGTGTTTTAATGATCTTTTGTGCAAAGAACTGGAAGTTCTGCATGGCCATAACTTTTGTTGCAACTCTTCTTTAATGCATCTGGAGAAAGCCTGAGCATTCAAGCTGTGGTTGCACAGGGAGCAAGGGAGTAAAAAGTGATTGTTGCTCTTCTTTTGGCAGGTGCTGGCATCTGTGAAAAATAAAATTGAACATTTTGCTTCCATTGAAAAAGACTTCCCAGGTCTTCTCCTGGAGGCCCAGCAGTACTTGCTTTTTCGCGTGGACATGTCTGATGCAGCCGAGGAGCTGCTAACCAAAGGTAAATGTTAACCGCACCCGGAGGAGTGCTGGGTGCAGTGACTCACCTGCCACCTCTACCATTTGCTACAGCACGATTAAAAGTAGGTGTGGTGCGTTATAAATATCATTAACCAGATGCACCGTTCTGACTTGAAACTGATGATCCTCAGTAGGCCACAGTATAGGGATCTATTTGGATATTCTGTGCTCTTTAGAAGCTTTTATTATGTCGTTGCTACAGAAAACGTCTGTTTAAAGGAGTAACAAAATCAGCTCTTGCTTGGCTTGCTGTCAGTTTGGCCGTAAACAAACTTGCTTTCAAGGCATGAGGTGAGGTGGCATATGTGCATGATTTCATTTTATTTTTAGCCTGACCTTCTGCTAGTCATTGGGTCTTTTTTTGATAAATGTAGGGAGGACAGAAATCCAGAATAAATTGGTTTTGGTAACAATTGAATAAGGCTTCACATCATAGCTTGGGCTTCAACTGAGCGAGATAGAGATGAGCCAGAAAACTTCGAATGTGCTTTCTTGAATGAAAACATAAAACATAAAAATAAATGGGGGGATATAAGTCAGGACACTTCAAGAGCAGCAGGGAGTTAAGCAGGTATTACCCCAGCTTTCCAGGGGACTTTGCAACATCTGCTGCTAGTCAAGGACAGCGTGTGCTACACCTGTCTTAACAGTTAACAGTACTTATGCTGCAGTGAGGGAAGCTAATAAAAATTAACAAAATGAAGACTCTTATGTTCTAATTAAGAAATTTCCAGAAGCAGCTGGGTTAGGGGCCCTGCCCTGGTAGCATGTGGCTTCTTAGCTTGTTGCTGAGCAGGCAGGGTTGGGGTGCAGGTTTTCCTTAAAACAGATAAACAAAAAAGCCTACCACCACCACCAAAGAAAATAATTGCCATTGGAAGAGAATGCATAGAAGTTAGTGAGCGCTGTGACCAGGTGTTCAAGAGATGTACACCGGGGTTTAAGAGGCTGCATATACAGATGTTCTTATGCATCATTTGGAATCAGGAATGATTGTCCTGCCTTGCCTAGACCTCTGTAAAGATGTTGATGTTTTCCTTGGATTTCCAGAGGTGTGCAAGGCAGGACTTATGTGCCTTCTTAATTGTGTTTTCATTTTTCAAGGCTCTGAAGAATAATTTACCTAGCTGCTAGTCAGCGTGGTGTGTGTTTGTGTGGTTTGCAGCACATCTATTTTGCAAAATTACGATCTCGCCAAGGCTGCCTCTCGAAGAATGAGCCCGTAGAAGGCGCGTGCTGTAAATGAGCTGTGTGTTGCAAATATCAGGGGGGGCTTAGCTCTGCGTTCTGGTACCATGGATTAGGAAGCCATACGATTAGGTGATGTTGTAGCTGGCACGTGGGATACAAGATTAGGAGGCAACATTAAATGTCCTTTTTTTCAGGTGCTGGCAGTAGGAACTTCTATATAATGCATTCCCAACAGAAATTCATCTGTCTGAGAAAACCCACATGCCTTGCACTTAAGAGTTTTCAGTGCTGGTTAGTCGTATCTCAGTTAAATACCAGAGTAATTTGGGGCATTTATTTGTACTTCCTATTTTACGTCAGTTTTCTTCTGTGGGCTTCAGAATATGCCAGGCTGACTCATGCGGGTCATTATTTAAGATCTCAAAACAAGGCTGCTTAGTCACTCTGTTGGTACATTTTCTTCTGTCTTGTGGCAACCCCTGTAAAGAAAGCACCTCTTGACAAATGGATGGAGAGTAAATAAATGTCTGGATAACAGCAGATTTGGTTCCCAACAAGGCTGGTGATGCAAGCAATCAAACTGTAATTCTTGGGGCAAGTTGGCTCACTAGTCCTTTGACACGCAGCAGGTCATTGTATTGATTAAAAGTGCAAGGGCAAGGCAGGAGCTGCTACGCTAATGGAAAATGAAAAAGAATGAGGAACTCGTACAGGATTCTTGTGCGGTGCTCACAGGTGACATTCAAGCTAATAAAGCATCAGCTGTGCTCTGGGGGTTTCTTCCCCAAACAGAAGTGATGAATAACCCCCCCAGATTTTCTCTAAAGGCCAGAGCACAACAGGCCACCTACAGAATTTGCATCTGAAAAACATGAGCCAGATTTAATGGGGAAAGCAAATGTAAACGTGAAATATTCCAAAGCATTTCCCTTCTTTTGAGAGTGACAGCCTCCAAAAGCATTTGAGCAGGAAGGGCTGATTTGTTATTTTCTGCTTGCACAGTACTACATGGTTTGCTCACACAGTAGTTGGGGTTAGGGTTAGATATGTAGAGTTCCGTGATGTAGATCCCATATGAAATGCTGCCCTTTTTCCAGTGCATTACTAACGCTGTCTCTAGAGTGCTCATTTTCTCGATTTCGTGATTCAGTTTGCGTTCTGACTGCAGAAAGAAGTGGACAGTCTTGGTTGAAGAAAAAAGTCAAATCTCTGATCCCTTGACCAGCTTACTCTGCCTACTTTTTTTTTTTTAAATATAAATATATAAAAAGTTTAAATCAAGATGTTATTTGTTGAACTGTGTCAATTTTGATGCTTTATGAAGGGAAGAGTTTAAGAAAAAAAAGCTTTCAAAGCACAGTAACATTCTGGTTATATTGGCTAAACTATTTAAAATACTTGATATTAATTATGAAACATTTTGAGATTGTAAGAGAATCTAAAAGAAAATCTTCAAGGGAAGCTCAAAACTTCATCTTTTGATTGTAATTCATAATTTAAGTTGTTTTTCCTCCCACAGTCAGAATTTTCCACAGAGCTGAAATTCCTGTACTGTGTCTCTAGTAGACAGAAATTTGTAGAATAACAATATGAATGATTGATAAGTCTGGAGTTGGAAAGGTTTTTTGAAACTCGAGAAAAGTACAACTCTGTTAGATGATTAAGATTAAAATTTCTTTTGAGTAGTTGAAAGCTCACAGTGATTCCACAATGCCAGAGGAGAGCTACAGGAAAGAAACCCGAGCGCAGAGCTGTTGAACAGAGGAATTGCTCTGCCACATCGAGGGAGGCGTTCACCTGGGGTACCCCCATTAGCTGCTTGCAGATGTTTCAGAAAAAGGTTCATGTAACCTGGGACTGAATTGTTTTAGTATAAACTGCATGTGCTCAAGGGAAGCCTCTCCTTAATGCAGTCTTGTGGTGTTGGGCTTGTCTGCGGTACGTGAGTTAATATGACAGGGTGGGTTTTTGTTTGTTTCCTTGGTTGGCTCTAGGTTTTGTGTGTGTGTTTAATGATTTGCTTATCCAACTAATGGGAACATCCACTTGTAAGTTAGGCAGGATGCTAGCTGGCTGAGATCCTGGCCTCAGTGACATCTCGTGGCAGGGAGTTCTGCAAGTTAATTTTTCTTTGTAAGGTATTTATTTCCATCAGTGTTAAATTTTGTCACCTTTTTAGTTTTGCTGAATAGCATTTAATTAAAGTGCAGTTCTGCTTCAGGATGAAACAAGGAGCACTTGATTGAAATTTAAGTGCTGCTGTCTCTGTAATTCCATGCGTCCTGATGTTTGAGCCCCGATCCCCTGAACTCTGGCATCAGAGATCATATAGCTCTAATGCCCTGCAGATCACATGGTGGCTTTCACTTGTTCTTTTTTTCTTCCTTTCTTTTTTTTTTTTTAATATTTAGCTGCTTTACAGGGAGTATAAGTAAGTATAGTTGGCAAGAGCTACAGCTGTAGGAAAATCAAAATTTCAAAAGTTTTTTTCCCTTAGTTTCCAGCTTGCTTCAGATTCCCGTGGCAATTTTGATAGCTTGGCTTCAAGCCCACTTACACAGTGATTCATGGGGGGAGGAGAGAGCCAAGTGGAGCCGAGTGATATTTTGATCTGGGGGAGGGCCAGAGTATAGTATTTTAAACTGAGGAAACCATGCTGGGTCTAATGGTAGATATTATCTATTTCATAAAGT
The DNA here is from genome assembly GCF_963932015.1 of Anas acuta. Lineage (NCBI taxonomy): Eukaryota > Metazoa > Chordata > Aves > Anseriformes > Anatidae > Anas > Anas acuta. The sequence goes on from NC_088982.1 coordinate 44,007,416, forward strand.
AAATCCATATTACTCTTTCCCTTGATGACTCTTCTGCCCACATATTTCTCTCATCAGAGCTGCAGCTGAATAATATATAACCTGGGGAAAGACGGCTAATAAAAAATGCAGTAGAAGCAGGCCATGTAGAACTTAAAAACTTTGGATTAGTGGAGTATCTGCCTCTGCAGTCCGGATACCGTAAACTACAGCTCTGAACACCATCCTTGCAAACTGCGTTTGGTCACTGTACAAATACCGTGTGCTTAACATACTAAGCCCTTTTTTTTCTTTCTTTTTTTCCCCTCCCCACCCTCTTCCCGGCTTTAGGTAACGTCCAGCATGGCAGCAGCACAGGGAAGGGAAGGAACCTCTCTGAAGCTTCCCCGGCTGTACTCCAGCCTTTCCTGGGACATAAAGGAAAAAGGGGCCTGGCTCATCCTGGTCTTCCTGCGCACGTGAGGAATGCTGTCCTGGCAGCTGCCCTCTTCCCGGAGTTCCTGAAGGAGCTGGCAGCTCTTGCGCAGGAACACTCCGTTTTATGTTACAAAATACTGGGGGATTTTGAGGATTATTATTAGGAGGGTTTTTAAACATGGTTTTAAAATGCTTTTGGAGTTCAGATTTTTTTTTTATATAATGCAAAGCTGCTTACAAAAGAAGGTTGTACTTCAATATTTCCTGAAAATACTTGATTTGGAGGGGGAAGAGAGAGGCAAAATGTCATTCCACATTACCATAGATTGGGTCTCATAATTTCCCTCTGTGCTACATAACTTATTTTAGAGATCCCTGATACTGTTCTTAATGCAGCTTCCGAGTTCTTCTTTATGCAGCTGCACTTCTTCAGTGTCACTGACTCCTGTTGAATTTCTGCAATAGGCACTCATAGGCTGGCTCAGAGGCAAATGTTTTAGCTTTTTCTGCTCCAGAAATATTCTTTTCAAAAGCCTGTCTGATGATGGTTTGTCTGGAAAAACGTTGCTCCATGGACAAAGTTTGGGGTAAAATCTGCACGAGATCCCTTTCTATGAGGGGCTGTGCTTCTCCATGTCTCTGCCCTCCTCCCCCCTTCCTCTCCTTCTCCCTGAGACGGGGTTCTTACCAGTCCACCTCCGAAAAGCCCTCTCTGACTGGTGGCTCAGGTTTGTGAATTCAAGTGATCTTATGTGTGTGAAACCCGTGACTAGCCGAAAGCAGGTGCCGGACCCTACACATACCGTGTTGCCTTATGTTGCAGACAGATCTGCAGCTATCAGCTGTTGGTCTTTGAAGTCAAATGAACTGTGTAAGTGGATGTGGATTGCAGACTGCCTGGAATTTTCCTTGCAGTTTCTCAGCATTCTTTGATAACTGCTGCATTGCTACCTAAACTCTCAAGCATGCCTTATTTAGTAAGATTTGCACAAAGTACAAAACAAAACGTGTCTATGCAAGTGGTGATTAATTTGTAGTTTGTTTTTATGCTTATTTTAATAAGCTAAGGAAAGGTATTCAATATCTTTCAGTAGTATTAAAAGGACAGCAGGCTGGTTTTGTCCTTTTTTTAATGAAAAAGGTTGGCTTGCTCCTGAAAGCTGTTCTGTTTTATTGTTCATTTTTTTTGGTTAAGGGAAAGTTGAATACTGTTTGTTTACTTTTAATTTAGGTGTTGACTTTTCCTAATATTGCACTTTCGGGATAGCGAGGGGAGGACCAGGCTATTCACCAGCTGCAGAAAAGGAAGCGGTAACAGGGAAAGCTGTCTGCTGGTGACTAACTGCTCGAGAAAATTCTCTTCCGTGAGTAATGGGCTTCATTAGAAGAACCCAAGCATGATGAATTGGTGCATCACCACTGCATTCCATCTTATCTCAGTAGCATAATTGTGCTTCCACTCTGCTCTAGCTGGCTACATAAGGGGGTGTTTAGCTCAAGAAAGCCTTAAACCCCCTTTTTCCAGGAACGAAACTTAACAGCCTCTCCAGAAAACTTGAAGAACCAGAAATCGGAAATAACACTTGTGTGTGTTGGTTCTGCTCACTGTAATTCCGTAATACTGGGATACTTCAGTCAATCACACCCCAATTTCCATACACACCTTCTCAGAGATTGCTTGGGGAAAGCTTATGGTAGTAAGAACACTTGGTTAAAAACAAAACCACCCCAGAAGAGTGTAATTAATTACAGATCAATTCTTGTGGACCTTGCTGTGCAATTTAAGCTCCTAAATCCTTTAGATGCTTGTGAAAAAATTGTACCTTTCATCTACAACTGTGAGAAGCATTCATTGTCAGACTGCTGGAGGCAATTCTAATGAAAAAAATCCCAAAGTGTACCTCTAACAAAATCACCTCAAGAATTTCTCTGGGTCTGTCTTTGCTTGTTTGCTGTACAGTCTTCACTTCGACCGTGGCTGGGGGCCATGTTGCTTCCTGGCTGATTCTCTGGTTTGCTTTCACTTCTAACTTGTCTATTTTTTTTTAAGCACCATTGCATTGCCATCCTGTAAATCACCTTCTGACCTCCACGTGGCCCTGTTTCACTTCACAAGCTTCTGTGGAAGCTGAAGTCAAAGCTGTGTTCTTTTTTTTTTTTTTCTTAAATCTCAGTTATCCAGGCTTGGGAGAGCTCTTCCCTTCTTTCTTTTTTTCCCCTGCATTGCTGTTGTGAATGAGAGATGAGCTAATTAAGATACTTTATGTCATCCTGGGAAATAGTGGGCTCTTCCTCCGTTCCTGCTATTACCCGAAGTGCTGTCTTTCACGCTGTACTCACACTGTCTTTCATGCAGGCCGGGCCTGAAGGAGTTCTGTGGCATTGTGTGGAGTGTTTCAGCATTGTGGGTGTAGGGCAGGGCGTGCTGTGCTCCTCGCCTCTTCAGGTAGGAACTTTGTGAGCAAAAGAAAAAGACCTGAATAAACGTGATCAGCTCACTTCTAGTGGTTCAGAATCATGTGCTAGATTGCAAAAGTAATCCAATTGTTTTTTAAAGGAGGATTCCTTAAAAAAAAAAAAAAAAGAAAAGGAAAATCAATTCTGCAGACAGACGCTCAAGGCAGCGAGCTTACTCTGTGAACCCTCCCTTCCCTTGTTTTTATTCTGAAACAACAATCTTTGTTCGCTGGGTAGGAGCGATTTCTTTTGAGATTGTTATTTTAACTGGTGTTTTCAACAAACCTGCAAAGTCACGGCAGTGTTAATCTCAGCAGGGCTATTAAGCTACATGGGGATTTTAAAATTTGGACTGCTCAAAAAAGCACCTGTAAATTTGAGAGAGGGGAGGATTTTCCCTCCTGGAAGAGGATAAAGTCAGCTGCAGGAAGATAAAGACAGCCGTTGGAGTGATGTGGAGGACATCTTGCTGAAAGGTCACAACTGTTTGTACACAGTGTCCCCTTGTAAGAGGGAAACCTACCTGTCAGCTCCCCAAAAGGGAGAGCTGGATGAGTGTAGTGACCCTGGCTCAGGACCATAAAAATGACCACTGCATGTGTAACGTTGTATTTCTTGGTTCCTGAGCGGAGTGGGGCTTGCAGCTATGACTCAGCTGTGACAGAAGCATAATGTCAGCACCCAGTGAAAAAATATTGGCAGGAATTACATCTTCCTGTCTTCAAAATGCAGAACCTGTGATTTATCTTGAAAATGTTGATCCTTAGAGATGAATCACCTTTTTGTGCGTAAGTTCTTCAGCTAAATGCTTGTTTAATAAGCTCCTTCCCTCCAGTTAGATAATGTATTATCCCGTCTCTCACCAACGAGACATCTTTTTTTTCAAAACAACAAAAAAAATTAATAAATTATGCCTCTGGTCTCTGCAGTCCAGCCGGTACACCACTGGAGGACACAGTGTTATGTTGCTCTTTCCAGGAGGGAGGCGTTCCACGATCCAGATCTCCCCACGCTCACGTGTGTGTCGCTGGAGTAGTCCCCTTCTGCACGTTGTCTCAGCATCGGTCATGAATGAAGTGCCCTGGGGTTGGCAGATCTATTCTAAAACCTGTAGGTGGTGGCTCAGTGATACCAAAGCTAATTTCCAGTCTCCTGTTATACATTTCAAACTGTGAGTGCCACATTTTCAATGATGCAGCCTTTCAGTGTGGTTTTAAGCTGTTCTGCTCTAGCAAGGAATCTTTCCTGCTCTTTGAACCTGCTATTTTCTTGCAACCTGCCTATAAGGTGAGCACTTTGTGTCTTAAAACAGCTGCAGTCATTGTCTTCTACCTTTGACCCATTTTGGATGCCCTGTAGTTTAGGCTCAGCACACACGCACATTTCCTATTGGGCTGCTGTACTCAGCAGCTTTCATTCAAGACAGCATCACCCTTTGTATGTGCTGATCTCTGAACACACACATCAGTTGCAATTCGTGTGCTGTGTTGTTGGCCCTGCTTAAATTTCGCTTTCCCCTATGTGCTGTAAAGGAAAATCTGGGATTTTAAAGGAGACCGAGGTGTTGATTGGCGTTGCAGTTCCAGATGTGAAAGATGCACTGCCGTGTTTGTGCGGGTAACGGCGGGGCCTCCTGCACTTGCCTTTCAGACTCGATCTGCTGTTTTTACCAAGGCTGGTAAATTTCCTGGAATGGAAGAAAACCCCAGAGATTGGGGGTGGACTGGAGACATGGGCAGGAGCCTCGCTTTTGAATGGGAACAGAACTGGCAGGCAGTAAGGCTGAGCGGTGCTTCTGCCACCAGCACAACTCTAATTGCTCTTTGGCCCAGGCACGATGCCTGAGTGGTCTGCACGCTCCTTCTGAGAAAAACATTTGCAAACAAACTTACTGCATCCTGCCGAGTCCAAGGATTTAGGTTCAAGAGGTTAAGTCCTATTTACCAAGAGAAGCGGACCATCTAGCACAGCGTACAGGCATTCGCTCCCCTTTTGTGTGCTGTGCTTATGCCTCGCAGAAGGCTTCATGCTTCAGGAAGGTTTTTCAGCTCCTCTAGGAAGCTCTAAAATCTCAGGGTTGAGAGGAAAAGGATGGGAGCTGTGTGATTTGGCGCAGTGAAATTATGTCATTGTATCACTTAAATTTGTAGCCACAGCTCCTGTTTGAGGGCAGCTTGATTTAATAAGCAATTTACTGTGCTGTATTTACTGAAATTGCTATGTCATGCCTGCAGTTTTTATGACAGCTCCTATTAAGTTCGTAACATTTAAACTGCACCTGCAGTTACGAGAGAATACTGGCGTTTTCTTCTTTCTTTTCTTTTGACTCTGATGCCTCTGGCACAGTACAGTAACGTTGCTGCTGTGTGTAGATCTGATCTAGCTAATTACAGTATGTTCCTCTTGCACGTTTTGAAGATTCCCAGCAGAAACAGGGTACCTGACACTCAGGCTGCGCAGGCTAATGAGCAAACCCAAGGTAAAACAGCGCAGATTAGCAGGGGGCACTTGCATCTGTGTGAAATGCAGCAAAAATTTACATTTGTGTTGTCCTCACTTAACAGGGACCAGGAAGAAAAAACTTGTGGCAAACTTGAAAAAATGGATCTGACAGTATCCTATGGTAACTGTCCAGTTGGGTAGCGCTGCCCAGTAATGTTTTGGACCAGAACTGTGTGAAGGAGGGTAAAAATTGCTCCTTGTTAGTGTGGTGTCAGATTTGCATAACTAGGTATTCAGATAATAGGACAGCAGTGCCAGCTGTCAGGCCGAAGGCAGCCAGAGAACGAAGCGCTACTTCGGTGACTTTGTTAGCTGTGAAAGCCCGACTCTGAGTAAATGTACTTAATTTTTCAGGGGCCCCCAGCTTTTCTGAACACGTTGTGGCCCTGCATCAACGTGCTTCATTTGTTACATGCCCAGTTGGAAGCCTCTTATTTATGAATAGGAGCATTACTTGTATTCTTAAATGTGTAGGTACTTAGAGTGGCGTTTTGTTGCTGACTGTGCAAATCTTCTTTTTGTTCATTGATTATAATGGTTCTTGTGTGGCAGCTGGATTAAATTAAGACTGAAGTCTCTGGGCTTAAAGCCCTGATGGAACTTTTGTGCAAAGGCTGCAGTTCTCAACCAAATAACTTTCTCTGGCGCTTCGGCAGAATGCCTGCATACAATTAGGTATTGTGGCCTGAATACCTGCAACCTTCCAGTTCCGACGAAGCCAATTCCATAGCAGCTGTATTTTATTGCAGTCTGCTTCAAAAGTAACTAGCTTGGATTCGGACCAAAAAAATAACGAGTTAAATCCAGGACAGCTAAACTGCGTTTGGCTGAGCGCTGCTGCGGCAGCTTGGCCAGGGCCCGGACAAAATGCCATCCTGCCCGTCCTCTGAGGGCAGGGAGCGGTGCTGGCTCCTGCCACTCCCTGCTGCACCTTGAGCCGAGGCCTTGTGCTGCTCCAGGTGCTTCCCCGTGTCCAGGCACCGCTTAGCGTCGGTCTTAAAACTCCAGCGTGGTAACAGTGGTGTCTGAGCGCCTCTAAGACCAGTCTGAAACTAAAGGCTTTAGGAATGAGGAGGCAAAATGCAACTTGCTGGTGGTTATGCCAGCTTTGTGGGTGTTCCTGCTTGAGGTAATTGAAGCTGTGGTTGGTGTGGCAGTGTCAGGAGAGCTCTTGCTTCAGGCTTATGTATAATGGCTGTGAGTGGAGGGAGCACTCCCTGGGGTGAAACTTTTGGAAGGACAGGAGGGTAAGGGCCCCTCTCCACCTGTACATCCAAACAACCCTGTAACACCTGAAGGCCCCACAGAAGATCTGGGGGCTGGGACTAAGTGCCTGTGAGGGCTGGCCTGGCACTCAGTAGGACCACACACAGCTGCATTGCCCCCTGAACTGAACTTGCATCCCTCTTGTCTTGTGGCAGCAGCCGGGCACTTCCGCTGCCCACTGAAGCTCTGCTGTAGTGCAGTTAAATTTAGGCTGTACAGCCAGAAATCGTGTGTTGGAGCACAGTCAGAAAAGGAGGAGCATTCCTGGTGGCACTGTGTTCCTGCTGCAGTGACCCCTAATTACTGGTCTGGCTCGGCCCAGAGACTCTTCTGCTTGGAGTTTAAATTTACCATCACGATGGGCAGAAAAACGCACAGCAAATCACAGGCCTTGACAACTTAGGACTTGGGATTTTATTGCCTTCCTCACACTGTGTAGCAGCATCATTCGCTCTTTCTCTGTGTTTTATATGAAAGTTTGCCACGTCTTGCAGAGGAGCAGGAAAGAGATTTGCACCAACCAGCCAGCCCAGTGCAAGCAAGCTCCTGAGTGTCCGGAGGGATAAATCTTGACCTCCTGTCCGTGGCAGCTTGGTTTTATGTGCCTGTTGTGTGAAGCATAATATAACAAACTTTGGGGTGTTTGTAAACAGCATTGCAAGGAAGATGCAGGCAATGAGGGCAAAAAGACCAGCGCACTGTTCTGCCTTCTACCCTGAGCAGTTTGAGAAGAGAGAGTTGAGGGAAAACCTAACTTGCTTAAGGGAAGAAAAGCCACTCTACATGTCAAGCATACACACAGGGCCATCAATTACTGAGAAGGTGCTGCTGAGGTCAGTGATTGTGAGAGTGTGTAGGTAGAGGGGTGCTCAGAACAGAAACGAGAACATTGCAGTGTGCTGACGCCATGCCACAGAGTGGAGAGGGGCTGCAGTGAAAGTGCAGTGTGAATACTCTAGCTGTAAATTTTTAGTTAAGGCTCCTATCATATGCTTCTATTTTTAACACAGTTAAAATTAAACTCTGCAGCCAAGGCTGAGTGCTAGAAATTCTTTCTTCGCTACTTCAGCTTTGCCAGCATCTTTTTTGTCAACTTTCTTCTCCTCTTGCACAGCCCTGGGTACGGGATACCTCAGCTATAGGGGACGGTAAGTATCATCTCTCCGCCTCAGGGGTGACCTCCTAGAGGACTTTCATCAGCGGTTAGATGAGCTTGTCATGACAGTGTCTGGTGTCAGCTTTTAATTTGCGAGCATTTTCCTCGTCCCTCTGTTCATGGACGGCTACTGCTGAAAATCTGCACGAACCTGTCCTTAACTCACCCTGCCTGGTGCTGCTGCACAGATGGCACCTGCACTCGGTAGCTCAGGGAGCCCTGCTGTGGCTGTGCAAGGCTTACCAGTTAGGGGCAAAGCCCCCACCTTAATTCTCAAGTTGAGTTCCTAGCCTTGATACAACTGTGTTTAAAACAGCCTCTGAACACTTCATCGCCAGGTTCTGCATTTTATCTTTCTGGACCTACCTGTCCTCTGGTTTTGGGGGTGATTGCTTTTTATTATTATTATTTATGTAGTCTTTGCAATAGCCGATACAGAATTCTGTAAGGCTACTTCTGTCTTTTTATGTGCTTTGCAGAGTATTGCTATACAAAGCTAAGCCAAAGTTGCTCTTGTGCTCAGTATGAAGTTTACTTCTGGGATGTTTAGAATTTGCCTTTAGCTCCATTTAGGACACAGTGAGGTGGTATGAATTTTGGTTGTATGGGTTTGCTCAGGATGGCATGGCGTGACTGACGAGCCCTTTACCGCAGGCTGCCGTAGTCAGAACCACGTGAGCTGGCCACGCTGAGCGTTCTTACCTCTGGTTCCTGCTGCCAGCTCAGACTGCTTCGAAGCTGATAGCTGCTATCTCCACAAATGTAAAAAAGATCCATCATCTTGAACTCCTCTGACTCAAAAACACTTCTCTTCCTATCATAAAGAAATTTACATTTTGTGTGTGTCTGCAGAAGACTTGTTTAAAAATTCAACAAGTGACTGGTTCTTAATATAGTTCAAAATTTATAGGCTGTGGCTGATCTTTACCTTCCCTCAAAGAGAGAGAATATTAAAATTATCCCTTTCTGTCTTACTAGTTATCCATTGTGGCTGGCAGGTGGAAGTGAAAAATAGGTTGAGACTTAAAGTAAATCCAATTCAAGATCTAATGCTGTACTCATATAGAACTTGGCTCATGATTTTTAACAGATTTTGTACTCTATTAGCAAAGTCTAGTTATTTAGGAAAAGAGTGGCTATTGAGTTAACTATTGAAAAGAAAGACATTTACCAGCAGTAGCCATGCTACAGTAGTGGAGCGCCTTCCCTCTCTTAAATACAGCGTAATTGTTACTGTCCCAAATACGGTGTTGTGCTTCTCAACTCTTTATTTATTTTTCAAGAGACACCCACTACTATAGAGGATAAACTCAGCACAACAGCATCAAGCTGTGCAACAAAAAGCATTAACCTTGGAGGACAACCTTTTGGAAACAATTGTGTTTTTTACACCCAGGAGTACCTTTAAATTAGGATTTGAGATTTCACACAGAAGCCCTTGTGCCTTTTGGGTTCTTCTGCCATGGCAGGAGTTGAACAGACCTCCAGTTCTAAAATGTAAAGTTTGCTGTATAGTCTAAACCTTGTATTAACTGAAAGCTTACACCACTGTGTAAGAGAAAATGGTACTTCTTGCTCATGCTATGAAAACATAGTAAAAACCTTTGTGTGACTGTCAGGCTACAAGAAAATCCTGGTTTTGTGTTTTTGTAAGGGTCATGGTTTTTGATTGCAACCATGTTACTGCTTTTTGTCAGCTGTATGACTTTTTAACTGTAAAGTTATTTTTATGTGAATTCTGGGTATACATTTTATTCATTAAATGTATTTGAAAGCTGTGTTTTTTGTTTGTCTTCTAATTCAGAGTTCAAAGGTGAACCATGGGCCAATTTGTACAGAAATCTCCTTGAGACAAACGTTAGCGCTGACACTCATGAGAATTAACTGCCATCAACCTAGCCTGAACTAGCGTTGCAAACACCTTTGCAAAAAGTGACTAAAAGCCTGGAGTATACATGCTACATGTCTTCTGTGGCAACATGTGCCTGGGGGGCACCTCTCCAAGAGCAATTCTGACGAAGCATCTCTGGGGTTGGAGGTAAATGTGGTCTTTAAAACGTACCATTGAGCAGCCTCCAAAAGGGATGTAAGAACTCCAAAGAGTCCCCTGGTGCTAAATGGAATTTCTTGCCCTCCTAGCTGTAAATTTGAATGGCTGCCCCTAGTTGGGTCTCTTGTTAATGGCTCGATCAGCTAAAGGATTTAAATATGTCAATGAGTTGGGAAGGGGAACTTAACTGTAGGACCCTGGACTTCAGTGGACTTCAGGATTTTTTCCTTGTCCCATACCTAAGAAACCAGGAAGAATGAGCGCAGTGGCACTTTTTTTTAATTCCCTCTTCTGCTAGGCATGCAGGCACATGCGGCCATTCTTCATTAGTGCTAGGTGTTTTGATTGTATCTACTAGTGTGCTCCCACTAACTCACAATGGGTTCTTAGTATGTACCACCAGATTTACGCATTCAAGAGCTGCGAATTGCCCATCTCCAGAAGCTGGAAGAGCTCAGTTTACACTTGCTTTATTACAAAACTAACGAATACAACTTACGCTCTGTATACTCACAAACTTTTCTGGGAACTTGTTCCCCGTGGCTGTATGTAAATTACATTTCTGAATGCCCCACCAAAATGGAGGACATGTAAACAACTCCATCGTCGTCTGTTGAGGTGGTCTTTCACTCATCTGCCTTTGGCTGATGCAGCTGGGAAGGCAAGAAAGTAATGCTCCTTGCAGCAGAACCGACCTGAGGCACGTAATGCTGCCACACAAGGAGGCACTACAGTTCATCAGCAGTGAACCACACAGGACGAAGTGTGTCTTCTGTAGACAGTTGTGCAATTTTCCCTTGTGGCTACTCTGACAGCTTCTTCTCTAATATTTGCTTCACCAGAACAGGATTGGATCGGCCTTGGGTTGCTCTTTGAACCAGTCCAATTAACTTATTTACGACTTTTTGATTTCCTGCTTTTATCGCCATAACCTTTAAAAAGAACAGATAAACACCATTGTTACTGGAAAACAGCATCTTCACTCATTCCCTGCCAAAATATGAATATTTTTGTCCTTTAAGACAAAATCTAAGGTTTGTCCTTTGTCCAGCATGGTTGAACACTATATTTTGGGGCTAAGTTGTTATTTATAAAAGCTGCCTTCAGCTTTGCAATAAGTTCCTGCTCTGCTCCCCTGAGAAAACAGCAAGTCTCTACAGCAGCAGGGCCTTACAACTAATAGAAAGATTTGTTCTTATTGAAAAAGCCAGAGAACATTTTTGGATGTAAACAAGGTCTGCAACTCGAACAGTGACTTCCTGGAAAACAGCAAGAAAAATGAGATGATAGGCTGCTTTCTGCTAATAGGCTCTATCTTACGTTTTCTTCAACATACTGGTCAGGTATAATAATTTGCATCGAATCACAATCTAGTTGATATTTGTGAGGTCCTCCAAGAGCAGACTCAGGTGGTTTGGTAACAGCATGTTGTTTCCTTTAAGCAAGGAATCCTTTACAAAAAGCAAATATGGCCTCCTGTCAGGGAGGTGGGTTTCGGTGCACAATTACCTGCAAAATATCAGGGCCATGTTTAAAACTTAAGTAAAGAAGCTGTGGAAAAAAGCATTGAAAAAATTACTTTTGGACATTTCTAAGCGATATGCTACTGCTGAAACACAAGCTTCTGGTCTTCATACTGTTTGAGTGGCAGGAAGACATTCCTTACATTGTCAGAATTACTGGGCAAACCATGATAGCTTCAATTAACCAGGATGCTGTATTTACAGACATTAAGGGAAGGATGGCTAACATATGAACCACCAACTGTGACAATGCTGAGCGCAAATGCAAATACTGCTGCTCATTAGGGTATCTGAATTATTGGCAGGCTAAAGTCTTCATGGTGTCGTCACAGTATGGAAAGGACTCATTACGCCTTCCATGCTAGGAATTCCTTATACAGGGGAGAGTACGGTACAGCCTGGATGCTGTGTTTTCATGAACTGCTTGGTGTCGCTTTGAACAACTTTGTCTAGGTTAGTTCTTTTTAAAGGAAGTTGCTATCAGAAAGCAAGGCATACTTTTTTCCCCTGACAAGTCCTTGGCTAACTATTTTGTCATGCAAGCTCTCGCAGCAATTTGAAGTAGTGAATTACAGGGCTTCAAGGCAGCTGTTGCTGTAGTGAAAGATCACCTGGAAAAAGGAGGAAAGTGAGCCCATTCTCCTGCATTTGGCTTGCCTCAAACAGGGGAAAGCAGAGAGGAATTACATTCTCAGGCAAGGCATTATTATTGAAATGGGAGTATAGTTATGGACCTTCAGCTTCTGCACTTCCCAATCAGTTGTAATGTTCTTTCTATCCACACTTGTGCTTCTGCTCTTGTCAGAAAATACAGGAGCACTTTTATCAGGCTCTGCAAATAAGTCAGTCTGATGGAGGTCACGCCGACCTACTGCAAGCTCATTTTCTTTATCAAAAGCTCTTGCGGAGCTGTTAGCATCCCCCAATGAGATCTGGGGTGGGTGGTATTGTTCTCAAAAGATGTTAATGTCTTTTTTCCAAATGGCAAATGTATCTAGACAATGTTTATAGTAGAAGCAAGCTATTCACTTCTGCCTTTACATTTTCTCTCCACAGTACATCTAAGCACTTGTTTTCATTTTGTTTTTTTATAAAGCAGATGTTAGACTCTGTCAGGATTCCTTCCCACTCCTCCCCTTCAAGATCAACCCGTACTTTTTCCCCTTTTCCTGGCTCAGAGCATGTGAGCCTGATGGCCACGCAAGCTGCTGCACGTCCTTTGATGGGGATGGGGAAAAGCTGAAACCCTGTCTTGAACACACTGCAGCAGTTGTGCTGCTGCCACAGCCCAGGCACAGGCCCGCAGAGCTGACAGCAGCCCTGTTGCAGCACACACAGCCCCCTGAACCCACAGGTGCTGCTGCCACATGGGGCTGGCTCCTCCCCACCCCATAGACAGCGCCAGGCAGGACAGCAAGCGAGGCTTGCCTCTGGCACTGAGGGAAGGTGGGGACACAGAGAAGAGACAGAAACAAGTGAAGTTTTGGCCCTGCCAGTTCTGATACTGTCTCTAATCCCGTAACATATGCCTTGCTGGTGGATAGCCTCAGTCTTCAGATTCAGAACAGCGTAGTGCTGTTGCTCTAATATCTCAAGAAATGACATAACGAGAATTACGTGGCCAAATGGTGAGGTCAGGTTAAGGCCAGTACACTGCATAGGTGAAGACAGAAGGAAAGCCCCGTAGCTTGGCTTCCTTGCATTAAATTTTTATGGTTTCATAGAATGACTTAGCACATTAGCCAGACTGGTAATTTCTTCTGCTGATCATTTTGTGTAAGCTTCAATTTCCAAAGAAACACTTAGTAAAATAAGAAAGGAAAAGAAAAGACATGATCATAGCTGTGCCGCAGCTTTAATGCTGCTATACTGGCTCTAGATCTCAAATAGCAATTAAAAGAGAAAAGGCCATTTTAATCCCCTCCTTTTTAGTGCCACAGCCTAACACAGCGCCCGAGCTTTCCAGCACCACCATAATCACCTCCTTTTCGTGTTCATCAATCACTGCTTGGCAGATCTGTTCCAGCTCCTCTCGATCCTCTAGCAGTTGAAGCTTCTTTTCTTTAACGATTTCAAGAGGCGTCTTTCCTTCTCCCTTCCACAATTCCTCGAACACCTGAAAATCACAATGAGTGGCAAAGGTCAGTTGCTGTACGTATCAATGTTATTTACATGCAGTATTTTAATTACAGAGCTAAGTCAGATTTTAGTAGCAGCAAGAGCAGATTGTCTCAACATCAACAAGCCCAAGATTTAATCGTGCGCTGTGCTGAAAGACCTCTTGTACCTTCCCTCCTTTTTTTGGCACCCTGAAATCAATCGAAGCCTTTTCACTCCCTGCGCAGAGTGGTTGGGAAATGGTGCTCCGCAGCCCGCCGCAGCACCAGGAGCTGCCCACTAGCAGCGAGGATACTTGTTCCAAGAAGTTTGACTGCTGCAGCCCCTGTGTACCTTCTGTCCCTCCTTCGGGCAGCAGCACGTGCTGCTCACTGCTCTGAGCTCTGCCCCCTGCTGCGGGTGGGCCCAGCGGCAGCCACCGCCACCCCAGCGAGGCTGTTTCTCAGGCAGCACTCGCACTCGTCTCACATTGTGCACAAGAAGTGCCTGAGCGCGGTGAGAAAATGCATTTCCATGAGCGATGTCTCTGCACAGGAGCTGACGATTAGCTGACTGCTGTACCGAGTCCAATCCCAGGTAACTCATCTCATTACCAGCCCTCATCAGCAAGCTGTAATGAGGATACGTACGACAAAGCAGAAGAGAAATGGTGCCGAGCCGATTCCGCGCAGCAGCTCCAGCCCACCTATGCATCACCTCCACGCACAGGGATGCAGGGTGAACCTAAGCCTCTGGAATAATTACTTCTTAATGCTGGTGTGTTCTCCTATGCCATAGCAGGGCTATTGCCCTGGAATAAACTTGAGAGAAGGGAACATTTATAAAAAAACAATTTCCTTGGGCAGTCATTTTCTGTATTCCCTTTGCTCTTATTTCAGCTGTGGGAGGAGAGAAAGAAAACCCTTATTAAAACAGCTGCTTGTGCTTCATCCTGCTCTGAAGATATAATTGTATGTTTGGGCCACTGCTGTGTACCAGTATGGAAATGGATGTCACGTCAAAATTTCAGCACTAAACACTCAGTGTAGATGGAGGAGAGGCTGGGAAGGGGAAAGGAGAAAGGCCATTCAAACCGTGTGTTAAATAATTAGCAGGCCAGCAAGACAACTTAGGAAGAATGGAAGATGCGGGATGGTACTTCAAGTACCCCAGCAATAGCCTTCAGCGTGGAAGACTCCGCTGATACGAAAGACCCATGGTTAAGCAATTTTGTAGCCACATGAGGTCTGTAAGAACCATGTGCTGACACAATTCTTGTAAATAGAGATTTGTTTGCCAGCTGTACCCCAAAGCTTTTGATGGTATCTTGTCACAGTGCTGGAGACCCCGAGAGAGGGCAGTGACACAAAGCATCTTGTTTTTCCCTTGTAAGAGGGTTGCAGGCAGATCACAACATTCAAGTTGCCGATAAGTGGCCAGAGTTAGAACCACACTGAGTAAAGCTTTCAGCTGCTTACATCTAAACAAATCAATGCAGTGTATGATGCCTTCTGCAAGATCTTCCTTCCAGTGCAATAGAGTGCAAATCATTGTGCCAGTGCTACCTGGAACACCCCTAGAAACAAACACACCCAGCAGAGATCCACCCAGTCTGCAGCAGGTTGCGTTATTTTCTTTTTGCTGCACTCCATGGCCTAATTCCACGGCAGCCTCCACCTGCTCCTTCCTTCCCTGAGGGCCTCCCGAGGCACTGGGCTGGTACAGCGCCCCTCAGAAGGAGCTCTGTCCTCTTTGCACAGCACAGCCCATGGCAAAACACCCAGGAGAGCCCGAAGCACTGCACACATCAGAGGTTGGACAGTAAATATGCCCCATCACCATCCTGGAAAGAAGCAGATGTGATTTTTAGGACTGGTATGTATGCAAGCAAGACGTTATGTGCTGCGGGAGGAGAAAATCTGCAACAAACAAAATCTAAGCAGCCAAGCATGGCAGAGTTACCCAGGAGCAACTCATCCATCAGGCTGCCTTAGATCAGGGGGCAGGACAGCTTGACGGTCACGGCCACAGCTCTGCTTCCCGCCTGTCCTCTGCCAAACATCTCCTGGCACTGAGAAAAGCTTGCCCGTTAGAAACCTTCATGGCACCAGATTTTCCCTGTGGCATCTGCATCACGTGTACTTTTCAATTTGGTAACAAGCATATCCACTCAGCTACCGGAGCAATAATGTTATCAAGGCCCCTGCTTGTTTACAGGTATGAAGGAAAGCAGAAAGAGATGTGGCCAAGTCCTGTCAAAGATGCACTTTAAAAAATGTGTTTCGCTACTTGGCAAAGAGTACAGATCTAAAGAAAGCAGTTTAAAAAATGATTTCAACTCATTTACACAAACTGTCTGCACCAGAACAGTGGGATCAAATTATGAGGTCTCCAGAGCCAAAACGAGAATCTCAGGCCTCATTTCCATTACTGAAATCTCAGTAGTTTCTACTATTGATTCTTGCCTGAGCGTGATTAGATTTTAATGATGTTCTGCTCTCTCTACCTACACCGGCATAGCAGCGAACCATTGGTCAAGACGAATTAATCAGGACTCACACGTCTGGCTGCCATGGGCATCATATCAAACATTTTGCAACTGGTGAAGATGCCAGCTGACTGCTGCGCCTGAGAACGGCTCCAACTGGAAACCCTACCCGCAGTCATTTCCTGCCAAAGGTGGGAGGGAAGCAGCAGGCAGCACCACTCGAGCCTGTCCTGTGGGCATCTCTCCTTGCCACTGATGGAAAGCCTTGATGCCTGGCAGTTGTCCCTCAGCCTCTGACAAAAGTGAGGGGCAGGCTGGGTCCAGTGCTCCAGATGGCGCAGCCATAATTGTCAAAGCAGATGGTTCTGTTTAGGTTTGTGTACTGTGCTCATTTTCCTGCTATCTACTTTAAAGCAGGGGTGCCAAGTGGGTGTGCTGAAGTTATTCCTATGTGGGTGACATATGCAACTGCATAAGCAAACAAGACCTGGGGGCTGCTCTGCTCCGTGCCCTGCTCCAGATCCCTGAAGAACTGGCAACGAAGGGCTCCACGCTGAGCTGCTCCAGCAGGGCTCCCAGCAGCCAGGGCCACTTTCTGCTTTCCTGCCCCAGGATCTGTCCTCCTCCAACTCCGGAACACACAAGCAGGCCCTGATGCCACAGATGTACACCCTGCCAGCCCCAAAGTGAGGACTGAGGCCCCGTTGAGGCGTATTGCCCACCAGAGTGGTTTCAGCCCTGGGGAAGTTGCACCGGGACGTCCCGCCGTGGACTTCAAAGTGGAGCCTCAAGGCTCCTCTGGCCCAGGCTATGCTCGCCCCACAGCCCTGCAGCGTGGGAGCTGCCCCCCTGCACACAGACATGCCAGACTGAAACCGCTTCGGAGACCTCTGGGCAGGATGCTATATTTGATGGCAAGTTGGGCGTGAGCTCCGTAATTACCTAAGTGTTAATTATGCAAGCACACAGTGCCCTTTCCTTGGCATATGCATCCTACCATACAATGTTCTGTGTCTATAATCAGCACTCTCGGCTTTTATCTGTCTGTGTTTCTAATGCCTTACACAGCAGAGACCGAACACAAACCTCTTAAAAAATTAAAACTTTTAACAGCTTCCTGCTGTGAGCCGTGTATGTGGATACATGTCTGCGTGCTCACCCCATCAAACCCTTCTATCATTTCTAGTTGGATCTGTCTCCACCGCTGCAACTCGTTCTCCCCCACCCCAAGTGCTGCAATTCATCTGCTGTTGTGTATATATAGCCCTTTCTGCCCTCGGGCCATCCAGTATCTCTGCCTACTGCTGAGAATTGTTATAAACATTTGTTATTCTTCTGACATCCAGGCAACCAAAATACTTTTCTAAATGCGGCAAGGTTCCTGCAGTTTGATAGCATCACTCAGTGATGGCAAACAGTACTGTTATTTCTCTGTGTCCAATTTCAGAACAGAGAGGACAACACGCACATTACAAGGAGTTTGTAATTAAACAAGAAAGGCATCTCTGAAATTCTTGACATTTCATAACCTGTCAGAAGTGCTGGCGTACAGATATATCACAAGGAAAAACCTCCAGCAGAACAGCATTAGTACCCCGCTTCTACCTCCACAAGGAAGCTGAGAATTAAGAATGGAGTTCTGAAGCTCCTCTCTCAGTCGCAGACTCCAAGCTGATGGGTGTCCCGTTACCCCACGGGCACACAACCACCCGGCATCCCAATGCATTTCCTTTTAATGTTATGTTCTTTTTGAAGCTTTTACTTTTGCAATCTAAAATTTCCAAATGCACATTCCTGAAGTCAGGCACTTAGGTCTTGTATTTATGGTGCCTATAATAAGCCGCTGGCTATTCTGAGGAGCAGACCAACCACAAGCCCAGCTTAATTAAGCACAAGAAACCCCCCCAAACCAGGAGGTTTAAGTGTCTCCAAGTAGGATAAAGAGCCACATTTGCAACTGTTACTCTTGGTTTATAACCACGCAAAAGGGGAACTGCTCCCTGTACTGTTCCAAAGTTGTTCTTGGACTCTATTTGTGCTAAAAAAGAGGAAGCCAGCCCTGTGTATTCCAGTGTTAAACTCTTGAAAGCACACAAAGCAAACTAAATATCTTCATTAACAATTTTGCTGATGACCACCTGAGAAGAAATGGCCATCTGATATATTTATGTAAAGGCCAATCCCTACCTGAAAGAACAACACATTCCACAAACAACGTGAGATGAATGGCAGTTACTCCCTTTCACAAAAGGGCTCCAAATTTTGTCTATATACACACAGACATCACAGTACCCATCATAAGCAGTTCATAACTTAAGATGAATGTGCCAAGTGCTGATTTTTCTGACTGTCCTGACAGGGGGAAAGCTGGCTTTACAGACAGCTCTTGCTTGAGACGCCAATAACAACACTTGCTCAAAGAAGCTGGGACAAAAGAAAGGCCAGAAGTCTCCACGTTTCACTCACAGAGTATGCCAGATCAGACTTTTTTTTCTTCTTTTTCTTTTTGTGACTACAATCAGGTAATTATATCCATTTCCATATGCTAATACTTGGGAATGTAGACCCTAGTATCCCTTAGCACACAGTAGCTGATACTCCCAGCTTAACTGCTAGTCAGGGATTAGTTCCCACTGACCTTTCGCTCAGGTCTGACTCAAACTACCAAATTGAGATCTGTGCCTGGTCTGTTCAGAAGCACAACTTACTTAACTGACTGCAGTTCACATGGTGAAAATGTACTCTTTGGTTTGTGCTCCCTTCTAACACTGAATATGCAAATATATCTGTAAGATTACATACACGAGGTATTTTCATCCGTTATATGTATACAGTATAGATGCTAGATTTATCCTTCATCAACACTCTGAATAATTTCCTTTTAAACAAGCAGTGTACTGGTACACACTGAATATAAAGTAGCTATGCAAATGGACTAAGTGCCCACAGATTCAAAATAAAATTACAGTAAAATCAAAAAGGTACTCACCTGCTTTGCTGCTGAAGCAGAAATTTCTTTTTTTTCGAGAAGATTCAGAAGGTCAGCTAGGAGAACAGAACTGATTGGGCTATGGAAAAAGGGGGCAAGAGTTACCTCAGAGAAAAGGATATGTAATATATCTAGGCTACTGATGCTTGCCTACACACCATTTAGCATGACAAGCTAGTATTGTTCCCCATAATACACTATATTCAGCTTTGGTATTGATTGCCTGATTATGCCTTAACATTGTCATATTCCAGAGAAGGAAGGCACTGATTACTACTCTTAACTGCATAGTCCTCTTCTCTGGAAGGCATTTGGTTAGCTTCATTCATCATGACAGTGTCAAGGCCTAAGTAGCACTGCCTAGGATAGCAAACTTCACAGATAATAACTAAAGCAGAAGTGAGCAACAGAGTGACATGATACTATTCTTGGTACATGAGAAAAGGAGCAATTTTGTTTCACCATTGTAGTAATTGAGAAGCCTGACCTTTCCTTCACTGTACAGGAATGTTGTTTTAAGTAACTCAGCAGGTCATTTAAAATCCAGCCGATGACTTTCTTTGGCTTCATCTGGGTCTGTTTTACTACATTTTCAAAGAATTCTGTTAATCCGTCTTCATTCTGTTAAAAGAAAAATTAAATGCATCAAAGAGATACTGAAGTGCAAACATGATTAGTTACACAATTATATTCAGAGTATAAATACTCAATCCTAAAGTAAATTGGTTTTGTGAATTCATTTCAAAGCCATAAGACTTTTGAGTAATTTTATTAACATAACAGTAAGCAAAGTATGTTGTCTAGAATGCATACATATAGCTTGTATGTCAGCCTGTCTGTTTTAATGTAACTTCCAAGAACCAAGTCATCTTTTTTCTCTGAAATCCTCCCTAAAATTATCATTTGGAGAGAACCTTTCTTATCTCCTTTGTTCTACATACATACGATGCCAGAAAATATAATGCTCAATAAAATGCTCCACATGCTGTCATGCTGTCTGTTACCAAGAAGACTTTGCCTGAAACTGTCTACAGATACTTCACTTTTCATCTTGCAATCACTTCTTCTTATTTTGGATCGATGGAGTAAGATTGGCTTGTATTCACCCTTGAATGATACGGAAAGGTCATGCTGTAAGGAGTGGGGTTTTATTTTTCTAGTTTCTAGCTTTCACAGAAGCTATGTAAGGCTTCACATGGCACCCTAAGTGCTCAGAAGGTATGACAGTAAGGGATTCAGTTTATAGTATAAGTGAAATCTGAGCCTGTTTTTAGAAGAACAGACACTGCACAGTCTGTTGAATGCTGTGCTGCTCGACATCAAGGCAGTGATGGATCTTTAACTATAGCACAGAACTTATTAGGTCTACTGAAGGCTTGTAGTGCTCCTTTTCAAGGAGGAATCCAAATCCAGCGTGCTACTGGACTTCTGCAGTGTTTGGCATAACTGCACAGGAGGACATGCCAGCTCTGAGAAGTTGTCAGAGGTAACAGTTTAGAGGCAGCCACTGAGTTATTCTCAGTACACTGTCATCACAGCAGAAACATTTTCCAAGCACATAGGGATTGCAGACAGATCTCTGCGAACACTTCTGAGCAAAAAGAGTCCAGGTACATGCTAAACCAAACCTGACTTTTCCACCCAAACTCACCCCTGTCAAAACAGTCTCTTTTGCCCTTGTTTTTATAGATAACTTATCACCATAGCAATACAAAAAATTTGGACTTTCCACCTTGAATATTTCAGAACATCAACTTCTACCATCTCTGGATACCACATTCGTTAGTAATGATGTATGGCTTTTAAGGAGGCTGCAATCTACCACTCTCTATTCAGTAAAACAGATTAAAACCTACTTAGAATAATGGATTGAAGTGCTGTAAAACTGGTGGGACAAAAATCAGACCCTTCCCCTTTACCTTGAGACCATGAACAAAGAAAGAACCAAAGTTCTCAGCCTCAGTAAGTCAGTAAGAACTTCTATGGAGTGGATCCGGTAACTCCCAATACTTATCGGATACACACACACAAACTTCCTTTCTTGACCTATGTTCTTACAAATTTAACTAGTGGTTACTTAGCAATAAAAAAATGTAAAATCTAAGGTTAAATACATTAGAACAAATTTTGGTTAAAGACAAAAAAAAATAAAAAACAAAAAACCTCAAACATCAGAGGAGTGATGTAATTATCAAAGTCTAATAAACGATTAAAAACTAGGCATGTGTGAAGTGGAATTACTAAAATGATAAACTACTAAATACTGTACTCTTCCTAATTCACCCCAGGATTCATTAGCACAAACACACACCTATTATTTAACCAGCAGACTCTCTTCCACAGAAGCACCTGTCCAATTTAGGTAGGAAGAAGTGAGTATGTATAAATGTTGGTTTTTGTTGTTGTTGTTTTTTATACATGTGCTGCAGAAGGTTTTACAAACACTCCAGGCAGAGTAGTCTAGCTACAACATTATGCACACAAAAACAATGTCTGCAGACGCCACATGTCTCAATGAAGGCTACACAGCTCAGATGCAGCATGTCCAACACTTTTATCACGTATATGATGGAGAGCATATCTCTAGCAGTGGGCTTATTCAGATTTCTGGATATCAACAGCCTGGCTGGAGTTACAGCTCTGATGCTGCTGCCAGACCTTTGAAAATCAAGGACAAACATACCCAGCCTTCAAATTTTAATCAGATGATTTCCAAGCAGTAAGAGGAGAAAAGCCCAGGAATACTCAGAGAGATAGACTTACACATGCTACCAGGCACTGAACCCTATACCTACCTGCTACTTGTGCACATAGAACTGGATATATTCCCCCAAATTCCTTGGCCCTTCTTTATTTTTTTTAAAGTGACTATAATTTTCTGTAGCCAAAAAGAAGGAAAACCCAGCAATGCCAGATTGAAATGAACAAGGCAGAATGTCAAAACGTCAAAATGACTGTTAGAAATGAAATGATTTCCTTATTTTCTTGCCATATAAAGAAGGAATAGCTTGATTAGCTTTAATTTCTAGATATCATACTACTTGAACTTGACTTTAATTTGTTGTGCATTTTGGTCATCTTTTCTCATGCCAAACTCACTCCAACTACCAAATTCATTTTGATGACTTTCCCTCAGAAGATGTAGTTAATCTTAGGGAAAAATAACCAAGGGGCAGCTCTGATACACTGAGCTCTACTATCTATCATTTCACTTCTAAAACAAACAAAAAAACTTCAGTGAAATCTTAACTTAGCTACTTCCCTAACAATTTGTCATCACAATTTTCTGTGTGCTGTCTGCACACACTAGGTATTTCTGCTTCTGTATTTCTACACTGTGGCTTAAAACATCATAAAGAGTTAACGTACACACACACGCACACACAGACCCGTCCCTTGCGATAGATCTGTGCTGAAAACCACTGCAAGCTCTAATGTTCTGGTTCACAGGAATGCTGTCTCACTTAATTCTGAGTAACATATTTTATGCTTCTTAGAAGGAAAACCAGAATTCTGGAATTGCAGCACCATGCTTGTGATTGAGGCCCACTTGGGTGCTACCATTTTGCACAAAATATGGTGTAACTTATTCATAAGAATCTCACTGGCATGAAATATGAACTCAACCAGATGCAAATTTATTTTTGAAATATGGTTTCACACCATCATTTAATAGTACACGTCAAAATCTAGGGGTGGAGTGATTCCAGATGCTTTTAAAACAAGTTTAAAACAATACGCTACTTTACAGAACGCCATGGGTGTTATCTGCAGAGACATTGGCTCTGTAATGCAAACTTGTGCTTTTAAAGACCAATAATTTTTCCTGAAGAACTGAAGGAGAACCACATCAGTGTTCACAAATGTCATTTTCTGCTTTCTTCTTCCCATTCTCACCATCACAGCTCCCACAATAACCAACTATGAGGTAACTACTGCTGCAAAAATGTGCAAGACTGTCAGGGGGAAAAAAAGCAGAAAATGTACTCTATTAAAGCAGCAAGAAGAGCAGTCAAAGAAAGACAGTTCAAACTTCTTTATGGCTTCTTATAAAATGCTTTAAATTCTAAAAAGAAGCATAAATTCACCTGCACACCGAAGCGTATGAGGGTGGCATGCTGTAAACAAAATTGTCAAGAACTACTTCTTCAGCATCCCATTTTGACTGTTTAATGGATTCACAAATGTAATTGTTCCAGCAAACGAATGACCCCAAGCCCAAGTGGAACTGCTGCTTTTATCTGAGTAAGCAGAGGAACAGTAAACGTATACAAAGACTTGAAATTCAGATGAGAAAGGAAATGATCAGACTTTTTTTTTTTTCCCTATTGCTGTACTGTGACAGCCAATCTATTTTTCGGTTGGACTTCAGCATGGTCTTTGAAAACAAAGCATCACATTTATATCTATGCCAATGCATCTTATTTTTTTGCCCCTACAGGAAGCAAGGCAAAAATATTATACTACCATAACTGACCAAGTTCTCAGAGATCCTTCTTGATAGAAGAACAGTATTTGACAGCCTAACAGTTTACACAGCAAAGTAGGAACTGCATGCAGAAATTGAGTACCCAAATACCACTCAGTCTATCCAGCCCAAAAAATTGTATGTTTACAAATAAGAAGGATTTTGCATGAAGAAAATCAAACTTCACTTATTTTTGTCATTTGTACGAAACTATGAAAAATCTAGCAGTTTACACTTAGGAAATCGCATGCAAAGATATTAATAGCCAAAGCTCTCCTTCCATTTCAGTTCATCTTGCAATTAGGCAACGCTAGAGACTTACATTCTCAATACTGCAGTTATCGTATATGAGAATAAAGCTCATGAAGTGAGCAAAGAAACTAACTTGCATTCTGAGGTACAGTATTGTTTTATTTTAACTTTTTTTTTTTTTGGCGTTTTCGCTAACAAGTTGGCGCAGAACAGAGATTTTGCATTTTAGAATCATCCCTCTACCACTGCCATTTATTTAATGAGCACTCCTGGGCGCTCTAACCTGAAAGAATGCTCATTAGATTGTGCATCTGGCCCTATCAGCAATCTTCTGTAACTTCTGATGTAAGCTTAATACAGCAATGGACATACCATTTTCAGATGAATTAAGGTTAACTAGTCTCCCAGTGAACAGGCAAGCAACTTTTATGGAGAGTATACATGCTGACATTCTAATGCACAATAAAAGAAGACCCACAATGAAGAATGTGTTCACTTCATGCATTCAAATGGATGCATTATCTTATTACAAGCTGTATCCCAAAATTCAGCTAGGAGCTCATTAATTATCTTATATGCTGCAAAAAGGAAAAAGCTAAGAGAGAAAAAGCAAAGGCAATAGCAGATTTCAGAGAATGGCTGGAAAGAAAGGGGAGCTGGTCAGGCAAATCCATAGGGTTAGTTGCTAGAGATGACAGAAACCACACAGCAGAGGCCATCAATACCAGCAAGATTGAAGAAGTAGGTTGATGCCAAGGGAAAGGAGTGGGTGTACTGAGTCCGGCTGGGATGAAGTTAATTTTCTTCATAGCAGGCCGTAGGGGGCTGTGTTCTGGATTTGTGACTATAACAGTGCTGGTAACGCACCGGTGTTTTGGCTACTGCTGAGCTGTACTTGCACAGCATAAAGGCTTTCTCTTTTCCCGCTCTACCCCTGCAGTGAGCAGGCTAGGGGCGGGCAAGAACAGCCAGCCTAAATTGACCACAGGGACATTACCTGCCGTATATCATGCTCAGCAAGAAAAACTGAGGGCAAAGGGTTTGGGGTGAGGCAGTCTGAGACTGGATGGGCATCAAGACTACTTGTGGGAGGTAAAGAGTGATTGTTTTTGCATTACTTCTGTTTTTTCCTTCCTCCTTCTGATACTTCTTTAAGTGTTACATCTACCTCTACCCATAAGTTCTTATGCTTTTGCTCTTCTTACTCTCTCCCCCATCCCACTGGTTGGGGGAATGAGCAAGCAGCTGCATGGTGCTTAGCAGCTGATCAAGGTCAACCCATCACAATGGGGGAGAAGATGAAAAAACAACAGAAAAAAGGGTGTGCAGAGACCTACTTCCTCTTCTGAGCTCCTTTTATTTTGATGTGCAAGATAAAATGCACACTTGGACAGGAATACTGCCTGCTAAATCACATTGTGCAATTTACACAATGAAACAGAAAGGTAAGATACTACAGATGCTTCTCAGTCACTGCAGCCTCATCATTTCGATGAGACTTACATCTGCCTACCAAGCAGTAGCCCACTAAAATGGCACACCAACACAAAAGTAGATTTCCTAACATCTTTCTTCAGAAGTAACCATGTTTTCTGTAGAAACAGAATCTATAAAGATGTATTAAACTATACACAGTATACACAGCACAAGTGTATTAAAGACACATGAAGAAGGGTTATTAGGTAGTTATGTGCACTGCTCTCCCTGCATTTACAGCCAAAGGAAAGGAACTCCTCCAGAGGACAATTTAAAGTACTTATGATTATACTCTGAATCTTACCATGAAGATGTTTTCCTTCTGTCTCCACTAATCACAGAGATAACCAAAGCAGAACACTGTCCTAGCTTAGCTGGCTATGTGAAAAGTCTAAGCTTGGGTGGCTATACTAACCTACCACAGAGTTTTCATTGCCAAAACAAGATGATGCAATTTGTATTTAAGAAGCCTTAAGTCCTTTAGATTAATTTTGGAAGTTATGAGATTTTGTTGTCGTTTCATTATTTACATCCACATTTGTCACATCCTTTCTTTCACATCCCCTCTTCTCAACATGTCCCTGGTAAACTGCATTGTGAGGTCAACGTTGATGTTGTAAAGCCATTTTGTTTATTTACCTAAGAATAAGTCAATTTTTTTTTTTCTAACCAGTATGGAAACTGGGGCACATGAAGCTGAAAGATTTAAACTATGGGTTTTCCTTCTGCAGTCGGGAAAGCATGTCCATTAATTTGTTAAACACTGACAATGTGCCCAGACTCATACCAGACCCAAAGACAAGAAGAACATGCAATTGCAGACAAGGATTTCTCAGCAGGAAGTTGTACATTTGTGGCAGTAAGTCACTAGTTTGTCCATGTGTAGACAGACAAGATCAATATTAAATAATAGTTATTTGACTGCACCTTGCATGAGAAATGCTTTTTCTAGTAGCACTGTGCAAGGTTTCTTTTCCCCCTACTATTCTATTCATATGGCTCCAAGGTACAAAGTAGGCAACGAACTGGACTTATTTACAACCAAAAAAAAATCCATGAGAACTGATAGCTGGTTAATAATGACATTTGTAAATGTTTTTAAAAACAATGGAGCTTTGAAGTTGCTAGGTTTATTTTAGCACTTGATCAATAGACCTACCACTAAGGTGAAGCTGTGTTCAGGAAGAATCCCATACAGCTCAACAAGCTTTGCTCTCTTCGCACTGGGGAGGTCAGGAAGTCTTTCATGAATCCAATCAATATTTACCACTTGCTGATGGTTCACATTAGCTGGCAAAGATTTAGTATCATATAGAATCAATGGAGGAAGATTTGGCTCTGGCATGAACCTAGAGAAAATGAAGAAAAACTTCCTTAGAATTATTTTCAGTCCAAAAGCTAAGCAACATGAAAAAAAAAAATGACAAGTTTAAGCTTACCTGGAAATTGTACTACTATTTTAACAAAATAAAACATTAAAAAATAATTACTTGGTATACTAATGGTAAGTACTAAGAGATCAGTCCCTGAACTGCTGCAAAGTCCCTGTTCTCTGTATTTGCCACTGATTGTCAAAGTCAATGTTTAAAAAGGAGTAATTAAAACACTTCTGCACTCAAAATAATATTATTAGTAACAATGACGATGATAGCTATGGAAACAACATATTCAACCTTTTGGCATCAAGCATGAATTGTTGATCTGGGCAAAAAGACTGCAGTGGACTGGCAGGAAGAAACCCAGATTGAGAGCCAACTGCCAGGAGTGATCTGGGCAGGTTGCGACCTTTTCCATACTAACTTCAAAAATCTAGATGAAATCCCATGCTGTGCTAAAAGCAAAGTCACTGTGCTCAGCCGGGTGCCACCACTGAACAAAAGGCTCCCTTAAAGAGAAGGCCATTTCAAACCAGTTGAATAACTGCAATTGAAGCAGAAACTTCATTGTTAGATGATCAAATGAGAGCTTCAAAAATTTCAGAATAAAGGACAACCTCTATAATTTTTTATTTCAAATCTGCCTAACCACATATCTCACATCTGATGCACATTTGCAAAAAGTAAATTATAAAAATCTGAGAAAACACAGTTTAATATTGGCCACAATCTTAGTACTAGTAGTAATCTTTCCAGTCTTTATTTGAAGTATATTGGACTCACCAGTTTTGCCAAGGTTTGCATGAATTTTCTTTTGCATTTGTTCTTATTCTTGTTAAATCAGTTGTGTTATTAGCCTTGTTAAATAAGCCAGCCCCTACCACATTAAGGAATTCTTAAATGATCACTGCCATTTCTGCTGCATTTCTACAAATGCTAATTGGAAAAGCAGATTTAATTTAAACTTTGTGGGATATTTTCAAAATCCTTGCTGTGCTTCAATGAGAATATATGTAGGTTTAACAGGAATACAGATAGGGCAGAGCTAAGAAGCTCTGAAAACTCTCCTGCAGAACTACAATTTTCCAGCCAAGAATTGAACTCTGGCAGTAACAGGAAGACTGTCCTAGGATGCAAAGCCAGGGAACTCCTGGGTGGATCAGCATTAAGAAGACCCTAGGCAGGGGAGGATGCAGGCAGGCACAGAGCAGGAGAAGAGGAGCCCAAAGCCCTCAGTAATCACTGAGATGCATAACCAGCAGCATTGTCTGATCATCTCATCCAGACACTACTGTGATTACCTCCTGTGCTAGGGCACTCAGAGGTTACGCTGCTGCTTTGCAGTGCTGCCCCAGCTCCCAGCAGCACTGCTTCCTGCCAGGAGTCGTGCCTTAGTCCCTCACCCTCCAGCTCAATCCTTCCCAGCTGGCTGTTTGTGGCTTGACTGTGCTGCACTGACTTTGCCGAGAGTAGATGAAAGAGTGCTCACAGGAATCATGCTAGCAATCAAACTGCGATGGCTGTCATCTCACACTGGTGGAAAGCAAGAGGTACTTCGCAGGGTAACAACCTCAATAGGGCTACACAGATCTTAAGGTAGAAACCTGCCTATGTACACTGACACTCTTCTGCAGTAGTTAGGATTTTCAAATAGTGTCTTAAACAGAATTTAAGCATGATAAGGCAGGGCCTGCTATCTGAAAATCATTTCCCTCAGTATTTATTTAAAGCAGGAACAATTCTTAACTCAGAATATTCTTACATTTAATGTTAGACATTCTTAATAATACATGTGTACTGGCCACAAAGCAAACCTTCAATTTGTCCACTTGGAGCGAAGGTAATCCAGCTTAGTTTTTGGGAAAGATCTATGGGATTTAGCAGAGATCAGAGAGTTCTAGATCTGAACTTCTCAGAAATACACTGATTTTGACAGGTCTCTTTCCCTTCCAGTGGAAGGTCTACACTCGCCATACTAACTTTACAGACTCATTACACAGACTACACTTAGCATATTAAATAAGTTTACAGTTCTTGAAACGTTAACTTATTGAAAAAAAAAAATACCGATAATCCTGCATTCCTTCTTTGTCTCTCATTGGTACAGTGCACCTAAAATAAAACACAACAGGTAAGATGTGAGAAGTGGTACACCACAGAATTAGTTTTCTGGAAAAAAACAAAACAAAACAAAGCCAAAACATCACCTTGTGAAGATCAGGAGAACTTCTTAAAGCCACTTCAAAGAAAATGTGTGTGAACTCCCTGATACTGCTTGATGTAACACACAGGAGTGGTTTTTTTGTTTGTTTGCTTGTTTTTATCAACAGATTGTGTTAAAGCCTCAGCTTTAAGACTAATTAATTACTACCTGCAATGAAACTATACTTGTGAATTTTGACTTTAGAAGAAAGAAGCTGAGCAATACCATGCTATCTCCCCTGATCAGTTCACTGGGTATCCCTAGCACTCTAAATGTATTATTCCTGATATTCCTCTAAAATAAAAACTCACCCAAGCTTGGAATCAAAGGCTCTTGTTTCATTCAGAATTGTTCCTCCATTTTCCAGTTCTTCAATTTGCCTCTGTATTTCATAGTCTGACAGAAACAAAAGAAAAAAAAAAATAAGCTTGCTATACTGCACTATTAGCTTTTATACATTCAACTATTTCACTGCTATGCAATAATGGAAAAGTTTGTTGATTTAACCTTAATGAAATCAACAGCAGTAGTTACAGACAGAATTATTAGTCACTGCCTTTCTCTCTAGCACTGTTTCTTTCCTTGCATGTTTTCCTTATCTTCTTTCATTTCCTTCAAGTAGAAAACATTTTCTCCCAGGCACTGCAGCCAAGCCATACATTCCTAGTGACCTTCCTCTCACCCAGTAGAGTATTTGGAACAAGAACTCTCATATCGCCCTTGCCAGTTTTATTTTGGGGATGTAATGATCATCTTTTCTTGCTCATACCCAAGCTGCATCTGAACTTCACACACACCATCTACTGTACTCAGTGGAAAGCAATCATCTACACTGGAGGACACGGAGCTACTGCTAACATATTTCAGAGCCAAACGCTCTAAGCACTGAATCATCTGCTTTGTTCTTCTTACAGGCAGAGGGATAAAAGTTAAAACTGCAGAGTAACATGGCCGCTATCCCCAGAATGCCCCATAGGTCCACTGGCAGCGTCTCGGTCACTGTGACAGGGGTGAGCTGGGTCCAGGGTCCATCCAGGGAGTTCAGTCAGAAGCAGCAGGAGATGAGGCCAGCCACAGGACTGGGAACAAGACTACAGCACGGGTCCAAGGTCCATCAGGAGACAGGACTGGAAACTCACACACCTGTGACATTGCTTAGGCAAAGTCTGAAGGCCCCAGCTCAGGCTTCAATGGGACTCGTGCACCAGGGGCAAAGAGCATGGATGGGATGCCCAGACAAAGCTAGACAAGGCATTTAAGGCCGATTAGCGTACTCTGGAGCTTGGCATATTTCATTTACTGAGACCTCCTAAAATATCTACACTGTTCCAGTAACAAAGGAACCATTTACCTATTGCTTTTGCCAGGAATCGTATGCTATTGATATTCTTCACCTCTGTCCTCACTCCGTAAGGCTCTCCAGGATGATGCACAGAAACATTGGCATCTACTCTCAGCTGGCCCTCTGTAAAAGGAAACTTTATCAACAGAATAGTCTGCCCTATAACCTAGAGTAAAAAACAAACAAACTTGGCATGCATTAATAAACTGCATGTTACGTGTAGAACATTAATAGCTGACTTCCATATGATCAGAAATGGGTAACAACCACCTTACAATAGCTTTCTGTTTGTGATTCCTTTTCAAGCTTCTGCCTCCAATCATTCAAAATTTTCCGAGAATACAATTTTATATATATGTATTTTATTTTTTTTTTTTAGTATTATTGCTGATAATTCCTCTCCAGGAAAACTGTATAGCACAATGCAGGGCAGGTCCTCTAAATCAGTACGGCAAAAAGAGCTTCTGACTCACAGCTCTTAAATAAAGGGCAGAATTATACAAGAAGTTTAAAGCAGTAGACTGTGAGTTCCCTTCCACTAAAAACAGCACAAAAACTTTGGAATTACAACTTGATGGATATATACTACTCTAGCGTGGAACACAAGAACTTGCAGTTATGTTGAACAGATTTACTTAGGTGTCCTTGGAAGTCTGCAGCCCAAAGACAAAATGTCAGAAGTGGTAGATTTTTTGTAATTTTCTTCCTCTCCTTCAAGAAACTGCAATCTTTTCTCTGCCCAGATTTCCCTAGCTGCCAGAAACACTGAAACTGAATACAAAGTTACATATAAAAGCATCGTACAATTTTAGTCCAAAATGGGCTAATGTTCTCAGAGATCTTTGATGACTCAACTTCAAGTAAATAGGACTTTCATCTTTCTAAGTTTTCTCCTCTAAAGACATCACTTCTAAGAAGAGAAGGTTTGCCATAGTTATTCAACTGGTAGGAAAAAAACAAACAGGAAAGGTCATATTATAATGACTTAACATTTTTTCCCATATTGCACAGTGAACGTCTACGGCCTTCATCTTTGTTTTTAAATTTTAATACAGATAAAAAGAAAAACAAAACAAAGCAAAACCAACCAACCAAAAAACAAAACAAAACAAAAAGCAAAAACCACTTGATGTTTAGATACAGTATTAATAATAAAGGAAATACAAAATAAAAAGTCTATGGCTCAGAATCCATTCTGGTCAAGAGATATAAATTGACTAGAGAGGATTTGGTACATTTTGTAAAAGTAGGCTGGATGATAGTTCATTCATTTCCTCTGTCTTCAAAGAGCCTTTGCCGAGCACATATTAAGAATAAAAGTGCTGGAATGACCCAACATCTCTTTCAAGAGAGGTGTTTTGCATGTGCTTCCTCATTGGCGTGAAATGAATACTTGTTACAGAAGAAGAATATTCTTGTCCTGTCCTTACTTCATTTTGAGACACAACCTGCTTCTACTTGGATGTAGGTGTCAATGTGATGTGACAATGAAGTTAATCAGGCATAAGTGAAAGGAGAGCCAGACCCTAAATGTTCTTAAAACAGCTTTTCCCTTTAAGCCCACTTTAAGCTCAGCTTCTTTTCCTTTCTTTTTGCAATGAAATTATCTTTTCACTTGTCTATTGTTAATGAAGTAACAGTGAATAAAACTGGGCACTTGTCTTCACTGAACACAGAAGCAGAATGAAGGTAAAGTATGAAAATGTAAAGACCTTATTTGAAAGCAAGTAATTATGATTTATAGCGATGGTAATTACGAATTACTATTCTATGACAAGAGAAAACCATAGTAGCAAGCCCTTAAAAATGCCACCTGCAAAAAAAAAAAAAAAAAAAAATCAAATACTCTTAAAGTGAATTATATTGCAGGAAAAATATTCCCAGCACTGGACTTCGCCTTTAGAGTCAGAAATCTCAATGCAGTAAAAGATACCACAGTGCAATTCCAGTGGCAATATTAGGGTCAAATTCAGAAGTGATAAATGATGGTGTATATATATATATATATGTCCATGAAGGACTTTGAGAACTGGATGCTTAATAACAAAACACTGTGCCCCACCTGATGGGTACAGCACTTGTGAGAGAAGATTCAGAGAGCAGATGTAGGCAGCACAAGGCACTATGTAACATAAGGAATGTCTAGCAATTATTATTTCCCCCTACATTAAATTAGATTTGAATCAGTAGCTAACATTTCTTAGATCCCCTAAGTCTTTGGTAATACTTGGACCATTCTGGCTCGGTTCTCTAGGTGATGGACCCATTTATACTATGACCTGATTTTGTTGCCAGATCAGTGAGGCCAATTATCACAGGGAAAAAAAAAAAAGAGAGAGGGGAAAAAAAAAAAGCTTAAATTGCGAACACTAACAGGCAACAGATAAATGAGTGTATGTGCTGGGGGGAATGAATACCCCAAACTGCACTTTTTAAAACTCTCACACAGAAGCCTGCTGTTTGCTAGCTGTAACCACGGACTGGCTGTAAATTTTGGTAATATTAGTACTGAGCAAAAATGGTATGTCTCAGATTTAGAAAGGGACATGAGAGAGAACTACCAGTTAGGGGGCTGAAGACATGCTGCGCTTCTGCACAACTATTTAGACTAGAAAAATTGGGGCTTTACAGTTCCAGACAGAAGAGCTGGTGCCAAAATGAGGGATTCTCAAGAGCATGTGGTCTCAGAAAGATTGTAGTGATCTCTGCTGGAGAAATCCTTGAGGTAGAGGAGAATCCTGCAGATCAGACTGATGTGTGGGGACAAATGCCAGAGGATACCTTGGGACCTTGGCTGCTAATGCCTGCAACTGTTCCCTGCAAGCCTGCTGCACAGCATGAACCACCACAAATTTCTGCCCAGCATCCCCTGAGCAGCAGTGATCTCCCTAGTGGGAAGATAAGTTGAGACCTAGTGAGCACAATGCCAGAAGGTTGTGGGGAGGGACAGTGTGTGAAACAATCAGGAGGGGTAAAAGCTAAAATCTTGTTGGTTCACCCACGACACCTGCATAAGTTTACTGCTTACACCAATTTTATGACCAGCTGAGACCTGACATGCAACTTAGAGGATGATCCATACTCCTACTACTTTGTGGGAGCTAAGGGAACAGCCATATTCCACAGCTAGTCCTTACTATGTTGCCTCTGTGCTGCAGCTCTGTGGCAAGCAACATGAGGGCAGACAGGGAGAAACACAAGAACCCTGGGGACACTCTTTCCTGCCTAGGCTTATCCTGTAAAAGTAATGTGTGAGTCAATATAAAATCTAACACTGCAAAGCTCTGCAGAGGAAGGCAGGCCCATAAGGACACCTGAAGCATGGGAGACATTAGGGCAGGCTCTGAGGATTGTAAAAACAACAGCTAGAAAAAGCTGTGTGTTATAAGCAACTGCAGAGCAAAATAACCAGAAGCTGCAAAACTCCTGCAAATACAGAGAATTACTGGTGACAAGAGAACATGCCCTTCCCCCTTCTGTACCTGCCATGATTGCCTGGCTGCTCCCAAGTGTTTGAAGAATAAGTTGAAGCTCTCTGACTGCTGCAGCTGCTTCTTCCCCACAGCACATATCAGGCTCCATGACAACCTCCATGAGGCCGACTCCTACCAGGGGAAGAGACAAGAGATTTCCAACAATAGCTTTTGATCTCGGCATATTAGAGTGGAACTGGCTAAACACATGAAAGCACTTGGGCCTTTTTCAAGAAAAACACACACAAAAAAAACCTCCACCCCAGAAAACAACAATGCCCCCAAAAGAAAACATAACAAAACAAACAAAAGCAAACATAAAAATCATGTATTATTTAGTGACTGTCACAGTGGACCCAGCTGCAGACTCCTATAAAAACTTTTCCTCCTTTTTTTTTTAAAGGAGCAGGCAAACTGCAGGCTGTCCTCCACCCTCTGATGACTTGCAGAACAGACACACACATTCCTCTTCTGCCTTCCTCTAGCAGAACTCCAGTTTAAAGCCAATCTGACTGCAGATTCAAATTTATTGATCTTAAACTAATCTTGGAACAGACAGAACTGCAAACAGATGTAGTCTAGTTTTTATTTTCAGTATCCAGCTTTCAAAGAATACGAGCAGTGACAGCCCTTAACTTCAGTGGATACTGGAGCACCACGTCCCTGTTATGCTAGGCCATCCTGACTGATGTCTTCTATTTTGCATTAAGTTGGTTTATTCAGTTTATAATTTCAATGCTTAAAGAGAAAATCTACATTTTTTCAAAGCTAATAATTAAAAGAAATCTCTGACTCATGCACTGTCAAATTCTAGCAGCTACTCCTACATACAAACTTGATTCACTACAGGTCTGGGATTTTTTATTTATTATTATCATTTTTAAACAATGCCTACAGTAGCAAGAGCTTAAACAGCTGAGTGGCTGTATGTTACTGACATACACAGTTTTGAAGAATTGGAGCCAACAGATTTCTAATTTGCTATTGCAATATGCCATCAACCAACTGCAATAGGAAAGGCTTGCTAGCCATTAAAAAATGCAGGCCTTCCCCTGCTTCAAGTGTAATGTGCATTTTGATCTGTTTTTATTTTTGAGGAGAGACATATCAGGTTGTTTTTACTTTTTACTTGTTACTTTTCAGACATTTACTTTTAAAGACTCATCTTATACAGAAAGAAGGAGAAAAATAAGAAAATAGTCCAGGCTTACCAGCCCTATTCAAGTCAACAAGAGTTTGGCTCCTTGAATCATCATGGAGACTCTTTCCACTGTCTTGCTCCAACTGTATTTGCTTAATCCTCACAGTTTTGGTCACCATCTGGCTCATTTTATTATCTATGCAGAGACTGTATGACAGACTCCCATTCACCGCAATAGGAACTCTTTGCTGAGTGATTTGATAGCCAGCCTGTCAAAAAAATAGCTTTATACTCAAAACATTCATTTTATGCAAAACAGCAGCATTACCAAATGCAAGTACTCTAGACTGAGAACATCAAACTGACTATGCAACAGCTCCCATAATGACCTGTAAAAGATGAAGGTACACGTAAACAGGCAAAAACACAAATTATTCTGCTTATCTGGAGAGGAGGGAAGCTAGAGAAGGGGACTAGAATGGGAATTAACTGTGAGAAGCTGGAGATCTGGGAAAAAGTAAGAGTGCTCCTCAATACGGGCAAGAATACAATACTATACTAATGCAGAAATAATCAATAATCAACTACTCAACCACTTGCTAAAGGTGACATCAATTTCACTGATACTGCCTTGGGGCAGAAAATGGACCAGAAGAGGTTCTTGCATGGTTCTGCGATCGTGTTAAATCTTGTCTGACGACAGTAACTGTACCTCCATCCCCAAGCTGAATATCCCTCTCTGCCAGTTCAGTAACTGACTCATTAGTGTGGTGGGGAGGGAGGTGGCAGGAAAAAAATATGAAAAGGAGAAAGTTCAGTTTCATTAATGCAGCAATTTACAACCTAGACACTGCAACCCCCAATGAGGCACACAGCTGATAAATACTACCTCATACTTGGGACTCCATGCAAAGGGGCAGCTTCTAGCCAGAGAAGGGGCTGCCAGTGACAAGGGCTTGTAATCACTGCTCTGATGTAAAAATACAGAGTTGAATCAATTACTCTGTTGAGATAGGGCCCCTATCTCTTCCTCCTTGCTAGCCCCCACTCATGCCTCCACTGGTGAGAATTTTAAAGCCTGCCAGTTTCTGGGAGAAGCATTTGCTTATCTTGCAGGGAGGAAGGGCTTACTGTAAAGTTTAGAGATGGTGACAGTGTGTTGGGATACAGGACAATGGTCTGGCACCGTGAATAGCTCAGCTTATATATGCAATAAAGAGCACGACCTTCTAGCCATAATCACTACAAGAAACATAAAATAATAGACTCTTTTCAGACTATGCTAACCAGACAGCTCTTCCCATCTCTTAAAACTTCTCATTAAAATGATTTTTTTAAAGCCTGGAATGCTGAGTGACAATAAATAACAAGAATCCCATTTCCTATCCAAAGCCCTACGCTCATGAGTAACAATAATCCCATTGTCAAAAGACCCTAAGAGCAGGATTTATTTTATCTGTTCTGTACAGCTCATTAGCCTAAACTCCGCATCTTATTACAGAGTTCCTGGCTAGACTGCTTCACTGTGAAATGCAGGTTGGGCAGTTTAATGTCAGCGCTTTAAACTACAGAAGTCAGTCACTAGAAAAAAAGAATTACATGTTTCAGGCTAATAAAATCAGCATCTCCTTCACCAAATTTCCATCCATATTTTACAAGAGGATCCTATAATTCATGTTCACTGACAATGGCAGCCCACATGATGCTGTACACTCTTTCTTCTGCCTCACCTTTCTCCTCTAAACACATAGCTGAGGTTTCTTTTACTTGACAACATTCTTTCATATAGTTTCTATACAGGAGATGGATAGCAGGAGAAAACACAAGACTATGAGATTGTTTTCAGTTTAACGGCAGAAGCACCAAAGGTGACATGGGAATTGATCTGTGATGTTTTGGTGCTTCTTTAATATGTATAAAGGAATTTTGAAAGTTGTGTTTATTTCTTGCTATTTCACTTCTTTTCTCCTTCAGGTCAGGAAATGGGTTCTAAAATAGTTCTACAAGTTAAAAAAAAAAAAAAAAAAAAAGAAAAAAAGAAGAATTGATAATTCAACGTGATAAGGATGTGTTTCATATTCCCAGTAGCTCATTACAAAACTCCCAACAAAAGGGCCTCTCTTAATGACTCACAAATATTAGCAAAGTTATCCCCAAAAACAAAATCAGCAATTATGTCAACTTCACAGAAGTGAACCTAAGAGTTGCACATTCCCAATAAAAAAGAAAACAGGACACAAATCTCTTCCGAGATCCAGGTGTCCAACAGAAAACTATAAAATCCTTCCCTTTCCAAGGTGAGAAACAAATGTATTTCAATGTGTTATGTGTAACTTCAAAATATTTTCAATGCCTGAACAAACACTGGGGGAGAAGATAGTCTGGTTAATAATACAGCACATCTGTACTTTGATTTGGGACCTGAGAAATCTCTTTCTCTGCCTCTCTTGATGTCTGGGATACCTCACCTAAAGAGAGGATAAGCTAACATGCCTGATCTTTCTCAGATAAAATAGAAACATTTTTTTTTCTTCTTATGCAGTCAGCAGATGTTCAGCCACAAATGAGAGAAATTAAAGCCAGTGTTCCTCCCTTTGACAAATTAAACAGAAAAATCAGAGCAAATAAGCTGACAGGAAAAAAAAAAAAAGTATTTAAAATTAGAAAGAAAGAAAGAAAGAAATATAAATTTCTATTTACCAAAATAGACAAAGAAAAGATTCAAACACTTCTGCACCCTGTTGTGATGACAGAAGTTAGGTCCTTACTGATTTCAGTATTTCCATATCACGTGTGGCAAAATGTATTTGACTTCTACTGACAATTTCTAACAAATACGAAAGCTACCAACAAACCACACTGAAAAGACTCAGTCATATATATATATTTTTAATTTATTGGGACTACTGACTGAGAAATTTTTAAAGGCAAATTAAATATTTTTTAGCTCCTTAAGCACACACAGAAAAGACACTACCATGTTTATACCAGTGAAACTTGTGTTTGTTATACATTCACTTGAAATGAAGGGCTATTATCAGACTGCTTTTACCCTAACAGACAATTAGTGCTAAGCACCAGGAATGGAGAACTTAGGGGGCAAAGCAGCTCCAGCTCCCAATTCAATTACATTAAGCCACTGGAATCGTGCAGCTAAGCAAGGAGTCAGCAATCAGAGCAATCATATTCAATCAGCGAGCACCAGGGTACAGCTGTCTATTCATCAGGGCACAGCGCAGCATCCTGTTGGGGCGAGCAGAACACTGACTGAAAACAGAAAAAGCATCTCTTCGCTCATCCCCTGTTGTCACCCGTACTCCAGACTTGCCCTTTCCTACAGCTGTAAAGGAGCCACCCACACTGCATACTTACAGGCAGATCTGCATAGAAATAGTGTTTTCTGTCAAACAAGGACTTCTTGTTTATGCTGCAGTTGAGTGCCAGGCCTGTCATCACTGCTGCTTCTACACATCTCCTGTTGAGAACCTAAGGAAACATGACACAGAGTTTTGCTCAGATGCTCAGTATGTAACAAATGTGTTTCCCACACACTGCCTTACATGGAGCGTATATTCAGTTTTGCTTTCCTTCAGCCACCCTTGTATCTCTTTCCTTGTGTGGGTAGTTCTAATTCATCATTAAAGTTGCAGTAGCTACAAATCCGCAGAGCTTTAAGATGAAAAAAATGTCATTGTCACGTTGTCATGCCACATAAGGAGGTATGCACTGCTCTCGCTTGCTACTCTTGCATGCATTACAGTACTCTTGCACACCCAGAGATAAAAAAGATAAATCATAGCAAATGACAACGGACTTGCAACTGGCTGTCATGTCATACTGGGAAAACAATGGACTTGCACAAGGGACTGCAGTGCTATTTCACTGAAACACCTTGTGGTTACAGGTGTTCTGAAACCACAGTGAATTCCTGAGTAATTATACACAGATTTGCTTAACAGCGATGAAATTAAGCATGCTTATGCTTTGTTAAAAGAGAACCAAAGAAACATCAATTGATCCCATGGCTACAAGTATGCATGCATTCCAGCACCCAGGGAACCCATCGCATTAAGGTTCTTGAAGAACACCACGTGAGCTGAAGACCCAGCAAGGCCTTCATGAAGAAATAAAGGAGTTTCTCACAATGAATCCATCACTCTCAGTGTTACACCCTTCTACCTCATCAGCAGGTTCAGGATCCAGAGGAGAAAGAAAATTCCACTCCCAAAAGTACTAACAAGCAATGTTTCAAAATTACAGCTTTTTTCAAACGTGTTCTCATTAATTTAACAGTTCAACTAATATAAAATTGATATAACTGGAAAAAAATAGACAAGAAAAAAAATAGTCTGCCTCAGTGCAACTCCAACATGATCACATTTACAGTGTTTTGAAGCAGGAACAGAACTTTATTCATCTTATTCTGTGTTGTAGAGCTGCCAAGAAGTCAATTTCTGGACCATTAAAGGAGCACATTAGGTAAAGGTATTTACATGATTTCATCTGCATTGACCAAAACATAAATGGCTTAAATAACATTTTCTTCAATGTTTCTGACAGAATTTGTTTTTTATATTTACCAGCCTGGTTTCTGAAAACAGACTAAGCAGCTGTACATTGTTCATAGCCCATGTGTTTACCTCAAAAAGGAGTATCTTTGCTTTACTTCGAGTATTTTAGAAATCAAAACTTCACTGAAAAATAGGAGAAACTCTTCATATAAGAGAAACTTAAAAATTGCTTATAGAGTAGAGAAATTAAGTATTTAAGACATCTAACAAGGGAACTTTCAGATCTTTAGTGTAGCTATATATGGCTAACTACA
Source organism: Anas acuta (assembly GCF_963932015.1). Classification (NCBI taxonomy): domain Eukaryota; kingdom Metazoa; phylum Chordata; class Aves; order Anseriformes; family Anatidae; genus Anas; species Anas acuta. The sequence continues at coordinate 44,046,896 of NC_088982.1, forward strand.
ACACATCATCTGTTGCAGCATATTTTATTTATTAAAAATTTTAAAAGACACAAAGAACAGATTTCAAAACAGATAAGAGGAAGAACAATTTCCCTTTGAAATAGATCTGCAGCAAAATGAACGCAATTAGCCCTGACTGTAATCTAAAGTAAAACAGGTAACTTCAAAATATTACTTTATTTTAGTATCATGGCTGCAGTTCATTACATAGTAGATGATCCTGTTTTCAGCAATTAAACGCTTCCAGGCAGAACAGAGACTTTTTTTTACTGTTTAAAAAAGCTCATAACAATGCCTATAACAGTTCAAATTGTTCAATGTTTAAAACACCACAACATTTCTAACTACACCAGCAAAATTTCCTCCTTCTGAAGCCTTACAGCATAACACTACTCAGCTTTACAAATCAGAGAGGACTATACCCATCAGCCCTTTAACCAGAAACCATTAAGGCTTCATAAGGACCAGGGAGACTCAAAACACCACTGTACCAAAGCAGTGAACACATGCCTGATGTCCTGCTGCGTCTCCAGCCAGCAAAGGGATTGTGACTGACTCCGATCTGAGAACAAGACAAAACCCAGGTCCCAAGCTGCAGTCCACTAGAGCTTCAGAGGATGTTCTACAAACACAGGTGGAGTTTAGCCAATGATAATGATACAACTATCACCTTTGACTACTTCTTCAGTTTTTGTTTCAAACAAAGTAGACTGTATCTTACTCATTGCTCTACGGGATTAATACTCTTTGGGGGTGGAGGAAATAATTCCCATATACTTACTACTTATATCCACAAGAAGCATTTGTACTACAACTGGTGAACCATTCTGGTGGCCCTGGGGAAAAACTAGCATAAAAATGTAAAATATTTATTATTTTCTATGCAGTATTACTAAGCATTTGGATGGCTGCAATGTGTATCTGAGCCCAGCATATTGGATGACAGTAGCCCAGTCCTTGTACATACATTACTCAGTCACTAGTCTCACTTCCTGTGGTATTTCTTGACTGCAGAAGACACTGCAAAATCAATCTTTCCCCCAGCGCCATACTGAGATGTCCTTTCTCCTGCCCTGTTTGACTAGAACAAGCTGATGACCATCTACTTCCTCAAAAATCAGAAGTTATCTAATATTGCTCCACTTCTGAACTATCACTACCCATTTTGGTCTTTTATGATCAAAGCTGTGTGTGTAAAGCAGAACTGGTTAAGCAAACTACTAATTTTGCTTCAAACAAGCTTAGCTTCTCAAATAATATACAGTGATAAATATCAATTCAGTATGTGAAACTTCCCATACTAATGACCTAGAATAAGTCCCCCCAGCTTGTTTAGGTGGTAAGCTGTTATTAAGTTGACAGCTTTGACTAGCACCAAAGATCTAAATTACTGGCTTGAACTGACAAGCTGCCAGTCTGATATGCTAGTAAAGTGCTGGCCTTGAAAGAAAGCTGTGCAGTTCCTGGAATAGCTATGGACAAAACACAACAGTCTAGAAAGCCTTCTTAAATACTTCTGGTCTTCTAAAACAGAAGCATCTCTCCTAGGTATTTATTTCAAGAAACTCCTAGAGACCTATCACAGAAAGAAATGTAAATTGTTTGGATTGGAAACTCATGAAACACCTTAACAATGGCATCACAACATCAGCACCATTTCCTTTGTAGCTAGGCTATCCTGCTAGAGCACCATGGTAACTGAGAGCTAAAGGAATGAAAGAACAATCCAACTAAGACCTTGCTTTTTCTGATACTTGTCTATTCTCTACATCTAGTTCACAAGTGGAAAGATTCCTTTTAAAAATTTATCATTTTTATTTGCAAGGTCGGATTAGTCAAGACCTTGGCTTTAAATACAGGACTATTCAATAGCTATACAACAGTACATGCATAATACCTTCAACGGCATAAATTCCCATCAAAAGCAAATTTTAACTTTTTTTTTTTTTTTTCTCTTTAGCAGCAGGTTTACTCCTTATACTAATACATTAGAAAAGCTGGTTCCCTTTTAGGTGAAGATATCTGTTTCTATATTTAGTGAATGATCATTTTTACACTTTAAGAGAGTAGGCATAAAGCTTTTTGTTTTGGTCATGAGTAATATATAGGATAAGCAGCCTTTCAATACTTAAAGGGGGCTTATGAAAAGACTGAGAACAACTTTTTACTTGGGCAGACTGATAGGACAAGGGGGAATGGTTTTAAACTAAAAGAGGAGAGACTTATATTAGATGTTAGGAAGAAATTCTTCACTCTGAGGGTGGTGAGGCCCTGGCACAGGTTGCCCAGCGAAGCTGTGGATGCCCCATCCCTGGAGGTGTTCAAGGCCAGGTTGGATGGGGCTTTGGGCAACCTGGTCTGGTGGGAGGTGTCCCTGCCCATGGCAGGGGGGTGGAAGTGAGTGGTCTTTAAGGTCCCTTCCAACCCAAGCCAGTCTAGGGTTCTATGGTAAGTGAAAAACAAAATATAAAAAAAGAAACACCTAAATCTCCTTCCTGGAAAAAAGTTCATTTCTGCTACCCCTTAAGAAAAAAATCTATATTATAGCAGTGGGTTCCCAGAGGCCTTTGTTACAGAACAAAGCATTCCTCATACTAAACACAGCATAATCAACATAATTTCCCCAAAATTAATAAAAATATATATTGATTCTAGGTTACACGTTTTAATAAAGTAGGTTCCATATGAATTGGCTATCTTAAAACCTTCACTCCTACTTATAAACATGAAGAAGTCGGCATCCTGTGATTAACTACGTGACTATTTATCTTGGAAATATTTAATTTCAGTTCCTTTTAATTTAAAATAACAGCTGGAAGAAGGAAGTAGTGCAATGTACTTAGCCAGCTCTCTGTAGACAAAGCAGTAATCTTTAGAAACCTCAGCAGATATATCTAGTCATATTTCCTGTTACTCTTATTTCATATCACTCTGATTTTTATTTGCTTCCATTAATGGATATATTCAGTTTTATTATTCCTACAGTTTTAAAAGTACTGACCTGCTTCAATATATGGTTCTTTGAAGTGCATTCATAAGTTAAACTTCAAAATAAATTATTCTCATATCCACTTAGTCCAAATGTAATTGTGACCGTTCCATCTGATACTGCAGTTGAGTATTTCAACCCAGGGTTCTTCCTTGGCATCCTCCCAGACAGAGAGGAGGGCCTAACTGTCTTGTAGCTATGCACATACAGAATGTACGTGGCAATAAATTAAGAGGTAACCATGTCGCAGATAAACCATTTATTTCAATAGGATTGTTGGGAATCATACCCCAGCCCCTTTGGCATACAATATATATATTTTTTTAAAAGAACAAGCCAACATAAGACTTGTCATTTGTTTGGTCTGCAAAGAACCTACATATTGCAACAAACAAGGTCACTAACTGCAGAATAAATTTAAAAAGAAGGCCAGCTTCAATTTATGCTTTTTTGGATTTCAGTCCAGCATCTACTTTACAGCATATTTCCCGTCTTAAGATGAGCATTATGTTCTTATCCCTAAGGAAAGGTGCAAGTGAGTAGAGGAGAAAGCAGCAGACATTATAAATAAAGACCTTAGATTAACAGAAAGAGACTCTAGCTTAAGGAAGGAGAACAAAATGGCAACTGAGAAGTTGAAGCAGTGTATTTTGGTCAAATATATCATTACATTTTGTAACCTTATCTGTCTGCTGTCTGGTGCCAAAGATATATGCTGCTATACAAAACATATTATTATCCTTAACCTTGTCTGGTGGCAAAGAACAGGGAACTCTGACATCTTAAGAAGTGCCTGGCTCCTAAACACATTACTTTACATGTATCCAAAGAATAACAGGGCACATTCTCTGAAAATCAAGAGCCATTGTGAATACTTGTATCACAAGGCTTAGAATAGGAGGAATTATCTTCCAGTGGCAATGAAAATCACAAAAATTCAGCAGCAGTAGGGAGAAATTCTGACCCCTGAGAGTAAGAAAACCAGGAATTTTAACACCAAATTCAAAGCTCTTTAAATACTGACTGCCTTCTGGGTTTCTCAGCCCTTTGAGACAGGGTTTGCTAAAACCCACAGAAGGAAAAATCCATTCAGACTACTATGTGGGCAAAGTGCTCAGTGTTCTCTTCTCAATGGAAAAAAAAATCTGTTTCTGGGGTGCTAGTGAGGCAACAAATCCAGTGGCATTGCCTGAAAACAGAGATCTTGGTGTCTAAAACTCCATCATCCCTGGCTACAACTGAATAAACTTCTACCATTCAGAACTGGTTCCAAAAGCAGAAGACAGAAGAACAACACAATAGAGATGCAATGGTTCATCATATCCGTAAGCACTGTTTCCATGGCATTGCCATCAAGAAGTCCAGTATCTAACATCTATACCCACCCTGCTGACAGTTCCACCTTCTGAGCCTGCCACACGGCTTTTTTGACCTGTCATAAGGATGCTTCCTTTGTTACGCCACCTGAAACGGAAACCACTGCCAGCACTATCTGGTCCAAGAGAAGCTAAACAAGGAAAAAGCCAGTGAAAACAACTCACTGATTCTAGAGATAGGAGACTGAGCAATGGCTAAAACTTAAGTTACAGAATGGGATCAAATCCAAAGTCAGCCAGAGCTTTGAGGCAGAGCTGCTCAGACCTTTCCCTATGCTTAGCTCTGCAAAAAAAAAACAAAAAACACTAATAAAGACTTTTAAACATGAGTAACATCTGCTTTCTTCAACGTAACTTATACTGCTCTATTTGTTTAAGGGGGAAAATTCAGAGCATTTAGTAAAGAATGGAAATAGAAAGTGTTTCTAAATTGCCCCCTTGCCCTGTTTACCCTTGTAGGCGGTTCTTGGCATGTAGGCTTGCTCAGGGCCATCTCCCTTGTTATCAAATCCCTTGCAACAAATTCAGAACTTCGATACACATTGACTGTCATTCTCTTGCTCTTCTAAATCTTGCCTATCTGCCCTCTGCTCCTTGTTGCAATCTTTAAGTACACTAAAAGCTCCCACCCCTTTGCTGCTACTCCCTCATCCCTTCTTCCTCCATTCGCAGTTTCCTGAAACATGCTTATTTGCTCTTCAAAAAAGGTGCCATCTTTCCCTCCAGGGTGGTTCTTCTGACCTAGATCTCTTAAGACAGCACAACGTACAAGCTGAGAGTAAACAGAAGTCTAACACACACAAGAATACAGTAATTCAAGCAAACGATAGGTAACATACTGCAACAAATCTTGCAAAAAGCTATTAAAAAAGCAAATTAAAATTATCTTTTAAAAGGCAAGTTTGTTTGCTTTTGGTTAAAATTCTTTGTTAAAAGACAACAGCAGGACCAATGAAAATTAATTTCCTGTAAATAACTGTCCAAGTTTGTTTTAGCTAAGCAGTGAGATCGGCACCATCTCCTCCATGATTCCCTTCACCTCTTCCCCACTTCATCAAACATCCCAAACTGAGTATGAAGTGTCACAAATACCTGAATGTCAGCAGCCCAAATAAAGCTCGTAGCAGTGGGGAGAAGAGAGCAGACTCAAATGCTATTTTCCTCTACATGCACTTGCTAATAGATTCAGAAAAACCTCTGCAGATCGAAATCTTTTTAGACAAATCTGGATGAACTTGGCAGCTAAACTGCAAAACTAACATTTCTGTATAGAAAACAATGGTTGCAACAGCAAAGTCTACACATACAACTAATAAACTCCAGTGGCACAAACTTACATATTCCTTTCAAAATCAAAAATAGAGCCATAACATATTTACAGTGCCAAGGTGGCTGATAGAGAGGAAAACACAAAGAAACAGATTAATTTTACCCTAAGAACCAATTACAGCCTAATTGCACCAAGATAAGTTTCAAGCAAAATACATAAAACTGAGAGTTATGCAACATTACACATGAGACAGCTAACCATGATGAGAACAAAGACCCAGTCTACAATTATCTGTCATCAAACGCTGTTGGACAGTGTTTCCTAAATACCTTTTAATGAAAAAAGTCTTCAAAGAAAAAATCGTTAATAAGAAGAACAAAGAAGCAAGATGTCAGTTTGCAAAGTTAAAATGCTCAAAAGAAATGGTAGAACCATGATTGCTACTGAAACTCTTTCTTAATAGAGTGCTGTTTTCACTTGCCTATGTACACTCCACTACCTTGGATTTCCTCAAAAGGAGTCGCCTGGAACCAGACTGGCTGTCCACATACAGAGAGAAAATTAAATCAAATTCTTAAGGATGCCAAAGCATATATAGTGACTGATAAGAGAAGGAATAGAAATTTGCCTCTCTGCCAAAATCACCCACAGTTCAAAGTTAAAATAAATTCCCAGCACACAAATAAAAACTACTGCAAAAACCTAATGTGCATTTCGGCAGCAATTTCAGAGTGCATCAGGAAAGAGGGGATGGCGATCTGTCTAGCTGTCATGTAACGGTCACACTGTCCTACCATATCAGAGGTGGCACGATGACTTCAGTAGCAGAACTACATGAAAGAAAGGAAACAAGATACTGCAAACAGCAGTTCCCCACTATGAAGTAGAAAAAAAATCTGTATAAAGCAAAAGGTAAAGCAATAAAAACCAACACAAAAGGAGATAAGTGAAAATACATAGATAACATCAGTGATGCATTGAAGGATCTACTGAAATAGGTGACAGCAAGATGTTATATCAACTCAACGCAGTTCTAACAGGCAAGTTTACATCAGCCAGAGGGACCTGTTAAGGATGAACAGCAAAGCCAACAAGAAGAAAAAGGAAGAGAGCTCAATAGGTAGCACAGTTTCTGAGATGTTAAGGAGACAAAGCCCTACAGGAATTGTTAGCCTTGACAAAAAGATTAAAACACCCAGAATGAATGTTCTAACTTCTCACAAACAAACAAGACACAGCAAAAAGTAAGAGAAAATCTTGCAGGGTACTCCTTCAAAGCTTGACAGAAGAGCATTGACAAACATCACCAAACACTTCAAAGTACAAGAGCAGAGGCATCTCCAGAAAAACTGTATTCATAGTTAAGCATGAAATAATTTTGACCCAAGCAACTGCAGTAACTGCGAAGGTGTAATGCTTCTCAGACCCCAATGAAGGAGACTAGTTCCACATATAACCACCCCAGGCTGTGCGTGATCCTATGAAAGAGAAGAAAATAAAATGAGGAACACCCCTCACCCTAAGCCAGCCCTGAAAGTCACCTGAAGCATGCCTCCTTAATCTCTCAAAGACTTCTCCTGACCAGTACAACAGTGCTGAACTGCTTAATAGCTTGAAATTACATAGGTAGGCTCTAATCCATCACGTACGCACTAATTCAAGGGTCTATGAACTGCAAAAGCCTTCTCAGGGAGCAATCATTTGAAAGTCTGTTTCCCTCTCCCATTTTTTTTTCTAAACTAAGTGGTATTTTCTTTTTAGAGGCTCACAGGGACTAGGACTAACATACTTTGCAAGCTGGGGCTGTGTCAACATGAAAGGCTGTTAACCACTGATGATACAATGCTTATAACACACCCAAATATCATCAGGAATGAAAGGACTGCAACAGATAGGTACCATGAATTTCTAAGAAAGTATCTCCTTTTTTCCACTTGAATGCAATTATTGCAGCTTTAGTGAAAGAAATAGCAAACAGTTAAATAGAATCTAGACATAAATAAATGGTTTTAAACAAGTATGCACTCACTTTTTCCTTCAGGCACTGCTACTAATTTATTTTTAGAGGAGACCTGAAGGATACAACAATCTAAGCACATGTGGTTTCAAAGAAGAAAAGAAAATACAGATTACAACACCTAAACCAACATGCACAGAAAGAGCCCAAGACTGTCCAGTTCCTCAAGAAAAGCGTGTGCAATTAAACAATGTAGTTATCAAAAGGAAAGCTAAGAAACAGTTTTTCAAAGCAACATAGTACAAGAAGGGACTCAATTTATACGCATGTCAGCAGGCATGTCAAAACACAACTGAAGTCACAAGTTGATAAAGCAGCTGCTGTGGCACCAGATCTAACAGGCATGGGATATCAAGAAGTCTAGTTTCAGGTTGTAAAGTATAAATTCTAGTCTCAATGTTTCTGTTCCAACATCTGTAAGATGGTGCCAAATCTGCCAAAATCCATACCAACCTCCCAGTGGCTTTGAATGCAAATGCACCAGGTAAATCCTGTATGTTAATAGCATCTGAAATTCATTATGAAGTCTGATAATCACCCAAGCCACCTGTAAAAACACTGCGCATCTCCCACTGCCAAGGATGGATGCAATCTCAACACAGGAAGGAGAACTAAAGCATCCTCCACATCTCCAAGCTGGGTATTACCGCTGCCAGGTCCCTGGGCAGCTATGTCACAGCACTGCAGAGGGGGAAGACAACAGCGTGATACATGTCCTCTCAGCTACTGAGCAGTGCCACAGTCACATTACTTAGCTTTGGAGAAGTCAGAGTTTGGACTTTAGGTTGCCAGTAACACAATACCTGAAGGAGCAAGGCCTAACAGCTGTTCTAGCCCCACTTTCTTACATGAAAAGGTGTATCAATTGCAGGAATGTCACTGTACCGCTGAGAGAAAATACAGGAGCGTGCAAAGGCTTCCTTTTAACACTACACAGGGAAAACTGAAGGGGTTTAAATTGAAGATATGAAAATCTCAGTAACAGCAATGAGTGAGTTGCCAAGTGCTGAAGGATGTCTAATGAAACAGGAAAAATATATATATTCAGATAATATCATGATATTCTACAGCAGTGTTCAACACAGCCCTTACTCTACTTTTTCTAAGGTCAGATGGAATTTATCTTTTCTTCATTAGAACCAGAGCTTGATGATTACCTGTGCTTCAGAAAACTCTACCTTACAAAAAGATAAAACAGACACCGTTCACACTGTGAAGATAACAAAATTCAAATGCAAGAGAAGGTGTCAAAAATTTCAAAATACTTAAGGCTGCAGGGCTAACATTCATTCAACTCTTATTAACTTAAACCTTGGTTAATAAATCCCAGGTTATTTCTTAGTATACCCGCATCCAAAGAAACAGGATCAGGTTTTCACTTTAGTCATGAAGGATACAAACACAAAATGTGCATCTTCTGGTGTGATTAGCAACAAAGACTAAGCACAGACAACAAAGGTTTCAGCCTTTAGTTACTAGATCTATCATCTTATTTCTTAGGCTGAGCTATAATTAACTTTTAGTCAGCCATCTGAAGCATGAGAATAGCTGGATTCACTTTCTGTGAGGCCAGTCTCACCTTTATAGACCTCTATAAAGACTCTCAGAATTTTCAAAGAGGATTTATCAGACTGAAAGTGAAACCACATTTATGGATCCTCAGAAGAATTTTAAATCAACCTACATGTACATATAATGTATCATGCACAGCCCTGTATAGCTTAATACTTTCTACATAACAGGGTCTCTAAATACACCATGCTAATTTGATTGCCGAGTCCATCTAACTGGTAAACAAAACATAAGAGGTACACTTTGCACACTTCATTAAATTTTGAAGGCTTGTATATTGTCCGAAAGAGAAGCAATCCTTAGAGTGATTGAGTACGATGCCTAGGGGTGAGGGTTCCATCACCACAGGACATGAAAATGAAGCCTGTAGAGCAGTGCGGGATGTGCCCTCCAGTCTTACTATTTCTTAATGTACCTTCTTAATTAAAGCTTTACCATGTCATTTTTCCTGCTTCATGCCGAACAGGAGTACACCTGCATCGCTGTTCTTGCCTGTAGCTGTCTCAGAGGCACATTATGAAAGTGGCATAGTGAAATGGTCGTGACACTAACACTGTTTTTGATGGTCCTCTGAAGGCCTACTTGCAGCAGGAACATAAAATAAGTTCTATGACAGTACAGGAGGAAAATATAAAGCAGAAAGATGGAGGAGGTCTGAACAGATTCCTCTAGTTTCCCCTCTACTGTGCAGGGCACAGCGAAGTATCATGCCCACGCTGATTAGTGACCAAGAAATTTATAACAAGTAGAAAAGTTCCCCCTAGCACCATTCTTTCTGGTCCCACTGCAAAGCACCAAACGCTAGCATGGTTGTCTATCATAGCCATATCGTAGTCCCACGGTAAGTTTAAATCCCTGTGACACTGAGAACTGTCACTATACTTCCCAGTTTATAACACTAGTTATTCTTTGCCGCAGACAGTACAACCCCTGTATTTTTCAGTTCTGTTAAGACTTGGCTCCTATTTTTTTAATTTCTCATCAAAACACAGTTGGAAAGCCAAATATTTACCTTCTAAAGAGACTTAGTAGGCCATAATCTGAACATTTGTTAAGATGTTACTTTTTTTTTTTAATAAATACTTAGAAATTTTCAAAATCTACCTTCTATCTTTCTAAATCCACTGAAATCTATCAAATTCTACTTCTGGTAATACTGCTATATACAAATACATATAGTTACTTCAAGAAAATAAGCCCAGCTATTTGCTGCCAGAACAAATACTGTTCTCTGACATTAATTCGTGTGCGGCAAGTACAATGCGAAAACAAAGGTATGACTACAGACTGGATTCTGTATCACATGCTAGCCTGCAAGAACTGGTATTTTGTAACATTCACTTTCAACTCTATTTTCAGCAGTACTACGGTGAGAAAAATCTTTCTTTTTGTAGAAATAAAAGCACCTGGGAGAAGCTAACACAGAATCACTACTTTTCAATTAACCTAACTGTCCGGCTTTTGCGTCTCAGGTGCAGTTACCTTCTCTGCCAAAGCCCACATGTATCAGTGCATTTTCACAAAGGCCATACCAAGCCTCATTTGTAAGCGCTGCGACAGAGAAAAGCAAGCCAAAAAAGCCCCAACCTGGACAAATAGAAATGTACATAAAAATGAAACTCTACATAAATACTCATTTTCGTTCTTTCAAGAACAGATTTTCTACTTGACTGAAGACAAGCATTAGACAATTTAACAGGATTTCTGTGCATTCACAGAATGTTAAGAAGCTGTAAAACAAAAATTTGAACCCTTTTAAATTCTGTGATTATGAACTCCTTAACCTTGGCCTACCTCCAGATGAAATTAACTCATCTTCCATATTTCAGGTCTAACTGGGATTCAAGTCTAAAACCAAATGATTGCATAAGATTCCCATTCTCTCTGGAAAGTTGTCAAGATTTCCATATAGTTAGATCTGAAACTCAGCCCTGAATTGGCACTGAGACTGGAGTCAAGTCCAAATTTTATCAGCATCTAACCTCTCCTTTCTTAGGTTTCAATACCTTTGCAAATGCAAAATGAATGTATCAACTCATTTCTCTCTTTAAGGATCACACAGCACATATAAAGCCCCAGAAATCTACCTGTAAGTTAATTCTCAATTTTATAATCTTATTTAAGGCTATAATATGGTGAAGAAAAGCTTCCAACAGATTAAAAAAAAATACATCTGCAACTGGAATTCAAGCCTCCACTCTAACAAATATACTCAGGGAAGCACTTTTGCATATGCATAAAATAATTTCACCCCATTATAATCTCTGCATGTTTGTTGCATGAAGCAATGTAAAGTCTATTCACTATTTACTTTTGCTGTATAGTGTTATACTTTTTTTCTTTTTTTTTTTTTTTTTAAACTATTATATGAAACCTGTTAGATTCCTGGAGAATTCTACAGAAGCATTGTCATAGCCATCACAAACAATGAAGTTATAATTAAGCTGTGATTTCAAAAGTGTATTATGCTGTCCCTAACAAATTCTCATTGCCAAACACTAGCTATCTATTCTGACTTATTAGCTCACAATGTTTCACATGGATTCCTTTTTTTTTTTTTAATTTTAATTATGTTGCACTGGCAATAGGAACAGTTGACACTTGCCTAAATCAGAGAGTTTCTACTAAGGAAACTAAGTAACCCTGTAGTGAGACATTCCAAATGGCAAATGACAGCTACATAAACACACATATGGCAAAGTAACATCAAATGGCCACTTGGAAATAAATCTAAGATGTTCTTCTCTCACAGGATTTTAAGTACCTCTCATATCTAAGGAATTTCCTGTGTGGCATACTAACCAAATACACCCACTCTGGCCTCAGAGAAATACTGTGATTCATTTAATATGTCGAATAGACAGTCCTTATTTTTTTTCCTTTGCAGGGGATATCAAATATCCACAGTGATAACCAGGGAGTCAGTAGAATAAAAAGAAACAGTACCAGGCATCTCAAATTATCAAACAGACGGAAAATAGACAAATGTGTAAAAGCAGTTTTATAGTCAAATATTAGAAAGAGAATATTAGAAATACAACCAAAGGTGGCTGACATAAATTCTGTTAAAAGTTAAGTTGAAACATAACTTACTGGTAAAGTTCCCGGTAAAGAGGCATCAAAGAAAGATACCAAAGAGTTAGGAGGTGCTGCAAACTGCACTTGGGAACCAGAGAAAAGTTTTGAGTTGGAGCTGATCTGTGCATGAATTTCCAGACCCACAACTGGTACCCAAGGAGCAAGGCTGAAAAAGAAAGAGAAGAGAAATGTAGTTAAATATCGATGATGTTATCTACACATAACTATCTATGATTCTATGTTAAAAAAACATAAACATCTAAAAATACAAGAATTAAAACCTCTTCATTTAGTTATTTGACAAAAACTAAATTGCAATTGTAAAAATTTGCAAACAGTACTGCAAATCCATCTACGGTGACGGCAAAGGTTGTGCTGCAATGCCGAAGAAAAGGTACTAACTCAATATATAAAGCCAGGACTGTATGGCAAAGGGTCTTGACTATATGCTGGAGAGAATGCTGTAAGAAAGAAAACGTAATGGTCTGAAACTTAACTTTGCCTTAGATGAGAAATCTTACAGAAATTAATGAGGCAAACTTGCATGCTGAATGAACCCTAATTTGGTACCCCATGAAAATCACAAAATCATCATAAATATCAATTACTTCTCATGTAGTTTGATAAATCTCCAGCAGACAGGTGGCATAATAAATTATGTATTCTTTGTCAGACAGTCACTTGCATGCTGGGAAAGGTGGCTCTCCAGAGCAGTGCTAGTAGCATATTAGCATAAACATTAGTAATGTGGTAATAGAGAAATCACAATTTCAACTAGAGAGCTGCTGCTCTCTGAACATACTCCATAGCATAAAGCTTCTCTATATCATGTGAAAAGTAATTGCAATTCTCACATCCATAACCTTTATATGGACAAGGGAAAAGGGTCACCTTTACAGTATGAATTGCTTGACAGTTTCTGTAAGTAATTATCTGGCCTTGTACAAATGAAGTGGCACAAATAACACTTCAGTGATGAAATCACATTTCTGTGGCAAGAGACTTCAGCAATATAAGTACCCAGATAGCTATAGCAGATAAGCGAGCTACGGAAAAACATTAAACAAATATATCAAGGATAGTGTTCCTTCCAAAGGTGAACATAACACACTGCCAAGATTTTAGTTCGCTGTCTGCCCTCCAACAGCCGAGGACATCCCTACAAACACAAACTTAGAGATGCAGATACCACTCGTACTGCTGCTTTAGGAAGAAGAGCATTGTCCTAACGGATCAAGGTTCAGATGTTTAAAGCATCCAATACATTTTTTTCTGTACTGAAACGTTTTCTTCGGTGTTTTCCTCTACTCATAGAAAATATCTCATTTTGGGAAGGCGAGCTGCCTTGGGACCCCTACCACGGGCACGCCAGGCTCTCTCTTTGCCCGTGCGCTAACCACAACCGTGTTCCTGTGGCAGCCCGTGTGTCCCAGCCCGCTCGGGAGGTGCTGTCGCTGCCTCACCGCCCTGACAGGAGGCTGCTGAGGCCGCCCGCGCCCCGAGCCCGGCCCCACGCCGTACCCGCTCTTCCCCGCCGGCACCGCCCCACCTCCGGCGTTACGGGCGACGACCCGCGGGGGGCGGCGGGCTGGGAGAGGGACAGCAACAGGGACAAGGGCAGCGATGGGGACAGGGACGGGGAGGGGTCCCCCCAGGCCGCGCCGCCACGCCCGGCGCCAACCCCCGCCACAGCCCAGCGCCGCCGCCGCCATTTTGCCTCGCCCACAGCTCGGAGCCTTCCCCGCAGCGCCCCCTGGGAGATGTAGTCCGGAGAGCGCGGTGGCTGCGCGGAGTGGTGGGCGGGGGGACTACAACTCCCGGCAGGCCCCGCGCCTCGGCTCCGCCTGAGGGGGCGGTAATGGCGGGCGGCGGCCTCGGCGAGGCGAGGCGCTGTGAGGTGTGGCAGCCCTCGGGGAGCGGTGCCACAGCACGGCTGGGGACCGGCAGCCTCACGTTCCGCACCCCTACACTGACACACTGATTTTTTTAAAAAAAGATGCGTTATAGTTGGTGTTTCTCAGATCTTTGGCGTCAAACATCAGCTGCCTCGTTTTCTGTCAGCAATCTGGTGCCCTTCAGTGGCAACCCTGGGCCTCAGCTGTGTGCCTGGAGCACTGAGGGACAGTCCCAGGAGGGCCCCACAGTGTTATTGATGTACAAATACACGGTAACAAGGATCAGTGCCCAGAGAATAGGCAAGTATCTTGGACACTGTTTATGCAGCTACATCAAACAGACAACAGAATTAACAACCTTCTGTCCTAAACCACAGGCCTGGGGAGCTTAAATGGGAATGTACATTAGCTGCTGCCTCTGTCATCTTTGCTCTATGTCAGATACTGCCAATAGAAGCTAATCGGTCACAAAAGTGTGAGTAAGACTGATTCCTTCCAGCAGAGGACAGTGGTGCACATAAGCACTTGACAGCGTCTTACTGCCTTTATGCCCTTTACTCTCAAATGTGGGATGATGAAGGGTTTAAAATAATGTGGAAGATAATTCATTCAACTAAGAATGCTGTAAAATATTTGTTCTATATTGCCAATTCTCTAATATATTTATATTTTAAGTGAGTTAAATTAGCAGTTCTTCTATAAGAAGAACCAGTTGAGAAAAACCATCAGCAGACACCAATCCACAGTTATTTGCACCATCTAGTTTAGGGATATCACTTTGTTCTTTTTCTTTCCTTGAAGAAAGTTCCTTCTGCTGTACTCAAAGTGTGACCAAGGCAAAATTCCTTTGCAGTAAAGAAGAACTGGCCACAGGTGGTCTTGGATGCTTTGTGAAGAATGGAAGAACCCTGGTGTGTCCTGTTTCCTCCTCTCCTGTCATGGAGTTCCCTGCATATGACATACCCTAATATAATGCCTGTATAGCAGTGTAAACCAATGGAACGGGTAAGATTTCTTGATAATTTTGATATGAGGAAAACCCTGACTTTTTTTTTCTACATAGCCCTATGCAATGTAATGTGGAAACTATTTAATCTTGAAACTTTAGTATATTATTGTTATTTCTGTAACAGATTCATTCATTTACCAATTTTATTCGATGAGCACTGTATTTTATTATTATTTGATACTTTGAAGGGATTGGCAGATTGTTTCAACCTAGCTTTGAGGATGGGTTCCGAGTTTAAAATGTTTACTGGTGTAAAAATTGTAAGTTTGGGGTTATTTTACTTTCTTTTAAGCCTGTTATCCTGCAGTTTTCATAATAATCATATAATCATATTTTCATAATAGTAATATAGAAGCTTTCATGAATAATCACTAAGAAGTTAAAACCTTATGAATATTAAAATCATGTTACTTAAAGTCTTACTCTGCCTTGGTTGCACAGACTTCTGCCCTTTGTGCATATTATTTAAAAAGCAATGGAAGGTACAGAGGGGTTGAAATCTCCTTTCTACATCCAAAACTATTCCCCTGGAACTTTTAGCTATATGGGTGTTGTCTTACATAGAGAGGAAGATTGGAAAGTGTCATTGTTTATGATTTAAATTGCCTCTATGCTATTTTAATACCCTTTCTAGAAAAAATCCTATTACAAAACCTTCTTTCTTTGAGGCCTCATGCCAGTGACCAAGAAGATAATAAATGAAAGCTCACATATCCATATACAGGAAGCTGATCAATCACAGACAAGCAGGGAATAATTGCCTTTCCCAGCAGCTTACTCAGAGTTAGGAAAGGCTACAGATTTGTTCTTTATGTACATTGCACAGCAGCCTCTACTTTGCAGTGTGTTTATAGATCATGCTGTGGCTTGGAATAGGAAAATGTCTTCAGCACTGCATAAAGATTGGTATGATGATAGTTCAGTACTGACTATGCAGACTTGTGTCTTAGAAGAGGGTACATCCAGGGGACACTTTGCTCTGACTCTGATTTTCTTACTACCTTAGGAATTTAACCAATGTCTGAGAGGAAATTGTAATTTTTTAGAGGACAAAAGCCCAACAGCTTATTGTTTAAGCCATAAACATGTGATCTGTCCTGCTTATTTGAAAGAAGATCCTTCTGAATTTCAGTTTATAGGGTCTGAACTCTAAATACTGTTTTCTTGCAAGCCACGTTTATTATGCGTGCTTAGTCTTTTTGCAGGTTGTAGTATCTCCTTTTGGAATATCAGGGAATGGGGTATTTGTTAGATACTTCACAGGCTGTCTGCAGTGTCTTATTTCAGCATATGAAATCAGGAACAAGCAGGAACCCCAGTTAGATTTTGAAGTAGATGGTGTGCCTTTTTGCAGAGTAGAGCTGTAGCCTTATCAAATACGCAGATGTTGTTCAACAGAGAACAGTGATGAAGAAAGTTGTTAAGTTTAGAAACAAACTGTGGGAAAGGATGTTTTCAAACTTTTAGGCCCCTAATGTTATCTGCGTACTTTGAAAACCTTTCATTCATTCTACAGATATAAAGAGAGAAACTTTCTTCTTTTTCTGCAACTTTTAACTAATAAGGGCAATGTTTTTCCACTAGGACCATTGGTTCAGTTTGTCAATCTACCAATAGTGAGAAATGGTAAAAACAAACAAACAAACCTCACCTTGCAGGTGGGAAAAGGGTATTTCTCTTGAACACAAGAGACAGTATTTAAGGAGCTAATATGGCTTGCTCATATGATCTGCTGACCATGTACATGTATGCATGCATTACATGATAGATAGGGTGATACAAGGGGCCTTGTATCAAAGTATGTTAGTGTAAGAAATAGTATCAATTCTTTATTGACAAACAGGTAATACCATTGTATTTCATAAAAAGTATTATTACTTGGAATTTAGGGCCAGATGTAGCTAGAAGAAAAGTCACAATAAATATTTACACATTTCTGTTATACAGTAACAGAAGTTAGAAGTAACACACAGATACTAACAGTTACATAGAAGGTGAATTCATTGTTCCTCAGAGGCTGTAGCAGGATAAAAACTGTATTTTTGCTTCAGTGAGGAGAACCTCTTATACTATGGCTCTCCTCTACTAATTTTCACATGGTTTGTCTTGCCTGGCAGTGCTGCAGTGAGCAAGTGGCTGCACCTGTGGTTTGAATCAGGTGTTGGCAATCTGGTAACTAGTGCCTTGGTGCACTGTATGGCTGTTTGGTTCAGGGCACCAAATTGGAAGCACAGTGGCTGCTGAGCTTATTGTGGCTGGGGAGTTTTGCAATGCATTCTCCAAAGGCAGTATTTGTTTGAGAGGCTTCAGTGCTACTGATCATCTTGTGGTGAGTACTACTGCTAATCCTGCTTTCTAATCAAGTTGTTTTGACAATGTGAAATTCAGTTATTGCGTGTGTTATGCTTTTTTTTTTTTTTTTTTTTTTCCCCAGTATGTTTTTACCATATTGGTGTTGATTTTCAGCAAAGTTATTAAAGCTTCATTATGAGCCTATGGTACTTCTGATATGGTTTCCAGTGCTCAGGGATTAATTTCATCTGGGTGGAAATATGTATAATTTACTTCAAGGGTGATCACTCCTTTTGGTTTGGACACACTATAAAATACAATGTTTTCCAAGCGTTTAAGTTGTAATACAGTAGTTATATTAAGCTTATATTTAGATACAATTCAGTCTGTAGGGAACATGTTTTGCTGCTGGTAGTGCCTTGTTGTGTATCTTTTTTAATAGTATGTTTTTCAAGTAATGGGAACGGTATTTGGAAAGAACAGAGTCTAGCGTAAAGAGTCCAAGTTAGAAAAAAGTTCATAAAGTTACCACGTGGCTCTCATGCATATATTGCCTGAGGGAGCACAGGGAAGAAAATGATTGGTAAGGTTTCAGTTGATCTTCAGTTGACTTGTATGTTCTTTAATTGTATTGGCACCAATGTGGAAGTCCTTGAAAAATGTCTTCCGAGGCTGTGTATTTGCTTTAGTCTTGTTCTTTAGTGCATGCTTTCTTTCTCTTCCATTTAGAAGTGAAACTAACTTAACCCTGTTTGTGTTTTCTTTTTTTTTTGTGTGTGTGTATTCTGATTTTTTTTCCCCCCTGTGTGCATTTTCCAATGAAATTTCAAGGAACTATTATGCCTGAGGCCTGTTATTTCCTAAATTAAGAGCAACAACTCTTGTTTCAGACTATCTGTGACTTTAAATGTAAGGTCAGAGATATAATATTTCAGTAGCATATGGTTTCACATAACCAGTAGTAGACCAAGAACTTTTTCCCTTAACCCCAGGATAAGGGAAGGAATTAAATACTGTTGTACAAAGCACAAGACTAAATCCTAATTGCTGCTTCTGAAGGTAGCATGATGTAGTCTTGCAGCTTGTCAGAAGTATTTAGTTTTAGACGAAGTATACCTTCCAAAATGCACTTGAGATATAGATTGTCTGTTCTGGTATCCTTTTAAATTATTTACGGCTTCAATTTCATGGACTCATTTATAAGATTCCAGCTGACAGCCCCACCCCAGGAAAAAATAGACATGAAGATCTATGTTAAGTTTGCTAAAGAGTAAAAATTTTAGTTGAACAGTCAAATCAGGAATATGTATCTAAGTGTTTTCACTGACTAAGAGAAGGCATTAATGATCAACAAAACCTTCAATTACTAGTGACTTTTTCTATCATGAAAAAAAGTGAAGGAACTGTTCGAAAGAGTTGTCAGGCAACATAATGCTTGAAGTAAGCCAATTATAATAATGACATTAGTCTAAAATTAATTTTTTAATCAAAACCAGTTGAAAGGTAGTCTCAATTGTTGAATCCTGTTAAGGCTCTGTTTTTAGAGAGGGATTTTATTTAAAATGTGGGATTATTTATAAGTTGAATATATTTTAGAATAAAATTATATTCTACAGCCTTAGCACAGTGCTTTGAGTGACTGCCTTTGGTGTTGTTAGTGGTAAGAACTGCTTTTATTGTGTGAAGCAATAAGGATGTGAATTAAAACTGTTTTCCAGATAGAACTTTGATTAATTTCTTCTGTGTTTTTAGTGCAGTACTTTGCATGAAGGGAAAAGAGGGAAAATACTGCAGGTAGATGCTTAAAAGCTTTGAATAAAGTTCCATGTCTTCACGTGAGGCAGCCCTTGGCTCATCTTGTTTCCATGCAATAACACAGACAAGTTTTGCTTGTTTAGAGTTGATTTTCAAGGAGTGGTTTATTCACTTATTTTCAAGATGTTCTATATTCCTACACCTTGCCTTCAGCTGTTTACGGCTATGTGTTGTCATGCATCACCCAAGTGGGCTCAAAGAACCCAGGCTGAAAGCCCTCATCCTGCAAGACAAAATGTCTTTACACTCCAACGTAAATAAATTTTTCCTTCTATGGTTGCGTTGTTGCCATGAGTTCTACACAAACCCTGTAGCATTTGAAACAATCACATTTATCTTCTGCTTTCTTGGTAAGTGACAAGGATGTTGATTACTTTTCATCATTATTTTTTCCATCTGTACTGTATTTAAGCTATACCTTTGTGCTCGATAACTTTTCTGATACCGAAATAGAAAAATGTAAGCGTTTCTTCTTCTCATGAGTGAAAAGCGAATGCCAGGGTCCTTCCTTGAAATTATTCATCCATTTCACTATTTGAATAATATTTATCCCTGTACAAACTTCCAGTGTTCCATACTGAAGTGATGAGTGAAACTGAGAAGAAATGAAGTACCACTACGCAGCAGATTAAGTGGAGAGACATCCCCCAGCCCAACCTTTTTTTTTTTTTTCCATCTTCTATTCCCAAGACTCAAAGGCTGATTGCTTATTAATCCAGGTCATGATTTCTTCATGGACCTGGTACAGATAGTCTTATTCACAGGCACTAATTGAGAGCTTGCAATCAGTGTCACATTGTGACGACACAGAGAAATGAGTCTCTTTGGGTACAAAAGAGGCCAGAACACACAGGAGCAGCTCAAACTTGCTTCCCATTCTGTTACTTGTATATCTAGTGTCCTAACAGAAAGGACTGCCACCAAAGTTATATCAAATATTTAGTCCTGTGTTGTTTGTTCTGTCCCTGGGGCACCATCAGTTCCTGCTGACTGGTTTGAACCGCTGCCCACCAGTGCCAGATCTATTTCACACAGGCTGCAGGCTGATCAAAAGATGGGGACAATATTCTACCAGAATCTTTTTTTTTAATTTCATTTTGAACTAGGGACCTGGATGCCAGTGGGATAATTTGGCCTACAATGAATACTCTTGAGATAGTGTTTTATACGGATTGTGTTAAAGTGGGCCTGTCTTTCAGTTTATTCTTTAGAAATAGTATGAATAATTGTTCAGACTTGTGTCCAACAGCTGTATTAAAGCAATATATCTGTATAAAATATATGGGTAATAGAATGCTTCTTTTACTGTTGTTTTAAAGGTACGGTAAAGAATTAAGTGCTGCTGTTGTCATCTTCCCCCCAAGTAATCTCAGATTTGCCCTTAAACTTCCAATTACAGAAGTGAAATTCTCTCTGTAGAAACTTTTATTAACCTATCAGTCAGTAACTGCTGTGGGACTGAGGTGCTTTAGCTTCAGAAACTGATTAGTAAATTGCAGTCTGAAGCCAGAATGGAAGAGATGCTGTGTGCTTTGCACATATTGCAGCAATGGTTCATTAAGCTTTAATAAATTGGATAATCTTTAAAGTTTGTATTTCCTCCTTGCCTTGTCCAGTATAGCAGTGTGTGCAAGGAGTTCAGTACAAACCAGCAGCAGCGCAGTATAGCCCGACTGTGTCAGAAGGCCATTTCTATAGGCCTTGTTAAAACAAAACTCTAAGGGAATTCAGCAAGAGTTTACAATGAGTAAAGTGTTTGGGATTGATCCCAAAACTTCTGTGAAAGCAAACCCAGAAGAGTTCACATGTGTTAGACAATTGAGGTAATGTCTTTGCCTAAGGTACTTTAGAGACCAGCCTTTCTGGCTTCACCATGTGCCCTTCTTCTCAAAGTATTGGCATTTATAGGATGGTAGCATGGCTTTCTGTCTATAAAGTAGTCCGAAATAGTATTTCCTTTTTTCCTCCTTCCAGTGCTCGCAGCAGTGGCCTTAGCAGCTGTAATAGCATGTGCATGCATTGCTGGCTTTTGTTCTAACGATACCTTTGATCTCTTCTTTTTCTGCTACTGTACACATTAAAGCAACGCAAGTGATTCCATCAGGGCAGTAGCACTGTGAGGAGAAGTGATATTCCGTGTCACTAGACAATTAATGTGTTGTGTTGAATGTACAGGAGGAGGCCAGGAGTGCAGTAGTAACCATGTATTGGAAGGCTATGTGATGTATCTGGCCTCAGCAGCACACTTTGGATTGCTGCTTCCTCTGCTACTGAGGTGGAGATTCAGTGAGATACATGTTGTATATTCAAACTGACTTTTCCATGGATGAAAGAAATGCACATATGTATCAAGAGATATTCTTTTTCCATTTATGATCTTCAATCTCATGGTACTAGACAGGAAGTGTCTAATTTGGGGAGCAGTTTATTACCACTATATGAGTCATGCAAAATTTACTGCTCCTTCTAGGTCCCAGGGAGGAGAGATTTAACCTCTTCTTGGAATCTGCATCCCCAAAGCATGGCTCTTGTCTTCTTACCATGTTCTGAAATACCCAATTAAACATTAACTGGGGAAAAAATATTTTGTTTTAATTTGTCAATTTGTTCATGTGTTGTTTTTTGATGCCAATCTTCATTGATTGCCAGCCACAAAGGACAGGAGCAGCACAACAAGATGTGCTCTGAGATATGCAGGGCTGGACATACTATTTATGTACATTGTGCTAGATAATGCAAAGTACCGTATTCCCTCGATGTAAAGGGGGTAATCTGCCTTCCATGGTAGTTACCATGTGAATTCTGATGTCTTGTAATTACAGCCTTGCTTCCCTAGTTTGTGATCATATTTACTTGATCTTTCTCAATCACTGAATGTTTCCAGGTTTTAATAGTTGCTTGCTTCCTTTGTATAAAATAGGAAATGGATTTTTAAATTAAACAAAGCCATATGTTTAGTCAGGAAGATTTTACTCTAACTTGAGAAGGAAAAAGGAGAAAACTTTATTGGGAAAATACAGGCAGTGTATCTGCTAACCTCTTCTGGACTGAACAAAAAATGAATTTTTGTTTCTTTGTCCAAAATGTACTTCAGAGATCTGAAAATGCATGATAGTATCATAGTAAGTAAACAGAACATTGCAAAAGTATCTTCAAAGGCCAAGGAATAGCTTAAATACAGTTGGAAATTGTGGTTGATATAAAACATTTCCAGTTGGATCTTGTATAGAGTAATTACTTTTGACAAGTTAATTTTGCAAGTGTCCAATTAAGCTATTCATTCATTGCTTCTCTTCACAAAGAGGCTGTATTCACTTAGATGTGAATTTCTACTGTGCACCCAAGAACTGATCCAAATCCATGCAATATGAATTCGTTTAAAGGGCAGCTCTTCATTTTGAGAGTTTGAGAACCCAACTCCAGATCACAAGACTGGCTTAAATCAGGATGGCCATGGTGTTTTTTTGTGTGTTGTGTGGGTTTTTTTGTGGGTTCATTTTTAGTAGCAGTAAGTGCTAATTTCTTAATTGCTTGGCTTCTATTCAGTCTTTTTGAAGCCATTGAGAGTCATATTCTCATTTTTTTCTTTAAATTCACTTTAATTAACAATACGAAATCAAATTTTAGGGGTTTGCTTTCTCATGAAGTCCCCAGACTCCCAAAGCTGTGACTTTAAATGGAATGTCAAATACCAAAATGTGTGGTAGAATTAGAAAAGACAGAACTACTAACTTTGAAGAAATGTTAAAGTAAATAATTATGGAGTGTCCTATCTTAGAGACTGCAGGATGGCACCTGGTATTTTCAGTTGATAATGGAAATTGTTGATTCACTGCTGTTGATGGAAGTGGAAATAAACCAAGACAAGAGCATGCTGTGATTATTCAAAAGGTTCAAGGCTACCTGTAACCTGCCACAATCAATCAGGTGGTTGGTTTTTAGGAGGGAACTAATTATATGCATTAAAGATAGACTTTGGCCTCTAGAAGCTTTAAAAAAAATAAATATAAATTAAGTATCCAGTGCTTATCCTCTGAGTGAGCAGTGCAGGATTAGGGAACTGCCATGCAATTAATCAAGCTAGTGATTATACCAGGCTGAAAACTCAGGGGACCAAATTTATTAGGCCCCAGGCAGGTAATTTACATGATCTGCCCTGGTATTAGTGAGGTGAATTCAACAAGATGTATGATAGTGCTGGTAGTTAGTGCTTCCCCTTAGTCATCTGTCCTGTTTTTTCACTTGCACGGAAAGGTCTCTAGTGGTAATGGACCAGGCCAAAGCATAACTGAACCTTTATGGTTCCTTGCTGCTGACACAGAAGTTTGTAGGTTGCTGTTCCAAATGCCTGTGAGGGGGAGAAAAGCACGGACATGGCAGCAAACCTGGACCAATGTTTCTGGACTTTTTATTTCTTGCATTACTACCTTGAGAGAGACCCTGAGTGCCACCCTCTCACTTCCCACTCAATGTGTGTGTGTGCTCACAGACTGGGTACCTACATGGCTGTTTACAGTCGAGACTTCAGTACTTGAATTCTCTAAATTCCTTTGTCTGTTTTGAAACTTAAGCTATAAATGGATCTCGGACAACAGGTTTCACACAGGGATCTAGATGTCGGGCTGTATCATCCCCCACACATAGTTGGGATTAATTCCATATCTGTTCTGCAACTCTCATGTTGACACCTGTTTGAAAGCAGAAAAGCCTGGCTTTCCCTGCATCGCATGAAGTCACTCAAGTGAGAGAAGGGGGCAGGCCAGGCCATAGGAGTGCATGTTGGGAAAGACAACTGGAAATTTTGAACATGTATTTGATTTCTAGGAGTGGCAGGGGAGTCCAGCAGCTTCATCACCAGTTTTGTCAGTGCCGCCGAGGAAGTGTGTAAGCAGCAGAGATTGTATTTCCCCAATTCTGTTAGCTCGCCTTTCTCAGAAGCTCTGCAGTCTGGAGGAGACTCTCTGTTATAACTTACTGAGTGGCTAAGGAGGCCACAAAAACCTCTCTAATGTAAGGCTTTTCTTGACTTCATGTTCATCACACAGAGTGCTATTTCAGTACCATTGACCTTGGCTTCCTAAACGTGGCTCACCTGATGTGATTTATCTATCCACTCAGTGAATAAATAATAATAATAATAAGAAAACTCAGTATTTGTATGCTGGGATATTTCTCTGAGATTAATTTTATAAAAGAGCTGAAAATCACTTTATATATTGGCTTTGGTATCCAACTCTGGGAATTATGTAGAGGATAACAGTAATATAAATCTTCCATCCAGATTGTACAGCATTGTTTCTACATTTTTTTTTTTTTTTCCTAGCACAGTTACAGTAGGTCTGGGTTCAAGTTCGTATTGTTCCCTCTTGCATCATGGCTTGCTTCTGTATATGAGAAAATAACTATAAAAAGCTCAGTGTCCAGGGTATGCCTCTGACCCCTGTTTTGGTGCAGATAATGTGATAACTCCTGACTCTTAATACAAACAAATACCAGTTTGGGTATAATTATCCTTAACTGAAGCAAGAAAGCTTCCCTAAGCTCCGTTCTGAGGACAGGAAAAAACAGCAACAAACTCCTTGTGGTCTGAATTTCAGTGACAATAGCATTCAGGATGCAGAATAAATGTATTTGGGGAGAGAGGTGCTACAAATGTTAGACCTTGAGGATTTTCCAGGTAGAAAAATAAATTCAGATAGTGCAGTCTTAAGCAGGCTGTGTCCAAGTTGGTGTGGGAGCTGAAGAGGTGGTGCAGTTTTTGACAGAATTATTAAAAGAAAGCTCAGTTTTAAAATAAAAATATTTTTTAAAAAAGCTCAATATTAAAAAAAAGTATTTGGTGTCCAACAGGTGTTGGCAATGAATGACCAGAAAATCTGGTGAAGTTCAACTTAAGTTACATCAAAACGTAATTTAAAACCAACCTGATGTTCTTTTAAGTCATATTAAAAATCAAACTGCTTTTCAACAGCCGTCTATGTCAGCGAAGTACAGGAGTGGCTGCATTTTCTGCCTGTAATTAGTGGTAGCTGAGAGAATTGTGGTGTGGATTTGGCACAGTGCTTATTGCCAATGTAACAACTCAGCTGTGTATCACATACTGGCGATTGCGTGTTTCTTTGCATGTCTAGATTCAAGCTCTGAAGCTTTCAGTTTCAGAGTTTATTCAAATATTTCTTAAGTATGTCATTAGGCGTTAATATACTCAGAGTGCTTCGTATCTTATATCACTGCACTAGTATTTCACTAATTAATCTTCATTTCATTAGTTATATGCATTAGTGTAGGCAAGCACTCCAGGCTGGATTCATTGTCCATGTAATATGTGGTACAATGATTTAAATACGGGAAAAAATGCTCTCTAGGGTATTTAAATGAGGCAGGAGCATAATTTACATATTAGGACAGATCAGGACTAGCCCAACAGTGGATGGTAACTAATTCAACTAGGTTGTAATGGGGGGAAAGGGCAAGTGGAGTCACAGGGGAATGTGATTTATTGAAATGTGTGTATACATGGGCCTTTCAGAAAATTCCTTAGGATGTCAAAAGTAAATGTTCTGCCTGTTCTTCCTCTAATCCATAAGAGGGAGGTGGCCTCTAAGTCTGACCCAGTCTAGATATGGTCCCCAAATGGACTAAACTAAGGGCAGACAACATTTGCTCTATCTACTGTTCTATCCACTCCTATACCAGAAGTAAACACCACCTCTTGTGCAGCAGAGAATGAGGCAGGTGTCTGTGCTTTGGTGTATTAGCACAAGCCACAGAAGAGTCTAAATGTGTTTGGATGTGCTGGACTGTGAGAAGAGCTGGCTGAGGCACCATCATGGTTTTGCTGTTCTGCCTGGGCTTCTACGTATGCTGCTTGTATAACTCGTTCCTGCAGTGGAACAAGCTATTTGCTTGCTCTTTGCCTTGGCATAGCTGTGCGAAACCGATGGCATGCTCATCCTTTGAATTCGGTGACTCTGAGATGTAAATTACTATTCCTTGTTCATATGTTGTCTAACTCTGTCCTTCACAAGAACAGATGAAGTTCCAGAGGCTAATAGCTGTGTCTGTGCCACACTGGGGAGTTTCTCAGTGGTGCAAATAGTCCGATAGGATTTCACCTTAATGAGGACTACTCAGTCATCAGGACACACAAATCTTAGAACATTAAACAAAGCAGTAAAAGCCTATTGCAAGATAATTTTTTTCCTAAATAATGTAAGTACTAACCTAACTATAATATTGATTAACTGATTGAGTTTGTCCTGTATAGTTGCATCAAATTTCATTACATTCATACCTACTGGAGCCTGTAGCCATCCTGGTGGTTGCTGGTTCTTCTTAAAGATAAATAACATAATGAAGTTAAGAGGTTAAACAATAGAGTGGTACAATAACTACTTTTATACAGATGAAAAGAGCCAGAGACCAGTGTGCAACGCTTCAAATAATCCTATTCTTTATTACTAATGTACTTGCCCCATTTGCTCTGTGCTTATTAATGGTGCTGTATTACCCATTAATAATGCTTTTCATTAGCTCCCTTTTATCACCTCCTCCTTCCGCAAATAAATATTGCAATTGTTACTAAATCATGTGTAAGGGATGAAGATAGTTAAACATTTCTGAAAAGACAAGTTATTTTAGCATGCTGTGATTAGCTGACAAGTGAACACAGACATATTATAAGCAGGCAGATATTACAGTGTTGTTGCATTGTCATTTTTGAACTTAATTTTCCTCATTTTGGTTCCTAAGCATAATTAGTATGTGCATGTATGTGTCAGGTGCAAGAAGATATATATGTCTGTCTAGAATTCACATAGCTTTTAAAAATTTTTGGAAGAGAGCAGGGAAGCACAAAAAGCTGTACAGCTTTGATGTATTGCTTCTCAGCTGCAGTAATGCTTAGCTTTGATTTAACAAGAAAATTCTCAAGAATTTACCAGCTCTCAGGAAATCTTACAGTGGATCACACTCCCTAAATTACTACTTTAGAATACTTTACTTTAAAATACTTACTTCATAGAAGTTCGGGTATTTTTTCTTTTCTTTAACGAACAGTTTTCCTGTCTATTGTTTCTTCTGTCCTCAGAGCTGGCAGTTCTGCTTACAACAATTGAATGACTGCTTGGGCTATCCTAGGCCAGAAAGCGGAAGCAGACTAGAATGGGTTAGATGCTACAAAACAGTTTGAAAAGAAAGAGGGTATGCAAAGAATCAGGAATTATTCTCGGATCACAAGAAGTTGTCTGTGCCAGTGTTTTGAAACAGGATGAACTACACTGGCATTTCTGACAGGTGTTGGTCTAGCCTCAAGGACCTCCACTGCCTTTACTAATGAAAAACCTCTGTTATCTAACGTGAGTTCTAACATGTGTCTCTTTTTTTTTTTTTCTGTGACTGAGACTAAAAAGAGATCTTTAAAGCCAAATAGTCCTTTTTGTCTTTCCTATTATCTGATATTTTTTTAGATCTCTGATCATTGCTCTTCCCTGAACTGCCTCCAAGTGGTCTGTTTTTGCTGAAATGTGGTGCCCAGATGTGGATGCATAGCTTAGCTGTGCTGGCTAGTTATGCCACTTTTGTCTGTCAGCTTGTATTTGTTTATGCATACAAATTGTACAATTGATTTTCTCTTCGTATGGTACTAAAACAAGGAAACAAAATCTGTTTAATTCATGTTCGTGATCCTATGGAACCAACAGAACTGATGATACTAGGCGAGGTGTTCTCCATTGTGTGCTTGACCAGGTAATTACTCCTGTCAGAGCCCATGAGCTTGTGATTCTAACGCTTTCCAGTTACTACTAGGAGTTACATAGATTTTCTTAAACACATTAATTGTTCTGCTTGAGAGAAAAAAGTTTAGTTCCTTCCCTGTAAGAGAAAATGATTGCAATACAGAAAACTTTTTAATGATGGTAATTGAAAAAATGAGGTGGTGAGTCAGTCTTCTCCAGGGGATTTTTTGGAATGTAATGCCATTGTAGCCCATTTGACTTATCAGTTGCACATCAAGATTTTTTTTTTAGCAGGGTTTTTTCTTTTTACCCCCGCTGAATGAGTTGGAAGAGGAGACTTGTGTTGAAAATGTACTTTTGCAAATGTACAATGGTGTTGCAGTCAAAGGTGATGATCACCTCTGGAGCGATGGCTTATCCTGTCAGTTCTAAAATTCTGTTTAAACTTCAGAAATCTATAGGATTCAGGGACTTTTTTTAAGTTAACTTTTCTGTCATTTAATTTTCATAATTATCCCTTACAGCATTGAAATCAGAATGTACATTTGAACATTAGAATATGCGTGTTTGTAAAAAGCTGGTTTTAAGGAGAATCAGTCCTTTGCATGGAAAACATCAAAAAGATGGAAATGATCAGGGAAGGGTACTCTTATGGACTGGAGTATGTGCACGAAGGTGAGCTCTGTCCCTGTGGCTTGGGCAACTGAACTGATATAGTAAGTAGGTTATCAGACCACCTCAGTCCAAAGTTCCTGTGGTATCTTCATAGCACAGTCTAGTAGTCATCTAGATGGAAAGAAAATGACTTCCTACCTGCTCATAACACGGACTTTGTTCTGAGCATCAACTTTAGGAAGAGAAAGAAGAGCAAATCTTCAGTCCCCTTAAACAGTCAAATAAAATAATAAGAATTAAGGAGGAAGGTCTAAAGTTGTGCCAGTTATCACAGGAGTGTGGGAACTGATGAGAACTTAAAAGGCTTTCTTCTTTCTAATTAACTTAGGCATCTCCATCAGCATCCCTGGTCTCTAAAAAGCTGTTATTTCAAGGCCTCCACAGAGACCAAGATGTGTGACATTCTTCACCACACAGGTGATCTGCAAAGAGGAGACGGTGATGCGAGATCCTGAGACTATGATGTGGCTTAATAATATTTACTGCAATTTTTGTGATCCTGTGGATTTCATGAAAAAGAACTGTAGCTGTTGTGAAATTTTGGTGACTAATTTGCTTATACTGTATTGTAATTGCAACAATAAAGGTGAGGTGAGATGCAGTAAATTGCCCCAGAGATGATTTTTAAAGCACCATCTGTGGCCTGATCCTTCTGGGTCTGTGAGAGTGGTATTGTTCAGGAATCTGTTGTGTGGCGTACAGGTGGTTTATTCTGCTTGTGCCTGCTGATCAGCAGTAGCCTGTGTTGGTGGGGGATTCCTCCACAAGGAAAGATGATGATACTTGTCATTGCTTTTGGAGCAGAAGTGCTTCCCACAGGCTATAACATCGTGTTTTATTTTGATTGTCAATTTCCCACAAGACTGCGTTTCCTGAAAAGGGCGAACAATTAACCAAATGCTCGTTATTGGGCTTCATGTATTTGAACACAATCTGATATAATTGATTCAATTCCACTAAGTAGCATGCGATGATGTTGTTATTTTAGGTGCACTGTACAGGGGAAATTGTGGAAAGAAGAACTCCCTTATGTCATGTCCTTATTTTGTGACCTTTGATTATGACCAATCCATGGTCTTCAACTAAAAACAAAAAACCCTTAATCCTGTAAGAATACATCCAGGATTCCCTGAAGGCATCACTCAAAGTTGATGTAAGGGAATCCATATTTAATTTGTATACCTTTCACCACTCAGCTCCTTCAGTTAGCTTCAATTCACTCACTGGGCCACAACAGGCAAAAACTAATTGCTTGTTCTTTGCCAGTTTTACAAGCAGGACATCATAGGGTGGTAGCAGAGTAAAAGGGAAAAAAAAAAAAGTACTACTTTACTCCAGAAGATTTGAAAGAAATCTTACTCTTGCAGTTATTTTTAAAGGGGACAGCAGAGTTTTGCAGTCAGTATTTGTGTTGTGATGGTGAGAAATATCACCAAGAGGCATATGCTATGCCATCAGCTGAACCTCCCAGGACCTTAAATTAGCAGGTGCCCTTGTAGGAAACCTACCACTAGGATGGCAGATAAAACCTCAGTGGGAAAGCAGACTTTTAACGCTGTAAATTTTACTTCACTGCTGTGCAGTGGCAGTACTTCCTTGCCAGTCAAGCTGGCATCCCATTGTACAGTTGTCCATGTGAAAAGAATGAGCTGAAGTGCCAGGCTGAGCAGGAGCGTTGAGATATGAGCACTCTGTGGCCCAGTCAGAGCTTGCACACAGCGTGTGTTAGTGTGGTACATGCCTACAACATTCCCGGTCATCCCAGATCTCACTATCTTGTAGTTTTGGCATTTGGCATGGCTTTCGTTTGGAAGAGCAATACCTCCTTCTATTGATTTCACACCTGTCACTAGCGTGCACTTACTATTTTGTAGTATCAGTAACATAAATGTATTACTATCAAATGTTAATGAAATGGGATTTTGTGTTAAAGCTCCTATCAATATTCATCATTTGTTTAAAGACATTTCTTCCAGTTTTGACCATTTTTTATTTACAGAAAACACGCACGCACAAAAAGCTCACATGATATTTGCCCAGAGCCTTTTAATCTCTTACTGGACATTGTACTTGTAAGGTACTTTCATTAGGGCTAGTTACCGTTCATGTTTTATAGTGCTGGTCAGTTAGAACTTGGTTACTGAATGAAGCAGTTCAGTGATGAGTGATTACTAAGCAGAGCACATCTAAATTCAAAACAAGGAGTGTACCTTCATGTTTGTAGAAGTTTTAAGTTGTCCTTTCTTTCCTTCTGCTCTTAGCAGGTAGTAATAATGCTTAGGTAAAAGTTTGTGTGATAATAATTAGCTAAATGCTAATACTGCTTACAATTTTTCCTCTAAATATCATTCTGCAGGTTTGAAGTAATCTTTTTGGCCTGATATGTCTCAACGTATGCAAATGGGATAAATATGTGTTAGGTCATAACATAAACAGAGACATGAAAAACATAAATGAAGACCTATAAAAGGACAGATTTTAGTAGAAGATACTTGTTCATCTATGTAATTCCAGCCCCATTGCGCTATTTGCGGTGCCTTTCATTCAGCTGCAAAACCTAACTACGTATCATTTATTGGAATAATATTTCCAGTTCCCTTTCCTTTCTACCCTCAAGTTATGTGCTTGTGGTTGTTTGTGGTAAAGCTTGATTCATTAGTTACTGAAATTAGTGTGCTGTTAAAAAGGTTGGATGCTGCTGAAGACTAAGAAAAACTGGTTAAAAATAGGAATTTGAAAAATCAGGGTGAAATGTCTTATTGGAATCTCTATTGCAGATAACCTCAGTTCATTGTAGAATAGAAACTATGGAAAATGCATTAAATCCCATAATGGTAAGCAGTCAGCATTGAAGATTCTGTATCATATAGTAATTTGTCTTTAATCTTAATAAATGTTTTAGCTCGTTTCAAGCAGTTTTGCTTCATTTCATGTCTTTTGCTATAGGCTTGAACCAAAATCATATAAAGTAAATGAGAAGATAATATTTCACCTTTACATCAATAGGCTTTGGATCCAATGCTATGACTCATGGTAGCTCTGTGGAGTTCTTATTATTGCACTTGACTGATAATACAATGGCTATTCAACTAGCCAGGAATTTAAATAGATTTGGGGAAAAATGAAACTTTTCTCATTTGGCACGCAATAGAAAACAAGTTTGGATTTTTTTTAATGTTTTGCTTTTCTTTATAAAAAGTTCTTTGGGTGTGATTTGTAACATTGCTGATAATGCAGATATGGTATTGGGCAACACCTAGCTTCAGATCTGTCTGCATTTTACGTCAAGTTTAGCTTGGCAATCTTCAGCTCAAGTGCACAAGCTTTTTTAGCAGTCTGTAGTTCCTGTAGAATAAAAACAGCTGCAGGAAGGAGAAGCAGAAGACTTGCAAGTATTCAAGTAAAAAAGTCCTCTTTTCAGTCTGAGACTGGTATGCTCAAGAAAGGCTACCTTCGCTGTGTGCATAGGTTCCTTTTTAGAGATGCTTTTATAGAGCTCGGTTCCTGTGCCTCTGTGTTCTGATGTTCCACACGTTCCTAAGCACAAAATAAATTATTTTATTGAAGGAGTGTCACTTGCCATCAGACCAGGCTTCAAGACGTTAACTTATTTTTATACTCAGAGGGCGTATGAGTGAAGTCACGGCTGTGGCAACACTCCTATCACAGCAAGAATTTGTTGTTCTTGTCTAGAGCAGCAGAGTGTGTTACTTTCAACTGCTGTTTGCTTTGTTCTCATTTTCTCTTGTATTATCAGTGACAAATGCTAGTGAGATATGCAACCAGCAGTCTGCTCTCTTGACTCAGGTGGTGCTTTTTTTGGTGGGGAAAGTGATGGGAGCAGTGGGTGTGAGTTGGGTTTTTGTTGTTGTCGTTCTTTTCCTTTTATACAACTCATTAAATTCATTGTTCAGTAGCTAGACTGGTAGGTGGGATTTCAGACTTGCATTCTTCAGTCAATTCTTTCACTTCTAGGTTTGTGTTTGGAGCTCACATCAGCCTTGTCTAAGCACTAGTATCATCTTGTTTTTCAGTAGCTATGTGAAGTAAGTTACTGGTTATAGAGTAGTTTGTAATGGATGCATTGGATCGTTGACCACCGCTGCAGCTGTCAAGCTGGCATGCAGGATAGCCAGGAACAGAACGGACAGTGGAAGCTTCTCTGCTTCCTCAGTCTTAGAGGAGAGCTGTTGTGAATGGTTTTAATGCAGTGCTCTGTCCATGCTTTAGCTCTGTGTATAAATGAAGCTTTCACAGTTCTTAGTGTCTTCCCATCACAAGTTCAGTGACAGTTGCCCTGGAACTACTGCTTATGAAATGCGCAAGGTTTATGGTCTGTAAGACTTCGAACTTTGGAAGAAACCCACAAAGTGTGAGGAAAATGTAAAACCTCCCCAGGTATGATATAATCCAAGGACTGCAGTGTGACCCTCTCCTCTGAGCGTCACATAGGACTGCTCATATCCCCTGCACACCCAGCATGGAATTACAGCCCTGGCTTTTCTCATTCTAAGCCACTGTATAATTTCTGCACAAAGCTCTTCCTTGGTGCTTGGAGAATAAAGTAAATGCAGCTTTCTTCTTGCTGTAACGAGTTGGGAGTATTTAAACCTTAATTAGGGCTTTGTGTTACGCAGAGTAATGGTTTCATGGACCAAATCAGAAATAAGCAGAGGAAGGGTTTGGGACAGGTAGATTTTAAGATTTGTTTACAGTAGTTTCTAGTCCGTTTCAAAATTGCCATGGGCAATACTAGTAAACCTGCAAACTTTTCACTGCACCAGCTGCCTCGAAGAACAAAGTTCCTTGTTCTGAATGCTGTATTAATTTGAGGGAAAGCACTGAACTTTGTTTCTTTGTTTGATGTAGAAAAGAAACCTGTTGTTCCCGAAGTTGCTTTGTTTTACTAGGAGGAGAGTTGGGGGGGAGAAAGCAGCTGAAGTTTCTGCCTCTGTTAGAATTTCATGACAGTATGTAAGCAGTTATATTTCTCCTGAGCTGTCAGTAGCTCAGTCTTCTACTTTGATTAGATCCGTGACTAAAAAAATTACCATAATCCACTGACAGGCTTGAAGAAAGCCATAATAAGACTGATAACAATGTGTCAGTTAAGAGGCTATTATATTTTACTGCCTTACTACAGCAGACTAAAAATCTATTCAAACTTACCATTGATATAACTGGAGCCTTTAAAAAAATAAAAAAAACTGTTGCCTGCCCTAGTCTTAATAATTATGCCAATGGGAGAAAGAGCTAAAATATGTACCTGTTTACATGAGAGTTTAGATGTTGACAGTTTTACTGCAAGCATACGGAGTATCTACAAATACAGGATCTTGGATTTTTTTTTTTTCTTCTTTAAATGGCAAACTTAGGAATCTGGGCTAGAAGCAAGCACAGGATGAAGAATATGACTTTGAAACACTACAAAATGACAGCTCAGGCTTGCAAAGTCCTTTTTGTGGCATCTTCACAGAATGTTACGTATCTAGAAAGGGAAACGTGATCTCTGCTTCAATCTCTACTCCTGTTACCTGTCATCACCTACACAAAGTTTTTGGGGTAAACCAGTGCAGGCCTTATGCTGATGGAGTTTATACTGTATTTTTTTTTTTGTTAATTTCTTGGTATTTCAGATAGAGATATTTTACTTGGTTGTTTAGATTCTGCAGGACAAAGTTTGGTGTTGACAAGAAGGTTGGTGGCATTGTCTGTCTGCACGTTGGGCATAGAAGATAGCCTGAGGAATGCGGTTGGACTTCATTATCCATATGGGTCCCTTCCAACTTGGGATATTCTATGATTCTGTGACTGTGTTGACCCTCTGGCATAAATTAGGCAGCTCTAAGACATAAATTAGCAATGTGCTTTTCATGTTGTCCTGTTGGAACCCTTGAAGTTGCAAATTGTGGTCATCACTGCTTGTTATATCATCTGCTACAACCACAAAGAACGTGGCTCTCTTATCTTTGTATCCTTTCTAGCACCACTTCGCCTTTTCATTGAGCTAGATAAGTGTGACTTCCTTGTTTGCTCCTTGCAAATCTTGTTCTCCATGCCTTTGGCCATCTTGGTGACTCTTCTCTGGATGTTTTCAGATATTTCTTATCCACCTGAAACTGGGCACAGATTCCTGAAGCTTCACCAGCACTCAGTAGAAGGATAACTCCCCTTGATTTGCTGGCCATGCTTCTCCAAATACAATTGGGTACATAGTTTGCCTTGCTCATTACAAGCAAACACTTGCTGCTCATGTTCAGATCGGTGTCTATGTGTCATGTTCTTTTCAACACGGTTGAAACTTGCCCGTCTGCCTCCCAGTGTGTATTGGTGCATGGATTTATTCTATCTCAGGTGCAAACCTTTGCATTATTCTGGAATCTTATTGTTATGGCTTTACTACTATTGAGCAGTAGAGTCCCCAGTGTGAATTCCTGGCATATGTTGCTCATTTCTGACTGGCAGCCACTGGACAGTCAGTGTTCTTTGAGCACAGCTGTGCAACCTGCTTTCAGCCTGCCTAGCTGCTCTTCCAGCCTGCGGTTCTTCAGCTTCCAGAAACCTTACTAGCATCTCTGCAGGTTACACCCACCATTCTCCCCTTTTCCATTTAGCTAGTCATTTGATCATAGAAGGCAATTTTGTTAAGCATGATTTACCCTTAATTCCAGTGCTGGCTTCTCCCTTCTTCTTTTGTGTGTGTTTGGAAATGGATTCTGAAACAATGAGCTCCACAATTTTCAGGGTTTCAGGTGAGAAGGTCCTCCTTATTCTCCTTATTTTCTTAAAGACTGATGTAGCACACCTATTCTCTAGGCATCAGTGACCTGAACACCATAAATGTATGGTGATAAATACAAATGATGGTAGTGACTTTGCCGTTGGATTGGCTGAAACTTTCAGCCCCGTGAGGGCTTCAGGCTCTTTTTGGTCTTGTGGATTTGAAAACATCCAGCCTCTGGAAGTAGTCATAACCTGTTGCTACTCCATTGCTGACCACACTTCTCACTGGTCTCATTAGGAACTTTGCTACAACCTCATCTTCAAACATGCAGAGATCTGGGTGCAAAGCCCACCTGTGAAGACTAAGGGGGGAAAAAAAAAAGGCACTTTTTGGATGTCTTTATTACCCATTACTCAGTTCTGTTGGGCTTGTAATGCAAAGATCATGAAATTGCCTGAGAGATTTTAATTATCTGACAATTGATGTACTCGGTAATTTGGGAACCTTTAAAGAAGCTAAGTGTATTCATTATTCTTGTCTTGTACCAGTATCTCTTCTATTCATCCATGCGATGAATTTCATCACTCATTTAGAGGAATTGAAAACAGTCTGTCAAAAAGATTGAAGTTGTTTGCAGGTTGGTAAAGGCTGTAAGTTGTTACGATGTCACTAACCATTAACATAAAAGAATTTTCCACAAGTATTTAACACAGTTTCTCAACAGGGTCTGGGAAAGAAGTGGACTTTGCAGCACTCCACAGGTGAGCATCTTAGAAGTTGAGGAGAAAAAGGTCACAGCGGTTGTCTGGTTTTATGTGTATGAAAAGATCTCAAGCTGCTTTTGGCATTTCCATTCAACCTTGCTGTTTTCTAGAAGAAATGAGAGAAGCAATGACTGATGGTAGTAAATTTAATAGTGAGGTCCTGTAGGGTAAGCATAGATTTATTTATTTTAAATAGAGGAATCAATCCACCAAAAACTTTGGCATAAAGCCTAGGTAAGAGATCTCAGATGTAGGAGCTGGCAAGTGACACTGGGGCTTTTCCCTTTGGTTTTCTTTACTAACCTGTTTAGAAAAGTTTACAAGCAGTGGGCATTGCGTATAGTCTTTTGGTTTGGCTTGGTGAGGCTCTTGGGTTTTCCATGGGGTGATCACTAGATTCCTTGCTCAGCCAAAATTTGGCAGTCTGTGTGTTGGAGTCTGACTTTTTGTTTGACCACTGTCACTTTTTTCCTGACTCCATCAACTAGTTGCATCTACTGTCTCATGAAGTTCAAGGTGTTTGTCTCTTGTTTTGAAGGCTCTTTTCTCTCTCACACTTCCTGCATCTCCTGCAATATTTTACTGTTTATTCCTACCTCCAGTTGCCAATCACTGTAACCTACTTAACCTTTTAATGCTTCTTTTTCATGCTATGATTTATATTATGTGCAGGCCCTGGTCTGCAAACAGTCTTCATTCAAAGCCCTTCTAAAAAGTCTGTGACTACAGAAGTTTACCATTAGGTAAGCAGCTGTCTTATGCTGAGACCATTCTTCTTCATACTGCCCAATATTATCCCCATATTTCCTTGTATTTTTCCTTTATTTTTTTTTTCCTTCCTGTATATTATTTCAGTTGCGGTAGTGCTTTGTGGTGCAGTGGACATTTCCCTCTCTCCAGATGAAGGGTGCTTTGTCTTGATTCATACAGCACGTAACAGCATGGCTTGAGTTGTGCAGGCACTGTGGTTTACACAAACAATGACAGGGACAATATTTATGGCCATGGCTTTCTTTTTTATCCAAAAGATGTTTCTGTGCAAACCTGAAGAACAGAGGCTGCAGAAGAAAAGTTAATTCTGTCTGATATTTTTTTTGACTCGCATAGCATTCCAGCTGTAAAATCATGGGTGTAGCAGAGAAAAATCACATGCCTGTAATTTGTGCTGCATGGTCTCACTAGGAACTTTGCTACAACCTCATCTTCAAGCAAGTCAAATTGTTGGAAAGACATAGCACATGCTTTTGAAAAGTCATGCACAAAAGGAAACAATCGTGCAATTAATTTGCATCCCATCCCATTTTGGGCTTTCACTTGCAGGGCAGCATTTTAACATCTCTGCTTCTGCATGAGCCGAAGTGCCAGAACCAACTAGTCAAATTGATTGCTACCTGTCAGCAGGCATTAGCTATTACATTTTGCAGATGCCAAGAGGAAGTACAAGTGCATGTTGCAGCTGCAGATGGGCCACTTAGTGGAACCCCATGAAATAGAGCTCTTCTGGAAAGCATATTCCTCAAGTGCTGGTTTGTCTCATGCTCTTCTTTAATCTCAGCACATTAGATAAATGTTTATCAGATGTTTGAGTTTCATGACCATGCACGATGACAGTGCAAACCTATTTGGTAGGTCCTCATTAGAATTTGAGTCAGTTCTTACTCCCCCATATGTTCTTTAAAGGGAAGCATTTATGAATAGATGATAGATGTAAGTCTTATACTAGATAGTTCTTTTTTTTTTTTTTTTTTTGTCTAGATAGATGGCTGGTAGGAAAAGCAGACACTCCCTTTGAAAGAGTATGCTTTAATATTCTCCCGTCCCTCCTGTGTATGCTGCTTGCTGCTTCAGAGGATTCAGAATCTAAAGCACTGATGGAATCTGTGGCAATCAGCCCCTGGACTATGGGCGCAATTGTAATTCAAATGAACTAATGGCAATAATAAGATGACTGATATATTCTGTCTGTATATAATCCGCAAACAATACCTTGATATGTTTGCTATGTTTTCACCTTTCTCTGTGGAAACTGAATATTTCTTCTTTTTTTCTTTTTTTGAAGCAGGATGTGTTTCATTACAGCTGTATATGAAGAGTATTTCACATGTATTAAAGCATAATATAAACAAACAACAATGTTGTCATTAATGTGCAATTAGCAGACCTCTTTCTGCTTTTGGGATTGGTTTTCTCACTCTCTTCTTTCTCCATT
Source organism: Anas acuta (assembly GCF_963932015.1). NCBI lineage: Eukaryota > Metazoa > Chordata > Aves > Anseriformes > Anatidae > Anas > Anas acuta. The sequence continues at coordinate 44,085,319 of NC_088982.1, forward strand.
TTCTTCCCATTTCTCCAGCCCCCAAGCGTTTTCCTTTGTACCTTTGAGTAGGTGTGTGTGTTGTTGTGTTTTTTTTTTTTTTTTTTTTCGTGACTCTCACTGATTGCTTTTGGATCCAAGCACTGAAATAGACTTATTTTGGAGTATCTGAACTTAGCCGTGTCTTTGTAGTCAATATACAGTCTGTAGCCTTCAGTGCACGTATTCATGTATTGAAATGGAAATAAAATTCAAATGCGAGTTCTGTTTTGGCTGGAATACACAATGTCATTATTACATTCTAGCTTTAATACTTGCTAACCTGTGATTTTTAGGGGCTGTGACAAGCTGTGTATTAGCTCCAAGCAATATATACTACCGTCATCATAACTTTTCTCTGCTTTAAGCTACTACTTTATTTTTCAGGCTTTCGTGCACCATCTGTGATCTTAGAACAGCTTTTCTTTGAGCTTTACTTGATCACAAAGAGAAATCTGCCCACATCCTAGCATTCTTGACTCTGCAATTAACTAGGTCTTGGGAAAACAGTGGGAATTACTTTATCTATCCCTAACCTCACCAACGTCTAAATCTAAACTGACTTGAGTCTTGCATTGAATATTCCAGTGCAGTTAAAAAAAAAAAAAAAAAAAAAAAAAAAGGAAGGGAAGAAGAGGTTCCACAAGGAAAAAGCAACCTTGAAGATGACTGTAGGTTTACAGACGAGGTTTTTCTGTTTGAGGTTTTAGCAAGTCACAACCCAGGAGGAGCATATACGTGGGCTATAAATCACGGTTATAAATATTTTCAAAACAAGATGGGAAATCTGCTTCTGAATCTGAACCTGTTCTGTGACATTAAATGGCCTTTAGGGTGTCATCTGGGCTCAGTGATCACTGTCTGTGTTCTGCCACCGTCTGCACGTCCTCTTTCTTGTTAAGTCCCGTAAGTTTTCCGTCTGTTCATGTTCTCTGATAAATTCCTTCAGCCAGCCCTTCAGTTTTCTCCAGCTGCCCGATGAAATGCCTGCCACAGCAGATGCTCTGGCTTCATTCTTAAAAACATATCCTAGATGTTTTCATCTTTTTTTTTTTTTTTTTTTGATACCTTTGGAAATAAAAGTTGTCAGACACTCTACTGAACTTGAGCATTTGTTGTCAATTAATTAAGTTTGATTGAATGTCTAGTATTTTCCAGAGGCATTTGCTTTCAAAAGATACTTGCCTATGTCATTTTGTCCCTCTGGATTTCATTATGTTCATTATGTTGGATTTCTTTATCTTACATTCCTTTGCTAAGATGAAAATAATATGTGAGATGAGCATTTGCAGTTGAGTCTGTAGAGGTTTAATGGCAAAATTAGAAGTGACTGCAAATGCAGCTGTTTGTTTGCCAGCTCATTACACTACTTTCTCTGTTTTTTTCCAGTGACTGCCATGATACTTCTGGAGTACAGGGGTGACTGATCTTCTGGTATTCCTTTGCCTCCTAATAAAGTACTTTCTGAGAGACGAGGGGACACCGTAGTCCTGGCATTAGCTCCATGGTGTTAGGCTGCGGGCAAATCAACTCTTTACTGATGATTATTTCTTGAGTTGTTACAAGGCAGCCTTGCCACTAACCCAGGTCAGAGAGTGTGATAAGCTTCTGGAACATGTTTCTGCTGTCTTCATGATGGCTTACCTGTCAGTACACCATCAGTTTGCAATTGCATATGGATTCTCTGGGTGTTTCAAGCAGGCAAACCAAAGCTTACTGGCATGGTTTAGTCTCTGAGCTGTATCTGCAGCGCTCTTGTAAAATGGTTGCTTTCCTTCAGCGTTTGGTGAACGGTGCGTGCTACTGCAGGCGGGAATGACATTCCGTGCGTGTGCAGTAGCAGCTGGAGCATGCCGCAGCTTTACGGAGGTAAGGCAGCCTGGCATGCACCCGGGGGGAGGAAAAAAGTTCCAAATCCAAGTACGTTTTGAGGTCATTAATGTGTCACTGCAGTATTATGGTTAGAGGGGCCATTTAATTACCATTAATTGCTCACAGCTCATTGTGTGGCTCATGAAGGATTTACTGAAAAGCACCTTATAAAAGGTAGACACAGCTTTGAGGGAAGTGCATCTTCTCTCATGCTCTCAAGCTCCATTTATATACATTTTTTCCATGCAAGAGTCAGTGGTATCAATATTATTTTTATTTGCATAATATTTGTGGAATGACAGAGGTATTTTAAGTACAAGGCGTGGCAGGAGAAAGACTTACAGGCAGAAGCCAGCTCTCCAGCATGCATTGTGTTTTAGAAAGATTTTTGATAGCAGGCGAGTAGAATGTCCTTTGCACAGAGAGAGCAGATTTATCAAGACTTCCTTCCCTTTCTTCACCCTCCCTCCTCCTTTGTTCCACATTCCTTTCAGCTTATTTTTGTATGGGTGGCTTTATTCTTTGATAGAGACTGCATTTTTTCCCCTTCTTGCAGCTTGTTGGCTACAAAGAGGAAGAAGTGACAGGTTTGAAATAAAGGTAATGATAGGTAATGGTTCATATTTCTCTGCCAGTGCAATCAGAGAAAAGCACTCAAAGCACTTTCATATGATAGCTTCAGTACAAAATAAAGTAAGCAGGTTAAGGTGAAAAAGAATTAATGGTGTAAGGGAAGGATGTTACAGTTTTATTATAATACCGTAAGATATTTTAGGACTAGCAATGTGCTTTTTAATATTTACTGGTATCTTAATCCCACCTGTCTGCTTTTTACAGCCCCTCTGCTGTTTTCTTTTCATTTAAATAAACACATTTAAAAAATGAACAACCAAATAACCATGTGATATGGCTAGAACAAGCAGTTGAAATTATCTCATCTTCCTCATAGGAGCTCTCAGAATTACATCTTCCTTAAGTGAGAGGTTATACTTAACAAAGACAACTAGAACTGGCTTAATTTTTTCATTGCTTGAAGAACCCAGCAGAGCCTTTGGTAAGCTATGCTATTGTAGAGTCTTTCAGTTGTACACATCAATATTTATTTTCCTGGGCTGTACAGTAGCTTTGCACATCTCTTGTTATATTGTCATTTTAAAGTTTTGATTCCTACTTTGTAACTTCAGTTTTGGTGCTGAATCTCACTTCCGTTGTGTGGACCTATGAATATGTCTAATGGCACAAACAGCATTGCCTTTTTTATTGCAAATTTTGCCCTTTACTAGTGTGAAAAATAACTTTCTAACAATAGTCAGTTGTTTGAAAAACCTCCATTTGTCACATCTGTGTCATCTTTCCTGGTGAAAATGGACCGTGACTGTCTGTGCTTCTTCTCATAACGCGCATTGTCCTGAAATGTCACTGGTCGTATGTGATAACATCCTTTAAGTGAACCCATTCCTATTAGTCAGTGTACCACAAATCTTTCTTTTAGCTTTAGCCTTTCGTCTTTGCCTTTGTATTTTATTAATTTTTAAAAGGACCAGTTTGTGCCAGAACTGACAACCCTGCAGTGTTTTTACATAGCTGCTTCCCTGATCTGCCTACACTACTTTGTTGCTGTTACCATTTGTTGTACTGTATTTTTTCAACAACACAGTGTCTAGAATAATGGTTTTCTTTCTACAGAAGTTATTCCTACGTGCCATGGTGATCTGTGATACACATCATTACTGCAACTGGTTGTGTATTCTTCCAAGTTTTAACAAAAATTCAATTTCCATCCTTTTAAAAGAAATTTGTATTAGGGAAGGGATATGTGCTTCAGAACAGCCCTGGAAGCTCACTGTAGAAGAGCTGATAGTGAAGTGATTAGAATTGTGTCTAGAGAGACCAAAATCTGGAGTCCTTGATCTTCCTAGTTTAGATAAGGAACTTGCATTTTGGTCTCATATACGAAACCCACAACTCCAATGGGGAATCTGAGATTTCTCCCTAAGATACTTCTTTGTTGAGATATTGACTATTAATTGAGTAGGCCAGGGTTTCTCACTTTATCTGGCCTTGTTTTGGGTTTTGGTTTTTAAACTTCAAAAGGCTTTAGTTTTATCCTAGTGTACTTGATCTTCAGAGAACACTTCTGACTTTAGATACGATACTATGTGATGCCAAACACATCCTGTAAGGTGTTGAATGCTTCTGCTTATACTTGCACTTTCACACTAGTTGGTTCTGTTACCTAATTAAACTACTTCCTGCCTGGATCTCTCGATTGTAAAAACAGATCACGTACATTGTAATGTGTAGAATCTAATAAATGCCTTTTACTATTTCCTTTTTTATTTATTTACTAATATGTTGTCATAACTGTTTTCTTTGTCTCTTTTTTCTGTATGCAGGATGGAATGGTTTAATTTTTTATCCCCACAAATAATGCTGTTACTTAATCATCATGCTATATGATCATCCCATTTAGTACATATTCCCAGACCAATTATTTTACATTTTCCTACGCTGAACTACATTTGCCATCTGCTGGCCTAATTACCTAGATGATCCAAATCCTTTTGAATCTGATTGTATTATTCCTCATTATTTGCACTGACTCCAAATTTAGCATCATTTGAAAATCTGGAGATCTCACTATGATTGCTATTCTGTAAACCAGTGGCATAAATAATGATTTAAAAAATACTAATAGGTATATATAACACTTCCATTTTAAGTGTTAAGGGTGAATTTTACCCTCAAATAGACTATATTTGGTCACCGTGCATTTGATTTTCGAAGAGCTGTATGGTTGGTTTGATTCTGCAAGGCACTAAAATGTATTGTAAGGTGCTGAACGTCTTCCATTTACATTGACACTAATTTATAAGAGGCTTGTAAACCATTTCAGTTTCCCAGCACTTCATGAGGTGAGCGGGTGTTTCTTATTTCTCTTCTGGGGACACTGAGGGCTGAAAGATGAGATACATCACAGGATGTGGCGGAAAGCAGTATCACAGGTAGAGCTCATGTCTAGAGCTTGATTTGCCAGTCAAAATCATCTGCCATAGTATTAGCCATGAAATCTTGTAACAATGTTTTCCCTCTGACTTGTCAATATTCATAGGAAAGGCACATGCCAGCTATCAGTCTAAGGAATATAAATGTCAAGTAGGTTAACTTGTATATTGATGACCGTGTAATTTTATCCATAGTTCATTATTGATTTGATTTTGAAAATTAATTTTGTGATAGGCCTTACTGCACTTGGCAGTTTTGTGAGTTAAATTAACTGAGGACACCATGTATAGCACTAAGATATCTTACAGGTTAAGTAATTAATTTCCTAACATGCTCAAGATATTTGCTGCCAATCAAAAACTGTGCTTGCAGGGAAAAAATAAAACACCTCTCAAAGCAAACAAAACAAAGTAAAAGCCCTCAACCCATAACAGAAAGGCTGGATTTTGACTTTTTAAAAATGTCCAACTCCATAATATGTATATTAGACTTACTCTCAGCATTTTTCAGCTCCATGTTTTCGGTATTTAGTGTGAAACCTGAATATTGTACCTGTAAGGAGCCCTTCTGACTAGTGCAGTGTTCCACACAGGATGTGCGTTCAGCCTGGTTCAATGAGGAAAAAATGGTTGCCTCCCTGTTTGTTTCAGCATCACTGCTGAAATGTAGAAGTACTGGCAAATGTTTATATAGGTGTAGCTTATCCAGATTCCCCAAAGATCCAAAGCTATTATGCCAAAATGTTTTTTTTTTTTTTTTTTTTTTTTTTTTTCTGATAAAACTGAGTTATTTTACACTTCTGTGTTAAAATACCTTGGTTTTGCGTTGTTTTTAAGTCATGCTCCCAACTTACTGACAGTCTTTAACACTGTAGTCTCTGTGCTGAAGCTTCCTCTACTGATTCCTCGTGGTTTTCTTGAGTATAATGTGTACGTATGTTTGTAGGAGTGTGTGTGAATATGCAGCTACGTTAATGTGTATCAGCATGCATACACAGTGTTTGAATTGACGTGTATCTATCTGCTTGTTTACATAACTGGAAAAGGAAACCACACGTATTTTGCATAGTCCATCAAAGAGTATTGACAAAGAGTAGCTGTAAATGACAGGTGAAGCTCAACTGAAATTAAGCTGATACGTCTGGCTAGAACAACTCACTTCTCCCTCTCTCCGTTGTTCACTCTCGGCTGATACTGCCCATTTTTGAAGAGGTACTTACAGGGGGAATTCCCTTAGAAAAGTGCACTCCATCCCCTAGAGTAATAAATGATGGACTCAGAGGGCAGAAGCTGTTGTCACGTAGACCTTAATACAGCTCTTACCTTTTAAACGTTGTCTTGCCAGGTTTGGGGAGGCTGAGTGATACCTGGCATTTTCCACTGTTGCAGTAGTTGTTTGCTTTTTCCTTTTACTTACCATGAAAAATAGAATTTAAACTCTCTACCCAGTATATTGCAGTCTTTTTCATGTAACAGCTCTATCAGGCTGAACAGCAGAAAAGTTAGCTCTTCTCACCAGATGCCGGTTTCAAAAGGATGGCAGTGGGTTTTTGCAGACTGTAAACAGGGTGCCCAAGCAGGTGCAATTTTTCTCGTGGAAGCAGAAAGCACTACCATGCAATAGAAGTGCCACTGTGTAAATGTTTCCCCTGAGCTTTGTGTTAATATAAAAAGCTTCCGAAGTTTTGTCACCTTAGCCATGTTGGGTTCCTTACGGCTAGCAACGTATATATGAAATATTCTGGCTCCTGTGTTGACACCTCATGCAAGTACTTCTAGTCCCAAATCCGAGATGCTCAGACTCCACAGTTTCTCTGTCTACTGAAATACAGAGAAACCTTTGTGCATGGGAGAGCTAGGGATTGAGCCTCATTACTTTGTGTGCTTCTCCTCTTAAAAGAGATGCAGCACTCCATACCCCTCCATCTTCAGTACAAGAGCACTCTCTAGTTTCTGGGACAACCTGTAAGCACATTGTTAATGTTTTGAGAGACAAAGAAAGGAGACAGCCTTAGACTGGGCTTCACATGTGTCTTTTGGGGAACTTTAAGAGGTAAAATGACTTAATTATAGAGGAACTTCAACTTTATTTGGAACTTCAGCATATTCAAATGTGATTTTTTTATTTAAATAATGAGTGTGTGTAGGGTGAAGCACTCACCAAGTCTCCTCCTCATTTTCAAAAATTCAATAATGTGATATACATCAGCAAATAAGAAATGAAAAAGGGGTCGTGACAAAGAGAATTTGCATCGTATTTTCTTCATTCTTCTATATGAGTCATAGAGAAGACAAATAGCTTTTATTAGATGGAAATTTAATTTAAAATTACTTCTGAATGACTGTTTTTTGTCATGTTTTATCTACTGATATACAGTCAATTGAAGAACTCTTGAACTGAATTTTTTTTTCTAAAAGGAGTTTTGCATAAAGTTAGTCATTATGAGGCATCAAGTCTTCTTTCATTGTTTTGGGTTGTGGTGTTTTTCTAAATTCTTCTTGCTACCTAGAATAAAAATAAAGGAAAGAAGACATTAAACATGTGTAGGAGTTTATTTTCAGCACCATTTTCCTCGTAAATAATAATGTTCTTTTTAAACCCTGTTTATTATGCATGCCAGCTGTGATGCATAGTAGGTTTTGTTACAATCTTAAACTTTGTTTAACAGCTCAAATATGAGCTGCTGCTCACCCAAATGAGCTTTATTACACTTGTAGGTGTGTTTTTTTTTTTTTTTTTTAAACAAGACAGACTCAGGTCCTGTAGGGGCTGGACATAAAGAGGTAATTTGAGGACACTACACTCCCGAATATTGGGTGGACTGAAAAAGTCAGACTTACTTCACAAGTTGCTCAGCATCTGTGTCTTTGAGCGATGCTGGTTATGGGGAGGTGACATTTTTATTGTTTCCCAGTGGGGAATGAAAGCAGTGATGTTTCACAAGAATAGTTCCCTCTGCTTTTTAAATGCTTTCATTTTCTTGTCTCTCAACAGTAACGTTTTAACTCCTTAAAGAGTAATTGTGCTGTATGAATTTGAACCACTGGCTCTAAGCGAATTGAAGCTGGCATTTCAGAGGACAAGGCATTATAAACTCCTGACTGTTTTTCTCCCTACCACTGCCTGTAGCTTTTGTAGTCGAGGTCATCTAGCCAGTCAAGCAGCAAGTGCACATCACAGCTGAGGCTAACAGACAAACAAAACAAATAGGTGAAGCAGCTGATAATAGACAACTGCTGAAGAAATGAATCACTTTTCTCAAGGCTCTATTGTAATTTCATTAAGTAAACACCATTGTTCATTTTTTTCTTTTACATGTTTTCTTCAAGCATTTATTTCACAAAGAATTATGCCATTTCATCCTCTCACAACCATTACCAAGAGTACTCGGATAAGTTTGGATGGATATTTTATGTATAATTTCTCTTTAGGAGATGAAAAGGTAAGCATAAGACATGGATACAGTATGATTCCCTCTGAGCTTAAAAGGAAAGGTCTCAGTCTCTTGTACAGGAATTAATTTAATAAAGAGAGAGATTTGTCTTGATGACGTGCACTTCCTCTTAACAAAGCCATTCCTCTCAGAACAGGGGTCAGATAGGATTTGACACCATAGCTACAGTACTGTGAGGGGGAGGAAAAAAACAACCTTTGCTTGCTGCTCTTTCAAGCTAACACATTTCCACCCATTTCTTGATAAATGCTGACCCAATTGTCTTTTTCCTGTTCTGCTTCTGTGGGTCACTTCTCCATGGGGAACTCCATCATTCAGTTCCATTGCATGGGATGCAGAGTGATGGCTTCATGGCTGGTCTTCATCACACATGGCTCACCCCTGGGGAAAAACAAAACAAAACCACAACTTTTTGGCAGGACTCTTTGAGCTGTGTGTTATGGTCATGTGTGCCCTCACAGGATGAGGTTGTTTTTTTAATCTGTATGTAGCATTGCCAGATCCTATAAGTATTTCTTGGTGAGGGCTAGTGCAAATTTTATAATAGAAGTTTCTGGTTGTGGTGAGAAGAAATGTTTGTTTGTCTGCCTGTCCCATTTGCACTGCTTGAAATAGAGCCAACGATCAAAGTTACTGCCATCTTTCTCCCATAGCAGCTTAGTAATGTCCCTGCAAAAGCAACTAGAGGCAAGTATTGGAGTAGTTTAGTTTCTTGCCCTTGTTCATCTGGCTCTTCCCTTGGATGAGTGGAAGCAACGAGTTGGTCACTTTACTGTTCCATGCATCCCTTCATCAAGGAACCTGGAAGAGAGATAAAGGAAATCTGTGGTCATGCTAGGTAAGGGGAGAAAAAAACAGAAGTAACATTTCCTACCTGCATCTTCCAGGATAGAAGGAACAGCAAAGGTTAAAGAAATGAACTTGTTAGAGTGTTGGGGGAAAAAGGCTATTCCGTGAACTGCAAGATGATTAAAAGCTGCAAAGCAAATGCTGGAGTCTGTGTCACTTTTCAGGATGAGAGTAAAGAGAGGGATCCTCAGGAATCACTTTCTCCTCACCTGAACTCTAAGTGCAAATGATGCTGAACAGGTTTCAGAAATCAAATGGGGTTTGCTTTGTGAATGAATTCCACAAAAGTCTGACAAAGCTGTGTGTGTGTGTGTGGGGGGGGGAAAGATGGCAGAACAAGCTTCAGAATAGATAAAAGTGAGGTAATCATATAAATAAAAATAATCTCAACCACACCAACAAAATGCCAAACTCGGAACAAGTAATTGCAACACGAGGAATTATCTCAGAGTCAGTTGAGAGATTTCTGAAATTGTTGGCTGAGTATGCAGTAGCAGCAGCCAAAAGAACTGGCGAAATGTGGGGCATTATAACAAGACAGAGGCCAGCATCTTGGCACTATATAAGGCCCTGGTATTTTACACAGCAGGCACGGAACTTCTGGAACGTGCTGTAGGGAGCTTGTGGAAGTAGACAATTTCGGCAGGTTTGAAAGGGATTACATTAAATCATGTACAACAGGTCAATAAATAGATACTAAAGGATTAGGCAGGAATCTGTCCTCTAGCATCCATAATACAACGCTTTCTGATGCTAGGGGAATATTAGAGGAATGGATAGCAGACAACGGAAGGCTTGCTTGTTCTTTCTAAATAGCATCCCCTAATGTCACTCTCGGGGACAGGATCCTGGGCTAGATTATCTGCAGCAAGACAAAGGGACATTAGGCAGCTAGAGCAAGCTGAGGACTGAGCAGATGTGCCACTGAGAGCTGGAAAGGAGGAACAGCAAGGGGGGCTGGGGAGCACAAATGTCAGGGTGGGCAGGCTGGTGGGGAATGAGACAGGGCTGTTTTTGTAGATTCAGGGGTTGGAGGGGAGGGGGAGAAGAGGTGGGACAAAGATTGGCATGTGTGTAGTGGGAATCGTGCTTGTAGCAAACGCACCTTTCTCAGTAAGCTGGGCGTAATGAGCAGTGCTGATTTGTTCCTCTGACACGTGGATTGGGTAGGATGAGGTCCAAAACAAGAGAAGGAACAAAGTTGCAATGTGATGCATGTAAATCTCTAAGCAAACTTAGAACTTCTGATGGATGCAGGTGAGAATGCTTTTGGTTTGCCTAGACAATGAAAACAAGTCATTTTTAGGGTTGGATCACCACTGGTAAGGTGTCAGGAACTCAGATATTGTCCAGACAGTTATTGCAGCTTAAACCACGCTCTTTGTAAGCTGCAGGAGCTGGCAGTTACTGTGCCATCTGACAAATACAAAGGTGAGCAAACACATTATGGACTTAAACTTCCATATAAAAGATGTAGAAGCTAATAAATACCATAAAAGCTGCCATGGCTGAACATTTGTGAGAAGTCTACTAAATGCTACTAAGTGAACAAAAAAATGGGCATTTGTTAAGTTTGTTGGAGCTGACCTATATCTTGTCCAGCTTGAGACGTGGGGACGGCATTATGGCATTTGGAGAGCAGGTCCAAGAAGCAAAGGATCAGATTCCTTAGAAGCACACGGTGTAAGAAGTACCTAGTCTGTAATCTCTGCCACAGGCAGGCATCCTCAGCCTCCTGGTAGCACCTGCCTGTGCTGGAGCATACCTGCTATACCACAAATCCAGTTATGTGATGTTCGGTACCATGAGACTCTGCCAGCCCCACAAGCGTGTGTTAATGATAGCATCGTCGGTCCGCCGAGTTCCAAGGCAGAACATTACTGACCTGGTGCTTGCTCTGCATGCACAACCCAAGTGGGAAGGCACACGCTTGTGTGCGGTGTTGCCCTGCTGTGTGCATCTTACAGCTTCAGTCGTGTTCTGAAGGAGTAATTCTTTTTCCCTGCCTCAGTTCACTAATGTTTTTTTCACAGCCCGTGCTCAATTTAACAGGTCTCCTTTGATCACATACGTTCCTTGTTCTATTGTAAATTGCAAGTGGGACCACAGGCCATTGCTTCTCTTGGAGCCCAGAGAGGGAAGTGAGAACACCAGAGCACTGTATATTTTCTGTGGGTCAGAGCTATTTCAGTCCATGTGGAAATGGTGTGAACAGCTCACCACCTCTTTAGCTGGGCAGGTGGAGAGGGGAGCATTAATAATGTTAATAATTCTACCAGTTCTACCTCACCCTATCAACAGCTGTGACCGGCTGATTTCTCTGCCTCCTGAGAAAAAGCAGCCTCAGAAAAGGAGGTTGTACTATAGGCAAGCAGAAAACTCCTGTAGGGCCCCTGGGCTGTGGGCACAGATGGTCGAAGCAAGCAGCGCTGCAGCTGATGTCTTCCTGACCCACCTCTGCAAATGAAGTGTGAGAGTTCACGACAGTCTGTTGCCAATATTGTCAGTAGAACAGATGAAGGACTCTGACTTCCTGAAATTTTTCATATGAAAGCAAGTGAGGAAACCTCGCACCGTTTTCTCAAAGATAAGATAGCATAGAAAAGATCTGTGCATGATGTTCTCTGCCAGGGCTTTAAATTTGTGAGTGTCTGCATTAGTTTTGTATCTCTCTTCTGAGCCGTGTTGGGGACCTTTGTGGTCATGGCAGTGCTTTCCAGATGTTTGAGCACACTTCTGTGCTCAGCATCAGCACTGGGGATGAAGGAAAGTTTATTCTGAAGTCTTGGACTGGATTCCTCATATACTTCGGAGAATTTGGAGTTTGCTGTTCCACATAAACTCTCAAAGCCACCTGTAATAGCACTGGAGGAGAGCTAGGACATGGCTGCGCTTTGAAGGTGTCCCTAGTATCAAATTCAGTAGGATGTGCTGTGCCGGTGCCATGCTATGAGGTGCTTTGGCAGTGAACTTATTTTCTTTTATCGTTTCCCCATGGGTTTAAAACCTCTGTGTGTTGTAGCACCTGGGGACTGCTAAGCAAAGTAGCAATTATTATTCTAGCCATTAGGGTATTGTGGAGCCTGGATTTGGTTGAATCTAGGTGGTGCAGTGGCTAAAGCCCTAAGACTCTGCCTTCACACTTCTGCCAAGCTTTCTGTACAAGGAGCTTTGCTGGGGTTAGTACTGCAGTGGGAGATAAAAAGTGAAATGCAAAGGTATTAAGGTGTAAGTAAAGCTACAGTCTAAGGCTGTGCATAAGGAAGAGACAAGAATGTTCTATCTGTGCCTTACATATGGATTTGAACTGCCACAGGAATGTGAGATGCTAATAAATGTAAATGAGTTCTATAAAAAAAAAAAAAACATTAAAAATTGTCTTTACCATATAAGGTGGTATCTTTCAGCTCTTTTGAGGAAACTGTGAAGAATTATACGCTCTTGTCTCCCCTTTACCTAGTTTCCTAAATATGCTACAGGAGAGATGATGGTGTCCTATGCACTTCTTCTGTACAGCGTGGGGCCCACGTACTCCTTTTGGAACAGGGGAGGGATTCTGGAAAAGCTCCTGCGAGGGCAAAGAAAATTAGAGCTGCTAAAAGTAGGAGGCTATGTACGTGGGATTTTTTCTTGGCTTTTTTTTTTTTTTCCTGCTAATAGTAGATTCTGTGGGTGTACAACTGCTGACAGCCACATATAAACACTGCTGCAGAATTCCGCTCTCCCTGCTGCAAATTTTGGGCCTGTTGTGCTGTAATTTCAGAGGTTCTGTTTTTGTACATCCAATTATAGATCTTATTTTGGTGTTGAAATTTCAGCAGGTGGCTATAGTAGGCACAGATCTAGCTGATTTTTATATATGGAATCGTAAAAGCAAGCACCAGAGACAATGCTTGGTTGTAAACTGATTGTGATTTATTCCCTTTTTCTTATTAAAGAGAAAAAGCATACAGATCCTTATAGGCCTGGACCCCTCTGAGCAGAGAAGTTAAAATGATATGCAAAGTATTAATGTTCTACACATATGCTACATTGCAGATATGTAAGAAATGGTAAACAAGAGTTAATTGCATTGTAAGTGTACATAATCTCATGAACTGTTCTCCACTGAAGTCATAATTAACCGTCTGCATGCATAGGGCTGCCCAATAATGTTTCCTAGCAGCACTTATCATCAAGGACTTGGCATTAGGTTAGAATGGTTTACACAGAGCCAGTTAGAAATTGTAATTTTCATCAAACAGTACAGTAGTTTTGTCTGTTCTGATTAAGAACCACGCTCATTTTCTAGCTTAAGATGTAGTGACAAGTGTCAAAGCACATTTTTCATTTAACAACATATTGAAGCATCAGTACTACTGGTTAGAAACAGAAGAAAATCATAGACCTAATGGACTATTAAAAAAAAAAAAAAGAAAAGAAAAGAAAAAAAAAGGAAAAAGGATGGCTGTAATATTGTTGTGTCCGTAACCTGGGGTTTTGGGCCGCAAATCTGAAAGCTGTGTAATCTGAATCTGAATGGTTGGCTCTCTTTTGAGGGGGGGGGCAAAACAGAAAAGAGAAAATGTTCTCCAGTTTTGCATTATATCTTATTTAGCTAACTAGTCAACATAATTAAATGGAAAGAAATTATATTAAACTTCCCTATGCCACATGCTAATGCAGAGACAGAACAAAGAAATGGAAACAGTTTTGTAGTAGTTCAAAGGTAATCTCTCCAGTGATCATGTAAAATTTAAACTTCAACATGAGTACGCTCGTGAAATGCCTTCAGATATCAGCCCACATTACAATCTGCTATTTTGTTTTGAATGAATGTGTCGTGACTAGAAGCTGAAGTGGTAACTACAGATAAGATTGAACACAGTGCTTTAATGATATCCCTTTTCAAGTTAGCTGCTGGAAATACTTTCATTTAATTTGCTGAAGTCCATTGAGAATATAATTTTATTTTGCTTTACATAAAATTAACAAACTTGGGATGTTCAAAAGCCAGTGCCAAAATCTTAATTGAAATGGACATTTTTTACAGTCTTAAGCATGTTGCTTGGAAAAGGAGCATCTTGTCTGAAATAATTTTATCTTTGATCTTTAAATACTGAGACAAATTCAATCAGAATACTTTGCATGTGTTTCAATTGTGTAGAGCATTTGCTTTTCTGTGCCAGTCTTTCTTTTAATATGTTGTACTGTAACACTAATAGTTTGGAAATGTGCTCTTGCTGGGTTTCGTTCCAGAGCGTTCATTCTTGCTTTCCGTAAAGGGGTGGAGCTGCTTGTTGTTTGTTGTCAACAATTTTAGTAAATCTGTTTTGCAATGCAGAATTTGTGTCAGTGGCAGTAAGCTTAGTTCGGCTCAAATAACTTACCCTTCCTGAAGGGCCTCCCTAGCCTCTGGTCTGGAGGAGTGCAAAAGTCTTCTGCAGTGGAATCAGTGTGGTTTTCCCATGCAGAAATGGGATGTGTAGGAGGACAGGAACTGAAAGTTAAAATCCAGAGAGATCAGAAGGACATACATATCTTTGTTATTATGAACCGAGATCTGAAATAGCATCTTTTTGATCCTGTAAAGGGCTGGGGGAAGGCATTGAATTGAGATGGGAGGCACAGGCTGGCTGAGCTGTCAGTGCATTTCTTCTATTCCTTTCTCTGCTCTCCACTGCAATAGATGTCAAGAACAAACATATTCGGGCTTGCTCTGCTTCTCAAAGCTGCCTGCATATGAGCTTGGCCTGATGTAAAACTTGTGCCGTGTCTCAATAAGCCTTTGAGGGTACAGTGAAAGAGCTTGCATAGTTATACACGTTCATGTAAATGCGTCCAAAAAGGGAACCTACACATCCTGATTTTCTCCGTTAATGGAGTATCCTATATGAGCTGGACCCAGCAAAGGCATCTGAAGCTGTGAGATACATCTGGTAGCTTTCGCTCTTCACTCAGAAGTGCCACTACAGCTGAAATAAGTACTGAGGATTTTTGTGTGTGGTAATCGGATCAAACTCTTTAAAGAGAACTGTTAAATCTAAGCAGACACTACGTTGCTCCAAGCCCCTATAGCAGTGGTATTTCTCAAGTTCAGTTTAATTTGATCCTTCATACTGTGCTCCAAAGTATTTTTGAAATGAAGAATAAGGATCCACTAATTTGCAGTCCTTACTAGGATGGCTTCTTTGGGCTGTTGCTTCAAAATAATCCAAGTAACAGTTGACACATGAACCTAGTTGGCAAGGATGCCAGTGTAGCTATTTCTTGACTGTGATACTAAGTAAGACAGTGAAAGCATTTTCTCACTGCCCAGCTTTTCATTGTTATTTGCCCTAGGGTCACACTGAAATAGCTTGGAAAGAACACAGAGAGTAAATCTTTTGTGCAACAAAGTTTGGAGACAACTACTTATTTCATAGGTAGATAGGATTTGATTAAAAGTAGTTAACATTTTATTTGCCTTCAGTTTTTGATAGCAAATAAAAAGTTTACTGCTAGAAGAAAGCTGAGCCTCTCCACCACTGAAAGCGCATGCACAAAACAAGAAGAAGAAACAAGCAAAAAATAACAACAAAACAAGCAAAAACCAAACGACACACCTCAAACTAAACATATTCCAAATTTCATCTCAAGGTAACTGGGCATCAGATAAAAATTCCTTTGTACTCCCATCTGCTACAGTCAGGGCAAAGCACTTGTAGAGACTGGACACAGCTTTCCCTGAATTATTATTTTTGAAAGTAGGTTCCAGACATTTTCACAATGCAAACACGTTTCGTGACTGAAGTTGAACCTGATCTGTCCTCTCTCCTTTCTGCCTTGTTATAGGATTCTTGAAGTGTTCAAGGCATTGGGCACAATGCTGAACATTGCCTGAAGATAAACTGCAGCACTTTTGTTTGTGAGCCTGTTTGAGCAGGAGTCCGAATTTGGAATATCAAAGCTCTGACCTTCAGTGCAGAGCAGCGCTCATGCTGCTTGCATGTCTGTGTACATCGCTTTCTGAATGAGCTTCTCAGTGCTTAGCTCTTTGCAAAACTGAGTGGCTTCAGAGGAAAAAATGTGGTGAAAAACCTCAGTCAAAACAAAACAACCAAACCAAACTAACCAACCAACCAACAAAAAACAGCCACCAACCAAACAAGAAAACTTTTATTAAGTCAGGGTTATATTTGCCTATCCTTAGGGTACATCACCAAGAAGGCCATTCCAATCTGTTCCTAAAGTCATGCATACTAGAGCATGAGTTAATCAGTGTTCATCATTTGGAGTCTTCATTTGCTATCTCTTCTTCCTTTGAAGGGCAGCTTGGTGAAGTGTCTCGATTTATTAATGTGATTACAGCCTTTGATGTGGCATTTCTGAAGGGGACCCACGCTGTGGGAGATTATTGTCCCCACCTGGCTGTCCACTGCAAAGTTGATCATCCAAGCTTCTAAGAAAGTTGGTGCTGTTCTTTGATTTTCTTCTCTGAAGTTTCCAAAGCTTTTGAAGACTGGAACAGGAATGGTTTAGCAAGTCTGAAAACTTGAGTTCTCCTCTTCCCATCCTTTCTGGTGAGAGGAAAAAAAAAAAAAGGTTTGTCCATCAGTTCCTCGCCCTTTCTCAGCCTTTTCTTCCAGGCATGTGGAAGTAACTTCTGTAAAAGGAAGCACTTTGATGAAGCTGTCCACATGAAAACCCCACAAAACAAAAAGACCCCCTGAAAATGATTTTTCTAGGTTTAAAGTAAGATGAGAGCATGAAAATGGGTTCACACCAGGAACAGTGAGAGGCAGGGCTGATGTTGGCTGCCCAGCTGAAGTGGAGTTCATTTACAGCTAATGACACAAAACTATTGATACGAGTGCAGAATTTCTGTGGGTTTTACGTGTGCATACAGTACTGCTGAACTGGGACTGGAGCATATATTAGATTGTGACAGAGAGGCAGCAGTTGAGTTTGGGGGGAAAAACTATAAATGGCTATGTACAGTTCATACAAGTGCATGTGCGTACTTTCATCTCTGTTGGAATTCCTGTCAAGTTGTCTGCAACAAGGGCCAAAAACTTCATTACTGAGTTTGTAGCTGAGAGGGTTCCACTATCACAATTGTGACACATGCTGTGGATGCGGAGGGGGTGTTAAGAAAAATAACTTGAGTGAAACCATGAATAGAAGACATTTTTGAATGTCTTTTTTTTTTTTTTTTTTTTTTTTTTTTTTTAAGTCTAGTAATTTTGGAGAGAGAGCTCACGAGAGAACTAGTATGTCCCCTTTGTGCTGTCCTGTGTGAAGGCAGGAAATCCTCCTAACCTGTGTGCTGGGAATTGTGTTCTGAGATGAGCATTTTCCTCACTGTTCCAGCCTGGGATGCTCTCAATCAGCAGAGTAGCAAGAGATTACTGCCCATGTTGGCACTGTGGAAATGGTGAGAAAGGCCTCTCATCAATTAGACTGGAGGTGGCACATTGCCTGAATTTTGTGGGTTTGGGTTCTCACACTGAATCTGAGGAAGAGCTCATCATGTTGATGATATTGGTAACATAGGCTAAAGAAAAGAGCATCAGCTAAAACCAATATCTTCTCACTACTGCAATCCTCTTCCATCTGACAAACCAATTTGTGCAGAAACAGGCTTTGATCAATGATGTCCTTATATATAATGTATACAATTCTATTTCTAGCTGTGCTATTTTCCAGAAGTGTTTCTTCTAGAACTATAGCGTACTGGTTTTGGCTTTAAAATTATGAGTATTCCTTTTTTAAATTGTACAACTATGATTCATTTTAATAAGCTATCATATCTGTGCCAACTGATACTCAAGTGCATATTCACGTTTATCAATAATATCTTGTTCACTGCATAGGAAATTGAGCTCTGTCTTTCTATCGAGAACGTGCAATCAAATATCTGACATTTTAGCCTGCTCGTACAGCATGTTCTTTGCTGCAGTTGCAGGTGAGACATTCTCCTCTAGGGTAGTATATCTTGGTACGTGCTGGGTACATGGGGGCAGGAGTGCAAGCAGCTCTTGGCCTGCAGAATATGCTATTGAGCTGTATTGATTCCTCATTCAGCTATATTGGGTGTTCACCTGGAAACCTACCTGGGTTTCTAGTTGCTCGTGAGAAGGCTGATTAGTATTATGTTAGCTAACAAATGCACATAGGCACTGAGGTCTTATGCATCTTTTATGCACCTTATGAACAAACCAGAAAAGATATCTATATGAATTAATGAATTTTGCAGTGAGTCAATCATGCAGTTTTCTAGGCTGCACAATTAAGCTATTTCTGCCTTCCAAAAATTGAAAAAAAAACAAAACAAAACAACGGATTAGTAGTTTCTTTATTTGTCGATTTGTATTTTAAGCCAGCTGTGTACTTCAAGATTGTCCAGTGCAAGTTGAAACAGGAAAAAAAGCTATGGTTCAGAAACCTGATGGAATCAGGTTAAGCATGTGTGGCCTGAACCCTCAGCTCCATTTGATTTGGCCTCTGGTTTGTCACTGTATGAGCATCCAGGAGTTCCAGATTTCTGCTGAGCATTTTTTACATCACATGTAGCTTTTCCAAATATTTATTGAAGTCAGTGTTGGTACAGCTTCTTAGGAATGCTCCATTACCCTGGCTCCTCTGGCTGTGAGACTGGGTCTGTAGGCTAGTACCCTTGCTTGTCTCCATTTCGCATGATGTAGATCAAACTGGTTGATGTGTGGAGACTACTTTTAAGGAAGGTCAGACAGCTAGTGATGAGTTAAAGCTAGACCAAGTAGTTTTTCTAAAACCAAACCAACAATTCCCTTCTGGATCACAGAAGGTCAAAGTTGTTTGTTCTGAGAGCCCAAATAAAGTCCTTTCAGAAAGAGGGTAATGGAGCACTCCTGTTGCTCTCTGAAATCCACAAAGAATATCTCCCATTCCATCTTCTGCATTTTTCTTCACATGGTTCCTTTGATCCTTGTTGCAGGGAGTGTTCCTGAGTTTGAAAGCTAATGTCCAGTTGTGCATGTGTGGGAAGCGGGGAATGTTTCATTCATTGCCAAGATCGGCTTTTATGAGTGGGAGAGTTTCGTTCTAAGAGCTGATTGCACATCACATCAAACAGGACATGCAAATGTCCACCTTTATCTTAATTTTAATAAAGGAATTTTGACTCAGTCATTTGTCTTAGAAATGCTACCAAAAATAACAGGAAAAACTGAGGCATGTGCCTTAATTATAACAGCATTGCAAAATGTGCTCACATTCTTTCTTCATGAAGTACTCTGAGGAGATTTTGATGAGGAGCAGCAGCAGTCTAGCCTACTGTTGTGGTGTTAGGCATGTAAAGGTTATAAAAAGCAAATCCTTCACTGGTAGTTTCTTCTAGCTTGAACTTCAACACAAATCTGGAACGAGCAAAACTGGATAATATCTGGGAATTTGTAGTATCTTGCTGATATTTTGCATTTCAGAAGTGAGCTTGAACATGGCTTTTTCCGTGTTACAGTACAAAAGATTTACTGTTTATTAAATGAGAGGATATAGAGGATTAAGAATACTTCTTGTAAGTGCTGTGTTGTCACGCCTTATCTTGAAGCAATCCAGGAGGGAAATATCAGAGGGAGATAAAGCGGTGGAGCAGAGGCAGTGATTTAGGGAGAAACTAGGGGAGCAAATTGCAGGGGCAGGGAAGAGAGGAAACAACAGGCAGTCAGAGACATAGGTGCTGTGAAGAGAGAGACATTCTTGTTATATTCTTGTTAAGCTTCCTTGTGAATAAGCTTTACTGTTGTTTTCAGATGGCCTATACTTTTTTTTTCTTTTGTTTAGTGTAGATATGAAGGTATTACACTTATAAAATCCTGCCTGCCTTGTGTCTGTGGAACTTCGCATAATTTCCCTGCCAATTGTACCTCCTGTTTAACACAGGGAAGATGGTTTAGAACACGTAGTATTTGAATGCAAGCAGGCGAAGTTTGAATTTTCTGTTTAAATGACAATTGTTTACAAAAGTAATGATTTTTTTTTACATGAAATTAAGGACAGCTCAGTTATATCTGTAGAGGCCAGGAGTTACTTGTTACTCCTACTTGATCACGCTCTACTGTTCTGTAAGGAAACTCTTCTGTTGGTTGCATGGGGCTTAGCATCTCATGCTAAAATTTGTATGTTATAATGGCCCCAGGTGTGATGATGGTATTGGCAGCTGATCACAGAAATAACTGCCCAGTGAAGCTTAATGCATGCACGGGGCCTGTATTGAACAAAGTTAAGTCTTAAAAACTGGGGCCTTTGTAAATTACTGCAGAGGAAATAGAAGGATGAGAATGAGCATCCGGGCCTACCATGTACAGAGCAAATAAACTGCAAAAGGAAAAGCAGTATCTTGAGGAAAAGAAGGGATTATAGGGCACTGCTGAGAATTTTAGACAGGCGGAATTGCTGTCATATTCATTAAGCCCCGCAGTCAGAACATTCCCCAACATTAGTTGTTTTGATTTCACTTCACATAATCAAACTGAATTTTGCTTGCCTCTGATGGTGTGGCTTCAATAGCTGGACAGATGACTCTTTGTCCTGCCAAATGTGTTTTCATCTATGGTGTCACCATCTGCTACAAGAAATGGGACAAGCATTGTTAGTGTCCTTTGCCAGATGTGGTTTAAAGCTCTCTCGTTCTGTGGCAATAACAGTGCCTTTGTGGACATGTACAGGTGTGTCTCGCTGGGTTTGTATAGGCGAGCTGGAGTCTGCAAGGTGCTGAAAAGAAGCTGTGAAAGGTGATACCTAGACATTGTGTATACCACATTTTTGTAGGGGTATACTTGCCTATCAGGATCATAAGATGCTTGTAAAAATTAACTTTGTTGCAGAAAATTTTTACATAATTGAATGGAGCTTACTGCTTTTCAAAGGTCCATTCTCAGTGTTGGTAGTCATTTATGCTTAGACCACTGTTAAGCAAATGCCCATATTTGAAAGTAAAAAAAATAAAATAAAAAAAAAAATCACTTGCTTCTTTAAGAAATTGTAGTCTTCACTGGAATACAATTACATGAATTCTGCATTTTTGCATCTTGTGCATTCCAGTTTGATTGTTTACTCTTTAACATATTCAAGGTACATCAAAATACATGATTCTTTTTCCTAACTAACTTTGGAAACAAAATCACTTTTTAGTTATTAAATAGAGAACTTTCAGATTAAAAAGCTAGTTGATTTGACAGGCAGTACACTCATAATCCCTAGGAAAAAAAAAATCCCTTTTCCTGGGTTGTTCTTATTTATTTTTTCTTCCGTGTCTAAATGTGATTGACACAGGGTAGTATTGGTTTTGTCCATTTCACAACCGTGACTTGCTGAAAGCTCTGAAAGAATAATCATGCAATGAGGAAGAAGTTTAAAGTTTAGCTGTTTTAGGTTTAATATTTTAGTTGTATGATTGTATCACAGAAGAAGAGGCATATCCCATGTGACACCTGTGATCTCTCTCCTCTGTTCCCCAAGTGGGCTCTTTCCAGCCCTGAGCTGCATTTCCCCCAGAGTAGCCTTCTACTTCAGCGTGCTCTCAATTGGATTACCAGGCTGCAGCACCACTGGCAGCATCCTTCCCTTTTCACCTAAATCCCTGCCCACCTCTGAGAAAAACATCCCCTCAACTACTGGCACAACTCTTGCTATCTTACTCCTTTCTACTTAAAAGAAGTAAGTTATGCCTGACTAGTTCGTTTATCTTGCCCCACACCATTGTAGACTAGCAAGTTAATAACAAGGAAGGAAATCTGAAAAAAGTAGTATGCTGTATGCTTAAAATATAAAAACACCTCACTCTCTTCACTTTTTAGTGTGTAGGGCTTTCTCTCATTTCAGGAATCTGTTAAAATAGTACAGCTGGGCAAAAAGAGAAGAAAATGTGACTGTACAACCTGAACATAGAAAGGAGGCAGGTTTGTGTTATCTACAGTGAGAGCCTAATGCTGGGTATCAGACCATAAATTAACAATAGTTTGTTAATTCACACATTGGTTTATTGCCCTACTTAATTAGGTGCATTCCTATTCCTTTTCTTGGGGAAAAAATAATCCAATACTGTAAATTTTGAACAAATAATGCCCGTGAAAACAAAACTTGTTCTATGGCTGGTGTTTATAAATCACCCTGTACATAGTTCCTCCTAGGGACTCTGAAATCATGACTGTTTTCCAAATATGCTGAGTTCAAAGGATGCTGAAGATAATTATTCAATAAACTAATTCCAGGTTCATCTCTGTTCCATTGATCATGCATCCGAGTTATGAAACTGCTTGCTTTAGTATATGTTGTCTGAATCCCAATTGCCACCATATCTAATAGGTGTTGGTAGTCTTTTCTGGATAGTCTTCATGATAGCTAGTATAAATTCTGTTTGTTCCACAGATGACTGGACTTCTTTGCAGAAGCTTGTGTGTAGAAATACCTAAGAGGTATTTCTGTCCATGAGGTATTTAGCTCCAGTTTACAAATAAATGCTTGACCCTTTAGGATAATGTTGAAGTGTCTTGTGCAAGGTGCGGGATGTCTTAGCTCTATTTAATTAAGTGCACAAGAGTGGGCTTAGATGATCCAGTTCAAGCTTTCTGAAGATTTAGTCTCCTGTGGATTAATCAGATTTATTTCAGTATAAGAAGAGTTGGGCTCATGGACAGTGTGGATTTTCTATCTATGTTACAATTCTTAGCATTCTTGTCTGTAATTTCAAGAATTGGAGTCTCTAAATTTGAAGAAACACAACTGTGGTGACTTGAAGTGTGCTTTCAAATGCTGTTTTCCTAAAGTAATGTGACTTCCCATACAATAATTATAATAGGCAATGTAAATAAACACATGCAGGAGAAAAGGTTTTTTGTTTTTTTTTTTTTAATGCTAGAAGTTATTAAAATATCAGTGGCATTGCATTAGTCAGCGCAGTGTTAATGATGTTTCTTTTGGGAGAGACGCAAAGCATGCTTCAGGTAGGACTCATGCTTTACTGTCATCATTTGAACTTAGCAGGCATAGCAGTACATAGTGAAAGCAATGGTGCTGCTGATTTAAGAGATAACAGTACAGGCCTGTCCTGGCATATCATATTAAACTTTCCTGTGATGATTTGTGATACAAAAGAGAGAGGTTTATAATCTTGAAAGGTACAAAAATTACATTGGTTTGAATAGAGCTGTGAGAAACATATCCATTACATGGATCAAAAAGGGGTTTTATGGTCTGGGAGGGAAAAATAATCGCTAGGAAAATTAGTTTTTCACAGTACTTGAGAAGTTAATAGCAGGTTGGGCTATGCACTCGAGTTGTATATACACAAGGCCAGTACTTTCCAGCAGGAAAAGCTTCAGACTTCAGGAAGCTAAAGAGCTGCACACGTGGAAGAATAAATAGCATTCAGTCATTTATTTTAGTAACAAGAGGTACTGCTTGCACTAGCAATTATTACATTCATTGAATGTAATTAAAACATTAACTTGTAATATGGAGTGCAGCATACCTACTTTCAGACTCTGGATATTTTCTGTTCACAAAAGTTCTGTTATGTGTAAAAATAATGGATTAGAGATAGACAGCCTGCAGCAGTGTATGGCTTTGGCATACTATGGCAGGGCAAGCAAAACAGTCTTGAGTTGCAGCAATGCATTTGAAAGGTTCTGTGGGTAAAGGAATTATGATGTCTGATGTCAAAGCAATGGGCAAATGGTATTGCTCAATGTCTGTTGCCGAGGCAGGTGATGGGACGTAGCGTAACCAAGAGCTGGAGTAATAGAGTTGGGAAGTGTCTTGGAGGCTGCCCAGTCCTTTAACCATGTCTTTCAGTACCATGTACCAAAGGTAAATGATGCTCAGATGGATTCTAGCCAGCCCATTTCTCCTCATGTGGGAGACTCATTCTGCTGTCTTTGCAAGGTGCATGTTCATTCTTTTCAATATCCATAATGCATAAGGAGGGACTTAATGAGATTTAAAAAGAAATAGGATTAGCCAAACCATGAAAACTTAAAGGATTTGAATAGCACTAGGAAAGGGCACTATCAGCAATAGGAATAGGAAAGATGCACTTTCAGTTTAACTGTCTGTGGCCATGTGTACACTTGAAGAGCTCAGAGAAAATGTCCTTTGTATGATAATAGTTTTCTTTTTAACCCCTTTTCACTATTGATCATCTAGAGAAATCATTCCAGATCGTGACCTGGAGTTATTTCTTTGCCTGTTCTTCAGTCTCTGCACCTCCTGCTAATGATTGGCATGAGCTACTATTTCTGGCAACAGCAGTGGGGTACGTTTTGCTTTTGTTCTCTCTGATAAAGAGAAAGCCATGTGGTAAAGGACTATCTTGCATTTCAGGAATTAGTGAGTTTAAAAGGACAATATTTTGTTTGAGATGTTCTACTGAGATTCAGGAGAATTGCTTTAGTCCCTGACCGACAGAATTCTTGCATGAGTTTTGTCTGTTGTAATTTTTCTTGGGGGTAAATAGCAAAGGACAAGAGAGTTGCTAGTTCCTAATTCCTTATATTTATAAAAAGTCTCATGGACTGCAAAAAAGTGAGTCCTGTAAATATATTTTGAAATGCTGATTCCTCCTGTGGTCATAGAAGTCATCCTGTTTTGTCTATGATGTCAATTCTACTTTCTGTCTCTAACAAACACGTAACAGTTGTACAGTACGGGAATGACAAATATTACATGCTGTAAATGTAGGTACAAGGACAGATGTTTTAAGGCTAGTAACTGTCCCATCTGTATTGCTCTTGTGCTTGGCAGTCTTACTAGTGGAGGTGAGGCGTCAGGCTGAATGCGCAGACCGAGTCACTTTGCTGATGTCCTCCCTAACTCCAGCCTTTGGTTCCTGCGTGAAACCAGCTACTTCCAGGAGGGTTTATCTTCACAAACATCACTGTAATTTTGGCAGTAAATTTCAGTGTTTATAGCATTGAAATATATGTGCCTCCCATATTGCAGGCAGAGATGATTCCTTTAGCTCCATGATCAAAAGGCTCGGACGCAGAAGCAAATGACAAACAGAGTCATAAACGCTATTGGTTAAGACAGTATATTGCAGAGGGAGCATAGAGTACTTAGGTTCAGGACCAGATCCTGAGAATTAACCTTGTCTGTTTTGCCCGTTTGAGAATGATAAATCTCAAACTCAGCATCCGCAGAACACTAATATCATTTGTGCTGACAAATTATTGGTCTCTAAGGAAAACTTCTGAGGACTGTTGTCTTTATTTCAACTAACCTTGTGTTTTATATTGTGATGAATTACTTGGAATGCGTTATATGTAGTTCATATATTTTTCACAGAATCACAGAACTGTAGGGGTTGGAAGGGACCTCAAAAGATCATCAGGTCAAACCCCCCTGCCAAAGCAGGTTCCTTAGAGCTGGCTGCCCAGGTAGGCATCCAGACGGGCCTTGAATATCTCCAGAGAAGGAGACTCCACAACCTCCCTGGGCAGCCTGTCCCAGTGCTCCGTCACCCTCACCATGAAGTTCTTTCGCATGTCAGTGCGGAACTTCCCGTGCTCCATCTTGTGGCCATTGCCCCTTGTCCTGTCCCCACAAACCACTGAAAAGAGGTTGGCCAAATCCCTCTGTCTCCCACACCTCAGGTATTTATACACATTGATGAGATCCCCTCTGTCTTCTCTTCTCCAGGCTGAATAGACCCAGGTCTCTCAGCCTTTCCTCATAGGGAAGACGCTCCAGGCCCCATATCATCTTTGTGGCCCTCCGCTGGACTCTTCCCAGGAGATCCCTGTCTTTCTTGTACTGGGGAGCCCAGAACTGGACACAGTACTCCAGGTGAGGCCTGACCAGGGCAGAGCAGAGGGGGAGGATCACCTCCCTTGACCTGCTGGCCACATTCCTTTCAATGCACGCCAGGATCCCATTGGCCCTCTTGGTCACCAGGGCACAGTACTGGCTCATGGTCAACTTGTTTTCCACCAGGACCCCCAGGTCCTTCTCCTCAGAGCTCCTCTCCAGCAGGTCATCCCCCAGCCTGTACTGATACGTGTGGTTGTTCCACACATTATGGTTCACTATTCTTTGTACATTAATTTCTAGTTTTTCCACAGTTCTGTATTGACACTATTGTCCAAAACTTTCAGCATTGAGAGCCATTGTCTGTTGAATTGTAAAGCAAGCCAGTGAGACACTTGCCATATAGATTTTATTTTGTGAGCTGCTTATGCTTTTTCTTTTGCTAAAACGGTTAGCTATACAATAGCAAAAGTTGTTCAGAATTGCCTTTTAAACAGCAGACCCACTGGAGAATGGGAAGAAAAGGGGGAAAATGAACAAACAAAGAAGACCTCTGTGTGTTGAACGTTTCCATAAAGCAGCGCATGAGTAGTGAGAAGAATTGGGACCTTCAAACAGTGCTGTAGTGGGCCGGCTTTGTTTCACTTTTGGAGGAAACAAGAAAGGGATTTCACTCCCTGAGGATGAGAGGCACAAACAACTGTGGAAAAGTAGACTTGGCTGCATTTCTTAACCAAGGAGGGGTGCGGGGTTTGTACTCTCCTCCCCTCCTTCCTGCTGCCTTGCTGCTGCGCGCTCACAGGTAGGCCAGTGCTCAGAATGGTGTATTTCTACTCCGGCATGACAGAGCAAGTGTAGGGTTTTAAATACCATAATATTTGTGAAAATTACAAATTGGACAAAGTTCCAAATGTTTCAGACTAGAAAAGACACAGAATTTTATTTATTTTTTTAATGATAAATTCAGTCCTAAATTTGAGCATAAATATAAAAGGAACAGATCAGACAAGCATTTTGAAGCAAAGATCTTTGAGAACCTTTTATACAAAGTTCAACACTTCAGTTGCTATCGATACTAGTAGAAAAACTTCCTTCTGCTACAGTGGGACGTGGATATGGCCCTGACTACCTGTTTCAGTGATAAAATGTGGTAGAAAAAAATTAGTTGCTGAAGATGCTGTACAATAATAAAATAATCATGCATGTTCACTCCCCCTTATTCACTTTCACCTCAGATAAAATTCTTGCAGAAGTACCATGTGCTACTATAGGCGCAGTCGTCCTTAAGAGAAGGAAGTTCTCACAGCAAGGCAAATGTGTGAGAATATAGTTGAGGTACAAAGAATACTAATGATGTTGATTTTTGTTTTTCAATTTGTGAGTGCTAGAAGGCAAGCCAACTGAACAGAACAGAAGATTATCTGGGTTCAAAACAAGCAAATAAAAACATTGGAAATTTAATTAGTCCCCTGCCAATTTGTCTGAAAAATACCTAAACTCGGTTAACTCTGACTCGAGAATTTTGAGAGAGATCTTTCAACTGCTGATTCAATTGAATTTAAGCAATTGAATTTTAAATTACAACTGGTTTTAGTACATCTAATTGGTAGAGTTTGGGAATATGAACAGTAATGGGAAAAACAAGAGCAGGGATGCAGTTTTTTAATGCGATGATTGAGAAATGTGTAGAAAAGCCTCTTTGAATTCTGACATAAATTTCAGATGCGCCTTAAAATAATTCCCAGTAAGTGATCTCGCTTATAGTGTGGAGTCTGCAAGGACAACAGACGCGTGTATGTGGAGCTCTCTGTACTTTAAGATGTATAACTGCTGTGATTCAAGAGGAGTATTGAAATAAGCGTGCTCTGAGGGCACAGTATTCTGCTAGCACTGCTTGCAATGCAAAGACTGAGCAGAAAAAGAAAGTACCTCATATACTTCATAAATTATTCCCACATTTTGACTTAGCCAACTTTCTGGTCTCAGAAGGGAGAAAGCCTGGAACTACTACTGGGTTTATAAATCTTATTTCTATTGGTCATTCAAGAGTTAGGGTCCATGTAAGACCTTCTAATTTTTTATCCCTGGTTCTGTGCAAAGCAGAATGAATTTTAACTGAAAGCTTTGGCCGTGTAATGGCTAACATGAGGCAGTGGTGTAGGAACTTGATTTTAAGTTCCAAAGTGTTCAAGGAGGTTTTCTTTATACGAGCAAGTCATTTGGCACAATAACAATGGTAAGAATTGAAGAATTAGATGCTGAAGCCCCCACATCTGCATTGTATGGGGTCTGGAATACAGTTCAAGGTGCTGAACAGTCCAGTCCCTGATTCAGACAGAGGAACCTCTCAGTTTAGCTTCTTCTGAAAGGAGTTCATGGTTTGGGTATCCCAAATCCCCACTCTATGGGCAAAACCACTGAGTGGTAAATGGGAATGATTGGGGAATTTGCTTCCAACCTGCTCCAAAGCAGTATATGTCCAGTACAGACACAGTTCACTTTTAACGCGTTTACATGCTCACATTCAGATAAGGAACAGGCTTTTCCCCTTCTTAATAAAGAGTTAGAGCCTACTACTGAATGCCATTCTTTTCTTCTGCAAGGCCTAAATGTTGTATTTAGTGTTTATTAATGAGTTCAAACCTTTGCAATCTTCACCAGTCTCTACACGAATCTGTAGTGCATGTCTCGAAGCCCGTAGTGAGGAGGGGTCTCTCAGTTAACAAATTACTGAGCTAAGATGTGAAATCTTCTGCTTATGGTGATCTCAACTTAGAAATGAGAATGACGCACATTTTTTAAGATCTGTCAGGAAAATCAGCTCAGAAGGTTTAAATTGTACTCCGGGTATGTCAGTAGAAATAAATGAATTGTAATTATTTATTATAAACATGGATTAAATGTGTTTATAGACAGTATTGTCATATTTTTTCCCCTTTGAAGAATAACTATACCTCACCGATCTGCTAGGTATTGTGTTTTTTTAATTGTATCAATGAGCATGATTTTAGGATAACGATTTGCTTCGTGCAGCATGCTGAGCTCCTTCAAAAATCTTTTGAAAATAGCTCTTATAAACTGATCTTGAAGCAATTAAGCTTGATGAAGTAAGTAGAAAGGTCTTCCTGTGGATGAATAGTTACTTAAAGACAGAAAATGAATTTGAGGTAAAAATGGTCAGCTATGGAGAGAGGTAACTATCAGAATCTTCTAGCACTTTGACTGTGGGACTCTTACCATTTACCGTGTTCATGAATGAGCTGGAAAGGGGATAAAATGAAAGCATGCTTAACAATGCATAACTCTGAAAAACATACAGTAGAACTAGAACAGGTGAAGTGCCATATGGGATGGTTCTTACATGAGCAGAGACTGAAGAGAGATTAAGGCTGCTTCGCCTAGAAATGAGGCAACCGAAGAGAATGTGAGAGGCCTGTAAGGTGGTGGAAAGCACGGGAAAAGTAGCTAGGGAAAGATCACTCGCTATTTCCCTTGGCACACAAATGAGAAACTCATCAGACTGAACACTTAAACAGAAGTTATTTTTTAAGCACCACATAAGGACATTTTAGAATTCATCCATTGGCAGGGGATATTCTAAAATTCCAAAAACCTGTACATTAAAAAAACTTTAGAGAGTTTTGGAAGGACTGTCCTGTTTAACAGCACAGCTGGGTGCTATTAGGTCTACAGGAAGTACACGACTCAAAGCAGTCCTGTAACTAGCTGCTAATGATGATAAATATTGCAGGATAGCTGCTCTTATACCCCGATTATGTTCTTTCATACTCTGCTTCTGCCTATATTTCCCCTCTAAGACAGCTTCAGAGTATCAGCAGAGCTCTGCAGCAGCGTATGGAACTTGTCAAGTTACCTTAGTTTTCCACTATTTGAAACTACTCTACAGTGCAAAGAGTATTTTTTAAAAAATGTTTAAATCTATGTACATGGTTACTGTCGTTATTACTGGACGTTATTGTTGATACTTTCTCTTGCCTAGTATTTAAGTAGTTCTTGTTTATTGCATAGATGCTAGACTACCCTGAAAAAACATAAATATTTAAGGGACTGGCAAAATTGTAAATCACAATAATATCCCTTATAACACATTGATTTTTACAATTGGCTTTTCCAGACTCTGAATTGTGTAACATTTTTCAGAAAGATGAAAATGATAGTATTAAGCACCACAGGACAAACTCATACTAGCCATGCTAACTCCTCTATCTTTTTTGTATGTCCTTTATGTACAGAATTAAGGCCTGGGCAAAACTCCCGGACTTGAAGTAACATAAGCAAGGATGTGGACTTTGTAGGGTAGAGTCTAGCCTTAGTGGAAGAAAATCAGGAGGTGCTGCATTGAACAAAATGGTATTTTTTGGTAGATTAATTAAGGAAAACCCATTTCCTTTGGCTTAGGGTAATCTCTATGTAACAAGTCAATATGCAGAATTCCTCTTCTAGATCACCAGTGATCTATGTGAGTAAATATCCACTACATTAATCCTCGCATAGCGCAGAATATTCTCTCCTGCTGTGGTCTGCTTGTCGGTCTGTAAGAGAGAGGAGGATGCTGGGCTCATATCTAAGGGATATATATATATATATATATATATATATATATATATATATATATATAAAAAACCATTAGGTAGTATTGAAATTTAATCTGTATCCTGCTACTGTGCACGGATGTAAAAAAAAAAAAAATAAAAAAAATAAAATAAAATAAAAATGGTGTGGCCACCCCATCTCTCCTTTTTTTTTTTTTTTTCCACTCACATGGTTGTTATGAGGCCTTATTGAGCAAATAAGAACAGTTCCAAAAAGGGAAGCTTTACAAAATGTGATTTCAGTAGTGCAAGCTTCTGCCTAGAATTTTGACAGAATGCTGTTACTTCCAAGGGCTCTGTGGAAGCAACCGAATAAATACTAATGCCGAAATGAGTTCTGCTATTACATTAGGTGTAATCTGAATCTAAGTTAACAGACCGGTGCTGGGAGTTTTTATTAATGAGTTTCAATAAATGGAAATTAATTGTTTTATTTTATTTTCCTTGTGCAGGCAAAAGGTGAGGGCAGTTTTTCATCTTGGAAAACTGCAATTCATCACTCACAAGAACATTTAATCTGTTTTTGAATGAATAAATAAACAAATGCAGTATCAAAGTGAATGTGCTCAAGGTACGAATGTTCTGCTATGTCCTTCGGAGCACTAGCCAGAAGATACTTCTTCCCATGCATCTTTACAACATAGTTTAAGGTTTCTTACGGTACTTCTGACATTTTTTCGCAGTCATACCAGTTGTTTCTAGACATTAGTCCATCTATTACATTTAAAGAAAAGATGTGACTTTCTTACAGCGATTGCCATATTTCCTTAGCAGGCCACTGACGTATGGAATACAGGGGATGAACCAGGGTAATGGTAGTAGGGGTGCCAAGCTCTGGCAGTCGGATGAGGGGAAGCTTAAAATGTGTCCATGAGGCTCTCCTGAAAGCTCCAGGGCTTTCAGAGTATTCAGAATTCAAGATCACTCACGTTTGTGTAAGTTCTTGAATACAGGAAAAGAAGACAGGGTAAGTAAATACTATCGAAAGCTTTTTGTGTGTGTGTAGGAAAACCATAAAAGAAATAGAAGTATGGGGTCTGGGAAAAGACACAGGAATGTGGAGTCTTGGTTACTAGGTTTTGATTCCCTCAAATATTTCAGATTTTATGTTCTAAAATAGAATGATGAGCTCAATTTTATGCATCATTAGAAATAAGGATTCTAAGGTTGAGGATTATTTTACATTGCTGACCATAAAATACCTGAAATTAAATGCTATGTTCTTTTTTTTTTCTATCATCTCTGACTTCTCTGAGTAAATTAAAATAAAAGAAGTCAGAGTGGTTTACTCGATCAGTAAAGGCAGAGTATGGAAAGAGAACAGATTGCAGTGCATAAAAGTAATGCCTTCTTTTTAGCTCACTTGCTTTTGAGAATAAAGTGGCTGTTTAAAACAAGGAATACTGTATTCCTCCTCTAACAGGGTTCACTGGTTTGAAAATGATTATTGTATTCTAAAACTTCTCTAATTAATTGAAACTTAAACCTGTCACATCTCTTTTAGGGTGACATTGTATTTGTGTTAAAACATCTGTCATCTTGTCATATGTATGAATGTTTTTTCCTAATGGTCAGCTTGTCACAGTTAATTAGTCTTTAGACAGATGAACAGTCATAAAGCAATGTGACTTTGAAAATTATGTTTCTAAACACCCATAACTTTGAACAGTAAAGAGACAGGATGCTCGCTAGATATTTAGGCTACAAAGCAGGCTGTAAACCACCTTCATTCACAAGGGTTGAGGGAGTATGCAGCTTTCTGTTTGTAACATTTCTTGCATTTTACTTTCAAGTTTGCTGCATGCCTGTATCCAGCTGAGAGTTCTTCACTGGCGGTTATTATTATTTTATTATTATTTGTAATAATGATATCCAATTGCACAACTTGATTTCTGTATTTTAAAGCTCTTTCCTGAGCTCCAGGAAAAAAATAATACTGACTACTGTTTTTACATGCCTCAGTTTTATATGTCCTATTTGACACATCTTGAAAGGATCCAATTTTCAGAAAGGCCCACTGTCCTCTGAAAACAAAAATGGCATTATATGGGCATCAGGTTACAGCTCCCCCCCCAAAAAAAACACATTGATAACAATTATGAAATATCATTACTCTAGGATGTGTTTGGATTCATTGGAAGGGGGACGATTGATACAATTTGGACTTGTATCCAGACTTGAGAGAAATCTGACGTATTTTTTTTTGATGAGGCTTCTCTATTATTTTTAACTGTTTGATGTCTCACATAATCAGTGTGGTGATGAGAATATATGTGGGACTCATCTTGCAGGAATGCAAATGGGCTCTAAGATGTCCTGGACCTCCTGAATCATTGTTTGTTTTAGGGGAAGCTGAAGGATGTTGTTCATCCTGCAGCAGATGCATCAATTCCCATTTTGATTGGGCTCTCTGCTACAAAAGAAAATTGGAAAAGAAAATGAAGCCAATAGCAAAGTCCACTCATAAAAATGAGAGCAGATGCTGTAGAAAGTGTCTTCATTGCTTGATAGCTTTGAAAGAGACTTTTTCTACCAAAGGTAATTCATGATGTCCTACGCCCTATTCATCCTCTTTAAGATAAGATGATTTCCATTTCACAAGAATTAATGCTTTGGCATATAGGAACCAGTTTTTATTAAAACTCTCATTATGGTGTTCTGAAGAATAGGTAATTCCAGAAAGATCAGAAGCCAGTGGTAAATGTATGTCTCTAATGAATTCTATTCAGTTTCCAAAAACATAGCAACTTATATGTCTTAAGTTATACGACGATTATTTTTTTTTAGTTTAATAGTCTCAGTAGACATTTAAAAATATTAAAAGGGATGGAAGAATTATGCAAAGGGAGAGAGAATGAATAGCTGATTTAAGAAGCTGACAAACTGCTACGGCTGCATAGGTAGCATAGCTTTTTTTTTTTTTTTTTTTTTTTTTTTTTTTTTTTTTTTTAAGCATTCTAAATTCCAGAGGGAATAAGTAGCTAGTGCATCCCCAGCCCCCTTCCCTCACTTTATAATCTTGTCGCAATCTGTCTTCTGAGTTCGGGATTCTGTAGGGACACCAGGCAGAGTAGGGGATACAGATACCATTCATTAAATGCTGGTAAATGGTTGGGAAAAGGAAGAAAATCTCCAGCATTTTCCCATAAAGGGGAGGGACAATATGCTTCCAAAGATCACTGCAAACCATAGAAGTCACTGGGAGACTAGGTAAAGGGGGAGTGTATGACACGGGAGGTGGGCGTCTGAGGAACTGGAGATCCTCCATGCTGACAGACCTGCATTTGTGAGTCTTTGGGAAATAAATGGGTCAAGGGCTTACCTTTGGGTCCTTTGCAGGGGGTGCTTTCAGCCTCAAGAAACTGAGAGAAAAATCCCGTATATTTATCATCACTCAGACAACCACTGGCATGTCTTAAGAGGAAAAGAGGTGGTCCGATATGCGATTAGATCTTTCAGTGGTCAAATGGGGGCGTTTTCCCAAGGCCATAATTCTACGCAGAGCTGCAGTTTCCCAGCACCTGACTGGCATTTTACAATCTTTTCATATAATACAGGTATTCTTTTCTTTGAATCAAACATTCAGCCTGCAGTCTGACTGCTGTATAAGAGATCCATGACAAATTTACAGAACACTCATAACTAGTTTTATGAATCAAGCTCTAGCTATCTTACAGCTCCACGTACACCCTAACAAGCAGTAACACTAAATGTCTTGGACGTGTAAGCAGTTTGCCAAATGCTGGGGTAACAGAATAAACAAACATTAACAAAATGGTGTCCTGCTCCGATAAATACATGGTACATTACATTTTGAAAATGAGACTCTCAGGACTGGAATCTCCCCTGATTTAGACCAGTTCAGCCTCATTAACTGGCATGAATTTGCAGGAGTTCTGTAAACTCTGAATCTAAAGTTATGGAGTTCTTCCATCCTGAGGGACAATTTGCAAACCATGTTTCTTTTATGTCATATGATGTCTTGGAATTACAGTGCAGGATTCAGGCTTGACTTTGAGAAAAGGAAAGGATCTGCAGCTTGTCCAGATGAGTTCAGCCCTTTCTCAATTTGGTGGATGGACAGGTAGGCTGTACTGCAACAAGGTGACTGTTCAGGAGAAGGCAGCTACTTCATGAATAGCTAGGAGTCCCTCAGGCTGCCTTTTGAGCACTGATTCTGACTGGGTACATCATAAATGCTGTTTTCCATTCCCTATAGGTTGTATAGGTAGGGACTTCTTGTTGGTATGCCTTCTTGAGATTGAGGATAGTTCTTATCTTCTGTTTAAACCTGAATATTGTAGGACATTCAGGTCCTTCTGTATGTACTGGCACCAACTGATCTATGGCTTCAGAGGTTTTGTAGGTCTGCGCTTGCAACAGTTTACTTTTGGGCTCAGTAAGGAATTTGCAAGACTAAATTATTTTGGTTTGGTTTTAGTCAACATGGAGAGATTGTGGGGAAAAAAAAAACAACCAACACATTTATTTAGCAAAAATGATAAGGTAACTAAAGCAGAGGTGACTTTAGGACAGATCACTTTGTTCTGCATCCGCTTGAACTTATCATCTTAGTCCTCAGCTAAGTTTTCTTGAAACATAGCTTGCAATTAAGGAAGAGAAGGTAAATCTAATATAGTGTGTGCAGTTTTACCTTGTGGCAGTGTTATGTCAGCTTGGTGTGGTTAAACCATTTTGTGCTGCAAATACGTTGTGCAGTATATTGTGTACTGCAATACATTGTGAGATCTTAAGAGGAGGTGACACACAGCTAAGAGAAAAGACTTAATGGCAGTCTTCACATTTTTGTCTTTGCACCTGATATAGAGGAAATGGAGCTATGATTTAATCAGCTGCTGATCTGAGCAGTTGAAAAGGATAAATTCATATGAAAGGAATGGTTTCTCTTGCTAAAAGAATGTTTCCATGTTTCAGTGCGTTTCTAAGTGCTAGGGACGTCACTCAGCACCTTGAATGTTTCTTTCCAGGAGAAGTGTGGGAGTGCTTGTGTTGCACCATTTTTTCCCAGGGGCATTTAGGCTTCCAGGTTCATCTTGCAGTACAATTTGGAGGTCTTCATTTCATTAACTGACCTCAGGTTCCTGGGCACATTCTGCGGGCTCACCTTGCTCTCAGTGCTGGAAATTCATTTGGGGATATTTCCTGATAATGTGTTCTGGACTGCTCGTTTGGAACTTTGTACGCTACCAACTGCTACCACGTTTTCCTGTAGTAGCCAGCAGTTCCCTCTGTGCAAGTAGGTCTTCCTTAGACTGGCTGCAGTTCAACGCAAATTCAGATCCTGACAGATTCTTCCATTCTTGCTACTTAAGGGCACTGGTATCTCATGCAGAAATAAAAGGAGAGCTTCATCACTTGTAATCATCAGAACTAAATACAAATGCTTGGGACACAGAGGCCTTTTACCCCTGTCCCTTTTCCCTGAGGGGGGAAAATAAAAGTGCTTCCTGAATGTACAGATCTCCTGAGCTCTATGCAAATCTGACGAAATTACTTAAAAGAGGTTAATACAGAGGAAGCAGTGTGTGTCTGCATTAGATCTTTTCTGTCCTTCTCTCTAGTTCTCTGGACAGTACATCCTGTAGAAGTTAATGTGATAGAACAGCTCAAGTCTCTGCACTATGAAACAGCACCATCTTGGGAAATTAGCATTGAGCATCTGATCTAATGGAATCTGGTATGTCCTCAGATGAGTTCTCCTTAATTCTGGTAATCTTTAATAAAGAGCTAAAACCAGAAAAGATCAAGTCCTTCTTGATTGTTTCATAAACACTTGGAATTTCGATTAAAGAAAGAGTTCCACTAAACATGCTTCTTTCATGTGAAAATTCTATAATAGGTTCAAATAATCTAGTATTCTGTAGACTGCACTATAGAAATTTCCCCCAAAATGCACCATTTGAACATACCACTGCTTGCTGTTTTTTTGCCTCCAGATCCCTGCGATAAATTTTTAAAGCATCTGCATTTTTCTTTTTAAAGCATTTGCCTCTCTCTCTGTTTCTTTCTCTCACAAAGAATTGGAGAAATTGAATCTTGGATTCAGCTCCAGTTTCAAACAAAATAACCAACAAGAACAAAAACAAACAAAAAAGCCCAATTCCAGAGCAAACAGGTTAGGTTTTAACAAAGCAGAGATTCTCTCACAATTGGGTTAGCAAATTGTTGACAACTGAAGCTTGGATCTGAGGTTATTGTAAAACCTGAAGCTGTGCAAGTTTTGACAAGGTTTGATAGTTTGATAAGAACATTCTCAGCGCTTCTGAAGATGCCCACACTTTGTATATTTGACACAAAAGAGCTTCTATATAAGCAGTCTTTTCTAAGTCTCAACTTTGTGTTGAAAGAGTAATGAGAATTTTCACCTCTGCTGCTGTCATATTTGTTTGCAAGAAGCAGATTGATTTTCCTTCTTAACAGCACATTAATGGTACCCTTACTTAAGGAAAAAAAATGGTATGTGAAAGTACAGAAGAGTAAATGTGGGTAACAATAGTCTGATGCTGTCCTTTTGTCTTCCTCCTGATTGCATATGGAGGGAAAATCCCCTTAGTTAGCCTGAAAAGTTCCCCCTCAGTGTGCTCTTCTCCTGATGTTTGTGGGGAAACAGAGCGTATCGCTAATGCAGCCGAAGCACCGTGTTGTGCACACACTGTGTGCAGTGAAGGTGTTTCCTGGGTGCCACATGTGACAGAAAACTTTGCAGTTCTAAAACTCTGAGTCTTTAAAACTTTAAGAGTTTTAAAACTCTAAGCAGCTGTCACAGCCTCTCCAGTTCTCACCATGCCTAGCTTCTGCTTTCCATGTGAACTCTGAACAATTCTCATTCTCAGACACAAATTTCCGTGGAGATTTCCAATGTTTGGTAATTTAGCAATTCATTTGCGGATGTAGCTATAAATAGCAATTCATTTGCGGATGTAGCTATAAACTCTAATGCAGCCAACCAAACCCACCTTTCTGAATCCAAGGGATTTAAATTTAAGATTAGATGAATGTTCCTTCAAACATTTGCCATTCACAGGGATGCACCACTGTGGCCTTCTAGCTGGCCGTTCAGTGACTGCTGTAATTTTTGCTTTCCGTTTCTTCGCTATTAAATTGCAGTTGTGCCATTCTTGGATCAATGTATTTTAAAAACATGCCTAAAAGTTTTAAAAGGCTGTTTTGAGGAACATCTCTCTTGGTATGGGGAAGAGAAACTATTCTATTCAGTGGCAACGTGGATTTCTGCTCCTTCCTCCTCACTCTGTCCCTGCTCTGTGTGGGGTCCTTCCCACAGGATGTCGTCTTTCTGACCCTGTGGGGATCCTTCCAGCGAGGACTCCAGCAAGGCTGCGTTTATGAAACCCCGAGTGAGGCTCGAGGCCGGCACAGCATTTTTGGTGAAGGCACGCCCTGGGCACCGTAACAGGATAGTGCAGGCACAACTTGTTAAAATACTCAAAGGTGGGAGGAAGACTCGATGGGAGGAAAATGCAAATCTGGAAGGATTTTGGAAGTCAGCTTGAGCCTGATAGACCAGTTTCCTCTGTAATTTTCAGTGCCAGTGAAGCTTCTAAAGTGTGTCCTTCCCGGCCTTATAGTTAGTCCTGATCTCTACATCCTCACAAAAACATTCAGGGAAATTTTGCTTAGAGTTTGATGGAGAAGTCATTTTTGAGTTAAGGTGACAGAATCTTGTTTGAACAAACCCTGAAGGAACAACTTTTTCTTTCCAAGCTTCCTAGTTTAGAAATCTTGTATCAGAATCATCTAAAATTTGGATAGAAACTAGTCTCCATGATGGTCACAGTGCTGTTAATATAATATCCAAATTTACTGTAGCGTGGGGAGAATTAAGTATAGAAAATTAATTTATTACTTATTTTTCCAGTTTGGTTTTTCTGCATAACTTGGGTTGGCTACTTTTTTTGTGGTTTGGTTTTGGTTTGGTTTTGTTTTATTTCTTGCTCCATTCAGGTCTGCAGTCAGGAGCTTTCTGACCAAATGCATCACAGGAAGGACAACTTTTTTTTTTTTTTTTTCCCCATCAAAACTAGTGTGGTGGTTCCCAGTGAGTTTGAAAGAGAAAAGATTGTGACTGCAAAGGTCACATAAATTAGCTGAAGGACTCTGGGAGCTGTCAGAATACTTTCAAGGCAAGCTTTGACTAGATAACAAATCTGCTTGTGCTCCTTTCTAGCTCCGGAGGCAGCTGAACTTCCCTGTAACGAGCCCTAGGGGAAGGTTGCCTGCGAGCCTGCTTCTCCCTACCACAACACTTGCGTGATGCAAATTAAGATACATAATTGCAATCTCCAGTTGTGACAGGATTCCTATGTTTTTGCTTTAATGAAGCTACATGAGAGTTACTTGGCAATATTAGGACTCATTTAAAAAAATGTATTGATGATTAAGTGGCAAATACCACTGTATCATTGGGAAATCTGTCAGCAATAGTTGCTGTTTCCATTGCCTTTAGCACATTCATCAAAGGGATAACAAACAGATACTTTTTTGAATTTTAATGGAAAATTGTAGTGCAGTCATGTGGCTTTAAAATTCAAAGGTCTATAAATAATGAATTATTTCCGTGATGGTTACTGTTTCCCTATCGCTAGGAAAAAAATAGCATCTATATGTTGTAGTTTGTTGCTAACAGCATACTTTAATATTTATGAACTGCCAGTATTCTATAAACATAGAAATTTGGTCGTTGTCACTGTAATGGTTTGTTATTTATATGCTTCTAAATTTTACAGAAGCAGAATCCTATCAGTATATTAAATTTGCACAAGGGCAAGCATCCTCTTTGCCTGTCACATTGAAGCAGTCATTCGAAAGGTGTGGCAGCGAGCCTCGGAGAGGGGTCAGTGGGATGGCGGCCGTGTGCGAGAGCTCAGCCGTCAGCCAGGACACGTGGTGAAGGAGCAAGGCTTCCTGCTCCGTTTGAGTTCTTGCCTCAGGATAAGGAGAGTCATTTTGGTGAGGATGAGATTACTTGCTTGGGAGGTGGATCCTGCTGCACTTGTGTTTTCCCCTTTTTCTAAGAGGAGTTAATGTGACTTGGATGGAAAGGTTGGACGTGGTGCTTAGGGACATGGTTCATTGGGTGACATAGATAGTAGGGTGATAGTTGGACCAGCTGATGTTGGCTTTTCCAACCTTAGCGATTCTAGGGTTCTGATGTTATGTGTACTGCCGGCATTCTGAGAAGCCTTTCGGACTGGTATTTTGAGAAGTTTTTTAGAAGGGCACGTTATAAAAAGGCTTTGATTCACTTTCTCCCTTGCTCGGTTTGTTTGGATACTGCAACTCTAATACATCGAGGCATTTATGATTTTCTAAACCACTCTAAAACATTTTAAATCTAAGAAAGTTGCAAGCACATGCATTTGTTCTCAATTTTCAGCTCACCTCTGAGACTTAAGATTTATTTGATTCAGCAAAATGACACCTCAGCGGTGTATGGTGAACCTTCCACATTTGTAGAGAGAGTATTTTAGCTGTCTCAAGGTGTTTTTGCTATACCTTGTTGAATTAGTAAAGGACTTGTGGAAGTTCTTCATTGTTTGACAGCAGTAGCTGTATGTGTTGCTGCATGCCCTTTCTGGAACTTGGCTGACTCATAATAAATATATATGCTCCCTACGTGAACATCATTTCACTCCACAAGTGTCCAGCTTAATGTTTTAATCATTTTAGCCTGTGGACAAATAGCTAAATAATTGACTCTGTTCTTTTTGTAAATGAAGAAAGATGTAGTGTCACTTCTAATGTGCAGAGTGTTGACATGCACTGTCTGCTTTGTTACTGAATCTTTTTCCTCCCTTGCTCTCCACCTTTCTAAATATAGCCCTTCTCTGCCACTTAACAGGGTGTTTTTACAAAATGTGAATTATTTGATAAGAGCTTCTGAGTTATGTTCTGCAAGGTCTAATTTTCAGGTGTCTGGCATGGAGAACGGAACCTGGAATGTAGAAGGAGCTGCTTAAGTCATCTTAAACAGAGAGCAGGGAGGAACAAGGCCTCTGAAAGGCAAAGCAAGGAAACTCAAATGCTGCCAAAGGAGCCATCTAGAGCAAAGAACAGAAACCACTGTGTTGGCTCCCATCTTTGTCTTAATCTCCTCTCTCTTCTAGAGCCTAGCTGCTTGCCAGCAGCTCCAAGAAAGATATTTTGCTCTTATCTACACACTAGAGTAATATTTTATGGATGGGTACCTGTCAGTCACTTGGTTTTATTTTACTCCAAAGAGTTGAGAAGGCCTGACATCTTTTGACTTTCATTTTATTTATTTTAAAAACAGGAATTGAAAATCTGCACATAGGTACCTGGCGGTGTTTTTAGATGACTAAAAAGCTTTGTATTTCAAAAAATGAGCATTTCTATGTAGAGATAAATAAGGGTTCACAAGGTCTGAAAGGTAGATATTTTAAAAAGAAAACCACTTGAAGCTGACAAGACAATAGGTTTGATATTCATTTTTGCTCTA
This sequence comes from Anas acuta, assembly GCF_963932015.1. Taxonomy (NCBI): domain Eukaryota; kingdom Metazoa; phylum Chordata; class Aves; order Anseriformes; family Anatidae; genus Anas; species Anas acuta. Next base: position 44,126,375 of record NC_088982.1, read on the forward strand.
TTTACATGTTTAGCAAAAATACATTTACCTTAAAAATCTCTGAAAACCATTTCATACCACGCAGTTTTATTCTCTTTGACTGAAATGTTTATTTCCTTCTACTTTCTCTATAGTTGCATGACCTTTATCTGTTCTGTAAATTAGTTTTCATACCAGTTTACAATGCATTCAAATGTGAATAATTTGAATTATGATGTGCAGACTCCACTCCAGTGTACTTGGATATTGTGTGATTCATGCCAAAATTTCATTTCCAAGGCTTTGGCCATCAAGATACAATGTCTGGCTCCATTGTGGATCTTGCAGAGCACAGATTTTTAAATGTTGATGCCCATACATGCTCAGTGATCCTTTTTCCAAATACTGCTCTAGATTAGAGGCAGAAAAAATAACCAAGAGTGGGATGGGAGGAAAAAAATCAGACAAATCCAGAGCCTCAGCGGAAGGAATATATATGCGATGAAAGTCTGGATCATCACAGGCTGACCCAGTGAGACTGCATCTGTGTAAAGCATAATGTTGCTGTGTGGTCTGCATTTAGTACTTGGTTTTGGTGCAGTTCTGCCCTTTATTTATATGCAAGCTCCTACTCAAATGTGGGTACCTCATCCACAGCTCCCAGTGCGTTCAGTCTGAGGGTGACGATCAGCAGCTTTCAGAAGTTTCGCATGAGCTCCAATGAGTCAAGGCAGAGACAATAGTTGTTCACACGCTGAATGCAGTCATTCTTGTGATGCATTTCCAAAAAGGAAGGCTTGGTGAATGACAAGCATTCAGTGCACTCTGGGAGACAATTTCTACGAGAGGTGCTAACGCAGAGTGAGAGGCAAGGGTAGGTGGTTTGGTATTACTAGCAGTAAACACTGCAATCAGCTTTAGTGGCATTCATTACGAGAATTATATTTTCTCCTCCCCTAGCGTAGAATCCCTGTCAGGTTTCTGCACTGCTTTGCGCTGCTGGGGTCTGCTGTTGGTCGTGACTTTGGTACAGACTATTAACCGAGTGGTTCTTAATCCTTCTGCCGAGCAGCAGTGACTGTAATGCCTTCAAATCAAGGTGACTTTCCTGTATGAGGATGAAGGATTGTCCGCATGTCGTTATGTGATCTCCTGTACTTTGTACTTGGCTCTGGATAAAGAAATTAGCTCTGGCTGAAATTGCACTCTGTATTTTTCATTAGAGTAAAAATGGTGAAATGAGATATTTCACAGAAGTGTCTGGATACTGATGGATCATTATTTTTTCACTTCAGCAGATATTTTAAGTATCGGGATCTGAGACACGAGGTGCAGTCCTTGGGGTCTCGTCAGGGCCGCTAGTTCTCCTGCACCCACCCTCCTCTGTGGGCTGTATCTCTTCCCAATAGCAGCCAGGCTGGGGATTCCCACAAACACCCCCAGAGGGATGACGAGCAGGAGGATGCTGTGTTAGTTCACAGGACATGTGTTCACATAGGAAGGAATGGAGTTTTTCCTTGTAATCAAAATGCATCTTTTTAATAAAATCCTTCCAGTGAATGCAATTCTCAAACTGTTTTTCAGAGTTAATCACGATGTTTTATCCTTAAATACTTCATACATAATTCTCTTGGTCTCTCTTAAAACAAAGGCTGAAACAAAATATTTTTTCCTTTTTTTACTTAAGAAAAAAAAAAGTCAATTACAACCAATTTCCCTTCTCACTAATCATGTTTTCTGACAGCAAAATGTTCAGCCAGATAAATTCTAATCAGTCTAGCAATGCAATCTCAGTATCCCAGGCTGTAATGGAGAGTTCCCAAACTCAAGTCTCTAGAGACACGGGTGTTCGAGTTGTATTTCTTTCCTTTCATAATCCAAATGTTCAGTAGAAATTAGTTTTAATCTTTTTTATTATTATTATTATTTCCCTGTGATCAGCCGTTTTCTTTATGATCATCTTTTACCTAGCGGTATGCATAGAGAGAGATTTGTGCATCAGCTTTTAAACACCTGCAGCCTATGAACCTGAGTTTTGCCAGGCTGCAGACATAAGCAGGCAGACAGGAATCTACATTATTTCAGTCAGGGTTTTTGGTTTTGGTAACAGGAACACATTTCAGAGTTGCAGTGTTCTGATTTATTTCAGTACCCTATGATTGAACAGCCACTCAAGATGTTTTCACGCAAAAGTTGCAGAAGGGAAAGGAAGAAGCTGAAGTTACTGTTGAGAGGAAAACCAGACACCAAACTTCCTGGGTCTTAAAGGGAATGAATCCAAACTTTTCAGAAATTCTGTTTTGTAATAGGAGTAAGGGCTTCTGTATCAATCCTTTTTAAAGCTGGATGGGGACAGACTGCACCATCAGCTTTGCCAGAGGCCCTTAACTAGCCTTGATCTTTATTTGCCAGAGGCTCTTAACTCTCCTTGATCTTTATTTGACAGATAAATGGCTCGTACCTTGGTTCTTAATGCTTTGTTTCAAACTTTGAGAGAAGGTGGGAAAGTACAGCATGCTCTCTACTTTGCCTAACATACCTAGGAGATAGCTTTGATCTGATGAAAATATGTAGTGACAAACAAATCTCTGGAGGACCTTAATAAAGGGAGCTGACATGACTGTGTGCATTATCCTAAATTCCAGAGCCCCAATAAAAAAAGGGCCATGTAATGACAGCGAGCCATGCTGGCAGCTGGGCTGAGCCCGGCCTCCCTGGAGTGGCAACACTCCGAACCTGGGAGAAGTGGCTCCTCCGTGCTTGCTTTGGCGTCTGCAAGGTGCCTCAATTTTGGCTAGGTCTAATCAGCCCACTATTCCTGTGATTTGCATCAGCACATAGTTAGAGGTACCGGTCAGTCAGCGTATCTGCTTGGATGCTAGCACCACAGATCATCTTTTTTTTTTTTTTTTTTTTTTTTTTGTTTTTCTAGGCTTGTTCTTAGGCGTCATTCCCTACTTCACCTTCTGCTTGGAAAGGTGCAGCCAGCACACCTCTGACACTCACTCAGCTCTCTGTATGTGTAACCTGTTCTGGTGTGCATGACTGTTTGTGCTTTAAAGGGCAACTAAATATTATGGCTCACTTTCCACACTTAGGTCTTTTAAAATATGGAAATTCCTTTCAGCTCAGCTTGATGGATCTGACAGTGTCTTGCTGAGAAGGCCGGAGCTGGCTGTGAGGCTTCCACAAGGAACAATGACTTCTTTGAGTTTCCTGGTACTGTAATTCTTGCAGGTTTGTTGTTACTCTGCTTTGTGTAGCTGGAACAGAGTTTAAATATTAGGCACAGAAACAATGCTGTCTAGCTGGTGGTTTGTTTTCTGCCAGCTCCTGTTTATTTTCCTTTTTTTTTTCTTGTGGTGTTGATCTTTTATGTGATCGTTTTCTTAAAGGCCCAGCTCCTTCTGAAAGCTGCTGCTGATGATTTTGTAAAAATATTATTTTTACACTTTAAAAACACAGAGGAAGAGAAAAGAGGGAAGAAAAGGAAAATTTCAGACTTATTGACTGCAGAGGAAGGCAAGGCTTACCAAATGCGAAAGCTTAAGTCCTCCTCTTTGGAGGAGCAAGTCTGAGTCATGGCTGACATTATTCAGTAGAGCATCTATTAGTGCTAGTAAAAAGCTGCAGTGTTTGCTTCGAGTGGGAGACAATTTTCTTCCTTGCAGTTTGTACCAATAAATAAATTCTAAAAACTTGTTAAGATTGTATTTGGTTGAAAATACAGATTTAATAGATTTAATAACTTTTTTTTTTTTTTTTACCATTGCACTGCTGTAATGCACGCACAATTGTTGCCTGAGAAAAGATGATGCCTTACTTAGAAACCTTTTTGCGGTGTAAGAAATAACGTCTATTTCTGTAAAGCTGGTTTGTTGTAAAAATTGGATGAATAAGCTTTGTTTTAATTGTGGTTTACCAGTACAGAAGGAGTATTGTATTTTAGGGATTTGTGTATTTTTAATGCTACCTTAAGGAGTCCTATAATGGGAGCTTTTCCTGATGTAGTGGTAGAGCATGAGAATGCCTGGGATTGTTTGTACGTCTTGTACCATGGTAAAATAGAAGAGAGAGGCTCCTCTTCTGAATGTGTTGCAGTCCATTGTGGATCAGGAGTACTAAGATGCATGAGATTCAGACTGAAATCCTCTCAGGACTTGATAGGAGCATTTCACTTGCCTCCCTTTACACACCCTTGAGTGATTATCCTCTGCATTTTAAGTCTTGCTCTGATGGGATTTCCTACTCTGAGCCATGTTACTATTATTTCTGTTTGGAAGAGACAGACCTTCGTTTCCCTAATAAAAAGGGGCCATCAAACCTCTGGATCTGAAGACCGAGGATTTCCTTTTCAAGTAAGCACTCCTGCAGGTGGTATCTAGCACTGAAAGAAGAAGAAAGCCAAAAGTCCACAGAGCATGTTCAATGCATACATAACAGCTGCTCATAGATGAGTGGTCACAGGTTTGCTGTGATTTGTGGCAGAAGGTGCACGGAGCCTGGATCCATCTGGGGACGTTTCCCCGCACATTTGGAAAGAGATTTCTGGACTTGTTTGTGCAAAGTGAATTAAACTTTATTTTATTGCCTACAATTAGAACATATTTATCAGATAATTAAACACTTCTTAGGGAGAGAGGTGTTAAGGGAAAGCCTTGTGCGTTCTCTCAGTGGTTGCTGGCGGATTCCAGTGGCAAGGCCTTCTGTTCATCATAAGTTACACTAGAGTCATCTGTAACTTCAGGAACAAATTTATGGCCATTTATGCCATATCTCTATCTGATATGCTCCATTATACAGTGGAAAATATAAAAGCATTTAAGAACTCTTTGGGAATTTTATTCTGCTGCACAAATTTAGGTTTTGTGAGTGTTTGGTTTTGTACACTGTGTAGCTATTTGAAATATTTGAATAAGTAACCTAATCTGATTTTGTTGTCTTTTCTGAGAAGATGCTTAGCCTCTGGTTTGATCACGTAACCAAACCTATATACATGTATATATACTGAATTTTTAAATGTAGTGGTATTAAAAAGTATTGCTCAATGGGAATGTTACACTTGAGATGAAAATTCAATCTCTAGGAATATTCTTGAAATTCTGAGAACTGGCTTGCTCCTCTAAAGTCTGGTCACCTTTTCTCTGTAAAATTGGAAGTGTCAAACCTTTGAAAATCAGATCTTAAAGATCTCTAGGTGTGATAAAAATAGAAATGTCTGAAAAGCCTTTGATTAACAGAGAAAACAGATTTCAGTTGGAGTTTAGGTGTACTTCTCGTACATCACTTAGGCTTTGGCCTTTCATATTGCTGTGCTAATACAAAGCCATTGGTAATAGCTATATTAATGCAAAAGCAGGCAAGGAGAGCTTCCTAGTTATGATTATTTCATCCTTCAAACGGAGTAAATTCAATTACTTCAATCAGAAGTTATCAATAATGAATTGATGCAAATTTGCCATTGCAGACTGACTTCATGCTAATCCACACCAAAAATAAATGAAGAAAAATAAAAAGTTTTGGAATAAATGCCCCAGCAAGTAAAAGCACTGCAAAGAAGGCCAGTGGTACCCTGGGCTGCATTAAGCAAAGTCTTGCCAGCAGGCACAGGGAGGTGACACTTCCCCACTGCTCAGCACTGGTGAGGACACACCTGGACTCCCCAGTTCTGGACTCCCCAGTGTAAGAGAGGCACGGACATACTGGAGGAGGTCCAGCAAAGGGCCAACGAGACAATTAAGGGACTGGAGCATCTCTCCTGTGAGGAGAGGCTGGCAGAGCTGGGACTGTTCAGCCAGGAGAAGAGGAGGCTCACGGGAGGATCCCCTCCATGTGTACCTATACCTGAAGGGAGAATGCGGAGAGGACAGAGCCAGGCTCTTCTCAGTGGCACCCTGAGAAGATTGTGATCCCAGGTTTGTGATTCTGTGATACAGACATAGCTGCAGACTAAGCAAACAGTCGCTAAACAGTCCAATCCTATGTCCAAGCATCACTAGTCCAAACCTTTTTACTCTGAAGAAGGAGGTTTCAAATCTCCTGAGTACATATATATATTTTTTCTTTTAGTCTGGTTATTTTTTAGTGTCTTACAGATCTTGATTCCTGGCTTATCATACCCTCTACAAGCTGATGTGCACTGACGCTGCACTAGAAGGAGCTGCATGCTGCCTCCCCTCTGTGCATAACAAAATATTTGTGTGGCTATGCAATGGATGAGAACTGGAAGTTGATCAGGGTTTAAAACTAACCTAGCAAATATCCCCACGTGTTTACAGTACCTCAGAGGAGCTCCTGAATCCTGCTCACTGAACGAGCCAGAAGACGAGAGGGAGCCGTGCAGGGAGGGATGCAGAAGACAGGGGCAGTCCGATTACTGGTAGTGTTAACTTAGGCACTTTAAAGCTGCCATGAGCCCGAAGTGCACAGTGAGCTGGAAATTACCTTCCTGGAAGGAAATGGAAGAATTATAGTTATCTGAAATCATGAGGGGTCTAGAATCAGTGAAGTTCAAATCATTCAGGCTAAAGGTTTTCTCCAGCCAAGAAAGCTGAAAAGGTCGCATGGGAGAGCAAGTTGAGTTTTAAAAGGCTGCTTTTTGTGAATCCCAGATGTTTTGAATGTTACAGTCGCATTTAGATCAGTCCCTGGGTTTTTCTGAGTGCTTATCCTAGTAGAAAATGTTTCCTTTTGAGATGGAGTTGGTGTCAATATTTTGAGAACAGTGCTGTTGTCTGTGACAGGCCTGCTGCTAAGCATATAATTGGCAAACCATTTCCTCTCTCTCATCATAAGTAGCTCCCTTTTTATGGAATGGAGTTAACAATATCCTTTTTATAAGCTTCCTGAAATTGCCTGTATAACAAAGCTTATAAGTTTTCTGTAGAAGGTTTCATGTGCAGAGAATTATAAAAGGCCTAGTGTACACAGAGTTTACTTCTCTTGGACAGTAGATTTGCCTAAAATATGGTTTGGAGTTGTAGCAGCATGGTGAATTTGAACTGGATTTGTCAAATTTTGCAATTTTATGTAAGAGAGGAAAACACTGAGGTGTTTCCATGCTAATATTAGGCAGAGTGCTCTGAGTACTCCCTCACTGATGCTGGAGAAGAGATGCCAGTTGCTGGTGACTGGAAGTACGTCAGAGGTGGGTGTGATGGAAGCAGGAGTTTTACTGGCCTGTGCAGTTGTGGAGATCAAGTACCCAGATCGTGTCTGACTGCATGATTTTAATACCTTCTATATTCATTTTTTGCCTCTTTTTTCCCCTCACAATTTTTTTCCCTTTAACAGTCTCATCCCTTCCAAAATAAACACTTGGTCTTTCCAACTGGCCCTCATTTTGTTAGCTTCATGCCTTATTTGAGCTATCATCGCTCAGGGAACTTCTACCATAATCAACAGTGCCATTGAGCTAATCCCTCTGTTCTGGTACTGTATGATGTTTCGCATTTCTGCCATTTCTCATGTTGCTCTCATGTTAGTGTATCCTTGGGCTAGCGTTAAATTCTGCATGCGTGTTATTTTCTCTTTGCTTATGAGGAAGCTTTGGTAAATTTTTATGTTGCTGACTTGTTCTTGTAGCTGTGTGTCAGAGTAGGCATACCTCAACGGCTCGAGCAGACAGGCTTTGGAGAGAGTCCCCAGCGACAATGCTGCCCTTTGCGTATCTGGCTGGTATAACATGCAGCGAGAAAAGAAGATCAGTTCTGCCTTGAGAGAGCCTGTACTTGTATCTCTTCCTGCTGTGGAAGATGCCCTATCCCCAGGCAATAAGGTATTTGGAGCCAGTGGAGGCACCTATGTTGTTCTTCACAGATATAAGCACTCAGTGGAACCCCGCTGGAGTCTAGAAGAATGAAATATGTAGATAACTGCTTTATGTATTTTTCCACACTCTGTGAAAGGGAAAATCCCTTACACGCACAATCCTCGGTGTTTACTGCCAGCAGTAATTTTCTACTGCTGGAAAGATTCTCCCTACAAAAGAGAAAATTCCAGGGGGGCAGATACCAGGAGCTGCAAGTTACAAAAATGCAAAGCAGTTGGAATGTGTCCAAGAATCTGGACCCGAAGTATTTGGTGGTTACGCAGTGTTTGGTAATTCATAAATTCAAAACTGCTGAGATTGGAAAATGGAGACAGCAAAGAGATTTGAAACTCGACAGTGTGCATTTCAGAACAGTGCAGAAGCGGCAAAAAAACTGTGTAAAGAAGTGCACAAGGATGAACATGCTTTCACCTTCATCTTTTGAGTGATAAAAGTGTGTCAACAAAGCTGTGAATCAATCTCTGTGTAGTTCTGGTTTATTCTATGTATCTGAAGATAATCACTTCCAGCGTAGATATAAGGTGAATTTAGACTCTCTCATTAGTCCAAATCATTTTCATTCATAGAAGCATATCTTCAACATAGAAATAGGGAAATGTGAATATCAGTCTCGCAGTGCCTCTGGCTCAGGAATTACACATGTCAAAATCAGCACAGTTGGGATTATTCACCTACCCCACTCCGTAGGCATCTGTAATCGGTATTAAGGAGAAGGAGGCTGCTCCAGAGGGCAGGTTAGTGCTCTCTCAGGTGTTTGGGATTATTCCCTAAACTCTTAGCTAGCTAAACCCTTGAGGGTGAGTGCTTTCCAAAAGACCCCTTTCTTCCTTTTGCTCTTTCCACTGCAAGATACGGTTGTTAATGTCATTTGTTCTGGTCTTATTTTCTTATCTCTGCAAATACACTGAAAGGTAATTTCTGTCCAGAACTTCACTGCAGGAAAACCCAGAGGTAATCTGAGCAATGCATCTTTGCAGCTGTGGAATCTAGAGGATAAGCGGTGGTTTTCATGGGTTTTTAAATGTTCTTCCTTGGGGTGAATTTCTCGGGAAGTAGACGCAGACTTCCATACCTCATGATGTGATTGTAAATGTATTCTGTGCCATCTGTCCCTTCTTCTGGATCAGGGTTGTCTGTCATTGGTACCTCGAGTACTACTACTCCATAAAGCCCAGGGAAAACGAACTGTAAGAGCAGTCATGGCCACAAATTAAAACAGTAGCTTCAATTATATTAAATGGTGTGTGTGTGTGTGTATAAATACAACAAAAAAGGAGACAAAACAATTATAATAATAAACCAACCAACCAAAAACCCCACAACTTTTCCCAAGTCCTAACTAAGCACATTGATTATTTAAGTGTAATTAATTGACGCGTTGGAAAGACCGGAGTGCTAGATACTATCCCACAGTAGGCTGAGACTGTTCACTTAGTTGAAATTTGGGTAAGATCAGTGGTCAGTTCTCCTCCCGGAGCATTTCCATTGTAAGGGTGTCTTTGCCACATGTTTTTAGCTCAAGTCCCTCACTCAAGTAGACCATGCTGCTATGCCACACAGGCATTTTCTGTTGCAATTGGTGGTTGTTCTTGCAATAGAAGTGCTACAGGAATGAAAGCTATGGTTATTGCTGTTGTCTGGGCTTTCAGCCACTACAGAACTTTGGAGGATTTAATGTCTCACTAAATGTTTCACTTTTTAAGAAAACAAAAAAAACATATCCTTTAAAACCAGGAGAGTACAGAAGTGCATTTTGGAGGCTGCTGCTCCTTGTACTGCTCAAGGGTCCTAACTGGTGTCATTAGAGGCAGGAAGAGAAATCTTTCTTTTCTATCTTCCTCCATTTATCTCTCTCTTAGATCATAAAGATTTGAGTCTGATAAAGAGAGTGACTGACTCATGACTCTCTCCCCTTTCGCAGCCTTTTAAAGAGAGATGTGTGAAGGGAAAAACTACGTGATACTTGGGTGGAATGTTGTATAGCTGAAATGGTAATTTCTTGAAAAGTAACACTTCATTTTCGTGGTAGAACCAACCTTCTTGCATCCCTTTCCTGATTCTCTGCCCCAACTGATTTCCACTGTGTGCAAGTTGGTTGTCACCTGTAAGGCCTTCAGGGCTATTCAGTTTGTTACCTACTCTGTCACTTGGTCTTGAGGCACCCCTTGGCTGGTACTGCTGTCTCTGATTGCACTTGTTCATTTCTACACAAGTCCCTCTTGTCCAAGTTGTCTCTGATGCTTGGAATATACTTCCTATAATTATGCGCAAAGTTACCTCCTCATCACACTTCAAATCCTGTCTTAAGTTCTCTGTCAGGATGTTTACAAAAGGAAAATGTTTACCATTTTCTTAGTGAACTGAGACCGCTGCTTCTTATACCAATCATTCACTTCTCTTACTTCTCTTACTTCTCTTGATCTTTGAACTCCCCTGGTCATCTGCTTCTCATATTGTCTTATTCTTCCTAGACAAGGAAGTTCTGTGCAATATGTAGCACATTTGGTTCTTTGTCCATTAACAGAATTTTATAACAGTATGAGAATACAACAGATTAAAAACAGTCCAAATTTCTTACAATATTCTTTGCTTTGGGTTGTATGTCAAATCCGCGACTCCTCCTTGGGAAGCCATGCTGTATAGTTAGTTTGTTAAGGATGGGACATTGCATCTATCATTTGTAGAGTCATAAAAGTTTGGATTTAATGGGTGTTGCATTCACAGTCACTTTGTGGATGATGCTGTTGGTGGTGTGTCTTTATATGCTTATTTTTTATTTTCTTGCCACTTCTGATCCGAATACATGTGTTGCCAGTTCTCTGTGTTGACGAATTCTGACCTCTTCTTGTTCAGCCCTGCTTTTATGAATTAGGACTCAAAATATGTCATTGCTTTTAAGAATCGATATCCTTTCACAGCTAAGACTTTATTTCTTCTATGTAGGACTATTTTAGTTTAGAGTTAGGTAACTATGTTTGAAATCATAGAAAATACAATTTTACTGATGAAACTGTTTTGCTGACTTTGCATGACTATATTGCCTTGAGATACAAAGTAGGCACCAAATTTGTATTTCTCTGTTGCTGACCTCAATATAGATAATATCCATATAGCTCCTTTGGAAGCTGAGATACATTCAATTCTTAAAATACTTATGAAAGATCACAGACCATAGCTGATGCATAATAAAAGCAAACAAGGTGGAAAAAAGATGCTGTAGCAGTGCTATCTTCTTCCATTGCTAAGGCTTGTTCTTGTTTTTGGTATGATTATGAGGGAGAATTGATAGCAATCTGTCTGAAGTGTCTCATAATGGGCTTTTGCCTCTGCCTGCAATGCACACCTTTCAGCACAGTGCTTGATGGTTTTGAGCTTGTGAGAGCTTGAAAAATGACATATCATGGCAAGTGATAGAACATCACAAATCTTTGGTCTCAGCTGTGTTAATTTGCTTAGCATAACTGATGCAAATTGCCTAACAGTGTGAGGGTGCTACTGTTTTATTACACTTCTAATAAATTAGTGTGTATGCTTTCCTCAGAATTTAGCTGAAATTTGGATGTGAATTAAAGTAATTTTATTTCTGAATGAGAGAGTCCATGCAGTAGTTTATCATACAAAAAAAAAAAAAAAAAAAAAAAAAAGGCCAAAAGAAAACTACAAACTAGTTTGCATTCACTTCTTTAGTTAATTTTTATTAATTTTCTGCAAATTCTGCCTCCCCGCATAATGCAAATTCTGCTTTTAATTTCTGCATCCGTAAGTGGAGGACCATTAAGAACTGTTCCTAAAGGACATGATGGAGATGTAGGCAGTCAACTAAATACTCAGCAAGTAAGGAAGTGAAGAACTTTTTATTTCTGACACTTGTGAAATTAACGTGTTTTGATTCTTGCATTTCTCTTCAAGTTTCGTGTTTTCCATGGTAGTGTGTAGCCACTTTAACCTCTTGTGCCGAAGTCTTAGACTCATGGTAATCAAGTGCAAAGTAATGTGTGGCTAGCTTGCTGCAGACTGCCTCTTAAACCTCTCTGTATTAGAAACAGCCATGGGAAAATTCCTGAGCACAAGAATTCCAGCTAACTGACATACCAGGACCAGTAATTTTGTCTTTAGGCAGTAGTAAACAGGATATATGATATGATTCTATGCTATAGTATCCTTAGCTATTTAGCCAAAACATCCATCAATGCAGCATTCGATGTTTGGATAATCTTTCATCAGCTTACAAATGAATAGGACAGCTAAATATATGGTGAACTGAAAGATCAATTACATCAGATTAATTCAATTTCCATGTATTACTAAATAGTGTAATAAATTAATTCCTTGTGTTTATGTGTCACCATAAAAAATGTCCAAGAAAAATACCATTATTTCAATAGTTATTTTTAAATTTGATAAAACTTTTCCTTGCTTAGATTACAACTAAGAAAAAGAAATGTTTCTACTTGTAGACCACATCACCTGAAATATAAGGACTCCAACTTCCCATTAGTTAAAGTTTATTAACAACTTCAGAAATAGTTAATGGTTGTGGTCAAATGAAGTAATTATTAGTGCTGGGATGGCAGGGTTTGGCACATGTCAGATGCTGATTGACATGATCATGTGTTTGTGTAGAGCAGCACATTCTACAGGTGCAGAGTTCATTCAGTGGTAGGGTAACTGAGTCCCAATAATATTCAGAGAGCCTGTAGAATTAAAGAAGCTATAAAATTTGCATGGTTGCTCAGTAGCACTTTTTCTGGTGTGTGTTTGGTATCCTGTCTCATGGCTTTCATTGCCAGGAAAAAAGAAAAAAAGCATGGCATGGATTTCACTCTGTGTTGCACATGATCAACTGAATATTTACAAGGCTCACCAGGATTGCCAGCGCATGCAGCCAGGTTTCCAGGTGACAGCTAGCCCTACTTCGGGCACCTTATTTTGTGATTAACATGCCTTTACTTCCAAATCTTAGGCTGAATGTGTAGGTCTGGTGATAAGTAAAAGACATTTAGTATAACTTGAGATATAATGAAGGTAGAAACTCATGAAAATATAGGCAGAATGGGGCTGTATTTTACGTACCAGCAGAGGCATTTTTCTGCAGTCCCTGATGGTGTGCTGTGCAGCTGGTGCTCAACACCTGCAGCCTCCTGGGACAGACAGAGGAGCTGCCCGCTAGATGTGGCTCCCTGGACTGGGCTGTTTAAATCTTGGCCTGTAAATAGCTGAGATTTCCCAGGATACGGCTGTGTAATTTCTTCCCTTTTCCATGATAGATGCTGTATCATCTGGCACAGAGCTCATGTGCTGTGTGGTACAGAAAGGAGCAAACTAGTGGGAAAAGCTTGAAGGGGGTATGCTGCAAGAAATACCTGTGTTAAGTGACTCAGTCAAGTTCTGCAGCAGAATCAATAATCTCGTACAATTTTCTTAGGGATTCCCGGGTGCGTTTTTAGGCCAGAGTTTAGCAGCACTGCAGGCTGACGTAAGTGGCAGGAGTTCTAGAGAGAAGCACAGATGAAGACAGTGTGGTGCAGACCCACCTGCAGCTAACCTGTTACAAGTTTGTCCCTACCAATTCCACTTCCTGCCAGGCCAGGAGCAGAGAATGCATCATGTCTTAGCTCTGGCTGAGATTTGGAAACGCTCCTTCAGTTGTGTGCTGGAGGAACCCATATGTCTGCATAAAAACAATTTGAAGGGAAAAATTGTCATGTCAAACCCAGTACTAAAAGTACAGTGAGGAATCACTGTAAGAGAGATCAGACTCACCTTAATGATTGGGAAATACACGCTGAGATTATGGACAATTGGACAGTAGCAGAGTTTATCTAATGCCATACTATGGCAAGCTCAGCTCTATGAAAATATAATATGGGAAGTGTTATGCTTATGAGGTTTGAGTCCCCGAGGTCTGACTCAGAGGTTGTATTAGATAATTCAAAAGATCCCTTCTTTAGGTTAGTTGTCTTTTTGATAAAGCAGTGGCAGCAGCATGCTTGTTATATCTTAATTTAAATTAAATTTCTGTACAGGGCCACATCTTAAAATCTCGTTAGTAGATCCAGTCTTGGTGAGGTATTTTACAAGAGAATATGACAAACAGACCTATTTTTAAAGTATAAATATCTCTTAGTTTAGTAATGAAGTGGCTAAGCTCAATCAGAAGGCACTCAGTATTAAATTGGTGTCACTGCTTGAATTACATTCTGTCTAAAAGATACCTAACCACCCAAATATTTGCTTTGCCTCTGCTTGGAGAATGGTAAAACACTGTAAAGGTATGACTTGTGTCAGTGAATAATGAAAGCGTGTTACAGAAGTACCCTGTGTTCTTTCCCCCAGCATAACACTAATAACTTTTTAGCACTGCTTGATAAGAGTGGAGTGGGTTTGATACACATCAGCTAATGTTGCTTTTCATCTCTTTTACATCCTGTTGGATCTAAGGTTTCCTGGTAATCAAATAAATTTGGCGGAAAAGAGAGTAACTTGCATTAGGAGAGATTTAATTTTGTCATCCTCTAAGAGAGAAAGCCAAGGGGTAATTTAACAGTATCTCCTGAATTTAAAAAATGTTTGCCTTTTAAAAATGAAGGTACGCTAGCCCAGAACAACTCATAACTGTAAGCAGAGACTGTAAGTGGTGCAGGTCAGTATGAAAACTCCAGGCATTTTCTTTCAGCAGTGTAATGGCTTACTGCTCCTACTGAAACCAGTGACACAAAAATGTTACTCATTTGGAAACTGAGCAGGGCTGGGGTTTTCAAGGAAAAATATTTAAGTAATATTTAAGTGCCTTTTTATCCTGACATACATTTGAAGAGTCATTGTTTGAATCATTTTCTTACATCAAAGAAATACAAATTTCAAGACAAAATGTTGTAGTTTGAAAACGGGCTTTGTTATAAAACTCATTCTGTTACACATTCGCTATAAATACTAGAGCCTTTTGGAGCAATTTGTCTAGTTTCAGCCATTCGTTATATATTTTTTCCCCATCTTCATGGCCTCTGAATTGTGAAGTATAGCTGCTAACATCTTTATACTCCCAAGTGGAAACGTACACGTTGTTATTTTATATTTGAGAAGAGAAAAGCCAAGGCTGAAATTCCACAGTGTGTCCAAAATGAGGTGATCTTGGAAAGGTGTGTGTCAGACATTAAGTACCCCATAGAAAGGAGAGGTCTGCAATTCACTGACTCCTATGATGCCACCACCACAAAGCTACCTGTGTAAGAGGAAGAGATTGATTTTAAATGAAAAAATTAAAAAAGAAGTATAGGAACGCTGGGAGGAAGGACATTTTCCATTATATATTTTTAACCATTTTCTTTTGGTTTCAGAAAATATTTCTACAGTGTCTGAGCTGTGTAGGACCGTGGCACTCACTGTTACACAGTTTCAGTATTGTGCTTATCATGTTGAAAATCAGATTATCAGATAGCAGTTGAGTGTGGCGTATGGTATTGTAGCAGGTATTATAGCTGGCATTACCATCCTGAATTCTTAAAACTACTGACTCTGGCCCCGTGTAATACACTGGTATCTAATTATGCCAGTAATGTTCTCACTTTTACAATGTCTCTCAGAATGAATCATGAGTAAAGAAACTTAAAGACTGTATGCTTTGCATGGAGTTGAAGCAGTGACATGTGGCTGTAAATAAACAAAGGAGTTTGATTGCTTCTGTTCAAGATAACTAGCTCTTTGTAGTGCTCCTTTCTTTCTAAAAAACAGCTTAAGACCTTTAGACAAGGAGAACAACAAAACACAACCCACCTAGAGCCAAGCTGGGTGCTGGAGTGCGCGTACACACACACACACACAGTTTCTTGAAACAAAGTGGCCATGAAATATTTTCCAGGCTATGAGCCTTTCTTGGCAGTAAAAGTTTAGCATACTGAAAACAAAAAGCTCAGCCCTACACAGATTGAGAGATGATTGTTTGCTGGGGCTGATTATGATAATCCTCTTCCATAATAAATGCCAGTGTCAGTATTCTCATCCCACCTACCTTTTAGTTTTGAGTCATGATGAATTTTCCCATCTTGTTTTTCTGTACTGGGTGACAGATTTGGGGGCAGATTTAATTAGACTTGCACAGGCTGTTTGAACTGTTCTAAAATGTCTGGTGGTTAATGTTCTGATACCTTTTGATATTTTAACTGGTGACAAGGGTCACAGGCTGGATTAATATCCAAA
The DNA here is from genome assembly GCF_963932015.1 of Anas acuta. Lineage (NCBI taxonomy): Eukaryota > Metazoa > Chordata > Aves > Anseriformes > Anatidae > Anas > Anas acuta. The sequence continues at coordinate 44,142,360 of NC_088982.1, forward strand.
GATTTTAATACCCATTCTTTTTAAGGGTTGCTCTGCACATAACCTTTGACCCTCTTAGCACTCTCTTCATTCTCATTATCTCTCTTCAATAAATTCTGCTCTTTCCTATTATTGGACTTTTTTCGTATTCACACCCTTCAGGGAGCAGAGGGAAGGCATGGATTTATTTATTTATTATATTTTTGATGAGGAAAAAGGGAGGCCTTCTCCTTTTCCTCACCTTTTACAGAGGTTACAAATGTAAGCCTTAAAGGGTAGGAAAATACCTTGAAAAAAATAATCTCCTGTTTTTGGCGTCCTTCTAATGTATCATGTCTCAGGTACAAGACAGGATGTTGTACCACAAAATACCGGGAGAATCTCAAAGATTTTTCTAAGCATAAGTTTAACCCCAATTACAGTACTGATACAAACGTACAAATCAGTCACAATGGCTGTTAGTACACTGTAGCTGATGGCCAGAGAAAAATCTGGGGGAAGATTGTGTAGTCTGCAGTCAGAACTGGGACTCTAAAAAAAAAAAAAGTGATACCATGTATTTTAATGCAGGCATTGTAATAGCAGCACTCTGCAATTGTCATCACTGAGCTATAGAGGAAAAGGAACTATCTATTACAAAGGTATTAAATCAGGTGTAAGACCTGGACAGACTACAGCTACAAAGACAGTCTGTGCTGTTCAATCCGTTGTCCTTGCTCCTTTCCCACGCTGTTGACATGCACCATCCCTTTGTGTCTCAGCCACGGTCTTGCTCGTTTTGGTTCCCCTTCTCCTTCTCTCCTTGATGTTTCTCTTCTATACTTCTACCCATATTCCTGAACAGTGTTGGTACCCACCAGTGAGTCAGTGTAATATAATCTTGTTTCTTTTATTATTTCCTTCCCTTCTGTTGTACTGACATGCCTAAAGCTTTGGCGAAGGCTCAGTTAAATATTATGGAACAAGCAGACTGTTTTTCTGAGAATATTTTCTGAGAGACCTATGAATGAAAATAAAGTTAACCTGTGTGTCTGCCTCTTTTCTATTGATTGTTTCTCAATGTTTTTTATGGTGCAGCTTTTAAAGAATGTGTAAGCTTGCTATCAAGCCTCTTACAATTATCTGTGCAGCTTTTATCTGCACCAGCAGACCTGATCAGCTGGACCTGATACTTTCAAACGTGAAAGAACTGATCGGGGGTGTGAAAGCTGGGGGCTGCCTTGGCTGTAGAGACCATCAGCTGGAGTTCAGTATCCTGAGAGGGAGCAGGGCAAAAAGCAGAAGCACAACCCTGGATTTCAGGAGAGCAAACTTAAGCCACTTCAGAGATTTGCTTGGAAGAATCCCTTGGGATATGACTGTGGAGAGGAGAGGAGTCGGTTGATATTGATCACCTCCTTCAAGCTCAAGAAAGCTTGTCCTGAGAAGCAGAAAAACAAGCAGAAGTGACAGAAGGTCTGCATGGATGAACAAGAAAATCCCAACTGAACTCAAGCATACAGAAAAGGTAGTGTATGAGGGGTAGAAGCAAGGATAGATGACTCAGGAGGAGTATATAGTTGTTATTTGTGCTGAGATAGCCTTAGGAAAGCTAAGGCTGACCCAGGGTTCAATCTGGCAAGGGGAAGTGAACAACAAGAAAGGATTCAAGTACATAAGCAGCAGAAGGAAGACTAGGAAAAATGTGGGCTCATTGCTGAATGGGGCAGGAGACCTTGTGCCATATTACAGTCAAAAGGCTGAGGTACTTGATGCCTTCTTTGGCTCAGTATTTGCCAGCTGCACCAGCCTTTGGTAGATCCAGGTCCCTGAGACACCAGCAGAGAAGTGCGGAACAAGGTAGACTTGCTTGTGGTGGAGGAGGACCAGGTTAGGGAACGCTTCAGCAAACCCAGCACCTGTGAGCTGGGGCCTGATGGGTTGAACACCTGAGTGCAAAGAGAGCCGACTGTCACTAACAGGCCACTCACTGTTCCCTTAGGAAGGTCATAGTGACTGGCAGAGGTTCCTAAGGGTTGAAAGACAGCAAATGTTGCTCCTGCCTTCCTGAAGGGCAAGAGAGAAGATTCAGAGAACTGCAGGCTGGTCAGCCTCACCTCAGTTCCTGGAAAGATGATGGAACAACTAATCCTGGAAACCATTTCCAAGTACATGAAGGGCAAGATGATTGGGAGTAGTCAGCAAGGATTTCTGGTGGGGAGATCGTGCCTCGCTGACCTGATAGCTTTCTGCAGCGAGATGACTAGCTTGGATGACGAGGAGAGAGAGAGCAGTGGTAGTTGTTTCCCATGACTTTAGTAAGGCTTTTGACACCATGTCTCCTAACAAAATCACAGACAAGCTGACAAAGTGCAGCTTATATAAATGGACCTGAGAGCTGGTTGAACAGCCAGGCCCGTAGGACTGCAGTCAGCAGCACAAAGCTCAGTTTGAGGCAGGTCAATAGCTGTGTACTCCACAAGTCGATACGGGGGCCAGTGCTATTTAACATCTCTGGCGGTGACCCAGCTGATGGGACAGAGTGCGCCCTTTGCAAGTTCACAGCTGCTGCCAAACCAGGAGGAGTTGGTTGATACAGAGATGGCTGTGCTGCCATTCAGATGAGCTTCAGCAGGATGGACAAATGGGCTGAGAGGAATCACATGAAATTGAGTAAAGGGAAATGCCAAGTCCTACATTTGGGAAGGAATAACCCCAGATATCAGTACGTGCTGGGGTCCGACTGGCTGGAAAGTAGCTCTGCAGAGAAGGACCTTGAGCACTGATAGATAGCAGGCTGACCATGAGCCAGGATTTTGCCCGTGCTGCAAAGGTCAGTGGCATCCTGGGCTGCATGAGGAAGAGCATTGCCAGCAGCTCAAGGGAGGTGGTTCTTCCTTGCTGCATTGCACTGGTGAGGCCACTCCTGGGATACTCTGTCTAGTTCTGCATTTTGAGCCCAAGACAATATGGATTTACTGGAGTGAATCCAGCAAAGAGCCATGAAGATGATGAATGGGCCAGTGCATCTCTCCTGTGAGGAGAGCTTGAGAAAGCTGGAGCTCTCTAGCGTGGAGAAGGCTTGTGTGGATTTTATCAATATATATAAATAACTGATGGGAGGGAATGCAGGCAAGGGAGATGGACTCTTCTGAGGACAAGTGGCAATCAGCACAAGAAAATACTTTTCTATTGTACAGGTGCTCAAGCACTGGAAGAGGTTGCCCAGAGAGGCTGGGGGGGAGTCTCCAGCCTTGTTGATGTTCAAAACTCAGCTGGCCCCTTTCCTGAGCAGCCTGCTCTAACCAACCCGCTTGGGTAGTGGGGTTGGACCAGCTGATCTCAAGAGATACCTTCCAACCCAAAGTATTCTGTGTTTCTGTGAACACAAATACAGGCAATAATTGGCTGAGCTCTGCGAGAGAATTTTTGGGTTAGGATGACATAGGGGCTTACGGCAGAGTAGGTCAAAACATACCTTTGAACAACAAGTTTTGTCTCTCTTTCACTCTTTATACAGTCAATTTAGTAGTCGGTCTTATTTCTTTTATCCTCATCCCTTATGTCTTTGCTGCATTCTGATTTTTGTGCCAGGAGGAAAAAAAAAAAAAGTATGAAAAAATAGTGCTAGAACTGAACTCCTGCAGTATAAGAAGGGAAAAAAGTGAATGGGGGAGGGGGAGGAAGGTCTGGCACATCTGTTCCCAAGAGCTTTTGCTCACCTTGAGTAGAGCTAATAAATATGACAAGCATTAAAGTATTATTCATCTTCTGGTTTTAATGTAAGGTTAAATGTATCTAAATGCAAATGTTTTTATCCAAAGACTTTTATGTTTTGGGATAATTCACTGAACTGTGAATTACAGAAGGTTTTAAGACTCTGGATCTTAGGCAAAATGCAGAAAATCTTCTAATACCTTTCATAGAGTTTTTAATCTGTACATCTTGAATCATTTTGTTAAGTGTCATCTTTTTGTAAAGACTGGGGAAAACAGAAGCAAATTCACAGAAGTTTCCCAGATTTCCAGGATGCACGAATGGTAGAGCCAAAACCAGAAAACTGATTTCCTAACTCCATAGTGGCGTATTCCAGTTGATGAAAAGGTTTTCCTGTACTTTATCATACTTTTTTTTTTTTTTTTTTTTTCCTGAACTTGAATTCTCTCTGTCCTCACAAACTAAACTCTCAGAGCTAATATTTCTCATAGGATTCGGTGTCTCTAACGTAAAAGACATTTCTGTTTCTGTGCTTCCAGTTGAGGACCAACCACCGTTTTGCTAACACAATTTAGAGGTGAATGTTCCTAGGAGTCCTTCTGCCGTAAGAAAGCATAAGAAAGTTATGTTAGTGCTGGAGCTGGGCTAATGATGAATTTTTAATCTGTTTGACAATTTTGGAATTCATCTCACTTAGTGGGGGATTTAAGTGAGACTTCTGCTGAATTGTTTTTACTTATCCTTTGGCCAATTTTTAATATTTTGAGGTCTTCCTTAATAAAGCTGAAGAAAAATTCAAAAGAAGTCAATCATAATAATAATAAAGAATGCATTTAGCAACTGTTAATAGAAACGCTTGGGATTTTATGTTTTGTAAGGTGTTTTTCCCCCCTAAGCAATTTGATGAAATTGAGATTAAATTGAAAAATGCCTCTGTTCCTATATATCACCTTATGTGTGTGTGTTTGTTTTTTGTTATTGTTGTTTCCCCCTTCTCTCTCTCTTGCAAGCTTGTGAAAAAACAAATTCACACAATTCTACTTCATGTCCTGGCAAGATTCCTGGTGGACTGGGTACTCAGAGAGTGGCAGTCCTGCTGCGTTGCCTACTCGTTGTTGTAGACTTTGACTTCTGCAGAGGTATTGTGACACCAAGAAGCAGCCCTGTTAGTTTATCTACGGAGGTGGAAAGAATCAGTGACTTTTTTTCCATTCCCTTTTTGCCTTTTGGAACAGGATGTGCTTGGCTTCTGCCTTGCCCCTTTTGTGGGTGATTTCTTTCTACCACCTGTCTTTTTCTTTGAAGAACAAGAGTGTTGATGCCTGTGCTCTGACAGTTATATACTACAAACACAATACCTTTCTGTGGAGAGGGGAAGTGTCAGTAGCAGTAGCATTGTTTTGCTACTGAGTGAAGAAACTTGCAGGGCTTGTGACTCTCATGTTCGGGAGTCCTGTTTAGAGCAGGCTGGCAGGTTTCCCCTTTCTCTCTGCAGGTTATGTCAGCCTCCTGTTCCTTTTGCAGAAGATGGGAACAGTATTGATTTACTGTTCCAAGTGTCTGGGTGTGATTTATGACAACGAACATACTGCACTGTGTTCAAGATGGTTTGTGATATCATAGGCAAGACAAAATAAGAGGAACCTGTGCAGGGGTAGAGCAATTTCATTGAATGCTCCCTGTATTCATCCAAAAGCTGCTCCTTGCACTAATTCAGAACTCAAAGAGTGCAAACAAATATGAAAATCCAGCTTAATATCAGAATATCACCTTTATTAAAAAATACAGAAAAGGAAGTTCCATGCCTTTTCCTGCTTGATTCCTCACTGGTGTGGTTTTGTATGGTACAGCTGGTTGCAGTCCCACTTTTGCTTCCACCTGGACTGTGTGTTCCCAGCCTTCTCCCTTCTTCGGCACGTGTCTGATCAAACAGTGCAGAATACCGTTCCTTAAAGCTTTTTCTTTTATTTATTTATTTATTTATTGCCATATTTCAGCTCAGACCATGAAAGGCTTGTGCTGACTGCAAGGGTGGGGGCAGAATGGAGTCTGAAACAGGTAGCTGAAGATGGAGGAGAGAGAAGGAAATATTTAATCCTTTGCTTTCTGGGAGCCATCCCATTTTATTCTATGTAGTGTATGTAGCACCGTACTGCCTGAGAGTCCCGATCTTTTTCAGGGAAAGCTACGCTGATGTGAAAGAGTGATAAATATTACTATTGTAGTACAAGATTGAGGCCTACAGAGCCTGGTTCTGGGAACCACACATCATTATTTAATATGGAGTTGGGGAATGTGGGACCTTTTTGTGTTTGATATACATGAACAATTTCTTTCTAACTGACTTGAACATGAAATGATGGTCAAGGAACTGTCTTGCACATTACATAAAATAACTTTTTAGCACAGAAATGGGAGTGGGAGAAATAAAACTGGCTTTAACTCATCTGTCTGCAGAATCATAGGATGGCTTAGGTTGGAAGGGACCTCTGGAGGTCATCTGATCCAATGGTCAGGCAGGGCCACCTCCAGGTTACACAGGCTCATGTCCAGGTGACTTCTGAATTTCTGCAGCGAGAGAGACTCCACCAACTCCCTGAGCAGCCTGTGCCAGTGCTCCATCACCCACACAGCATAGGTGTGCTTCCTTATGTTCAGAGGGAACCTCCTGTGTAACAGTGTGTGCCCAGTGCCTCTTGTCCTGTCCCTGGGCACTCTGAAAAGAGCCTGGCTCTGTCCTCATTGCACCCTCCCTTCAGGTATTTAGATAAATTGACAAGATCCACCCCCAAGTCCTTCTCTTCTGGCTGAACAGTCCCGGCTTTCTCAGCCTCTTCTCTTAGGAGAGATGCTCCAGTCCCTTGGTCATCTTGGTGGCTCTAAGCTGGACTCTCTCCAGCATGTCCAAGTACTGGGGGCCCCAGAACTAAGGAGGCAGCCTCACCAATGCTGAGCAGAGGGGAAGGCTTACCTCTTGACCTTTGCATAATGCAGCCAAGAACACAGTTACCCCTCTCAGTGGCCAGGGCACACTGCTGGCTCATGTTCAACTTGGTGTCCAGCAAGTCCCCAGGTCCTTTTCTGCCCAGCTGCTTTCCAGCTGGGTGACCCCATCATGTGCATCATGGGGGTTGTTTTTCCCCAGGTGCAGAACTTTGTGCTTCTCCTTGTTGAACTACCTAATGAGATTCTTGTCAGCCCACCTCTCCAGCCTGTCAGTGTCCCTCTGGATGGCAGCATGGCACTCTGGTGTGTCAGGCACTGCCCCCAGTTTTGTGTCATCTGGAAATTTACTGTGGGTGCACTCTACACCATCATCCAGGTAAATCCTACCAAAGCTGATACCTGAGCTTTCTTATTTCGCCTCTTTTTCTCTCCTGTGCTTCCCCACTCTGTATTGAATTAGTATTCAAAACCTTACTAAACGTTAGCCTCCATGTGCCAAGACAGTAAATTAAAATCTGGGGGATAATGCTTTGTCTCATAACTTTTATTTCTAAGGCTGATACTGACAGGATATGGGATTGGAAGGGTGAAAAAACAGGGATACATGGTCAGCCTAAACATATGTTATGCATTGTATCACATTGTCTTGGAACATCTTTAAACTCTCATTTTTTTTTTTTTTAATTTTTATTTTAGTAGACTATAAGTGAAAGTATCCCCAGCACCCCTTGTAAAACTATGGAGGGAGAAGTTTATACACCCCGCACCCCTGGTATTTGTTTATTTTTTTCCTTTTTTCATTTGAGCTAGCTGAAGTGTTACAACCTATTTTTCCTCTGTAACAATTTGTAAGAGAGTAGTTGAAAAGCAAGAAATTGTTTTTTTGCAGATTTTCCAGCTCGTGTTACTATTTACTCAGTTATCATCTTCCTACTGACAGCCTACTGACAATGCTCCTTCCCCAGCTGCCCTTCCAAGCCAGGGCTCTTTCCTTGATGCTCTTTTTGGCGTATCTGATCCCTCATACAAGCCTCTAAAGGTATTATCTGTGCTTTCTAATTGTACACATGACTTGATCTGGAATAGTAATACTGAAATTGCATTTCATGTGTAACTGGTACCATCAAGTGAAACACATCATGCTCTAGTGAGAAAACTTCAGTTAAAAGACCTCTGAAAGACTTTGTCTTGATAACTTCAAAATCAAATCTGTGGTCTTACGTCCTGACAGTAAACGCCAGGTTTGTTTATGTATTAATTCTGGCAAATGATAAGTCTAAGCACATATATTTAAAGTATATACATAAATATATATATATAAGAAGTTCCTAAAGAATTACCATGTCATGGCAGCATGATCAAAAATGTAGTATTTGGGAGTGTCACATACCTGAATACTGGAACAATATGATCAACCCCATCAGTTTGTACCTTCAAAAAAATCACAGGATTAAATCATACCAGATGGCATGAGAAGTATTTGTCATATCCATAGCTAAGCAATTAAGAAAAAAAAAAAAAAGACGACATAGTAGTAGTTTGTTTAACTACAGTATTGAATTCCTGATACATTCAAGTAATGGTAGAAATAATGCTATGGGGCATAGAATGAAAAATGGGAAGAAGTCAGAGGGACCAAAGGTGACTTTATCATTGTTGATCACCAAAGAAGTATGAACAGGTTGTTCATGGTGTGGGAGCTAAACAGAGAGATGAATAGAGGAAGCAGTTAGAGAGGAGTATTTAGAAGCACACTCTTCGTTTCCAGAGATAAAATTAGAAGTGCCAGACAGTTCAAATTTTACCTCTGCTTGTCAACTTTCTATGAGGACCACATTTCAGAGGGTCATTTTAATCAAAATGAAAGACAGATCCTATTAGGGCAGCTTTGCTGACAAATAATTAAGATGAATTACTGGCATACGCTTGTCCCAGATGCCTTGTTGATGTCGGTTTGTAGGAGGCACGGGAGGGGTTACGGTATATGCTCTGCTCTTTAAAAGCAATTTACAATTGAAGTTAGCCAGTCTAACTATCTGAAAAGAGCTTAATCCTAGAGCTGTCACGAGAAATTATTTTCACAGATTCCTGATGCTTCTACATTAACACAGTTTATATGTAAAAGTTAATAGGATCTAGAAGCGAAGAGCAGCATTTCATTATGTGAAACAATCAACTATTTTTGCCAGAGCAGCCACATTTTCTTCATTTGGAACTGTCAGTAGCATAAAAAAATAGAACTTCTTAGTTGGCTCCATTGATAGGTTTTTATCATACTTACCAAAAATAGGTCTGAGTGTGATTATTTTTTTTGGACAACAGCAAGCAGAACTTCATAGTGTGTAGATTTTGATGGCTAATGACCATGCGTGCTGTTTCTCTCCCCCAGCCATCCAATTCAAATTTATGTCGACTATTTTTTTTTTTTCTCTGAAGGCGGTGAATATTGTATTGTAATTAACTGTGGAAGCTGGGATATTTGGCAGGTATTAGATGACAAGTTTGTCACTTTCAAATATGATCAGCATGCTGCCACGCCTGAGTAAAGACCTCATTGCATCTCCATTTAAGAACAACAAAAAAAAGGTCATCTGCCTTGTGAAGTCTCTGGTGTCTCAACCACTTCACTTTTTCACCAGCCAGATACCTTCAGATTTATTCAGTGGATTAGTTATCTGTTGGTACTAGAAATCTCTGCTTTAAAGAAAAAGACAATCTGAAGTCTTCCTCTATTTTTTTATTTCCACTGAAAGTAATACAGAGGAAGAGCAAATACTTCATTCAGGACCCAAGAACACTGTGGTTCTCCTCCATTTTAAAATTGGCCATGTTAAACTTTTCCTCTCTGAGATGTGGGGAAAAAAAAAGACCTGTAGAATCCAAACAGAGTTGCTATGAGTGCTGGTAGAATAAGATTTATTATTATTATTATTATTTTTAATATGATGCAGTAGAGTTTCTAGGAGTACATGAAGGCAAGAAGTTCTGTGTGGGGATGTGTGCTGTGCAGTGCCATAATCTTTATCTTGTGTTTTGCGTCTGCAGGTGTATTTTCCAGTGGTATCACAAGGTTTGTCTGTTAACTTGTTGGCAATGTTGCTGCATCCCTTGGTAGTAATGCTGGCTGATTCTTGCTCTTTGCCTTCAAAGCAGGGAGTGAAGGCAGGCTGAGACAGCACAGCTCCCAGAGAAACAGTGATGCTGCCTGGGCTGGAAGCAGGGGGCTCAGGGCTCACCATGGTTATTAGGAGTTCTGTGGAGGTGCGTCTGCAGATCAGGGACCGAGGGAAACATTTGACAGATAGGACCCTCCCTTGGAGGATCTCTCCTCCTTTCACCTGGTATATGTCTGATTTCCCTCCTAAATAGAAATAAATAAATAAATCGGATAGCAAACGGAAAGTAGTCTGTCAGGAGCTGCTCAGTTGTTTCTGATAACTCCAACACTATGCTAATCATAACGCTGGCACAGCGTTCCTCCATCTGTGGGGAAGAAAAGAGAATGGGAGGGGGCGGCGGTGGTGGCGGCGGCGATGCTAACGTTACTGCTACGGCATTCACCATAAGCAAAATGCTGTTGACATACATGCAACTACATGCAACAACATACAACAGTGCTGACAACATGCAAGTTGTTGGGGTGCTGAATTGCCATACATGTACCGTAGCACGTTGTTGGTGGGATAAATTGGTACCCTCGGAGGTGCAGCATGGCTGGTCATCCAGAGGGAAGCAGCAGTCAGATGATGGGCGGTATTTACCCTGCCATGCCTTACTGGTGTACCAGAGCCACTCCAGCCCTCTTATTGCCGTGCTGCCTGTGTATTGGATAGATTTGTTCCTAGCATATTTTTTCCCTACAGGGGGGCAAACTTTTGTCTTCCCCAGAGATGCACGGGGACCGTGCTTCATACAGAAGCTTTTAGCTTGTGTTTTGTTGCCTGTTTCCATCACAGTTGGGGCTCCTATTTTTTTGTTGCTGCTTTGATGATCACCCTTGGAGAAATTGAAGTCCAACAGCAGATAAGAAAAAGCAACACAAAGGGTAATAAATTCGGTTACATTGTCTTGTTTCATGGTAAACAGAACTTGACTGTTTTATGCCCCTTGTTCACGGAGGCTGAGTAGAGGACCTCTCGTCTGTTGTGGGGAAAGGAAAGTACACCTTGGACAAAGGAGATCGTGGGGGAAGCATTCAGCGTGGTGAGAGAGTGATGCTTATACTGTGGTTGAGATGGAACGGAACACAAAGACCAAACATTTGATGATGTGAAAGGCTATGTATGAAGTGCTATTACTGTCACAATGATGACTGAATGCATGTTGAAATTACCTTCACAGGAATAGCAACAGATGGTCTCTGTATCTTCCCCTCCTACTCATCCAGAGCTCTCAAGGCTGCATTCCTAATCAACCAAAAGCAGGCATCCCACACGCGTGCCGAGAGGAATAACCTAAGCGTGCAAACTCTGCTTTGAATCAAATGTTACAGGCATGTGCCCCATACTGTCAGGTAATAAGGAATGGAAAATCGAACGACTAATTCAGTTATAATTCTGTCCGTTTCCCCTAATGCCCCGTTACTCAGGTTCCAATACCACAAACCAAATTCTCGTTAAGCGCTAATGATGACGATCATAGTTCTTAACTCTTTATAGCATGTTGTTGTCAACAGTTGCAGACAGCCTGAAGTTGGGATCTTTATTTATTAAAAATACGTTCCCTTTTATGGGCGCCGGTTACTCGAGTGTGGAGTGAAAGCAAATGAGGCTGTAGCAGGCACTGCAGCTATAGTTACTCCTTCTCCCATTATTGCAAGTTATTATAAGCTTGTATGATTGAAACTGCTCTAGATAAGCACGCAATAATATTTTCTCTGTCACCATGATCACTGGCTGAGATAAGGGCTCGACGGTCTATTTTCGTGCGGGATGGAGAAAAACAAGGAGGGGAGAACTGGGGGGGAAAGGGCTCCGTGTCGTGCAACGAGACGCAAGGGGGGAAAAAAACTTCCCCGCCGAAAGCGGGCCCACACATACGTCAACGATGACACGCCGCGCTGAGAGGATTTAGTGTTAAAGGGACGCCTGCTAATTTTATTTGCAACGCAGCCGAGGAAGCATGCCCGCTCGAGATCCTTGTTGTATCATTTTGAAATCAAGGCCATCTTTTTCTCGGTGGTAAACGTGCAATGTTTTTAAAGGCCAGACTTAGCATAAAATCTATCGGTTGCCATGACGACCACTTACCACACAGGACTGCACTCTGTGTTCGACTCTGTGATTTTCTCTATTCAAAGGTTCGGCATTGTCAAAAACCAAATTAGTTTTCCAGTTGTTTATCACGAAGTTCATTATGGAAAAGGTAATAAATAATAAGGTATTTCAGTCGTGTGTGGATAGGTGCCACCAGTGAATTAACTGGGGCACTATTCCTGAAATCTGCTATTTTAAAATAATTATAGCAAAATTGGCCATTGTTAGGAAATAAAACAGATTTTGATCGCTCTGTGTATATGAATATGAAGCAAAGCAGGTAGTTGCAAGTCTGATCCCAACAAAATTACATGGTAATAAGGCTTTTCACACCTACACAGCACTTAGTAACAAAGCTCTGAAAAGGAAAGGAAGATTAAGCCCTGCTGGAGTAAAACTTTGTACCTGAGGTGCATTGCTTCTCCCTTCCTGAAAGGAAAGGTGGGTTCAGGACCCGGCGCTCACTGCATTATTCATGCTGGCTTTTGCATCGCGCGCTCAGGGCTGAGCGCTGCTGGGGGGTTGTTATTAGCAGAAGCACAAACCGAACTGGGTGCAGCAGTTCAGTGGAAACCTGTTCAGCTGCTCCTCCCGAAGTGTTTGCCTAATTACAGCGAACACTTGCTGCCAAGCTGCGAGCGCACCCACCCCACGGTGAACCCATCCAGGGCGGCAGCGCACAGCTTCTCCCCTGGAGTTTGTTTGAAGCCCAGGCTAGTCAACACCTCCCTGGATCTGGGTGAGAGTGACAATTTATAGAAGTAGCTAGGGAAGCCTTTTACATCACCTAAGGGTATTTCAAAGACAAATTGGTGTCAGCAAGTTCTTCTTCACTTCTTTTTTTTTTTTTTTCTTTAATAACATTTTAGTCTAATTTCCAATTACTTGAGGAATGTGAGTCCCTCACCTTCAGCACTTAAGATTTGCTCTTGTCACCTCCTCGGTGCATGCTGGGTTCTAGCGAGCCAAATTTTGAGCTGCTGGAGGTGGTGCAGCTTCCATGGCTTTGGAGAAATTGCGCTGCTGCTTCCAGTGTGTGGTCTCACCCCCGCTCTAGGTCAGCGACAGGACACTAACACAGCACAGGGAGAGCGCCTCCGCTGAGCTCGGGGTTTTGTGTGCAGTTTGTGTGTTAAGCCATTCATTGGGGTCTGACGTAATGGCTAGTTTTTCTGTAGCAGAGGGTTTTTTTTAGTGTTTTTGTTAATCCTGCTAGATAAAGGAAAGGTTGTTGGAGACGTGGAGGTTTGTGGTGGTCATTTTCAGAAATTCTGGGTCCGTGGGTAAGGCAGTAAAGTTTGCTTATTTGCAAATCTAATTTGTTGCCAAACATTTGTGTGCATGTAAGTTATTTAGAAGATTTCACTTTCATAGCCAAATCACTCTTCTACTCAATACCAACTCTACAATGTCAAGCCCTGATAATTAACATGTTGCAAACATGCAATTAAGACGAATCAGTTTAAAACATAAGAAAAATGAAAGCATAATTTAATTCCAGCTATTGTCAGTCTCTTCAAGAATTATTATGCAGTTGGCCTCCTCCTGTGCAGCTCTGTTTTAGCAGAGCGTGCACTGTTTCGCACTGCATGCAAAGTAACTAAAAAAGAAACAAGACTTTAAAAAGGAATGCTCCAGTTTAAACAAGCCGGTGGGGGCTACTTAGGCAAAACTAACTGGTGACAGTGTGTTTATAATAATAGACAATGGTAGCTGACTCAAAACACTGCAGAAAAAGCATGCTTGATAAGCCTACACTGAAAAGTGTCCTATTATTATTAATAATAGAATACGTCTCCCCCTTAGTATAAGCTTTTCATTTTTCTTTGTAGTCAGGTTTTTGCCCGAGCTCTCCTGTTAACATCTTGCCTGTGTTTTTCTTTGGTTCCCTCTGGCTCCTCTAGACAACTCAGTAGGGATCTGCTTTTCCTTCTGTGTTCTGCCAGAGTTCATTAGGGTGCCATAGACTGTTAATAAAGCAGAATTTTCTGCCTACAGTATAGAATGGAATAATATTGTCTTTAATCAAAAGTAAATGTACTAGGAAGCTATACCTATCTGTTTCAGCTCTCTCCCTCTACTTCTAAAGCAATGTGACAAGGGACAGAGTCCTATATAAGACATTGTTTCCAGAACTATGTTTTCAAGTGAATGAAATGTTCCTCAAGAGCACCATATGTACAGCATGAAAGAAGTAATCCCTCTGCTCACAGAAGAGGGAGAGGCCATTCAAGAATCCCATACAAAATTACTAACCTCCTAACATGACCCGAATCAAATAGAAAGCGTAATAGATTTTTGTCCATTTATATCTGGCATGCTATCAAAACTTTTACGGGAATATTTGCAGAGAGTAATCTGTTTCATGCCCATTCTCTGAAGTTCTTAATCTGTCTGCTTAAATTGAGAGATATCTTTGAAAAAAGTGCGGGCTTGGTTCAATACCACAGCCATGTTCTCACTGACACTCTGGAGAGTGTCAGTGATGCAACAGCACAGAGGCAGATCTCAGAGATCTTACTGTTAAAAATTAAAAATCAGTGTGCAGTTCAATTTGGAAATTTCATTTGGCTTTTACTGCATCCGTACTGCATTTGCACTGGATTCTGTTTGCAGTAGATACTAGCAATAAAGTGACTCTTGATGGTCAGGGGAGCAGTGTATGCATCAAAAGTGAAGTTATGTGTGTGTTTTTGTTTGTTTGTTTGTTTGTTTGTGTTTTTCCCCAAATCACATTCTTTGTTTAAAGTTCACTAATTTTAAGGGTCAGGGCAGATGCTACGTGCATGGGCTTAAGGCCTTATCTGTAGAAAGTAGTCCTCAAGTGATGACCTAAAATGCAGTCAGAAAGAATGAGTCTGTAAAGCTTTGTTCTGTTATTACAGACCTCGCTGCTGCTTTCTTATATGAGAAATTGCAGTGATAGAGAAGAAAAGGTTGAGAAATGGGAGTTGGAAATTTAATGACAGCAAAAAATCCTCAAAGATTTATTTGATGGAAAAGTAATATACCAGCCCAAGTAGTTGAACTGTCCAGCCCACGCTCAAAAAGACAAATAAAAAAAAACTATTCTACAGTCCTCTACTAAATACTCAATTTATGTGAACCAGTTGATGTTTTCTGTTCTAATTTTTCTAATTGTTTGATATTTTGCAAGTAAACTGGTCTGTCAGTGCAAAATAGTTACGTTTTTGAGTCTGTAAGAGCATAACACTTGCTAAACTATTTCCCTAATAATTTTCCAGTGTAGCTTTGGACAGTTAGATTATTATCAGACAGTACCGTGTTCTGATATGACAATCATACCTCAGTCTACTTGTCATGGTTGGTTAGTAAGGCAGTGGTAGTATCCTTGAGACTTTATAGGCAGCCTTGTGTCTATCTTTGTGCTGCCGTGCAAACATTTCAATTACATGATGTTTTCAATAAAAGCTGCATACAGGCACGTTTATTTGACCCAACATTGACCGAGCAAAGCCCTGGCATTGCTTATATAGTGCATCATCTACCTAGAAAAGATGAATCAAAGAAAATGTATGCGTAACACAATTGCCCTAAGCCACCACAGGAAAATCGTTCTTAACAGGAGGGGTGCTGTTTCCCTTTCTCAGCCTCTTGTGCTGACCTTGTGCCCATTGCACATGGAAGAAGGCAGTGTTTGTAGTCAGCTTTTTAGGGACTATGCCTATGTTTTTTAGAATACAAGCCTAGGTGGGGACTTAGCTAACTGAATAACAACACGCACAGTCTTGGGGTGTTCTCCTGTCTGTGGAGTTTCTGACTGTCCTTACCGTCAGGACCTTCCTGTCTCCAGTTATCACAAACAATGTTTATTCCAATTAGGACCCAAAGGTTGTATGGAAAATGCTGGCTGACACTCTTCTGTGAGCAACCTGGACTGTGTGGGACTTCTACCCAAGAAGGTATTAATAGTGGAATGGTGGCAAACATTAACAAGTCAGAGAGAAGGAGTGGTGTGAAGGAGAGAGATTGAAATAACCAGAGTTACTTCTCTGAGACTCATGCAAGATTTTTGCTATTTTGGATCTGAATTTATATGCAGGCAACCCTTGGGAACTGCAACTCAGGCATCAAATATCAGTGGCATTTAGGATTAGTCTGTAGAGCAGGTAGGAAAAGAGCCAAAGCCACATGGCAGTGAGAGAGGATGGGAGTGGAACTGATAAAGGCATGCAACTGGCCAGCTCTAACTTATTAAAACACAAGCCTGATTGTATGTATTTGCAATGCCTCTTGCAATATGCAGTGCTTTCTGTGTAGTCACTCTTTTGCTGCCATTTTTCCTTCCATCATTTGGGATTTGCCTGAGGAATTCTTTCCCCCAACCTATGGACCAGTAGTGAGTTCTGGATACAGACGCTTCTGTGCTTTAAAACAGGTGTTAGAGCAAAACTCATCATGTAAGCTTAAAGAAAAAAAGGGGAGAAAGAGGTAACCTCACTTGGAGACTGAGTAGGATTCTGTCTTTTCTAATTTAAAATGGAAAATGCTTTTCATGCACTCTGCTCCCACAATAATGTTAAATTATATCTTTGTATACTCATACACAAAATAGTTTTCATCCCAAACTTCCTGGGCAAGGAAGTCTTTTGAAATGCCTTAGGAACCATATAAGCTACATATGCAAAATTATCCCAATGTGTAGTGGCCTCTATTCCTGTGCTAATTTAATTTATGGAACATTGGGATGTTCCATAAATTAAAAATGCTAATTTAATTTATGGAACATCAAAGTCAAAACAGAAGTATTTTTTTTGTTGTTGTTGTTTCATTTTGGAGAGCAATGAGGATACCAAGGTAGGGATCCACTGTCTTGCGTTTTTCTAGTTGCAAGATGCACCGGTTTCTAGATCAACACACTAATTTTTCAATAGTCAGTTTGACTTAATAAAGAGAAAAAACAAATATATGTAATCAAAACAATTCATTTAAAGTAAAAACAGAAGTTAAAGTTTATCAAGGGCACTCAAAAGGGACAGGGCAAATTTACCAGCTCCTGTGAGCTGTAATTATTGAAATTGTTTTGCTTCACTTCAGGAGAAATTGCTTATCATTGATCTGAATTCATGCGGTCTCTGACCTCACAACACCAAAAGACTGAAGAAGGATTTAGCGATTTAGCTAGATTTACTTCTAGCACCACGGGCACCTAAAGTACAGGAGCAGGAAGTACTGAATGTACATTAAAGCGTGTATGTTAAAATTCACATAAATTTACATTAAAACCGTGGCTAATCAGGAAAGTCACTGTGCTGTAACCAGCTGGTATTCAGCTGCAGCGTGCTGAGCTTCGTGCGGTGGGCCCTCTAACACAAAGGTGTACGTGCGCCGATCAGGTCCCAGAGCACTGTAAGGTACACGCACGTGTTCCCTATCCAAGGCAGAAGATATTTTCATTTGCGTGTCTTGGATCCCTTTTTCTGTCAAATGACAGTACTGACTTCAGTTGTTACCAGATCTCTAAGCAACTCACTGATGAGAATAATTTTCCCTAACTGAGAAACGAGTAGGCTTGTAAGCTCTGTTTTGTGTCGTGACACATTGAGAAATCATTTGGATTTGAAATAACTGATGAATATGATACAATAAATACAAAGGTGAATTATTTCAGGTAGATGTGTTGCTGTTGTTGACAACATCTATTACTTTCTTTGTGCCAGTACGTTTGTAATATGAATACTGCATGACCTTGAAAGTTGCAGGCTAAAGAGTACTGCTGGCTGCAGTAGAGAAGAGCTGACACTAGCAAGCACTGGTTGGCACCAAAGTGAAGAGGATTTAATTGCCTGAAATGCTTTTCAATGAATAAAAAAAAAATATATTTTTTTTTTCTTGACTGACAAGACAGATTCTAGGTGATAGGTGCTGTGTCCTCTCGCTACTTCTGCTGCCCTTCTTTAGTTTGGGGGAAGTTATCTGTCTATTGAAGTGCTTGCCGCTTTCCAGAAACTGCACACTGAATAATTCCTCGGCTGTGGCAGAGCCAGCTGATTTGTAATGCTGTCTCTTCATACTCATTTCAAGTGCCTGTTAAAACAGAGCCCTGCACACCTACATCTCGACCATATTCCTTCAGCAGCATTTAACAAACGCATTCCCCAGAAACCACCGTTCGCTTCACTGGAGAATTGCTGCTCTGGCGCAGACATGGAAGTCAGTCCCGTGCCACAGCAATACCTGGGATAGTGGCGTTCGCTTCAGCAAAGCCTGCTTGTAACTGGGCACAGCCCGGAGCTCGACTGGCCATCTCTGCTGGCAGAGTTGTCATCTCTTCTTTCCACAGCAAAGAGCAGCACCGAGCAAGGCTCTGCATATGGCCATGCATATGTACATGGTGTTGCACTTGTCTCCGCTTAAAAACGAGTACGAGGGTGGAGGAACATTTTTCCACACACCTGTAAATGTAAATCCTCCCACTGCTACTGTTGCTCTCTTAGAAACTGTATCTAAAGTACCGTGCCAGAAAACCTCAATCAATTTATACAAATGAAACCCAGCAAACACTCTACTAGCCTGTGCTGTGTATGCCTAAAAGAAGACTAAATGATTTCACTGTGTGAGGAGACGCAATCATACAACTAGATCTTAAAATAGCAGCAGCTCTAGCTCTAGAAGGAGCCGGTAACTGTGATCAATGTACTGCTCTATAAAAAGGAGCGTTTGAGTTATGAGAAACTGCGTGTGCCACTGCAGGTACAAGTTGTAGCCCCAGCCCTTCTGTTTGCAGGCCAGAGCACGTGTCTGGGGGTAGGTTCCCAATCTGCAAAGGAATAACTGCTCTGTCTGGAAGCTGGTGGGGCTGGGCAAGGGGAAAGCAAGCTCTCTGTGCAACAAGAAAGATTTAGCCTCTGCAGAAACGCTGGATTGTACCAGACAGTGTAATCAATGGAAGGATTTAGGAGAAAGAACCTATGGAGCTCTTTAAAGCACAAAAAAGGGACATTTATCTGCATTATGTCCCTTGCTGCAGTTCACATTTTCAGCTGGCTCAGTGTCAATAGCAGCTTATGATTCTGTTAGCTTTACGCAGGGAGAAATCATACCTAGATGATAGATGTTACTTGGGGCTTTTTCTTTGTCTTTTTTCGCGTGCACTCAGTCAGCACTGGATTAGCAGGTTGTTCAGCATGGAAAGATGCAAGGCAAACGTTACGCAGGTAGTTGATAAGTAGGTAGATTGGCAATTTGTAAACAGTGCTGAGTAGTTGAGCTACACTACTTAGGGCATTAAATTGAGGTGAGCAAATGCATGGCGTGAGCTCAGTGAAACAAAAAATTGCGTGATGTTAATGACTGAGGGACAGTGGGATGTGTCAGTCTGCTAACTCATAAAATAATGGGTCACACTGTTCTGTCAAAGAACGGTGTAATTTCAGAAATGGGCTTAAATTGGGAGGTATTTGGTGTTCTCTGTTTTAGCAGGCTGGTCTGTCCTGTAGATACCTGCGCTAAGTAGATAAGCATGGAAAATGTTTGATTCAAATGATGTTTTTGCTTTTCACCTGTGGAAAACAACCCTTCCTACGCTCATGCTCCTCAGCCCCAGTTCTTGCTGAGCAGAGGAACCCGAGAGGAAATTATGCCAAACACACTTGCTGTGTCAGTCATTTACATGCCTGTAACGCAAATACAGACAGGCGAGTTAGGAAAGATGAGATGGGGAAGGGTTTGTGTGTGACAGGTACTGCACCCAGCAAGGTACGCGTGGGCTTTGCCTATTCTGGGCCCACTTGGTGCACCTGCTTGTTAGCTGCACGAGTGGATGTAATTGCCTGCTGTCTGAAATCAAGTCTGTCCTCTGTTGTGACTTATATCAGGGAAACAGATAGATAGGTGGTCATTTTAATACAGAAACAGAGGCTGCTGTATTGTCACTAGAAGGTGACAATAGAAGGGAATAGAAGGTGACCTTATGGTGTTCCTCCCGGTGTCATGAAAAACACTGGGTGATTCAGAGGAGTGTTCACTGCTTCCATCTACAGCCGATAAATTGCTTCAGACATTCAACAATATGTAGGAAATTGGCATTTTTTTAGACTAACAATATGCAAGAAATGTCTGCTCTTGGACTGGTAGAAGTGTGGAGTCTTCTGTCACCCATCCTCATAGCAACAGGAGTGTTTGTGGAGCAGTGGCATGCAGAAGGAGAGTGCTGGCTTGTAGCGTGCTTGAGAAATACCCCACGAGTTAAGTGTTCAGTGCTGATTACATGTTCTTGCTCAGTGTGATTTTAACAATCTCTGTTTTCACACGTTTCAGCAACAGTGTGAGAATATTCTAGTGGCAGGGACTTCTGCAAAGGATTTTGGAAAAAAAAAATATCTTCAATATGTCTTAGGGACTTGTTTCAAAATATAAATCACGTTGTGTCCTCTTGTAGGCATGCCCCTCATGTTGCTTATCTAAATTCTGGGGACCAGAACTTATTCCTGTAAGCAGTAATTTCTTTCATTTCCTACCAAATTTGCTTCTCAAAGGCTGAGGTGATCAATTTAAGGAGGGTCTCTGTGTAATTTTGGTCTTGTCTTTATGTACACGAATTGTAAAGACCATGGCTGGACAACTTCTGTGTATTTTCTCAGCATGCACTGGGGATGCTGGAGCCTCTCTTCGTTCTGTATGCCATTCCTCAGACTTCAGCTTCTTGCAGCAATGACTGGCTTCGTTGCTGATTCATACGGAGATATAGCAGTCTGTTTTGTGATGATGATTGGAAATAGAACTAAAATAAAGACCATACAGTTTCCCATAAGAAAAATAAATAAAACACTTTTTTTTTTTTTTCTTTCCAGGCACTATAACAATTAAAACAAAAATCAGTGTAGCTCTCTATAAAGTTATAATATGATCCATTTACAAAAACAGCTTTGCTTGCAATGACTGTAGTGTGTCTTCATTAGCTCTAAGATCTGTTGTTCTCAGGTGTGGCTTTGTTTTCCAGCAGAAGTCCTGAGGTTAACAACAAGTTAGAAAATAATTTGTACTTGAGAGTTTGGTTTGTTAGGGTTCAAGGTGTTTAGAGTCATATCACAGAACTGGAAAACAAAGACAGCACGCACCTACTGAGTAGCTGCAGAGACCTGCACTGAGTCCAGGTCCATCTTCAGGCTTGGAGAGCTGGAAGCTTTCCCCCACACCCTGCAGAACATGTTGGTTCTGCTCCATATCCAAGCACCAAGTCTGAGACAACACTGTGGCAAGCATCCAGAGAAATTTGGAAGAGCAGCTTTTCCCTCGCTGGAGCTCTGAACCCAGCTGTTGTTTGCGGGCTGCTGTTGTGCTCCTGCTGGCCTTCTTGTCTCTACCTTAAGGTGGGAACGAGCACAGGCTGCATGAGCCACTGTGACAGTGGGGTTTGAGATGCTGTGGTATCACCACTGTGGAGTCTGGAGCCTTGACAGGACACACACGCCTAAGCGTGCTCACCTCCATTTCTGCAAAGCCATAAAGATTTTTATATCTTAAGCGTAATGTCAGCAGGAGCTGGTCTGTGCTCAGTGCCTTACTGAAAATATTAACACGGTGATTCATGGTCTGTTCTACCAGTCAGTGCTCAGGGCTCCGGGGACTTAGCAAAGAAACAGGTTTGCTTCTTAGTATGTTTAGGTACACTGTGCAATGGAGTCTAATTAATCAATTTCCTGATTAATCTCCTTGAATAATATGTTTAAAACCCTACTTTCAGAAGTACCTGTAATATTAATGACTTGTAAATTCTCTACTGGGTAGGGGAAGGGGTACAAGAAACAGGTCACTTTATCAGGCTGGTGTTACACTCGTCTTTTCACCAAAATTTAAGTTATGTGTCTTGAGCTGATCTACCATGGGTTGTGAGGGACTGCAGGGTGGTGGACAGCTCTTCCACGTGAGTCTTGTAGACGGCAAGTTTTGACATTGTTTTAACTATAGAGCAACATCTGGAATCTGAGGATGGGTGTGATAATCCTTTTGAAGGTGGTTGAACTTCCCCTTTAATCTGCACAGGACTTGAGAATGGGGAAATTGGCCTGATTCCCGGGGTCCCTGGGGAAGGCAGTGTGTCAGTGGGTTATTTGTGTGCTTGGCTTTGCACAGGAGCTGTGCCCGA
Organism: Anas acuta; assembly: GCF_963932015.1. Classification (NCBI taxonomy): domain Eukaryota; kingdom Metazoa; phylum Chordata; class Aves; order Anseriformes; family Anatidae; genus Anas; species Anas acuta. Next base: position 44,164,344 of record NC_088982.1, read on the forward strand.
GTGCGCACATACCTCGAATGAACAGAGGCACGTTGCCTGCCCGGTTCAGTGTGAGAGGCCTTCATGTTTTCCAGTACATCTTCTCAGCACCATTGCTTCTCCCTCTTTTTCCAGTGAGATCTCTTAGTTTCTGACATCCCCGCTGCATAGATTACTGGGTAAATGGATGGATTTAGTTGTTTCCATGCTGAATTTGGTGGATCTTCTTGGACTATAGAGAGAAGACACCTGCAAAGATATTCGCTATCTGAACTTATTAGTGCCTCTGTCGTTATGCCAGTTTGTCTCCCATTGTGTCTACATTTTTTCATTTGTAATGATAAAGAGCTTCAGTTCAAGGGTTCGGCTGGTTCCTTTTGTCAGGCTTGTGGCATTGGCAATGCACTTAACTCAGCCATTCGACTATTTGAAAACAGTTCTGATGAATTAAACACCAGCAACGCTTCAACCCTTGATTGGGCCGGTATGTTGTAATGTTGCTGCTAATCAGGCTGGTTCCTAGCAGGCTCCCTTGGGCCAGCCTTACCGTGTTTTTTGTCTTTTATGTTAAATCTAGGACGTAATGTGGTGGTGAGCTCACTATAGTTAGGCTTTATCAGGTTTAAGATGTCTCTGTCTTGGTGGTTATAGAAATATGTGACCAGGGAGAAGCATGTGGAGATTGGTCGCGATCCCCACAGATAAATAAGGCAGACAGCAGCTGCCGCTCTGGATCTGTGTGTCATGGCTGAGGTGTTTCTTCAGCATCTGCTATCGAGTCTGGTTTAATCGTTGTCCCAGCTCATGTGTTTGAAATGGTAAACTGGAGCTCGCAGCAATTTGATCCCAGTAAACGATAAAGCTCGTCCGTGGGTTTTGCTGTGGAACTACCCCCTTCCTTGTCTGCCTTTCTTCTTGGAAGTTGCCAACTGGAAAAAATGTTTTTGTCAGCTATTACCTTGGCATTAATGGGATGTAAGGATATGGCCTCGGTGTAATGAGAGATGCCATTTATTATTGTACGGGGAGTCTGATATTCTGCTAAGTTCTTCTTGAACAGCCTAATTGTATCCAAGCTGATTTTCCCCAAGGGAATGAGAATGATAAGTGGGATTAGAGGGATTCAGGGAACTTTTCTAGCTAGCCATTGGCAGTTGAGGCTGTACAGGGAGAAACTCCATCTGCCCTTGTAAAACGCTATACTGTTGAAGTGGATGCGGCTTGTTTCATCCCCTGGCCTTGGCAGTGTAAATGTTGTAATCTTTCCATGTGTTCCTGTGATTCCTTGGATTTGAGGAGCACTGGCTTTTGGATCCTTTTTTGGCTGTCATCAGGAAGTCAGAACTAACGACCTGCCCATTCGTTGCCCTTATCTTCTTCACTGCTCTGGAAGTTTGCTCGAGTGTGGAGTTTCTAGTGCTCAGCCTGTAGGTGCAGAGGAAGGTCCCACTGGATTAATACTGACTGCGATAGGGTTTCCTTATCTTCCTCCTGCCCGAGGCCTTATATCTGCTATGAAGTGCTTTAGGATCTTGTCCCTGGCAACCTTATCACTAGCTTCTTCATCTACTGTGACTGGGGAGTTTTTTTGCTTGTGTTATAAGCATCTGTAAGATTCATGTCACAAAGGCTCAGGGCCAAACCCAGGCACAGGGGATTGCAGCAGAAGCCTCCCAAGAAGTGGCTTTTATGGCACGCTGCTTGTAATTGCCAGTCAGGAGGACTTTAACCCATGCCAGGACTCTGCCTAGTCCAGAAGTCTGATGATGGGATCTCCTCGTCCATCAGAGGATTATGATCAATCACAGCCTTTTACTTTGTACTCGCTTTTGCAAATATGGTCATAAGGAAAGCAAATAAAAGTGTTTTTGTTTTTTTTTTTGGTTTTTTTTTTTTTTAGAAAACTCAGAAGAGCACAATGGTAAAGCTGGGGGAGGTGACTAAGCAGAAAAGCAATGAAAGATGTCCCTATGTTTGACTCATGTTTTGAATGCCACTGTCCTTTTATAGCACAGAGCCATTTATCAAAGCTGTTTAGATTTACTGGCTCATTACTATCAGAGGAATGTTTTTTACCTTTCTGCTATGTTATGTTCCTAAGTCTTTGAAATATTTATGTCCCTTGCCCAGATGCAGTTAATAGTTATCTTCAGGTAAAGAGGGTCAGTTTATCCATAGTCCACCACTGGTCTAAACCCTCAGGTAAGCATGAGGTATAAAGCCCTGTCCCATTTTCCTGGCCTCGGATCCAGTCACAAACTGGTGCAGGTGTCTGAGTGAGAGTTAATCTTGCGAGAACCTGTTGGGGACCCCCAGCGGGACCTTCACCGTCCCTGGATGGACCCTGGGAGGCCTCCTGCCCCCAGAGCTCCTGTTGGCATTCTGCAGTTTGATGGTCTTTGAAAGATGTTTGCCCAGTGAGAGCACACGGAGCAATCCTGCGGATGAGTTAATTTTCTTTTTGTGTCTGCTTCACAGTTGAGGAAAAATGTTTCATCTCTTGAACTGTTGCAGAGTTCTGCATGTTTGTAGTTTGACCTGTTTTTAAAAGGAAAATCTGCAGGGAGAATCTAGCTTGATGACTAATTATTTGTTTGCTAATAATCTTTTAATTTTCTTTCATCGGTTAATTCCCTCCTGGTTAAATTTTCAAAGCCTCATCCACTAGGATCTTCTAGAAAACCCACTATCTCTTAATTACAGTTTATCTTTGAATCCCTACAAAACAGCTTTAAAACTAACTTCTATCAAATATCTTGATGTTTTGTTCGGGTGATTTGTTCTGTTGTTGTTGTATCTTTTTTCCTTCGCTGAATTTATGTATGTGTGCTGCTGGTTCCTCCTAGATTTATTTCTGATGCGGAATGTTAGCTTCAGGTCTTCTATGAAATTTACCATCACAGCCATCTGAAGAGACAAGGTATCTTACTGTAACTTCAGGGAGATATCATTTAAGATCTTTTGAGACCATAGTATCAATTTCACTTGCAGTCTTTTCAGACTCCCCAGTAAAGCTGCTTATTTTTGTTAGGTTTGATGTTGTCATCAGGAATGGAAGCCGTTCACACCGATGTGGCTTTGCTAACATTGTGGTGTTCCTGCTAGTGCTTTTTCCTCATTTACATATTTATAAATATCCTGTGAATGTCCTTAACTACATGCCATGAATTCAAGTAGTTGTACATCATGCGTGGTCATCACCTGTGAGCAGAGCCATTCTCCAGGGAAGTCTGATGGTGCTACCAAAGAAACCCAGCCCCAAATGGGGCTATTTGTGTGTTAAGTCACTTCACTTTGAGATTTGTTGTCCCAAGCAAACATCCCCAGACCCATGGTTATGCTGTGGAAAGCTTGCCCAGTACCCACACCCAGTCACCATTACTGGTGTATATGGCATTAATTTCCCCCGAACAGTCACTGCTTCGTTATTGCTGTGCAGATAGGAAGCGTTGACAGTAGTGCATCAACCTCTTTCAGGGGCTTAGGGGTTAATACAGGCACTTCTACCAGAGGCTGCTGTTTACTAAAGCATGACCTAGCTAACTCCAGGGGATTCAGGAAAAAGCAGCTCTCCCTACTGGGAAAAGCTAGTTCATTTAAATCTGATTTGGTTTTATCATTTCTTGCTCCTGTTCTGTTTTAAAACTTTCTGGAAATAAACCCCAAGAAAGCCCCCTCCATGCAAGTTTCCACTACTGTGTTCCTAGCAATTTTGTAAATTATCTATCACACAGATTTTTATACCATCCTCGTCACCGTAGTATCCCTGAGTGCTTTCCACAGTATGCTAAGTGATGTACATAACATCTGACACATGTGGCTTGGCGTCTTTCTGATCTTCTTCCCGGAGGGAACTTTGGGAGTGCAGTGGTGGGGTTCATTTTGGAGGAGTTTGGGGATAGGAGAGAACTTTATTTAGCCTCTGATTGAAGCTCCTAGTACTTTACTGACCCCTCAGCAATTCTTCCTGAGTTACTGGGAAGTTCATGGCTGCTGCCTTTTGCTGTTAATCCTAGCAACAGGCAGAAGGTAGTAGCATTCAGCATTTATTCCTCTTCCTTTGAAGAGCCTTAAATGACAACCAGCTTCTGTTTACTGAGGAGCAATAAACGAAACCAGAGAGATGATAAAACCCAGCTTTCCAATGTTAAATAATTCACCCTAAGATACTTGCTGCTTATATGGACTCGGAGCTCCCACTAGATTTATAGTCACACTGTGTTGACAGTGCCACAGCCACCTTGCTTCTGTTGTATGTGCAAAGTTCCCAGTCCCAGGTGAGCAGAATCCTGAGGCAGGCTCCCCGCTTGCATTCCTCACCCTTTTCCTTAGCAAAGATAGTCGAACTTACCAGTGCTGAGCCCTTGCATTCCAAATCTTTTCTTGCATTTGGAAGTCTGAGTCATTGCTTTCAGTAATGGTCTGTCTGGGCGTACGGAGCTGTGTCTGTTAACATGATGAATACTCGGCTATTCCTGTTCTGGCACCACGATGGCATTTCTTGTTGACGACAACCTGGCTCTCCCATCCCACACAAACTGACCTCATCATGGAGCTCTCCTATGGACCCACCTTTCAGAAAGGCAGGAACAAAAGTAAGACTCGGAGTAAAGGTTAGCACATCATTTCTTATTCTGTTTGTAGGTTTTCTTTGGTGTCTGTGTACATTAACTTCCAGTCCTGTTAATATTCTTACACAGTGCTTCAATCCTTTTGCCTTTCTCAGTTTTACTTTTATACACAAGGCTCTGGTATTCATTATTGTATGGTTTGGTGCAGAGCCAGGCTCTGGAGTCCAAGAAGACCATTTTGTAAAGTATTAAAGTAAAAATTAATCTAGTGTCTTACAAAACAGATGCATTCCCCCCCCCCCCCCCCCCCCTTTTTTCATTTCATTTCCTAAATTAGCCTTCCAAATGGAGCATTGGGACTGTAATTGCCAAGGTTTCTTCCTCCACACCTACTCCAAAGGTCAAAGATGAACTGTGGTCTTTACCAGAGCAGCTGGGGACCATGGTAAACCTGGTGATTTGAAGAGAGGCCTGGGAGTTCTGCCCTTGCTAGAAGTACCTTGCGCTGAGGTGGAGGCTTAGAGTTTTAAAGGCAGATGAAAGGAGGCACTTATGGGGTAAGTAAGGGAGATGTCATAGGATGGCAGTATTAGGCAGAAAAGGGAAGAAATGGTTTGCACAATCAGGAGGAGGAAGACAGATGACAGAATCAGGTATAAGTAGAATGGTATGTTGAACTCTGGAAATAGGTTAAGTGCAAAATCTGACTTCTATTACAAGTGTATTAGGCAAAACATGTTGGAATTAATTCCCAAAGTAAGGATTGAAATATATTTGTAATTGTAGTAGATGCACAGATGGGTCTGGTTTTATTTTATTATTTTATTTATCTTATCCTTGGAAGGGAATTGTGGTAATGTACTGCTTATGGATGAAATGCCCTTCAGTCTTTACAGGTGTCTTCTATCATGAGATGCTTTGGAATAGAGGGACTGGGCAGATAATCTTTATTACTTCAGGTAAACATTTATTATGCCTTTCTTTTCAAAGAACAAGAGAGTACTTTTGGCCCCAGTACATTCTGGCTGGATTTATTCCACTCACACTCTACGGTGAAATGTCCAATGTCCTAACTTATTCATCTCATGACTGAATTATATACCCTTTTTATTAAAGTTCATCTGCAGTCCACTGAATTAGGGGACTGACAGTGCTGAATAGCTTATTGTTAGAAATGGAGTATTTCCTGATTTAAAGCTGATAATTATATAAGCTCCTACGAAATAGTTCTAGGTCCCTCTTTTTTAATGCTGCATGCTTATCCCGTTGCCACATGTATGTAGAGCTCAATACAAAGTGGCATTTTTTTCTTGAAGAGTTTCATCTGACACACCAATTTGTAGCAAGGAATGCCTTGCTGACAATTGATACCATATAGAAGGTTGCCAGACTGGGTTTTAAATTAACATTAGGACAAGAAAAGATTGCAGAATAGAAGGCAGAATGTTTTTTTTTTTTTTTTTTTTTTTTTTTTTAAAAAAAAAAAAAAAAGCAAGAACCAAGGAATCAGAACTTAAAATCACACCGTCATTTGGGATTTCAGTCACTTTGAGTTACAAAATGTTCTTTTATTCATACTGTTTTAATTGGCGTGTTAAATGCTTTAACAAGAACAGTTCATGCATGAGTCTTTTTAAAGAAATGAGTTTTGAAAGGGTGTGTAATGAAAGAGACTGTTGTGAGAATGCAAAATAAACTTTATTAACATGGCACGATGGGAAGCATTGTGAGACATACAAGTCACTATCTAAAGGTCTAGGCAGTGGATTTTCCTTTCTTTTTTTTTAAAAAAAAGTTTTTAAAATTCATTTTGCTTGCTTAGTCATCGCCATTCAGCTTGCTGTGTACAATTTCAGACTTCAGCTCCAAGATCCAACTGTGCTGATTTCCTATCATCCAAAAAATGTTTTCAAATCAGTTAATTCATTTCTGGTATTTGTATCCTAACGGATATGAGTATGTGACTCTTACACATTACTGTCACTTAGCACTGAAAGGCCTCAGCGCATCAGCCCTAAGGCTAGGCGTTCTTCTGTGTGCCAGCACTTGTGGGAATCACTGCTCATTTTGTCACTGTGCTATATGCTAGAAATACTAACATAATCCACCTGGGTGGTTTTGATAGGAATGCTGTTTCTTGCATGTCAATTCAATTTACAAGTTAAAATCTGTATTTCAAACTGGGAAAAAAATATCTTGTACATATTATATTCACTCTTTACTACTTTCATACACTTCCCTTCCTGATTCTGCTTTCATGTGTATGAATTGCAGGTATTTCTAATATTTCTGTAGACAAATCTTCACCTGAAAAGCTCTGCGCTCCAGCTGTCCCTTGTGTTTCACAGTTGGCGTGCTTGAGTCATTGCTTGCTTCTTGCCTGTTTAATTATTTAAAGTTCTGAAATATTTCTAATTGTTTGTCTTAGGGGAATTGATGCCAACCCATTATCTAGTATCACTGCAGAAAAGCTTTTGCAAAGGAGAGGCCTCATGTTTTCCTTGGTGAATGAGCTCTGATTCTGTAGCCAAGAGAGTTCTGCAGTTGAAGACTAAATTTAATGGCCTATCCCCAACCCAATTAGCTCTACCTCAAATTTAGCCTGTTCCAGCAACCTGTGGGTCACGACACCTAAAAGTACATGTTTGTTTACCTAAAAAAACTGTGAAGGTTTATCAGAGCAGACCAGAAAGCTCTGTTCAGAACATGGTCAGACACACTTAGGCAAATTAATCCCAGGTGTAATTTCACTGACTCATCCGGAATTGCAACAGAAGTTAATGTAGGCATATTTTGCTTCCTTTAAAAAAAAAACAAACAGAGCAGGACAGAAGCAAAACGAGCCCACAAATAGCTCCATAAATAGTTGTTTTCATAAATTTTCCAGTCTTTACACACTTAAAAGAAGAGGTAGATGGGGCAATGGGACAGACGGAGCACTGGAACCAGCTGCCCAGAGAGGCTGAGGAGTCTCCTTTTGGAGTCTCAAAACCTGCCTGGATGCCATCCTGTGTGACATGCTCTGGGTGACCCTGCTTGAGCTGGGGGATTGGATTAGATGATCTCTGGAGGTCCCTTCCAACCTCAACCATTCTGTGATTCTCTAATATTCCCTCTGCACCTTCTCTCTGTGCTGGGATTATTTTACAGTTGTGGAGTTCAGAAATTTGACTTCTAGTATAATTGTTATCATCTTCCTTCATTTTGGCCAGAACAGGGTCACTGACCATTTGTAATTTTACCGTGTATGGTTAACATTTAAATTACCTACTTGTTCAACGCTGACTGGCATGTATTCTCACCTACCATGCTCTTAGCTAGAAAGAGATACTTAAGCCAAACACAAATAGACCATTTTTACAAGAACTTGGATAAATTGATGTGATTTCTTAGAGGAATGTGTTTTTTTTTTCTTTTTTTTCTTTTTTTTTACCCTTGTCTTACATGATATCTGAATGAAATAAGATGAAAATAAGAGGATGAATGTAGCTTCTAGTATTCCAAGTGGTCACAATAGCATTTTTTTCCTGGTAAGATGCTGGTCTTGATAATAGTGAAGAAAGGAATTTAAGTAAGTCAGTAAAGATCACCCTGTGTTTTCATGGGTTGATTTGCAGAGACTGGGAATCTGATAGTAAACAAAGGGTAATCAGTTTGTGGGACATGGAAACCATCACATTGCTCCAGGATCCCTTTAATCTTGCATTTTTGACCTTGGCAGTAACTGGAATCAGTTGCTTTGAAGAAGAGAAATGCTCTCCTTGTTAGATAAGCAATTGAAATGAAATACTTCATGGTAGATGGGCAGTAATCACAACTAGAGAAATGTTTCCCAACTGTAGGTAAAGGCAAACTGTTTATAAAAGCTTCTTTGGCCACAATACTGTAAAATTCTTTCAGTTTGTTTGCGGATGCTGCAACTACCATCATGCCCAGAGTGACCTTCACAGTGAGCAAGGTAGCCCAGTATTGCAGCAGTGAATATGGTCAGAGCACCCCTTGTAAGTACACGTCTGTAATCTGACATGTAAGAGTCCTGTCATTTAAAAATCAGGGCAGGTTTTAATGGTGAAATGCGAAAGGCTTGTGGGGGAGGATGGGACAGCCCATCCTCTGAATGCCTGTGTCTGGTCCTTCATGCAGTTGTGAGACTCTCAGGTCTCTCTTCTTGGTGCAAATGGTTCATTGGTCCTGAAGCCTGGCCTTAATACAGCTGGTTTTGTCCTGGTACAAGTTTCCTCAAACATGTTGCATACTCTTGTTTCATCAAAGACTAATTGCTCTGCTATGGGATGGGTTTGGATTTTTTCACCCTTCTCAGCTGGTTTTCAGCCAGTTCAGTTCTCCGATCCAGATGCCCAAGTAACCGTGCTGTTGCCAGTGGTAGGGAGACAGTGGGAACATGCAGGCAGGGCAGCTAAAGGCTTCTCTTTTCAACAGCAGCATTAATATTGATTAATTTTGACCTATTTTGATGCTATATGTTAAATTACACCAAAACAGATATTTATATATCCGCCTAATGCAACCCATGAAGTCAGGAGTATCATTATTTTGGCATTTGTCACTACTGCACACAAACCCAACCGTAGCTGATTTTTCATTAATTCATACAGTTGTGTATACCACATGTCTGTGATGTATGGTTAGACAAATCCGTTTACTTTACATATTTCAAGAAATTAAAATCAATATGCTATATTCCGGGCTAATGTGGCTATGTGCAGTGACATCAATACTTTTTGTTCTGTCTGCAAGGACATAAGGAATTTTCAGGAACTCTTTTTTTTTTTTTTTTTTTTTTTTTTTTTAACAGGGAATAATATATGAGCTGTAGGGAGCTGTAATGACAGAGTTTCATCTGAAGATTCAGCAGTCTTTGGTTTGTTTTGCTACCAGAGTCCCAAGATGGAATTAATTTTGTCTAAGTTGCGCTAGTCCATTTTATTGCTTCCCTGAGCTTTTGCAAATGGAATTGAGACAGATTTCAAGTTCCAAGGCACTTAAAACTGGTAAAATATTTATTAGCAAAACAAACATCTAAAATGATTATAATTGTAATGATTTGGGACAAAATCCAGAAAACTATTGGAAGAAACATGGCTTGGAGCCAATTGAGAGTGGCCTTCTGAATAGTCCAGGGAAGGCAAGTGTTTTAAATGTGCTTTGATCATCTTACGGAAATGTAGGTGTGGAACTGGAAGAGAAGGTATCCAACATAAGACATCTAGTCTGTCTTATGGGTCCCTGGTTATTCCACACACACACACCCATGGCCATATCAAGGGAAAGGTTATCTTCCTTGAAAGGAGTCTGGATAATTGTTTTGTTGGTGGTGTTTTTTGTTTTGTTTTGGTTTGTTTTTTTGGGATTTATGCTATATTACTCTGATGCACCAGGACTTTGTGACTTTTTTCTGTGCATCAGGAGGGATTTTTCCTGCCCCTTTCCCTTCTTGCCCCGTGATGCGCAGTAAGGTTGCAGTTGGTGGCTGATGAGGCTGATTTGTTTGTTGTTGTTTTTTCTGTTTCCTCCCCAGTGAATCAGTGAGATTGGCTGCAATGAGAGGAGCTAGAACGAGGGTCTATGTGTGCTCGCCATGCCACCAAATCCTCAAGTACCTGCTTGGTATACTTCTATCTTGCTTTTGTTTAGACTGATTGTCGTTGTCTTATTTAGGCTCAGCAGGAAATTTGCTTTGAGAATGGGACTGCTGGTTTTGGAGGTGTTTTTGGCTGATTGGCTTGATTTTTGCAGTGCTTTGTGGTGTGAGTCATGAGCCTCTTTGGATCACTTGAAGTGTTATCTAAATAATCCAGTGTCATCTCAGGGACCTTGATCTCCTCTCTCTTCCTCTGGCACTTTACATTCCGGTGATTGTTGTGTGCATGTTTTACCGAAAGAGGTGATTTGCGGTGCTGTGTGGAACAGATGTTGGGAATGTGACATCTGTCGTAGTACTGCCTGTGATGGTGAGAACCCAGCCTCAGTGGCCTCGGGGCTCATTCCCATCCCATGTTACATGAGACTTGGCTGAGTTAAATTGACATGCTCCAGACAGTGACCACTACTGCTTGTCCTCACCCTTATCCCAGAAAGAAAGCTGAGCCTCTCCTGCATGGGTTTTGGAGATCAAAATACCTTTCTTTTTGCCTTTGCCTTTGTCCACCTCCTCTGTTAGTCCCTCCAACAGCAGTACATGTTTCTGGAGTCTGTGGGGAAAAACAGGTAGAAACCAGGTGGTTCAGTGACAAAGATAGGGTCACGCTTTCCCTGCCTCTCCTCTTTGATTTGTATGTGCAGAGAATCCCTGAAGAAAGCTGTGCAGAGTCACGCTACGTTAATTTGTGGGGGTTCCCACCAGGGCCAGCAAGCATCAGAAGCTATGGGGGAACTTGGCTGGTGCTCCCTTCTGAGCTGGGGGTTACCTGGTCGCCCTGCATGACGCTTTGGGGAAGGCACAGAGAAATGAAGCTACAGAAGAATTTTTGCAAACAGCTTCCAGCAGGTTTAACTGTGATAGGGGATAATCAGCGGCTGTTAAAGTCTGAGTGCAGAAAAACTCCGGCTGAGATTTGACATCTTCTTTCTGAATGGGGGCTAAACGGAGAATACCAGCTTTGATCTTACAAAAATATGGAGGCTAGAGGCTGGCTTTTAACTGAAGGCATTCAAACTGTATAATTCCCCAAATACTTGTGTAGCTGACGCTTGTCACTTTATAAAAGTGGTAAATAATCCTATTATGTGCTATAGCTGAATTTATAAAGGCTGAGTTAGGGACCTAATTCAAACCTGTTTATTCAGAAAAGCACAAGCGATATTTTGAATTGAACTCTGCACAAACTGAAATCTGAATCCATAGAAACAGATACTGGATACTGGAGTGAGCACAGCTTCTGTTGAATCATACTATATATATCACATGCTGAACTGAATGCGTTGCACACGGATGGGTATATTCGGTGCTTATCAGTCAATGTGTAGCCCCATTAGGGGCTTCCTAGGGTAAATACATTAACCTTATTTGAGATGCTTGTCTCTTCTTAGATATGAAGTAAAGCAAGAATATGAAATTATATGGTGGCATAAAATGCTTTAAAGGTTGCAAAACATCCTCTTCCTTCTTAAAATTTCTAAGCCATCCTTGCTTTGTATTCTGTTTTCAGGTGATTGATGGCAGGCAGCACGGGGCTGTTGCTGATGGAGTCCTTAAATAGAACACCAGACAACTTTGGATATACCTGACATCGGGAGGTAGGGCTTATCAGCAACTCTGTCTTGTTTTCTGGGAAAAGGGCATAGAAAGTTATGGTATAGGAAGTACAGACATTAGGAAGTCTCATTTTTCACCTGTGTACCTGTCAGACCTGAACAAAGTTTGAACACAGATGAGAGTCCAGTCCCAATGTTTAAACCAAGACAGGTTGTAGTCTCAAATCATGTGTGTATATATATATATATATATATATATATATAAAATGTCCTGATAATCGAAGTTCTCCAAATTGCCACTGATTTAGGAACTTAATAATGAAATTAAAACACTTTGTTTTGCTGAACTTCCTTTTGGGCCATTCTTTGTGCCTTTTTGATGAGTCAGGCTTTTTTCTCCTTAGTCATGCTCTCTTATTTTATTTTAATTTTTATATTTGGGTGGACCTTCATGATTTGTGGCTTTTTCGTGTCCTGGTAGGGTAACGTAGCTCCATTATTTTCTCTGTTTTCACCTGTTGTCTGCCTTTGCAGCCACCATCATCTATTCGTCTTCTTTTGTTGTTGTTTCTGATTCTTTGTCATGCCATGAGTGACAATTTTGATGCAGTATGGACTAAAATAGCAACAATGGACAAACAATAACTTGGTTTTATATCCAAAGCAAACAACAGTTTCTTCTAGTCACCCATAACACTTGAGATCAGTGTTTGGCTGAATAAAACCAGACTGACAGTCAATTCCAATCAAAGAAAAGCTAAGAGGACAATGGAGTAGAAAGGAAAACAGCACCAGTTAGCAGCATTTCAAAGCTTTCTACTTTGAGTATGAAGACAATATGGTTAACTATTTTTACTTGGGTTTACTGGTTTTAGATTCTGTTTTTTAATTTTATGGGAAATAATCTTCTCTACAAGTTGCACTTCCTTTTATCAATTTAATCATAAGAATTTTCATATTCATGACCAGGACCCTTAAAGCTTTCAGAAGATATGGGAAGTCCAAAATGCCACGTGCCACCTTTTCCATGATGCAAGTTGCCAAAATCCCATGCTGCTTTAGTTTCTCTCCCAGTGCTGCTTCCATTGAGGTATAGGTTAAATTGAAGGTTTTGGCCATGCATTTAGTTTAAAATGAGTTGAATTAATATGGAGTGTTGTGAGCAGTATCACCAAGTCAACTGCGTTCCATGTGAAAAATTGAATTGATGAATTTAGAAGTGAAAAAAGTATTTGTAGAAGATGGGTGAAGCCCTTTTGGTGGGATCAGAGTGCTTACAAACCTTTGTGTTTAAAAGCAAAATTCAGGAAACCTGCATTGGTGATAGCAGCGCCTTTCCTGCGATACCAGCCCGGACTATTTAGCAGCAGCAATAATCCTTCACTTACTCCTTGGCCTAGTCCATGCCAGTCCAGTATCCTGCCTGTGGCCAGTTCCTTTTACACATTATATTTCTCCATGGATGGTACTTCTATTAATAAATACATTGCCAGTTGGGTTAGATTTTCGAGCAAAACTGCTGTGAAGTCTTCTGCTGTGCTGTACAAAGGTGAACAGATTTCAGTGGTGGAGCAGCCCCTACGGTAGAGCTGCTTTCTGCATTGTTGTAGCAGAACAGAGCAGTCATTGCTGGGGAGGATCCTTTTTGTCTGCTTTCTGCAGTCAGTTGAACAGAGGTCAGATTTGTTGGAAGCTGCTTAATTGTACAGGCAGCACTGCTCAGGCCATGGAGCACAGCTTCACGCTGTTCTCTCAGCTGTCTGCTCCTTCTGCAATCATTGGCTTTGCTTCTTTTCAACCGCTAACATCTCACTACAGGCCTTCCTGTGAACATGCTGCCTTATGGCTTGAGACCAATGTGTGGGCACTAATCACCATCTGGAGAGAGAATGAGACTCCGGGCCAGCTGAACTTGGCTGCAAGTAGGATTTGAAGTGGGGCATGGGAAGCTGTGCACCAGGCCACCGCTCTTTTATCCTGAAAGGCTTCGTTCCACCACGGTTCCCTGGCAGGAGGCAGCTCTTGAGAGCCTGCAGGAGCCACAGGAGCTGCTGGCTGTTCTGATCAGCTGCTCAAAGTGGGGCAGTCCTTCCTGCTTCTGTGGGCTCCTGGGTGCTCTGGGGCAAACTGGTGTGGGGAGGCAGCAGCCCCGTGCAGAGGAGCAAGACACCCTAAGGCAGCAACGAGCCCTTGCCTCCATGGGAGAACTGATGGGCTGCGTTCTGTCTCTGCAGGACACACATTTCCTGCCAAGTTCGGGACTGTGGCCCCATCCAAAACACACATATCTGCAGAATACGGGTTTCAAGGAACATATTGGTGTATGGCAGCGTGTCTTTGTGAGCGCCTTTGAGTGGAATGGTTGATTTACCCATTGCTGTCAGATGGGGATGAGGGCTGGTATCACGTGCCTGTGAATTTTTGATCCTACTCTGGATGTTTCCATAGCTTAGAAAGGAAAATAAAATTGTATCCAGTATCATACCACTAGTTTCCATTTGTTAAAGACATACTTCCACATCAAGAATAACTTTCTGCCCCATGGCTTGTCTTACAATCTGTCTCTGTTTTCTTTTGCTTAACTGGGTCCAAGAGTATTTGCAGGGGAGAGGCAGGGAAGGAATGTAACTGATAAGCTCCTTATAGCCCAGATCACTGCCTGGCAGCATTCTCCAGCTGTTAAGATGGATGTTTTATGTACACGGAAGTAGAGGTGGGTTGTTTTCTCTGGGAGATGTATGCTTTTATTAGAAAATGCATGCGTCTCATTATGTGAAGCTGTGTGCATTTCTGAACAGAAGCACTTGAATTATGTCCTAACAACCCATCATATATCCTGTTCTGATTTCAGTTAAATTGTGATAATCTGATAGGACGTTTTTCTGAGTACCAAAGTTATTGGCACCACCCGTATTTTTCATTCAGCTTAGATATATACCTGGAGAGTCATTTGTTTATGAGAGTAAGAATGTCTTTACCCTTGATGAATTTATCATGAACAGCAGTGAGTGAACTGCAAAGGGTTTGAACTGATTCTGATATGGATGTTTTATCAGAGGCAGGGACAAGCCTTTATTTTTATTATTTATTATTACTATCTTAATTCTTTCTGCAAGGTGCTTCATTATTGCTGCCCAGATTCTATTCTAAGGTATAACATGCAGCACTGCTCCAGAAACAGACTGAATCACTGGATGGAAAACAAATGTGCCTTATGTCATCTCTGGTGGAATCCCAGAGAAACAAAGTTTGGGATACATTGAAACACACCCCTCTGCTTTCCTTGATTTGATTTCTTAATTTTTATAGATTAGGTGATATGTTTAATTTGTTATAGAGTAGTATTGCTGGCAAAAATCTGTGATTATTGTGTAGCATAATGTCCATAGCCCTCCCAAGTAGACTGAATACATGCAGTCCAACAAGTGCACCGGTTGATCAGAATTTCTCCTGTGTTTGTTCCTTCCACATGCCAGGAATCAGTGAAGAAAACATAAAAGGTATGGAAGTCATACTTGAGGGCATATTTCCTCCAAATCTTGAGGCATCTGGAAAATGCCAAAGAGAATTCTTAGTTTTAACATCCTTTACTACCATCAAACCTACTTTGAAGGTCTGTTTCAAACACCCTTGCTACTTGGTCATCCTGCCGAATAATGGCCCACTGTCAGGGTGGCTTCGTTAATTCTAGTGGTAGAAGCTTGTACTAAAATACATCTAGAGCTCTCACTGTTACGTATCATTCTTCCTAACAAAATTTGTATTAAAAGCCTAGACACTTTTAACTGTAATTTCCTCCATTAAAACAATGCTAATGTTGCAAAAATCAGGCAGTCAAAAGTTAAGAAATACTGCAGTCAAAGTTTTCTCTGCAATCTTAAATTGATATTCATGTGCATAAACACTATAATGCACTCTTTTATTACATGCTTTTTCCTCAAAGAGGCTCCAGCCTCATTAAGTACATGAAATGGGAGTTGTATAGTTCATTGTTGCAGAAATTAGGAGGTGTGTGGTGAAGGGCTGAGGGGATTGTTAGGAGAAAAGAATAATGCCAAGGACAAAGCAAATAGATGCCATTCTTATCCCTTGTAGTCTGTTCCTGCATCTGCCACAAAATAACCCAGAGAAGTTCCTTAAGTTTTGATAAGCAGTCACTTATTGTAGGCCTTATTTTCTACGAAAAGTAGAAAACTGCTTAGTGCTGTAAATGTGCTGAGCTCTCACAGCCACAGCTGATGTCTAGTGGGGCTTCACTTTGAAATACAAAGTGCTTTAAAATGCTATATAATCTGATAAACGAAGCCTTGTGTTTCAGTTTAGGCCATGGAATCTTGTATTTTTCTTTTCCACTTTGTCTCAGTTGCTTTGTCTGAAAAATGGGGACAGTGAACAAAATTGACTGCGATAGCTGAGATGATCAGGGGTCAACACTGTAGAAACAACCAGGAGACAAAGAGTAACTCTGTAGTCAGCATAGGAAATCCTAAATAAGGCTGGGTATTACTGAATAAGGCCAAGGGCCAAAATTTGAGAGAGCATGATGAAAAGGTTATAATAATGTGCTCTCTGAGCTCTGTATGTCCTGAGTGCTGAATGAGGCAGGAGGCTGGCTAGGAAATAGTGTGTGGGTATAATTAAGGACAATATCATAACCTCTCTGTCCAGTGAGCTGAATTAAAACTTCTGTTATCACCTGTTCTGACTCTTGACTTTTCAACCTGATGGCCTTTTTCACCTTACATGTTTTATTTAATATAACGAAAACATTGTACGTATCAGTGATGAGAATGAATGAGTATGCATCTGCATATAAACTCCTTCACATTTGTGTGGGTACCTTTTACACGTACAGAATATGCAGTGCAGACATATAGAAGGCCTTTCTTCCAAAGGAAGTCCCCATTTGATAGCTTTGTTACTGTTAATAACCAGGTTGCATCCGTGCTGAATGAGCAGCTGCAAAGAATCAGGATATTGGAGATGATGCTTCCCTCTGGGTTGCTACAATAAACCCTTGTTTTGGCGCTTTGATTTAAAGCACTGAAAATCTCCGAAGGAATGTGTCAGATACGCTAGGGTATTCTTTTCCATTTGCAGTACAATGGAGAAAATATTCTCTGGCTCTCCGGAGAGATAAATATGTGATTGCAATACGTTTGACTGTATTTAAAATGAAAGCGTTTTGAAAGCACTCTATTGAATATTAAGCAGATCCTATTATAATATACCTCAGATCAGAGTATAGGATTTTCCCCTAATACTTTGCAAACTACTGCTTATCTTAACTACAGAAGACACTCTGCAGTAAGGCTCATTTTAGCTATAGATTCAAGGATCCTATGTCTAATATGGCCTGTAGGATGACTGAGCTGCAGGAGTGCTTGCTGAATGATACATTGAGCTGCGTTCACATCAGCTTCGAAGAAAAATACTTTCTGCTCATGGAAAAGAAGGTGCTGCAGTGAATATGGATATCGACACGAGGCTAAAGGAATCAAATAGATAATGTGTAAAGGGAAGGGAAAACACATCCATCATGTTTGTGTAGTGAGCAGTAAGTAATTTTGCTGTAATACTTGCTTTTCCAAGTTACAATGGTTTACATTTATATACATCTCATACCCAGACCGAGCCCCAAATACCTTTATAATTCATAGACGATATAGGAACCGTATGTGTAGCAGGGAAAACATATACAGCAAAGTCAGGAGTTTAGGAAGCTGAAATGCTAGAAATGGACTATGCAAATGTGTGCATCACACACCAACCAAATGAAGCACTATCCAAATAATTCAATAAATACTGTTTTAGTGAACCATTATGACATGCTGCATCCTAAGTAGGGTTTGAATCCAAAGCATCGGTGCTATGTTTGCAGCCTTTGTTATTTTGTGTTGATGCAGTTACTGTCACGCTGCAACTGGTATTGCTTTCCCTGACAGAAGCAGCAGCAAACCATTATTCTGCATGGCAGGTCAGGATGGAGAGCCATACAGCACTGCAGCAGGGAAACGTGTGCTGCAGGTAGCGTGTGGAAGCTTTTGAATTTGGGACCTGCAAAGTACAGCAACTTGGATTTGGAGCTGATGTGTTGATATCAGTAGAGGTGGGAGCTGTGCAATGTAAATGGACTGGAAAAAAAAAAACACAAACACTTTAGTAAGTAGGACATGGATATATTAGAATGAGTCCAGAGGACGGCCACGAAGATGATCAGAGGGTAGGAGCACCTCTCCTGTCAGGACAGGCTGAGAGAGCTGAGGATGTTCAGGCTGGGGAAGAGAAGGCTCTGGGGAGACCTTATAGTGGCCCTCCAGTACCTAAAGGGGGCCTACAGGAAAGACTCTTTGTCAGGGTGTGTGGTGATAGGAGAATGGGTAATGGCTTTAAACTAAAAAAAAGAAATAAATAAATTAGATTTACATGAGATATTTGAAAGAAATTCATCACTCAGGGTGGTGAGGCCCTGGCACAGGCTGCCCAGAGAAGCTGTGGATGCCCCATCCCTGGAGGTGCTCAAGGCCAGGCTGGATGGGGCTTTGGGCAGCCTGGGCTGGTGGGAGGTGTCCCTGCCCATGGCACGGGGTTGGAACTGGATGACCTTTAAGGTCCCTTCCGACCCAACCTATTCTGTGATTTTATGATTCTAAGTATATCAGCATATCTAAACTTGGGCATTTGTGTGTTTGAATTGGGCCAAATTTGGGCACATTTGGGGACCAGAAGATACACATCTTATTTTCAGAGTTGCTAAATGTTAAGGTTGTCCTCTGCCAACATTTCCAGAAAGACCAAGTCACAGGCATATGGGTCATCTTCTAGGCTTGAACATCTCCCAAGTATATTCATTAGGCCAGGCAGCTCCTGCCTGCAACATAGAAGAGAGCTGATGTCATGGCATCAATTAGAAATAATTAAGCAATATTACATTTCTATTATGTTTTTGTTGGCTCTTGACTCTTTTATTCTACTAAGTGGAGGTGGGAAAGCTGCAACTCGTATGACCCCACTGCTACCACCAGCACACAGCTGTAAAAGTACCAGACTTTTATCCAGGCAGCTCAGTGTTTTAGGGCTCCACAACTCCGTCTTTTCTAGATGAGACTTTCGCAACAGAGCTGACTGTGTTATTCACTAGCCTACTCTCAGACACACTAATTTTCATCCTTTGTATCAAGCCTTAGTGACCCACTCTGTGGAAGCTCATCCACTTTATACAGTCTTCCAGTCATTATGCCTGAGGCCAGCAAAGTCAAATGATGTATGTCTGAGGCAGGCATCTAATCAGAGTGATTTGTAGGCACTAGGAGAGGGACCAAAGTCCAACTGGTGCCCCAGTGATAAAAGCCCACTGATTAATCCCAAGACTACACTTTGCTCTGATTCACCATTTGTGGAGCATAAATAAAACATGATCTGATCCATTTCATGATCAACTGCTGGAAAACAGTTGCTAGTTACATTCTCTCGCTCACAGAAATGAGAGAACGAGCCCTTGTCTGGGATTCTCCCCTAGCCTTTTTTGCCAAACTAGGAACGTTAGTGGGTAGGTTTGGTGTTCCAGAAGTGTTCCCTAATGAGTAAATGATTGAATGTAGTAGACGCTGGTGGATTTGTTTATTTTTTTATATTGATTTTGCCAGGACTGTATGCCTGTCCATAAATAATTTGAAATGCACGATGGCCTGGCTGTCAAAGAGAAAGCAGGCTTTCTGGGGGCCTAAAACCCAAAAAACCTAGCATGTGACCTGCTACACAAGCAACTACTCTGTGTCTCTGTATGTCTGACTGTTATGGGGCCTTTTTTTTTTTTCCTTGAGCTCTTTTGCTAAAGAAGAAGCAAAATATTTATTCACGTACATTCAAATTAATATTTTTCTTGATGTTTCATTTACAACCTTGTTGTAATATCAATAGGGCTTATATATTCCCAAGATGCAATTTTTGCTTTTCCTTGCATAGTCCCCCTTGTATTGCATAGCATAGTTGTGGTCCTTTGACCTAAGAATCAGAATTGATTTTCTCTACCATAACCACTGATGAAATTGAAGATAGAGGGTAATTTACATGGGTAATTTGAGAAAGAAATTAGTTTGCATCACTTTTCCTAATCATTGTGCCTGAATAAAGCAGCAAATACTGCATCCTGAGTGAGAAATAGATTCTAGATGAAAAGCAGTCCTTCACTTCAGCTGGGGTTTGTTTGTTTTGGTTTTGTACCTTTTTTTTTTTCCCATGCAAACAAATTTTTGCAGAATCTAGATTGCAATTAAGCTGCCTTCATGGTTCAGTGAGAATTGACATCCTGCATCTGGGATGCTGGTGAGAGATTATCAGGCTCTCTTAGGATACTTTTAGAGCTGACTATGAAATCTTTCAAGGCAGAGGGAAGCGGCTTTTCAAGAATGGTAGGAGTTGGGCTGCAGAAAGGACTTCCGTGCTGGGCAACCACATGACTGGGTGACATGAAAGGCAGTGTTATGGTTGGAGGAAAGAGTGCAGAAACAGCTTTGTGGCCTGAAGCTAGCAAGAGGCTTTGTCAAAGGAGGCAGGTAATATTTCCCCTACAAGCAAGAGCGAGCTGCTCCTTGGTGTCAGTGGACAAGAGAGCTCTCTGACTGGCGACTGCGAGCCATGACTGGGGTGCACAGGAAAGAAAGAAGTGAGAAATAGAAACAGATATTTTACCACTGAGTGACTTGCTAGAAAGGTAGGTAGAGAAAATAAATCAAAAGACCATTGTTCTAAGAACTGTAAGAAAACACAATTTACTTTGTGTACTCTGGATTTGCTGTTTCTGTTTTGCTAAGCAGCGCTGTGTTTGAGAAATAAATGTTGTCTGTAACAATTAGTTATGTTTGACATTTTAGCTTAGTGCTGTAATGTGAGAGAATTGCCTTTGCAAGTGCCCAGAGCAGACTTCACTTTATTTTTCCCTCTCGGATTTCTGGTGTGAATTCAAGCTAGTTTTGTTCTCTAATTCTGCTAAGGGCACCTAGGTTTTGAATCAGTCCTTTGTTACTGCCAACAGTGTGCTACAGAAAAGTTAGAGAGACAGCCTGATCTGGATGGAGTTGTTCTGAACTCTGAAGAGACACTTGCTAAAGCAACCATCTCCAGAAGGGGTGAGCACCTCAGTCTCTCAATCAGCCCAAAGGAGTTCCAGATGCTCAGGTTAAAACTAAAGACTGAAGAACTCCTAATCATTTTTCATGTCTGAAAAGACTGGCCTTCTGTGTGCCAGGGCAGACTATAGGATTGATTCAGAACTGCAGGCATCCTTTTCTCTCTCCCATTTTTCTCTCTGCTCAGTAGATAGAACAGCAGATAATATATCATTCAAAGCTAGCACTGTTGATGCTAATGGTGGTGTGTCACTGTAGAGGAAAGGAATGTTTTCTTGACAGTCTAGCTTTTTGCTTTATGTTTTTGGCATGTTATGTGCAGCAAGATGTATGCAGTGATGCCAGCTATGAAAGTATTACAAGAGCTTCACCTAGGTTTGTGACAGCTGCCAGAATTTGTCTGTCGTCGGACTCATCCCCGCATATTATCTTTGTTCAGAGTGGTTCAGTCCAGTCTTTTGTAGACCTTTATGTATTTTTACCTTTTCCTGTGGTCTTTCCCATTGAGATCTTTCATGCTCCAAAATAAGATTCTTTGTACAGAGAGGATAGATACAATTTCTAGCTTTTATCATTTAAGTTTCCACTCCTTTCATTTCCTTGCAGAGATGTTTGTTGACTCCTGGGTTAGAATACATCAGGTTTTCTCAGACTTATCGTCTCTGTAGTTAGCAGCAGTTAAAAATCCCCTGGAAAGACTGTTCCAGCTAAGGAACAAAGGTCTACAAAATGGCACTGTTCATCCATGATGAGTCTGTATTATTAATTGAATTGCAAAAAAACAGGTTTCTCTATTAGTTTGGTAACTCATTTGGCAACTATTTCTGCCCAATATCACCAAATACATTTTTTAAAAATTCCACCTTCTACTGATGAGCTGTTGAATGCTCTGGTTAGCTATTTCCTTTCCTCTCATCCCACAAGGTTCTGCACTGAAATTGAGCTTGGTATTAATATTTTTAGTGGGGACAGCCTTTGAATCTCTAGAAACATCATCCTCTTTTGTTTGTCCATGACAATGTCTTTCTACATAGCTATTAGCTGCAAAAGTGAAAGAAATTGAGGTCCTAGGTCTTAGATCTTATTTGAGCACAGACTCAGACTCAGAAATCATTGTGAATTCTTACTAAACGCAGCGTAAGAGTTTCTTCTGAGTGAAGATATTCATCTGCCTGTGTTTTCATTTGTTTTCTGAGTTGTACATCTCCATTTATGGCTGCTTTGCATGCGAGGTGTGCTTTGTCTTGTTCGTACTAGCCGTGCGAGCTGCTTAAGGAAGATTCGTATTTTTGAGCTCGCTGCCAACTGGTTAGGGAACCATCTGTTCCTACGTGGAGGTTTCTCCCTGGATGACCAATTGTGTGAACAGGCATTATGAGTTAGCTGGGAAGGAGTGTCCTGCTCACTCA
Source organism: Anas acuta (assembly GCF_963932015.1). Taxonomy (NCBI): domain Eukaryota; kingdom Metazoa; phylum Chordata; class Aves; order Anseriformes; family Anatidae; genus Anas; species Anas acuta. The sequence continues at coordinate 44,186,646 of NC_088982.1, forward strand.
GCCGGAACTGAGGCCTCGCTGATGGCATCCTTGCAGAATGTGCCCGGAGCTGCCACGTGAGCTCTGCTCACACTGCCACTGCACACACTGCTCCTGCTGAACCTTCCCAGTGATGCTGCTATGGGAGCAGGTCTTCACGCAATTTTTCCCAGGAGCTCTGTCCTCCTGTAAATGCTGGGGTACTGCTTGAAATCAGACGCTTGACAAAAGTACATGTAGAGAAACACTTGAAGAAGGAAGATTTATGCTGGTTTTGTTTTTGGTGGTGATGTTGTGTCTAACTGTATGTTCACTTCTTAACTGCCGTTCCCGTTTACAGCACCATGAACCCCGTGTTTAATGAGCCATGGCTTCAGATAAGCCAGCAATACTGCAAGGGGAAAAAAGGCTCTGGCTTCCAAGGTTTGCATCGGGGTGCATCCACAATGTGAACAGACATACAAATAATGCACATTAAAGAACAAGGGCAGAAAAGCCATCTTTTTTAATAACCAGCTTTGTACTGAAAGTGCTAAAACTGGAATTTCCACTTTGTTGGAAGGTTTGTCTTTAAAGTCAGACTTGGTTCAAAGCAAGACTGAGAACAAAGAATTGTGATTTTTTTTTTTGTTAAATGCTTTCCCGAAACAGTGTCATGATGGAGAAATCAACCGAATTTTAAGGAAATGGTAATGAAATTTTAAATCTGACTTTATTTGTAATGCCTACTATGTAAGTAGAGCTGTTAGTAGAATAGGCTTTTTTTTTTTTTTTTTTTTTTTTTCCCTAAAACTGAGTGCTACTTTGAAGAGATGAAATTTCAACAAACAGGCATTTTCTAGTGGCAGAAATACTTAGCTGGGAATTTTTGAAAAGTCTCAGTTTGATCCGAGGGCTATTCTTTCTCATTAGCTATTCTTGGGTTCCTGGGCTCCGCTGCATGCCTCCTGCAAAATGTCAGCAGGTACACGGGGAGCCTGGAATCCCCAGAGCCCCTGGTGGCAGGAATGCACATAAATCACACTGCTCCTAGACTGGAGAGGAGGAGAAGTGGCACCGCTGGAATTACAAATGAGAAATCTTAGCTAGGTTAAGTAAATGACATCCTAGCTTCTCCCTATCATTGTACCTGAGCAGCCAGAGACGAAAAGAAAGGTTACTTAGAGGAATTGCCCAGCAAGGTAGAATTTTCTGAAGATTTGCATTAATTCATTACTATGTTTAAGACTTCCAAATTGGGCTTTTTCTAAGAGATACCTTTTTATCTTTTTAAGCTGCTTGAGTCTATGTGGTAATTTATTTCTTAACACAAGTAGTTAGCCTTTGACCTTTGAGAAAAATCAGAGAGATTTGGAGAGCTGATTCAGAACTTAGGCTTTTGGACGCCTCATTTCCTACACAGAATTGTAGTCAGAGGCTTTCTTTTTCTTTTCTTTTTTTTTTTTTTTTTAATTCTCCCCAACTCTACCTGTGTGTGTTCTAATGTCTCCTCTTATCTGCTTGACTGATCCTCTCCAGCGCTGTTTTATGCAAAGCACAGCACAGCCAAACTCTTTGCAGAGATTATGAGTGAGTGACAGTACATATTTTCAAGGTACACTAAATGAGAAATGTGCAATTTAAGCAAAGCACTCGCACATTTGAATGAAAGACCGAAACTGTTGAAAGTGCAGCTGCTGACAGGAAATTGATGTACCCGGTGCTATTTACCTAGCAGAAATTAGTTCTCTGCGACCAGTTTTATTAAACTGGACAGAGAATGTAAGCGTGCCCTCAAGAGGGCTAAAACCCTGTTCCTTTCAAAGCTAAGTGTTAAACGTGCTTCGTCCCCATGTCATTTCTATTTTCCTGCCACGTCCTTTGTTTTTTTTTTTCCTGAAAAATACCACCATAAATCAAACTAATCTTTCCTGGTCAGTCTGTGAGTCCATCCTAGAGCCTCCACTTGTACTTTGCAACCCGCTGGTCATCGACAGGAGCTCCACAAGTAGAGTTTCTCCAGTCAGAGCATTCTCCTGTGGGACACAGGTGAATGCACCCAGGTTCCACCTTTCATTTGCTGAGCACATAGGCCAGCCACTGCAGTGGAGCATAAAGTTACATCTGAATGAAAAGGTTATTTTCTATTGCAAATCACTAACTTCACTGTAAATCAGACAAGTCCCTCGGGAGCCTCACTGTCATGAAGAGGTTCAGGTGGTTTCACACTCAAGTGCTTCAGGGCTGCTCGATCTGTCAGAGTTTTCCCTGCTGTGGGGATGTAAATTAATATTTATTATTAACATAGTGCTGCAGTGTGCAAGACGCACCACACTTGTTAAGTTTGCCATGTTAAACTGTGTCTCGAAGCGTTTGAAGTCTGTTTCTAGAAGGGTGAAGAACTGCATGTGACAGATTTTTGGAACAGGAAGGGATGAAAGAACTTCTTAAAGCTGAGGCTGGGATATGGTCTAAGAAAATATTGTAGTAGTGTGGACCTGGCATGTGATCCAAGGAAGCTGCAACCTCTCCCCCAGTAGTAAGCAACCAAGGAATGGGGCTGGAACTGGTTTTGCTCACTGGGAATCCAGCGGTCGCAGCTTTTCCTAGTTGTGCCCAGCCTCCTGTACATGTGTGAGGGAAGAGGTACTCAGCTGCTCCATCCACGATATGTAAATGCTAAAAACCAGGGTGGATCTGTGTGGTTTCATGCCAAGATGACGCTGGGAGACATTCCAGAGTCGGATCTGTTTGCAGACAGCCGGCTCTTCGGTAGTTCACTAAACTGAAGTTGTTCCCTTACCTGTTGACTTTGCTAGTAAAATGTAAAGCAGATGGATTGTGTTTTTTCTCTATCTATGGTAAATCTATCTGGGAACTAACCCTGGAACTAATCACTTGTATTTTTCAAGCCTGTGTGCCTAAAATTGAACACCTGCATCCGTATCAGTCGCTTCAGGCACTGGAAGCAAAAAATGGGGCTTGCTTTTCAGAGCAATTAATTCCGTGGTGGGACGTGCAAGTACCAAGGTAAAAATTAATTTTAGATGAAAGTACTCAGCACTTCCAAAATTCAGGATTCTAGGCAAACTTTCAACAGACATGTATGAACATTTGAGCCACTGGATTGTTGTGTTATAAAGATGTTCTTCTACTCCCTCCTTTTAGTTTCTTTTTCCTCCACTTATTTTAAGGATTTTTAACTTTCTCTTCCTTTTTGTCTTTAAGTTATCACGAATCCAGTTCATTGTGAGTAAATCAGAGAACAGAATAAGGGCAAAGATGGCTGGAAGGGTTCTTGAGAGAGTGCCTCGTCCACCAGCTCCTCCCCAGTGTGAAAGCTGAAACGTTCAGCAGAGCCCCAAGCAACAGGCTCCTCACATCCAGGATGTGCAAGCTCGTAGAGAAGGTAGAAATAATGGAGGCAGGCAAAGCAGTGAGGAGGCAGGTGGAGCAAGCTAGCAAGGAGCTGCTGGTGGTTACAAGGGAGAAAAGCTGGGAGCTGGCTGCTGGGTTAGTTTTTTCGCAGCCCATAACAGGATCAGCTTTATCTAAGTAAAGTTTTCGCAGATCAGCCTGCCTGTCCACAACCTCCCCCCTATTAGTGCTACTGCCTTCTGAAAAGAGCATTTTATTGCCCTAATGGTAGTCAGAGCACAGCACACTTTCATTTTCTTTGCAATGTTTCAGTATCTCACTCAACTCATTCTTGTCTTTGACGTGTATGGGCATGATTTTAATGGGCCCAGTTGTCTCTGGCACTGTGACAAATGAACCTATGAACCTCATTTTTCAAGCCATTACAGGCTTCTAAAGCTGGATTAGAGGTTTTCAGGAACACCTAGGATCTTAGAACGGGCATCATTTTAGGAATTCAGAGCAATGACCAGCTGAAGAATTTTTTTTTATTTTTTTTTTGAAATATACTCTCCACAAAGTATCACTAAATAGATACGCTCCCTTTCACAGCTCATAGTGAAAAGTCTCAGGACTTTCCAGCCTTCCTTGTAACCTTATGAAATTAAAGCACACAAATTTAAAGCCTCCTCTGCTGCGCTTAAGGCAGCAACCAAGAGTGCCGCTGAGTTGCTGTTGCTATCTGTTGGCCAACAGAAGTGGTGGGCGCTCTGGTAAGTGCTTTCTTGTTAGTAACATGCTGCTCAGGTAGCTCAATTCCTTATGCTCAGCTGCACCGCCAAGCAGTGGGTCAAGGCTGATAGTGTGAGGGAGCATGTGTAAGCTTGTTTCCGAACTGCTGTGTAAACAAGCAGTGCCCTGTCTGTTTCCCAAATGGCATTTTTATTTCCTGCCCAGACCAATTATTTTAAAAGCACTTCATTTCACCCCTTCAAATAATGGTAAACACGGTGTTTTTAAGCAGGAAAACATGGTCAAAGCAAACATTGCAAACCCTACAGAAAACAACCATGAACCCCAGCGTGTGCTGATGGTGCTGTTTGGGAAGTGCTGCGCTCATGGGTCTGTCACTGAAGACAGAAACATTTTCTTTTTGGTTGGGTTTTCAAAAATGCAGTGGAGATTGCCAGCAAAACATGAAGGTGTGTTTTTTTGAAAAACTTAGCGTACGTGGATGTCAGCTACCTGCAAGTGGAACAGGATAAGGCCAATTAGTCCAGGGGTGGGTGATAAAAAGCAGTGTAGACTGAGAGCCTGAGTCTAGAGACCTTCCCTAGCAGTTTCCTCTGCTTTTTAAAGGAGCCCAGAGACCCAGACCAAATAAATTTTTCGTGGGATAGAAGTTCTGATTCATCTTCACCTGTTGAATTTCTCCCGGCTGCTTTTGTGGATAACCAGCTTGGCCAGGTCAAGGTGGGACTGGATAAGAAGAGAGCTTGAAAAATGCAGCAGCTTTTGAACTGCAGCTGTAACCTGACAGCCTCCAGACAGATAAGCCTTAGGTGAAAAGGAACAAATATTGAGAAACAGAGTTGTGCCATCAGCATGCTTTAGTCCCTCATCTTTATGAGGAGTTGTCAATTCCTATCTCTGACAGACTGCAGGCTGGTACCCCAGGCCTCAGAGCCCTCTCCAGCCGACCAGCAGGCCTGAGGCTTAGTGCGGGAGTAAGGCACTGGGGAGAGGAAGGAGATGATTCGGCTTTGTATGTCTGTCAGGCAGGGTCTGACAGCAAACCAGCTGAACGTGGCACTTGTAATTCAGAGGGTGCCAGGGAAGGTCTCTGGACAGACAGCTGATGACAAGCCTACAGACCAGGGAGCAGCGTTAGGCAGGAAACATTCGCCTGCCCCCAGCATCCTCTGGTAAGCCCAGGTGGAGTTGTATCCTAGAGGAAAAGGTAATGAGTGAACTGTGCCACCTGCTCAATAGCACCGTGAATCCGGAGCAGGGAGTTCCCCAAACAGTTTTGGGGAAGGGTGACTGTGTGATGCAGATGCAGAGCTGTTACCTCTCAGATGTTGGTTCTGCTCCTTGTCTTCCTGCAAGCACCTTGTGAAACAGTCCTTTCTTGGGCTGGGATCCCCATCCGTAACCTGAAGATTAATAGTAGTCTGTGCTTTACAAACATCTGCAGCTACAAATGAATAAAGTTCCTTAGCCATCTGTAGATTGCACGTGATCTAAAAGCATAACATTTTGTTCCATAAAGCCTGAGAAAGTTTCTTTCACAGGAACGATGTTCAAAAAAAAAAAAAAAAGGATGAAAAATAATGTTGTTTGCTAAATATGATTTCTCTGGAAGTTGCCAGCCAGGTGACATTGGAGGAGAAGGATATGACCAACCTTTTAAAAGTGTTGGAGTCAGTGATGTCATTTAGCTTTGGGATATTACCATTTCTCATCCAAATTAAATGTACTTGCTAGTATCGCCAGGAGCAGCGAGGTTATAGCCAGGTCATATGTGGTGTGCTTCCATCCAATCAGAAGCAGATCAAAAATGCATAAGTAACATTTCCATAAATATCAACAATGGAAATTAGATTTTCTTGCAATTAATTCTTTCAGGCTGTAGAGGCTACATGGATGTCTGTGCTGAATGTGTGTCAGAACTGGCAGACGACACACGAGAGGCTGGTTTCCTAGCCAACCAGTGCTTAAATGCAATCTTTCCTACAACAAAACAAAAGTAGAGTGAGTGACTCTGTGTGTGGATTTAAAACAAAACAAAACAACGCCCCCCTTGTACGAAGTGGTTGGAAACTCTTCGCTGTTCTTCACTATTCTTCAATCTTTACAAAGAAATCTGAAATAAAGGGTACGTTTTTTACCCACAACATATGCTCTTAGACTTTTCCCCAGCTATTTTATTTCGATGTCTTCCCTTGCAACATGGAAGTGGCAAAAGGTAGGCTTGTGGATCAGGCTTGAGCTCGAGATCAGGCTGTTTCAGTTTGCAGTCTTTGCTCCTGGAGTTGCGGTGTTGCACGGATCACGTGGCGGTGCTGACTTGTCTCCTGCCCAGGGGTGACCTCTCCTCTCACCCCAATTAGGAGAGGAGGGAGGAGTGCAATAAATACATCTCAGAAGCATTCAGATGACAGGTGCTGTAGTGGCAAATGGGAATACGTATTTTCTTCAGTCGTTTACAGGTTTAACAACTCGTATTTGCCTGTTTTTCTGTCTGCAGTCACAGAAGAAAGCCAAACAAATCGTGCACACCAGCTCATCGCGGCTGGTTCACGGCAGCTGCTGGAGGTCAGGATTCTTTCCTCATTCCCATTTTTCTGCCATCCAGTCGAGCTCCCTGTTCCCAAATCAGCAAAACAGATAGAGATACCTCGGGTCACTCAGCTTCTGTATTGTTTGGCATTCTCACGGGCTGAAGCACAAATGGAAATGTTACTCCCACGAGTAAATAAATGCTAAGTCAGTGTCTGGTGATTCCTCTGAAATCTCAAGATGTCTTGTAGCATGACTGATAGATTTGATTAAATAGCCCCCGTAAGACTGGTATTGCGGAAGAATGATTAAGCCTAAATTATCTGAAAGGCTCTGACTCAGGATATAAACAATGCAGGAGCAATTGGGAGACCCTGAATCATGAACTGCGGCATGATATATCCTGGAGTTCAATAAGCTAATGGAGCTATTAGTGACTAAGCTAAAGCAAGCGAAGGTTTTGTTTGCTTCTGGCTTCATGTCTTCCACCCTCAGTCTCTGCATGTGGCTCAACATACAAAAGTACTTACAAAAGGGAGCGGGCAGAGACAGAGGAGAAAAAGGTAGGAGCGGAGAAGCAAAGGGATTGATGTTGTTGTTTACATCGGGAAATTTCCCTGCTGTCCCTAGGGTAATGGCATTCACAGCGAGGGAGAGAGGGAGGGTGGGAGGGAAGGAGGAAGGCCCCCAGGCTGCGGTGGGGGAGGAGAATAAAGGCTAGGGGGCAGATAAGGAAACAAAAAGCAGAATGTGGAATACAGCCAAGGCAAAGAGGACATTTTTTAGACAGGAGAAGGAAAAAGAAGAGATGCCCAAATGCTTGTCAGGATTCTTTATCGTCTCTCCCAGAAATACTGCTAGCAGTACTGGCAGTGGTGTACAGAGGTTCCTATAGGGGAAAAACAAGCCAGTCAGTAGGTCACTTACAAATTGTTCTCTTAAAAATAATATACAAGAAAATTCATACCTGAAATTTTCACGTTTGTTGGCACAAAAGTATTTATTGATCAAAAGTAGGCAATTCTCCCTCCCTTTTAGTACGTGATGGTGACAGGAGAAGTTGAATAACTTGTTCCCTTGGGAAAACCATGTTATTTCATAATAAATAAACTGAAATTTTAGTGGCAGACCTGACAGAGGGTTTTTATCTTATTTTCGTTGTATCTGAAAGAGAGGAGAAGCTGAGCTAAAAGTCTCTCTTATTGTTTTCCTTAAATTAAATGAAAGGAGTAGGGATGGGGAGAGAGAGAGAGAAGAGCCCACTGCTGAGCAACTCGCTTACCCTTCGAGTCATTTCTATGGCAAATGAAAGTGCTTCTCAAGGATAAGTAACCTGATGAAACCTTCTGCAGTGGTCATGGGGAATTGCTGCCAGAACTGGAGAGGAGGGAGAACAAAGGGCTGCATATTAATGGGCAATGTCATTAGGTGTTTCAGTGCAACATGCAGCTTTTCTGCTGATGCCTAAGTGGTAATTTTGTGGAACACACAATAGTTACACGTGGTTCATCTGTCCTTAGCTCTCTGTCCTTTAAACCATGACAAAAACTTAACAGGAAGGGGAGAAAAACGCTCACGAGGCTCTTCAGTGAAAAGTGGCAGTAGCCAGGTTCTTCTGTTTGCCTTCAAGTCGGCTATGAATATGTAAAAATGTTGACTATGCATGAAGTATGAGGAGATTTTCATAATGTGGAACTGTCTCATCTTATTAGTATTTAAATAAAGATAAAACTACCATGCATGACCGTGTGCCAACAACGTGAACAGGGAGAGAGAATCTTTTTTATTCTTCCTGACATAAGATTTACCTGATTAGAAGCTGACCAGATACCAAAACCGTAAAGCACTCTCTAAAATTAAAACTCCTAATGGCTTCATTAATACTGCGAGCTGACATCCAGCTTCAGGCGCGTGGCTTTAGTGTACCTTGGCATCTCAAGAGGGGCTGCGTGGAGGGCAAAAAAGCAGGGAGCGTTTGCTACAGGACTGCTGGCATCGCCGGTGTGCTTCATGTTGTGATACAGCAGTGGAGAGAGCCCCCGCTGTGCTCGTTGCTGATGGGGGGCTGTCCCCTTAGTGGTGGCACGCAGGGCTTCACTTTGCAGATCCTTTTCTACATGCTCTTTCTAAGGTGCCCTTTGCAGGTCCAGGAGGAAGGAGCTGCTTGGAAGTGCTAGTGGCAGCCTAAGCTCACGGACTGTTGTTGGCATGAGGAGTCCGGCTGCCCCTGCTTTTGCTGGTGTAGTCAGTGCTGGAAGCCTCGTCTTCAGGAGAGCAGCTGCTCCTGGGGTGAGTGGTGGCCCTTTGCTCTTTTGGCCAAGTACAGAACAGGGAAGGCTCTTTTAATCTACCTGTGTGCGCAGCCGGGTGGGCCCTAATCTAAACTGGATCTCGAGGAACAACAGCGAAAACCAAATAACATCTGAGTGCTGACAGTCTTAATGGTTACTGATAGCATCGGCATCATCAGCCGGCGGTAATGCCGCTCTGGGCATCTCGGCAGAGGAAGAACAAAAGGAAACTGAGGTTGAAAGTAGCACAGACTAAATTAGAGAAACCGAAAAAAGGGTGCTCTCAGCATTCAGATTGCATCTTAGGAACTAATGTCTTAAATTACCATATCAATGTTGTGATAGCCACTGGAAAATTGAATTAGTACACAGGGCATTTGGAAGTCTCCATGGCTTTCAGTGGAGAGATACAAAATAAAGGAACTCCGCTGGGATGGAGCTGTGCTGGGTCAGCCAATATCCAGCAGGCTTGAGAGCCGGCTAGATCGTCCACCCCGTGGTTTTCCTTTCAAGTGTTTTCAAGTTGAGCGTCCAGTAATCGATCTGGGGTGCCAGCTGCATCAAGGCAGAGAGCGTCAACATGCTTCAAACACAGCACACACGCAGCGCAGCAGAGTTTGTGGAAAAAAAGCAAGGGAAAGGCACAGAACGCGCACCAAAATTTGCATTGGCGAGCAGCCAAATCTGTCTTCGTCGCCCCAGTGTGAGATGCGCCGACTGGACAATGTGGTGCAAAGCTCTCGCCCTCAGCAGAGCTCCCGTGCCGCATTTATTGGGTAGCTAAGTGTAAAGTCTTCAGGGGTTAGATGGGTTGTGGGCATGCCTCTTTCTGCTCTCAGATAAACAGGGCTCTTTTAGGCCAGTATCACGCCGACAAAGTCCCCTCAAGGACTGCAAGCAGCTTTAATTACGTCTCTTGCTGTATTTAATTGTCTGGCTTGCTACCACCGACAAGAAGGCAGCTTTATATATATAACTGTCATTGGACTGAGCGCTCAGGGTGCGGTGTCTGGGTCTGTGTGTGGATTTGCAGCAGCTAATTATGTGTAGGCCTCCCAGACCGCTGGGCCCAGCAGCAGGCGATTTTGGGAACAGACTTTCTATCCGGGGTAGAGGAGGAGCAAGCTGGGGACTGGTCACGTCAGTAGGGTGTATATAGGGTAAGTCAGGTTGTGCCCGAGGATGCTGAAGGATCTGGCAAATGTCACTGTAAAGCTGAGTTCCTGTCACCTCTGAGAGGTCGTGGCAATCGGGAGGTTCCCATTGAATGGAAACAGGGGAATGGTACACCCATTTTCAAAAAAAGACCTAAATGAATATCTGTCACGCTACTACTGTCTGACAAACTGAGCCCTGAAAATTAGAGAACAAATTCTCCTCGACACTGTTTCCAGGCATATGAGGAAAAGGAGATAGTGAACATTTGAGGGATAAATTGCAGGTGATCAATTTTAACACCTTCTGTGATAAAACAATTAGCTTTGTGCAGGAGGGGAGAGCAGTGGATTGATTTTAGCAAGGCTTTCAATACTGTCTTGTGTAGTACCCCCCAGTCAAGCTGAAGAAATGCAGATTAAATGGCTCAGCTTGCAAAAAGGCTGAAAAACTGGCTGACCTGTCAGGCTCGGAAGGCCGGTGGTTAGTACTTTTGCTGCAGGCTGGCTCTCGGTGCTGCTCTCAGCAGGCAGTGCCGGGGCAGGCACTACCTGGTACCTGGTGGCCTTCAGAAGGAGCCGGGCAAGCTCGAGGCATGGCCTGGGGCTGGCTCCGTGGCAGCCCCGCAGAGCAGGACCTGGGTCCTGGTGGGCAAGGAGGAGGGGAACACGAACCAGGAGCCTGCCTTTGCACATCCAAGGCAGGGGCAGACTCTGCAGAGATGTATGCAGCAGAAGGACAGGAGCGAACAAGTTGGAGCATGGACAGAGCTGTCTGGGTAGAGGGAAAAATGCTTCCCAGCTGGGTGGCCAAGACTGGGTTTTGGTAGTGCTGGTCATTTTTTTAATAGGGAAACCTGCAAGTGTTTGTACACTTCAGCACATGGTCTGTGAATGAAGCGTGCATGACAGATGCAGGCGTGAGCAAGCGGATACACGTGGCAGAGCAGGGCTGCAAGTTCAGCCAGCAGTGTAAATACCTGGTGTGTCCAAGCATCTGGACATGTCTTTGATTCCTGCTATTTTCTAAATGAAGTTCCTTCCCCTTCTCAAGGCCCTCCTCCTCCAGCCAAGGCTTCAGAAGCTGTCCACATGAGGGACCATTGAGAGTCAGGGCGGTACCAGCAGCAAGGATCTGGGTAAGGGAAAATCCATTTGCTCATCAGAATTTCTCCCTTTGGCAATGAGAAATTTAGGTGGTCACTCATGCAGATGTGTGTGCATACACACAGGGGCTATTTTATTTTGGCTTTAGCATTTGCTGCTGCTGTAAGTTATGCACTCATGTTCTTCTCAGGCTTACATATTTGATTAAATTCTTAGTAGGAATGGTCCCATTTTTAAGCTTTTGGTAACATAAAAACCTTTTTCAGTGAAATGCAGTGAGATGCAGCGATGTTGCAGTATTTTGTATCCTTTTAATTCCTTGGACATGAATCTTTCCAATCCGTTCATCATGCTTACTCTCATTTTCCTGATTTGTTGAAAATTTTGCCTAAAGCACTGTTTATTTCCATAACCCCCAAGCAGAGCTTGCCATTTCTTTTCTGGTTTAGATAGAAGAAAGAAAAAACGAGGTAGTTTAAACATAACTCCATTTAAAAAAGAAAAGCAAATGCACCAGCATGCTGTAATGAAAGCTATTAAAATAATTAGTCCTTATCCTATGATGATTGCAGAAGAAAATAAGTAGTGAAAGTGAAACATATAACAACTGGATTATAAAACGAACAAGCAGCATAAAAATTGAATGAGTCAAAAGTTTAAGCCAGAATGTGACTGAGTTTCAGGATAGCATAGGAGGAAATGTAATTGCGGTCGTTCCATGGCAGTTTACTCGAGCTAATGACGTGTCTTTGAGAAGTGCGTGAGACTTGTGCGCAGACACCAGGCTTCCCGAAAGGTGTCACCGTGTTCAATGTCAGGTCAGGCAGTGGGTCACACCTGGCCTCAGGCACTCACAGCAGCTTTAACAATCGAGGGCAGAGTGGGATGGGACAAAATCCTACTTTTTGGCTTTGATTTGATCTCGCTCCTTATTTTATTATGGCCCACTGGATGGCTCTGTGTTCCAGTGCCCGCTGCTGCACTGCACTGAGCAGGACGGGCAAGGCAGGCTCAGCCTGAGTGCCTTCAGCCTCGTGGGTCTCCTCACGCTGGTGCTTCCAGTAAGCCTTTTGCTGTTGTTGTTGTGCATATCTCCTTGCATAATTGTCATGCTCTTGGCTTAAAACAGCATCAAACAAGAAAGATATTGTTCTGTTGATGCTGATGGCTCAATATTACCCATGTCAGAGATGTCACTTTCCTGTAGCGTGTTGTCTGATAACTGTCATGGGGTTCAGAGTTATAATGAAAAAGCTCTAATCTTGCTTTACGTGTGCTGAGAAAACATTCCCGGTAATGCAGTGTGAAGTTTCAAAGCACGTACTGATCAGATGGATATCATGTCCTTTGAAGCATTAAATGTTTAAACGAAAATATTATCGCTATTTATTAAATATAAAACAATCACTTTAGAAATTGCCATGGCTTTTGTTGTATTCCATCCAGTGCCGCAGAAGCTCCTATTCAGAGACCATCTTTGCACTGCAGACTTGTAAAGGGATTTGAGGTGTGCTTGGGCTGTAATCAGCAGAGCAAAGCAAGCCAAGCCAAACCGTGAGCCCAGGATGTCCATTTGTAACTGCATTTCCCCCCAAAATATTTTTGTGCACAGCATTATATTCAGTATGTAGCAGAAGAGTTAAAGTGGCTCATTTAGAAAACTCTCTATATGTGTAATTTTCCCCGCAAAGATTTTGAGAAAAAGTGTAGGATCACGCCAAACAGTGTTTCAAGAACCACAGATCAAAATTCTTGAGCAGCTGAGACCCCAATCTTGAAGGTCTATGGAGGGCTCTTGTAACTCAGCCCAAATTTTAAAAGAAGAGAGCTTAAGCTAATCTTAGAGAAGCAATACTAAGAACAACATTATCTGTGTGTGAGTTAAAAGAGATCCAGCACCGCCATACGCTATAAATACTAGTTCTGAAAATGTTTATTCCTGAAGATGCTATTCGTGTAACAATACACAGAGCTGTGTAGACTTGCCCTGCTTATTCGGGGGTTTCTTTGAAGTTTCTGAAAGCACCGATGAGTGTGCTTCAGTCATTTTTTACTTGCCCTATCTCGGGCAGCAAACAAACTGCGGCAGGTTCAGTCGGAACTAAACCTTGTCTGCAGGCTACAAAACCCAACATGCCGGACAAGTTGCAGCAGAGCTGAGGCCTGTTCCTTCAGCTGTTGCAGGGCGTGGTGCTTGGGGAGGGGGAGAGAGCCTATAGACATACTTACACGGCCTGTATAAAGTATCCCTAGTGCGTAGGAGGCTGGCAGGCATCCTGTATCCACTTGCCTGTGTGACCTTGCTCCCAGGGAGATCTGCTGCTGGGGATGCTCTGTTCAGCAAGGTACAGCAGGCAGCGAGAGCCCAGCAGTGGGCTGTTGCTGAGCTGGGTTGCAAGCAGTGGGCTGTGAATTAATCCAAAGGTTTTCAAGTGTCGTAAGAGGCAAAGACTCGCTGGTCTTTAGTGCCCGTTGCCCAGTTGCCTGGCAGAAAGCCAGGGGATCTTACTTAGATCATGGTTTGTAAGATAAAACGAGAAGCTCTACTTAATTTAAATTGACATGTTTCTTTCAAAGTGCTGTGCTTTCCCTGTTATTTACATTTGGTCTAATCCTGTGGCAAAATCACCTCTAGGGGAGGTAGGTACAACTGCACTGACATTTACATTTGGTTTGTTTATACGGGATCTGAGGTCATGTCTGTGCATTTTACCAGTGGCTGCAGAAGATGAGAATAGCTTTAGGAAAAGAGTCTGCAGATGGATGAAAGAGTGGAATATGTGCTTTCCATAACTGTATTCCTGACTCAATATTCGCAGCAGAAAGAATCCTCTTGTGGCTTTCCATTTCTTATATGTGGTTGGCGCACCACTCCCACCTTGCAAAAGGCTCAAACATGTAATTTTCTAAAGTATTGGCTGCGAAATGCAAGGTTAGATTTCAGGTCCACGAGTGAACCAAGTTACCTGGCAGGCTGAGAAGAATGCACGTGTGTGCAGTGTTTCAGAAAAACCCAGCTTAAAACAACTTCACAGTAAAGTTGAGATTTAAACCCATTAACAGCAGCGAATTCAGAGGCTGATCCTCTAATCCATAACTCCACCCGCTGTCCCGCAGTGCATGTGTCGAATTTGTTGGGTAGCCAGGCAGTGTGCTAAAACAAAACATTTTACTCGCCAAGATTATTTTTTCATGCCGTACTCTAGAGAATGTTGATTATCCCTGTTACCTTGTCGGTAGGGCACCTCACAGGTTGGGTCTTTACATTCCTCTGAGTTTTGTCCTCATTTTATGGCTGAGGGAATAAGGCCCAGGGGTTCTGAAGGTTCGATACTCTAAGCATGGACACCTTCTGGGGTAGCTAGTTCAGCTTTTTATGGCCTAAGAGGCCTTCAGTATCCTTAAGTTACACTTGAAAATACATGTAGGCTGAAGGAACCGGCCCTGAGAGCTCTGTATTGCAAGCATGAGAACAGCTCTGTGCTGCTCATTTTTGGGGAAGACATGCAGGGGATGTGCACAAGGAATGGGGCCCTATTTCAGAACGGGACCCTAAAGGAGGAGCCCCAGCCTGCTCCAATGTCGGGGTGATGCAAGTGCGGTGAGCACCCTCAGGGCTGTTTGCTGTGGCAGCACGGTGGGGTGGGCAGCCCTGTCTGCTCCTGCTGGGAACAGCTGGCTGTCTGGGAAGCATTTTCGGCAGTCGCAACACAAAACAGAGCTGATCTGGTGACCTGCAAGCAAGAGTTAGAGTGGTCCGATCCTGTGCTAGTATGTGGGATTTGTGAATGTCTGCATGCCATCGAGATTTTTTGAATGGCAGCCTGGTGCAAAGCTGATGGCGTTACCCAGTCGGTGGTGGCTGTTCATATAAGGCTGAATCTGATGTGCATCTTTTAATGGAACCTCTGTATGTTTCCACTGATGTTTTAATAGCTTATCGTAAACACATAACTGAAATAATCCAGTAAATACAACAGAGGGACTTTGCAAAAAAAGAAAAAAAAAAAAGCTAACAAAGTGGAGGAGCCCTGAGATCTGAGTCCAACCAGGAAGTCAGCAAGGCTGCTTTGAAGGTCTCTTCAAAGCGCTGTTTTGCTGATTCCAAAATCAGGCCTGCTTTGCTGCAGAGGGGATGGAAGCATATCAGTGAGGAGCTTGATTAGTTTGGAAAAGGGCAAGTACTGATGTTTAGGGCCATTTGTACGTCGAGACCCTTCAAATGGCTTGTTAACTGGACCATATTGAAAATGAAGTAGAAGTATGTGGATAATGTAGACACGGGATCAAAACAAGTAAGCTGTAGCCTGTTATCCATCACTAGCACCATTCTGCTTCTACTTGTATTGCAAACCAAAAGTGCCCATGATGTTATTTTCTCAGCGCTGTGTTGCAGCTCTTCCCCTTTTCTCAGGCTGTGAATGTGCCTTGCGGGAACTGGGAGGACGTGGGCTGCCCTCCCCAGGAGGGGGTGCTCGAGCAAGATGTCGATGCGTAGGTCAGAAGCCAGGTCCAGATGCTAACGAGGGGCATACGGAGACAGCTGTGCTTGCATCCCTTCACAGCAAGAGGAGGGAGCAGATCCTGCCCGAGGACAGCCACCAGTTGCATGTCAGACCCAAAAGCCATCTATTAGCAGTGGCCGCGCACGTGGCCATGGTGGGCTTTGTGTGCCTACAGGCTATGAGCTGGAGATCAGTACCACCCTGGCTATTTTGGTTGACGTAAGAGGTCATGACAGTCCCAGATTATCCTCAAAACCAGACTTGACTGCATCCCATAATGACAGCAAAATTAGAGGGGCCACAGCTCTGTCTGGAGCCTGCTTTCCGAAGTAGCCCAGGCCTTGTGTACTGGAGGAGAGTACAGTCAGCTAGCTTATGCTGGGAGTCTAAAGCTGCCGGAACAAAGTAGGCAGCGGAAAGGCAAACTGTGCTAACAAGCACATTCTTTAAATAAAACAGAGACATAACCAGCAGATGTTACTGGCAGCTCTCTATTGCACACTTTGCTTTTCTTCTGATTTCAGGGAGTATGCTTCAAAGTTACGAGTTGAGTTTCATGTAGACCTTGTGGCCACAATTTGTCTTTTCTTGCTCAGTGCCCTTGCCATGATTCTCTGTCTGGCCATCACTGTGCTGCAGCTGACAAGACTACATTTCAGTGCTGCTCTGTACCTTGTACTCATTTTTTTTTTTTTGGTGAGAAAACTTGTAAAGCATCTTTCTGAAAGGTAAAATGCTATATTAATGAAGGAATAATAAATGTATGTACAGATGGGAGCTATGTATCCAAAAATGTTGATGTATCTATAGATTTATTTTTGCCTGTAAGGTTTTTATTAATCCATTTATTTTAATATTAGACAGAAGTAGGAAATAAGTAGTGGCAGAAGCAAAACTTGAATCCATGGTGGTTTTTTTTTGATAAGAGATTGATTTCTGGGCAGTGAATAAACATTTTTGACTTAAGGTGGATTTAATTAAAATATGAATTATAATCATTTTCAAAATGATGTTTAAAGTAGAAGCATCGATTGATCTTTTATACACAGAACATGCTATGAGGCATTTTATGTACGTACAGTATAATAAACATATAACATCCATCAAGTTGTAAGATGTTTAATCTCTGAAAACAGTTGTCATATTTAACATTAATGGGCACTAGGAATATTGCCCAGACTTACTTGTAATTTAGAAGGCAGATAAACCGGGTTATATGTACACATAATTCTGTATTTAAAATTAATTTTATGTTCCTGAAAGTATGTATCGATTACTACGATTTCATGGCCAAAAATGAAAAATGGCCTTAGAACACTTAGTAAAAAAAGAAAAACAAATGCACACACACAGAGATCCCAAGCTCTTCTGTTTCTGGGTCCTTGCTTTTGGAAGAGCTTTATATAGACAAAGAAGGGAGTTACTGGGACGTGTATTTCTGGTGCTCTCGTTCTCTAAGAGACTGTATAAGTTGCATCGCTTCCTGGTGGTGATTGGTTGCCTTCAGCCAAATGCTGCTAAGGAACTGGTGTGTTTCTGTGGGTAGTCTGCAATGTTGATCTAAGAAAAAGTGTGTGTGTATATATATATATATATTTATTATTTTTTTATTATTTTTTTTTTTTTACTGAAGTTGCAAAAAAAGGGATGTTTCTATGAGGACCTCTGAAGGAAGATCACTGATTATGTCACTCCTTGCAACCACCTTCTCCCTTTGGTTTCCCCTGATTGTTTAGGAAAAGCTGTGGTTTTAGGTCTTCTAGCCTGTTGTTACTCAGCTGCTCTGGCTTCTTCTCTGGAAGTCAGTTAACAGACATTTAGCTAAATTACTCAACTCGCCCACTTTGGTCATTATAGTTAGTTTGGGGGTAGATGAAGCGGTAACTGTGGAACTAGAGAGGGTTTGTATACAGAGGGGTTGTCAACTAACATAAATCATTGTAGCTCTTTTAAAGTCAACAGAACTATGCCAGCTTAAGAATTGGCCTGTGAAGTCTGTAATGCATTTATTGGAAAGCCACTTTACCTGTTCTTGTGCTAATGTCACGTAAAAGCCTATCAAAATGTGAAAAATGTCGCAGGTTGCTAATCTCATTTCTCTCTCCCCATCTATCTGGGTGTCTCCCAAAGCCTTGCAGTATTAAATTGCAGAATGAATATCACAGTGGCCCAATTTAACTCCAGAACAAGGAAATATTTTGAATTCTGGAGCTGCCCTTGGTCATGTGAGACAGTTTTAACAAGTAGCATCTCTTCAGCATTGCAGCGTGCACCCTGTTCACAGCTGTTGCAAGGTACAAAATGCATTGCATCCAGACTCTGCCACCTGTTGTAGGCAATTTGGGAGAGAGCAAGTTAATGGAGATACAGGAACAGGTTTTACCTACTTGCAGTGATGTTATCTGCATTTCAGCTAACAGCCGCTCACAGCCTTCCCTTCATGCCGCTGCTTTCAGAGATAAACTCTTGGTTTTGAAGCAGTGAGAGTAGGTTAGTAAATTGAAAACTAGCATGGTTTTATGGTGGGTGCTTTTTCCCCAGCCGTCTGTTCCTTTTCTTTCACAGCTGCATTAGGCCTGGCCCCACCTGAGCCTCCTTGCCTGTAAACTACCGGGGAGCTTTGTTGGTGGCATCCAAGCACTGCCCCTGCTTTCACCTCCCTGGGCATGGTCAATGTCCACCACCAAACAGCTCTAATCCACGCTGGCTTGCAGACTATCAAAGTCACAAATATATTCAGAGCATCCAACAGAAGCTATACATTGATGGGCAGATTACTAAACTGTCCCATTATCCCTAACCTTTTGTCACTGAAGCTTGTAGCCTGCAAATTGCCTCCAGCACTTTTTTTTCTTCCTTGTCCTTGCCATATAGACAGTGTCTAAATCTTAATGCATCTTCAGCACACTACCATGAGAATCAGGCTTTTTCATTCTCTCCAGAAAGCTGCAACTTTTGTTCAAGCTCTTCTCCTTGCTTGCTTTGATTAATGAAATCCTATTTTCTTTGACCTCCTTGATTTCTTTGTAAGGCTTTCTGAGCTACAGAAAACACAGCTGCTAAAATCATCCTTCTTGACTCACGCAGTTGGATGTGATGGAGATGGCAGTTAGAAAAAGTTGCTCTTGTCTTCTTACATATTAGACAGAAAGCTGTCTCATATATCCAGGAAGAAAATACTCATTTATCTCCTCATCCCATGAGCTTTGCAAAAGGCTTGGGAGGGAAGACCAAGGACACTAAAGTGATTTTCCCCTCCTTGTCCTCTTCAGCTCCTCTCCATTCTCAACGTCTGTTACTCCTCTTTGAATCTGTGCTACAGCTGACACTAAGATCTAACCTGTAAAATTTCCCCTGGGCCTAAAAGCTGCTTATAACTCAGGTCAGTGGGTCATCCTCATG
This sequence comes from Anas acuta, assembly GCF_963932015.1. Classification (NCBI taxonomy): domain Eukaryota; kingdom Metazoa; phylum Chordata; class Aves; order Anseriformes; family Anatidae; genus Anas; species Anas acuta. Next base: position 44,205,702 of record NC_088982.1, read on the forward strand.
GGTTCCATGTGTTTACATGAGAGCCTGAATTAACCTTGTGGCAGAGACACGCTCATCAGTTCAGGGGAGACACCAGATATCCATGAGATGACAGCAGTTTTAATACCTACGCAAGTAGGCTGGATTTGAATGTGAAACCTACAAAAGAAAATCTCACTGGGTTGTCTTTTCCCTTTTAAGAGCTATCATTGTAATTTCAGGAGTGGGAGGTTTGTTTTTTTTATTTGGAAGATAAATTTACTAATTTGAGGTTTGACCTTTCTGCAGTTTATGCCATCAAAATCATTTACACAGTGAGCTTAAATAAATTGTACTTGGTTTTGGTGACATTTTCCTCAAAGTTATAATCGGTGTCCCAGCTGATTTTTAAAGAAACAATCTGAATTAACCAAAATGCTACAACTCGAAATGCTAAGAAAAAAAAAAAAAAAAAAAAAGAAAAAAGCTAGAAATCAATCTCTAATGCTAAATCTAAGTCAAAAAATAAATAACTACATTTTAAAAATGCTTCCATAATGATTCATAGTTTTCACACTGCTTTGCACTCCAGTCGAAGTTGAGCTGCATTTGAATTTCTCGTGACAAACAGTTGGTACAGAAAACATGGTATGGACTCAAAGATCATCCCTTTACATTGAGCTGTGCAGCATTTCTTTGTTCTCTACAAAAAGCAAAACCCACCTGCCCTCACGCTCTTATATCTATTATCCAGTAACGTTGCTGTTGACATGTAAATAGCCATATAATTCATGGGGTGTGTGTGGGGGAAGTTCTCCTGATTTATAAGGTGGCTTGTTCACACTTCGTATAGCTCAGAGGTCTTTGCACTTAGCTGATATGAGTGCTGTGTGTGTTAACACCAAGCAGAAACCAGGAGCGTAAGGAGATGCAGCAGCTCACCCACAGCTAACAGCGCTGCTCAGCAATCCTGCAGGACAGCGGGGTTTGATACCAGTGGCTCTCACACACCTCGTGCCATGGTGGGCTCGCAGCTCCAGCATGCTCTACGACACAGGTTTGGCTAGGTGCTTGGGTACCTCGCGGGTTTACAGCTTTCACAGCACCCACAGTGTGGGAACTGTCGATCCACAGAAGCACCTTAAGGTCTCAGCAATAGACAAACACAAAGATGAGACCACACCCAGGGTCTCTTGGGCAGCCAAAGGAATTATCAGTATTTAGCAAAAGTGTGGGGTCTCAAAGTGCCAGCTACAAGAATGCCACTTTGCACAGATGTGTGTGACACTGGCAGCAAATATGGTTATGACAAGATACCTGCTCGGTAAGCTCTTATGAGATGAGTAGGCATAGGATTTCAGTAACCACTGAATGGCATAATTAATTTCTGGACAGTGAATCCTGTGGTTCTTGGCTTTGTGGTTAAGAATGTGCCAGTCACCAGGAGAGGTGAATTTCAGTGGCAAAGGAATGAGTTGGTGGATGGGGTCCGGAGCCTGGGGCAGGAATATGGTAACTTGGCACAAACATGGAGTGAAGCCATTGCCTCAGGGCCAGAATACCCATGCCCTAGGTTTATAGGTTTTGTAGCTACAAAGCATGTGATGTGGCCTTGCTGATCCCAGCTGGGACCTGCAGTTTCAGAAGCCTACCATATACCATGTTGCCTGGCACAGGAGTTGATGCTCCTATGCATAGCTGAGGAGGAATGTGGGACCAGCAGGCAGCACCCTGGGCAACTGAGTCCTCTCTTTCTTGCTCTGGCAGACCACCTCGTAGTAGATACTAGTTCAGAGGTATCCATAGATCATCTACTTCCCATGTCACTGGACATTATAATTCTCAGTGCTTAAGAGAAAATTTAAGTGCGTAGTAAGTCTAGAAGCTGCAACTGTAGTGTGTTGTAGGCAGAAAGCAATGGAATGGAAGATAGCGCTACTCTTCCAGGTCTATGTGCTAGCAAAATATATGTAAAATTAACTCCTCTGTGATCCTAAGAAGCTGATCATACCCTAAATTACTGATGGGGCAAATAAAACCCCTCTGATCCCTGCTAATCTGACTTGGAGGACAGATGTCCCCCTGCTCCTAAATCTGAAGAATGGTTTAATCCTTTGTGTGTGAGCAGGACGCAGTTCAGCTGAGAATTTTACGTCACTAGAAACACAGCTGTACTCTGCCTGCACCCCAGTTTTTGTGCTGTCCAGTTTGCAGAAGCCAAGCAATAGACTAAGGAAGGAAAAGAAAATTCCTTTCTGGCCCCTACCAGCCGGGGTTTTGAAGCCTGAAGTTAGTGCAAGTATAGCGGAGACACCCAGTGCTTCAGTGCGCTCTCTTTGCATATCCTTAAAGTGTGCATTCCCTAGGACTCATGCCACAGAATTAATTTCCTGTTTTTATGAGTTCTCTTAATCTAATTTACAATCCCTTCAGTAAGTGTGCCTTGGTTCGTGCGTTTCTTGCTCCCGTGACTGTATTTACAAGGCTTTTCCAAATTTCGTTCTTGAATAAGTAAAGCCCTTGCACTGTCTCGTCCAAATTTATTCATGACCACTTCATTGCACAGATGACTCTGTCAAACCAAAGGCTGAGAACTTCGGAGCTGATACCCTAGGAGGCCAGAATAACGCTGGATCTTTTTGCATAGGTACACGCACCCAAGCTAAATGATCACTTCGCTTACGTAAAATTTTACAAATATTAGTCTTTGTAATAACAAACTACCTGAAACTTTGGGAGGGAAGATTTTGAAAGGAAAGGAAGTAAAATCCTTGCAGATGTGGTCTGTGTGTTTTCCCAATTCTCTGCAAGTGCTGGTTTCCAGTAGGCTCTGTCACCTTAGTGTGCTTTCCACAGTGCCATGGCACGGATATATTATATCATTTCCTTGGACAATATCTGCCAGGAAATGCTCTTACTTTATATTCAACTGTTTTTAACCATTTCTAATGTATTTATTAGTATTTCTTACTGCTGTAATTGTTTCTTTTGTCACTGAAATTGTCCACAGACTTTAATTAAGCCCATGAGCCTAGAGAATTTGACAATTTAATTCTTTTAAATGCAGCCTTATTGCCAAGCAGGGTTTCCCTGCAGCCCTCCCAGCTGTCGCTTTTATAGAGGGAACAGCTTTGGGTGTCATACTGTTAACTACACTCAGGTACTTTTCTTCAACGGGCATGGCATCTACTGATCATTAAACTAAACTAATTTAAATGACCAGCTAGCGAGAAACAAATATAAACTAAACGCGTTTTAAATAAAAACACATTCTTCAGTGTAATCACTCTAAAAAAAAAAAAACACTAATAATTAATCAAGGTCTGTCCTACTGGAAGTAAAATGGATCTGTATGAACTGTAATTACCACACTTGAAAAGAGAGAGTTCTACAATTTGGATTCTTGACTTTCTTGTTTTTCACACAGGATAAATATTGTATCTCATGATCCAAAGCCTTTATGTTTTCTGTAGGATACTTGAAGTGAAACAATGCATCTTTTACCTCTGAAAACAAGAGTAAATGGGTCCCCGAAGGATTTATTTTAAGTCAGATGCATTTGTCATTCTATATTGATAATCTTTGCACTTCATTATCATATTCAACTCACCATTTATATGCAGATGACACAATCATTTATGGTAATAGATTATACTAGAAGAAAGCTTAATATTATCTTCAAGCTGATTTAAATGAGCTTTAAGATCATCTGGCACAATCTAAATTACTATTAAATATTAATGAAACAAAGATCATATTATTTGGCTCAAAACAGAAGTTGGGTAAACTGAACAACTGGCAATCAATGCGACCTTGGAGACGGTTAGCAAATGTCAATTGTGAAGAATATGGATACATCATTTTTCATCGTATGACTAAACTATTGATTAGCTGTGAAGATTTGAAAGAAAGCCAAGAACTTTATTTGGGCTCAGAAAATATGTTGACTTAGGGGAAAAGAAAAGATTTGTTTTCCTGCATTTTCAGTTTGTATTATGTACTTTGGGTTTTGCTGATTGCTGCATAATGTTTGTTAGGAAAGATAAAGCATCTTTAACTTGGTTATCTAGGCAAATTTGCTTTGAATTATACATTTCATAAACATCACCGTCTGTCATTTTAGCATCAATTGGCAAAAAAAATAGAGAACTGTCAACATTTCATTGGTACGTTATCCTTCTACTTCCTCTTTGCTCCTATCCCCTGGCTTCAGATAAGTTACAATCTTCAGTCTTCCATGTTTTCTGAAATAGAAAAATTAATAAGAAAACTAGTATCTCCGCTTCTTCATCTGGAACTATACAGCTGTGAATTTGATAAAGCGAGTCGGGAGATTCAGGTACATCCAGTATTTTGTATGTGTTTATTTTTACATAGGTCTGATCCTGTGAAGTCCTGAGCATATTCTAGGAAACACAGGTGAACTCAATGGCAATTTATGTCAGTTCCCAAGATGACAGATAAAGGACTTAATACTTTCCAAGAGATGTTCTTATTCTTAGGGACTAAATTTTATAATCCCGCAGTGAAAAGGAAAAAGGAAAATAACTGACCTCTGTGTTTTTCAGTTTATTAAAAATGCAGAAGACCTTCTGCATTTAAACACTTGAAATCCACCTCCTCTTTTATGTAGCAAGATATGTCACACTAATACATCCATTGTCCCAGAAATGCCAGCTCTTTTGACATTATAATGAATCTCGTGCTATGAGATATTGTTTGTTGTTGCCCTCTTTCTGTTCTAGGCATAATCAAGAGCAATGTGGAAATGTTTTCTGTTCAGAGCATTTCCTCTTGATGTTTGCTAGGCTGTGCTGCATCGAGATGGGCATGGTTTTCTGGGAACCTTTGCATTCAGGAAAGGGATCACAGCCATTTATTTGACCCTTGTCAGGTTCTTTGTTACCCTCTAGGTAAAGGGGCTTCCACATAGTGTCAGGAGATGGAGACCTACTCAGGCAGCAAGAAAATGTGCAGGGAAAGAGGAGAAAACGGACGTGTGAGTTGTATAGTTGGGAATGAGGCTGGTTTAGAACCAGAACAAAGCAGCTGGGGAACTGTAGGCTGGGATAAAAAAGTGACTTAAAAAGGACAGTAAGGGCTAGGATCACTTGAAGGATCTGGGAAAGTCTGTGGGAAAAATTGTACAAGTAGGAGGCAGAAGAATTTAGGTGAGTGGAGCAGTAAGTATCCTTGGAGGAGTAAGGAGTAAAGAGGAAAACAGAGAAGGAGAAGGCCATAAAGAGGAAGATTAGTGTTGGAGGAAATGAGGCATGGGGAAGATGAAATTTCTTGCCAAGATTACAAGAAATTCAGGTCTAAAGGAAAAATGTATTGGATGATGAGCTGGGGCAATGAATGCCCACTGTGACAATCTGATGTCCAGGTCATTAGCTTACTTGGAGCTAAAGGTCGGCATAAACCTTGCAGAAGCTGTGGATGGAAGGATGAGCAGGGAAAGTGTAAAAAGTCTGTGGGCATTGGGAAAAGTTCCTGGAATCTGTGAGAGCAACTGCAGGGTGGAGGAGATCTGTGCTTTATTTAAATATTTCAAGTTATTTTCTAATTCAAACTTAGTAGGTCACATATTTCCAGTATAGATCCTTCCCGAAGAGATAACATAATCAGGCAGACTTTTATCAAAATAACTGGTGAATCGTTTTTAGAATTAGCTGTATGCCTAATTTAAAAAACTAATTCAATAGATTCAGTCTTTGAATTTCTTTCAAATGGCAGCACCATTTCCCAGTCTGCCTGGCCCTGTCCTGGCCAGACACTCGCATCAATTTTCCTGTCCCTTCGTACCATCGACTCTCTTTGAAAGGATGGGAGAATCCTGAGAAGGAGCCCTGCTATGAACAATAAAACCATACTTTTATATCATCAGTGAAAACCTCCTTCCACACTGTAATCACATCAGGAGGAGGCCCCTCTGAGCCTGTGCATGTTACCTAGTGATAATACAAGGTTCCCAATGAATACAGATATTCTTCAGTGTGATTAATGTTTCCACTAGCCACTTAACTCTGTAGGTAAGAGCCAGCTCCGTGTTGTAGTCACGGGTGCTGGGGAGCGCTGCTGCCAGTTTGTTAATGATGAGCTCTGGCTGTTGCTGTTGGGATTTGGCAGCGCCTTTGCTGCCGGGTGGGCATGCTTCATGTGAGTCTAGAAACCTGAGGAACTTTTGAGGGAAAGGGGGAGAGGGGCTGGGGAGAGAGACAGAGGAGGAAGGAGAGAGGGAGTGCGCACATGTGTCTGGATGGAGCCTAACTGGGGCTCCTGTGCCCTGTGCAAGTCATACATTTTGAGTAGACACTAATGCTGCTCATGCTTCTAGATTGTGGAAAAAATGTAAACCTTTTCAGACTGAGATGCTTAAAATAGAATCCCAAATCGATGCTTAGGCATCTAAATAGAAGCAATTTGATTTTCAGCACTACTGAGTGTTCTGGTGATGCCAGTCTGGAAGAAAATGCTTTGTGTACAGAAGTGCATTATTAGAAAATGTGGAGGTTCAGGACTTGTTGTTATTTACAGAATAACTCTATTCTGGGTCAGCTGGGTCTGGCTTATCTTTGGTCTCCATCTTTCGTGTGTTTATTGATGATTTAATGTAAGAATAATATCTGTTGTATTAGGTATTTAAGTCTACCCTTTGGAACAAGAAAGTGAAGGTCTTGGCATATTTCTTAGTATCAGTGTTATATTGTGTACTTTCTAGAGATGAAAGGTCTGCTGCCATACCACACTGATGGTGCAGCTGGCTCTCACAGAAGCTGTGATTCACCTGGATCCTAGTTTTAGCCACAGCAGTCCCTGCAATCCTGTCCGAAGGTGTGCAAGAGTGTAGAAGAGTGCAGCAAATCTAGCTGCAAATATTGTAATTTCAGCCTATGCATATCCAGAAGAATTTTCTGTTTGGTTGTTTTTGCTTTTGTTACATGGATACTGGAGAGACCTCATAGTAGATAATTGCCTTTCCTCATTTCCTTCAGCAATGAAAAAAATATGTAGGTGTTTTGTTTGTTTTGGTTTTCTTTCTTTTATTTCCTTTGGAAAGTAGAAGCAACCTGAGGTAGGTCTTGGCAAGTATTAGTCCTTAGTTGTTTCCCTCCTGATCTTTCTGTTTGGCTCTTATTAATTCGTCTTTTAGGATCACGCAGATTATATTTCCTTTGTTTTTCCAATTCCTTCTTAGAACAGATCATTTCCTACTGCAGCCTTCACTCAACAATAGTTGAATTCATGAGGTTATTTTTATGAGTATGGCCTGTAGATTAGGGTCTCAGAACAGCATGTAATCAAATTAATCATAGTTCAAAAATTACAATTTTCATACTCTTATGATAATATTTTATAGAAAAATAATGCAAAACTACTTTAATGATGAGCTGACTTCTACTGAGTAGTCTGGGTGGTGCTCTAGATTCATTCCAGATCCATTCTCATCAAATGCAAAGTTGCAAGAACTTATTCTCTTGATCATACATTGTAAGCTGTAAATATTTTCTGTGATATATGCAGTGGTAGAAATAATAGGGAAGAGTTTTCTCATATTTCATTTATGTGCCTACAGGTGTTCTTAAGCAGAAGAATTCTGGTACTATTTTGTGGTTTGTTTGGAGCCTTTTTAGTTCTTTTTCTTAAATGTTTATTGGCAGGCTGAAGATAACTTTTCAATGTTATAAATCTTGAAAAAGTGACAAGGAAATAACTTTGGAACTTCATAAAGAACTTATAAAGAAGATAGAAGGAATGTAAAATGTTGCAATGAGATTTGTAGCCATTTTTTGAAAGCATTTAATTATATTAACCCTTGTGTTAGAATGGATGTTTTATCACTAAGTGAATACATGTTTGTTTCTAATTGCTTCTTTCATGTTACATTGATTTTATGTATTGAGCTTGTAATGATTAACTTGGAAATCTTACATATCATGTGCAGTTGAGATGAACTAAAATTCAGATGAAAGAAGGGTGAAACAGGGATGTAAACCAGATGATAGTGGTATATCGTGATATATCATCATATCAATGATAGATCAGTGGGTGTACAGCTAAGCTGGGAAGAGGCTGTGCTGCATGCAAGGTTTGTTCATGGCAACCTGGGCCGCAGCCTTGCTGTAAAAGCAAATGCCAGCCCCCTTACAGGAGTACCGTGCTCCCCTTTGAGAGGCTTTATGAAGCACTGGGGGCCAGAAATGCCAAAGGGCTCCCCAAAGCCGTGAGACTTGTTTTCAACCTCATGGTTCTAAAATTAAGCCCTTACTTGCCTGGTGGTTTCCTAACCTTTTTGGGTCCTGACTAGGCTTTTTCATACCTATCACCCCTTAAAACCCACTGAGACTCCCCCAAGGGGGAGAGGGGCTTACATCCCTTTGCACCTTGATGAAACATGTGCAGAGATCGTAACACTGAGCGGTACTTGCCCTCATGCGGTCCCCTCCCCACCCTCAACTATTTCCTGCTCCTGGGCTGCTTGGACCATGGCTGCTGCTGAATTGGAGCCCTCCTTTCCATACCAACACTGTTCAGTAGAGGAGAAGCAGCTCAAGCAGCCTCTAGTATGGCGCTGAGTTCCTCTGATAGAAGGCACTATGGAAATGCAAAAGGTGATACTGCTTGTAGACTTAAATAACAGTACTGTTTAAAGTCTCATGTGACGAGTTGATCTCTAATTCTTCTTTCTCTTTTTCACAAAATAATAATCTTCTGTTTCAATGGAAATATTAATTAATTTGAATTTTAAATCGCTTCTGTCGGATAGTCCCATTTGCTAAATCAAAACCTTAAACAGGAGCCTTAGGAACATTCTGCAGTAACCGGCCGATACGATGTCAAAGGGAACATTACTTTCCCAGGCAGTTGTTTAGGAGTGAAGAAAAACAGCAAGAAGTTGTTTACATGCAAATGTCATCTGAATAAAAGGCAGGGAAATGCTCTAAAGAAAATATATTATTGCAAAGGCATAATTTTCTGGAGGCAGAAAAAAACGTAGGAAACATTTTATGGTCATCAGCAGTCTCTCCATAAATCTGTACCATCAGGCATGCTGTGGGGTTGGCATGTGGGGTTGGTCTAAAAAAAGCCTGAGACCCTCAGCCTGGAGACTAAGAAGAAGGGGAAATGCAAGCAATGTGTCAAAGAATTTGCCGTCTGTGCTGAGCAGAAACCAGATGTTTTTGCTAGTAATTATTATTATGATAATTCATTTAAGTAGGAATAAAATAGGGCATGATTGTTTACTGCAGCCTGTTTTCCCTAGACAGACTGGGAAACGAGAAAAAAAATCTCGGAGGTTTTACTCCTGGTTAAATGAATAATTTTTTTCATTTAACCAGGAGTAAATATGGCAACAAAAATAGTTTTCATACATATCGCACGGTAGCTGTGAATAGACAACATTTTTTTTTTTTCCTTGACAGTCACCAGAGGCTGTTGAGGAATGTTAGGGAAGGTCACTTTGAATTTAGTGTTTTTAAATACATCTCGCCTCCTGCTGAAACGGGGGCTGAGCGTGGTGGCAAAACTGGAATGTCCAAAGACTGACAAAGAATTAGGAATAATCTACCTTGGCAAGCGTAGGTAGTCGTTTCAGGTGAGAAGCACGTGCTGGGAATGGATAGTGCAGGAGAGCTTGTTGTGAGCCAGAGAAGTACTACTTCTGTAGATTACCACCGCGTATCCATTGGATTTTACTGTTGCATCTCTTACAAATTCTGATTTCATGTGTGAAATAATTTAGAATTACTCTAAATTACTCCGCTCCTGGTGTTTGATTAGGAACTCTTAGTAAGCAGAAGCTCATTCTTTTCCTCCTCTTCACTCCCACGGGATATGAATAACTATCGGTGGCTTTTTTATGGAGGTTAGAGAATGGTGTCAAGCAGTCACTCGTCACATATAAATCTGGTTGATCTGTTTAGTCTGAAAAGAAAAAGTGGAGTTCTCAGCTGCTATCCCTTCTACGAGCATTAGGTTGGAAGGTTTGAGATAGTTAAATAAGTCCTATAGAAAATTAAAATCTAAACAGAGTCTGGAGGAGTTTAATCGAGCAAGTGCATTACTGGGAGTCTCTCTGACGGTGAGGGTTAATTTATCACCCTGAATCCAATCACTTTATAAAAAGCCAGCGTGGGTTTCATTTACTTTGATGAGGTTTATTGCAAGATTCCAGAAAATCAATTTTACTGTGAGCCATATTAAACCCAGGGGAATATAAACACTATATGTACTACACATAACTTTTTGTTATTGCTTACCGGATCACTGGGGAAATTATATGTTTACCATGAAGAAGGGTTATGGCTACGTTCGTTGTCTTGGGCAACTCCCAGCCTGCCCATTGTAGTGAAATAAAACAAAATGGTAGGGTTCCGAATCAGCACTTAACTTGTCTTCATATAGCCTGAGGTATAGAAACACTCAGCAGCAGTGACTTGATTTTCCAAAGGGCTTTAAATAACTGCTAGGTTATATACTCTCACTCTGTGTTCTTTCTCAAGCAGATGGTAAAAGCAGGCGCTACGTATGCCGCTGCTCGTTGGCCAGGCTCAGGTAGTTTTTGCTCCCAGAGCTTCCTGAGATTCAAAGGCAGGACTGACAGGCTTTCCTTTGAAACGCTCAAGTCTGATCTGCCGGGTTAGTGACTGAAGGAAATTTGCAGTTTTTCAAAGACCAGTAATTTCTCTGGCTTGTTTACTCTCTGTCTTCCCTCCTTTTCTTTTTTGCATACTTGTTGAATTAAAAAAATAATAGGAAAGTAATTTTGCGCAAGACGATTATGTTCCCTCTAGCTATAGTGGGTCACAAACTCATTTGGGCTTGAGCTAAATATATGGTTTCCTGCTTTCCAGATTCATTCAGAGCAGTAGGGTCATAAAACCTTTCAATTATTGGAAATTTTTTAGTCTTATGAGGCCTTTCAGATTATGGCCTACTACTTATGTTGAAGCTACTTAAAACAAAATTAAATGGGCATAATGGACTAAAATTGGTGGTTTTACTTGAGGAAATCTAGATTGTAAAGAAACATACAGAAGCCGTTTCCCATATAAAAAGATGTTAGAATTCAAGAAAATATCTCTGAAAATCAGGTTCGTGTAGCCTGTATTTCATGACAATTTTCATCCAATTTTTCTCTAATGATGGGCTCTGTTAACAGGGAGTGATCAGCTCCCTGTGGCTTCAGTAGCTAAAGTAAAAGAGCAGACCAATACATGCATCTATGTGTATATCTTTCTCCATGTAAGTTTTGTAAGAACTAAGATAGGATATCTGAAAAGTGCCAGATGTAGTTAAATACTCATTTGGGTCAACTTTTCAAGGGAAATGGAGAGCCTAACTCTATTATTAATTTTTGAGACTCTTTTGCTAAGTTGCAATGTATGTTAATGTTTGTATTTTTATTTCCATATCATATTTGGTAGGGGTGTAGTCCAAAAGCTCTTGCTTGGGCCAAACTCCCTGTGAAATGTGTTTGGAATGTGAGTTGCAGTGGTTATTCAAAAGCATAAAGTTGACTTTGATTTATGGATGGTTGTAAACATAATTTAACAACAAATTAGAGAAAAAAAAAAAAAAAGGAAAAAGGAAAAATATTTATCCAAAACATTTATATTAGGATTCCTCCTGATACCTGTATATCTCTTTGTCATGTGTAGTTAGTTGTTTCCATGATATTGCATGTATTTGAGAGTTGGAAGAACAATTAACAAAGTTTGAAGTCTCTGTATATGAAAAAAAAAGTGGTTCTTTTTAATGATCTATTCTAATAAATTTCCATATTGTTAAATTAAAAAAAAAAAAAAACAACACAGACTGTAAGTATAGCACACAAATTCAGTAAAAGAAAAATTATCATATAGCTTACCGGTTAGCATTCTCATTGTCTTCTTGCCACTCTTCCAGTTCCCTGTCTCTTGTATTTGTAAGTGTGAGCTCTTGAAATCTTGGCCTTTCTTCTTGAAGCTATGTTGCAGTCATTTTTATTATGCAACCAAGTAAAAGTGTGAAAGCACGTAAGTGGTTTTAAAAAGGAATGAGCACTTGTTCTTGTTTTGTGTTCTTTTGAAGGTAGTCTGTGAGACTTCGGTGCAGAGTAAACTTCAGAAAAAGGATGTGGTTTTGTCGTGGGCAGCACTAGTTTGGGTTTGATTTTGCAAATCCAGGGTTGTGAGCGTGTTCTAGGCTTTGTGTTCTGAACTTGCTGAATTCATTTTAGATGACTTTTTTTGTCAATGTAAGGGAAATCAGGCCAAGATGCCAACAGCTTTAAACGTCCGATCCAAAAGAGAGTGTTCAAGCAAGTACAAACTGCCCTAGAGCTGGTGAATGCAGCACAAGATGCTTTCCGAATCTGGAGCTTGACTATGCCCAACTCAGATGTATTTCTGAGAGTACAGCACGTGGCTGGGGGGAAATCAGTATTTTCAGCAAATAAGCAAAAGCATGAGAGCCTGACAGCAGACACATTAAAGATGCTTTGGTACTGATATCTATACCTATCTGTTTAATATCTAAAGACTGGTTCGCGTATTTGTGCATACCATACCCAGTAGTAAAAAACCTTTCGGATTTGGAAAATACTTTCCAAAGAATTTTCCTTCATTCTTTTCTCTGTATCTGTGCACCAAGGAACTAAATTATGCTTCAGTAGCTAAACAAATTATGCAAAATTATACACCATGAATATTTTATATCCAGAACCCTGAAGCAAGGACTTTCGATGGCTTTATGTCTGCAGCAACCTGTGTCATACCCAGATGAATTCCACAACTGATAGGTTTCCCGTCTTCTTAAAACTTTACCCAGGTCTTTATTTTATTTTTTTCTTCACATCTGTCAGTGATTATTAATAAGAATGTCTCAAGGGTTTTATTGTATGTAAGAAAATGGAAGTTACTGCAGTCTGCCTTCTTTCTGCTACTGCATAAGGCAAGGAGGTTATTCCCTTTATAATTCTGAATTGATTTAAAACTTCATAGAATCCTATAAAGGGGAGTAATGTGGCAAAAACAGGAATAAATTTAAAAAACTAGCTAAACCACATTTCATCTGATGCTGGACTGCACATACTCTGATATATCTCTGCTTCATTTTTTATTTTTTATTTTTTTGTTTTATACCAAGGTATATTTCCTTAGAAATGCATTCTCCTTTTTCTATAAAATGTTAATTACAAAACCACATAGGCTTGAGTAGGGAAGACTGTAGCTATGGTGTACTGAAAAATGAGAGCAGTTTACAGAAAATATTTGAATTTTTTTCATTATTTAGCTAATTTTAATTAATGATCTTGCCTGCTTCCATCTAATACTAAAGAGCTGGCATCTTGAGATCACATGCATCTGCCCCTGAAGAGGTTGGCAAAACAGAAATCTTGTAATTATAACTTAACAAGGATTCTTTGGCACAGCTTACTGGTTCCTGGGATGCAGAGCCTGTGAGTTAATGCCATAATTTTGACTCCAAGTGGCACTGAATCAGGGGGTGTGGGTACATTTCAGTGTGCTCATTAATCTTCAGTGTGTTCCAATAACTACACATCATATACTGGCAAATGCCAGAATACGATTGTGATTTTTTAGGTAAAGTATACTATTTACTATTCACTTAATATTGCTAACTTCTCAAGATGACTCATACAAAGTCTCCAGTAACTCATCCAAAGAATCTCTGCTTCCTCTTGGAAACTGTTCTGGGGGTTGTCTTACCTATGCCTGTTTTCTGTCCATCCCACGCATTACATGGTTTTTGTTGATGGCAATATGGTCCAGCATAAGGTGACATTTATTAGTTACAATAAAAATTCTCAGTGCTACAGGTACTGCTAACATATTAAAACATTTATACTTCTAAGTTGTACATCCTGCTGTAGTATTCTAGCATGAATCCAATTTTCCCCTTTTACAGTTGAAAGTGAATGTGCTGTTACAGATAATACAGCTGATGACAGAGGTCCCTGTTCTGAAAGGTATTTGAGAATTTATTTGATGTAGGCATATGCTGAAACACTTTCCTTACCCATAGCTGTAAAGGGTAAATGTATGCTGTGATGTCTCTGGTTTATACCTGGTCCTATGGGTGTTCCCCACAGGTAGGCTGCATGCCAGTCAGCTAAAAATCACTTCGTAGCTGCGGTCCTCCTAGAGCTGGTCTTGTGATTTCAGCAAAACTGCCAAAGAAGAATTCTGCTTGAGTGAAATGTGTATTATTGTTAGTGTCTCCTGGCCACCACGAACAATACTATTTCAAAATTAGTTGGTCTCTGTGATTAGGTAAGTAGTAAACAATATACAGAACTGTCTCACACTGCCTGGCAGATTGTGCACGTGAAGCAGTTTAGAATCCAGTATATTTATACAGAGGAGGAACAACATACTTTGTTTTCATTTTGCAAAACTATGTTGATGAAAAAGTGTAATTCAGTGGTCTTTTTCTAAAAATAGTGCGATTATGCATTTTTCTGTGTTTTGGTGATGTTATGGTTAAGTTTGACTGCGCTGTGTTTCGTGGAGAACATAAAAATAGAACATATTTTTTTAGTTGCTTTTACAGCTCAGTGGAAAGTGCAGATAACATTCAGAAAATGTAGATGGCCAGATAGAATTATGAAATGTTATTGATGAATTGGCCTGAGATCTTGATCAAATGAACACCGTGTTTCTGTTTTACCTGTATTTTGTCATACCAGAGGATGAGAGTTTAGACTGAGAAAACACAATGCTAATATTATGATCTTCTGAGGGGTTTATGGCATTTTATGGTATGGTATATTACGGTATTTTTCCATTTTTAATCTTTTTTACACTGAAGTATAGAATGGTCACTAATGCTATAGCTGATGCCATATAAAAGAGACAGGACTGAAGAAATGCTACCTCTAGACCCATATAAAAAAAAAACACTGATGAAGAAAAATGTGATATAAACAGTTCTAAATTCGGGAGCTTTTTGAAGAGAGAAATGAAACACTTTTTAAGAGAGAACTTCTGGTTTAGGGCGTATAACAAAAGGTTAAAGGATAGTTTTACTTGAAGTGAGAAATATTGACTGTTTAATATACTTTCTTGAAAAAGCAAATTGCAATGTCCTGTCCTTTACCTACTTATAAAGGCAGTACTTGTTTCTGCAAATTAAATAAACATTTCAGTGGAAGGAAAAATATATGCAACTTTATTCATGAGAATTTTACAACAGAAAATTGAGATTTGGAACCACTTTTAATAGAATAGTGTATATACTGGTTACTTTTTTGATGGGCTTTTTTAATAACATTTAAGTGTGAACCAGTTAGAATAATACACACAGCTGCAGGAAAATAATGCAAATTCTGACATTTGAGGTTCAATAAGTTGAAGCTTTGTTAACTCTTATACCAAAAGCTAGTGTTTCATTGTAAGCAGACACTGGAATTAAGGGAACCGTGCTCTGAGCCTTAAAGTGAAGGAAGTTGGGGGGTGTTTGGTGTACTTGGAGCTTGAGCATTCAGGTGTTAAGTCACTGCCAATTACTAACCCGTTAGCTGAAGAGCCATGGTAGGAGTGTTGTTGTGTCTATTTAATCCACTGTCTAATAATGCAACCCTAAATGGTAAAGATTTCAGGGAACAACAAAGTATGCGAAAGATGGAGGAAACAGGTTTTGAAAAAATGTCGGAGTAGTCTACCTTCTCTTTGACATAGTAGACCTGTGATATGCAGAGGCACGGAAACTGAACAGAAGGCCAGCTCTTGTTGGAGTCAATGGCAGTGCAGTATCTTCCTCCTTTGAAAATCCAAGCCTGCATGATCACCAGTTTTTGTTTTAATCTTTGGCGTTTTTATTAATTGTAGCATAAAAGCTTTAACAAATAATACACCCACAGGGAATGTAACTTGGATGAGGAGGGGTTTGGATATTTGAAGGAGGAAGATTAAATGGTCTGAATTAGGCTGTGAAACATATTCTGGCCATGGGATGATAGAATTTGGCAAGAATGAGTTGGCAGGACAGAGGAATCTGAAGCGTTATTCTGACTTGTGGTGTGATTCAACTTTAGACCAGAGTGGGGGAAAAAAATCTTGAAGAATGCCTGTGAGGGTGAGGAAAGAATACCTGTTCAAGAAAGAGAATTTCAGCTTGTCACTGCCACTCACCTTTTTGACCTCATGTGGGAACAGGTGGGTAGATAGGAAGGAAGAGTATCATCTAGACGGATTTATTAACTGCTCTAATAGAGAGGCTCTTAAGAGAAAGATTTGCTAAGATATACGTGCGCTACAATTCTTCTAGGTATCCAAGGGGAATTGAGCACGCGATAAAATCCTTTTGAATGTAGATCATTGGAACTTGGGTTCACTGAAAAGTTACGAAGTTCAAACCAAAATCAATGTATTCAGTGATAATTATGCATTAACAATATGTTCTGGGGAACTCAGGTGCTCAAGTAGTCAATCCAAGCCTCTCTCTTTTCTCTTCTTGAGATGGCAGAACGGGTTTATCTTTCGACCGTATTCTTCATGTTAACTTGAATTTCAATGACTCCAGTCCACCCTCACATCGAAATCAACATTTATATGTATTTGATACGTGTAAGATCTCTTCTTGTATTTTGAGGTGCTGATGTGTAGTTCTTTGAAGGAGATTTTCTAGCCCTAGGGACAGCACTGTGTAAGTATTCATGGTATTTGAGATTTCCTGCTGGTACCATTTAACACTGATCCTGCATTTAAAACCGGCCAGCTTTGCCGTCTTAATATTTTTATATGAGAATTTTATCTGTAGTGAGGAATCAAATGGAATTGAGTGGAATATTAAGGTTTCCTCTCTTAACTTTTTCTTCTGAAGCTCTAAGAAGGGATTGGTGCTGAGTGTAAAGAAGCATACCAGAGGTGGAGACTTCCCTTGGCTAGGCAGACCTTCTTTGAGGAAGGTGACAACCCATATGGTACACTTGGGATAGCTAAATTCCAGCATCTGAACGTGCAGAACTGTGTGCCAAAAGCATTTAATTTCCAGTCTGTAAGGATGGAGCACCTCACAGAAGTCCATAGGTCCGTGACTTTCCTAGGTCATCCATTTCCTACAGCTGCTTGCTATAGAACGAAAGACCTGAGCTAAAATTCTTAGTAAAAAGACTATAGATCGTGCCTTTAGATCGTTTTAGAAAGCTTTCTACCTCCCCTGCTCCTACAGCAGTTCACCTCTACTACCAAGTTTAATGCTGTACTGTTTTTCTGCCAGGAGGGCTGGGAGGGCTGAGGGTGACAGATCAAGGATGTTTCAGAGAGATGAAGCGGTTGTACTCTGGGAACTCCTAAGATGGGAGTCCTGTAGTGAGACTTCACTGTCCCTCACATGACATCCAGAAGGACGATGTGTGTCCTGAAAGGTAGAAAAACTCCGTTTCATTTCCTGCTGTATACACTCATACGTCAAAGGGCAGAAGAGTCCTGCCTTTGGGGCACAAAACTCCTACAGAATGTAAATTAGCTTCAGAATGAAGTAATTGATAGTTGTGCAGAACAATAACATAATGGTTGGTATAAGCGTGTTTGTGAAACGCGCAACTTGAATGCACAGCAATCAGCCAGAGCTGTAAGGCAGTGTAAAAGACTGCACACTTAATAGTTGTAAATGTTACATGAGTGCGAGTCGCTTGATTAAATTTATTAGAAATGTGTTACTAGCATTTTAAGAAATAAAGCATTTATCACAAAATGATGATTTCTTCACTTAAGCTCATTAGGAAATCACACATCAATTCATGCATAATTACAGGGGAATTTCTGCCACTCACTACAAATCATTACCACATTAGCTAAAGTTGACTTAATTTATCTGTGATTTTGAAAAGGTGGTATCCAAATAGGATAGAAGATACAGGGGGCGAAACTATCAACATCATCCCAAAGGACTTAGCCTCCTCTTATTTGTCAGACAAAGATGCACCTTTAAACTCCTTTATATGTAAAGCTCATACTTCTCAGTGAGCTCTAAAGCTTTTCTTTCCATGTCAGAATCCCATATTATGGATCCAGTGCCAGGTACTTAATGAATAGTCGATAGTCTAGGCACGTTTACTTGCACCAGACATGCTCATTGTTTTTAATGATCATTGCAGTTTGAGATTGAATTGAAAGGGTTTGGGGGAGGCTGGGAGATGGGGAAGGCACTGGTTCTGCAGGCACGGGTAAGCCAGTCCCACAGCAGCAGAGCAGAAAATGAGATTCTGCCAAGGCCAGCAGCGTTGCCATTGCAGAGCATTTACATTCCTGCGATGGTTACAGCAGGCAGAGCTCTCCTGCGGCCTGTGGCACCTTCCTGATCTCGCAAACTTTGCAAAAGTTTGAGTACTGTGCCTAACTGAGAGCGTCCAACCTCAAGGTGTGACTGTCCACCAAGTGTTCCTGCTACAGATCACTTGCTTGTTTTCTCTTTGTGGGTTTGCAGGTACTCCTGTGAACGGGTAGGTTAGGCTCTGAGTTATCAGGCTGCACCATCACCTGTCCAGGAGGCATGCAGGGACATAGGGTCTGGGACTCGGGCCTGTAAGTGAGAGAAATCGCTCTGTAACTTGCCAGTCTTTCGTTAGGGGAGGTGTGACTTGGTTCCGTCATTTTCCTGTTCTGTATTCAAGTGCTGCATCATTCCTACTGTTGGGAAGTATTTATGTCACAGTTATTGAGTCTAATTAGAAGGGGGTTTGTCTTTTCTAATCTGGGACGTTTGTGTGATGTGCCTTCCGCTCATACCTCCACTTGCTGTGTCGGCACCTGTGCGTGGAGAGGGCAAGGAACAACCGCGGGAGGGAAGCCAGGTGCTTTTCAGGTTGGTTTTGGTGTCAGAAATAATGTACCTAGAAATACACTCCCCGTGTTCTGGTGGGGTATTTATACTTTGTTTTCTGCAGCCCTTCTGAGGGACTCTTGTGTGTCCTTTATTTTGGGTCTTTTTGTACAGGCTTGGGCTCTGCAAGCTGAAAGTTAGGCCCCTCCTTCTGGAGTAGTACCTCCCATTTGTAGGCTGAAGCATTGTTTCCTGCTTCTTTCTGAATTTATCTCCCTGGCAACATGTGAGCCACTTGTGATTCCTTTGCTAGGAACTTTTTACTTCATTTATAGGCTCACATGCAGCTTTAAGGGCTGTTACTTTCTAAGTAAGATGTGATGCTGTTGAATTGCATGTGGGAAGTTCAGGGTTCTTGGTGGCATTCCTACATGTCCGTGTTGTTTTTCACCTTCTTTAGGAAGGTGGTATGTGAGGCTGGATGAGCCGGCTGGGCCAGCAAAATGGCTGGCTTCTGCCAAAAGGGTTAGTCCTGCTCCCTCCTCCTTTCTGGTTCCTGTCTGACCCTTTGCTGAGCTGACTCAGCATACTAAATATACAGAGAAATATTCCTTTTTAAAAAACACATATAACATACATATATATATATATTAAGAATAAGCTTTCCTGCCACTGTTAAAATTGGAAAGCTCCTTGAGAAGTCCACCCATTTCAGTGCTTTCAGTGCCTATGGATTAATGGATTGCTTCAGGTGTCTTGAGGCATATTTATGCATCTAGAGCACATATACAGTCACACCATCCTTTGAATATGTTTTAATAATCTTTTTTCTACTGTTGTTCCTTGTTCTCTTAGGACACGTAATAATTTCATATGAGAATTGATTGCCACTGAAATGGACGAATATATATCATAACAAGTAAATTTACATTTGATATCAACTCTGAGGTAGCTAATTGCCACTTCCAGTTGTTATAAATGTGAGGCCAGATAGAAAATAAAAGAGTTTCAGGACTGTTCAGTACTCTGAAAACCAGATACTTCAAAGTGTTAAAGAAAGTGGATGGTGTGTACACCAGCATCCTAAATTTATAAGCAAATAATTATAGAATAGTATTTATTAATACTATAATATATAACATTATATATTAATATATAATAATATATCATCATGTTATAATATATTTTAATAGTGTTTATTAATACACATAATAACTGCAACAAAGGTTGGAGAAGGGCTTTTTAATAGCTTTTAGGTCTTAAGCTTTTAGAGAATTAATCTTGGAATAGTCACTTGTAACCAAATTTGGGATTTGATCTAATGCCTGAATTGGGTTCTTACTCCCCGCACGCACAGACCATGCTATAGCTACAACTCATGTTTTCAGCTTTCGTTGCTACTGGAATTTCAAGTTGGTTTTGCTTAATCCTGAAGTGGGCATTGCACCCTAGGTAGGAGGCAGTATATTTGAAGAAGAATGCCAACTTTGGCAATGGATGAAGACATTGTAATGATAAAAAAAGAAGGGGGGAAAAAATCCAAGAAACCAATCTGAGCAGCCATTCTATCGCGGTGACAGCAGCAGTTTAGTACATTGTAGCAAAATGAATGGGCTTTGCATAATTGATTTCAACATACTAGTAGCCTGAGGTCTAAGCTGCTCAAACCCAGAACTTATTAGCCATGCTACAAAGACGGAAGAAAACTCTGCAATCTGCTACAGGGGAGGCAGAGAATAGCAGTGCTATTACAGTAAAAGCTTTAAAAGTAGGACAGAGCTACTAAGAGAAACCCCTTTTGTATATTTATTGGGGTTATTCTGTTCATCTCATTCAAATATCATAAAAAGCTATTTTAAAGTCTTTGTGCGATACCAAATACTGAGAATTAAATTCTTACTAGTCTGTAGATTTTATTACCTAATTAGAATGGCATCTCTGCACAAGTGTAATAGCTGTGCTGTGAGATCTCTTGTAACTGGGATGCATTTTGAATCATCTCAGCAAAAATAGAGATGCAAAAATAAGTAAGATGCTCTTTGGGGATTTGCTTTACTTGTTTTTTTGTTGCACATTCACACACTTAATGAATACTAGTTTTATTTAATAATGTTTCGCTTTGGTGTGAATCAACAAGTGTGTTTCCTTGGAGCTTTCTAAAGAGAAGAGGATGATGTGCATCACAGCCGCATGTATAAACTGTATTCTAGAATGTGAGAACACTGATAATTTGATATAAAGTTATTGCGTTGAACAAATAAGAAGTATGTTCTTTTTAGTGTTTCCTTGCAGCATTTTAGAAGTCTGTTACTACATGGTGTCTGTTTTGCTGTGCCTTTTCTGGATGTGGACTTGGGAGTGTCTGGAGAGTCTGGATTCATGTGACAGATGCCTGAGAGTATAGTGGTATACTTGATAGAGGAAAAAATAGATTAACTTTTCTGACTTGGATCAGAGATGGGTAGTTGGAGGTGAAGGACTGGGAAACGAGATGTGAATGAGCTAATGTGTTCGGTGTCAGGATTCCCAGGCAATTAGACTTCTTTAGAAGACCATGACAAAGCTCTTCATTAGTGTTCGTTACGCTTCATCCAGCAATGTGAAATATTGACAGTGGCTCCTTTAAACATGACTATTCTGCATAGATCAGCATCAAGCACCTTCCTCATGCTTATGCTTGTATAAGGAGCTAAACGGTATTAAGAAGAATATTGTACGTTTATCAGTAGTGGTAGTGTTTATTCTAAGTGGATCCAGCGCCGTGATTGACTGAATGAGGTTCAGTGCTCTATAATTAGCAGACTTTATAACCTATTTTTAAAAAGTTTGACTAAGGGAAGTTTGAGTAAAGAGAATTCCATGTTACTGGCAATGTTTTATTCATTTATTTTTCTATTTGCGCTACTTTCCCAGAACCTTCATAATCCTCACAGAACTGCAGGGGTGGCTGAAATATCCCATATTGTCTGAACAGAGACTATCTCAGTCAGACAATGAGATGACTCTTTGGTCAGTTTTGTTCAGATTTAGACTACTACAGTTTACTAAATCCCTCCCAACAAAGTCGTGAATAGGTTCAGATGACCCATTCTGTTGGATATATTGATCTATAGGAGCCATTTTTAAGTATCTTTTCTGTGCTGGTAAAGCCATCACTATTCTTCAGGAGTTGAATCATGATTTTTGAGATTTATGCTGACATTTTTGAAGGGGAAGAATATAGGCCAGGTTGTAACAGCCTTAAAAATATTCAGATATTGTTCTTGAGAATGTCTGGCAGAGCCCATCAGCAAAAAGTTGTGTGGCAGTTTTGCTTTGCCTGTCACAGCAGGTTTGACTGATAGTTGGGGGAAAATCACTGTTAATAATAATAATAAATAATAATATGAAGGTCCCGGAGGTCTGGTTGGAAGCAGCAGCGGACGTGCCAACTCTTTCTTGTTTGTTTGCAGAGAAATCTAAGATAGGTTTAATACTTTTTTTTTTTTTAAACATTAAAAGAAACATTAGTGGAAAATTTGGATTGGTATAACATGTCTTTTCTGTCAAAGAAGTTTTGTCAAATGCATTTTTTTTTTTGTGAAAAAACTCATAACTCCAGTAGTTCCTTAGTCCTGTAGGACAAGAGGGAATGGCCTCAAGTTGCTCCACGGTAGGTGCAGGTTGGCAATGAGGAGACATTTCTTCTCAGAAAGAGCAGTCAGGCATTGGGATGGGTTGCCCAGGGAGGTGGTGGTGTCACCGTCCCTGGGGGTGTCCAAGGAAAGGTTGGACCTGGCACTTAGGCACGTGGTTTCATGGGTGACATTGGTGGTAGGGAGATGGTTGGACCAGGTGATCTTGGAGGTCTCTTCCAACCTTTATGATTCTATGATACAGAATTCTTGGTCTGTGAAGTCCTGGGTGGTAAAGCTCAGTATGTAACATACACGGATGGCTTTTTGAATTTATTTATTTTTACAACCTTTCTCTGGAGCCAATCCCTCACGAGACAGACTTAAAATAATCAGTTTCTATTCTGAAATACAGAAGGCAGTCCTGCACTGTTCTGAGCACCGTTAAGTCACACAAACATCAGTGGGGAGCCAGGAGTCCACACAACGAGCAGCCACGGGAACATTGGACAAGAAGGAACCATCCCCTTGTGCAATTCCTTTCTGTTTCAGGTGGCTTGTGACATTTACCCACATACAGACATCTTTATCAGGTTGGTCTTGGTGAAAGAGTCATCTAAATAACCCCTTTTAGATATTTTGTAGAAACGTGGGAGGAGGAAATGAGAATCTTTGGTATGAATCACACTGTGTACCTTCTTGCAAAGCTGCCCATTGAGTCTTAACACCTAGCTGGCTGGCCTGTTTTCCCTTGGCAGAGCAAAATAGTGCTGGCTTAAGACAGTGGATAAGTTTTCAAGCAGAATGATTACAGTAGCTGTTCTTCACTTTCCTACATGTCACTAGAAAACATTTGTGAAGTGCATCTTTTGTGTGCAGAGTGTGGAGGAACTATGGTAATGGTAAGAATGTGAGGGGGAGAAAAAAGCAATTAAAAAGCTGAGTGTACCTGTGTTAATTATGGATAAAGATGGTATAATCCGGTGCTTTCTGTTATAGAGATCCCATTTTAAATTGTATACAACTTTCAGTTTATAAGTATTCGGGGTGAACTTCTTCAAGCCAAGCATCTGCCTCAGGCTGCGTTGTGGAAGAGTTTCAAGTAAGTTGGTTCATTTCTGAGACTGAGTTTAAGGAGTAAAGATGTTTTGCCCATATTGAAATAAAAGCATACCTCTTTTGTTTTTGAAGCTCTAATCTGTTTTCAAGCATAGACTTGAAATTTGTCAGGGCATCCATCCAAGTCTACAATTAGCTGTGTTAAGCTCTGCATTTTTGGTCAAGTCGTGAGCCTCTGAAAACCTGAGCTCGCTTGCTCAGCAGGCAGGCTTGTCAGAGCCTAATGGCTGAATTAAAGATTCACAAAGGTATTTAGTCTTCTGACTAGCTGTGGGTTTTGGGGGCTGGACACTTTAGGTAGGAGCTATAAGCCTGAATACATTTGTGCACATTGGTTTTAGACGGAAGATTCCATCTGCAGGCAGCATCTTCTGTCCCTTAGGGTATTTTTGATGCCTACTCAACTGCACACACTTTATCTTAGGGCTCTGGGATCTGAGCTGGTCACTCCCTGTGCTTAATCTTTCATATTGCAGCAGTGTGCGGTGCCAGCACTGATTTTCCCCTTGTCTTCTCAGAGCTCTTGATGTTGCAGCCTGAAGGAAAGCTGGCGTGGCCGGCTTGTGGGGGGATGAGGTTGCATGGAGGGACCTTGGGAAGGCAGAGAGCAAAGATGGAGAGGCAGGAGCTGGAAGGAAGGATTACATCGAAGAGAAAGTAGGAGCAGGTTTTAGGAGGAGTAGAGGCTGAGGAAAGGGGTTGGCATATGGGAGAAGGGAGAGCAGGTGGGGTGGGGACAAGCAGACCTGAGATTAAACAGGACCAAGGAGGTGGGAGGGCCGGAGCAAGCAAGATGATGGAACAGAAGAAAAGCATCCAGAGCTGAAATGGGTGGGTGTGAATGGAAACAGAGGGAAAGAACAGGAACCGTGGCCTGGGGTATCACTTCTGTTCTCAGCAAGCAGAAATTGCAGAATGAAAGAAAACCAGAATTAAGCTTGCTTGAGTTACATCCTTCGTGTGCAGATATTTGTCAATACCTGCTTCTGGTAGACTTTGGAGCTCTGATCCTTTTTGATTATGGCTCCTGGAATATTATGCGTATTTTTGGCATTGTAATGTTTTTATTATGGGAGAATAAAAATGCGGTCATTAGTCCTCCTAGTTGCATTAGAATATTACATGTTAGTAGTTTTACTGAATGTCTCTCCTGCCTATTATTTTTGGTGTATTTTTGGAGGTGCGAGGCTCTCTGTGTAGACCTGCAACAGTGAGGCTGCAGAGCTTTTTGTTTGTTTGTTTCTACTAAACACATAGCTGCAAAGGAAAGCTCTTCCTTCTATTAAATCACACGGTGATTCTTTGTTTTTCCTTACTGTACCCTAGTTGCAGAGATATCCAAGAGAGGGAAAAGAAGTGTTGCAAAAACATTCACATGGACCCAGATTAAATCTTTATTTCTATTCCATGATCAGCAGTAAAGTGGAGCACTAGTAATAAAGCGTGCCTCTGCCATGGGGCAGAGCTGAACTCAGAGGCAGGCTCGTCCTCCCCCATCAGTGCCAGCATTGCTAATTAGATGGCTGCCACGGAGCTGTCTGGGGAGGGGGAGCTTGTGCAAGCAGAAGAGGGGAATAATCTTCCTGCCTGATGAATACAAGAGTTGACTGGGTTCCCCCACCAACTATAGTGCTGCAGTGTTTGACATTATTTGTTCTGTTAATTTCCTTCTTACCCATTGCTACCTCCCCAGGAAGGCACCTTACCTAGAGCAGGGCAGGAAAAGAGCAGGCATTCTGCCCCGTGCCACAGGTATCTGACAAGGATTAGTGTAAAAGCCATGCGCCTGGCATTCCCCTTCTCCCCTCCCTTCCCCAGCCTTCCTGCTCTCACTCAAAATGTAATGTTATTTCCTTAGGCAGCAAGTGGTCTGGGACCTGGAATATTGAGTTTACATCTAACCATGGGGAAGATACATGACAGTGACTGTAAAAGCAGCTTGCAGTGCGCATCTCCCCACTCAGTCAACTCTTGGTGCTTTTCTGACTAGTTTCTTATTGCCACTTCTCATTTCAGAAGGCAAAGAAGCAGCCTTCCTGTGGAATACCTGTGGCCTTCTGTTGTCTTTGGCATGATACAAATGGAATTATTTTCCCCGCAAATAAAATTGCTTGCAGCTGACATACACTCCTTTTGCTGTGAATGTTGGAGGCAGCGTCTCCCTGGGTGTTGGATGCCGTTGTTCTTCAGGCTTGTTAAGAACTGGAGTGAAAGATTCCTTGTCGGGGCTTCTCTCAGCATAGCAGTGCGTTTGACTCTGCCAGTGAAGATTTCAACTAGAAATTGTTGATCTTTTTGTGTGCGTGTATACGTTAACAACGTTTAAAGATGAATGATTGCAGTGTGCTTACCTTGAGCTGTCTTGCCTTCAGGTTTTCATACGCAGAGCCTGCTTAAGGCATCTCAAGAAGCGTGGGAAGGTTGAGATTTCCCACCCTGAGGATGAAGGCCAGGAGAGAAGAGCCATTGCTTCCATAGGAAGAGGAGAAGCATTGATGTGAGCCACCCTTCCTTCCTGCCTTCTATCCCCAGGTAGCTGCTGCCTACGTGCTCCAGCCCCTTTCTTGCTCAGTAGGGCAGGAAAAGTTGCCAGCATAGCTGTCCTTACAGAGGTGAGGTGAAGTAGGTGCTGGAATGGTAGCCCTATTGCTCCTCCTCCCAGCACTATGGTGCCCTGTGGGAACTGCTTGCTTTTCCTGTGCCTAGACACAGCCCTCCCTAAACAAACCTTCACACTGCAGTTATTAGGAAAAAAAAAAAAAAAGAATTTGTTTTAAAGCGCTGTAATTTTTAGAGCAGTGGTTTGTCTTAGTTTTGCCTGAATTCTCCAAAGAATCAAGCTGATGGAGTCCTTCAAAGTCCTTGAAGTAATGGTTCAAAACAGCTAGTAATCGGTGAGTGGCAGGCAGGATTTCTTTTCCCTACTGAAGTCTCCCTACTAAATTTTTGTTTCTGCCTTTTGTTGTCGTCTGTATTCTGTTTCATCGGGTAGCATTTTGGGGCTAACTGAACAAGACATGCATCATAGTCTGCTAGGGAAGGTGGTTTCCTAAGTAGCTGTGAAAGTCTCCGCATAGCTGAACTGATGCCTAAGCTTCTGCTCCCAAATCTGTATGCAAGATCCTGATTTTTTCAGAGTGCTGAGCAGCTGTTGATTCTAAATAATGTTGATACCCAGCCCAGCTGTATGCATGCCTAAGTAGGACCACGTTGACCTTTTGTGGCTAATGATAACACTGTTGTTTTCAGAGTGTATCTTACCTGCATATGTTCTTAGTTGCGCATGTGTTGAGTTTAGGAATTGCAAAGGAGAGTGCACTTCTGGCTGCCAATCGGTTGTACTCTGAGCAATGAGGTAAAAGAAGAGTACTTAGTCCTGCTTATTTTGCATTTGTTTTTGCTAATTTAAAGGAAGGAAATCTCTGAAGAAGCTGAAGTGAGGGAGTATGAGCAATTTTCTGAGCTTCTGCATATTCAGTTACTGGTAGGTAATTCTTCTGAGAATTTCTTGGATATATATATCTGCTTGTGGATCCTTAACTCCAGATGCTAATTGAGAGGAGTACTAATTAAACAATGACTATCCTACCAAACTGCCTCTCTAGAGAGATTTCAAATCCAAATCTGCACCAAGGTGTTGATTTCCCTAACAAAAGTTCTGCGTAAAGCTACACTCTAAGCCTTCAGTCCCAACCTCCCTACCAAATGTGATTTATTTGAAAAACAGTTTTAAATCAGAGAAGATACTGAGGATTACATAATAGTTGCTTACTAATGATGCAGAATAATCTGTGTAACTTCCTAGAGGCTTGCCTTTCCTAGACAACGATTTCACATCTTGAAATCAAGTTTATATAATCCAGCTTCCCCATGTAATGGATGTGGTTTTGGGAAGAACACTGATAAAAGATATGGCTTGACTCAAATGGAAATTCTGAACTACCTTCAGCAAAAGTGCAGATATAGAATGTGAAACCACCTGGTCCCCGTGGAACAGAGCAAAATGTAAGCCAACCATTAAACCATTTAGTTCATCTATTCCCTCTGCAGACTTTAAGGCTATTAAAAAGACAGTCTTTAGGGCTAAGTGCTGAAGAGACTCCTAGCCCAAGCTCTATTCAGTCCTGCATATTGAGTTTGGAGATTGCAGGACGGATGGAGACCATTTATGAACCTTCGGGGAACACATGCAGTCAGTATTCTTCCCCTCCTGCCCACCAATAAATTTTATAAAAACCTTTCTGTAGACAGCAGAAAAAAATATGAAATAAATGCCATGCTAAAATAGCAAATTTACAGGTAGCCATGGCTAGTTTGTTTAAAGAAATTATCTTTTAAGGGCAGGTGATGCTAAAGGATTGTGTGGTTAGATGCAGTCAGCTTGTGGCTGACTACACAGAAATATCTTCTGCTGTGATAGTTAACTAACTCTGAACAGTCCATTGCTAAATACTGATATTTTTGAAGGACTTCACATTTCTTTAGTTGATGGTCTCCATTCAGCACAAACTGCTGCCTGAAGCGGGTGGGGGAGTGCAGCAGAGAATTGCCTGGGACAACCATGGGAAATAGAGGGAAGTTTCTGTTGTCAGAAGCTGCAGCATTAGCTCAAGAGTATCCTAATACCCAACCAGAGCCTATAGAAATCACAAAGAGTGCAATGAGGAAGGGGATGTTGCTGGAAAGGGAACTTTCACTACAGCAGTTCCTATTCCCCCTAGCAGCAGCAGTAGCAGCAGGCTGCATCTCTAGGGTGGCAGCAGCAATCCCAGCCTTTCCTAATGGGCTGAGCCAAGAAAAGACTTCCTCAAAGCTGACAGTGAACATGTCTGATCAGTCAGAATTATTTCAGACATATTTGCTGTGAGTGCACTGGTGTTGTATCTGGTCTTCTGAGCATTGTGCATTTCTGGGTTTAGCATCTGACATCCACTTTGTCCCTGGGTAGCAGCAAAAGTTTTGTCATAATTCAGGCAGTTTGCAAATCCCAAACAGGAGTGTCAGGGACTGCTCAGAAGATCCCTGCAGACTGTAAGTACCTGCTAGACAGGGTGTACAGAATAAGTGGAGCTGTGCAGGGTGTCAGCATTGTTTGTACAGCAAGAGTGCTCCTATGGGGTGTTCAAATGACAGGATACACCTGACAATATTGGCAATACCAGGTGTTGTCCCAGATTTACCCCCACAGACACTCCCACTGGCAAGTAACACAGGCAGGGAACTGTTTTGGCTGCTAGGAAGCCCTCCAGGCTTTTTACAAACCCTGCCTCCTTATCTGAATCAGCTGAATAAGAAGGTATTTTTGTGCCTCTGTGCTAATGTTGCCTGCTGCTAAAATGATCATAAAGGTGCTAAGGAAACAGTCTCCACACTGGTGGTACATTAGGAAAGGGCTGGATATACTTGTTGATCAAACATCTTTTTGTAATTTTAGCAATGTGTGATATTAATATGGCTCAGCAACGTTTCCAGATCGTGTGCAGATACGTCCCAGGTCAGTGATGTGTAGAGAAGAGAACTTTCTTCCGCCCAGAAAAGGATGGCTGAGTATCTGCAGGTTTATTTCTGTAACAGCTTGCTCCTGTACTGACAAGAACCTAAAAGATAAATTTTCATGCCAGGCAGAAATAATTTGGCAGCAGCTCTGTGTCAAGCCAGTTTAGGGCTGGGCCTGTAATGGCCAGTTTAGTTTTTCTGTATCAGTTGACAATTTGTGTTTACAGTGAGCGTTTTGGATGAGTTCTTATAGGTGATTTCTGTTGATAAATGTTAGTATGGACTTACCAGCTATGCACACTGGCTATTTCAAGATTGTTTCATTGATAACACATAGACTTATCGCCAGCACCATACCTCATGTAGAAAACTCTGCGTAGTAAGGGAGCCAGTGGGCAGTCAGGTAGATACTGTAGTGAAAACAGTGGTGCTAATGTAAAAATGCTGGGTAGTTCTTGTAGGCCTACAGAGTCTCTACGTACAGAACTTGAGCTTTTGCTGTCTTGCATGTTGTTTATTTCCTGTAAAGACCGTAGTCGGGGTGGAAGCATTTTGTACTCGGGTTTGTTCAGGTGTGAAGCAGTGCTGGAGGGAGGGAGCTCTGGAGAATACAGCCATCCAATTCAATCATTATCCGTGAGAAGAACAGACGCTGCAGTCTGGAGGCAGGCAGTAGCGTGGACTGATGTGGTGCAGGTTCCTCACAGTATGCTGCTGATAGTACTTAAAATCCCGGTGTAGAGGCACGCTACTCCTCAGCGCTCCTTAGCTGCGCAGAGCTGCTCAGACTGCGGTGGGCAAACATCTTCAGGTGTGGACAGGCATACTTGTGTGCTCAGCTCTCACACCTGCAGAGTTTGGAACCTTACCCCTCGAGGGGAAAAATTAGTCTGTTCAGTAATTTCTCCACAGGGTACCAAGCATTTTGTAGCCATTAAAATCCTTGTGTACTGTAGCTCTTTGGCTGAGCTCCAGCTTTTACTGTCAAACAGTTCCTTCAAATTAGCTGTCTTTTAATACGTTCCTGTTTCAGGACCCCAGTGATGCAAAATTTCAGTTTAAAGGAGTATGTGATGTTGGATTTTACGCTTCTTTGCTCTATGTATTGAAAATATATGCTGGACAGCCTGATTTAGCCGTAAAGAGTTGGGGGGGGGAGCAATCAAATTTTGTATTTGTACAAAATAAACAATAGTATTCAGTTCTTTCTGGCACAAAGTCCTTAACCAAGTTAGCTGCTGGTTCTACACTGCTACGTAGGCACCCATCAGGCACCCACACCAGTAGCCCACACAAGCAGCCTTGGGGATTGCACTGGGGTTTATGAAGAGGAGAGCAGCGCTGTGTGCTCCGTTTTTGTCTGCAGAATCTTGCAGAGATACGCTGGGAGGGTTTGAACGACTTGTGAGCAGGGTGGCACTTGTGATACTGATCAGAGCTTATCTGTAGTGCTGC
The DNA here is from genome assembly GCF_963932015.1 of Anas acuta. Taxonomy (NCBI): domain Eukaryota; kingdom Metazoa; phylum Chordata; class Aves; order Anseriformes; family Anatidae; genus Anas; species Anas acuta. The sequence goes on from NC_088982.1 coordinate 44,236,115, forward strand.
TGATTTGGAGAAACTGAGCTCAAGACGTGGTGCAGGCTGAGTTTACAGTGCAGCTAACTGAGTCTTGCTGCTGTGTTTGTCACAGAGGCAACTGAATCATATGGCAGATTTGAGTTTGGTCCTTAAAACCGTACAAAAAGGTTAGAAGAATATATCCAGTGTCTGAACTAAACAATTGTCATAGCAGAATGGCAAGATGAGCTCACCTTCCTGTTCAGCCACGTCTTTCAGGAGCTGCATCAAATACCGGTTCACGTGTCAGATGATGGGGATCATCCTCTTGGAAGAAATTAAGGCCTTGTATAATTTCCTCAGATTAGACATCCCAACTCAAGAATTTCAGATGCCAAAGTACCTCTTCTTTTTCACAGCTTGAGAGAGAGGGGCTAAGGTCTCCCCTTACGTACATGGCTATTACCTCCGCCTCTTTGGGGTTTGCATTGCTCAGAGATTTCTTAGACACGGCTCAGGCCTGGACAACTCTTGCCTTCCTAGTCTATTCCCCCTTTTTTTCTTCCTCTCACAAGACCACTGCCAACCCTGAAGCTCCTAATTTCCAATCCTTCTGATTCTAGTAAGAAAACTGGGGAGAGAGGTCATAATGTAATACTTAATTCTCAATATTAGAAGGGTTGTGATTGTGATGGTTTGTTCTCCCGTTTGGTAGAAACAAATTCTTGATAGTGAAGTGTGTGTCAGAACATGGATTGCTTTGAGGATTGCTGTTGTACTTGGTATAACTAGACACTTGCAAAATTGTGCAATGCTGGAACTGTTCTCTACTTAGCTGAGACTAATGTCATTAAAAGGAATGGTGGATAAATAAGGAAATGAACATCCTGTTGCCAGGTCAACCACATTCCTTATTTGTAAGTATCGGTGTGTGTGTGAGGAGGATAATATGTGGTGATGACAGACAAGAGCTGCAAGCTCTCCATAGCACGGTGGGAGGGAAAGGTTGTAGAAAATAATGCCTTTAGCAACAGTGACCTAAACCCTTCGTTCTCTCATCGTTGTGTGTACATGACCGTGAGGAAGAGGGAGAATTATGAAAAGGATCAAAAGATAAAATTCTCTTTCTTAATTAACTGTTTTTCAGTTTCCTGAGGGGACACACAACATATTTCTGTGTGTCTTCTCAGTTTTCACTGGTGATGGGAGACACTGGATCAAAGATACTGCCTCGCTTAAACTGCCCTCAATTTCTTCGTGTTTACCGTAGATGATTTACTGCCCTTCCAGGTTCCGACTTTAATCCTGTAAATGTTTTTTCAGGGGTTCATCGCAAACCTTCTTGTGAAATCTACTTATTATGTTAAAAATACAAAGGAAGAGAAAGTGGATTGTTTTTTTTTTTTCTTTCCTTCAGTCCTCCCCCTCTCCCCCCCTTTTTTTTCTTTCAGCGCTGTCAGCCAGATCTGCACCATCAAGCCAAAGGTTGTGTTGTTATGATGAAAGCATGGAGTGGCCAGAGTCTTTTGCTTTTCCTAGGCTGATGGCATTAAAGTGTAAGGAGCAGCAGCTTATCTGTGTGAAAAACAGTGATGTTTGAAAGTTTAAAGTGAGTTGCACCATTAAGCCTATGAAGTACTTATTTCCAGAGTGTGCCCTGTGTGATATTGGCACCAATTTTCGGAAAACTGGGTATGATTCTAGCTCTTGTTCCCTGTGTGCACGTAGGATTGGAATACTGCGATGGGAGAAATGTGCTCATGCTTGAAATTGAGGCAGTCCCTGTCCGTTTTCAGCAGGTATTCTTGCAGCCTGTTAAGGGTTGCACAGACTCTAAAGGGAGTCTTTTTCAGTCCTTTAATTCTAATATACCAACTAAGATAATATTTTGGAAGTGAGTTTTAAAAGTTAGGCTTCCAAAGAAGTGTCATCTTCATTTCTGAACGGCTGGGTACCCAGCCCTTCCTGTTTTAATCTGCAGAGGCCTAATGGGGTTCTCGGCATTTTAGAAAATCAGGGCACTTACATAAGTACCTACATGCAGATAAAGTCTGACAGGCACCCAGTTTTGAAACTCTTGTCTGCTGGGTGCTGTGTGGGCGGTCAAGAAATTTTAAGTGGACTCCTTGGGAGATGGAATTGTTGATATCAAATGCTCACTTCGTAGCTGGCAATGATTTTATGAGAACTGGCTGCTCATCTTTTCTCCTCTAGTGTGTTTTCCTTCTCCTTCCCTTGTTTCATAAGACAGTCTTCATTTGACTGTGGGGAAATCAAGCCTAAAGTATTGTTGTATCGTGTGTTACAGCTGCTCCCATGTCATTTTCTCTTCTATTTGCATAAGTCAGAACAGAACTGAAGTACTCTTCTTTCCGCCAAAGCTTTCTGTTTTGGTGAGGAGGAAAGGAAAACCAACAACTTGTCTCAATAGTTTAGAAACCTGTAGTTTCATCTTTACAAAAATGCTTTACAAAACAAAGGGAAACAATAGCTTTTGCAGAGACTGTACAACAGAGAACCCAGGGGGAACCCAGGGTATTTTATTATTTCTGAAATGCAAATCACAGTAAAAAAGGGACACTTCTCTGTACATGAAAGCTCTGTCTTTTTTTACGCTTGTCCAGCTCTGAAGATAGAAATACAGTATTTGCCTTCTGTTTAGAATAAGCAAATGATTGGCATAAAGTGTTCAAGTGTGTGTTTTTCTTTTATCTCCCACAAGTACTGTTTTCCCTCTTTCCATTCAGTTAAGTCATGTTTTGTATTTTATGCAACCTAGAAAAGGCTCTGTGTTCTTAATCTTGTTATCTGCTTTCTCAGCATTTATTCATTTTTCAATTGCCTATAGAAGTAGAAAGGTTAAGATAGAGTAACCGGGCTCCGTGATGGCAGAATCTTTCTTTGTAAAGCCGCTGCTTTCATTTTCTTCTCAATTTGCCTTTTGTTTTATATGCTTCAGCTTTATGATAATCACATGCCGTGTTAGATACAGGTCTTCTGCTCTTCCATAGGTGCACGCAGCATGTTCATGGAACAGAATATAATGGCGATGTACGTAGGCATGATCCAAGAGAAGCACTAACCTGTAAAATGTGACATAATGTTATTAATTGGAAAATATGACCCAGCACCGATTATTCAATACAAAAGTTGTCACAGAATTACCCGAATCCTCTTTACTGCATCTGTTCTTGCGGTGTGCGTACACAGCAGCATGTTACTGATGCATTGAGGTCTTTGTTTTGATACCCACAAGTGTTATTTGGGCTCTGATTTGCTCCTCTGTGTTCTGTCATGCCATGTTAAAAAGCTTTGGGTAGCGGATGTTCCCTGTAAAACAAATTAAGTCTGCAGACTGTGCTTTTATTAATTATTTTCCATATTCTCTGCAAGGTGGATACTTTTCAGGTTGGTCTTACTCTTATGGAAAATTGTCTTGATAGATGAGTAGCTCAGAGCAACATCTGTAATTTATGGATATAGCAAACGCGTGCAGTCTCTCACTGTCTTTACAGATGTGCTTTAGGGCAAGTGAGATGCTCAGATAATGGAAAGGGGGAGTGTTAATAAATCTCAGTCAGGAAGACAATACTTACATCTTTTCTTTAAAACAAAGTCAAAGCCAAATTCTAAATTACTTTTTTAAGCATCATTGATGCTTTTTCTTTGTGCTATTGCTATATTGAATGCTAGATAATATGCTTGATGTGTAATTTAAAAAATACAAGTAATTAGACTGTGAGATTTGTTTTCCAAAACAAAACTAGTAAATCACTCAGACCCCATAAAATGTAGCGTAGTGCTTTTGATTAGTTGTTGGAATCATTTAAGTCGCTCTCGGTGTTTGTTTCAGAATTAGAGAAACCATTACTGTATATTTGGAGAATGACTGCTGTAGTATTAATGACATTATTGTAATATGTGAGGGCTGGGAAGAAAATGAACAACACAGAAACCGCTGCTCTGGAACAAACCAGTGATCCGTACAGTCTTGTATCCTGTCTCTGACAGTAGCCAATATGCGATGATTCAGAGGAAGAAATACACACAGCCAATTGTGTTATAGTGTACCACAGAGGGAAATTTCTTTCTGGCCCCAGATGGTGCTCAGTTTATGCCTTAAAGCATGAGGATTGATAGCCATTGTAAATTTTACCTTAGCTAGTGTAACCAAATTGGATTACTCCTTGTTGTCCGTAACCTGCCCTTCACCTGGCCTTCACAGAATTACAGTCCTGTCCCTTATTGCTGGATTCATAGCTTTTATGTTTGCTGTTTTAAGCAGATGCAGTACTGCAGTCCAAGGACTTGTGCTACTATTTTACATGATGTCACACACCATTGTATTTTTCACTGATAACAGCCTGGCTCGATGCTTTTGGCTAAACTGAAAATGTTATTTTCCTGTGGGACAGAGCAGTCACTGCACTCACCCAGTGTGAATTCCTGGTGCAGAAATTTCTCTGCCAGCTTGATAGCAGCTGTCCTCATCTGAACGCAGGAGCCTCGTCATGGGGAGAGTTGAAGAGTAGAACTGATACTCCAAGACTTTTGTGTCATTGCAGTGGCCTGAAAGGAGCAAAGTTGGGCTGGGAGCGTTACTGTGCTCTGCAAATCTTGACCTCAGCAGCCTCTGAAGGGAAAGTCAGTGTCAATGCCAGTGAATCTGTTCTTTCAGCATCCTGAAAAAGCTGTGTTATATATCCTTAGATGAAAACATTGAGGTGTAAGGTGCTGCTAAAGAAACAAATATTTTATTGCAATGCATATGTGACATTTGGACCAAAACTTATGAAAGTTCCTTGGATTCAGCTGTTATGGAAGCAGAGATCAAGGTCTTTGTGTTAAGCCTTGGTACATTTCATTTGTTATGTACCCATCTCATAAAGCCCCGTAGCCTGACAGGTGCTTTCTGACATCTGGCACTCTGCTAAAATAGTTGTTTATTGCAGACAAAAACTGACCTGATTTTAGGCTGGCATTCATACTGCAAGGTAGTGCAGGCTTTTGAAAGTGCTTGCACTGATGCTATTGCCCTTCCAGGTCCTGTTGGGTACACACTTGTGTGATGGCTAACAGCATGCGTGTCTTCGTGGTTTGTGCACTGCCATTTAGCCAGTCTTTCTCCGTGTGCGGAGTGAGGAGAATCCACAACAGACAGTACTTATGCAATTACCGTCCTCCTCGTCTCTGCCTCTGTGGGTGAAGATCAGCCTCTGACTTCACAGATAATGTTCAAAAAGCAGCAAGCAGTTATCACAGGAAGCAGATTTTGCTCAGCAGCTTACAGACTTGTCATTAGGAGCTGCCTTTCAGCCTTCCAAATGTGTGCTCCACTGTCATTTTGCTGCTCCTTGGGAGATAATTAAACAAGTCATGTCTCCTTGCCAAATGACCAGTCAAAGCCAGGGAATGTGGGTTTCCTGAATGACAGCGGAACACCAGAGCAATCTTTGGAGAAAAAAATTCCCCTTCTCGCTGAAGGAGGAGGCCCGGCTTTGTTTTAGACCCCTTCAATATCACCGCCGATGATTCTTCCGGAGGGATCATCTACACTTTAAATCGGGGGAAGAAATGACCCTTTAGTTGGTTGGTAAGTGGCAACACGTCACGTGGCCACCTGTGGACCTCAGCTGCTCAACCCCGGCAGAAATTGTCCTTGAGTTGTCCGGCCGCAGGAGCTGGCACGTTGCCTCTTCCTTCAGAGCACAGCCCCCTTCTACCAGCGCTGCGGTACTTGGATGCTCACTCGAAGTCGTGGCACTTTGCATGTTAGAGAGGAAGCCTTTCTTTGTCTGTGAAGGAAGGGACTTGTGGTGATATGCTGCTGCCTAGGCTTCGGGGAAAGCTTCTGCTGTCCCTTGACTCCCACAGGCACTGTTGATCCTCGTGGGATTGCATTGCTGTCCCCTCACTCCATCTTCCTTTCCCCAGCTCAGAAACGGGGCTTTAGCAGGTGAGACTACCTCAGGTAGAGCTCTTTCTGAAGCAACGCATTGGTTTTCTCCTCATCCTGCTACTTTTCCCCAGCCAATATTGGCCCAGCACATGGAGCCAGCTGGCTGCGGGGCTGGAAAGCTGGATGCAGCAGTCTCCGTGTACTGACAACTGTAGAGGGACAGCGTTTGTTCACAGCCAGGCTGTCTTACAATGGGAAATTAGTGTTTTCTTGCTGAAGACAAATGAAGTTTTGAATACCAACAGATGAACTGCAAAATTCTGCCAGCTTAATCCCAAATCCCAGAATTTCTATGCCCCGAGGGTCTTCCATAAAGGGCCGCAAAGCATTTTGTAAGAGTGTGTAGGCATGATAATAAGGTAGTTGCACAGGCAGAGAACTGCCTACCTTGGAAAAATATTAGTTCGGTGTGGTTTAGAGATGCGGTGCGCTGATTTAAAGACAAAAAAGAAGAGGAAACCAGCTGTGTGGGTATTAATATGTTAGACTAACATTCCGCATGCACAAAGAAACACTTTTAAGCCTTCAGTGTGCAAATCATTCACTGAGTAAATCCAACATTTCCATAAAGCTCTTGCTCTTTCACTTGAGCTGTGATGCACTTTACCTTGGACTTAACTACCTCACATTTCTCCTTGTTTTAATTACCTTTTTTTGTGTTCCTTTACAAGGTTCAAAATTCAGAAATCTCCAGGCCACTGTTTTAAGAAGAACGCAAGCTTTTATACCTAATGATGCAGATAAGCATGGGGTGGTTGCTGTGAATCCAAGACCTTCTCCAAAGCCTCACAGTTCTACTTTGTGCCCCATGCGTGGCTGGGTTTTTGGTACGTGGATGCACAAGTGCTCAGAGCAAAAAGGAGGGGAGGCAAATTCTCTCCTCAGGGGTTGGGGAAGCCTCCTGGGCCCTGGGGATTCAGGTCTGCCACAGCACCAGGTGCTGTCAGGCAGCTGCTGGGTGGCAGCTTTCAGCCATCCACAGCAGCAGCCTGGTGGCTCACCTGTTCAGCAGTGCTGCGGCAATGCCAGGGCAAGAGCAGCTCCCAGTAGGCTTTAGAAAGCTGTTTTGGCAAACCCCCACATGGCTCTGTTTGCTTCAAATCAAAGAGGCTTAAATGCTCCAATGTAAGCAGTGCTCAGACAGCAGGAGGGGGTCTAGCGCAGGGATGTTGAATGAATTAACATGTGCTCATGCGTGTTGGTGGTTTTTGGTTTTTGTTGTGAAAGCAAGGTGGGCAATTTTCCTGCTAGGAAAGGTAAAGGAGCTGCCGTTTTGCATAGCATCCCAGCCAGAGCTGTGAGAGAGGAAGGCATTTCCCTTCTCTCCCTGGAACTCGCGCGGTGGCAATGCCTGGATGCTGCAGATTGCCCAGGAGAGCCTGTATTGTGCAGGCATCAAGTCTCAGCAGCGTTGGGTTTTCTTTGTCGATTTTGTAGCAGCCGTGTTAAATTGATTTTCATGAGCCATGGAAGCTGCTGAATGGGAGGAAGGCTAATTGTCCCTTCAGTCCGTTCTCCTGTCCCTGCATGCATCCAGGGAACCTCAGACCTCTGGGTAATCCCAGAAACACATTCACACAGGGAGGTGTGATTTGCGTTTGCTGCGCAAAGTGGTGATTCATTGTAATCTGCCTTACATGCGGGCTCAAGAGGCCAAACCTCATTTTTGTTTGGCTTGTCCCTGAGTGCTAGTGAATGAACTTATTGTGTGAAATAACCATGAGTGTCAATCTCTGGTATTTCACCTCAGAAATTAATAATACTTTCTTGAGACAGTCTCCCTCAACTGTCAAAGCTGTAATGCTGCTGAGCGATGAGGCCTGGAGGGGGTTAGGGCAATGAGCTGCTCTGCATAGGTGCGATCAGGATGTCAGCCCAGACAAACCGAACTAAACACGCATTGGAATTTGCTGTCAATTTTAAGTGTCCTTTCAGGAAAACGACTTCTTTCCGAGTAATTTTCCTTCACCTTTTTTTTTAATCCCATGTGGCAAATCTACATCCCTCTGAGTAGGTTCTGGCTGCCAGAAACTCCCCTTCAGGAAAAACAGAGCAAAGCCACCCATCTCCAGCACAGTCACTTGCACACTATTAGAGTCACCCTGGATTTGATGCTGGCTGATAGGCTGTAAGAGGTGCTGCGTGACTCCTAAGTACTTCTGCTTAGCAGGGAGGCAAACGTGGCAGTGCTATTTTTAATATAGAACTACAGACAGTGTTAAGCTATTTTCCTTAAAATTATTCAGAAAAAAATATTTAACATTAATGGCCAGATGTATGCTATTAAGACACTGATAGTTCATTTGTTTTCAGTAATGTTTTTAAGCCAGGCAACCTAATTAGATAGCTTTGTGTGTGCTGTGCCCAGTCAACTGTACTGGTAGGGGAAGGTCTCTTATATCTGGTCCCATTAGTGCCTTGGTTTTTGTAAGGAATAAGCAGAGTTTGGAAAAAATCACTTCAGACACTCTACGAAAAAGTCATTTAGTTCATCATCCTGGAACGCTTCTAGGGAACATCTGCATCTTTTCTGATTCCCTCCTCTGTCTTCATTTATCAGTGTCATTGCCTACGACACCACGTTGCGGTTCCTGTGAGAACGTCCTCTAATGCAGTACGAGCATTAGCACCCACTGATCTCCCCTAAGTTGCTTTACTGCTTTTGATTCCTCAATGTGATAAAGTAAATAAAATTGTAGGCTTTGCTTGCTTCTCTGGTATTCCATAAATATTGTTATTATTTACTTAATTTCTAAGCAAATGCAGGCCAGCACATTTACACACATACGATTGAGAGTGTCGCCTTGAGTCCCTTGCTGTTGTAGGCTATGTTATACCAAGCATCACCATTACTGTGGTAACTCTGCTTTCTAGTGAGTGAGACACCTTGATAAGCAATTTCTTCTTTTGCTCCCTGTCACTGACAGGTATCACTGCATAAATGCATTTTAATTTTGTGTCTCCTTGGCATTGTGGAGTGGCAGGGGTGCTGTGTCTTGTTCACAGCATAGTAGGTTGGGTTTCTTTGCTTCAGATGCTGCAATTAGCTGTTCTGCAACCAAATTGTCCTAATGCCTGAGAAACTGCTTCTAATTTTCAGCCTAATGACCAATTTATACCTCTTTTCTTCTTGCATCAGCTTTTTTCCTGGCTGTTGTTTACCCTGTTGTAATTACAGATAACATTCTAGTTAGTTGCCTCTCAAAATAAATATCTCAGCTCCTTTGGCCTTCCCTTGTAAGACAGACACATCTGGATTTATATGGCAGCGCTTGTCTGCCTGGTGTACCCACTTGTGAGCCCCCTCCTTGAGTGCTGAAGACACTATTATCATGTGAAGACATTATTATCATCAGTGAAGACACTGTTTTTTCCAGTTTTTGAAAGAAAGCCCTCATACAGTGGCATTAATACTTTTCTACCTGCTGGAGATGCCTTGACTGATGCATCCTAACATCACATTTGTCTCTTTCACAGCTGAATCACACAGACCATACGTTCCCTACCTTAGCAATTTCTTATTGATGAGCTCTCAGCTTTATTACAGAAGTTTCTGCAGTTAACTCCCAAGTGCAGAATCACATTTGTGGTTCGTATGGAACTCATTTCACATTTCTGTTGTTCTTGCCACCAAAGAAATTGATTTCTTTTGGGGTGGTTACTGCAATCCTCTTCAGTGTCGTCGGTGACACCCAACATCACTGACTCATTAGCACACTTGTTTATGCCAGGGTTATTAATGAAAATGCTAAAACCTTTAGTAGTCAAGTTCCCTGCCACTGACATTCTTCCCCTTAATACTTCCAGTTGCTATATTTCCTTCGCCAAGCTGCCTACCCAGCAGATACTGTTTTCTAAACTGACAAATGGTTTCCTCTGGAAATGCTTTATAGAAGTCCAGCCACACGAGTCTGAGTGAATATCTTGTCTTTGTCTAAAGCATTGATTATCTTACCATGTCAGCCTGGAGAACTCTTTGGATAGTATCCCACTTTGCCTTTATGTCCATGTCATGCATTAACCTTTCTTTCAAAATTTGTTCTATATTCCCCAATATTCCTGAGGTTGGACCAATATGTCAGCACTCATTCATATTACTTTTCTGTTCTTAATACAGGCATTGCATATATTGTTATCTCATCAAACGGTATCACTTCTACCTGGAGAGACTATTATAAAATACTTGCCGCCAGACCATAGCAGTCTGTTCTTTCTACGAGCTATCTTTATTACAGAGCTGTGAGAAGGGAAGGCGTAGTTCTGTCTGGCTTTGTTTTCTGAAGGGAAGGCTTTGTTTTCTAACGGTGGTGAGATGAAAGAATTTAGTCATGTTACACAGGTGAGAAATCCTAGGCTGTTTTTTTTTTATTATTTCATTTATTTTATTCAGCCTCTTTAACATATGCGTTGGTTTACATTTCAGTGGCTGTTTATGAAAACATATGTTCTAGGAATAAGAATGGAAACAAAATGACAAAATGAGTAATACACTAGTTTCCTTAAAAATAAATAAATAAATAAATAAAAAATCAACTGTTATCATTGTATCTGAGAAGGGGAAATGACTTCAGAATCTCACTTCTCACCAGCTGAGTTGGTAATAGAGATTGAGAAGCACTGAAATAATTTTCTTAAAGGGCTGTTTTCATCTTGATAGAACTTTCTCTTTCTTGCATTTTAACAGTTCTTGAACAGTCACTGAATCCTTGAATGTGACATGGCACAGCAGTACATGTTGTAATCTTTTATTTACGTTGGGGTTTATGATAATAAATTATGCCAGCTATGTACGCTTTCATGGACTGTGGTCAGCAGCACGTAGTCCCCATAACAGTCTAATTTAATGACTTTGATGGGAAATATATATAAATATATATTTACTTCTGTGCTTGATGAACTTAATCTCTGAAAGGCAGAATGCCATCTCCCAAACTGAGATTCGGCCAGTGTACCTGGACAAGACCTGTTCTCCTTATCAGAAAAAAAATAGGTGTGAACCATGTAAAGGACCCAAATGATGGGAGGAGCTCTGCTTTACATTTAGTTGTATAATAGCACTAGTACCTTGCTGTGCCCTGGCATTATATGGGGACCCTGGTATTAGATGGGACTGCTTTTATTGCACTGATCCGAAAAGAAGAACGCGCAGTGTTGAGTCATCGGTTGTCCATCCGTGGAGGAGTTTGGTACTAAGCTGAGTCTGCTTATCACGTCAGGGAGGTTGCCGCCAGATGGTCCCACTATGTTGGCTGAATTTTCACCGACAAAAGGATGTTCTCCAGTTTCACTCCATTTTCCAGTTTAGTTTGCATGTGGATTTCTACTGCATGTGGATTTTATTGCTGATAAAGATATGGGGTCTGTTAAACAGGCAGCCTGACTCATTTCAGCTGAACTATGCCTGTGAATACAGTAAGCAAAATTCGGCCCACTTGGGTTCTCATGCCAGAGAATTTCCACATCTAAAAAACATATTCAGACGAGCATTTGGTTGTTCTTCAGAGGTTTGAAAAAGGAGGAAAGAAAAAAAAGAAACCTTAAATATGGTTATCACCTAGATTGCAGTGCACGATCGACTTCAGAATGATAAGAATTTCTAAGAGAAACATACAGGTTTTATTTGGAAACTCAGTGAAAAAAAAAAAAAAAGATTTATATTAACTTTTCAGCTTCCATTTTGCATTGATGGCAGATAACAAATAGGAAAAGAATGCTTCTTGGCTTAGTTGCTACCATATAATGCAGAGCGCATGCACATATTTAATATATTTTTTTAAAGAGGCGGTTTGATAAATGATTGGCCCAGTATTGCAATCACACATGTTATGGACAGCAGCACTATCATTTCTCCATCAGTACCGCAGAGCTTACATTCGCATCAGATGCTAATGTAAATGCCTTTACATTTTCCATTTGCTTAGATATAAAATGATTTGGGTAATGGATTCTTTATTGTGCTACGCCTTGTGGCTGTGCAACTGATTTAATCTGGTTCCTTGCCTACTGCTTGCTATGGTCAGTGAGAAGATCTTATAGCATAGAAAGGTGTAATTTAATAAAATGTTCGAGACCTTGAAAAGCTGTCTTGCCTTCCAGGGGTTTCCAGCTCAGTTTAAATATTCACATGGCTTTGCAGTTAAGTGTTGACAGGAACATATAGCTTCTTATCTATAGGGGTATTGCATTTGAGGAGGAAAAGAGTAAAAAACGATGCCAAACATATTTTTTTTTAATTCTTTTTGAAAGATTTCTAATTCTTCTAAGGCAGCAGCCAAATATTCATGCTTTAATTCCCCCTTAGAGGAGTCCAGCCTTTCTGTGTTTCTTGGTCCCACAATTCATTTATGGATATTTGTAAGTTGTCTAATTACAAGCAAGATAGAGATGAATTACCTGTAGACTATGTACCCTTCGTGTAACACTTGGAAGGACTGTGAAGTGCAAGAAAGTGTTAGCACTAAGCATCCCAAAAATGTACTGTACTGTTATACTCTGGCAAGTACCTAACAGCCCAGATAAGCTTCATATTGTGATGTTAGACTTCTTGTAGTACTAAAGAGCTGTCAAGGGCTTGCAATTCCTTTAGGGACCATCATACATAGTTACAAAAAGAAACCTAGTAAGTATAACTGATATACTGATATATGTTGCGTGTGAACATGAACTCTTTCTTCACATTTTCATACTAGTTATTAATGGAGGGAAGGATTTTTTAAATGATCTAAATGCCACAAGGTCATAGGTTTCACACAAAATCAATTTGTAAGTCTTCTGTCTGAGGTTACTTCTGCTCTTTATTACTAGTATTATCTTTTTAACAAATTCCAGGTGTACTTTCATGAAACTTGTCTGAATTGCCTCTGTGTCTACATAACCTTTTAATAGCAATATAGTGAGCTGCCATATTTCCCAAATCCCAGGTTGTTTGATTGCATACCAGCTGCCTAACAGCAGAAAATTCCATGTTTCTGACTTGTGACACCTCTCAGAGTTGCTATGCTTTCCGCTCCTCTGTGTTTCAGTTCCTACAATCCTTAGCTATAGAGTAGCCTAGCAGCATTGGCTTACTTGAAAGGAAACCCTGAAATTCCTGTTCTGTAGGAAACGTGGATAATTTAAATTTTTATTCCTATATAGAACAAATATTCCTTAGCTATGTTCCAACGGTTAGTATTGTTTGTGGAGTAGAAACACCAAAATTCCTGCCCAGCTATGCTCTGAAGTCCTTTAGATGACTTTTGGAAACCCCACGCTGAGTCTTTGGCTGCATTCAGAAAGGATCACAAGCAGAGAGCAGCTATTGCCAAGTTTTCTGTGGTAAGAATGAAAATAATATATTGATGAGTTAAATGTGAACTTTTGCTTCATTTTGCCATTTGTGATCATTATTATTACCTCCACCACTAGAATAATTCTCAGAGTTTGGCCTACGGCTACAACTATTCTGTTCCATCTGTTGCAGAGATGCAATTTAAACAGGCAGAAAAATACCATCCCAGCTCAATCCATGTATTACTATAGCAAGCAAAATTTGACAATTTCAGTATAAATAAATGTACTTTGGACAAAAGGTTTTCTGTATCTGCTCATCTCAGGTGATTTCCTGGCTCCTTTCCGTAATACGTGCATTCACTGCTTAGGAAGAAACAACAGAGTGGCAGGAGCTGTAGTGCAGAGAAGGCTCTTGTGCCTGCTGTTGCATTAGCTGTATCAAAAAAACCTTCACTGATTTTACTAATACGGTGCTATAAATGATAGAGAGTGCCCGAGGCCCTTTCTGTTCCTTCGGAGTAATGATAGCATTGGTAGGACCTTGCAGCAGTGGAGCAATATGGTGAAAATGATAGGCAGATAAGGTAGGAGCTGTTGTTTGCCAAGTGAAACAGCAAAAGACAGTGAGTGCCTTGCATTCTGCGTTTCCAGTTTAGCAACTGCAGTACTTTGAGTGGTGTGGCAGGGTGAATAAAATGTTAGCATCAGTTTCAAAGATGTTTTGGACCATGCCCTTCAGTGTTCAGAGTAAAAGCTGAAGGGGCCGGTTCCACATCTTTTCACTTCTGCACGCCCTTCCTTCCTCTGCTGCCCTTACTAATCATTTCTCTAGCTCCCCTCCACCTCCCTCCCTTTTTCAAGAACCTCTCATGCCTCCATTGTTTCTTCCGTCTCTTTCTGCTAAGGATGTTGTATTCTCTTCCTACAGCTGTCAAAATGATGTACCCTAAACCTTGTCATTCTTCCTCTGCCTTTTGGAAAGCAAAACATCGCATATGCATACAACGTAGTTCTGCTTAGAGCAGTAATTAAATGAAAAGCAGTGTACTGGGAGGCAGAGTAGTGAAGTGACTAAGAACAGGGTGGAAATTTTAATTTTTTCATGGATTCTGCCATAATTCACTTAAGAAAATAGAAGTAATGGGATATCTACCATAAGGATAAAAGTTCTCTACAAATTATTGGTTCCCATTCAAATTCCTTTTTGCAGACCGTTTCAAGAAGTAGAAACGTCAAAATCTCCTCTGACTTCAGTTCCCAATGAAGCCCACATGTAATTATTCCTGTTCTCCGGTTTCTTGACAGCTCCATCCTTCCTCTACCCCATGCAATTTTAAGATTATGTTCAATAAACTAGAACAAATATAAACATGGTTCTTTACTCCGCTTATCCTGACTGGGGAACTTAAAATAAAAGGAAAGGCACAACTGCATGCTCAGCGGGGAGTTTTAACAAGACAGATCACACTCTAAATTAGGAGTGTTGCCCTAACTTTGAAATTCTTTACTCTCTGGTCTGTTCTGAGTATATCTGGGTCCTTTCCCTTCATTTTTCCCTTCCCAGTTTACATTCTCCTCCCTCCACAAGTGCTGGTGACTTTGCTCCCTCCTGTTTCTCCCTTGCCTACGCTCTCAGTGTTGTTGGCTCCATGCCTTGCTAAGCCAGGATAGTGTCATGAATACTGCATGCTTTTCAAATGTGCATATCTGACGCGCAAAGTTCTGAAGTAAATGCTGCTGCACATGGAAACTGTGGGGGAAATATCACCAGAGCTAAGAAAATTGTGTGCCTTCTAAAGAGAGAAAACATACTGAAAACAGTCATTTACAAATGACAGATAAGCCCAGTGAATCATATGCAGCATTCCAAAAAGTAGGGTGTATCATAAAAAAATCATGTAAAATAGGGACCTTGGGATTATCTGTTTAGCCTCCATCTCCAGGGCAGCTGAGCTGCACCTGAAACATTGCTACTAGAGGTTTATCTAACCTTTTCAAAGAGATTTCCATAATAGAAATTCAGCAAGAAAACCTAACAAGTGTATTTAATTCAAAGATGTTTTTCTCATACCCCTGAACATGGAGGACATTTTACTTCTTCCTTTTTGCTGCAACGTTTCGTGCATTTTATATATGTGTTAGCTTTTTTCTTGGTCTCTGTCATCCTCAGACAGAGCACCTCTCGTTCTTCTCAGCATTAGCTCCGATGGCCTGCTGTCTAGACATCGCTCATTCTTGTCTTCTCTCCTCTAGATTCTCTCTGAGTGGTGTGCTGTCAGTGGATTTTTGGAAATGTGGAGTGTAAGCCGAGCAAGCTACTTCAGAGGAAGCTTTGTTAGCACTTAGCACTGTAATGTTTAGGATTTTTTTTTTCTTCCTCAGCAGTGTGACAGTGTTGATTGATGTTTGATTTCTGAGCCATTTTAACCCCCCCAGGTCCTTTTCTGTCTCCTAGCCAGTGATTTTGCATCCAGTATTTGTGCAGTTGATTGTTCTGACCTTCAGCTGGCTGACAAGATCTGAAGTATTACACTTAGCGTTTGTCTTTACCAAGGTACATCCTATTTATTTCAGACCACTTTTCCATTTTCTTAGGATTGTTTGGGATTCTACTCCTGTTCTCCAGCACTTTGTGCCCTCTGCAACTTGATGTGGGCTGCAAACACAGCAAGGATATGGCATCATCCCAGGCACTGATGAAATGGTTGTATTCCATGAGTCTCACTAAGACAAGAAGTGCTGATAGCTATCCTTCATATGCAGTTTTTCAACTAGTAGCATTCCTGCTTTATGCTACTTAGATTCCCCTTGATTCACTGTGAAGATATTGCCTGAAGTATGTTAGGGCATCATTAGTAGGTTTTCTAACAATGTTTAGATTGATGCCATTTGTGTTGACTGTTACCAATCACCTTGCTATCCAGTCCATGCCTGCAGATTAAATTTCTGTTGTTCTCTAACCTTATCAGTTACTGGTAGGTGTACTGAAATCTGATCCTCCCTGTTCTTCTTTTTCTTGTCGGTATAACTGCTTCTTTCATGTCTTTAAGTAATGCTTTGTCTTCCACAAATTCCTGAAGACCTTTCTCTCCCACAAGGTTGTTGCCATTGCTTGTGGCAGGCTGACACTTCTTTCTTATGCTTGTTTGCAATTATCCGATTGTAGGTGCCAGATAACGTGTAAGAAAAATTCAACTTTTCAATTAATGTACTATTTTTAATTACTATTACTGCCCTCCTGATCTTTAACAAAGCTGTTCTCTGACAGCTTTTTGAGATGATGGCTGTTGTCCTTTTCAGCTGTTTGTGATGTACCTTTTCTGTTTTATTCCAGAGACTTGAGGCTGGGTTCTGACCTAACCTCAGTGCCTCAGTATCTTTGGCTGTCAGGAGACGTGATCTCCACTCAGAATAAGCCAAGAGCATTTAAACTGTCTTAAGGTAAATCATCATAACTGTGCCCCAGGCCACATTTAGGAGGTGAAGCCATCTTTGCTTTTTGCCCTTTAAGGCAAGCTCAGCAGATATCTAGCTCATCTGGGAAATGAGCTCACAGAGTTTACATGAAATATTTGACTTAACTTTTCTTTGCTTTGAATGCAGTACTTCTTTAAAGTGCCTGTAGAAAGTGATCTTTTCTCCTTCCCTTTACCACACATTAAGAGGTGAAAACCTTGCCCCACTGAAATCAGTGGGAGCTCCAGTTAGGTCAAGAATTTCACCTTAGAATTTAAAGTAAGATTATGTTGTGCAAGCCTAAAGTAATGCTTTTCATTTTTCTAAGCTTACTTTTTCTCTCAAACCTCTCTTCAGTTGAAACCAAATAAAGACTAAGGAGATCACTGCATATAATCTTGATTTTTGCACAGACAAAACCAATGTTATATGAATTTTTATGTTTTTCCTACGTAGAGCAGGCCAAGTTCTCTGGAATCTATTTCATTACATGTTAAATAAATTTGGATAAAGAACGGATTTGTGTCTTAGTGAACAATTCCAGGAAATCTGAGTTGAGTTCATGATGCTGGGATTGGCATTACCTTTTTGTGCTTTTGCTTTTCCATCTGCAAAATGAGGATAATGATACTGGTATTTCTTTAAAGCACCTGCAGATTTTTGGCTGAGAAGTTTTGGCTATGTTCTGTAAGTGACACTTCCTTACTTTCCAGAAACCTTTTCAGGCTTCCACTGAAGAAACAAAAAAAAAAAGGGAAAAAAAAAAAAAAAAAGTATTCAGCTCTTTGTACAGCCTTTTAGAGCCTTCAGTGTCACTAGACCTGTGACTTGTCTTACAGAAATGACTCACAGGAGATGATGAGCTGGTCCTTTTGCAGCCCTTGGTCTTGCTGCTGAGCAAGAGAAGGTTGGGATTTTTGCCTCCCCACCAGCACTGATACTTCCTAGGAGTGAGTGCAACGTCTTGCACTTGGAAAGTGAAGTTTGTGTAGGGCTGTCCTAATAAAGTTCCTGTTCTGGAGTCCCAGTAGAGAGTGAAGTGCCACTTAGAATATATTTAAATTAGGGAAGGGACTAAAGGATGTTGGTACTTAGAACAGCAAGGAGATGTTCCTAACAGGGGTTCAGAAAGGAACAGGTCTGACTACACCATTACATAAGAAAAAATTGAAAAGAAACCAAATGTGCTTGGAGATCAGCAGTTCTGCAGCCACAGGAGGGGAAGATAAAGAAACTGAGAAACCTTATTAAGTTTTTGCAGTTTCCTGACTATCAGAGGGAAAATTTGCTAATTATCAGGAGGGTTTTGTTGCTGGTTTTTGAACAACTGAGGGTTTCAGACGAGGTTTCAGAAATTTAGCTGTTACGTAACCTGTAGCACTGAAACATCCCGAGGTGTTTGTGCGACTCCCTTGGCATGGAGTCAAGTAGGGATAAAGCAGGTTGTTTCTGAAGATGACTCCCAGCACGCTGAGCGGTTGAGGTGTCTCAGGGGTGCAGTCAGCCCAGACTGACAGTCGAGTCGCATCACAGGCTGCTGTCCCGATGGAAATGGGAATAAGCAGACAACTTCCATTAGAGGCTATCGTTGAGATTACTGCAGCGTATCGGTCCTGTTCGTGTTCCAATGAGTAATTGCACATCGCCAGAACACGTCCCACTTTGCTGCATGGTGGAAATGGTCGATATTGACTTGGGGGGCAGGGAAGAGGAAGGAAACAAATGCATGCTACAAGTGGGAAAAGCTCTAGACCAGTATTGCTATCGCGTGGCATATTCTCTGCGAGATGGTTCCTTGCTGAGGGCTAAATCTTTAAAAGCATGTACGCTTCTCTTCTCAGTGATTTACAGCCTTACATGTTTTCCAAGTTTTAAATCTGGATTGTTATTCAGATATTTTTTTTCTGATGTGCTTTTAAAGTCAAGGTTTTTCAAACTTTGGCTTCTTGCTTTGGGAAACCATTTTGCTGCCTATTAAATTTTGCTGTGAAACATCTTTATCCTGGCAGTCTTATTTCTCTTAATTTCTTCCTGTTATGCTTCTCTTCATTTGAACCCACAAAATTCCCAGCTTCACACCCTTCAAATATTTGTAGATTTTGTGTAAAGCTTTTATACATCCTTTGCATTTTAGGTCTCTTGGAGTCTTTGGGTGTCTGCCCAGTGAATCTTTGTATTGTTTTCTCACATTAAGATGATTGGCACCAAATGCATAGTTCTGAAATGCTCCTTTCCTTGTACGTGTGTGTTCGTCTTCCAATTATGCCTCTGCCTGTTCAGCCTAATCTCTCTTTTGGCAATTTGTTGCCAAAGTAGATGGCAAATTTGTTTTTCACCAATACTGTTGGTCGTTTCTGAAAGCTTTTTGCCCTGCTCTGGTGCCAAAATGTAAGTTTTAGCTAATTTAAACCCTTAAAAAAGATTAGCATAGAGAAATGATTGAAATGTTTATTGGGTAGCAGAAAGTTTTGTGGTTAATGACCGTGCATTCAAAGGCGATTGTGAGGAAGGGAAGGCAGGAAGGGTACCTGGGTAACCTCTGCACCTGAGGAAAAGCTGCAGCAGCCTGGGGCCATTGGCAGTTGGCATCTTGCAGCTACCTCACCTTGTGCTGGAAGACTGGACCACCACGAAGCAGCTCCAGGGTAGTGGAGTGCAAAGGCTGATTTAAAACTGGAATTGTATACCACTCCCTGGCTTTGCCAAGTATTCTGTGGTGAGATCTAACAATCAGCTCCGCTGCCTCCCCAGGCACTCCTGCTTAGGATGGTGTCCTGCTCAAATTATCCAGATCTGGTTGTTCCTCCTGTACCTCAGCCTAGCAAGACCTGGGCTGAAATTTGTTTCTCTGTGGGCACTAATGCTTAGCTCAGCTGTACAGGTTCTTGCTGCTTCTTTTGTTAGCCAAGAAGGACACTCGAGGGGAAGTGCTTACTGCACCTCGTGTTTCTATCATACGCTTCTGGTTCAGAAGAATGCTGTGCATTGTGTTTGCTTAGCTGGAAGAAGAAAGCATTTCATTTTTAAATTTCATTGGAAAGAGTGCATTCTGCAAAGCAAATTTCATTTACCTTGCTGTATTACTTCCCTTGGTGGCCTACCGATTCACATTGCTCAGCCAAGTCAACCCAGAGCCAGCCTTCTGCCCAGTTATGTGTCTCAGCATCTCACAATTTCACATCTTAAACAGGACTCTGATTTTTTTTCTGTGATGGGATCAAGCTGTGTAACTGCAGGTTCTTCCTGTGCATTTCTCTGGGGCTCATGGTAAGTGAACACGGCGCAAGTATACCTGGAGGCAAAAGCAGCAAGTTTTGACCCAGGCCCTGAACACCTTCTCACCAGTGGTTGGGATTTCTGCTCCTACAGCAGCTTTCCTACATGGCTCTGGGGGGTTGGGGTGTCAGGCAAGCATGGGATGAAAGTGAAACAGGAGAAGTGAGAATTGAAGGAGACAGCTTTGAGATGTTGACCCGACTCAGTGTCTCCTGAGGTCTTAGCAGCATTCTGCGGCTGGGAGAGGCAGCCCTGCCTTGCTCCTGGCCACTTGCTTCCCTTGTGTTGGCGGCTGACTGACCCTCTTTAGCCAGCTCAGCTCACTAAACCTCCAAAGAATCAGCTGTTCATAAACACATGAGTTACCTGACTGTCTCAGCAGGTCAGCTCAGCCCTAGTGCCCCTTCCAGAGTGCAGCAGGGTGCCTCGTTTAGGAGCAAGCCAGAGGCTGACTGCTCTCCTGTGAAAGAGCAACCCCTGGACCGAGGTCTTCGTCACTTGACCAGTGCCTTTAGACCTAATAAAAATTCTCTTATTTAGGCTGCACCTTGATCTCTCCTGGTGCAGACAGAGCTCCAGTGGAGTATTGCAAATAGCTGCTTTGGCATTGATGCTTCCTTTCTGAAAGCATATTTATTGTATTTTTAAGTCACATCTTATAGCTCACATGGCTGTATAATTTACAGATTGCATACTGCTAGCCCAGAACACTAGATTTGCTACTCAGATACTGTGGTACGTTTTGTACTGCTTTGCTGGGGCACGAAATTTCAGTGTGAGAAGTGGTGATATTTTCCCAGTTTCTGTTAGTGGAGGTTGGCGATACGAGTCTGTCCTCAGCAGAAGGCAACGCTGAAGTTCATATTTGCAATTCAGCTTTTATGCAGTAATAACGAAAATAAAATAGTTTGTATTTATTTACTGGCATATTTTTGCAATGTTAAGATTGGTCTTATCTGGAAGATAAAACTAAGAGAAACGCAAAAGGAAAATTAGGTCATTAATGTACTCTTTGCTTCTAGCTTTCACTTCATTTGATTGTAAATTGTTTGCAGTAAAATTGCGAATTAGTAGCTTGGATAAAGCCCTATAAATTCCTTCAGTATCAGATTTAATTGAGGAGGATTGGGTCTCCAACCTTCATGGAGTATAACTGTAGCTGGATGCATTCCTAGGGGCTAATTATCCATTCCTCCATATCATTTGCTTGAACTCTCAATTGCTCACTGTTCGATGCACATCGGGTGGATGCTGGAAAATGTCTGAGAACATGTGAGATGGAAACTTAGGCAGGAAGACGCTCTTGCTACCAGACGCTAATCTCAAAAGGCACTCTGCCTCCCACAGCAGGCTGCCGAGCTGGAGTGGCTCTCCAAAACACGCGTGGCTCCCCAAGAGCGGCGCGGTTTTACTCCTCATCTGGCAGACAGATAAGGGTCACACCAAAAGCAGGTGTTCTGGGTTTTGTAAGGACAGGATGAAATAGCTGTTTTTCCTGAAAAGTTGTTTCTAATGTGGGTGCAGCAGAGGAGTCGTGAAATGCAGGCCAGGGCTTAGCGTGAGGGACCGGCGCCGCCATTTCATGGCTTGTGCGACTGGGAGGACGTCGTCCTGTTTATTGCAGAGCTAAAAGGACGAGTACACCTTGTGAAGGGGCGTCTTTGTCTCACCTCTTCTGCAAACCAAACCCCAATGTGACAGTAAGAGCAACGTTTAGGGGCAATAATCCAAATTTTTAGAGCAGAGCCATGGCGAAAGCCTCCCTTTGACAGGGTGTGTAGGCCCGGCAGGCAGAGGAGGCCGCAGGCCCCTCAGCGCGCGCCACCTGTGGCGAGGAGGAGGGCCCTCCTCTGGTGCAGAAAGCTGGAGCTCAGGTTTCTCTGCACAAATGACTGGGTTTGGGCATTAATTAGAGAGCATAATTTGTTTGGAGAGTCAAAGATGAAAGGAACTCTTGTCTTCCTGTCAGATCAGTTTTGTCTGCGTCGGGCTGCCTGATAAGTCAGGCTGCGCAACGGGAGCCATGCATGGACTACCCCAGAGCACATCGCACTGTGCTGCTGTGAGGCCCGTGGGGTTTTCTTCTCCTCTGGTGCGCTCCTCATGTCTGTGGAAAAGCTCCTGTTCCCTTTACTGTTAGGTTTAACTGCTGCTGTGTGCTGCGTGGTGCCTCTTGTTGGCTGTGCGGGGATTAGGCGGGCTGTCAGTGGGGACGGTTCTTTACCTCAGGCTTTCAAGATACAATGCTAGTCACGTGTCGTGCTTTTTGGGCTTCAAAACTCTGTCTAATTCAAATTTATTTTCCCTGATACAATCATTCTACACCCTAGAGAGGATAAGCAGCAACACCCATCTATTGCCAGCTTTGTTCAAGCCATGGGGAAATGCAATGGTTGTTGTTCTGCCTATTTGTAATACAACAAAACAAAAGCAAAATGCTTGAATAAAATGAGGAAAACAAAAAACCAAAACAAACAAACAAAAACCAAACAACCCACAACCAAATGTAAGGCAAATCCTATTTATCTTTCTCGTTGAGTAAATGCAGCCATAGAGCCTGTGAGTGAGGCGCACAAAGAGCTTGTGCTGGGGATGGGTGGGCACGCGTTTGTGAGGTGAGGAGGTCACCTGCACTCGGTAATGTTATTATTAAGCTGAAATGAAACATGCAGATGAAAGATGCAGGGATTTGGTTTGGAGTTTTGCTGGTTTGGTTTGTTCTTGTTGTGGTGGTTGTTTGTTTGTATTGCTTTTTGCCCTGCAGAGACCAGGTGTCTTATCTGTGGCTTTGTTGCTTTGGACAGTTTGTGTCCTTCTTAACAGTTGCTTATCTCTTTGAATAAGTCACGGTGGTTTAACACTATGCAGAAGCCAAATCTCAGAGCAGTGCAGGATGCCCCAGACTTTTTTCAGCTGGCTATATAGTGTGTCACTACAACAGTTAAATTTCACCAGCACTCGGGTCATATACCCAGTGTGCAGTCACATCATCACGCTGGCTCTGGAGCTTTTATTGCCTACGCTGTCATTGTATATTAAGAATTAGTGAGCAATGTGTAGTAGATTGCTTTAGACGTGCTTTATACGTGATTCCTAACATACCCTGACAGCCCGCCCTGCCCCAGCTGCGCTGTGGTGGTGGTACCGGAAGGAAAATCAGCCGCCGCTGTTGGGTTTGGAATAGGGGTTCATTTGCAGCCTCACATTCTTGTTTATGCATGGCTTTATGAAACAAACAGGCATCTGGTGGAGTGATGGTTTCTGTGCTTGTCCTGAGACTTTTCACTAAAAGTATCTCCTGAATTCTGCCCGGATTTAGAAAAGCCTGTATCACCCGTGTTTCCTAATGAGGAATACTTTCAGACTTGCCTTTACACATTAGATTTCCTAATGAGCAAGATAATACATGATTTTTAGGAAAATACTATCTTTTGGCAGAAAGCAGTAGGGAGGATGTTTAATGAGCATTAATTAGGCAATCCTTGTTGCTCGGTTGTTTGTGAAATTGGAGATAAACTGGGCCATGGTTAGAGGGCCTGATCCTACTGCTGTCAGACCATTTGAGTCATTTGTGGACTGTGAAAAACAGGGAACATGAGTAGTAAATCGTTAAAAGAAAAGCAACAGGGACATAACAAAGGAGGAAGTGAAACAGGAAACTGAAGTGCTAGTGTCAGAGAAAATGAAAACAAGTGAAGAAATGAAGAAAACAGGTTATTATGTCAGCAAGGTTTTTTTTTTTTTAATATGTAAAGCAAGAAGTGGTTCAATATGTGAATGTATGTAGAAATGAATGCATAGTTTGAATCTTTTTAAAATATAGGTTATAATCTTGAATTTTTGAACTAATATTGGAGACCTGTTGCCTTAGTGGAGCCATATCCCTCCTAGCTTTACTGGTTGGTGGCTGTATCAGTGGCATTCTCACTCAGAGGTGCATTCCTCCATCTTGCTGTGCCTCTGACCTGGGTTCTTCCTGTTCTGCCATATGGCCAAAAGTGATGAACGGTGAGGTCTCAACAGCTGGTTCTGCTGGTGAGTGGCTGCCTGTGAACAGGGGAACCCGGTCATGTCTGGATATACATCTGCTCATGAAATGTAATGGCAAATTGTGTGGGATGTGTTTCACGAGGAACATTGCATTACTGTGTTGCTTTGGATGAAATGGGATATTTGAAGTGTGGCAGTAGTCAGCAGAATGGTAAAGAGAGAATCCAGTGCATGCCTAATGCGTGGTATAAATCAGCATCAGAAACACCAGCAGAAAAAAAATAAGAAACTTTTCCACAGGGGACAGCAGTATAACATGTTTCTATAAATCTTAATTATTTGGGAAAATGTGTATGCTAGTTAATAGAAACATACACTCCTGTCAGCTGAGAATTGACAGGAGGAATACCAAAGCACACAAGTAGCAGCAAACAGTCTGAAGGAAAAATGTTGGAGTCCTGTCTAGTCAGCAGCTTTTCAGTGCTTTATTTTTTCCAAACTATAATGTAAAAATTTAAAATCAGCAATGAAATGTATCAGGAAACCTAAAAGCAAATGACAGTCTGAAAAGAGAGGGAAATGTACTACTCAGTTCTGTACACCAGGGTAAAGGAAACCTGCTTTATATTGTTTGTGTATCTGCAAAGCTGTGGTATTATTAGAAATTCATTTCAATGGTGGAGCTGAAAATAAAACTCCCATTTAGGAACAGTCGTACTGCTCAATTTACCACGTTGGTGTTTATAGCCAACTAATATGAATGCCTCAATTCGTTAGAAATCTTCGAGCCTCTTGAAGGTGTGAGCATCTTCCCACACTGTCAGATTTGAATATGTAATCTAGAGGCTGAACTTAGTCAAAATGCAGCTCCTTTGGCAATGGCAAGCGCCTTTGAAGTTTTTGGATCTTCTGCATTCCACGTATCCTGTTTAAAATTAAATGAACAAAGCCTTCTCGAATAGCGCACCGTAAGCACCATGCAAAACCTGCATCTCAGACATCTGCCTGCCTGCTGTGATGAGCCAGACAGAAGTTTGGGGCCGTTCCATTCATCTTCCCATCAAACAACCCGCCCCAGGTAAGAGAGGTTCCTGCAAGTCAGAGCCAACGTGGCTGGTTCTGTTCTCAATTACAGGCCAGCCAGACTAAAGGCTTCATAAAGAAAGTTTGCTCCTATGCTTTGTTGATGAGGATGATGAAATACCCCCAAGCAGTTGTTGTAGGACTTATATTGATTGGACAGAAAAAGCCCCAGATTCATTGCACCTGCTTTCCTCTGATTTTCACAGGCCATTTCAGATCCAGCTTATACTGACCTTGCATGCTTGTTCCCTGTCTGTAGACCGTGAGCTCGCCCAGATTCTGTGCAACCTAACTCACAATGTTGCCTCTTAGATGTGCCTGTTATGCAGGCGTGGAGACACCCAGGCCAGATGAGGTTTGTGGCATTAAAAGCTTTGTGTCTGAAAAAAAATAGGGTATTGAAATCAACTTGAAATGTGTCTGATTGCAGCAGGTCTAGAACATTACTTTCAGTCTAGTCTCAAGGTGGAAATCGTTTTAGCAATGCTGATGACAAACATCTCGCTCCAGGCTGAATGATGCATTCTCATCTCATGGACTCCCTCGGAGCATTTCGTGTTAGGCTGAGGTCGTGTTGTCCTTGTGAAGAAAGTGGCAGAAAGCACAGAATAGATTCCAGCAGCACAGAGACATGCAGAGGACAAATAATTTTCTTTGTCTGAAGTTATTGCTGCTGTGCTGGGACAAACCAGCTTGTGAATGGGGACCGGGTAGCTGACGTTGGGTCTGAGCGAGGCTGAGGTGAGGACAGAGGAGGGCTGGAGGATGCCTTTGGAGGTCTGCTCACCTTCCACTGCCCTGCACAGTGTGTGGTTTAAAAACAACTGCTGGGTTCTTCTGTGATTAATGGTTTTGGCTGGCTCTAGTTGGTGGGAGATCTGTCCTGGCCAGGTGATGCTTAGTCATGATTGTATAGGACTTTTGTGGACGTCTGGGCTGGAGCAATGCAGCGTGTGTGTGGGCATGAAGCCATTGGTCTTAGGCAACTGCAGTCACACGGAGTGCTGCAGTGTTTCGCCTCAGCAGCGCACTGCGGGCAGCACAGTGCACCACTGCTGTCCTCTGAGGTACTCCTACAGCTGCTGGGCCATTCGGCAATTTGAACAGGGAGCAAGAGCCCATAAGGGCTGCTGAGTTTTTGGGGACACCTAGTTTTGTCAGACTGTTGCAGGAGGGAACAGCTTTTCTGTTAAAGCAGCCATTTCGTTTGCAAACCTGCACTGATGGTTGAGGAACCGTGTCACTGAAAAATGTTTGAATATATGCAATTTTTAGAAGTTTGAAAAACCAAATGTATCTCATATAGGTCATATCCTTCATCATAAACATCATAAAATACTGAAATTTCAAACAGCATGCATTTTCAAACAGTAACAGGGTCAAGGATCAAGGCTATAGGTAAAATGGCAGGAGATGGAGAGAAAGTACTCTCCCCTTTCTTTGAGATTCAGTAGTCGGTATGTTTGGATATTGCCCTTCGAGTAATTAACAGTTGTGTGGTCAGCGTGACTCAAATGGTTTTTCTTTTTGACTGTTACAGTCTGGGTCTTTTGCCTATCTAATCCCAGAATTTAGTGACTCCCTTTTCTGAATGATTCAGCTGTGGACTTGCTGGTGGAAAACTTTGGCCAGACAATGAGAGATTTGTATTTCTTTTACACTGGATTCCATAAGCAGATTAGTAAAATATCCCAGGAAAGTATGCTGAAAGACAGTTGAAGACATTTGACCTGTTATTTATTTGTATATTTTGTTTGTTTGTTTGGCAAAAACTCCCCAGTAGTATCTGGTGGATGCTGTTTTCTGTTCCCCCTGTTTGGATGGGAATTGGTTGTGCATCAGGAGCCACAATTGGTTGAGCACAGGAGCTGTGGGAGAGGGCTGTTGAAGGCCTGCCTGGATAGCACCAGTGTGTTGGGCCTGAAGACCCAGTGCCCACGTGAGTGTATTTTTGAGGTGCTGGATTAGTTCTGAACCACGAACTGGTGTCGACGCAGCTGTGAAATGGCTGCGTTTAGCTCTTGAGGAGGTAAATGGGTGTGTGAGACCACGGGAACGGGATCTTGGAGGAAGTGGCAGTGCCAGTTCTGACTGGCTTATTGCTGGCTAGAGGCACGGCTCAAAAAGAATAACTGCACAAAAGCCTTTTAGTGTTGTTGACTTGGCTTCAGATACAGGAGAAAATTATGAAGCTCCTTCTAGGGCTAAAATAAAAGGAAATAAGGGAATCAGCAATAAGACAAGAGTCCAGAAACACTGGTGCAATTATCTCTCTAGGGTAGCTGCAGCTATCGTTTTGATATAATCTACGATGAATAAGCCACTAGATTCAACAAGTGCATGCATACTGAGAGCGTAAAGCAGTTCAGATCTTATGCTAGTATTCACAAATGTTTTTATTTTAAAAAAATAAAAATACCCACCCTGAAAATCAAAATGTAATTACACAAAATGAAGACGAGATGATTTCTAAACAGCCTCGATTGGAGCAGGTGCTGCCAAACTAAACAAAGTGAACTGAAGGTTTCAGTGAGTATGGTAGCATGAAGGGTACTGTAGAGAAAAGCTGTGTGAATACTTTCGTACAAATCATGTGTTTAGTACAGGCCTATTTTTGAAATGCTGTCGCTTTAATAAATTAACAAACTTCTGCTCTTTGAGCTACGTTGTTCAGGTATCTCATAAGCAATGTGAATGCCTGCAAACCTAAACGGAGTGTTTAACAAACCCAGAAGACTTTAGAATGCTAACACACCTTTACGGAGTTGTTTTATCAAAGGGGAAAAGTGCTTTAGAAAGTAAATGTTAAGTAGGGTTCTGATTTTTGTAGTTAATATGTGACGGTTTATCACATCTTGACTTTGCAGGCAGTACTTTTTATCAACATCTGGGATAAAGGAAGCTAGAAATGTGGTTTGCTTAACAGGTTCAAGCTGGTCTGTATTAATTTGAACAGTTGAGATAGTGTTGGAGCTATGCTATTAACTGGAAAACTTTTGAATTCTAGTTAAGCACACTTTGATCCTGGTCATATTGGCTGCTTAAAGTGTACTTACACACAGCTTGAACCGATTTGGATGTTATTCTTCCTCTTCAGTCATTTCAGTCTTCTGCCTTGATTTGTATTCCTGCCCTCCAGCGCAATGTTACTCAGAAATCTGTCATTCTCCTGTGCAGATAGGCAAGTGCCTTTGCTCTTTGAAAACATGTTGTTGCAATTTTTACAAATCGCGGAAGAAAATTACATAATCTTAAAAGCTGTTGCTTAGGTCCCTGCATTAAATATTCATCTCTTACTATTCTATTTCCATCCCCTATCGTAAGTAGCTCAGCCCAGGCTGACGTACCTGTTTTCGGGGTGGCCGAGAGTCCTACCCGTGTTCTCAGCCGAGCAGCGTCCCTACACCAGGGCCTGGCCCCGCATCGAGCATTTCTGCCGGCCCCCAGGGGTGTGTGCCCGAGCTACGCGCTGAAGTTGTGGCAGTCTGAGGCTGTCACTTGAGATGGGAGGATTAGCTCTTTAATTGTCTTTACGTAAATACCAGGACAATCATAGCTTTATGTGTTGGGGCTTACTGCAATTTTTTTTCCTTAAACACCAACTCAATGAACAGCTTTTTACAATTTGTTGCTGCTCAGTCATTTTGTATGGCTTTTTAATCTCTAGAGGCCAGATGGAAGTGTGATCCTTCAGCATTACTCGTTTTGCATAATGTGGGAATTGGAACTACATTTGAATAAGCACGTAGTCATTGATGTATAAGTATATAAATATTTGTCTCTTCCATCCATGTAGTTTCTCTTCTAATACTTTCGTTTGGATTTTTTTTTTCTGTTGTTTATTTTAATTACAGTTTTCTATAGGGAAAACTGTCACAAACAAGTAAATTGTGTGCCCTGACGGAAAAGGCACAGACAAAAACAGTAATTTTGGTCAAGGAGATTTAAGAGAGAAACAGACTCTCTCTCAGTTGGTAGGTTTCTAAGGCAGCTGATGGCTTACCTTGGTTTCTGATAGAGCTGCTGTCGGACTGATCTGGAATGTTGTGGGATTCTTTTTTTCTGTAGTCTTTATTTCAACCTGCCCCAGATCCTAACTTTGATTTTAGTTGTATTTATGGATGTACTCTCCGCTGTTAAGACTGCAATCAATTGATTGAAATCCATAAATAATAAACATCAAGTTTCAATTTAAGATGCAGTAACAAGATGCTATTGGGAGAAGTTTTTATGTACTTCAGATGCTTTTTATAGCTGACTCCCTCCAGAGTCAAATCCTGACACGTTCCTAGCGCTAGGAAGCTAATGGCTTTACCGCATGTTTGTTGAAGGCCGTGTGACAAATCCTATACAGCAACTGAAGGAGAGGACGCTTGTGCACCTGTTTGTGGAAGTGTTACATAAAAAGTCCTGAGACATATTTTAGCATCTACCAGTAAGCCGAGCAACTTGACCTGCTTTAGGCTTCATAGGATGTATAGTATTAAATTAACCCCAAGAAATAGAAAGGAAAAAAAAAAAAGACATACTAACATGAAAAAACACATTTTATTGCACTTAAGTTATAAGAAAATAAAATTTCTAAGTGAATCAAACCATAGACACAATCCCTTTAAAGGTTGTTTTCCTCCATCATGTCAGGTTGTTACATAACTAAAATTAACCAACTGGAATCTGATTGTTTTAAATCAGACTATAAATAAAACAAAAACAAAAAAAAAAAAGAGGAGGAAAAAAGATCGCCTAGGATACAGTGTTAAACCACTTTCACAGTTCAGCTTGAGTTGTGGCTCTTGGAGAATGAGGCAAACCATTTGACTCTTTCATTTCTCATTTTGTTTGCATGTGACATCTTTACAAAAACGTAAGTTTTTGCTCTGTCAGTTCCTCCCAGCAATAACTGTAACAGTTGTTTTTTTTTCTCAAATACTGTAAAACACTAAGACTGACCAGCAACTTTATTTCATTTTTGTATTTTATAATATTTTTTAAAAATTTTGTCAGTTTTTTTCTTTTAATGTATGTTCATTCCATTCACCACAGCCCTCACAAAGAAAAATTTCCCCACAGAACAGGCTGCAATAGCTTTGTTCTAAGGAATGTGTTTTAATTTTTGCCCAGAAAAAAGAAAATAAGCTTTGCACACACACTCAATTCTTTATTTGCAGGCAAACTTCACTCTTAATTGTCTGAAACTCTTCCACTCTCAGCCTCTTAGAGGCACAGTTGGCTCAAGTTTCAGTGGCAAAAAGTCTTTTTCTGTAACCAAACTAGAGCAAATTTGGAATTCAGTCTGGGACTAAAACGTCACAGCAGAAAAAAAAATAAAAAAAAATAATTTGCTTTTCTTTCTTTCATTTAGCAGCATAAATAAGTTTGGCCACTGGGAATACAGTACAGGGGTGGGACAACAATCCCGTAATTGAAGACCTACTTCTAGCACCAGCATTGCGAATTAAATCCATCAGAGGACTCTCAAAACCCAGGACAACTTGCCACCTCAGAGCAACTTATGCATTGAAGAGTGTAGATGGAAGCAACAGTAAATAGATTAAACAGAGGCTAATACTGTGATTGACATTGGCAATGGTTGGCAAAAAAAAAAAAAAAAAAAAAAAGGAATAAAAGAAAAAAAGAAAAAGCTCTGATAAAACTGTACAAAACAATTCACAGTAATATTTCAGCTTTTCCACACCAGGAATGGACTCTTTCTGGTTTTGCTTTTGTTTTTGTTGTCATTGCAGATGCTCTCTAGTTTTTGAAAGTCAACCAGTGACTGCTCGTAGAGGTTGGGAGGGACCTCTGGAGGTCGTCTGCTCCAACCCCTGCTCAGAGCGGGGCTAGGGGAGAGCACGTTGCTTGGAGGGGCTGCCCGGACCCAGGGGGCCCAGGGGTGCACGAGCAGGCTTGCATGTGCAGCTTCTTTCGAGATCTTTGTGGTAAAATAACCTGTTAACAAGAACTGTAACATTTTTTTTTTCACCTCCAAATTGCTGAAGGAAGCAGTTGGAGGAAATTAAAGAAATAATTGCACCTGGTTTCATTTCAAAAGTCGTATTTTTGCAAAGCTGCCCCGGTCGAAAGTGTAGCCTTTTTATGTGACGAGACAGCAAATGCCTCACTTGTCAGTTAGAGTTCATCATCTTTGTCTTCTCCTTCGTAGTCTGTAGGTCTTTAGGATCTGTTGCCCCAAGCCAACATCCTGCACCACCAAGGACAAGGGATTTTTTTTTCCTTTTTCTTTTTTTTCTTTTTTCTTTTTTTTTTCTTTTTTTTCAGGGGGAGGGAAAGGAGAACATCGTCTACACGTTTGGACAAATTAATCTTTCTGCCCTTCACTTCATATCCACGTCAAAGTCCAATACCAGCAGCTTTGTTTCCTCAGTCCCATTTCGGCTTCCAACCGCACACACTAGCTTTGTGTTAGAAGCTCTGATCCGCCACACGACGCCTCCACTTCCCCCACTCTCCAATGTAACTAGATTTCGGATAAATTCACCCGTTTTCAAGTCCCAAAGTTTTACAGTCCCATCATCTGAGCTGGTAATTACAAAGTTCTTGTTGAACTGTAAACAGGTCACAGCACTCTGATGCTTGTTGGGACCTAGAGGAGGAAACCAGAACATTTTTGTAATTAGAACTCAAGGACAGCCAGCGCTGCATCTAACATAAATATCCATCGATTTGCATACAGCTGTTTCTATCTATTAGATGCTTTAACTCTGTTTTTCTGCTTAAAAAGGTACAGAAGCCTTGCCCCATGTTTTCAAAAAAGTGAATGCAGGCATAGAAAAATTCCGTGTATTTCCTTCTTTGTTATAATGATCTTGTTTTGTTTACAGCAGGGCAAGTGTATACCTGGGAATTCATGAAAATGAGCGTAACCATCCAGAATGAGGTGGCCACTATGACTGTTTGTCTCCATGTCCCTTTGAAGTGTTATTACGGGATTACTCTACCAGTAAGTATTGATGGATATATAGATAAGACATATGAATTGTTAAAACAGCAGCCTGCTTTCCAGTGAAGCTTAATTTTCTGCTGTAGCTGGCATTGCTGGATATGATATAAGACCTTTTTTAGGGGGGGAACAAAACAATGTGTTCATGTGCACGATGCCCGAGTGGAAACTGAAATCTTTCTTATTACTGAACTAAAGAAAACATCTTCCACTCATTTCTTTTGATTTATTGCAATAGACAGGGTACTTTGCCTCCCGCTCCAATTAATCAGTAGGCTTTGAAACATCTAAGTGACCCCTAAATAAGTACGCTGACTGACTGTTTTGAGATGTCATTTCCTACATACTTCTGTGGCTTATTAGGCTAATACACCCATACCGAATTTCTATCAGTCCAGACCATCTGCCTTTCATAATAGGCAAGTGATTTGGATAGATTAGATTAAATACATTTTGTTCCTCTAAAGATCATACAGCTGTCATCAGAAAAAATGATATTTAAGTTGTAAATGGTCCGTGGTTGTTTCTTTGCATGTCATTTTTAGAAGTTTTGACATAGGATCTGCAGCACAGATTACTGCAGGCAGCTTGATTTACATGAAGGTAGTTTGAGCTCACCTTGCAATGTCTGTAAACATTGTCCTGTTTTAATGTCCCAGATTTTGACTGTAGAATCGGCATTCCCAGACACAAGTATATTGTCCTTGAGTTCCATTCCACTTGTTAAAGACTGGTGGCCCGTCAGCGTGTGAATGCAGTTTCCTGTCTCCACATCCCAGACTCGGATGGAGGTGTCAAGAGATCCACTCACCACATGGATACCATCAAACTACAAGAAAGGTAAATCTGTTATAAGCAATTATATCAGGATCTTACAATGCTCTATATGAAGAAGGCTATTAAGCATTTAATTCACTAAATGCAATGTTAGATACTGCATATGTATATATTTGGAAATGGCATTACAAAATAAAAGTTCAGTCTACATAGAGACTGAAGTGACTGTTCGATATTAGAGCAGGTGACTTGTGGGCAGCGTAATTTCCTGTTGTAGACATGGCCTAGGAGGTACTCAGCTTGAGGAGAACAACACTGAACCATTGGTCTTTCAGATGTAATACAACTCTTCTACACAGAACAGAATCTTGGCTGTGCTGCAGGGTACAACAGTAAAAGGATGCCATTTTCATAGCAAAGAATTAAAAAAGCCAAACCTGCTTTTTAGAAGTCAGGGGGGCTTTAAGCTGGAGAAGGGCAACAACATTAATCCAGAGCAAGCTATACAAAAGCCAAAACATAGGGAAATGGAGGGAATGCGATTGAAAAATGCTGGATGTAACCATTTTATAATCATAATTGTGTGCAGTAAGGAACTCTTCCTAGTCATTGTTGGGAAAAGCATACAGGCTAACACAGATGTCCAAATTCTTAGATTTTCTGGGCGTATATATATATAAAGTAAAAACATGTTAAACATGAACATGTAGAGGAATCAGCTACGAGATTAGATACTTTTGACCAAAAAGATTGGACATGTAGAGAATATAAAGGTGGAAGGTAACTTGAATGATAGCGACAATGACATAAGAGTCCAGGATTCTCAAAAAAGGAAGGAAAAAAGAGCAGAAGAATAAAAACAGTGGGCTTCAAGGAGGAATACTTCAATAAATTGAGACTTCCTTCCCATGTGGTTTTTATATATCTATTCTCTGAGGGGAAGAAGAGTTCAGGAGAGCTGGCACTTTCTTAAAGACACAAACTATCCTTGTGTGAAGGAAAGATAGGAAGTGTAGTAAATTACCAAGACCCACTTGGCTGAAGTACAAGGAATCGTACAAAAAGTAGAAACTAGATCAATAGGTGCGTATAAATGGGACAAAATCAGAAAGGCAGAGCACAAAACAAGATAAAACTAGCAAGAGCTGTTAAGGATGATAAAACACTATTATATAAAAAAATTAAATAAAAAAAAAAAACATGAAGAAGGCCAAAACATAACTAAAAAGCTCATTTATGTGCAGTGGAACCACGACAAGTGGGAAGGAAACACTAAATGAGGCCAGCTATTTAACTTTTTTTGTTTCAGTCCTCAGCCATCTGAGTGTAGGCTAACAGCACTGACACCGGTGACAACTGAATACAAGCTTCTGCTAGAATAGGAAAAAAATGCATAAGGCAAGTTGTTTGAAGACAATTCCAGAGACATCTGCTGCTATCTTTGAGAACTCATGGAAGATAGACAAGACTTCAGATGGCAAATACAAGTTCTCTTTTTATTGAAGGAGATGATGATGGGAGATGGGGAATTCTGGATCAGTCAGCCTAACTTCAATTTCCAGAAGAAACTAACAAATAATCTGTCTGGTTGTAAGCAATGTGGTAAGTAACAACAAATGTCCATTTTGGGAAAACGTGCTTAACCAATATTTCTTCTGTGATGGTAAAAAGCCATGTGAAACGGCAGATGTCTTGGCTGTATTTTCATCAAGATGGAGGCAAATTTGGTGCAGAGATACTTTCAGTTCAGAACTTTGTTTACCATGTTATTAGAGATATCACAAAGATTTCTGGGAGTTCTGGCAATTAGTATTTTCATTAGGACTCGTGCAACATTTAAAATGGTAAAATGAACCCAGAGCAAAGTGTAAAAGCTGAGAGAGAACTGTGAAGATGTGA
This sequence comes from Anas acuta, assembly GCF_963932015.1. Taxonomy (NCBI): domain Eukaryota; kingdom Metazoa; phylum Chordata; class Aves; order Anseriformes; family Anatidae; genus Anas; species Anas acuta. The sequence goes on from NC_088982.1 coordinate 44,270,740, forward strand.
ACTTGGCTTGAACGCATGCAGGTACAACTGCAGCCTGGGAAAATGATGACTTGGCAGGAGCCTTTGCTATAGGTAGGGCAAGGCGACACTGTCTGTCTGTCCGGACTGACTGGTATGCAGTAAAGGAGAACAGAGAACCCAGCTCTCTGACTGCTGCTTTCCATAAAGGTCTCCTAGATCTTAGAACATCTGAAATCACTGCCTGCAAATATGGTTGAGCCTGGCACTTCACTTCAAAAGAACTTAGGGAGTGACTGGCACATGCAGACTGCTTACCAGCATACACTGCAGTTCTGGTAAAGAAAATATATACTACAAACAGACACTCTGGTATCTGAAATAGACATATGCTATAAAAGGCATGTAAAATAACTTTCCAATTCTAGCAAGCATTGTTAAGACTTTGACTGGAATTTTGCATCCTGCTTTGGGCACCCTAGTTCCCAAGCAGGACGTGAACAATTTGAGTTTGGATAAAGGACCAGGAATGGTGAGTAGCCAGCACCCTTCTTGGGTGGAAACACCATGGGATGTTTTTCTTCTAAGCTGAATTTACTCAAAGACCCTGAGAATCTGTAGATTATTTCAAAGGCAGCTAAGAAAGAGACGACTAAGAAAACACAGTATGGTCTGTAATCTTAAGTTGCTGCATAAGGATCTCTGGCAAATGGTAGGGGGTCCACAGAAGGGGAAATACTGAACTGTAAGAGAATCCACTGTGAAGCAGGGATGGGGAAGGCAGGCTGGTTATCAGCGTAATATGCTATTTATGGGAGCTGTGTTGTTTTGGGCTATCTCAGCAGGAGCTCACTATGCAATTTTAACAAATCTTCCTCTCCTAAAACTGTAAGCACCTGTAGCATTCTGCCCCCTAGAAAATTATTTTTATAATACCAAGTTCCATTTACAGGGTATAAATACTATCAGTGAGAGTAACATTACCCAACTATTTGATCCATTATTAGTACAGTATCAGAGCAAGACATTAATATTCATCAGCCAGAACAAGAGCCACTAGTGAACATAAGGCAGAATAACATACACTATTCCTCAATTGCACCAGGTGAAATAAAACTGTAATATTTTTAAGAGAGAGGTGATACAGCATTTTTAACTTGTTTGCTGCTCGATACAAGAATACTCCTCAGCATATAAATGTAAGGGAAGGGCTGGAGATATCTGATAAATTTTACTGCGTATTTTTCAGAAGAAAATCAATTAGGCATCTTGTTCACATTTAATCTATTATGGTGAGAAAAACCTTATGATTAAAGAATTTAGGAAAAAAGTTCTCTAGCACAGAGCTTCACTTTCTGTGCCATAATCCAGACTAGTTACATACTGAATGCTTCCTGGTTGTAAACTGTAATTGTTAATTTCTTTTTCAAGTTCTGACAGACTGTGGTGAGAACAGGCACAAGCATGAAATTAATTTTTTTCTCCTTTATGTGCCTGGAAGTGATGCTTTGACTTTATGAATGAACAAGATGATCTCTTGGATTAGTAAAGGTAAGAAGAGTCGATGCATGTCTTTGCCAGCATAGGTCTGGTGAAAAGTCAGGTAACAGGTAAGCAATAAAACCATGCCACAGAGTAATACCAATATTAACCTGCATCTACAGTAACATGTCTCTGCTGACGAAGCCTCACAACTGTAAGCCTCGACTCTGAGAAAAGGAAGCACAAGACTGGAGATTTATGTCAGGGCATTCAAATTTTAGGTTTAGCCTTGCTGTGAATTACAGCTTGGAACTAGAAGATGTGACTACAAAATAAGGATAAACAGATTTGTATAATTCAGAACAATAATCCAATGAGGTATCTGGCACAATTTCAAAAACTCTATTATCTGATTTATTTAAATAGTAACATTAGAGCTTCTTTTAGGGAAACTGATAACAAAGCTTCAAAATACATGGCGGGAAAAAAAATGCAAAACCACTTAACTTGCTGGGACAGAGATCTGGGCTTTGTTGTGTTGGGTGCTTTAAAAATGCTCCTCTAAAAAAACCTCACTGTCTAAATTAAGACAACTTATAATTATTAAAAATTGGAGAGGAGACTATCACAGATGATCCTATATTCCTGTGGCCTGTACAATTCTGGAGTAGATACTCACAATTTAATAAACAAGGTGAAATACACTGACTTTAAATGCTAATTAACTAAAGCAGCAGATGCAAATCACTTACCTGTAATGAATAGACTCTGTTAGTATGCCCTTGCAGCGTGTGCAGACAGGTCTCTGTCTCTGGATCCCACACTTTGACCATAAAATCATATGCACCACTTACAACCCTTCTGCCATCATATTGAACGCACCGAACTGCAGCTACGTGGCCCATCAGAACATGTAAACACTGGCCCGTCTCTATGTCCCAAACTCTCAGTGTAGCGTCTCGAGAACCACTCACCACTCTGCAGGAACAAGAAAACCCCTCGTATACTTAGTATTGGAAATAAAAGTATTAGAACAATTAGATTGGGCTACAGATCAGTTATAAGTTATAATCTGGGACACTAGGTAGCATTTGTCCACTGGCTACCAAGACCGGGTTTGGTATGACGTTTCATTAGGGTTGCAAATGACTTGAGTGTTTTTCTTCATTGCTGTACTCACTTCTCCAGGACACATTTGATATAATTAGCAATCAGTATTTAAAAAGCACTTAATTCCTGAACAGCAAAATAATGCCATGGGAAACTGTGGACTATTATGTCCACCCATGAAAGCTTATGAATATGTCAAGTTCAAGTTAGTGCTTTGAGCATCACGTTTTAATGACTGAGTTAACTAATTGTAACAAGGAAACAAAGAAGATCTTTAGAAGTTATACTTTACTAAAAGAACAGTTATTCTGCTTGATTTTTTTTCAGTTTATACTTTTAAGAGCATTTTCAGGCAAGAACAGAAATGAAAAGGAATTAATATTAAAGGAACAGGTAAAGGAAAACTTCATCATTCTTCAAAAAAATAAGAAATACAACCAGTGGGCACTCTGTCAACTACTCCATGCCATAGCCAAGTAAGGGAGCTCTGCCAATGTTCCTTGACTCAAGACACGACATACTATTGCAGAAATTATGATGCAATCAGTTAAAATCTTAATAAAATACTGCACTAACAATACTTAAAAAGTCATTCTGCAAAATGAGTAAAAGTTTGTAACCTTTACAAAAAGCTAAGAAGAAATTGTTCACAGTGTGGGAGACTGGATCACAGCATAACAGAATTAGTTTCGAAATCAGGTAAAATGTGACTTTATAAAGTCCATGACACTTCATTTTCTGTTCTTTAATTAGCACTCTTATGCTCTTGCTTCTATTAATCATCTCCTCCCTTGTGTTGATTTATGTAGTTTAGTTTGGATGCTTTGCCCGTTTTGTGTTTCACTCAGTGTTTGATTAGGCACCCAAATTTAACAAGCATTTTCTGTAAACACGGCATAAATTACAAGCCAAACCGTGGCTGTCACTTTGGGCAAAGACTTACCTTTTCTCGTGGAGATGCATGCAGCGCACCGTGGAGGTGTGGCCGTACAAGGTGTGTATGCATTCTCCAGTCTCAGCGTTCCAGACTTTCAAAGTTCGGTCTGTGGATCCACTGATGATGATGTTGTCCCTCATCTGTGATGACCAGACTCCGCCTGTGTGTCCAACTAGCGTTCTCAAACACTGAAAATAAACGTGGGGCTCAGTTACTGTTTAGGCAGAGTTGAAGGGAAATTTAAGAAAAGTAATCAAGGAGGTAACAGTAGTCTCTCATAGCAAAAGCCAGAAGACTCCTGGAGACTTCTCTGTGCTTGAACTAAAAATTCTATCTGTTAGAAAAGGCTCATGAAATTTCTCTCTCTCTTGTTGGTACTCTGACTGTAACGAACATTCCCCATAATCTTGCTTTTGATAAAGTAAACTGTCTTTCCAAATTTCTCAATACAGACCCTAAGTCTTTTTCTCAGTATTTTTCTGAGTCACTGAAGGTCTTCCAGGATGTTTCTGAAGCATATGTGTTAGAACTGGAGAGAGCATTCACTTAGTAGTTCTACCACCAACCTATAAGCCATATACTCCTATTTTATTTTTCTGTTTGTTTTTCCAGAAACATCACAGTCTGTAAGCAGCAGCTACAGCATCAATACAGTAAAACCGCGTTTCAAACCTTTCTCAGACTTCACTGTTGCCCAGGAGAGAATCCCCCATTACACACGCACAGCCTCCCTTCTTTGATCCTAGCTGTATGACATGATTTTTCACCATGTAGAAACAGCGTTTGCTCACACCTACTTGTATAAAACCTCACCCGCTCTGGAGCAGTGGCTTGTCTCTGCCTCTCGTTCTGTATTCCTGTAAGTAATGGCTGTATACGGCTTTCTCATTGAGCAGCAGTGAAGTGCTAACTAGTACAGACTAGAACACATCCTTGCAAGACCCTTCTAGAAAGATACTCCATAAAGATTCTGCATTTACATTAACAACGTGATCTCTCTAATTACCCACGTTCTAACCCATTTAAATATGTGCCATGTTGATTTTCGCATTGCTCTATTTTCTTCTGCTGTGTCATGGGATGCAGTCTTGCACTGCACACGGCCATCTACCTCAGCGCTATTATTTTTATCAGTCAGACCCATATCTGCAGGAGAAAAGAGGTCAAGACTGTTTGATGATCTCTTTTTCTGTAATCTAATGCTAAGTGGCATTAATTTCCATGGCCTTCCTCTGTTAGTTGACTCCTCTTCACGTAGTCCAATATTTTTTATCTGAGATAATGTATCCTAAATAAACAGTCTTTAGTTTACTCCATTTAAATAATGACACATTTTAGCTTTCTTCTCCTTTTGAAGAACCACAAGTAACTTCAGAAACAGATTGGAAAATACAGGCTATCTGGATCAGCTGTAATAAAGAAAGCCCTAACTTTGGTAGCTGTTGTTTAACATCCTTTCAGGTTTCTGCTGAAATAAAGTGTTCTATCATCACTGCACGTTCTGTTTCCATCATATGACTTTTCTCCAAAAATAAATACTTTTTCTGCATCAGTGACCAATAGTACACTAATTTCTGTTGGTAATATCCTGTTCCTTCTAACGAACATACTTGAAAATCCCTTGCTTTTCTGCTGTACATAAGATTTCTGGTTCTTTAAAATCTTTTACCAGTATTCTACAATTCCTGGCTTCTAGCTTAATTCACTGCTAACAAATCCATCGTTTTCAGTTCATAGCTTCTCTTCACTTTTACAGCTCCAAAACATTTTTTTTAATTTCAACTGATTTGTTCATATTTTAAGAAATCATCCTTCTAAAGCAATAAGAACACAGAATCCTTATTTTGGGCTTTACATCTGTCAAGGGGATTATTTAGTCATGTTCATTTGCACAAACCAACCTTCAGGGTTCCTGTTATTAATTCTTCAGTATCAGTAAGCATAAGGGCTAATACAGCAGTCTCCCATCTTTCACATACAATACTTAGCTCTCTCTTTAAGGTTGGAGGTAAATAGTCACACTAGGATTTGTAATTACTTTCAAAAAAATTACTGAACATGAATTGATAAGTCCTGCTAGTATGATCAACTTTATATATTTAAAAGAACATTTTGCTTTTGAGAGGGTGGTATACAGAAAGCAAATATTTTTCACTTGAGCTTAGCCTGCCCTTTTCAATTAAAAAATGAAAAATTTAATATGGGTTCCATCATTAGACAGATTGTTGTAGGGAAGTCAGTAGAGGCAGGGTGAAGCTTTGCATTGCTTTTAATTTTATTCTTCCCCACAGTAGTATTTACAATCCTGTTGAGGAATTTCTAGGCATGCAAAGACAAATGCTTTACACATTCAGCTTAAACATTAAAAGTGGATACCCTTTACATCTTAAACATGTTATCCTCAAAAGCTGTCCTGGTGTTCAAGTAACTGTATCATTAAAACAAAACAAAGGATACACGAGACTAGTTTCGAAGGAAAATCTACTATTTCCCTGAGGTCATTTCTGTATCCATATAGAGCACGGACAGTCACCTTAAAACAAAAGCTGTGTGCTGAGTAGCCGTGATGTTCTAACATGAGTGAAATGTTCAGTACTGTCTTTTTGATTGCACATATTGTTTTGCTTCCCTAAGCCAAAATTAAATTATTGAAGCTTATTAAATTCCTGCCTGAGCTGGATCTAATTTAATAGGAAATATTTAAACCTAAAGCAAGTTACATTTTTTTTCTGGCTCAGCAATATAGTGGCTTAGAACGAAAAACAAACTGTATTTGAAAACAGAGCCAGTAAAATCAACACACCATTTCAATAACTTAGAAACAACAGAAAGAATGATAGAAGACAAGTGAGATCTAGAGGGGTAAAAGCAGGCTAAATTAAGCTTTAAGGGAGATAAAGCAACATATCTGTCCAAATTCTTTAGAATCCATGTCACAAATGACTCCACAAGAATAGAAGAATTGCCAAGAGAACAAGGATATATGCCAACGGTAACACGAGCAGCATTGTAATTTCACATCAAGGTGACTTTTTTGAACTAGACTAGATTCTGTGTAGGGAAAGATGACCCAAATGTTTACCAGTATTTTTTCTGAATCTTGTGCCAGACAAACCAAAGACCATGCTGTGTGTGGCCTGATAAAACTGTGGTAGCTGATGAAACTATGGCTCCTACTAGCTCATTTCCTAAGCAATTCAGCAACATACTCAACTTACCTTGCCGGTAACTGCTGACCACACTTTTAATGTGTTGTCATCAGAGCCGCTCACTATTCGGTTACCGCAGAACTGAAGGCATGTGATGACGTGATCATCATGACCTTTGAGCACCTGACAATAAAGAACATGAAAATGTACACTCACGATTTAACTCAGGAGATCAGAGATAAGCAGGGGAAACAAAGTGCTATTCTGATTCATAAATTATAAAATGGTAGAGTAACTTCAAAAATAATATGGCCCCTTAATCCTGTGTGTCAAGTCTAATTTACTGCCAGCTGAGACCAAAGAAGGTATTTTCCTTCTTCCATGGAGTAATACTGCATTGCTTGTCAAGCATACCACAGTTATTTTAAACCTCCTACAAGTACCAGGGTAAATCGGTAATAAAAGTAGGATAAATTAGTAGCTGGACATTGCTTAATTCCTCTGCAGTTACTCCATCACATGTTCATAATCATTATTTTTCAATTTTTTTCCCCTCAGACTTTTACATTTTAAGAGTCATTTCAATCTTGAACAAAAAGCAGGGCACTGTATTATTTGCTGCATATTTGTATTTCTATGGTCAAGGCCAACCATGTCTATTGGCCCCTTACCATTGTAATCTGTTAAATGCCAGGCAGCACCAAAGTCAAAAACTATAAATAGTAAATTAAATGAAACACAAGAAAAAGAGAACATTTAAAGTGCTGGAAATGTGGATTGGAATCTAACTCCACAGATGTAGGATTTTCAATACTTGATTTGGGAAAAACTCCGGTGTATTTTACTGCAATACAGTAAAAGAATAGGTATCAGAACACACAGAAATGCTTTTATTCAAGATATCTGAGCACTCTTCAAGATGTTCATCGAAATGAAATGGGCATTTGGCTAATGCCTGAGGCTGTAATTTTAATAATAATTCCAAGATAACTTGATGTGGCGTATCAAGGCAAGAAATACAGAGCCGTTGCCAGAGATGTACATAAGTCACGGCCAAATAAACAGCAGGATATATCCATAGGGTTTTCACAGGAATTTTTTTGTTCTTACTGTTTCATTGTACAGGAATCAAGAAAACAGGGAATTTGTCTAAAAGGATATATCTTCATGTTTTTTACTGCTAGTTCAATATGAGTTTGATTAGACAGTTGCTAATTTATTTTTAAAAATGTTGTAGGTATTGCTTCGTATCTTTGTATTGGAAAGGACTTAATGAGAATATGAAATCAATATTGCTAAATATGTTAATATTTTAAAAAACAAAATCTTAATATGAAACAGAGTTACTGCCTTGTGTTGCTCAATTTATAAGAATATCTATTAAACTAAGCATGAAATGGTCATAGAATGGTTGTGGAATGTTTTTGTGTAGGTACGTGGCCCAGCTCTACAAATATGCATGTTTGTATGTTTAATTTTAAATAAAAGTACTCCCAATCAAGTCTCTGAGATTATCTCCCTCACAAGACTGGCATAGGCATTCACCAAATTCTGCAGATTTTTTTAAAACAGCAGTTCAACAATTTTGTTATATGAAGCATTGCATTTTGATTTCCTAACGTGGTGCTCAGAAATTAATGTAAAAACATGGTAAGCTAAAATACAAATCATTTCCTTTTTGTAAAACACACTGCTTTTTGTGCATGGCTAGTCTGGCTTGTCTGTAGCAAAAAGAAAAAAAAATAAATAACTGGTGCTGACCTTGCTTTGTTCATGGCACCATGTCCATAGCTCAGAAACTTACCTTAGGCGATTTAAGTTCTCCTCGCCGCCAGTTGGTATCAATCCTGTGTTGTCTAATATACGCGCTTTTCCACGGACTATGTATAAAGCCTGGTTTTATTACTTTCCTCCTTTTGATATGTAATGGTTCATCAATCCCTAAAATGGGTTAAAATAAAAAATTAAAAAACAGAAGGGGTGGGGGGGGAAGAGGGAGTGATGAGTCCAATCCCAATAAAACAACTTCTCTCCCTCCCAAACCTTACAGTGAACTCTGAAATTAAATACTGCATCGACATAACAACCTCCTGCCAGAGGGTTCTGCTCATCTTCTCCATGCCAGGATTTGCATTTTGTCAGTGACACCACCCTGCTCTTGATACTACATCTTTCCTGGTCTTCCCAGCACAATCATTACGGTAATCATGTGGCTGAAAATGCTCTTGTTCATCACTCCTTCCTAGCAATCTACTGCCTTGGTTTTGGATCCCTTTTTCTGAGGAAATGTAGCAGAATATTGCCTTTTTCAAATAAGTATCAACCAGCAAACACCACAACCGCTCATACTCTCATTTCAAAGCCATTCAAAAAGCAATTCTTTCTTTGTGTGCACCTCCTCTCTGGTCATGCATCTTTGTTACCTTTGAGTTCACTGTGATTCTTGATATTAGTGGGCTCTTTATTTATTTTATTTTCTTTCAAAAAGCTACGCCCTTGCCTGGCTTCAATTTATGTGCAGTTGTGCCCTGGCTGAATTGGTACTTAAGAGGTAGTGCTTTGTTTCATCCTTGCTACTATAGGTTGTTGGTTTTTGTGTGTGTGTGTTGTTTTTTTTCCCCCAATTCTCTTTCTCACCCATCCATCTCTTCTACACAGCATCTCTCTCCACTGCATCTCATTACTAGCCTGAGTCTTGTCTGTTGCCACTACGTGATTTCATTCTGCTTTTAGCCCTTTTTCTAGTGTTTCTATCTGCAAGACTTGAATTAACTGTGCCTTCATATTACTGAGCACCTCACTACGTCTAAACAGGCTAAAATACTGTTTTGGTAGTGCTCTCATTCCTAGACATATTCTTACTTATTTGTACATAATTTTACGTATTATTTATTTTTTACTTCTCAGGCTCACAAACGCAGACTCATGCCTCTCAACGTTTTCCTTTTTCTCATTCTGTCCTCTTAATACATTTTTCACTGAAATTGGTAAGAGGAGAATCTTAAGATTTACGAGGTTAGACACCTGATTTCCATTGCAAAAGAACAACTCATTAATTTAGGGAGCCTTTAAAAATACCCAGGTACATTTATTCTGTCATCGTTTTTAAAGCCCTTGCATAGACCTTTCACAAGTTCTTCTCTCAGGCAGACTGGACGGTACCTGTGTTTGCCCATGTCCAGTAAGGACACTGCTCTGAGGTCAAAGGCACGTGCTCTGCCTCCAGAAACTGACTCCTTGTTCATGTATTTCTGCTTAGAAATAAAAGTTTACCTTTTTTTGTTGTTGTTGTTTTCAAATAGGAGGTTGTTTCCCTGGAATCTTTTTATTGCCCGTTCATATTGCTGCTGAACCACCGCACCTTCTTGAGTTGGCATGAGCTGTCCAATCTACAGGGCTTATGGAACTGCATCCCCTTCTCTGAAGAACCAAGTTACCACTTTCCTTCCCTACGCTATGAAATTTCTCTGTTAATTTTCCTACAACTGACATTAAATTACAGGGCTTGTTCTACCCAACCGCTGCAGTTCTTCCTCCACATTATTTACAAACTGCAAGTTTGTGCACCTATCGTTTTTCCATCTCAGCTCGTAGAGCTTTGGTTTGCTTTGGTTTTATTTTGAATAACACCAGTCCTGACAAAGCAAAAATAATAGTATTTTTAAAACATACCCCTACTATACACCCTTATGAATAGGATGTTCAAACTTAAGTCTAGTTTCATTGCTAGCAGTCCACAGATTATTCCTGCTTCCTACTTCCAACACAGATATGCACCACATAGCTCAAACTGGTAAATTTAAAGTCATCCGAATTCCCTTTGTAAAACTTTAAGCTTATTATGTAAATGAACTGCTCTTTTTATGGCAGCAACACTGTTACATTCATCTTTTTGCTCAGCCTTACCCTCCTCTTTGCATTTCTCTCTCCAGAGAAGATTATCTTCAGCCAGAATCCTCCAGTAACGGCATGTCTGGGCTGCCTGCAGAAGGTCCCTGGGTTCCAGGAATGACAGCACATACAGTGCCAGCTGTGAAAAAAAGGGAGCATATTTTCTCAATTGCTTTTGAAAGGAAAAGGGAAGTAACTCAAAGTATTATCACACATCAGAGGCTGAAATACGGAAAATTGAAACAATAAATTATTAAATGTTCTCAGAAACTTAACAGAGCTACAGTTTGTTCCAGTGCGCACATGAAAAGTATAGCAATCATCTTAGATAACTAAATCCATATAGATCACATCAAAAATGTATATTATTTGCAGGAGAATAGATGTCAGCTGAAATCACTGGCTATTATGCTTTTTTTAAATGTCATCCATATTACCATGAACCATTACCGGCTGTACCAAAATAATCCTGTCTCCAATATTTTATCTAATAAATGTACCAGAAGTTTTTAACCGGAAAACACAATGCTACGTGACCAAATGAGGAACGCTGTGATGAATAACATCATGCAGGAAGCTCAAATATAGAAAACATAAATGCTATTTGTACTCAAGTTCAAAAGTACTCCGCAGCTGCAGAAGCCCAGCATACACATTGCTCAATTTCTGATTAGAATGCAAACATACAGGGATGTTACAGGGACTTTGATGGACCTGGATGCGGAGGGCCTGAAATACATAACTTTGCTATTGCACATAGTATGTGTTACCAAAAAAAAAAAAAACACATGGGAAATCCCAATAAGCAGCATAAGACAAACTGAAGTTGAACTTTTCTGTGTGACAACATTAAATGTTACTGGCAGCACTCAGAGCACAGCTGACTGAGCTAAGCCATATAATGACCATGATAAAAGCCCCAAATCTCCAGAAATACCTTCAGATGTGCTGGAGTATTAAACAGGGACTGAGGCATCTCAAACACAATCCAAAATACAGGGACTGATACCCTTAAGGGTATCATGGATGACTACAGCTTTTCTACTGAACAGCAACAATGTATTTTCCCAGTCACTGAGAATAAAAACATAAGAGGCAGCAAAGTGGCTGCCATGGCTAAAAACTCAAGAGGAAACATTGCTGATAAAAAGTGATGCACAACAACTACTTACATTTGGAAATAGTGGGGTCTTTGTCAGGACTAGGATGCAAAAGTTATCAGGGAAATCATATCATCCACGTTAACTGCTGCTTGACATATCTTTTTGTGCTTACAATTTTTGTATTTAATTCTTAACTGGAGTTGTGTTGTGTATAAATAGAATCTGCCCTTTAAAGAAGCATAAACTGAAATTCAGTAAGGAAGTCATAACCATAGGCCACTGACCTCAGAAGATTTTTGACCTTATTACGTGAGAAACATTTGCTTTTAGTAATGTAGCCCCATCCGTGACTGAGCAGGAAATAAAAATTCAGTATGCCAGGACTGTTTGCATTTTGATTGCACTTACGTGCCTTGTTTGCAAGTCATCACCTGCAGCCCACAGCAAGCATGCAGGACTCCACATTTGCAGAATCTGTGCCCCAGCTTGCACGCTAGCTCCCATGTGCATCCCAGGCCATGCAGCTGCAGAACAGTCACTCTGTCCCTACTCAATTATGGAGTCAGAATTTAGGCTTTGCTGAAAGGCTCTCTGATACATGAGCAACAACTGTGCCCGTCCTTTTAGACTTTCTGACTCAATTCCTGATATGTAAAAATATTGAAGAAACCCTGTTTCCTAACATACATCAGACAGCTGGTCACACACAGCAAGACTCAAAGCACGGAACAGAGCCTTTCCATTTCTGCTGGATGTTCCTTAACCGAGAGAAGAGTTTGTTTAAATATCACCTGTCCTATCTATACAGGTATGAATGTTTGCTAAGGTAGCGTTAATTAAAATCTGTGAGCCGAATGATTTTTAAAACAGGTTACATATGGGTGACATTTATTTTAGACTATATTTGGCTAAGTAGTCATCAAGAGTCAACACAACTCACAGTTGACTTTAGGATTAGCAGCACACAAAAGCTGAAGGCCCTCTGTCACTGTTCACGGACCTAGTTATAAGAAGGCTTCAGGTAGCAAAGATCGATCTTTGACTCAGCTGTACCTAGTCCTACTCCCCTTTGCAGTGTTAATAATACCCAACAACACGCTGCCGCTCACTTTCTCTTCCACTCATACCATGGCACCAACAAGACTTTGGCGGATTTCAACAACACTCCTCATCTGTTGATTTCCAGACCTGGTTTTCACAAACAAGTAATTTCAATAATTATTTCTAATTGCTCCGTGAGAAAACAAGTATTATTTCAGATTAATTGTTTGACTGCAGGTTTCCTCAGGAGGAAAGCAAACATTTTCTTGGTTATTCAGGTATTAAGTTACTGTCTCTCTATCGCTGAAAGCATTTCTAAAGAAGCGGCCTCCTGCTCGAATGTGCTTCCTGTCCTGGTTAGGTAATAAAATCCCCACACTGCATACCACAACACGACATGGGAGATACCTGGAGATGTTAATGCAGAGTGACAACTCAAGAGAGCGTGCATTCACAGGATGCTGGCTTTGGTAGGGAAGCCTGCTTACAGAATTACTGACCCTACCAAATTATTCTTGCTTCCCCCCACTTACTCATCACCCCCTGCTGAAGCCAGCAGGGGTGGCAGGGGACAGAAGCGATCTGGGTTAATGACCTCCAAAATGGAGGCGAGATGGCGTTAGCTTGATTTTTTTGTTTTGTTAACTCAGTTGATTTTGGTGACAGTGACTGGGGGCTAGGAAGCAAAAATGATTTAAGCCAGCTTCCATGGACAAGCCAGCCTCTCATGAAACTAAACACTTGATAATCCTGGTTTCAAGAGGCAAGCACAACCACTAAAAATAAATAAAATTGAACACACACGTATCTTACGGTGGAGTTAAAGAACAAATAAGAGAGAAGAAATATTTTACAGCTAAATAGCAAAGCCTTGTAGTGAAGAAACTGCTAAAACTGAGTAGCAATGATCATTAATAACTGGTTGTACTTGAGTTAGTTTTGGCATTAAGTCAGGCAAAGAAAGCTAACTCGGCTGTGAGTTACTGCTATCAATTATTGAGATTTTTGATTTAATAAGAAGTGCAGAAGTGACAAAATATCTTCTGTTTTCCCGAAATCTAAATAGCATCTTTCTTCCTCTGCCTCTGAACTAAGGCTGCCTTGGGCAGCTTCTTTATGAAGGTGGCAACAACCCAGAGATCTTACTAGACCCTTCTCCTCCCGCTGCATCCCCTACATACATGAAGGCTACCACACAGTGCTTCTGTAAATACTTGCATCATGTGCACTAAGTCAACATTCACTGCATAAACTGCTCCCGAGCCTTACAAACGCTAACCAACAAAACCCAGGGGAAGGCTGTGACATTTCCTAATCCACAGAGATATGATCGTAGATAAACGGGAAGAAGGGTCATGTACATCCAAGTATTTCAAAAATAGAACATACACCAGAAAGAACGTCAAGAAATGGAGATGCAGAACAGCCTCCACAGTAAGTAAGGGCATATTAAATATAGCAACCATATCCTAGCACCAGAGGATCTACTAAGAACTTGTTTTCAAATGTGTTGGTAAATGAAGACTTAAGAATACCAGCTCTCATGAAAAGTTTTACATGGCAAACCTAACATGTAGTAGGTCTGGAACAAAAAATAATGCACTGCCTCCTCACTCCAGACAACAAAACAAGTTCCCATTCGCTAAAATCAATTGGGGTGAGAAATATCATTTCTAAATGAGCTAACATGCATTCATTTAACAATTGTAGCAAAATGGGTTTATAATCCTTCATGTCTAACCCCCTGTTCTAATCGTGAGGACATCAGGAATTACTCTTCTGTGGATGACATTTACTTACACATGCTGCAAAGCACACACTCAAATCTAAGTCTTAGCTTCTCCTTAACCTGATACAATATGATCAGATTTGCCACACAGGATTTACTACAGGATATCTAGTTAATTAGGGCTTGCCTTTATCCTTAGCAAGAAGGGCTTTTCTGGGTTTACTTTAGTTGTGTTTTTTTCAGTACCGACTTTAGGGTTTAGTTTGTTTAAAATAAATTCAAAACTAATATTCACCAAAAAATACTACTTAAAGCATTAAACGACAATGCTTATCCTTACAGAACAATGCGCAGAGAGGCCTTACATCTGGAGGAAATGTGTGTGTGCATTCTATATAAAAGAACTGGTTCTCAAAACAGCAATACAGCTGCCAGCCCAATTAACATACAGAGATATTTGTAAAGTTACGGAGACTGTTGAACAGAGTCATCCATATTTCCAGGTATCTAAATGCCCATCAAAACATAAAGGTATGTTAATGTGAAACAACAGTTACTATAGTATGGCAGTGTTTCAACTTACAGACCTTTTAAACATCAGTTTACTTCATTATGTTGGCAAAAATGAACGCCACAATTAGCAGGGAAGTATTTAAAAGGCAGCAGATGACGCACTGCCCAGTCCTGTATTACTCTGTGTTTCTCACCTCTTTTGGGAGCAAGGAAATGAAGTCTCTTTGAAACTGGGGCTCTATCACTTGCATCATGTGTTTGACTTGTGTTGGTTCACAACTGTCAATAAGTTCATCTAAAGCAAGTAATTTCTCTGGTCCACTCCAGCTCTGCAAGAAAATAATAATATAAAAAAAGAAAGAAACATTAAGCATAGTTTATATTAGTAAGTGCTGTTGCTTTTTCCAAAAAAAAAAAAAAAGACAAGTTAAGTTTCTTTGCTGACCTATATATAAGCATATAAAAAGCCAGCAAGATAAATGCTCATGTAAATTACACAAAAATGAGAAGTTAATCAACACAAAATATTCCAAATTACTACATTGATTCTTAAGCTAAGAAAGAATTTGTTATACACACACACATACAGATTAGCAATTAAATAGATAATAATATTTAATAATAATAATTAAAATAATTAAGCTTCTTTTGAAGTTGATGAAATCTATGCACATATTACTGACAATGACGGGGCTGGAACAGAACGCGTGCTCTCTCTTTCTCCGTTTTACTTTCAAGTGAGATGACAACTTTTAACCTTAGCGTTTCATTTGACAGACCAAAAATTTTCAGTGGAATGAGAGGAAAGGAAAGAAAAGAAACTTTTTCTAGAAATACGTTGGCTTACTGCCTGCTTATTACTGTGGTGTGTCCCTAGGCGACAATGCTGTATTTCAGGATCCTGGCTATAAACCTACGGGTATTTGTAGGCATCAATTTACACTTGAATAAACAGAGAATTTTGACTGGAAATTTCCTTACCTCACATTTTTACTAATGGGCATCATAAAATTTGAAGATTTCAATAAGGCACTCGTCTAAGAGCATAGCAGATTAGTAGCATCATTTGTAGAAAACAATTAGAAACTGAATACACTGCGCATCTGAAAAGCATGTCTTCAACTCATCTGTGCTCCTCAAAGAGTTTAGATTTGTTACGTGAAAACAATTTAAAGAAAAAATAATTTCTTCTGGAGAAAAAAAACACAACAGCCATTGCTAACTGATTTAGCAACAGAATTAGAGCATGAATAAAGCCTTAGAGAGGATAGAAAATGAGACATCACAGTTTTTGAGAGCAAATTCACATCCGCATTCTTCAATGTCTTCTGGAGTGACATTTACAAGTAAATTAGCACATACAAATTATATTACAGTTATGGTGAGAGGCTAAGAGAAATTAAATTAAAAAAAAAAAAAGCAAGGTACCTTAGAATTAAGATCTCTGTACTAATCTGCCATGTGTCGAAGGGCCTTTACTGCTTCTGCTGTACATTCCTGCTCTCTGGATGTGAGCCTGACCATTAACTCTGGTCCCTGCAACACTACAACACGGGCAATTGTGTCAAGTTTCTGTACACAATGAGGCAAGGTAAGGAGAAGGGGGGATTTCTGAAGGTGAATGAAAAGCAAGTAAAATACCCTGCTCTTCTTGCTGTGAGAAGATCATCGTGTTGCATCATTTCCGCCAATGAAGGTTTTGAAGCACTGGAGATGCCAAGAGAAGTCCCAGTTGCCCACCTGGCTTTCAGGTGCCCCCGTGCTCACAGAGCAGTGAGAGCGGCATGGCGCTGCCTCAGCTCTGCAGGGAGCACGTGCCAGGAGCTACCAGCCAGCACCCAGCACGTGGCTGCTCAGCCACCCATCTGCACGCTCCTGCTCCACAGCAGGCGCGCAAGAGAGCCTGACATCTGCCACAATGGACGTGGAAAAGGGGCCTAAGAAGGGAGCTGCTGTGAGCTGAGCCTCTGCACACGCTGCTGGCGACTGGGAACATGGCCTAAGCTGCCAGGAAAGCGTTCCCCATCCCCATGCGTGTTTTATATCGTCACCACGAGAGACCCGGGTTTCTGTGCCTCAGGTGTTAGTAGATCTCAGGTCGCCAACACCTCACAGTGTTAAAAAGACACAAGTCTCTCAGCATAAACTGCAGCGGTGTTGTTATAAATAGCTTTCATTATCAATTTCCGTCGATGGAAACGTCTGCATCCCAGAACAGTTCTCCATCTAGCAGGCTCTGAGGAACTGTTCCTCTCTCTGCCTTTCCAATTGCTTGTTCCACTTACCCCAAGCTTTGCTGCTGTTAGGTACAAGCGGTTGCAATCTGTCATCTTAGCTGTCAGATGCATTTGAATTTAGGAGAATTAAGAAAGGAAAACTAATACCTGTGCTACTTCCTCATGCTCTAAGTTTCCAAGGTCAGCCTACTCTTAGTCTATAAGCAGCTACACTGAATTAAAACAAATCAACCCGAACAGCGTTGCGTATTGCTGTGGCAAACATTGGTGGCAGTTGTGAACGCATTATTAATTAATAATTTCACTGTGCACCGTCTGCAACTCTCTTGCATTTCTATTTTTACAGAGCAATTCAGAGCTGCGCAGAGAAGAGAATGGAGACAATACAAGAATTGCAAAGAGATGCTACTGAATAAAAGCAGCACCCCTGTCACCTGTCCAGTATCCTTACAGGATGGCTACGGGCAGGTACCTTGGGCTCTTTCTAAGCCATCAGCTGCCAACACGTGTTTTTTTCTCTAGGACATTGTCCCCTCAGTCTCACCTAAACAAACAGACCCCCCAGCTACAGGCAGGAAGGGTCTGTGAGGGAAGTTCTTGGCAGGAACCATTCTGATGAAGTGAGTAATCTTGCTAGATGAGCAGTAATGTTTCTGTTAATGAAGGCAAGACTGGGAAATTTGTATTTCTGGACCCCAAAGATTGATCTGTTTGCACCAAATTGCATTGAGCAGAAGTAAGTTTGTGGCTTTAATGAGAAACAACAGTGAACAAGTATGAAAGAGGTGGAAGGTAAAAAAAAAAAAAAAAAAAAAAAAAGAGAGAGAAAAAAAAAAGTAAATGGGTGCCAAACAGTTTGCAAAGTTTCAAATGTTTTAGGTGACCGGAGAGGCCTGAGACACTTGGTGTAGTGTCCAGAAAACCTTGGGACTTCTACCAGGTGATCCCCTTTCAAACTGAAGATCCTTGTAAAGAACATACTTCATCTGTAAAATACATGTGTTTAATTCCTTTTCCTTGTCTTCAAAACTTAAGCTTAATGTAAAACTGAACCAAAGCTTTTGCTTTGTGCAGGGGTTCCCCTAGGAAAGGCAGATCCATGGTTCCTTCACACAGCCCTGGGGAGCCCGGCAGGGACTGCTGCTGCTGCTGTGCTCCTTCAGTGATCTGAAATCCTAAGACACAGCATCTCCCTCGTCCCTGCCCAGTGCCCCAAGGGAGGTCGGGCTTTCCCTTTCATCTGGCTGATGCCATCTCATCATCCAGGATGCTGCTACTGCAATCACGGCACTGCCTACCTGAGAAATATCCTTTCCTTTTCCCCTTCGCTGTTGCACGTAAACCTCTTTCCTTGCTTTTTCAGGCAAGCCAAACAGCTTTCTATCAACATAAACATCTCTGCTGCTTCTACAACTTCCACCTCATCGCTCCCGCCTGACTTGCCTCCCCTCCTTTCATCATCTCCTTCTGTTTCTGTGCCTCTGCTCTACCATGAGCTACGCTCTTCTGTCATGCAGCCCCAACCTGTTAACTCCAGTTTGCACAACTCCAGTTTGCACAACTTTGTAGCAAATAGATCCTTTTTCTGTTCCAGGCATCTTCAGGACAGCTATTTTGAACACGTTACACCGTGGTACAATTTTAGGGTGCTGTCCTCTGTTGCTGCGCTCTGCTAACGGAGCTGTGCTGTTTCCCACCTCAGAGGGTAGCCTGGTCTGGACAGATGTAGCAAACAAGCAAAACCCCCTGCAGGAAGTGCTGCAGTGCGGATCCTTCCCACTGCGGGTGCAGGGGCTGTGCATCAACACCGAAACCGTGAACTTACACTGCGAAGGGGGTGATGCTGTCATGCTGCTTATGATACAACATTGACCACCAGCTGCGTGTAAGAGGTGGACCACTCGTTCACAAGCATCTTTGGAAGAGTATGACATGAAGAATGGTAAGTAATTTGAGTTAACTCTATATGAAAGAAAGAAACAGTCTTCTAGGCAGCCCGCAATGGGAGGAGGATTGTGGACACTATCTTAAACCATGGAGGAAACAATCTTTCCAATCTGAGTAAAATAACAGCATTCACTAGTTACTCAAAGTGAGTGCTGTACTTCCTGCCTATGGAGCAACTTCTCAGCATCACTATGTGCACTCCAACATATTTCAAGAAAATTCCAAATTTTGTTGATCACGTTACTGAAATAAAACCCAGCAATGTAAGCAAGTGAAGTAGGAAGAATGAAAAGAGAAAAATGGAATGTAATATTTACAGCAGGACTGTCTCCGGCTGAGTTTAGCACGCAGCTGATTTTTTTCCTTATGGCAAGCAATTTGGTGACTTAAAAATATTTCTTGTTCCAAATAAAATAAAAATAGCTTCTCACAAAAGAAAAAAATATTGTAAAGATACACTTGGGCACTGAGTTTTAAAAATCTTATGGTGGACATTAAAAAGACCTGAAACCAAGAGCCACTGCAAAACAGAAAAAATAAATAGGCCTTTAAGAAATTAAATGGCTTGAACCTATCAAAATACTTTTCTATTTTTGTTTCCAGACTAACATTTCATTGAAATCAATATACATCTTCATTTTTAAAGGGAAAGTGCAAATGCACTTCCAGCTGTTTCTCCTTTCTGCACTAGTTTTTGTCATTTTCACAACAAAAAACCCTAGATCAGCTACAAAACATAGCAGCAGCAGTAACATACAAAAATAAGTTTAAACAAAAAACAAGACAACAAAATTCAGACACACGCCCTGCTTTCTTAGTATATGAGTGGTCTTGCATTTAAATTTGGGAAAAAAAAAAAAAGAAACAAAAACAAAGGAGAGTGACTGAAGGCCAATGTACAGGTGAGGAACCTCAAAATAACTGAGTATCACTTGTTACTGCTGGCTTCTGTGCCAAAGGACAGTTCTACCTTCAAATAGGACATATGTCCAGCTAATGTGCCCCTGGAAATTTAGCTTTAAAATTAATTGGAAATATATTTTCACATAAAATCAGATAGTGCTATTAAACAAGGCTTAAGAGGTGTAAAGTGCATGCAGAAGAAAGGCCTCCCCTTTCTGTTTCTGTATGGGAAAATCATATTGCAAGAATGATGCTTCCTGTGCCAGTTAATTCTGCCCTCTGGGCAGAGCGAGCTCCCCTTACTTTAAGGCTGTGCTCTCAACGTTTGGCTATTGAAGCCTTGCCCCCTTCATAAAATTCACATGGAAAATAAACATACAGAAAATGAGGGGCTTGGCATTAGCCAAGGAGGTGCAACATTGAAATGCAGCTACGTGGCCCTGAAAGCTTTGGGTTCCAAAATAAGGGACTCCCCTTTTGACAATAAAATAGAAACTACCAGTGAGGGGGGTGATCACTGAGTGCTGCTAGCTGGTCTCTAGTCCTGAAAAAGAGGACTCTCTCTCTCTCAAGAGTCCAGATCAGAATCCAGGAATTACTGCTGCGGCTGAGTCTTTTCAAAACCTGAAAGTATCTAATTATGCAGTTAATGGAGAACATAGTTTCTCCATTAACTAAACCAGTACTTGTGACCCTAAAATAATAACAACCTAATTATAGTCAAAGTTTCCATGGGCTTGTGGACTTCTTTTCCCAATCCTGACCAAACAGCAAATAGCATTGTTGTTTTTTTTACTGTCAAGCGTGTTTGCGTCACGCTCTCAAACACTCCAGCCTTTCATAATTTTTTGAATATGTAACTCTTGGTAACTAGTGATCTTCCATCAGAAAATACACATTATGCACTGCACAGAAAACAGCTTTTGTCAGTACAAAGGCTTTAACATTAACAAAATGTAAAAATACAACATCGCATTATATTAAGTATGATATGTACAAAGTACCATTCAAGCCTGATCCCTAAGGGTTAAAAGGACATATTTCTATGAACCCTCTTAAAAAAGGACTCACGGTACCAATTACATGTGAGCATGTTTAAGAAACTGGATGATGTGTACAAGAATATGTTAATTCCAGACTTCCGCTGTTTTAAGCAGATTATAAATATGTAAAAATAAAGAGGGAATGGAGTTCTACGTTATTATTTTAATGTTCACAACTGACAGTGATTGAGATCAATGGTACTATGTGGCAGTGTGAATCAAGCCAAAAGCACGCTCCTGCCTGCAAAATCGTATGCTCGCTACTATGTCTACAATATTGCTGCTCTATCTTTGAAAATGTCTGTTATCGTAATTGAAACTATGCTTCTATTAGTTACTTATGCCTTCTGAAAACATTTTTAGAAGCAACAGTTTATTAATCAAGGGTTGAAGACATCATATTTCCATTTTTCAAATCAATGACTGGGACCCATCCCTACTTCTCAAAACCAGGCAATGAAGCCGCACAGCCAGGAGCTGTTTGGGACACAGTCTGTGCCGCAGGAACACAGGCCTGCCCCAGAGCGTCTGTACTAACACACACAACATTGGCTTAGCTGCCACCAAACTGGTGTCATGCAGGCTCTGGTTTCTACCTGTGCAACTGTGTACCCCTGCACCTCACACCATTGGGTGGTTTAGTTTTTGTTTAGTTTTTGTTTTTTGTCAAATAAAGTTTTAGACATCATTGAGGGCTGTTGGAAAGATACCGCAAGCCTCTTTTCCCTCTCCTTTCAATGTTACATGCGTGTGCCAGCTGACATCGTGTTCAGTACTCAAACATCAGTAAAAATACACATCGAGTTTCCGTTCAACCTATTTTTGCTAAACACTCCTCTGTCTTCTATTCTTAGAAGACACCAGACTTATGGTAAATTTAGTGCTATACCTACGCTGAAGCAAACCACGCGCTCACACTTGGTAGTCTCCCAGAGAAAATGTCTCCCGTTAGCCGGAGGCCATGGAGGCAGCCGTTACATGTTGGACAGAATTTGCAGAAAATGTGAAAGCATCAAACAGTATGGGCTATTTTATTAAGAAACCAGAGAAAGTAGTCATTTTTTTGTGAGTTTCTACAGCAACTAGCTAAAATGGGCAACTGCATTTCCTTGAAGTTGCTGCCCATTTGTTTTTTCAACGGTACACAAAATCAATGACCGAGACATTCGGGGATATACAGCGAGGACTGCCTTTAGTGCAGCAGCCCGTGCTTAAATCACAGAGGTAAGCTGCTCCAGATGTCTCTTTCTCTAAGCACTGGTTACCTGAAACATTTTCAGCCATTCCTGAAGGCCTGTGGGTGGCTGCACAGATGTAATGCAGCGCCGCTGCTGTCCCTGGCCGTTGGCTGCCCTCAGGTCCCCAAAAGTAGTAGGTGTGGCAGAGCATGGCACCAGCCCCGTGGTACTAGAACACAAAGAAGAAATGAAAGCTGCATGTAAAACATGGAGGAACAGTCACAGCCTAGGGCAGAAGAAGAAACCTAGTGCAGAAGTTGCAGCTGTTACTGGAAGTCTGAAGCTTCCTGCAAAGCCAACAACGTGGGAACGCCCCGTTGGCCGCTCACGGCACCAGCGCCCTCACGCTCACAAACTCACCTGTTGCTACCACTGTGGCACTGATCTTCCAGCTAGGGGCAAACTCCTCCAAGGCCAAAAAAACACTGCTCCATCAACTGGCCAGCAGGCTATCTATTAAAGTGCGTGTTCTCATATCCCTTTCCTTGGCAGAGTGTGTCCTTTTCTGCTGGGCTGCACCTGTGCCTTCTGACCGGTGGTTCTGGGAGCCTGAGCTCAGTCTCACCTGAACGTGACGTGCTTCACCCACAAACGGAGAGATAGCTATTCTTGGCTCTTAATATACTTTTGTTGACAAAGAGCTATTACTATCAAACAACCCTAGCGCCCTGGTGATTGGAACGGGACTTTGAAGTGCTCGTATGGAGCGTTTTAAAGTTTGTGTGTTGATGGAGTGACACAGGAATTAAAGGGCGGCAAAGTGAGGAGGGAAAAGGAGCCAAAGGTGCTCCCTGAATTACAGTTGGATTTTTTCACTCTGACACGTTAAAAAACAGCTCATTCGTATGGGACAGGGCTTTAAAAAAGCCAGGATTAAGCTGCTATTGTAGGAGCCTAGAGTCATACAGCTGACTGAGTTCTCTCTTTTTTTTAAACATAATGTAAAGCACTTCGTTCACAGAATGCCAACGTTGTGTCCCCACCACAAAATCTGGAACTCTGCTATAGTGTTTTCACAAACATCAAAATTTTAAATGCAGTCGTGGGACTCAAAAAAAAAAAAAAGAAAAAAAAAAAACAGCAACAAAAAACAACCCAAACCCTTTGCTTTTATTTATGATAGACCCAACTTTTTAGCAGGTGTTTATTCAGGGGGGTTACTGACATTTCACTGGCTAGAGGAATAGCTTTGAATGATGCCAGGCACGTCCATTTTAATACGTATCTCATCAAAATCTACAGATCTTCCACCCTTTATTCTTCCATGTTCTGAAGGACAATCGTAGCTTGTTCTAGCATTTACCCAGGCTGGTAGAGAAAAGTAAAGAATGGCTTGAATAGACTTTCTAATGATAATTTCACCGAGCAGTAATAGAAACAGAAGGTAATACCAAAATACTGTTTCACAGATCAGGGATCCTCTTAATGACATTTGTTTACTGGCTTTACCTGTTATATGCAAACAAAGTTAATCAGAACTGTCAATTTTAAAGAGCGCCTGATCCTATGGAAAATGAACCAAGCAGACACAAGAGCCACATCGTTTGCCTAAACATTATTACAGAAAATATAATCAAACAGTTTAGGAGAGAGGATCAGATGTTATTTAAGGATTCTTTTATGTCAATAATGACTCAAAATCCAAGCAATGACAGTAGAAAGCGTTCTTTTTTTTTTTTTTTAGTCCAATCTGTATTTACAGCCTACTCATTCTCATCACCTGTACAGAGACCTTGCAGAAGGCCTCTCATTTAGGCTCCAGAATAAGGCCCTTAACTTGGTTTATACAGGGTCTGAGCAACACGTAGCCTTGAGCTTGCCTCACTACAACAGCTACACCTTAATTTCTTCTGCAGTGAACTGGTTCTCATTCAGAGGCAGCTATTCCAAATAAGATCTAAAAGTCTCTTTCCTTGACCTGAGATTAAGCCAGCAGGCTTTTGTTCCTGCTGTATTTTTCTGTTTGCTCTCATCCACCTGCAGCAGGCAGGCAGGCTGCTGCGGAAGCTGGGCAAGCACAGCGGTTCCTTTGAGCGCCACAGGTACGCTTGCCAAGAAGCGCCCCTTCCTTGGTCCGGAGCTGTTTACTTTCACCTGAGTGCAGAGAGCGGCGTGTCGCACCAGGAACCACCCGGTGGATGAATGGGAGTGTTCCTCCACTAGAATAATGGAAAGGCCTGGAGAAACTACCAATGCACAAGACGTGGGAGCTGCAACACGTGCTCCTCGGCTGCCTCTTTTTCTCTGCTGCAGCGTTTCTGTCTGAAAAGCAACCAGGGAACCTGTTTTCCCTCACTGTCCTAACTTTTCTCTCATCACCTGCTAACCCCCTTAAAGGAGGGGAAATAAATGCATGTTACTTCTGGGAGACCCATCAGTGGCTGAACGCTACAACGCTATTCACAGAAATAACATCCCCAGCCAGTGTTAGGCAGCAAGCACGAAGCCTGTGGGAGGGCTGATGCTTCTTACGGGGGAAAAATGCGTGATGGTGTAAGCTCCAAAATGATGGGAAGCAGTGCGGCACCAGAGCACAATCGTTATGGCAACTATGTAGTAGGACCTGCAGCTGCAAGGCGTGCACGCAGGGCCCTGCTCGGCCACCTCCCCTCGTGCTCAGGGGCGCGTTGCCCTGCGAGGCATCTGACCGCACACGTGCCGCTGCCTGCGCGACGC
Organism: Anas acuta; assembly: GCF_963932015.1. NCBI lineage: Eukaryota > Metazoa > Chordata > Aves > Anseriformes > Anatidae > Anas > Anas acuta. The sequence continues at coordinate 44,295,697 of NC_088982.1, forward strand.
GGTGCCGCTCCGGCGTAGTACGGAGGCAGGGCTGGAGGAGCCCTTGGTAATTTCACGTCGTGGGTAACAAGTACGTGTGTGTTCCCGTTCGGATCAGATGGTCTGCTCTGCCTACATAAATTTCCATTCTCTCATTCCTGTTGCCATAGCGAAGTGATACATTTGATCACAGTTTGTAATAGTCTTAGGGTTTATCATTATGCCCCTTTTTAACAATCTGATTGATTTTATTCCCAGGAATGCCTCAGCCCTCGAAAAGACTCCAAGTAAATGGGCGTGCTATATTTAGAATCAAACACAAACCTCAACTGAAGAAATGCAAGTCTGGCTACTTCATTAAAACTCATCTTCAGTGTAGGTGATTTAAATTAGCTAAGCAGTACATGAACACTGATACCACCCCTTCCTCCGCTTCGCAGTGCTTTAACGTGGAGAGGAGCGAGGAAGCAGGCTTAGTGAGACTGGAAAGACGGGATACGCGCAAGAATCACAACCCAGGGGTCTGTTATTGCATTTAATTACCTTGTGTATTCTGAGACTTTGCAGGGTTTCTTTCCCAGAGAGAAAGAACGGACCTCGGAGCCATGGTCCAACTTTCTCTTCATCTGCAAGGTGAGGGAAAAGAGCAACAACATGGTTTTAGTTACATGGCCAGCCTTACTTACACATACTTCTGTAAAACAAATCCATTTTTACTTTCTGCTTTAATAGCAGATTTCAACAAAGTTAGCACTCACCAGATTATTTAAAGCAACATTGTAGTTTCCGGCTTTAACTTTAAACAATACTCGATACATGTTTTTATACGGCACATGGATATAGTAATGCTGTTTTGAGGTCCCAAACCCACTGGAATTACATTCCTTTTATTTCCAAAGGCAAATGTTTAAAAGTGCACAGAACTCGGTGCTGCTTTATTTACTGAAGTGCTCTCTCCCTGTTCTCCAGGGAGGGTAGGGAAAGAACCAACCTCCCCCCCCCCCTTCATTCTCCGTGTCCAGATTCACTGCTAAAAGTCTCACACAAACGGTTAAATGTCAGGTAACGTGTCTGCACTATAAAGCAAATACCATTTTATGGCCTAAAAAAATTCAAATACATCTTTTCTTTTGCCCAGCACCCTTTATTTTCGAGTTGCACACTGGAAGCATTTATAAAACTGACCGAAAGAGTAACAGACATTTTCACAAAAAAGCTAAGGATGAAACCCGGTAAATCTCAGCCTTGAACGTCACCCACAATTAGATGTGATCAAAACCAAATAATGAGCAGGGCAGCTGCTAAAAGGGGAAGCCAGTCTGCAAAAACTACCAGCGAGATGGAAACCAGTGAAAGCCATATTTACCCAGCCAGACAAATAAAGATTACTTTCTACATATTTCGGCAATCTTTAACCACAGGCTTTTGGACTCAGTGAGACATCGTGATGCTAAATGCAGTTTCTGTGGGTTTTGTTGGTTTTCATTTTCTTTTCTTTTCTTTTTTTTTTTAAAAAAAAAAAAAAAAAAAAAGAAAGATGTGATACACCGGAGCACTAGAGCCAGCAGAAGGATACTTACTGCTGCGTACAACTGCAAGCTGCAGAATGCAGGAACTACCTGTGTCACAACTCGGACTTTAATTTTACCATTTTCCTTTTTTTTTTTTTTCCCCAAAAAATGTCATTTTAAGATACACGGTTTAAAAGTTGGCATCTCACACAAACCACTGATTTGATCTTTTCTAATACCGTGCTGGAATATATTTAACCATTTATTGCATCGGTCTACCTGGCTAAAAAAAAAAATAAATTAAACCCAAGCAAGCAGGATGATGATCCACATCGCGTTATCCTGATTCATTTTATTATTATTTTTTTTAACTTTTCAAACGCCTCCGTGCCTTTCCCTGCAGAAAGCCACCGCGGACCCGTGGCCGAGCGCGGCTCGGGCGTGCAGCGGGGCTGAGCTTCACCCCGCGCGGTCTCGCCGCGGCTGGCGGCGGATCCCCTACTGCGGCCGTGCCTCCCCCGGGACGCAGCGCGGCGCTTCCCCACGCGGGCACGGGACCGGGGGCACCCGTGGGCACCCCGCGGGCACCGCCTCGCCCCGGCCGCTCCCCGCAGCCCGGAGCAGCCCCCGGGGCCGGGCGGTGCGGGCTGAGGCCAGCAGGCAGCGCGCTGCGGCCGGGCACCGCCGGGGCTCCCCGCAGCACACCCGCAGCGCGCCCCGGGAGCCCCGCCGCTTCTTTCGGGCTCGTTTCCCGCGATTTCGGGCAACTTTCTCCCCGCGCCGGCCGCGCTGCCGACGGGAGGGGGCGAAACTTTGTCGGAGGGCAGGCGGCGGGGCGGGACGTGCCCGCGGGCAGCCGGGGGGCAGCGGGGGGGCGCGGGGTGCGCAGTGCGGCCCCGCGGAGCACTCACTTTGTAGAAGATCATCTTGAGGGTGCCGTAGAAGCCCATGGCGTCGGCGCGCTTCCCCCTGCGCGCCCGGCGGCCGGGCAGGCGCTGGCAGTAGAGCCCCTTGTCCGGCAGGTAGGTCACCGCCTCCCGGCCCGACATGCTCGGCACAGGCGGCGCCGGCGGCGGGGACCCGCGGGGAGCGCGCCCGGCACGGCTCGGCCCGGCCAGGCACGGCTCGGCTCGGCTCGGCCCTGCCCGGCTGCCTGCGCCGCGCCGAGCCCGGCTCCCTGCCCGCCGGCCTCTCCTCCTCCTCCTCCTCCTCCTCCCCGCTGCCTGCCGGCCTCCAGCGCCCGCCCCGTCCCTCCTCCCTCCTCCCGCCGCCTCCGCAGCGCGCCTCGCCTCGCCTCGCCGCGGCACTGCGGCCCGGGGGGCTGGGGAGCGCCCGCCCCGCCCCGCAGCGCCCGGCACGGCCCCGGCACGGCTCGGCTCGGATCTGCACGGCAAGGCACGGCTCCCATCGGCTCGGCGAAGCACCGCAGAGCAGCGCAGGGGAGCCCCGCGGCGCTGATGGGGACGCCACCGCTGCCCCCCACCCCCCCGGGGAAAGGCGCTGGGGGGGGAATAAAAATAATGCCAGGAGTGATGATGATGATAAGCATAACGGTGGAGAATGAGGCGCTGCTTTATCGTAACAGGCGTCTGGGGCTGCGGGAGCTGAGCCCCGAGTCCAGGCGTTACATAAGGGGCGCTGGGACCGGACCCCGGGGAGCGGCGGGGAGGCTGCAGCAGGCGGGGGTGGTGGAGGGGAGCCCCCGGCACGGCCCGGCCCCGGGGCTGTGGCACCAGCACCCCCTGGGCCGGATCTCCCCGCACCTCAGCCCCAGGCCCCCCCGTGCTAAGGAGCCCTCCTTCTGCAGGGGCTTCCCCTCCTCTGCCCCCTTACCCCTACGCTTACAGCCCGGGGCGCCCCGAGCCCCCCGGTGCTGGGTTGGGGCTGGGGCAGGCACCTGCCGCCCGCAGGCAGGCTCCGTGCGCTCCCCTCCAGCCAGCTGCAGCGAGGCACGCCGGCTCCTGCCATTTTTCCTTGGGCTGGTTGCTTCTGCAAAGTTTTCTGCGTGAGTAGCAAAAATAAATAAATAAGCGAATAAATAAATAAGGGAGGGGGGTGGGTGCAGAGCACCCCCAGAACACGGGCTGAAAATGCACCATTGACCTGCGGCTCCCCCCGGCAGCACAGGGGCTGGAGGTGCTCAGCAGCAGCCACGCAGCCGCTCCTGGCAGCCAGAGGGGAGCCCCCGTCCCCCAGCACACCAAGAGGGCACGCACGTAAAGGAGAGGAACTGCTTTCTGCAAGAGCCTTCAGCCTCCCCGTCAGTACGTAAAGAAACCTCATCTTTACTGATGCTTCAGCGTGGGTGAGTGCAGCAGCGAGGTGTTGGTGCAGGCGGGGTGAAGGCACGGCCCCACGGCACACGAGGATGGCCTCGCACCGTGCCAGCCACCTGCAGCCAGCCCCCAGCCCTCGCTTCAACGTCTCCCAGTGAAATGGCTCTGCCCGTCAAACCCCGGCATTTATGCCATTACCCATTAAACTGCAGTGCTGTATATTTTATGAGAACAAAATGGTCTTGAGTTGACTCCATACCTCAGACGTGAAGAGCGCTGTACATATCCCTGGGGACTATTACTGCCTTCCTCTGCGAGCGCATCGCATGCGGAGGGGAAGGAAAAAACCCACACGGGCTGCGCGTACACATGAAATCAGCACAGGAAGCAAATTAATACCCAAAGCACCAGACACGAAGGAAGCTGAACATTGCCGCTGTGGGATGCAGGACTTGAGGTGGGGGCACACACGAGGCACCCTGCCACGTTCCCAGGGCCTGCCTGATGCGGAGGGGGCTGGCAGCAGGGGTGTCCCAGCGGGTGCTGGCAGGAGAGCCCCGGGAGCAGCCTCGCCTCTCCTCTCCCCTGCCCACGGACAAGCGCAACCTGCCAGCGTGACTGCTTTTCTCCTTTGAACAAGATGTGCTTCAGAGTAAGCAGTCAATGAGTTGAATAATAATTAGAAATTACTATTTTCCTCTCTTTTGGAGTATTGCTATTGCTGATTCCTTCTCTTCCGATAATGACTGGCAGATAGTCTCTCATGGCTACAAGAAATCCCCGACTTCACTGCCACGCTCTGTGCCGCGGGCAGGGCCCTGTGGTAACCCCAACATCCACCTGCCAGCGGTGCAGCGCTCGGCACATCGGATATTTATGCGCACAAAAGGGTTTCGGGTTCTTCCTAATTTTAGCTGCAGATACCACTGACAGATTTTGACATTTTAATGGTGACTGTCTTTCGTCTAGCAGTCTACCTTCCTGAGAGCACAAGACAAAAGCTGCACACGGATCTCTCCCACCTGATGTTTTTCTCCTACAGCCTTACCACCTCTTCCCAAACAGGGACCCACCCTCTGTGCATCCTGAGGCAGCAGCAGGTACCAGGGGGGCACCTGCTCTTCCCCCAAGCCCCGGGAGAGCCCCTCTGGCTCCCGCTCCACCTCTCTCTCAAAAGGGCTTTCATCCCCTCCCTTGCCTTGGAGGCCCCCCATCCTCAGGGAAGCTCAGCATCACGAGCACACCATGATCTCAGTCGCAAGGAGCAGCAGGAGGAATGATTTGAGACCTTGCAGGAGCAGAGGAGAACGGACACAACTGCGGAGACTCAGCAGCGCTGCAGGTCACGCAGCTCAGCTCCACATCCTCCTGGAAAACCTAACAGGGGACAAGTCAATCCCCGGCTCCTCCAACGCTTCTGGGAGCCCAACAGCAGGAACGACGCCTCCGTTTCTATCTTTCCTGACATTTGCAATAATCTTTACTGCAGTAACTTAACGTGCTCCAAGCACACTTAATGGCATCAAGTGAATGCTCCTCGCAAATTAACATGCACTGGGGCAGACTATAGTTAGCAATACAACTTTAAGAGAAAAACCCCAAATTGCTCTGTTCCCCTGTTTCATATGTATTCAATTTCAAAGGTTGGCTTCATTTTGTTTCGGCTGAAGATAAGTTTTCAAGTTTTTAAAACCACAATCAGCATATAACTCATGACATTTTTTAAAAATGTCTCCACCAAAATTACATAGTTTCCAGTGGACACAAGTCCAATCTCCTCTCCCGTCAGTCCTGCCAGCTCTTAATTAATAAAAATTCACATCATCCAATTCCTTTCCTGCTGGCACCATTTCTAGCACCTTTACCAGTTTGTCATGTGGCACGCTGTAATTAAGAGCGTCTATTACTCCTAATGAAAGACTGGAATGAGCTGCAGCAATCACCCGCGGAGCTGCGCAATCCCCAGAAGAACGGAGATCCCGGCGCAACGGACCAAAGGAAACAGCATTTTGGGGGTTTGGGCTGGAGAAACATCTCGGGGCGGGCTGGCATTTCACACGCACATATGGGCCCTGCGAGCAGAACGTGTGCGGGAGGAGCTGCGGAGCAGTACGGGTTGGTGTCTCTGTTAATATTGGTAAATGCATCACTCGAGACGCTGCCAGGAGGGATCCTGTGTACTCGGCAGGCTCAGCAGACATGCAAGCAGACTGCCTCCTTTGGCGACGCCGCGGAGGGGTTTGTGTGTGGTGTCTAATAGGATTGCTCTCCCCTCACCCCCGGAACTCAGGAAACCAAATGCCCTCATCAATTTGGGGCCAAGCCCTCGGCTGCGTGCGATTTAGCCCAGAGGCAGCAGCGAAGGCCCAGGAAGGACAGTCAGGCTTCGCTATTCTTCCCCTTCTCAAATCTGGTCCGGCCTGTGTTTTAAACACTTCCCTTCTGCTCCTAATCGAGTTAGGGCAGCTGCAGCACTCAGCGCTTTGTCTTCTGTATGTGACCTCTCCCTCCGACCACAGACTTCATTTAATTTGCCAAATGCTCCCATTCAGGCAAGGCTCTGGCCCCACGGAGAGGTGCTTCTGCCATCTGCTTTCGACATTTGACTGCAGCTTCGGCTCATAACTAGGTGTGCTGAACCGAGCTCCCCGCTCCCCAGCGAGCCAGGCAGGTGCTAGGGCCTAGCTGCTGTGAGGTCTTAGAAGAGGAGGAAAAATACACCCCATGACCAGCGCTAAACGTGTAATTCAGCAAAGTAATTCAGGGCAGGCCTTTCCCCTACCAAAGGGCACTGCTATTACTGCCAGACCTCTGGTTTTTTGAACGCCTTATGAACCGAGCCGATGGGATTTTGGAAAGCCCACGTTTTCATGGTTTCCCCCAGTTTGTCTCGGGCCAGGCAATGACCTCGAGGCTGCCAGCTCCGATTTATGATTTATTGGCCATCACCCTGCACATGAAGGAGGAAGGAAAGGTGCCTGGGCTCCCAGGAATGCAGTTTGGAAGGAGGAATTTGTAACCCACGTACCTGCAGTTTCAGCAGGAGGCTCAGCAGGGCCCCTGGCAGCAGGTTTGCCTCACAGAGTTACAGACAGAAACGTAAGCTTACGAGCTCACGGCGTACAAGTCAAACAACTCTGCTTCAGTGCCCTGCAAGGTGCACTGCTCACCACATCACTGATCAATAACCCATTCCTGCAGCACGGAGGAACCTGAAGTTTTTGGGGTGAAGCAAGGCAAGCAAGAGGAAGCGTGGCACACGAGGAAGGAGGCACTGCACTAAGCTGCACATCGCCTTCAAAGGCTTACTTACACACAGCGGCGAAGACATTATCAAGTATGATAGGTGTTACTAAATTGTTTTACTAATTATATAATGTTTCTTGGCAAAGCATTTTGAATGCTGCTTTCAAACTGATATTTTCCACACACTATTATTCCTTATTCCCATGCAGAGCAAGGCATTGTAGTTAGCAGAACTGTAAACAGCCTGTAAGTTATTTTCCTTCCAGGGATGGAAAAAAGCATAGATAGCACCTGAATATTACTATTAATAAATCCTGATTTTATGAGAGCAGTACGAACTTTACGAACACTGCTTTCAGAGGTATATTATCTGTAGCAGAGACTCCCCATAAACCTGGGGGCTGCTCTGCAGCCAGCCCAGGCTGCCCCCTCCCTGCCTGCCCAGCCACGCAGACGTTTGTGCCCCCGTAGCCAGAGGCACAGACGGCTCCTCTGCTTCCCTCCCCACGGAAGAGCCACAGCAAATGCCTGCCACGCTGCAGCCTCGGGCAAACCAGTGAGGAACGGAGCTTTAGGCTTCGTCCTCCCTGCCAGGGGGCTGTATTGTTACCACGGAGAGACCTGGTTGCACTAAAAAACATACTTAAGCTGCTGTCAAACAGAAATGGACATGAAAACATTACGGTTTCACCGTAAAAGGAGCACAAGGTGAACCACAGGCTGGGGGTATAATGTCAACCTCCCTTAAACACGCCACGTTACAACTCCAGGGAGCTTGTCTCATTACAACTGGGTATTATTTCTCAGCAAAAACCAGTCATTTGCTTCCCAAAGCCTCTTCTTTTTTTCCCCCTTGTTACAGAAAAAGATAAAATGAAAACAAAAATATCAGGGGAGACAGGCTTCATGTTGCTTTTAATCCCCTGTGGCAGTAACCACACACAACTTACCTACACAGAAGTCTTGCAGGGTTTGTTTAAGAACTAGCAATACCATCTCATAATAGAGATTTTCATAATGCATATTGTAAGGAGGAGAATTAAGGTCGCTAATGCAACCTGCACTTTCACGTATTCGACTGCTTTCAGTGCAACAGGACCATTAGGAGTCGTGTTTGGTTTCTGCAGAGCATTAGTGCAGGCCTGGTGTTTCAAAGGAAGGAGGAGGCATTACACGTAATGCATCTCGCCAAACATCCGCTAATGGCAGCAGATCTTCTTAAGAAGCGCATCTTCGCTCATTGTACTCCTATTAAAGTTAACTGTCACCTGTTTATTATATCATTACACTTAATACATTGCAAGACGAGCTCTGTTTCTGGAAGCAGCTGTAGCTGCGTTAATCACTCACGTTCACGTTGCACTGGGCGTCAAGATGCTGCGGCACAGCCCGGGCTAACGCGGGCACGCAGCGTGGGCAATGCCCCAGGGCGGCACAATGACCAATGCATGACAAGCACAATACTAGAAAAAAAAAAACAAAAAACAAAACAAAAAAAAAGCCAACCATACTTTTTTTCCCCCCAACATTTCAGCCATAGAATGGGGGGGGGATTTGTTAGTTTACCTCGACAAGAATGTTTCCAAATTAATGAAACGGGCATTTCTGTCTTTGGACACTGGCGGTCAAACTGTTTTCACCCAAGTATGAGCAGGTTGGGAAATCAGCTTGGTAGGGAAGGAGAAAGGTCTGCTCTGTCACGGAGGGATTTCCAAAAAAAGCCTGTGGTTTGCACAGAATACCAATAGAGCACTGGTATCTACTGCCTGTTGTCTGATAAGTTATTTTCTTTGGAGATAGCTTAATTTTGATTGCCAAGGGAAGCGCTTGTTTGTCTGGCATAATATAAAGAAATCTATTTACAAAACAGCTCCTGCCCCTCTGTGGTCCATAGGAACGATAAGGGCGTTAGTGGCGAGCCCTCGGGCTACAGACAGAAGAATTCCTGGAATTACAGATTATACCGGAGGGATTTAGGAAGAATTTGAAGAATAAACTGTTAAAAATGTCAAATTCATTTTCCTAACTGTATTACCTAAAGAGAGTATAAAGGTTATAAAACCAAGCTTTCAAGGGAGTTTGAGATGACAGATGCAAGATACTTTCACTGCTAGAAAGCTGCTTACCAAGACAGCCCAGCACAGGGTGCATGCTAAATACAACAGAGGATCTGGGAAAAAGCCTCCGATTCATTCGGGACACGCTCTTGGTACCCACTTGCACTTGCCTCAAGTTTGCAAAGGCAAACCTGCAAATGTCTGTAGCATCCTGCAGGATCCTGTAACACAGCTGGGAATTTAGCTTTCCTCCATATCACCTGGCATCAGCAACTCCCCATTCCCCACGTGGAGCCACATCTTCCACGGAGCAGCTGGCAGCAGCCCTTCGGGGGAGCTTTGCCCCCTTGCCTTTGGCTGTCACAGGGCTGGGCGAGTGCAGGGGAAGGGCGCAGGTGGGTCTGGTGGGACACAGGTCCCTCACAGCCTGGGGCATCCCTGGTAGGTGTGAGGGGTTGTTTTCCTTCACACAGCTGCAGACGATCACTGCGGTCACTGTGCCCCACTGGTGAGCACCAGCAGCGTTTAGAAAGGGGACAACGGACTCGCCCACCTTCCCCACAGCCCCTGATGTGCAGCCACCACAACCCGGGGAGCCCTCCCCGAGTTGGGTTCTTGCCCTGAGCGCATTCCCTGGGCTGCAGGGGGAAGGATGCCAAACCTCTGCACAACAGAAAGGCACGCCAAGCATGCCGGGGTCACGCCGGGCTCTTTGAAGCCTCTCTCACCCACTGTCTTTAACCTTACACTGTGCAATTTCGCATCAAAAGGGAGCTGGCAGGCTAGGAAACCTGCCCAATCTAAACAAACTCTTCCTTGAACAGGTGCTCCGAGTCTAGAAACCAGATAGCACGCCTGTCTGCCTCCAGAAGAAACGCAGCACTGCATAATTAGGGGTAAGCAGTCCCTCATCCAGAGCAGCGGGGGGGAAATTTAAGCACTTTTTTTTTTCTTCACTGAATCTAGCATTATTTAAGAGTAGGGATAAATACCTCTAATACACTCAGGCCCAGAACAGGTATTGATAATAGAAACCTCTCAGAGGTGCAAAATGTATGAATTAGGTCCCAAGGTGGCAAGAACTGCAGCATACGAAGAAAAATGCCCATAGCTTGCCACTGTGGTCCAAGCTTCTTTTGGAAAACCACTTCCTTTGGTAAAAGCTTATGCTCCCTTTATCAAGACATAACATTTGTACTTGAATTTAAAAAATTGCAACTCAAAAAAACGTTTTTACCATCAAGATAAACCACATACTGCAACTTCAACATATCTCCAGACTTTAACCCGTTCTCCAAAACCTGCCGACTTGGCAGGTCAGTGTAACACAACCGATGAGCTCCCTAAACCAAAGCCATGCACTGTGGGATAAGCAGCAAGGCAGTTCTCTAAATTCCTGGGGTTTGAAACTTACAATTTTTTTATTTATAGACAGGATGGAGTAAATTAGAGATTTCAGGAGTATTTGGCTTTCATTTGTAACCACAAAATTAGATGGCAACCATGGTTTTAAAATCTGTAATGTTATGTAGACTCGTGGTATTTCTTAAACCCAGTTACTGATGCGAATGTAGCCCCTCTGATGGTACTGAGTTACTTAAAAAAAAAAAAAAAAAAGAAAAAAAAAAGAAAAAAAAAGAAAAGAAATGCAACTAATGAAATGCTACAAAGTAAAATCTCTAGGAACTGTCTAAGCCCCCAGTGTGGTAGGCTATATGGGGGAAGCTTATTCTTTGCATCTTTACTATTTTAATATTCTAGAAAGATATGAAATATTACAAACTATTATTTGAAATTAGTACACAAGGAGGATTAGAAATGCTGCAGCAAAGCCTATGCAAATATACATTTTGATTCCTATTCCTTTTCTTTTACTGAAAGCAATTGCTAAAGCATGTTATGAGCTATTAGATTGCTAAAGCTATGCCAGAGATCTTCTGACCAAACTCTAGGGTGGGTTTTTTGTTTGTTTATTATTATTCTAATTATTTTTTAATCATATTCCATCTCTAACATTCAATCGATGCCAAACAGGTTTAGGTAAGCCAGCCTCTCTCACAGAAATGGAAAAAGAAATCCCGCTGTACACGTCATATGCCTGCTGGTGTTACAGGGAAAGACTGAATGGAAGAGGAAAAGGGAAGAAGGAGGGTGGAGTAGGAGAGCACCAGTCTGCAGCTTGGTATTTAGCGGGAGCTCCTGCTTTCTAAGCAGAAAGTTGGCAAGGCACCATTAGGGTCCTTGGAATTTAACGTCTTCAGCAGAAGCTTCACATATCGTGTTGTTTGATTTCCTTCATCTAATCCGTACGCAGAACAAAACAGCGCCTTGAAAACCAGCCAAATCTGAACAATCTCCATTTTACTATCTACCTCCAGCAAAATGTGCTACAGGCCACTGACCGAATCATTTGCATATCAACCTACATTTAAATCACTATGCAGCTACTTAAATGTGGTCCTGCTCCGGTTGTGAGCTGAATTCCTCCTTGGGATGAGATCTGAAAGCGTTCACTTTTGTCCCCTGTGCAGTCACAGGTGATGATTGGGAATATTTGATGTAAACGAAAATTCTGGGAAGAATTCGTTTCCTGCTTGCAGAAATACATTTCCCCATAAAAATATTTGACAAAAACAGCCTTAACGGAATACTACAACTCATTCACATGCTCTTGAATAAAGTGATTTAAATTGGCAAGAACAAAGTTTAAATACACTTCTTCCCCGCCAGCCGTCCACAGCTTTTTACGGCCTGCAGGGACAGGTATGACTCATGCCCGCGCTGTTCTTCAAACACGCTATTTTAAAATGCAGATTTTTTCCACTGGTCTATTGTGCCCTACAAGTAACTACAAACTGAAAGAGGCTAAAATTAGAAGACAGACCACTATCGCCAAAGGGATTAGAAACTCCTAGGCTGTGTTGATTCAAAAAGCCGAACTGGTTGACCGATGTGAGGGAATCTTTTATGTTTATTCCTACTAGAATTCATCAAACTTCATTCAAAGTCTCTCCTGGCTACAAATTATTTGCAATCCATGTGTTTCGGAACAGAGGGTGGTCTCCAGATTTGCATGCAACATTGTACAGAGTAACCCTCTCATTTTCTGGTATGTAAGACAAGGAAAAAAAAAAAAGGTGTTCACCCTAACCTAGGTCAATCATCACAAAAACACTACTGATGGCAAGTCATCCGACCAAGGTTTTGTGGTTGTTTGGTTGGTCTGTTTTGTTTTTAAACCAACAAGTACAGCAGCATTCTTTTCATTTGCCTTATTAAAAGTCTGTTAATTTTTACTTATTCTGATTAACATAAAGTTTGGTAGAACGCTAATTTAAGAAGTAATCAGTCAGCCTTGAGCTTAGACTGAGCAATCAACCTGACAAGGAAACTACAGAAGACACTAACCTTCCCTGTAATTTAGAGCAACATTTCAGCTACTGCAGACTACTGGGTTAAAAGCTAGAACAGTAAGATAACTTTCGGCTTAAGGCACGGATGTCAGTCTCCTTATCAGTATGGTCCTTCAAAGAGCCCGCTGAAAGTCTCTTCCTTTTAGATAGACAACTCCCAAATTTGTAGTGAGATGTGTGGGCTACTTGGTAGTCAGGAGTCACCACATAGCTGCTGTCACAGCAGTATCTTGATGACCAGAAAATGGGGGTAGGTTTTGTGTTTCCTTGTAAAAAAAAAAAAAAAAAAAAAAAAAAAAAAAAGCAAGGAAAAAAATGCCAAGTATTTAATTTGCCACATCACAGAGGACAGTCAAATGCCTGTTACCAGGTGAGGATACCAAGAAGCAAAAACACTTCCACTGACTGGAATTCATTCACTTCCCTGTGGACGATAACTATTTGCATTGCTACATGACACGCGCCTCGCTGAAGAACAGATTTCTTTCTCTTTCACCAGGTGGACAGCTGGCAGTTGTGTTGCACTGGAAAGAGCCAGAGAAACGTGAACAGTGAGCTGGGTGAGCTGCTCAGAATTGCACATAAATGTGGGAAGGAGAAAAGAGGAAGAGTCAGCACAGAGTCTACATTGATCTAAAACACGGGTCGACAGTTCGAAGCCACTGAAAATCCAATTCATTTCCCATTTCCCAGTTTCGGGGGACATCTGTTACAATCTAAAAAGTATCTGTTTTGAAGAGCTGTGATGCTTAAGCTGTTCTCTAAGCAGAGGCAGGGTACACCAAGGTTAAAGAGATGGCTGTAGCAAAAGAAATCTCATCTCAGAAGGAAAAAAAAAAAAAAAAGAAAATCACATTACCTCCCTCCCCCCTCAAAAAAAAAGAAAAAAATGTATACTTTTTTATTGCAGTAGAAAGCAGAACTCTAAGTTAGAAGCTTAGCAGATGCCCAAGAAAGACACACAAAAACCAGGCTAGCAGCCTAAGGAGTAGTCATACAGGCTGTGAGAACAACTAGCAGGTTGAATCCAAGCTCTTTAAAAGCTGTTTCCTTTATCTGCGTCTGGCAGTTAGCATTTGTCTAGTTTTCTCTCTACCTAAATAAGCAAATAAGCCAGCAAACTGTCTTCAGCTTCTGAAAACTTGCACCTCCAGGAACCCCAATGAGGGCTCAAACAAGGCTGATCTTTTCTCTCTGCTGAGGTACCACTGTGCCTGGTCCTCTCGAGCTGCATCTATCATCAGAGTCGGCAGGACAACCTCCGAGGAAGACCCCGCAACGCGACCGGGCAGCCGACACGGTCAGGAAGCGCCAAAGGCTGCTGCAGCTGGGCCCGCCACCGATCTGTCTTAGGCTCCACAACAGAAGCTTGAGCAGCAGCCTCTGCATCGGAACAGATCTGGTCCTGCCCAGCGAAAACCCCAGCCTGGAAGAATTTATCAACTGATTCCTTCCAGACAACACAAGAATTTCAGGAATGCAAATTAACTGCTTGCTACCTCTGACAGGTCTTTCTAAACCGTCTACCAGTTCTTCCAGCTTTTCATCTCCCCCAAACAAAATCACTGTTCTCAGAAATACTCTGGAAAAGCATATGGGGAAGAATAAATTTCCCAGCACTCAGATGCTAAGCACCAAGCGCCCCCAGCCCCCACCCCCAAAACAGCATTACAGTCTTCAAAATGTTTTTAAAGGAAATGAGAGAGAGGAGCAGCTTGCAGTAGTTTCCATATAACACAATTATACAACCTTTTATCTTTAAGGATGCCAGCACCGAATTGCATTATTCCTTTCAAGGTCTTTAGAACCGAGGTGAGAATATTATCTTGATCTGCATTAAACTAATAACAGAATTGAGTATATTTGCTTCTTCGTGTTAAACTAATTTTAAGACGCTCCTAATACATTGGTTAGCACTTTTTGGGAGCAATCTCAAAGCTGGAAAGGAAGAGACCAGATAGCTCAATGTGTATAATAAGGGCTTGTGAAATAGCATCAATATCCCCTGTAATGAGATCTCCCATTCAAAGCAAGAACGGCTCAGAGATGGGGGAGCGAGCCCAGCTGATGAGGGCTGAAAGGAGGGAGAGGCCCACAGGCTGAGGGTTTAACTAACCTGGAGCAGCGAAGGAGTAACCCTTGGCTGGGAATTTGACTGCTTCATGTTGCTGTTTCCACCTCTGGGTTAAGAAACACAGGGGTGATGGCTGGGAACTGCAAGTCTCCACATTGTGGAGAAGCGCATTCTCCACATTGATGCCGCCATACAGACCAGAAAGGATGACTTCGGACTACATCAGTATAAACTTACAGTAGATAGGGAAAGAAATTTTTCAAAGAGGATGTTACTGTGATTTTTCCAGTCTAAAACCCATTTTCAACACCAAGAGATGGTGACAAGAGACAACCAAATGTGTTCTGCATCAAGAACAATCCTAGGCCAGAGGTCCCAGGGGACTGCCTGCTCCAGATGCCAGCCACTATCTCCTCATGAAATACCCACTACAGATTTCCCTCGCTGTAAGGCAGGGACTGAGTGAACCTGTTGTAAACAAACTAGTCAGAGTCAACTCTTGACACAGAAAGCCGCAGGTGTGTCCTCTTGTGGAGGTGACTTTACCAGGAGAAGAGGCTAAGGTTCCCTCCTTAACCTCCTTCAGTCAGGAAGCTGAGCTGGTTTATACAACTATATATAGTAGCAGATCTTTGGCAATAAATGCATTTTTTCCCTCAAACAGGCTAGGAAGTGATGACATGAGCAGCTTAACTGGCAGATCTGAAACAGCAGCAGAAGTCTGTTGGCAGGATGCACAATACCTGGAAGTAGCCTGAAGGGTGGCAGTTTATTCAGCCAACATAGCTGGGTTGGGAGATGACATGTTCGCAGCACCAACTGCTCGGACTCGCAGGAGCCAAAAAGTACACTTGATTCCCTATCGGTAGGATAAGTAATCTGAGTTAATTGGGAACTTGTGGTAATGCTGGATTTTAACGAAGATGTGTAAACCTATATACCTGCTGCTTTAACCATCAAAACATTTCCTCTCCTGAATATATCTACAGAGTGACATGCTTTAAGTCGCGGCTTTCTTTGAGAAAGGTCTGAAGCTAAATGACTTAATCCAACATCAAAAGATCTGTAGGAGAGACAGTTGTGGGTGCTACACATGGCTGTAGTTATAGGACCTTCTTCTCCTGTCCTGGCAGTTCCCAGCTCATTCACACACACAGAAATCCATTGTGTGACAGGGCAGGCCAAGTCATCTGTTCTGCAAGTGCTTTGAACAGACAGATAGACAGATAGCATTCCTAAACCACATTTCATTTATTCAGTTCAAAAGACAACTTAGCTAAGTAAACAAGTCTTTGGTCTATTTATGCTTTTCTTTCTTTCTTTTTTTTATGGGGTCCCGAGTTCTGTTTCTAGTGCCACTACACATGACTTGGTGCAACATTTCTTGTCTGTGTGAAGAGAAAAATCTAATAACCTATTCACAGGATAGGTACAAAAGAGGACTAAATTCTGTTAAGAATTACATATCAGTAAATGCACACAGGGTCAGCTCCCAGACAGCTAACAGCAACCAGCTGCAGAGAAGACTTGGACCCGTGGTCGCCTGCTTTCAATTGACGAGACAGGCTAGAGATGCGGTGAGAAACAGCAGCACGCAGTTTAACACATACTAGCAGCTGAAGTACCAACTTTTCGGAGACTCTGGATACGTGCTCTGGCTACCCATATGTTTTGAAGCCCACACCGCAATGATTTCTAAACGAAGCTTGTGCTTTCATTCCGCAGGCATAAAATGATACATCGGAGAAACAAAGTCTAGTAACTTTTTACTGATTTGTTTTGGAGGTGTTTTTGGTTTCACCAGATGGAAATGTTTTCTGTCAGGATCGAAGTCATTCTGCTCAGATATTGTTCATAATGGGCATTTGCACCAACATAAAACTTCCACAACAGACCGATTTTGATTAAGGAAGATGCGCACTCGATGGAATACCTACGAGCTTCAGATCACACGCAGACCTCACACTGCCACGCCAACTCAGGAGGAGATTTTACTCCAGAGCCTCTTCTCCTGCTACACCGCTGCCAGCCAGGCCTGCCCAGGCCCAGGACTACCCCGGGTGCGACACGGCTGCCTTACTTCTGCAGCACCTTGCCCCAAACAAGCCCGCCTGGCAGAGCCTCACTGCTTAAAAATATCCACTTCAGTTTGACAAACAACTTTGCCAGCAGCTTTGAGAGGGCATTTCCCTTAAACAGAGGGGTTGCGCTGAGCTTAGCCAGGCAAACAACCTGCAGCCGTAGAGGCACATTCGTGAATGCCTGCTGTGGTGCACACGAAGCCCCTGGATTTTGCAGAGATGTCGCTGAGGAGCATCAGCATATTCTTTCCACCAGTTGTGCTGTGAGAACAGAGAGCCCACAAACAGCTGGGAGAAATATTATCTGAAGCTGCTGCAGCTTCTTGTTGAGATGGATCCGAGCTCTTTGCCAACAGAAGTGCTCTTCTCACAGCTTGGCTGTAGCCTAACGAAGGGGTTGGTTGGCACAGAAATAGCAGGCAAGAAGGGGGACTCTAAGACATAAGCCCTTACGGCTACATCAGGAACTGTTGTGTAAATGATGGGTTCTAGGAAAAGTACTTTGGCAGAAGCAATCATACTCACAGCTTTCTTCTCTAATCAGAAAATCAGTGTGCTATCATGCGGGCATATTCGTCATCCAAGGGTTTTGCATGAAAGTGCATACAATGTCACAGATGACCTCTCAACAGACAATGAAAAACAACATGGTAGGCTACACCTTAGACCATACTTTGCATGAAGTTACCAAAAAAAGATCCCAAAAACTTCAACAAAGCCCAGAACATCTACGAGCTGACTTGAAGGACACCTTTAAAGGCTGTTATCTGCAAGCTCTTTAAGAAATCCACTCATGCACAGAAATCTGCAATACAAAAAAAAATTCCTGGGAGGGAGAGTTGAAATACACAAAAAGGTACAAAGTCAAAGACAGTACAAAGAATTTATGACCTTCTCTCTCTTCCTCTTTTTAAACTCCTGTTTGAATACTTGATTTTTTTTAAAGGTCTCTTCATAAACACTACAGGCCAATTCTTCTCCCACCTACTTAGCAAGGCCATAAAAATAAACCAGTTACGTGTTCAGCTGCAGCAGACCTGATGTGAAAGATGATTGCCTACTTCAACGCGGTAGGCTAATTTGATTAATCCTTTCATCAGTAAAAACACAAGTTTCTTTATATATAGCATCTTTTCTTGAGATGACAAAGCGCCTCTTACCCCGTAAACAATTTCCTTCCATTTTAGCTAGGATCAGTTTCTTGCACCAAGATGTCTGCAAAAGGCAATTTATACAAACATTTTACACACAGTCCTTAAGATAATAATTGCATGAGTAGCTTTACAGAAGAAAGTGGCTTGACTGATACTCAGAGTTTACAATTTGATTAAACAATACATAAGAAGTTTACCACAAAGATATAACACAGCATCAACTGAAAATCGGAGACAACTAACTTTTCTCATGTTTGGAAAAGAAATTGGAAGAAAACAATGCAAAGAGATATTAGCTTTACTTCTGAGTACAGAGAGCGAACAATTCCTATGCTCACTGTTAACCTGTGCCATCTGAATTGAAACGTTATTATTTATAGCCTTTTAGTTCCAAAAAGGAACTGGAAACTTCTCTCACAGAACAGCAGAAGCCGTAAAGGCAAAACAAGAGCTGGGAATGCAGTGAAGCAAGTAAGAGGAGCGTGAGTCTGAAGTTCACTACGTGCTTTGTCAACACCTCATCGTTATCAGTGCATAACAATTTTCTGCTATTTTCTGCAGGCTGCATTGAACAGAACATTGAAGAGTGATTATATGTCCAAAGCTTAATAAAATGTCAAAATCCACCACTCCATTGTATCGGCAATTATGATGCTTTCCTCCTACATACGGGATAGCAAAGACTACAATTTTGTATTCACGGTGTTCCAAGTGCTATGCTTTAACTTGCAGCTTGCTCTAAGTAAGTTATTTGCCAACCAGAAAGGCATTATCCAACCTCATATTTTAATAAAAATGGCATTTTTCTTAAAAAGAATATAGCTTTGACTCAAAAACACTTCTAGAAACTGAAGATTTTTAAACAGTTAGTGACTTGCACCACCAAACAGATACCGTGGCCAACAACTTATGTCACCCCTACAACAAAGACAAAAGGCAGCAGACTGGATTCTGCAGTTGCAGCTCTGCTCAAGTTGAAATGGGAGAAGAAAAGGCCTCTGAGGAAAGAGGCTGCAAAATCTCTCTTTTGGCCTCAAAGCTTCTTCCGTCTGCCAGGGCCAAGCCTCACACCCCCCAGACTCTGGTGCCAATGGAGAAAGCAGCTGTACCTGAGCGGGGTGGCCCTGCCTTCCTTGCAGAGGGAAGGGACCTCCACCTCCTGCCTCTTACCGTGCTTGGCATCAGCTCTGGAGACAGAGGAGACAGGCAGATCCAGCCTGCCCGTTGCTGGCCCCAAAGCAACACTTCCCCTGCTCTCTTAACCCCCGCCTGCCACGACACCGTTTTCACAGTTGAGGTAAATTGCAAACTAAGCTGCAGACTGCAACTCCCGTGCTGATTTTCCAGGGTATAGATAACATCTGCTGACAAAACAAACCCAACTTTCAATACCAGTTCTGGATGAACCCTCTTTTTTTCCCCCCATGTGGAGCATCACCTTAGAACTTGATACCCAAAGGAAACAAGCTCCTCAGGTGAGATGAAGCATGCTCCCCTACTTTTTCTTTTTTAATCATGCTGCTGCCTACAGATGGTTATTATGGGATTTTTCTCTACATGCTTTGGAAAGTAGAACCACTGATTTTGAACAACCCAAAGCATTGAGAAGATAGTATACCAAGTGCACCTTGTAGGGGGAACACATCAAACAGAAAACTCCTGTCAAGAAAGCACAAGCCACACGTTAATGGCCAATGCATGGTATGTAGCCAGCTCTGTGTGCCGACGGCTGCACAGCTGAACAGCGGGTCTTACTGCAGCCTCCTCGCCAGCAGTCAGCCCTCCTCAGAGTTGGGCTTTGATGCGTCAGAGAGGGAAGGGTAATACTTTTATTTCCTTGGGAAACAATGCAATCGTGATTGCGAGACATACTTGTCTGAATTAGATATATAATACCAGGTCTCATAAGAGACGCTCTGAACTCCTAAAGCTTGCCTGACTGTGATAGCAGCTATTAAGGAGTCTGCTTTAATGGATAAGAAACATGACAACTCCCACAGAGAGTCAGTTGGTGCTGTGCTGGAAGGGCTGGAAGCGCAGTCCTACTGTTGTGCTTGCCCCTCATGGAGGGGAGAAGCAAAACACGTTTCTCAGTAAGACTTCCAAAAATGCTTGTCCTGATCTCTGCTGAGAAATACGTGAGTGAAGATCCTTGACTTCTTATACCCCTTCTGAAAGAATTCACTGCAATTAAATGGAGTGCTTTTCAGGGTTCATGAACAAGCTCCCAGCGTAGGTAGAAGTGCGTTTGCCATGCAAGCATTAGCTGCCATTGTGAACCTGGCTGCAGCGAGAAGATCCTTGAAATAACAGATCTTCCTGGGGAGGCTGAAGCATCAGGTGAGCTCACCACCAAGTTACCAGCCCGAGAAGCACGGCTCCATCAGCTGGTACAGCGCTCATCTTTCCACATTAGTAGCGCTCTGCAAAAGACACGTTGCACCAAGACTGCTGCCTGCTCCGCGAGATGGTTTGTTCTCTCTTAACTCCTGACAGCCAGGGAGACTGAACGATAATCTTGCTGCTGTCCCTCACCCACTCCCTTGAGGTAAAAAGGTCAGCTGGCAGCCTACTGACCAGCTTACCGGGGAGCGTGGGTACCCACAGACCAGGTGTCACACCAAAATCCAGTTTCTGCAGGGCAAACCATGCCACCCAATATGCAGTATTCATCTGATTTCCAGCACATGCTGAAACAGGAAGCTCCTGTAACCAAGAAAATGGTGATCCTCTTTCTCCTTCGGAAACAGCTGAACCCATGATGGCTATTACTTACAAATTCCTCATCAGATGAGGTTCTCAGCTAAGCAGAATAAATCTATCAGCCAGTTTCAAGACCTCAGTGAATCACTGCACTGCAGCCTACAGAGGCTGTGCTCCTACTGTTCCTGGTGCACGCTGCTTAAACCAATATTGACCAGAGTAAGTGCTTTCCATTACTTGCAGCTGACATCTGTCATAATAATTTGTCTGTTTCACAAATGGGGGATATGTTTGTGTTTCTCATCTCGTCTTCACATGGAACAGGGTATTTGTTTCTTTGTGCTTCCTATTTTGAATTAAGGCCATTTTCGGCTCTTTATCAATGCTATTCTCAGAGGAGATCTTGCTCCTGATGGTATTCTCTTTGAGTACAGGCCTTCGGCCTGACTTATCCAACACTGTGTACCACCCACCCTGTGGTTACAGTAAATCATGATATGCTGAAAATAAGTACTGGTTTAATTCAGTTTTCTCTCCATACATCTGCAAAACTAATGTGAAGTAGGATTTTATTTCCTTTCCTTAAAAAAAAAAAAAAAAAAAAAAAGATAATTCTACACTAAGTATAGAGTAAAACCTATAGGAAAAGAAATTACTTAAACAGTCACTAGGCATATGCAAAATGAGAGAACACTACATGGATTGGGTTTATGCTTTAAAAAAAAAAAAAAAACCACCAGCCAGAACAAAGCAAAGCAAAACACACACACACACAAAACAACTTGAAGAGACTTGATAGGAACAGGCTATAAAATTCCACCCTGAATTGTTATAAAAGACCCTTTCCATCCTGGTACGGAACTGCTCAAGACCAGAAGCAAGACAAAAATGTAATACCTGTGACTTATGCACAGCTTTACAGAATATATTTACAAGACAGCATCTAAGAATTTTATTAAACCAGATTTGTGGATAGCTGTTTGGTGAACGAAAAAAAAACAATGCAAGAACATGGCACCAGTGTATGAGTGGAGAAAGGCACACGTCAGCAAGGTGGACTATTGCAAGGTTAGCGAATAAGGTTCCTAGCCACTTTCCCTTCAGACTTTGATGTGGCTCCAGGTCTGTCTTGTCTAGCGCGATTGCCACCTGCTGCACCTCCGGGTATACTTCTGCTTTAACAACACACATGAAGGACCAAGGCTGTGGCAATTTCCTAATTATTTTAATTTGCCTTGTACTTTTTGGTGGAGGTTTCCTAATTAAATATTAAACATAAAAGAATGATTCATCACTGAAGCAACACTGAGCTCTTCAGTTTAAAGCACAGCTGATAATACAGACCCTATGGACGGAGGACTGATGTCTCTTTTTACTGGGCAACCACTGGGTTGGCTGATTTGTCCAAACCCCAAGAAGGCTCACCAGCAGAGCTCTCTGCAGCAAAAACTTTCATGACAGGAGAACTGTTAAAAGCCTGTCTTCTACCACAGAAGTTGCCAAAGTAAAAAACTTCAGCAGTACCTGGCAGCTGTAGTTTGCCCACGGGTAGTAAGCACAACGAAGCATCCAGGGCAGGAGATCAGGGAGGACCTCAGCATACCAAGGACAAAGCCACAAGATATCAAAACGCACTGCCAAGTTTTAGAAATTTCTCCCCTTCACTGAAAACTCTCTTGGATGTGTTCTCTTTGCCACTCAGTTGCTCCAGATTTTGATTACTCACTACACTCTGCTTTCTCCACTGTTTTTGATTTCCATAGATAACTACGCTATTGTTCTTTCCCTGAAGGTTTTAACACAGCCTTCTCTGAAGCGAGCCAGTATAAAATAACATTAGTGGGACTAGATTCTGGATGGAACATCATTCTACTTGTTCTACTGCACAGTCTGTTGTCTGCCTTGCAGTTAGAAATATTCCTTTTAGTCTTTAAAGCAACATCCTTTCTTACCTTAAGGGCACTAAAGATCCTACTATAAGCTTCATTACAAAACTCACATATAAAGAAACAGAAAAGGATCTCCATCTCTTCAAATCTGTGCATCTCCCATCAATTCTGAGCATCAGACATTACCTAGGCATTAAGTACAAGTTGGCAGTCATATGCATTATTTTTAAAAATGTGCAACTGACAAGCAATACACCTAAAAGTATCAAAATAATGCACAAGAATTTTGTAAGGTTTTCAAAATATTTAAGGCAGGAACACGCCTAAGGCTTTCCAAGGGGGTGGTCCTCAGACAAATTTTACAACGTAATTGGCTTGTCCTAGGTCTCAGTTACTTGTGATCCCCTATCACAAGCACAGAGATGACATTGCAGACCCGGAAGAGATTCCAGCTTTGTGCCATGGCCACAATCGTTTTAACCTTAGCGTGAAACACTTACCTAGACATTCTGAGCTCTTCTATAGCAAACGCTGAAGTTACTTACTGGCCACTGAACTACTTTTACACATGAACAGAATTCACATTAGCATGGAAATTGCACCATGCTTATAAACATCCCGACTTAGATGAGAGGGCTCCCTGTTACCAGCTGCCCACAGCCTGCAACAAAGCGCACACAGCTTTCTCTAGGCAAGAACAAACCACCAAGCTACTTCACAGTTGCCTTTCTCAGCTTACACCCAAAAGGACCCCAGAAATACACTTGTAGAATTTTCTTTTTCATCTCTGCTCATGGGAAGCCTTCACATTTCCATGTCTGTGTATCACAGGGCTGGCCCAGGGCTCGGTAGGGCCAACAAGCCATGTGTTTGCCACACCTGCACACCACAGAGCTGTTGCACCACCTCCTCCTCCACCTTTAGCTGCACCAATGGAACAAGCTACTGCCCCCATGAGAGAACCAAAGGATCCATAAGAGAGTTTTTACACCCACTTGAGGCGGAATTAGCTGGGTTAGCTCAAATCACCCACTTAAATTGGCTGACCACCCCAGAGCTGGAGCAGGAAGGCGTGCACGACCTGCTCTGCTGGCTCTGGTGAGGCTGCAGCCGCCACCGCTGGGGTGGCAGCAAGCATCGAGGGGGATATGGGGGGTCTCCAGAGGCAGGGACTCCTGCCAAGAGACAACCTTCAGCTGGTGAGCTTTAATCGAAGTCGTGGCACCAGCACAAACAGTCGGAGGAGGGCACTTAGAGTGACAGAAAGGCTCTGTCTACAGACATCTGCTCTACACACACCATGCGCGGACGCCTGCGCTGAACACCCTGGGCAGCTGAAAGACCCCCAGGTGCTCTAACACCTTTCTGCAGCAGGTAACTGAGCCCACAGTTCTGCTGCTCTTTCATCTTCTACACGCAAAAAAAAAAATTACCGTGCAGCTTAAATCACTTTTAATAGCCTTTTAAACCTAACTAACTTTGCCTAAAGCAAATTGAGCATTTACAGGATGCCCGTTGCCAGCAACGCTGAAGGGAGGGAAGAACTGGCAGAGGCAGAGGAGCAGCACTGGGAAAAGAGGCAGAAAGGAAGACGGTGGGTTGAAGGCATAGGTGTGCAAATAAAGCCTCCAGCCAGCAAAGAGGGCTTCTGTTCATAACCTCTTTTTTGAGGTTTTGTACTTTTGTACAACTGAATTTTAAGCCAGAGGTGCAAAACCAGAATGCTGGAGTTCATAAACTCGGGGGGTGGAGGAGAACTGCCTTCAGTTGCAGAGCTATCACTCCAGGGCCTGACTTTGGCCACCACTTCCTTGCTGTACTGCAATGCACATCAAGACCTAATGAATTATATTTGATTTAAAGGACTAAAGAGCTGCAGTTAACCAGTTCTGACCTTCACTCTTGCCAAGTGCATTGTGAATGCGCTTAAAATGTGGAAGCTGACCAAAGAACAGCACTTTACTTGCAACTCAGATCACATACCAATCCCCACCTTAATCTTCAGCTTTATCAATGTAATTCTAAACATGATCACTGAATCACTAAGAGCAATGACTTTGCAACACGTTTTCTGTAAGTGTAGCTCATGCCACAAAGCAGCAAGAGCATTTTGCAGCTGAGCAGTGTTGTTCTTGAAAATCTCTGGATGCTTTGTAACTGTTCTTGAAATAAAACTCCAGGCAAACAGTTAAATAGTTACAGAGCATCTCTCACCTTGATTTCCTCTCTCCATAACAAAAATTTGACCTACATTGTACAGACATTTGTTGGCAGGTCTGGAGTCAGAGCTGAAGGTGACTTTCAGACATGAGCTTTAAGAGCCCTGATAGCTTGCTGCGCTGCAGGACCAGCACCCACAGATACAGCCTGCTTCAGTAGTACTGCCACAGCACAGCCTGAGGACAGAGGCAAGATCGTTCCCTGTCCCAAGCACTGCTGTTGGGGCAGTGGGGGGAAAGCGAGAGGCTGAGCTGACAAGCTTTTACGTATGCTTCTGGGACCCTCTGATCTGCCTTCAGGTATACACAAGATGTCCCAACTCCAGACACAAACTTTGCTCAATTATCACTTTAGCTCATCCCAAGCAGTGCAGCGCCACCAATACTGCTTGTATGTGCGTGTAATGGGTTGGCTTTTCACTGGATTCATATAATTGCACAAAATGTAAAACTGCCTCGCAAAATGCAGATTATTTTCCCTTTCATAAAATTGGGGATTTTACTGTTTGTTCACTCATCTGTTTTGGCAGCGGCCCTGATCATGATCACTGTATACAACCCTGTAATTTAAAAAAAAAGACCAGGAGATGCTAAAGGAAACGAACCACAAAGTAGGGGCAGCGGGATAGCACAGAACATTTCTGCAAAAGGAAAGCAACAATGAAGTGGGGGCGGCAGGACAGTATATAACATTTTTGCAAACAATCCATTTGTCACTTCGATGTACCAGGGTTAATTAATATTCTATAAAGGTCTTCCAAACGCTGAATACCTCTCAAGTTCTGAATTCATGGGGCTGACCTTAGACTTTCTCAGAATGATTTTTAATGCAGTCTGTTATCAGCAAAACCCGTTTAAACACATGTCCCATCTGCCAGCACCCCATTTGCAAAAGAGCTTCTTATACTTGCAGACAGGAAAGCTTCTGCCTGCCTCCCTCTCTCCTCTAAATACCAGCTGTATGGTAATGAGCACAAACAGCTGAAAAATACTGCACAGTAACAAAGCTGGTACGAAACGGGCAGAACAACGCTTCCACTCAATGAAGCAGTTGTAGCATGAATTTAGCAGATTAGCTATTGAGCAGAGGTGGGGGGAGGCCTGGAAAAAATGTAAAGGGTCTGCACAGATAGCAAGAAAATGAAAAGAGACCAGAGGGGCACAAGCTACCAAAGGAAAGCCTAATTTCTAAAGTACTTTTGTTGAACCGTACGAACCAATTCTCCCAATTTTCTAAGGCTTATTCCTTG
Source organism: Anas acuta (assembly GCF_963932015.1). Taxonomy (NCBI): domain Eukaryota; kingdom Metazoa; phylum Chordata; class Aves; order Anseriformes; family Anatidae; genus Anas; species Anas acuta. The sequence goes on from NC_088982.1 coordinate 44,321,549, forward strand.
CGTACTAATGATATGCCAAATGCTATTCTGATTATTTGCAAGTTCAGTTCGTTTTTAAGGGAGGCAACTTGTTAATGAAAGTTTTCCATTCATTAACAAATCTCTTCATCGGCTGGGGGCGGGGGAAGCCCTTAGGAACAGAAACACGCTCTCCTCCTGCAGTTTTTCTGGTACTTGCAGCATGTGTGACCAACAAGCACCATATTATCTATTAACTTTTCGCATAATAGCCCTCTCAGCCTAACCATTTTTGAAAAGCGTTTTTTTTTAAATGCTGACAACATCCACGCCATCCTCCAGACGCCAACAAGCTCTTTGCTGGATGAGAGGAAAGGATACTTGCTTTAAGAAAATTTGTGGGGAGCCGCATTCATCTGAGCAGCCCATGCGCGTACGAGGCACGCAGCTGAGTAGCTGTTTATGCGAGCAGCTAATTAGATACACGCTGTTTGCATCAAGTCTAAAAATTGCACATGCACTTTTGCACTTGAAATTGCATGCATCTACTTGGCAGGCCCAGAAGAAGTAGGCAGTTTTGATGCATAAAGCCGACAAGAAAACACGCTTGTTTTTCTTGTTTGTGATTGCCCAATGGTGAGTGTTACGAGGGCTTTTCAAGAACCGCAGCCAATGCTTTCTAAGAAACAACATGGAAAAAGATGGGGCACGGACACTGCTCAGACAAGCGCTTTGTCAAAAGTTTAATATGTGTGGCTTTTTTATCTATTTATTTTAATTCCGACTCTAAAAGCCTTAATATTTCAAGCCCTCAGCTTCCTGACATTTGTCTTTTGTGGCAGTAAGGCTAGTGAGGTAGTTTTCAAATATTCATCTAGTAAGACAGACTAAAAGAAAAATACAGTGTTGTTTCCAAAAGTGGTGAAGAGCGAAACTTAGCATCTGAGGGAGAAAAAAAGATATTACCTCTACGGTCATCATTCAATTACGCATCATAATGCTCCCCAAAAAGCACATATAATCTTTTAACCTTTACACATCACACCTCGGGAGTTAAACACACATACAAAATTGGCTGTGTTACTGGCTTCTTATAACTGGTGATCTTAGAATAAACAAAAAAAGAGAAAGCAATTTTCTCAGGGCATCAAAGAGCTTGTCATGCAGCTATACAATGGCATACCCAAATGACATTTTTATTGCTCATGTCTATCATAACCCCATAACAAATCGAAGGAAAAATCACTATTGAAGTTCACTGGAAGTCTCCACCTAATTTCAAAATTTAATGCAGGTCAAATCAATTGAATTTCAGTAAAAGAATGTGTACTTTGATCTTTCCCGGAGAATTCTAGCACACCTTACAAAATATTTTTAATATTTCAAGCATCTTAAGGACATAAGAAATAGTTTATCAAATGACAAAACAGGTAGCATTTCACAGTTTTGTACATTCAGAGATGAATAAAAACAATAACTCATGACTAGTTAACCTTAAAACACTTAGCAGCTGAAAAAATTGTTACTTTTCAGCCTATGCATTAGCAGTCATTATAATGACTCCTGTAATTTTCTCTACTTAAAAATTGTCATAAATATCACTCTCAGTTCATATATTTGAATCTGATCTCTGAACTGTTTAATATGCACCAGGATAAAAACAGTTTGCTTTAACACATTACGTAACTGAAAAGATTTGATACAAAGCAAAAGTAAAACACTTTTTCTATGGAAATATGATCTGCCCAAGCGACTTTGGTTCCTTCCAGATATACAAATTTTTTCAGCTCGCCAGGAGGAAGGCCCCTGGTACAACAGATGTAAGTGCCGTATCTAGATAGCATTTGCTATGCTACTAACTTGCTTATCATCTTCAAGTTTACCTTGCTTATCATCTTCAAAGGATCCTGAGCTCCTCAATACCATTTTTTAATCTTTCCAGGCTCAGGTCCTGACCTACAGACTGGGATGCAAACACAGAGTCAATAAAGAAGGAAAGCCCCACTTATACTGGAGGACTTTCACTTGAGAAATGCAAGATTTTTGCATGTCCTACATGACTTATATGAAATATTCTAAGATTCAGTGTTTTACTAATTTGAAACCAAATTAGGTATTCACAGCAACATAATCAAAGTTGCCTACAAAAACCCTAAAAAATTCTGTCACAGTATTCAAGAGAAAGCTTGCTACTGCAACTGGCAGAGCTAAGCTTCGCTCTCCCCAAAAGTTTAACCTCAAAATCTTCCTTGTTGTACCATCGGGACAGAATAGCAACTACACTAACTGGAACTCTGTACTAAGAGGCTGGAGTGAATGTTGTCTCTGTTAACTAAACCATGACATCAGAAATAATCATTGTTTCAGACCATACATCCCAGAATGATGACCCTTCCTTGTGCAATGGCAGTTTCAAGTGTGAGCCGGCGCCTGCTTTGGATACCAACTTCTTCTACTTAAGCAAATACACCAAACATCTCTAGCAGTTCAGCTCTGCAGGGCCTCAGACAACGCACATCCAACAGTTGCCTTTAACAAAGAGGTATCCTCAAATGTACTTTAATATCTGAAGCTAAAAACAAACAAAAGTCGAAGTTGTTCTGTCAATGCCCTTTTTGTTTAAAGCTTAACTACAGTTTGCCAGCACTTGCAAATAAGTTCCATGTGCTTCTAGCACATGGAAACCTTTAGACACCAACAGTCCTGAAAAAAATACTGATTATCTATATTCATGAATATAAACAATATTCAGAAGAAAACAGTGACTCACTATAAACAAGAATGATCTCAACTGTATTGACATTTCTGGGATATTTCTTTAACTTGAAAGAATTCACATATTTCCCTTAAAAGGAAAGCAAGTACACAACAGATAAAGTAATATTTCGGCTTGTGATCTTCGAGAACAGGTTGAAGAGATGAAAATACAGGAAGATTTATAGACAGCACCACACTGCCCCTACACGTCCACTACAGGAACACCACCACAAGCTGCAAAATGCAAAAGAATTTACTGAAAGTGAACCAAGGTAACCATGTGAAACTCTGTCCTTATTCTTATTTTTGTATTTAACAGTCCCCCCCCCAAGAAATAAATAAATAAACATACAGATAAAGGAAGAGAATTAGAGTATCACTACAGTGTATGTTATATTTTAAAGGACTTTGAAATACATGTTTAGTCCATTCTCTTAAAAAAAAACTACCTTGATTACACAGTTTATTACAATAACACAAACAATTCAGTTAAATAAAACTTTTTCTCTGAAAGAAAAAAGTACATACTAAAATGGATATCCTATCAGAGTTTTAAGTTAAGAATGGAACAATAAAACTTCCATTATCATAAACACTTACTGGCATGGGAATTCGTTTATGAATGTCTGTTTATGAAAAGCTATTTCACACTTGTTTATTCCCTTAACTTTTAAAATAATACAATTTTTCCTCAAGCATCCTGTTTCTTCTGACTTAAAATTCAATTGATACTTTGCATGCAGTTTAACATTAAACTTGTCATTCTCATTGGTGTATGGCTTTTGCTTCGGGTAACATTAAGTTGCACTTCAGCCAGAGACTTCAGATTGGTTAAAAAAATAAAAAGATGTCCCATATTTCAACGAGTCAAATTCACCAGATTAACATCAGCACAACCACCAGCCAGACAAGCCCACTCTATTTGAATGGGGATGACTTTTCAGAGCATGACTGCATAGCTGATCTATAAAGATCATTTCCCCTAACTCTGGGATGTACTAGTCCAGGGTATACTCCCACAGAAGTTTAGACATATGACAGTCCTAAATTCCCACTTTCTATGCTTCTTCATACCATGTATAACAGCATTAAGCGTGACTTTTTTGGCTAAATATTTTCCAAAGAGTGTTCTAATAGTTTCTTCTGTTGTGCTTGCTGATTTGTTGGCTTAACTTTCTCATAGAGACAACACTTTGAGAGCTGTATAAAAAAAATCAGTACATGTTTGTATCTTGAAGTCAAGACACACGTAGAGTCACAGATAATTTCTGAACATCTCGGTAGGATGATATCAAGATGTTTTCTGTGAAAACTAGAAAATTTTGATTACTACCTTAGTTTTGGGTAACCTTCTTGCTGATTTAATCTGACAGACTTTTCAGAAGTCAGAACTTAAACCAAATACAAGTACAAAAGCAAGAAATGCATTATATGCTGGTGCGAGTAAATCCATAGTTTTCTACCCTCTTGATGCAGCAGAGCTATTCAGTTGCAAACTGAATACTAATCTTCAGAAATCGCTAGGACTGCCAACCCAATCTTCGTCCTGTTCTTAAACTACATATAAGATGATTTTTTTGTGATGATTTTCTGAAGAATAACAATAAAATAATAAAAGGTATTACGTCTCTGAATATTCTACAGGCACGTAAGCAAGACAAAAGCATAATAAGCTGTTTCGTATTTCACTACCTGTGCCTTGCTTGCACTTGAGAAAGGTTAGCCTTCAAAAAAAGAAGGAGGAAAGCATGATAAAAGTCAATGTATTCAATAAACAAATTTCTTAAACGTCTTAAAAATTAATATTGTCTGGTTGTGTGTAGTACCGTTATGTTACAGTTAACAATTTCTATCCAGACCTGACACAAGTTTTTTCCTATTTTTCTTCATTCATGCTAATAATATATAACAGTATATGCTATAGAATCATTATATATATTTATATACAAGTTGTTTGGAAAAACTACCTAACATTTTCATGTCCTCAAATTCAGGGATTACTTTTCTGCAGAAAATCCATGAAACATAGAAATAAATTGCAAAAATTAATTTCTATCTCTTTTCAATTAAGATTTCAATATTAGAAAAATGGTCTCTGCAGAAAAGATTACTACAGCAACTTGGGGATTTCCCCCATATTATGAAATCCCTCCCTAGCCCGGACAAAGACTTGCTGTGCCTCTTAGCTCTGTCAGTGATAAACCAGCATAAAAGGGATGCCAGGGGGCTTATGTAACATCACTGGGAGCCGCCGTTATATTTTCCATTATGAAAACAAAATGCCTATACATTGAGGCCATAAAGCAAACCACTGTATTGCACAGAAGCAAGTATTTTTTAAAACAACTAGAATGGCAAAATTTGCGATTTTTAAAATTCATGCTTAAAACATGTCATGTTCTACAAATGTTCATATGGTATTTAAGATAAGCATAGCCTTAAGTAGAAAAAGTGCCTTAGAAAATCTCTTTTGCATATAAAATACCCTAAATCTATTCTGTCCATTACACTCACATGGTAGCTGTTTAAATAAATGGTACACCAGAGCTCTTCCTTCTATGTGCACTTTATTAAATCCATGGGACATTTTAGATATGCTATGGTTTGCAGGAACATCACAAATGTCTCCCTGGGTCAGGCCAACAATCCATCTAAGCTTAGCAGAGTCTGGTGATAATTTAATTTTCATCACAGACTAATGCCATGTCTATTAGACTGTTCAAGTCACCTGCATATAAGCACAATGTTTTCAAGGAGGAAGAGGAAAAAATCAAGTTTGGACTATCAACAGTCACAAAAAAGAGTAGGAAACAGCTCTCAGAGTGATGTATTTCAGAAATTCTTGCACTTAGAGATGTCAAACCACTGTGTAATTTGCATTCATCACAATAATGGTATAAAAAGGACACATAAGTGTGAGCTCACATTGTTTTTAGTGTTTGTGTGGCGCCATCGATCCAGATTTTACTACGTTCCTGTAATTGTAACACTGTATGTTTATCCATATACCATGTATTTAGCAATCCAGCTTACAACGACTTCGTGCACAGCTTCTTCACCCAGATCAGGGTAGTACATCCCCTTACTAACCAAGTGTTGCAAGAAAGTTTCTAAGCAAAAAAGATCATAAGTAATAGCACAGAAGGTTTAGTAAAAATCCATTTTCCATAACCATAAAGACAATATCCAAAGGATTCTCTACTAACAATAGAACAACTGAATTCAAGCTTTCTCTTCTGACTACATATAGGTAGAAACAAAGACTTAGACAGGCCAGATGTTTTTCAGAAAACTTTGAAAAACAGTTATTTCAGTGACACTTTATGGACCATCATGTGTTTTATTCTCTCTTCTGGCTAGTCATATAGGTTTATTGAGTTATTACGTAAGTGCCAATCTCCATCCTATTAGGGATCTTTCCCTTAAAAGAAGCATTCAGAGCTTTCACAGACTATCCCAAGTTGGAAGGGACCCAAAAGGACCATGAGCCCAACTCCTGGAAGGGAAGGGAAGCTTGCACTCAGAGGAATGACCACGCCCTCTTCAGAGGTTTCTTCTCTAAGAGGTTGCTACTCAGAACTTGGGTCAGGTTAATCGAAAGGCTGAAAAAAATGGAAAGGTTAAGAGCAGGGGGTTGTATTTCTATCATACTGGTGGCACCTAGAGGTAAGCTCTCCGTAACTGCAACCAGTCCAGCTTTGACTCAGCAAGCAAGGCATCAAACAACATTAAAATAGGAATGAGTGCATAGGTCCAATGTCCAACACATGGCGTCAGGCCTTTTTATGAAATAATGAATTCTCAAACAAGTCATGATGTATTCTCTGAAGAATATATCCCTGTTTGAGAGACTTCACTGCCGAATCTACGGTACCACTTTTTAAGATGATATAAATTTCTTGTCAGCTGGGATGGCCAACCAGGGAGTACTACATAAATAACTTCTACGACCACAAAAATTTTTTTGCTGACATACCTACACAGAAACAGCCCCATTTCCAGCAATATAGCTCTGGCTGCTTGGTACTATAGCCAATCATTTTTCTGCCCTGTCTTTTGTCAGTCTCACCTCCCATATCTCATTTCATTTGCAGCCAACAAAGCAATGCTGTATCTATGACACAAGCCTGGGATTGGTGTGGCAGTGCCTACTGCTCCTAACCCTGCGGTTACTGTAATGTCACTAAACGTCCTCTGAATCTGAAGCATCCACTGGAGAAGGAGAAATGCTATTTCCCTCCAAGCAACCACTGTGAAGTTACAAATCGCACCTAAATACCGCACAAAGATCAAGCTGCGTGTAGATGTGCTGAATCCCTCAAAACTTTCATTTACATTAGCCTACCAAATGCTCCTGTCCACTTCTAATTTTGGTTTTAGGTGAGAAAAACCTTTACAGATTTTTCTATTTTTATGAAAATAAACACAACTGTTATTCAGAGCTCAAACATTCTCTTTCTTAAATGAAGATAAACTAATTTTGCACTTTAAATGTAGTGGTGATTTTTCAACACCTAATGAACTTTGTTTTACAAAGTAGTGCCCTCAAATTCTCCTTACAGAAAACTTCTACGCGTCAGTATTTCAAATTCCTGCCTATACCTTCCATTATGCCTGCATGGAAATGCTGTCTTTTCCCAAATCTTAATCCAATTAATACTATCTGGACTCAAGAGACAAGAGCATTTTCAAAAGCAAAAGTACATTTAAAAAAAAAAAAAGGTGCCTATATCCTATGTAATTTCTTTCCTCATTCCAACTAAGGATATATATATAATCATGCAACATAGGCTAATTTCAGTTATCTCCAGTTCCATTTATATATAAAAATTGTATCTAATAAATATATACAATTGTACTTTGGACAGCAAAATCTAAGGATTTTGAAATCCTCAGATTTGAAAACATGATTTTGAAACTATTTATTAATGAGATAGCCACACTGGAGAAACAACTGAATTTCACTTGGACAAGAACAAATGCATTCCTAAAGGCTCACTGGTAAGGAAGGTCTCAAGGGGGTTGTGCTGTTCCTAAAGGAATTAGAAAAACACGGAGTTGTCTTTGACTTTGTGCTAGATGCCTTCTAGAACAGGGACTAGCCACAATATTCCAAGTGTCCAGCTCCTGAAACATTTTTTCTTTAGTACTCCATAGACCTCCAACTGTCAGTTGTTGCAGCTTGAACCATGAACAGCATTCAGTGCTAGCTTTTTTATTATTATTATTATTTTCCATTTATTTTGACAGTAAACAAACAACTTCTGCTTTTCCAAGTCAAACAAGAAAAGAAGGAAATTTGTAGCAGCAGCTGTTTACAGGCTTGGAGAATATGACAGCATACATCCATGAGGTGAAAGGAACAAGACAAGGAAAGAAATAAAGTACAATTATTTTTGTTTCCAGATTTGCTTATAAAACTACTACGTAAAACCAAACCTTGGCTCTTGTCTTCCCTCTTGTCAGAGGAAGAATAGGAACAGTGTGCTAAAGGTAAGCTGGGGAAATTTACGCTTCTGTTATTTTTAGGGTCAGGAAGCAAAAGACGGGAGAAAACACATTTATAATACATTAGAAGACGTATCCAGTGTTTCTCCTATTTAAAACTTTTTCCTATTGAAAACTAAGATTTCATATAGACTGAAAAGCTCTGATTTATTTGAAGCTAGAGGAAGATAATTTAAGGGGAAAGAAAAATGAAAAGGGAGAAAACTTCAGGTTTGCTCTCCTAGGATAATATTACTAAATTTACTAATTTGTCCATTTATGCAAAGTAGTCGCCAGGTTGCACTTAACACAGTCCAGATAAAACCTGTGTGTTTGATACAGTTTTTGATGTCTGTAACAGACACAAATAACCAAGGGCAGACTCTTTCAAAGCAACAATGCTGCAACTTATTGGCAAGGAGCTAGAAGGAAATCTTAAACTCACACTGAAGAACAGCTCCGGAAGAAAAAGAAACAGCATCTATATCTGTGTATGTATGCTGAGCATTATTATTAAGTAGTATTAGATAACAAGATGCTATGACTCCCCAGTTCCAAATGCAAGAAAGGAAGCAATTACCTACTAGCTTTAATATTGCACACTACTGAATGAAAATTATATATTGTATTTTAAAAATAGACCATGAAGTTCTCAAGCACTGTCAAAGGAATTCAGAAGTTCAGAAAGGTTTTTAGCATATTTATAAGTAGCAACTGACATTCTTTTAGAAATACAAAGATGGTTGCATATATTAGGCTTTTAATAGGGCAACAGCTTTGTGATCCGTGTCATTACATGCTTTGGAATGCCACATCCAATATCTGACACTCTTATTCTTCAAAGACAACATACATTTGTATGTCCTCTCCATGGAATGCATACTGATTTTTTTTTTCTGTTCTTTGAGAGAAAATAAAAAAGCCTATTGATAATGCTGAGATAATTCGAAGATAGGAAAAAAAAAATAGTTCAACAGTATACTCCTAAGGTACCTACAATATGGAGGGGCAACATATAGGAAAAAAAAATGTGATTTGTTCCTTTGCTTTCATTTTGCTGGCTATTTTGCAGAAGTAATTTTTCCCCCTTAGTTTCAGCATTTGTTTTAGAAAAAGAACTTAGGAACATCTATAAAGCAATACAGTCTCTTCCAAGTCCCAGTGTTTGAATTTAATTCCCTTTCTCTACCACCTCCTTTCTCTCCTCCCCCAAAGAAGTCTCCTCATAAGCTAAAAAAGGCAACACCTCAGGTTCTCAACTGTTTAGTCCGAGTTCTCCACAGAATACTCGTTCACCATATGTCCATATACCATCAAAACACAAAATATTTTTTAAAACTCTGAAAAGTTAAAACTAGTATAGAGATCAAAGCTTCGAATTTATGCCAAATTAGAAGAACATGAGAAAAACTGGTCAAGAACAAAGTTGGTGTTGTATGCTGCCTCGCAGCAAGGCATGAGAAGGCACAAATAGGTGCCCAAGCTTTGTGGTTCTGAAGGCTCAGAGATACAAACAAGCTGAAATTAAGTGTAGAGAAACAGTGGAAAAGAGTTTAAAATACATTTTAAACTACTGTTTAGAACTCTACTTACTATATTTCTCAATAGTTGTCGCACATTTCACCCCAGTGAGGTTTGACCTGTGTCAACATAAAACCTTTGTGAAAAGGACTATATTTACCTTCTTCCATATACATAAGTGTACAAATAAAAATACCATACACTATGTATAGACAGTCACTTGTTAAAATATGTAAAAAGACTGCACATTCTGGTGTTTATATCATGAAGATTAGAGTTCTCTCTTCACAGAGAAGACAGTTCAATTTAAAGATTTTTTTTTGTTCAGTAATACTGTTCACGCTTAAGTAGTGCAAATCTGAATTACAAATCTTAAAATCACCAAGAAAATACAATGCCTGAGGGCCAATTATTAAATAACATCTCAATTTTTATATCAACATATATACACAGAAGACAGACAACGCTAAGAGCAAATAAACACAGATGTCTCTTGAAAGATTAGTTTTATTAGGCTTGCAGTACCTATTATGACTGGGTAACTATGTCTGAATAACCTCAGGGGACGTAAATTGTCTGCTGAAGCCCAAAGAATATGCTGAAAATTTTCAGCAATTATGAACTCGTCCATTCTACATGTCCACTGCCAGAAGCTGCCAATGCTACCTGTTTCTATAAATTAGGTCCCCAAAGTCATAAAGGCACTTCAAATTAACGGAGAGGCGCGAGTTATGGTTTTTAATACTCCTGCACTTCAGCAACCAGTTTGAATTTTTACAGCATGTTTCCCTCTGCGTCAGGAAGAGGAAAAGACAGAAATCATGGTGTGTGTGCTGGTGGAGGGGGGGCAAAAAGCAGATTTCCACACCTGCCTCTCCCTGCTGTCATGTTTGCAGGAATGGATTGGTTCCCTGAGGATGTCTTAGGTATCTTCTACGATTTACTTTCACCACGAAGCAGGAAGAAGAGTCACTTCTGATGCAAGCTCTACCTAACTCAACAGAAGTAAGGCTGGACCTGCTAAACACGGCCATAAACAGACAAATATGCAGTATTTCTGGACATCTAAGACATTCACTTGTGCCTCCAAATTAAAATGGGCCAGCACTTCAGAACAGGAAACTATTTCCTCTTGACCCTCTCAGAAGTTTGGATGCTTTCCCAGAAATCTCAAGACCGGCGCGGGGCTTAGTGCTGTGTCTGCAAGACAGCTGCATTCATTTTATATCGGGCACTAAAACGAGAAGACATCTGGATGCAGCCCCTCATGGGAATGCACAGAACAAACCAAGGGAGACAGGTTGAGCAGACGCAATACGCTGAGGAGGCGCCAGGTCCAGAAAGTGATCTACATCAATCCACTGCTCAGAGCAGATTTGACTCAGTAAGGCGGCAGGATATTCGGACCGTTTGGAAAGCCGACTTTAGTTACCAACAGGAGATCCACAATCACTAGCACAGCTTGGAGAAAGGCTGCTCAAGCTGTCTCCTCTGCTTTTGAGAGGTAATGGCTACGGCTCGCTGAAGTTTGCCCCCCAGGATGACCAGCTCTTTATGCAGCAAGAAAATGAGAACAGAGAAGAAGCTAAAAGAAATTTACAGTAATTTCTCTGACATTTTAAATGGAACATTGCCAATAAAATTATAAAAAGCTTTCTCTAACACATGGGGCTGGGGAGGCTGTTTCTTAAAAACATCAACAAACCAACCATAAAACTAATCTACTTCTGCAATTTTAATCCACATATTCCATACGAGCTAGGCACCGACCAAAAAAGCTGCTATTACTATAATCCATTTTCTTTCTAAAGCGAAGAAGTACTGCTATGGACATATGTCCTTAATAAATCTGGAAATTAGTTTCAGCCCCCGCATTAATTGCAATTAATGTCAAATTTTTATAGTGCAAAGTGACCTCAACACATAATGATATTTTAAGCATGATGAGAAAACTAACAATTTCTACCAGAAGCAATTTTATACCATTAGATAAATCTCAGCCAGCAGTAGCACTGACACAATAGACCCTGCCATAGGCTAAAGGGATGATGTAGCCCCACTTTCTCTAATTTGTATAATTATTTTTTAGCCATGTGCAGCATCTGTTAGGTAATCTTACTTATTTCTAGTGTCAGTGGGAGTGGAAACTGCAAGGAAGGGGCAAACAGATGTCAATCACATGAAACAAACAGAAGATTAGTATTCTTTAAAACACATTCCTCCTAAAAAAAAAAAAAAAAAAAAAAAAAGAAAGGTTCACAAGCATCTATTCTGAATGCTATTCAAGGAAAAGAAATTGTTACCAACTGTGAGAGTTTACTATCTGCCTGGTGATAACTAAGCAAGGGTAAGGAGTGAAAATTGATTTACATGTAGTATTTTAATACTTAAATTATTATATTTAAGCCTAAATGCTTGTGCTTTAAAATTAATTACTGGCTGCTACAGCAGACGTATTTTTATATTTCTTCAACCTGATGGTTTATCTGGCCTAATTAAGAAATATTAGACTAGCCAGCTACAGATAATTCCTCGTTTCATTAAAGGAGGTGCGTGGGCAGGAAGGGTTTTACCAGAACAGCGTGCAGCATACGCAGAGAGACAAAGGAGAGGAATACTGTGGGCGTAAAAAGGCAGGACAGTAAAGAGAGATGCTTTAGAAAAGCTATGTGGACAGAACAGGCACTAGACAGCAGCAGACTTGGTTGATAGCTTGGTATCTAGATGGGATTTGAAGGTGGCAAGGCAGAAGAAGGGAGAGACACTGAGGCCATGAAAAAATTCATGGTAGGAATCCTGTCTGAAATTTCACTGACAACGAACCACAGGAGAAATGCAAGACGGAATGTAGTGGTGCTGCAAATATGTTAAAATTGCAAACATTCTTGCCAGCTGCTGTGGTTATCATGAGAAGTAATCTTGTGTTAGGGTTTATTAATAGCAACATGCTTTGGAAGACACTGCCATTTGTACTTACAGAACACCGTATCGTGCAGATTCATTTAGAGCAAGAAAATCTTAACCATTTAAGTATAGTAGTAAGCCTACCTAAGCACAGAGTAAGCAGAAAGAATGGGTCTAAAAACATACCAAAAATACCTTTGCAGCATCTGCTCTACTTTCTTTTTTCCACCTAGAAAGTAAAATTCCGCTGGGAGAGGACCTTCAGAAAAGGAATGGTACTGTATCACCTACATACTATTGGCCGGTGATCCTAGAAACAATTTTCTCTTTCTAGCAGCTAGCACACCTCTATTTCTACTTTGTCTTCTGTCTTTCATCTCTACAAGCAGTAAGCATTCTGTGCAGAGGCAAGGTTGCATACAGCTTTAAGGATAATACCAATAGTAAAATCTGTAAATAAACTTATCTTTTTCAAGACTGTGATTGTGTATGCAGAGAGAGAGATTGGGGCTTCTAAATCATACAGTGCCTTGTGAGATCTTTCCTCATAAGAGCAGTATGTTGTGATCAGTTCCCTTTATTACATACTAACTATGTTATAGGCTGAAATATATGCTGACTACTGAGACTGAAGTCAAATGTAATCTTAGAAATTCCACAGAAAGGTACATATGTTGAAATATCTGGTCTCAAATTTGCATATATTTACACGCTGGATTCCTAAAATAAGTCTTTTACCTTCCTGAGTCTTCCACACACAAGTTGCCTCCTATTTTTCAACCTTCAAATAAAATTCTATCTTGTATATGAAAAGCAATGCAGCTTATACAAGCTTAATAAATGATCTGAAATGCAGCGTGGATTACAAATTACAACACAAAACACTTGCTGTCTTTGCCATATTGTTACACCATTCCCTGAAAAAACATTTCCTTATCTCACAAAGAACTTTAACAGATAAGCATTTACCAAGTATTTGTTCCATTCATAGTAAGTATAAAATCAGTTGGGTTAATAAAGCTTTGCTAAACTCAGTTTATAAGGAAAGATAATACACAGAAATATGTATTTCGACTTTCAGTAATACTTATGCATTTTAACTCAATCTTCTTCTTTCCTCCCTTTATCAATCAGTTTAGAGCCTATGGATTTGGTGATTTTGGAATACCCTAGAATACGATCTACAAAAGAAACGAAAAACAAAAGAATTTTACAATGATTTGCCTATTAATTTGAAATGTTACAGTAGTCACAATGTTATTAAAAATCAGATTTTGTGCATCATCTTGCACAGAATCAAATTTTCTTACAACATGCACAGCCAGCACTTGCATTCCGCAAATCCACGTTAAAAATGTTGTACATGGTTTGCAATTCCCAACTGAAGTTTTAAGATTTATCACCCTACCTCATAGACTGCATGTTCTACTACCAAAATCACATCCACTTGACAGGTAACTAGAAGTTTTTCTCAAGTGTGATCAAACCACACGTGTTCTACAGCCACCTCAATCTTCTTACCAAGAAGCCTTGTAACCCAACCAGTTACTCAGAAAATATTTTCAGGACACGATAGATCAAAAGTACAGACTTCTTTGACTAAAAGTCAAAGGGAAAAGTCACAGCAGCTGCAGTGCTGCTTTACTGCTTTTTCAAGCAACTGAGTAACCTTAAAAAATACCTGAATACAGTTTTGAAAGGTGCTACTCTTGCCCCTTTTCAGCATTATCCCTATGCAAAATTACACACAATGATTTTAACATGAAACGAAGACTAATAAGGGTACCAGGAGTGCAGATGGAGTGAAAATTGAAGAGGAAAAAAGGGCCTGCTTTTAACAGAGGACAGATTTCAATGAGAAACTGTGGGGGGAAAAGCAGAATTAGGTCTAAAACTGGAAGGAGGATGATTGAGATAGAGCAAACCAAGGTGTAAAGCAGAGTTTTGAAGAAAAACACAAGCTGAGCAATGAAACTATGAAGGGGGTAGGCTCCTTGGTCTGATGAGTGGAACTATTATAAGCAGCAAAACCATCGCTCTCTGCCAGTGACAGTCTGTCACATAAGAAGCAATAACCAATTGGTGTGCTAGGCAGCAGAGACCTGTGAGGGAGATGCTAATGCTACAGCCCGGCCTCTGCCTCGCCTGGGTGTCATTCCCCTTTGGTTTGGTTGGACTTCCACTCAACAGCTGGGAAATATCAGAACAAAGAAGGCCGGTTAAAATTTATTTGCCTTCTTTCTGTTTCTGCATAACGAGTCAGTCCTGCACAATGACCCTTTCCCATACCTGAACAGCTATGTGCAGGAAATTACAAGGGCTTCGCTTGCTGTAGGAAGACAAGAAGTGTTTACTTAGAAATATAAGGGAGTCAATAAAAAGAAAACGGAGATTCATGGTTAAGGTGATTAGGTTTCAAAGCAATAAATGAAGTATTTAATTATACATTTCATAACTTTCCCTCAGGTATATCAATCAACGAAGAGGCAGCTGGGTCAGTTTATGGCATCGCTGCTGTCTCCTGTTCCTTCTTTTCTTCTGCTGGCTGTGGTAGCCTCCATAGCTTGACACCATAAAACAGACCGACTTTAAGAAGGTAAAGAGCTTTCACAAAGGCAATCCAGCATGTTTCAATAGCTCAGCTTTAATAACAATAAAGCTTTTTAAAGACATCTAAACAACCGGGCACAAAAGAATAAAATTGCCCAGTCAAGCCTCATTCTGACACCTCCTGAATTTAAGTGACTGACTTCAGCATCTTCCTAACATGCTTTTAGCATAGGCACCTGCACATCAGTCTAAGTAACATTGCTCACTGCACGAAAAATAGAAGTTTTAAGCACATCAAAACCACACACACACAAAAAAAACCACTTTCTCTTCATGTTAAATACAAATGAGTTTCTTACTGCTGCTTTTATCTTGGCCAGAAATAAGTAGTACAATTTAAATATAAAAGCATTTCTCAGAGACAGTACGGTGACAGAGGATCACTGAATATTCTGAAAAAAAACAGTCTCTGGGAGTGTTGCAGTGAAGATTAAAAAAATAAGAACAGGCAAGTTTTCAGAGATTGCCCAAGTATTTTTGACCCAGTACAGCAGGTTAGACTAGATGTGCGCATTCTAGCTAGCAATTTACTTTTTCCCCCCATGAGACAGGAGGAGCAGCTGTTTGAACAGCAAACCAAATGCTCCCTCCTACAAATGGCTATCTTAAGCCCAGAGCTTCTGTAGCACCCCACAGAGGTAGACAGGAGCATGCTTCTGCATGCATGTAGTTCTGACAGAGCCATAAACACTGGCTACCAACTGACTGCCTCCATAGATAAAAAAGAAAAAAGGTGGACAGTGGGGTGGCTTAGTGCACCTCCCGTAAGCACAGCCTGGGAGTCCCTGGGGAGCCTCAGCTAAGCCTGGCCAAACCACCCCAAATTAACCACAGCTACCTTGAGTTAGCCAGGGAATTGAGGACCTGCCTAGTGTTTTTCCAGTTCTGTGATTCCTGTTTTGTTTCCTCTCAAGTACAGAACTGAGTCAACTGTTTAGCAAGCCCAATGAAGGAGATAATTGAAGAAAGAACAAAAAAAGAAAAGGGGGGGGGGGGGAGAAGACAACTGCCACTGCTCCACATTGAGCAAATAAGCAACAGACTGCTTCTCCTCAGGGCTAGCACCTCACTCAGGAAGTACTTCAATTCCCCTTGTGAAAAGGGATGAAAGGCATAGGAAAAGAAGCTTCAGAGTGAAGATACTGCATTTACTTTTTTTTTTTTTTTTAATAGGAAGTAGTTCATTATTCAAGATTATTAACATTCTAAAGTAAGTTTCCCTGTAGTCAGTGTTAAACAAGACTTAGGTTTGCCCCTTTCTCTAACTTTTCAGCATTCCTTTCATTCCACTAAAAAAATATAAGTTATACTTTTAACAGAATGAGAAATAAAAGCTCTGTATGAATGGCTTTTCTGGGAATATTTTACTTACAGAGCAATGGACATCCTCCCTTATGAGAAACAACCTTAGGGGACAAGAACAAACTTCTCATAGATATCAGCTGATCAGTCCATGATCCGTGCTTCCATCAGGGTGACAAATTCTGACACAAACACAGAGAGTGAAGTAAAGGCTAAATCAGCTTTGAGAGAATAACTTGTGACAGCCACTTAAAAAAACTTCTTGCCACCAGCAGCCACAATGCTGGTTACCTGCCACAAAGCCCAGAAGCAAGGAGTCTCCTGCAGAAGGCACAGGCACGTGGGAATGCTCTTATTTGTCCAATAGCAGACACATACTCATTTCTCCTTAATGCTCTTCTGATGGTCTCTTCTTAACAAATGGTAAGGAATTACAGGGAAGGAACACTTTGTTCACTTGGGCTTAAAGAGAAAAATAGTTTAGTTGGTTTTCATTTTATTCAGGACCTGATCCAAAGCCAGCTGAAATGCAGAGAAGTACTTTCCCTAGTTAAGATGGGAGGACACAGCATTTCCCAGAGGACTAGATAGTTTTTGGTTCATTAAGTAACTTCTTGCTGTGATCTATGAAATAACATGTTTTACTCCAGCAAGAAATACAGTTTGTTGCAGAAAATGTCAGGATTAGATTTTCCTGAAACACTGAAAGGACTGTGTGGCTGAAGTGCTGGCACAAGCAGTTACTTTGATTTGACTAACGACAAAAAGGGTGGTTTTGGTTGTTTTAATACAGAAATGAAGGGACAAATCACCAAGTCCAAATGAGTGAAGATGTTTGCACATAAGGCACATCAGTGTTTGAAACAACTACGTGCATACAAATCAAGCAGAGGCAGGAAAATGAAGTGGCATCTCACTCCAAATGCTCTACTGCAGTAACAAGTCGACCCGTACAGTGTGCCACGCATAAAACCAGTAGATGCTTTTACATACAAAACTGTCTACAAGCTGGCAAATAAATCAATCTTCAAATGCTTTATCTTTGTTCACCTCATGTACAAGTACATCTGACAAAGGGAAGCATTTCACTAATGAACTGAGTTGATGAATTGCCTGAATTTTGTCAGATACATTTTAAGGGTGAAACAGAAAAACTATTCTCACGAAATGGCACGGTATAAATGAATCTCTGCTGTTTCCGAGAGCAGGGCCATTGGAAATGGATACATTTATTACCTCAGCTTTTCCAGTTTAGAATACCGCAGGGTGCACACTGAAACTCCTTTGCAACAATTCAGCTCTACTTTAAGCCGCTTGAAATAGAGAAATGCTGCAAGTGCAAAAGGCATTTTCACAAATTCTTCGGCTTATTACTGCTTCTCAAAAAATGTATATTCAATATGGTGAAATTGTTATATAGCAAGTTTTAACAGTAACAAGTACTGGAATTTTCAAGAGGAAATGTGGAAATTAAAGAGGGAAGCAATCTGTTTTTAAAGTACAGCTTCTGAATCTGGTAAGAATTAGAACAGTTAGAAAGGAGAAATACTTCCATCATTAGTGGTTTAAGAACAGCCTATGGGGAAAAATCATACAGTTAATTTACAGACCAATGCATAACAAACTGAAAGCATTTACTATGATAGAGAAAATAGAGCACTTGCTTTTGAACATACGTGACATGCATGACTGTCTCCTAAGTATGTTCAGTGATCAGCTGCAGTTCGAGCTAAGTGACATATGATATCTGAAGTGTGTACTAGTTAAAGGGCTTCACTGCTCCTTCACAATATACAGCAAAGTCCACTTCAGTGCCTACAAAAGATACGTTAACAGCTAAAGAGGACCATAGCTGTGTTTATGTTTGACGATCCAGCATCAATGCTTTCAGCAACATTTTGAAGGCATGCACGTATTTATCATGCGAGTACAGTGCTTCTAGAGCTATGCACAAAGCTATTCTCAAGAGCTACACAAAGAATGCTAAGTAATACTATTTTTAACTGGATTCCGATTAGGGGTATTGCAGGCAAGTGTTTTAACTACATGAGCAAACTGACAAAATGCATAGGGGCAAACTGTTAAGTCCTGTGACCATTTATAGTACCCTTCTTGATAGAAGCCCAATATAACTAATGCAGAGGATGCAGAAGCTATGGGTTGTCAGCTCCCCTAACGGAAGTAGTTTTATTTCCAGGGATCACAGTACACATTTTAAAGATGTTTTGCTCGGTTTAATACACGATGAAGTAGGAGAAGGAATGAGTTCAAACAAGGAGAAGGTCGATAATGTTTAAGCCCTGTCAGTGTTTGAACAGCCCAGTCATACACTTACCAGAGAGCAGTCAGTATTGGTATTGACACATTGCCTGCTCATAACTTAGAAGCAAACCCTAGCCAATGTTTTAAAGTATATCAACTTGAGGTCTGAACATTCAATGCTGAATAATTCAATGCATCACTTCTTAAATGAAGAGTGTAAATTAAAAAAAAGAGTTGCACACCAGAGGAGTTCTGACACAATCTTCAATTTTACTTGAAAATACTTCTTTGGTTTTAGCTACATTTAATAAAACGATATATTTGTGTAACAAAAGCATCGATCCTCCCATCTGTTGATACCAAACTGGGTTTTATTTTTGGATATGTAGAAATGAAAACGCAGACCTTTTATGCAGCCAACGCATGCTACCATGGAAGGAACCCAATATGGTGATCGCTGAGAGCTCTACGCAGGCTTTGAATACGTTGCAAGGCACGAGAGTAATGGTGGAGCCTCTCATCTTTTCCACTACCAGCTGCCATCAGACTGAGAACTAGTAGTTTCAGAAGACAAGTAAAACTTAAATTGAAGGTAAAATACATGCTTGCAGCATTTATTAATTTCCAGCTTAATCCTAAAGATAAAAGTAGATGCTGAACAACTTCTTAGGACTCTTATAAACCTAAAACATCCAACTCATGAAACTGACTGCTCAAACATGATTTAGGACAGGACAACTGAGAGACCGTGATCATTTTATAACAATGGAATTTCTTCAGAGAACTGCTTTTTAAATCGTCTTTTCATATTTGCAATAAGCTAATGCGTAGCCACACTGCTCACTACAGAAAATACATACGCAAGATTAGCATTTCCATGCTGACAGCATAACTTTTTAATATTCCCATTACTTCTTTAAAATAAGACTTGTGTGGAACATCCACTAAACTCATGGAAAAAATTTTATTCTATGTTGCTTCTATGCTTTATCAGAGACAAAGGAACTAGAACTATCAAAATGTATTCCGAATGCTTAGTTTCAGGCAAACCATTCTCAAAGCACACCAAAAATTTGAAAACGCCTATTAAGAGATGATTACTTTATCAATTTCAACCTTGTGAAATGTTCCTATTCGCCATCCAGTGAACACACAAGTAGTATTGAATTTCAGAAAAACATTATTTTTTGTGAAATGCAACCATATGACAGAGCACTGTATATACACGTCCTAATATTTGCACTGCTGCAGGTTGATATGACACTGCTAGCCCTCAATACATACCATGTATCTTTTACATACAAGAAATGTTCTCAGATACTCAAAGCAACACAGTAAGGAGAAATCAACCTTTCAAGGGCAATCTTGTCAAATTTAAATGTCATCTATGATTTAACTACGTAAATTCACTAAAAAGGGGTATTTAGACATTCAAGGGAAGTCAGCACATTTGCAAAAGCTGAACCAGATTTTAAAACTTGGCATCAATAAATGGAGTTAATATTTACTCAGTAGCAACAGAAAACTTCATAGTGCGGGGAATATTCATTACGATGAATAAATTTATTTATAGTTCTATTGAAAAAAGTTCCAAAAAGTAATAAAGACAAAAAATTAATTTGACTTTAGAGAGCATGAGCTCAGCAATATGTAAATCACGTAACAGAATCATGATATAAGTTGATTTGCAGCTTTTTTAAGGAATTTTATATTAGGTACTGGAGAGAACAAAACTTAAAATACTTTTTTCTCCCCCTCATATTTTGTGTTTTAAGAGCCACATTATCCATATAGTTCCTGAAGCTGTAGCATAAGACCCGTGATAGTCTGTCAGGCTGGGATTGTCTATATATAAACTATATCGCAACCTCCACATAGTAACATGCTATTTTTATTTTCTGTAACAGCAAAAAATTTTTATCTCCACTACTGAGTTACTACAGTATTAAAACCGTATTTTAAGAATTATTACTAAAAACATTTAAATATTAAATGAGTTTAAGATCTCTGAATTCTCTACTTTAGTACCCAACTGTGCCAGTGCAATTCAGAACTGCACTCAGTGATTGCCTGCAACTAAAATCCTACAGCACCTAAAACAGCAAATAAGAGTGAAGTACAAATTTAAAAATGCACTTCTTTTTATATATTTTTTTTTCATCTACATGGTTTGCACCTATAAAATAATCTCCGACGTGTCCCTGTAAATGAGTAATATCTACAACAAACATATTTGGATTTTAATTAAAATGAAGCAGAAAAAAAAATGTTGAGATAAGTGACCCAAGGGCTCTTCTGTGGCACCCCGAGACAATACGCTGTACAGATAACTATTTCTTCATGGGACGAATGCACCATGACAAAGCACTAAACCACAAGCAAAGTGATCAAAATTCAGGTTTTAAAGAATTTTACACTTACCCGCCTACGGCAGAAGGGCAAGCCCTGGGCAATGATGCTGATGCTAAATATCTTCATCACAGTTTGGTGTGGTAGAGGCTCTTTGGTACTTTTAAGATCAACAGGAACCAAGCCATGGTTTATGGCAGTTTTCCCAGGTTTGGACATTTTACTGTTCTTACTCTGTCAAGTCTACTAATAATGCATGAACATTGCTAAAAAACCTTTGCTCCTAAAGTTGCATGTTTTCCTTCAAAAACGGGTTTCAAAGTGGCGATCCAGCTCCCCACAGCCTTCTGCCTTTGTCTCTCAACCTTCTCCTGCCAAGTGTCCTGACCTGTCTGCTGCTCAGTGAAGTGCGAGCTATCCTAGTATAGACAGGAATCGCACGACGGAGGGGCAGGCAGACTGCTCCTGCCAGTCACACAGCTGGTGGACCTCCCCTGCCATGTCAGGAGAACCCTTCTCTGAAAAGGGATCCGGAGATTAAAAACCAAGGAGAAAATCATGTAACTGCCACGAGCTTTCAGTGCCACAGACGTTAACGCATGTGCTTTAAAGGAAGAATTTTTACTTTATTTTAAATTGGTTTATTTTATGAGCTGGTGATGTCCTTTCAGAGAAAGAATTTAAGGAGACTCCAGCCTTCACACTGTAATGGTGTTACCCCAGGACCAGCCACACCGCTTTCCAGGCAGGCTTCTTCTGGAGACTTTCAATAAAAACTTGACAGCTAGTGACTCAAAAGTTACCCAGGCTTTGCTGTTTCTCACCTCCGCAATCACAATGTATTGCTAAGTCTGGAAGTTTAAAAATGAAATGAAAGAAAAAGTAGGAAAAAATTGGAGTCCCCCAAAGTGAAGATACTGGCTTGAAATGTGTTTTTATATTGTTGGTTTTTTTTGGAAATCAGAAGTAAGACTACAGTTTTCTTCCTAGCCCTCCTTACTGACGTACAGGCAGCCCAGCCTGCACCCCCTTGCTCCCTGCTGCTGTGGGGGCTTTGGCTCTAGGCACCGGTGGCATTGAAGCGTTCTCCCTTTTTCTGGCGGGTTTGCATGCAGGCCCCTTCCATCACACTGGTGGAAAGGAGAAGGGCACAGTCCCTTCTCCGTGAGGAGTGTGGGAAGAGTCACCTTGAGTTTCCCAGCTAGTTTTCCTTCGCCCCCCTTCCTGCAGGAAGGTTGTTCCCTGAAGGAGATGGAGAGAGGCTGCTCTCAGCAACAACCCCAGCTGAGTGCCATTTTCTGAAATAAGTTGTTACTCCACCAAAGCACGCTAAAACAGCCGTGTCTTATTACTCAGATTACCTGCAATTAGTTTACTTCAATTTTAAATCATTTTTTGGTACAAATTAGCTTCCCTACAATGCTGTTAGGTTCCCACAACCCTATTCAACCCCTATACTTAAACGCGGTTCTTAAAAATGTATTCAAATTTTGAAAACCTTTTTGAGCAAAACTAAGTAGAAAGAGACAAAAGCCTGTGAAAATGTCTTATGAAATTACTGATAAAAGATGCAGAAAGCCATCAAAGCCCTTGTACGAACTGAGCCAGTATAGCCCAAAACAGAGTGAATAAATGACCATTAAGAAATCTTGCGTGTCCCTTTATGCACAACCCGGCAAAGATAATTAACTGTATAATTATGTAAGGGCAAAAGAGGGAGTGTAGTAATGCTTTAATGCTTGAAGCACAACACTGTAACTTGACAAAAGACAGCATTAAAATATGCCTGTATTAGCATCTCCACTTAGCTCTTTGTTTCCCCTTCAAAAAAGCCAACCTGTCATCATGTTTCACTTGCATATAAAGGGCCTCCCCGACTACACATTTACTTGTTGAATACTTTTTTTAAAAAAAAAAAAAAACAAAACACAAAAACCCAAAATGTTTCACTCAGTGTATATACATTTCAGCAACCATTTACTTATAAGAAAATGCCTCTTAGAGAACTTTAAATTTCTTTACAGATGATGCATGTGGAAATGCTGGGGTAGAATGCTGGATGGCACAGTGTTTTCATCCACCTATTTTTCTTTACTACTATTCCATTCAAATACCATTCCAAAGCAAGCTTTAGATTTAGATTTTCTTCTAAAAAGACCTCCTCTGTTTCTTTCTTTATACTTCATCCTATAAACACCAAAAATCAGTTTATCATTAGCTTACACTTAGCAGCGGTATCATCAGATCATCCTTTATAGCTTCATTCTGAAGGACTTGGTACTTTATACAAGTATTAGACTTTAACTTGGCTAGAAGACTTTGGAAAGGTGTCTTAGGATTTCAGTTTCACTCAGACAAGGAAGCCTTACTGAAATACTCCAAAGAGGGCGCAAACATGGCGTTTTATTTCTGCCTTGAAAGATTGAACAGAGGAAAACCAAGCAACTCACACTTCTCTATTGAAATATCTTTCAAAATAAAGCAATAAATCAAAGTTTTCAATTTCTGAGGTACCAGTTGCTGTCTCAATTGTTCCAGCAAAGTGGGAAGTTTACCAAAATGTATTTCTATTAATGTAATTTAATATTTAAATAGTGGGTATGTAACGTGACAAGATGAGACACAGTATTTATCAAACGCACAAAGCAAGCCTCAGATTCTAGTTTAAGGAATACATAATTTCATTTAATCACATACAGAAATACATGCATGTGTGCTATGAAAAACTGCTGAAAAACTGTTTTAAGAGACTGTCTCATTGCGCAATTGCTGAGAGGAAGATCAGACAGCGTGGCAGATCGTTCTATTTTAATACCAGCCACTATCAGTTGGTATCAGAGCCTAGTAGCATACCAGTGTACAGTCTTACTCCTCCTTTTACATCAGCTCGTAACCAATGTGGAGAACAGGGACACGACTCGGTCCGTTTACAGTTCTGCATGCAGTCGGGGAGCCAGGCATTCTCCCAGCTCCACTCGTGGCGCAAGGCTCCTGTCACAGATCATTCTCGTTCCTCTCCCGACAGAGCTCTGATTATCAGACCTCACTTTGCTGTGTGGTTTGAGGTAAGAGTGCCAGCTTATGTCAGTTTTTCCTCAGTAACTTCCAAACATTCACAAACAGATATTCTAAAGTAAATCCATGGGGACACGCTTCTAGCTGAAAAAAAAAGTACCATGTTCACTTTCAGAGTTGCCTACTTACTAAGTGGATAAAGCCAAAGCAGAATAAGGATTACTTTTTTGTCATATGCGAAGTGACTACACTAAATTTTACACTCTACCACACCAAAAGGAACAGCTTCAGTTTTTGTCTCTGCCCACTCCACTTACCCCCTCTTTTTTTGGCATCATCAAAATGCAGACCAGATATTGTCAGCCCATTTTTGCTCCCATGCATCATCATTCCTTTTCAGCCTTAAATGCATGACACATTACTGATTGTAGGTATTAATTGTCTTACAGTAATGTTCAAGGGCCCCAAGCTATGCTGGGCAGCTATAAACGTTTAATCAGTGAGAGTCCTTAGCCTGAAAATACAACACAGCCTAATTTAAGCAGTAAGAGGAAGACAAAAATGGAGAGGGTTGGCTATTTAGAAGTGTTAGGAATATATTGCACATATTATATATAATTTATTTTTGTATTCATTACACATATACTTCTCATTTAAGCTCTAACTGTAAAGTTTAAAGAATAGCTCTGTTGCTTTTATCTTTAAAAGCTTTTTCTTTAAATATTATACAGAGAGAATGTATAAACTAGACAAACGTGAAACTACAGAAATTTGAGCCTCCCTGCTTTGTAATACATGTTTCTAGCATCCTGTTTCTCAGCAAATTGGGACTGATTTCCAATGATGCTCTTTTTAAGTGCCTACCCATTGTCATGTCAGAAAACATATTACTTTATTTAGATGCATAAAAGTGCCTGAAAACTTGCGTTTGAAAATACTAGTTTGAGATTGCTATGGACAGTTAACTATAAGCTTAATAAGGCAGAAGACTCGTCTTTCTTTTTGTGGGTCCAGTGAGGGGACACCTCTGTAAAGTGAAAGCATGCAGTAAGCACCAGTAACTTCTGAAGTAATTAAACATGAACCTTTAGCAGAGGTTTTTAGGAAATGTTTACCAGAAATAAAATGTTGTGAAACTCCCTTGCTTGTTCAGAACACTTGACTGTGGGAGGCTTTAAGGCATAGCTGTAATAATTTATCACAGCAGCAAAAAGCAGCTTACTCACAAACTTCACAAAATCTTCTCCTAGAGCCCACAATTGTTTTGGATACTAATCCTGCTGAAAGACTACGTGAACTTATGACATTTTAATGTGGTGATGCAACAATTCAAGACCTGCAGAGGCCTAAATTAAATATTTCCAAGTATAGAAAGACTGAAAGGCAGAAAGCAGAATCCCAGGCACTCTTTCAACGGTTCTTAACGTTGGTGAACAGCTGCCCTCAAATGGATAAAGCGGAGCACTGCAACGTTTCTAAAGTCACCTTCTCCAAATAATGTGCAGATACTGAAAAATGCAGTAGCACTTAGATTATACACATGCCTTATTGCTCTCCTAATGTTCATGCCGGTCCCTATCCATGTGTAGAAAGAGTACCAACCCTTTTGTGAGCAAAGCAAACTACACTAGTAACTATTCTTGAACGGTGACTGTGGTCCCAAGCTTCTTTCTGTGAAGGACTTCTAATACCAGTACACAAATAGTTCCCAGTTGATACACTGCACGAGCCTGCTTTGTGCAGGCAAATGAATAAGCTGCATAGAAACAAGGCACTGCTGTACCAAACCAGCCCAAATATACTAGTGGCACTGCACCAAAAAAAAAAATTTGCTCTCAAGAGTCTCTCTATCATATCCCAATTTACTTGGTACAAAAATCTG
The DNA here is from genome assembly GCF_963932015.1 of Anas acuta. Classification (NCBI taxonomy): domain Eukaryota; kingdom Metazoa; phylum Chordata; class Aves; order Anseriformes; family Anatidae; genus Anas; species Anas acuta. The sequence goes on from NC_088982.1 coordinate 44,347,596, forward strand.
TGTGTAAAAATATAATGACCCAGAACCCTGAAGAGAATATGCAGGGAATTGATAGAGGGATCATTTTGATCTCTCAAGATCAGAATTACCTAAAAAATATAGAAAAGAGAAAGAGGTCAGCTGGAGAACCCAGCAGCAAAAGGAGAAGAGCAGCATTTCCTGCTCGCAGCTGGAAAGCAGAGATCACCAAACTGTCTAGTTCCTCACCAACCAGATTATCAGTCCCTTTCAGTAACTCATTTTGCATATTAACTTATGCCCCGCTGAAATACAGATTCATCCTCCTTTACCAGCAAGGACATTCCCCCTGCCCTCCAAAGTAGAGACTCAGATCCACTGTGAACTGATACTAAATTAACGCATTACCACAGATCAGCTGAGAAGAGATTATCCATGCATGAGTGTGAACCCTTTCAAACATGATAAAAATGTACTAGCTGCGAACTGAAGCTTGGAATTAAAGTGAATTTAATGTACTATTTTAATTCTACATTTGCTGCAAACAAAAGAAAACTGTGACAGGCAGCTGCAGTTCACCTGATGCGCAAGCACAGCACATCAAGCTGAAGAAACTCGAGAATACCTCTGAATCCTGCGGGCAGCTACTAATGAGAAAAAACACAACACAAGCAAACTGGCAAGAGACCCAGAGTCAAAAGCAAATCTACTATTCCCCTTTTTCAAACTTTTTAAGTTGAAGAAATAAAGCACTGGAACAATGAAGTGGTCAAATGTTCCAGCAGAACATCACACAAATCTCCAGCCCTGTTCAATTACTCTGCTCCAGACTCTCCTTCAGTTTCTGGTGCTATTTTTCTATGTTTTCTTTTTGTCCTTTTATTCCTGTTCCTCAGCTACTGATTCTAGCCCAGCGGTGTCCATGAGCTATGCAATACCTTCTCTCCTTTGCCTTTTACACCTAATGAAAGAGTAAGATAGAGCCCTTATCACCTTCATTTTTTCAGGCTGAACTATGACGTTGTGTACTGACACCTAGATGGATAGTACTTCGCGGAAGGCTGAAAAGAAAGCACAGGAATGGAGAAACTTGGTTCCTATGTTCCCTTTTATACAATGTCCAACTATTACAAAAAGCTGTTTTGAAAACTCTTACAGGAAAAAAAGCATTTCATGAACTTAAATCTCTCAACTTTCTCTCAAGAGACCGACGACAGCATCCCCGTTTCAGCTACAGGTTATTCAACACACTAGAAGTCAGTGAAGAAAGAAGTGATACAACCTGTAAATTAGTTGACTTCACACTGACAAAGTCACTAGCACTTAGGTGCAGTGTTAGTTTAACAGCTATTTTCTTTAAGAAGTGGTTTCCACCTCCCTTCCTTGCTCTGGCCACTTGATTCCAAACTTCCTTAAGCTGGCTGCAGCACTTCTCGCGCTTTGCTCTGAAATGACTTCAATAAGCAGGATGCCAGAAAACCCTCAGCTTTCATTGTCACTTAGTAAATTTTACATTAGCTTGGCAAATGTAAGCAGCTCATAAAGCAGCCAGATGCATGATAATGCAAACACAAATGGCAAAAGTGTATGGAAGTGGTGAGCAAGTACACAAGACATGAACCCTTCAGCAACATCAAGCTATCAGGTCCCCTCTCCTTTCTCTTGGATCCCTGAGCATGAAACACTGGCCCTGAATAGCTATCACCAATGAAAAGCTTCCTGAGCATCTCAACAAACAAAATTTATTATCAAGAGAAAGGGAAGGGAACACACTGCTATAGGTCTGCCCTCAGTCCACATGTTGTTAGTGCAGAAGAGGATTTGACAGAAGTAGGAGGAGACCATTTGCACAAGGAAGCTTTTTGTCAGGTCACATTAAGTATTTATGAGAAAGAGAGAGACTTTCTAGTAAATTGCATATTGGCATGACAATATGTCAATACTAATGATACTATCGTGTCATTAAGACATATACTTAACCATATACATTTTTAAATAGTTCCTACCATATTTAAGCATCCTGTAAGTGTACATATTTATAATCAGAAAACTACCATTTGGCTTTGCTCCACAAACTTCCTAACTTTATTTACTGTACTACGGGGTCTTGTTGTCATTATCTTTTTTTTTTTTTTTTTTTTTAAGCCATCTTAGAAGCACATGTCTTTCTTTCCTCATTAAAAATTTCAGGTATGTAACAGAAATCCAGCTTCATCATCTTGCACTTTCCAAGTATTCCAGAAATGCCTGCCCAGTCCTCATTGGCTATAAAACAATTTGGTGGTTAAGTACATTTAAGTCTAGCCAGAGTTGCACCAGCTGTTAAGAAGAACTGCTACAGCTGCTATGCAGGAATTCATTTGCTGACCACTTATTTATGCTGTTGTTGCACCTTTAAATAAAGCTGAGGCAAGAATTAAGACTACAACAACAGGTAGAGAAGTCATGCAATATTTAACACTGGATTAAAATGCAAGTCAAATTCCCAGGCTGAGGACAAGCTGGGGTGGGGGGGGAAGGGGAAGCAGGTGGTTTTGTTAGCAAGAAGGCTGCTTTACAAAGCAGGAAACTGAAAAATTAACTTCATACAGAATAATTCAACTTCTCTTAGGAACTTTCCTAGTACTTTCATGTAAAATGCAAGACTATAAATGAGAAATTATCTACTTGTGTATACACACATACAAAATATATACAAGGCCAGTACCAAAATATTTTAAATCACAAGTACTATTTTTTTTAATAGCATCTAGAAACCATTACTAAAATTAAATTTGGACTTGTAATTCTCCCTTTCTGCATATTAAATAGAAAAGTCACATTCCCCCAAAAAACATAAAGCTCTTAAAAATATTTCTGCCGCTAATGCATTCAGATTTTCTTTCTTACTAGGCAGAAAAAATGTCCAGATACAATTTAGCATTAAAAAAATCCTCTTGTATACCCTGACATCAAAATAAGACTCTTATATCCAGCTATTTTATTTAAATAAAATGAAAATATGCCAGAAATAGAAGTTTGAACAATGCAAAGTATTACATTTTGAAATGAAAGAACGTAGGCAGCCAGGTCTATTTTTTAGAAGATTATTTTTTTCTCACTAGAACTGTAAAATTCAAATAAATGCAACAAATGCAACCAATTGTAATACTGGCATTCATTTGATAGCAATGAATTAAGCTACCTAATCCTTTTCAGCTGGTTAACAGCATACTGCAAAGGGCTGTGAAGCTATTTATAAAACTCAAGATATGTGAAGTAAAGGATGCCTAAATCACAGAAAAGGGCAGGTAGTCTATGGAAGACATAGCACTTGGCTGATATGGATGCCATCTTCATCTTTTATTTGCCTCTTTTACTTCCCCTCTGAGTGGGTGGGGAGGAGATGGGACAATTCTTGCCTGTATTCTTATTTAACAGGCACTGGCTTCCCCTAGTTTGGTCAGACATTGCCCATTATCTAAAATACTTATGAGTATTTAATAAATATATACAAACATATTTATATGGACGCCTAGATCCAGCCTTGAGCTGATGTTTGTACTTCAAACTCTGTCAACAAAGAAATAGAGGGCAGCAATACCAAAGAGTTCTCACTGGGAAAGCATCGGAAAAGTTTCAATAGTCTGTTGTGTTGTGTTTCTTTTCCTCCAGAACAGATAAGCATGAATGCATATAAAACAGAGCTTGGAATACTTACTTAAAGGACATGCAACACTAGGTGTTTCCACCAAAGCCAAAAATTGTGCAGATGGGTAATTGCCTCGGGGTAACAATAACCTTGCTGAAATATCCTTGGCTTTGCGTAATGTCTAACTTAAAGTCAAGGAACAATACTACATCTAGCAGGAACAAGGAATCCATAATGAATTACACAAAGCTTGATTTCTTCCATATAGCTGTGTCACTTCCAGTTTTACTTGCTCATTTTAATAAAGTGATTTATTTTCTGTGGTTTTGAATATCTGACTGAGGGATTGGAACTGAAGGACTTAACACTGGCAAAAAAGTGTGTTATTTGTTGTTTATTAATATTTTTAGTATTCAATATATTTGCTTAATAATGATTGCAAAAGCTGCCATCCTTTAGAAAGACTCCGTAACTTAAGTAAGAACAACAAAGGGTCTCCTGCCTCTGCCAAACACAGATAACCAGCAGCTGAGTAACACAAAATAAGAAAGTGCTTTGCACTTACAGGAAACATTGCTCATACTTCACTTAAAAGTAATAATGACTTCTGATGGTGAATAAGGTGGAACTTATCCCTGCTGGCAATCTGTGGTGGCTGTTGGTACATTTTCCACTTCAGCAGAGGCACCAGGGATTGAACAAATACATTAAAATTTAATAAGCGTCAACAGAGTCTTATTTCATGACACAGCTGAAAAGCACAGCCACTGTCTCCCAAGATTGAATTTCACTGAATAGTACTAAAATTCACAATTCGCCCATTTCATATTATGTAATATTCGGTCAGGTAGTCACATCAGTAGAAAACATCAGCTTTTGGTAAAAAAAAAAAAAAAAAAAAAAAAAAGCATAAAAAGAAGTAAGATTCTCTACAGAGAAATAGTTAGTTTGGACCAGCTTGACTTAAGAGAGAAATCTCTGCATTTCCTTCTTATACTCAAGAATTTGTAAGGGTATGTAAATTATTTCCTTATGTAAAATTTCCTGGATACCAAGATGTTGTGCAGATAACAAAGACTCTACAGAAGTAAAGGATACACTGCTAGTTTGCAGATTGCAGTGACAAATGAGTCACAAAAAAATGTTAGTCCTGCAGCAGCTGTTAAACATAGTTCTGGTCCTCAGATCAACTTCTATTCCTCCACCTTTCTGAACTAATTTCATATCTCAATTTTATTTTTTTTTTTAAGTATAAAACATCAGCGAACAAAATAATTGTACTGATCTTAACATTTTAAACATAAACTTGCAGCCAGATTAGTATTAAAAGACCATCCTTAAAAAGAAAAATAAAATAATGAACAGAACCAAAAACTAACTCACCAGTAAGTTTTACTTCCTTCACACTTTGATTCACCATTGCATCAAGTTTCATAACCACTAATAACAACTTCAGCTAAGCTCCAAAAGGTGAAGCAGCTTAAAATCAACACTGAGAGCAGCAGCATCCACTGATAAAATGCTCAGTAAATACAGCTGTATCACTGCAGACTAGGGATATTTGGGCTAACGATCACATCAGGCAACAGCACCTGCCACATAATCAAGAACAACATAAGGAACAAATGGCATATTTAAGTGGGGCAGAGCTCCCCCATGTATTTCTTAGGCAAGCAATGCATCCCCACAGAGTAAGCATACTGAAAGTATTCTCAAGCATGTTTTCGTGATTTCTACTTCATCATGGCATGGCCATATAATTCACAAGCTGAAATGGTGTTAATGACATTCTTAAAAAATGCAATGTATATTTTAAAAGGCTAAGTTTCATCTTGAGTACCAAGATCCTGAGCAAAATTTAGGTGGTTAATTGATGCTGATTTCAAAACCTACAGAAAAAGCATGCAACTAAAGACACCGCCTTGAGTAGTTATTCTGAAAGAATCATGTTTGGTGTGTTCTACGCAAAGCCATCTAGGAATCTGATGTGGCAGTTGGAGTTACATCAACAAGTTCCTCTCCAATATTTACCTTTAAGGAGCTCTGCAGAGGCCAAGAAACTAGAAGACAATTCAAGTTAATACAGCCTCATACCAACACATCAATTCTGAGCAAGTCTAAGAGACTGCTTCCCTGCCAGAGAGGTGGCTGGCTTTTTCCCTGCAGCAGGGGAGGGCTGGACGTATGCCTGCATGTCAACAAACATACGGCTCCAAAAGAATTGCACGTATGTTGAGATAGAGCTACCAAATATGCCTGTAAGGATGAGCAGGAACTAAGGCAGGTACGTGTTATGAGAGGCAGGCCACGTCTTCACTGCACAACGGGTGCAATTGGACATTTCAGTCAGATATCTGTACAGACTAATCTGGCACAAGCAAGAGCTCTGTTGTTTTATTTTCCAGTGTGACTAGTTGAGGTAAATTCCTAGACTGGAACTGAAAGACTGACCTCAATTATTGGTAAAGTAGAAGAAAATTGCTTGTGCCTTACTCAGCTAGGTCTTTAGTCCAGTAAGTGATCACTGTAACAGGAAAAGAGAGGACTAAATCAGCACTGTGTCTTTTCCACATCAGGAAAACACACATCTCTCCATAACGAAGGCAAAAATCAATGAAAACCTCCTTATTAAATACCATCTTGTAATCAAAACCATGACCCAAACTGCCAGCATCAATGTTTTCTGTTAAACTTCTCTTCCTTCCCAGACACTGAGATTGTTGATTCTCCTGTCTGCACACAACTGTCAACAAAACAAATTACACATCAGTACCGTGCATTAAATCTGTAGTTAAAATTCTAGAAACCACGATGAAAACCAGTAAAGCACCTTTCATTAAAGGAAAGAAAAGACAGTGTTTATTGTAGGAGACATTCCTGTCCTTTGACTGCAAGGGACATTTTAACATAGCATTTAATTACCAGATACCTCAAGAATTTTGCATGAGAAAGCTGAACTAGGTAGCCAAGTTATGCCACAAACTATATCTGGGATAACTGCATATTACAAGCAGAACCCACGTATCAATTTGAAAGCTTCATGATCTGCTTACAGACTGCAGAAAATTAGCAGAGCAGCCATTTTTTAATGCCAGCTTTACCTGCAAGTGAAAGCATAGGGACGATTCTACTCACAAAGGTAAGAATGCAGCTAAACCTCAGCAAATATCAGGCAGCAAATCATCCATTACCTAATGTCAAGTAAAAACAAAGCAAGAGAAAAGTACTTTTCAAAAGAAAGGTTGGTATTTGAAGTCAAGAAACATGCTGCCGGTTAGCACAGAAGAGGAAGAACTTTGCTGTCTACAGAGAGACTGGGAATCTGCATTCCTTCCACGGATACTTTAATATTTAACAAACTACATCTTAATGACAGTCACAGAACCTTTCCAAATGATCCTTCATGCTTGGAATCATCAGCAACTAAACTGTGCAGTATATAAATGAGAAAGAAGTCAAAGGTTGTAAGTGTTAATTGATACTAATCTCAAGAGCGTGGCTATTTCTAGTGTTGTTACAGTCCAACAGAAAAATAAGGTTCGGTACTGGAAGGGTCAAAAATCTTATTTTTAAAAAACACAAAACTTGCTCCAAAATAATTAAACTGTCACAGTAACGTAAAAGTAGTTCTGCCTTGCAGTTGTAAAGACCATTAATTGTTTATTTATCTTAAGCCATTTACTCATCTTATCCCATTGTATTTTAATGCCGTGGTTCACAAAAACCAAAGGGGGAGAACAGCAGGAAAAAATGTGCATGTCGCTAATCTTTTCAAGACAGTGATATGAAAGCAGCTTTAATTAGGAAGGAGAATCTGAGGGAGAAGCGAGAAGAACAAAAAATTCTATTGCCAACATTTTTTTTTCTTACAGTCAGAGCAATTCCTAACATGTACCCATTTTGACACAACTAAATGAATTATTACTTGGTTTAAAAACTCTTTAAAGCATTGTGATAATTATTAGACATCTCAGGAGATGAAAAGCATGAAGAATCTACATAACCTATGCGTGATCCCTGCAAAAAAAATAAAAGGGGAAAAAGGCATCTCTTTTTATAGTATAAACTTCTTAAATTTCATTGTATTTATTTTGCAGGTTAAAAAACACACTAAGTTGTTAGCTGCAGGAGGAAAATCCTTTGCAAAGCAATGCAGCACAACAGCACAACTCTCCATAAGACTGCAGCAAAGCAATAGCAGCACCCTCTGCTGCTGAAAAAGGGGTAAAAATGTTAACACACATTGCTGCAAGACAACCACCCCACCTACACACAATATTCCAACCTTCCCTAAACAGAGGGAAGTAAACTGACCCAAAGGTCAGCATTGCTCTAGTTATCCTTTCTTTCCATGTATTTCTAAAAAAGCTTTGTTTGCTACTGACCTTCTGACAATAAATTTACACTTGCACAGAGGAGCCACTTTTCAATTCACACAGGCGTGAACTGCCCTGCGCAATCTTCCTTACAATAGCCACTTAATTTCCTTTAGTTTTAAAAATTTATACTGTCCTTCCACACAAAACCAAAATTACCAAAAAATACATCTTTTATATCCTTGTGCTCTATGCACCAGCTCAGAACAAGCAACAGAGAGTAAAAAATTCACTCCCAGCCTGCACAATCTGGGAGCTCAAACTGAGTATTTGAGCTTTAGGTTTGCTCCAGACCTTTAAGTCTGGAAATGTAAGCTCCCAGGAACAAGCCTGCAGTACGCGCTGACCTAGCTCCACTGCAGCCAAGCCAGCTTAGTTGGTCTCCCAGCCACTCCCCAGGGTCGACGGACAAACAGAGCAAGGAGTGTAATGCACACACTCACACACTCGCACCTCCCAGTGACTTTGTGGTCAAACAGGCACGGTGGATACGGAACCTGGAATCAGAGGTCACTGCAACCAAAGTGCACCAGTTTTACCAGAAAAATAAGCTGCTTCTCAACCCTTACCATTGCTGTATGTTATATATGAGAGGAATCAAATTATTAGCTTTACATAATGCGGTAAATGCTCAAATACAGCAACTGCTGAAGGGGTATGAATGTGGTTTTTGTGGTTACAGATCCAAATCTATACACCTCAAGAAGTTATTATTAGACATAATAAATTGGATCTTTTGGGTTCTGTATAATCTTCGGATTGTTCTCCTCAATCTGCCAGAGACCAGCTTCAGACATGCAAGCAGGAGTAAGAAAGGAAACATACCTTGATACCACAACTTGACCTACAGCACCCAATTGCCTTTGGTACTCTGGTATGAAGTACTTTTTTGTCTTAATCATAAAAAACTATAACAATATTCACTGGAACACAACTAACCCTTATCAGGAATATTTATTTTTATTTTTTTAAAGTGACTGTTTCCTAACTGAGGTAGCTTCAACATAGGACATAATATAACGCAGAATGTTAAATAAAGGAAAAACTAATAGATCGGTTAAAATTTTGTGGTAGCTTTGGTGTAAGTGACCACAACTTTTTTTTTCACCATTCTGCAATATATTTCCAGTCCTTCCCAAAGCCAAATAAACCTGTAAGTTATTTAAACTGTACGGGAACATTTTCTAAGATAATCAAGATGTCATTACTCCTCTAAGAAAACATCAAAGCAACTAAACGAAAACAACTCATCTTGATGGAAACAAAGCAATTAAAAACAACAGATTTAAGTATACCGAGGATGACAGCTGTTAATATTAAAGTTAACATTAAAAACTAGAAGTTGTAGAAATAGTTAAGCAAACATAATCTAAAACAAGCAAGGATGTTAATTTATGTAAGCTATTTCCCAGTGCCAGCTATGTTTTCCTGTCCTCGCAGTGTTACAGAATACCACAATTACTGTGGGATAAAAGCATTTAAGGGCAGTTGCTACGAAGTATCTGATGTATTGTAAGTTTATGTTTGCTCATGTTGTTGTTTAACTGTAGCAGGATCATTCCTAAGGAACTCAAGTGATACAAAGTCATCAAAGGGAACTGGCAATGGATGCTGTGCATACCATGCAACCAGCGAACAATCAGCATCAAGAGCACGTTCCTGAAAGCCTTGCATGTTATTACTTACTTTACCCTACCGTGTTGTTTTGTATTTTTATGTAACAGATATGACAAACAACATTTGACAGGAGATAGATTGAGGAGAATGAAAATTAACTGTTAAGAATCTAATGGGGGTACACTGGGTACACGAAAGCTATTCACTTAAACACACCCAAGCATTAATTCAATTTTCTAGTTGCAAAGAACACAGACCATACTTACAGAACAGAAAGCTCTCTGAAAAAGTCTTGCATCATGTTGGGCAGAGCAGCCAGACATGAAATCCCAATGCATTGCTGTGGTCAAAGGTGTTAATGTGATTGTTTGTTATGTGATCAGGTAATACATAGTACGAATAATTTCTAATTAGCCTCCTTGCAACAACTGAGGTTCTGGCATCTACAGTTCAGATCAATGTTCAAAAATCAGTGTTAAGGGAAGTGCCATAATGAGGACAAGAATAGGACACTGTGTCCAGCAGACGTATTTTCCTAAGTACCTACATGTAGGAGACCTTTCAGGAGTGAACTCAATCACTTTATGTACACAAAATAAAGACAAGTTAAACAGCTCTTCAGTTCAGCAGGAAAACAATAGAATACAATGGTCAAAACAGACACAGTAAAAAGGCAGAATAGAATAAAAGTACAGAAATTTAAACACAATTCACTGAAACGACCAAGAGTTCTGACAGATTTGCCTTGCTGGACTGTTTTCTTTTATAAAAAGCAAAAACATTTGAACAATCTGCTTTAGCTTGCAGAGAAGTCAACACAGAGCAGCCTAACATTTCAAGCAGGGGACTGTAACACAATCGCAATGACCCTTCCAGATTCCTAAGGCACTCCTGGTGAATGCAACAAAGACACTCCTGTATCCTCTCATTTTAAGGGCACACACCCTTCAGTCATAACATTTTCAGAACATTATGGAAACAAGTATTGCAATTGCTTCCATGGAACAGTAATATCAAGCAAATATTTACATATTTTATTTATATATAATCCTACATATTGTGTAAACATACATTATAAATATATAAAAACATTTATATAAAAATGTTTTAGCAATTTTGATTGAGTTTATCAGCTAGAACAGTCAGCTTGCTGCTGCCAAGTGGACGTCTAAGATGATGGGTGCCCAACACAACTGGCATATAGTGTGTTACTTGGGAACCTTGCCACATCTTTCACATCACGATTCCACAGGCCAATAAACAAAAAGTAAAAAATAAAAAAATACATTACAAAGAGACTTTATTCAGTAGTTTATAAGGAAAAGAAAAACAGAAAGACAAAGAACAGATATCCAAAAGTTCATATGAGTGCACAGAAACAGTTTACAACTGTAGCAGTTGCTGTTTTACTCAGTCACGCTCCTATCCCCTGATAGTTGGTACTGATGAAAACACCCTGTATGTTGCCAGCATTGCTCCATACAGCTACATCAAGCTAGCAACTGCGTTGGATCAGCAACGTATGCCTCTGAGCAGCAGGGTTTACATCTGACATAGAAACAGCAGAGCGGCAGATTCAGTCCCCACAGCTGATACTGGTGGCGCAAAGCAAGCTTCACAGGAATACAGAATACAGCAAGGGAGCCCATAACTCAGCCAAAGTGACAAGAAGCAGAACTGTACTAGACTACAAATGCTGAGAAGCATATCTGAAACACTAAAAGTCAGTCTACGAGGTTTGAGTCCCCTGGGATGAGTCCATCTCCAACAAGTACAAAGAGAAATACTGCCGATGAACCTACAAATACCCCTTTTTCTTCCCAAAAGCAGCATATTCATCAGTCATGAATGAATTACCAGAGTAGAAATAAACATGCTCTGGCACAGCTGTATTTCTACAATATTTCCTAACACAGAATGTGTTCCTATGGTTAGATTTTGTTTTATTAAGGAATTGATAGAAATTAATGAAGCATTACTGCATAACCATGACCTCGAGCAGTGCCAGCTCAAGCAGCTTTCTACCTGTGCTGCTCCTTCAGGTATACAGTTAAAACTATCAAAAATAAAGTCACACCATGAATCAGAAACAATTCCCAAAGATGATTTCCACTACCTAGCTCCCCAAACAGTTCTTGCAGGAGCACAGCCTGAGGGCGCAGCACAGATGAAAATGGCCAGCACTGCATGGAAACAAAATGCAAAGCAACTATCAGACAACACAGAAATTGTGTATCTATATGAAAATCTCTGAGACAAGCTCCTTTAGGCGAAACTTCCTTGGAATATTGATTCATATTGAATGTGCCATAAAAAAAATTTTGAAAATTGCATTCATTACTAGAGATGATTAAAAGAAGCTTCAGAACTGATCGTGTTCTGCTCAGTTCATACATATTTTGAGTATAGTTAGTTACAAAGAAAAACAAAGCTTTTGAGTCAGAGACTTCACATGTATTTGAGTGTAAATATATCTTACATTAAGTATCAAGTCCAAACTGGATGGGTGCAAGTTGTTATACAATCATCAACAAGTAACACTGAACTTTGGAAAACCAAATCATCAGATTAAAAACAGCACATAGAAAGCTAACTGAATGACATGAAATTTGACTGCATCACAGCATTTCATTCCAAGTTAGAAAGCGTACACTTCAGAAGCTTGAACAGTAGAATTATAAAGTTGTATCATTTCCTAAAAAAACACATGAAAACATAATGACTTTTCTAAACAAACTAATCAGCAATACCAAAAACGTATTGCTGCAGCTTCAAGCAAATATTCATCCTATTTACCTGTTCTGGTGCATCTTCAAGTCTGATTATCAATACATTTATATTCATAGTCATACAAATAGGGAGCACTGTTAATTGCTTCCGTGTTTGTTTTTTTATACATCAGTTTTCAGAAAACCGAGTATATTATAAGAATTTGAGGGTTTTCTGTTTTATTTTGAAAGGTGGAAAGAAACAAAGTGTTTTATTACCAATTTATGATGATTACAAAATTGGCACACAGGCTTAAGAACAATGCTCTTCCACAACGCCACTTCCCTGCTCCTCCCTTTCATTAGGCAGTATCACCGCTATCATTATTCTTTCAGATTTTGCTGCTGCTAAAAGTTAAGATAATTCTTTCTTCTTGAGGTATTTGGAAAACACGGTGAACTCCTAACAAACAATGGATCTAAAATGTTGGGTGATACTTTTAACAATAAAAATGCTATTATTTATTTTCAAATTGTTGTTGTAAACTGGAAATTCTCAATCATTGAACACAATTCACAAGCTCCTTTCAAGTAGCACGTCATACAGCATTATGCAATGACTGTAAATGAATGATTCACTATTACGTTCTTTTAAATCCATATGTTGTCAATGAAATCATCGTGACCTGTCTAGAAGGGAGAACGTTAAGTTCCTGTAATATTTCACACTAACTTTTCATGACCAACACTTTGAACTAGATCTCACAGACCACCACATACACACAATTGCTTACCTTCTTTCTTGCCTGCTTTGAAAAAGAAAACATAAATAACCCCTGGAGAGTCTTATTAAGGGTATGAGTCAGCATATGAAATACTTTTTTAAAACAACCCTGTTCTTTTTAAAATAGTCTTCAAGAGCTCTAGTCCCTTAAAAGAAGTACTTATTCATGTCAAATGCCTGCAGATTTTCTGATTATTAACAGTGAAAACAATACAGTTTAAGAATTTATGTAGTCCACAAACTAAGTTCTTTAGGAAACAAAGTCTTGGCCTCAGTTTAAAACTTCAGTTTAAGTTTATATAGAGATATTATTTTCCAAAATCCAGAGTTAACCAAGATTAAGAATAAAAAAAATAATAATCAGTTTCTCACCTTTGTCTTTGTGTAGAATGGTGATGACTGGTGAACGGGCAAGTCCATGAGGCTATTGGAATTTGTGACACTGTTACTGTTCGCATGTTCATCTTCTCTACTGCTGTCATCAGACTGATCAAAATCATCACTCTCCTGGTCCATTTCCTCCTCCTCTTCCACCTCCTCCTCTTGATCACCAGCATGTTCATCATCATCTTCCTCTTGGTTACAAGTGGATTCTTCATCCACTGTAATAAGTCTATTGTTATTTTCTTCTAACTGTTCCTGCTGGGATTCATGTCTGTCATCAAATCCAGGTTCTTCTCCTCCTATCTCCCCATTCCTCCCAATGTGCTGCTCCTCTTGTTGTCGTCTTTGCTGCTGCTCCTCCTCTTCTACAACCCGATTCATCTGCTCCTCATCTACTTGGCTTGAGGAAGCATTACCTCGAAGAGATCCACCAGTTCGTCGCCTCTTGCTGCCCACAGAGAGCAGTTCCTGATTCATTTCCAAAAGCCAGCTTGCTACTTCTTGGACCTTGGCTAGGCTATCTGAAGATGCAAATGCTTTCACATTCTAAGGAGACAAAAAAAAGTGGAAAATTACAAGCTATATTTTTGATTACATGAGGCATAAAATATCACTGCATTGTACTACTCCCAACAACTTGAAATTCCACGCAACAAGGAGCAGTTTCAACTTCAGACTCAATTTTTTCAGTTCATTGTCAAGCTTTTAACAAGAGAGTCATTTCTACTATCGTATAATCTGAGCATGATCTCTGTAAACACTAGATTCTGCAAAATTCCTAAGTTTTTCAGAACTACCTGCATGTGAGTATACATGCCAAGAGAAAACAACCAGCTTCTTAGCTGTGCGTAGTGCCCTGTGCTCAGGTATACACACAGCACACCTCTTACTCAGCATGTTAAGCCACACAAGGGATTCAGAAAGCACAACGACAGCATTGGAAAGGAGCACGAGTGCCCCATCTCACAGTAGGAGCAGTAAAGGACTTTGTTTCCACAAGTCCTTCAGTAGAGGAAGACATTCTTCAACCCACTCTTCTCCCACCCACACATGCACAAAAGAACAACTCCGTATCTTCAGAAAGTCTACCACCTGTCAGTTTGTTCCTTTGTTTTGTTTGTTTTTAAAATCAGACCAGAAAACTCTAGAGCCTTGGATGACAGAGGTCTGAATAGATAAACCCCATCTTTGCTCTCTGATATTTTTAAAAATACTAAATTTATTGCAGAGGGGACTGGAAGGTCCCAGAAACCATAGCTCAAGTCATTTCATTGTGTCGTAATGTAAAAGCCACAGAAACACATTTACAGATGGTTTTAAAGTCTTGCTTTGAGAGGAACTCGTAGATCGGATTCTGAACACCTGCCTCCTCTTCAGCAGGGAAGCAATACTTAAATCCCAAAGACGTGGTTCTCAAGTTTCCACATATCTAACCACATGACAGTCACCCCCAAATAAACCCTCATGAGCTGAGAAGCTGAAATGTGTTCCAAGCAAGTGTCCACTAGCAATTAGTTCCACTCCATGAACTAGCAGCTAACAATAAAAGACAATTAAGCTATACACATCAAGGCAAGGACATGAAGGAAACAGCAGAGACTGTGCTGACTTCTGCTTTTACCAGGGGAAAAAGCCAGCAGGGCACTGGGTTGCACGTGACCCAAACCAGAAGCTAACAACTCCAACCTTGAGTGCAATGGGCATCGGAAATAAACATGTTTAATTTTCTATACATACTAAGTAGTACTTGAGAAAGATGCCATTAAGAGAGCACTCTAAGAGATGCATTTTCACTTTTTTTTTTTCTTAGCATATTTGAGTGATGTTTACCTCCATTTCATCATGCAATTCAAATGTGGTTGTGAATACAACCTGACGCTAGCACAAGTTATTTATCAGGTTTGCTACATAGTTTAGGCATTATGAATGTGACAACAGAACATCTTACTTTCTCAGAAAAAGTGAGAAGATCTTGATTTTTTGAAGTACTTAAGTCACTTAAAAACCAATACTTAAAAGGACTATATAAGAAATCTACACCTTCACTGTCTAACGGTTTTAATTTCCACCGCAATTCTCTAGTCACAAATGAAGCTTAAGAGTTTTAAACATTCTTCAGTATCACCAGCTTTATTTTAAATATATGCAACTACCTGTTTAGGACGTACTTGCTGAAGTTGTAAATGCTCTACTTGTTCCTAGAATTTCAAACATACTTTCAATTGTACCTATAAGCAACTAACATGAAAGGTCAGCATTAAAATAACAAATCAGATGACAATAATAATTATAAAATGCATCAGATTCTGCTAACTGCTTAAATAACAAAAAATACTCTACCGTTACTGTTAATAACAGGCCTAAATGAAATTCCAGCCAATCAAAAAGACAATATGCTTGTTTTATTATGGATTTTTAATTATTCCTCCATTTTTGCAGTGACCATCAATTCACAAGGTTAGCCTCAAACACAACTTCCGTTTCACTCTGTATCTAAACGAACAAACTCAGCTTGTTTTTTTCCAGAAGCCTATAAAATGCATTATCAAAATTTAATTACAAGCAGTGCTACATCAGAAAGCATCAATATGCAAAGAGGTGATACATTCGCTGAAGCACAGATGGATGTACGTTATCTGAGAGATGTGAAACATTAAAGCTGCCTTCTGTCACGCAAGTGCTTGCAGAATTAACTGCTGCCAGCTAATACACAAGATGCAACCATTTCCATACATAAGGTAGATATGGAACTGTAAGGGGTTATTATTTTGCAGGGTGAAGACTGCCAGAGAACTAAGATGTTGTGTTTTCATCTAGCACTGGGCCTCCTTCATGTGTACTCTGAGCCCCATATTTCTATCACAGAATCATCAAATATCCCGAGTTGGAAGGGACCCACAAGGAGCATGGGGTCAAACATATCCTCAGATCGGTACCGGGAAGCTGTTGCTTTTTCTGCCCACCTCAGACTGGAGTGAGAAATTCAGACAGCCACCGAAGCGTGACAGGGCTGCAGCAATTCCTGCATATGCGTTTATCATGTAAACCTCACTGAGCTGGGCCAGCAAGTCTGGCAGGCAAGGCTCAGGGAAGTTTCCTAACACTTTCAGCAGGTCGCTGTATGGAAATACAGGGAATCCCTCAGGAAAACCTAAGTCCTGGAAGGGAGCCAACAGTGAACACCGAGCCTCAGAACACGCCTCCATCTACATTCAACATTAAATGCGGCTCACACTGAATTCTTCAGCTTTATCCATTACACATGCACCGAAAATAGATTGAAGAAGTAACCCAGAAAAACAGTAGCTCAAAACCAGCTGTAAGAGTGCCGAGGATCACCGGGGAAGTACAGGGAAATTCCTCAGGACCGACAGCCGCGGCAGGCTCCGCTCCGTGAGGCGAGCGCCCCGCGGCCTGCTTTCCCGCCAAAACCTCTCCGTCCCCTCAGCAGATCTGAGAGCCACTGCACATTTTAAACTTATAAAAACATAACTGTGGGAATACCTGGAAATCTCCATATGTACAGCTGGCTCTCCGTTATGCCCTTTTACCACTTAAAACTGTAAATTAGGGGGGGAAAAAAAAGGAAAGGAGGTCAGAGGCAGAGAGGGCAGGGTGGGGGTAGTGAGGCTGTTTTGTGTTGTTTTGTGTGGCAAAACTTGAAAAGGTTATCAAGACTTAACTTCCAAGTGAGAGATGCAAACCCCCTTCTAGGCAAAAAAAAAATAAAAAAATACTTGGACTTTACGGCCACGATAGCTGACACTAGGCAGCACTATGCACAGGCAGCCTACACACTGTAAAAATAACATTTGATGTAATGACTGGACTACTAGCCCCAAAGTTCGCATATGGGAAAGGCTTCCAACAGCAAAGTAACAAACCCAAACAGAACCATAACAGTGCAATAACTGGAAACAAACTGTACAAAGTCAAAGGGGAAAAAAAGCACTTTTGTGCGTTATAGTACTGGACAATTATCCTCATGCAAGGCGTTAATGAAGACAAGACGTTTCAGACATAGCCACACCTTAAACTACATTCATGAGCTTTAAACAGAAATTGTAGGAGATGAACTTTGCTGCATTACACAGGGTGGTAACCTAGATCATAGCAATGGCCTCCTCTAGTCATAAAATTATGAGTTTAATATATTGTGGAGAACTGGAAAATAAACAAACCTTCTATATTTCCATCATCTGAAAATGTAGATCTGAGCAAGATGAACATTAAACTTTTTTTTTTAATTTCAGTAGCTTTGAAACAAAATACATCATTCTCAGTGCATCTCATTCTACAGAAAGACAAGTAGGCACGCATTTTCCAAGAATAAAGCCACTTCTTCCAAAGGTATACACACCTCAATTTGCTCATCCGGCCAATTCACAGCCCCAAGCTCCACACAAATCAGCTGCTAAAAAGTTTTTCTGCTCCTGCTCTACCATCGCCTTGCCCAGCATGTCTCCGCTACTGCTTTTTTTTCTTTACTCAAGACTGATCAGCAGACAAGATAGAGTAGAGCAGCACACGCAGCCTCTGTTGGATAAGAAATCATCCTGCTCCCTTATGCAATCTCTTTAAGATCCTTTACCACCGATTCATGTTGTTTATTTAGTGCAAAATGGTCAGAGTAACCAACATGAAAATTAAAGTGCTCCTTTAATGACTTATGTCAAACATAAACCTGACAGCAAGCAAAAAACTAGACTAAGCATTCAGTAAATTAAAAAAAAAAAAAGAAACAAAACAAACACAGTTAAGGTTTCCCTGTGCAAATTTAATTAAGTCCAGCTGCCTCTAATCTTCTTGTGTGGCCAGTTTTAATTACCTCTCCTCCCTACTATAATCTGGTCCCAACTTTTTATCTGTCTTCTCAGGCTTTTCATCAAGTCTCCATGCCACAGCCAAATAGACCTACATCTTTTTGAACAAAGACAATTCTAGTTTTCCCACAACACGGGGTCTACTGTAAGATGTCTCTCCCTTCTGTTCACCTGCTTCTCTTAGCCCAACAATCTCATTTCACCAGACTTCACCCGTTTTCTCCCTGCTTCATCATCCAAATTTACCATCTCCTAGGACTGCCTCTTAAGACAGCCCCCTCCTAATCCTCTGCCTCCATCTCCCAAACCCTTTTAGCCTTCAGTGCTACTTTTCAGTCCCATACTTTGCCCTGTTCTGATCAATTCCCTGAAAAACAAATTTAGATGAGACAATAGCTGATGTAGGTATTAAAGAGTACAAGAGAGCAACATCCCTTGCTATCAATTACAGGGACAAATACAGGAAAGCAATTAAAAGAAAATTTAGCTCTGAGTTGGAAAGACAATGGGGATATGAAAGATCTATCAGGTAATCTTAATTCCTCTTAGTAAACACAGGTAAGGTATAAAATACAAGATAAAACATGATATAGCTTACAAAACCCAGCAGACAATAAGATTACAGAAAAAATAGTTGAGGAAACATGAGAAATTACTATGGGAATTTACATATATTTAGCAGTGCTTCAGCTGAGTGGCATGAAAAAATATCAGAGGTGGAAGATAAATTAGGACCTTTATTAGGCAAAAGTTTAGAAGAAACAGCTTGAGCAACAAGCAGTCAACATACTTTTTCTTTAGATAATGATAAAGTATGATATCTAATTACTTTATACAGACTAAGGTATTTTATATGAACAAAACAAGAGCCCAGCACTCATTGCATTCTTCTGACCTCCAGCTATACTCATACAAATGTTTCAAACTGCAGAGGTCCAATCCCTCCTTAGAACTCAACTGCTGAATCGAAAGTAACATTTTCTGCTCAATAGGTCTTGGTCCTGTTAGTGTAGGAGAATAAATTTTCCTTTTATGTATCTGTCCTTTCTTCCTTTTACGTTATTTTTTCTGTAGTATTTCCACATGATCTTCATTTGTACACTTTGAACATCAGCACAGAACATTAACTTTTAATGTCCATTCTCTATTCAGAAACAAATAACTTCATATTGCATGTTTAAGTGGGTGAATAAAACTCTTTTAAGCCATTACGGTAAAAGCCCAGTATCTTCAAGACAGATTCCCTTAACTCTTCAGACAGTGACTGTGGCAGAGTCAGAAAAGCTGCAAAAGGCACAATGCTCTTGCTTGCTCTGTACAGGCAGGGCACACACAGATTCATTAGCAACACAATCACCTGCGAGGTTCATGCACACACACACAGAATTTGGATTACTTATAGCTAAAATATATTCCATGATTTCTCTGTCTTCACAACATCAAGAGGAATGCTAGATCTTAACACTGTAAACCAGAACCCCATTTCTTCTCTCCTCAAAAACAGGAAAAATTGTTCTGGATAAAACATTACACAGAAGAGACCTAGCCCAGAAAGACTTCTTGCTCATCTTCTTCTAACTCATCTGAGTTCAAGTTGCGGAAGTTTTTAACAACAGAATCATGATATAAAATGTATTATTGAGACACACTAACAAAATTAAAGCAGTCAACACAAAACAGGAAGAGAGGAAGACTGATCTTTTCTATAAACACTTCTCTGCAAGGAATTCATGGCCTTAGATCTTATATTTGGGATGTTAAAAATATATGCATTTTCCTCACTTCAAAAAGGAGGAGAAAAATACCATAGCAAATTACAGAATAGTATGTTATACAGGGTATGTTTTTATCTTAGAACTCGATACTTAAGGAAACGAGAATTACTGCAAAATACTGTGGGGGTAAGGATAGGGTGGTAATTAGAGGAAAATGGTATTTTCCTCTGAGGATGCTGCTGAAAGACTCCATCACCTAGTAATAAGAAAACAATATAAAATTATAATCTTAAGTCCTTTTCCCCAAAAGCCATATCACAACTGACAATTATCAACACAAATACAGAGTTATTGAAGAAATGGAGAGCTCATGTCTATACACCAGGAATATTGTTCTTACCTCTCAGCTCACAGAAAACTAAGACCAACGAAGTTACTCCTCCTTTTTAATTTTGTTTTCTTATGTTTTCATCAAGAAGAGTGAATGGATATAAACTGAGAATAAAATAATTCAAAATCCTTGAAAGATCATCATGGGAGGCAACAATCCACAATAGGAAATCAGTATTATGACTGATCTGACTGTGTTCATATAAATAATCATGTTATTTTTAGTAGTTACATCAATAATAACTGTTATACAGAAGATGGCTGGTGTATCTTTTCAACAACTACTCTTTGAAGTAAAAAGGAATAATCTGTAAAACGTGACAAGTTAACGATCACGTGTGACTAATGACAGGCTTCTCTCCTTTCCTCAGAAAATGAAAAGCAGCAAAAAGCTTGGAGGAGTTTAAAGGGTGCCAAGATTTCCAGCAGCTACTGAAAACAAGATAAGACAGGCAAGTCCTCCATACAGTCCTCCATGCTGCCACTTAATCTGTAATGTTAATCAGCGTCCTTTTTCTCACTGACATGATCTCTGAGCTAGAAAGGTAAAGCACAATTTTCAGTTTTATTCTTACCCTTGTGCTTTGACAGTTTTACTGTGACTTGGATTCCAATATTCATTTTACCTCTCTAAATGGAAGCTTACCTTGCATAATTAATGCATACACTTTAAAAAATATATATTTTTTTTTTTTTTACAAAACAGATTACTACATGAAGCCTGCAGTATTGCTACTACTAGTAATACAGAACTAGCATGCTCGTTTGTTCAGTTTAGAACAGCAAGTTTCTATCTTGATATTTCAGTCTCAGTTCAAGTATGCCTTCTGTGCATACTAATAAAGAGAAGTTTATTGCCAAAAACAAGCAGTAGATCATACTTAACAGCAATATAATCAGAATATCTTTAGTTACATTACTAGAGAAGCACATGGGCTGAAAAATTCTCAGATTAGATAAATAGAGCAGGCAGATAATTACAGTCTTGCGGTTTAAAGATGTTGTTGCATGCCTACTTAGCAAAGCCTAGAAATGTAGAAATGGGATTGTCACAACTCTTACTTCATGCTAAATACACATGTAATAAAGATTTTCTCTCAAAACAAACAAACAAACAACCCAAGTAATCATACAAGGGTGACAACTCCTACAGTTCAGCAGGACACAACATGGTTCTTAAAATGTCATCTGTTTGGGAAATTTGGAGGTTAGTTTCACTCCTGCCCCTTCCCTAAACTAAGCTAAAGAGGTTTGGGGTCTGTGGTAGTTAAGACAGCTTTCCAAGCTGGCCCCTAATCTCTGCAGATCACCCTCAGACTAGTAGACCTGTATTGCCTATATCTGAAGTCCTAGAGATCAGCCTTGATGGAGATCAGTGCTCCACCAACAGCCCTGCATACAGTGCCCTTCCTAGCTGCCTGGAAGAACATCATTTTGGATGCTTTTATGCAGCTCAAGGCCTTTTATCCATAGGAAGGGAGCCATAGGAGAGAAGAGGATGACACTCCTAATCTTGCTTTCTAGTAGTAACTCCAGTTAAGCCATGCTGGAGCACTACATATCATGGAAAACTCTCCTGAGAAAACGCACAAGTTAAGCTCTATGTTCCAACAGAAGGAACTGAACCCAGAGCAATCCGTCAGTACCACACTATTTTTAAGTAAGCACGCAATGTGATTATCATGCAGAAATGACTACTTTGTTCCTAAGTATCCAGCTGAACAGGGATTTTATCTAATAGACAAGAAGCAAGGTCCAACCACTGAATGCTGAAATTAGAAAAATCCAAATGGAATTAACTATGAGAATAATTACTCACTCTAATAGCTTACTAGGAAGATAGTAAATTCATCACGGCTAAGTCTTAAATTAGAGAAATACTCCCTCTTAGCTCAGCAGGCACATTTAAAAGCTGCAGAACATGTAGCACGAGCCCATCTGCCCGAGCAGAGTTAGCTGGCTGCCCCTGCCTGGGAGCACACAGGAGCACGAGCTGCCATGGTCACCTCCTCTCCGCTCCGACAGTGCCACAGGTTACCCAACTGCTGATAAAAAAGTGCCTAGTTCCACTGCAGAGAGATCTCAAGGCCATCAAGCTTAACACGCACAGTAGCTGGCACAGCCAAAACAACCTTACTGTAGATTTGTCTCCAGCATCCACAACAGTGCTGGACGTGGGCCCTGGGCAGGGATGCATTTCCAGTGTACAAACCTACAGACCTTAGCAATACGTTACGCCGAGCTGCTTTATGAAGCCATTCACATAGCCTGGTACCTCACACGGTGCTGCTTTGCAGAACGGTATCATAAGAGCAATACATAAATAACTTCCAAGAAGAACTGCTCATTATTAATGCAAAATATCTGAAGGTAAAAGCAAAACAGCACTTGGCAGCAAGAGTGCTGCCATTAAGATGCTTGGTCTAAAAACCTCAAAGTGATTTATAGAGTACCCAAATGACTTCTCCGTCTCCGTTTCTTTCCTGTCCACTAATCATAAAAGTCATTTTGGGTACATTTCCCCAAATTATGGGTTTTACTGATAGTGAGTTGCAATTTTACCAGATGGCCAGTGTCAGCTTCTGGCAAAACGGCAGCATGATTTCTTGGACAGAATCTCTAATTGAAAGGCTGCAGAAGTGCAGCACAAGCAGGCAGATGCACAGAACAAAAAAGGTGAACCTGGAACACAGAGCAGAAGAGACGGACAGAAGAGGTGAACTTCAGCCGAGGTAGACCTTGAGGACAGAGAGCAATTGCATTTAGTTAAATTTAAACTGAATTTAGTGAAGTTTAAATGGGGGGAAGGAAGAAATTAATGCGAAGTACTGAACTCTTTCCTAACTGAGATGAACAGCTCTAGTGTGTAATGACAACACACAACCAGATGAACACATGCACACTCACTTTGTGCTGAAAATCTTTCCAGTGGTTAAGAAGGAAAACACCACAGGACTGAAGCTGAGAGAAGTGTAAATTGAGCAAGCACCAAGAATAATCTTCTCCTTGGCTGTCAAGAAGTTTCATGGCAGAGCACAATTTTCTCAAGAAGCTGGAAATAATATCATCTCTTTTGAGATCTACCACATAGGTATCAGAGATATATCCGATAGACGTTACTGACAGAGCAGCTCTGGTGCACAAAGTGCAATGCCACTGCTTGAACATCCAGTCAAATATATTAAGAGCTCTCCAGCTGAATAGACATAGAAGGTCCCATGGTACAATGTCTGCAAATAGGCCCAAGCACTGCTATTTAAGAAATATAGCTTCATTTCAGACTGAATTTCTAGAAAAGACTGCCAGGTCTTTGTTGTACAAATAAAGAACAGCTTACCAGACATTAAAGAGCTATCTATTAATACTAATGCTACTTCTTTTCTTTTTCCACAAGGTGAAAAAAGTCCCCAAGTCTTGCCAAGCTATCACTAACAGTACTTTGCATATGAAGATCCATAGTGGTACGGCTACTGTTTAAAATTGCTATTTTCATTTCCTGTTTTCGGTTGCCTATTCTTTAAGAAAGTTTGAAGGACTATTATCTATAACATTCAGCTGTCATGTAGTTCTAATTGCTAGGAAAAATTCCAGTAATTCTATCAGTATTGCTAATGCAGCTGGGAGTAAAAGGCTGTAATACATTACAGACTTTTTTTTTTATTTAGGCCTAGTTCAGCAGAGCTATAAACTGAATTTCTGAGATAAGAAAAGGTAGCTGGGGATCAGGTTGGGGTAGAAAATATCCTTCATGCAAGCAACACAAGATACTAACGCTGGTGTAATCTTACCATTTGGGGGGAAAAATACAGATCAGCTCTATTCCTGTGAGATTGCTATAAAAGAACAAGGAGTAATATATATTTTATGAAAAATATCTATCTGTCCACTGTCTGACTTCATATCTTATGAAATGCTCTGCCATGTACGTTCAATCAGATTTTGTGCAGTATCCGCTGGGCAATATTGGCTCCATTCTGAATACTGTGTTTTCAAAGCTGAACTCAAGAAACATGTACTTTCATCCAGAGCTAGTCAATGAACTCATTAAATGCCTTTGCATCAGCATCTGATAAGAAGTCTTTGACCTCCTTTTTTTTTTTTTCCTTTTAATAAAAGCCAGAAATACAAATAAAGAAGAATAATGGCGGCATTTACCAGACTTGCTGAAATCTGTTAATACATTGGTTTGTTTGCATTTTCACCATAAGAAAAACGTAAGTACAACAAGGTCACATACTACTGGGACACAGCAGAACCGACTCCCTTCTTAGCGTCTCACTTAAAAGCAAAGAAAAAAAATTCAGTCTACACTGTATTAAAAACAGCAAATGTCTTCTCATTAACCTCACTTCTCCAGAACACCGCTTACCACACGTTGGTTCCTGAGTGTTATGTTCTCTGCATCACCGGGAAGCTTTCCGGCAGCAGATCGAAGCTCTGACCTTGCAGAACAACAAGGCGCTTGCTGACAAACAGCATGTGCGACTGCCAGGTTCGAAGGAAGATGATAACCCAACCTGTCTAAAAGAATCTGGCCCTGGCCCAGACAGACTCTTAGCAGGCTCCACTGGAGAAATGGAAATGGTTGCAATTATTGTTATTGGTTTAATGCCCTTAAGATGGCTCTCCGAGAATCTTATTTCAGTAACTGATTAAGCAGTATGTTCAGCAGCAGGCCATTTGCCTGCCAACCTAAGGAAACTTCAGTTTGCTCAGCCAAACTCTGTCTGTGGCTGGGAAAGTAATTCGGGGTATCTGCATGACCAGAGATGAAACTAGGTACCTGGAAATGAACATTAGATGGCCTTCAACATTAGGACAGGGAGGCAATCAAGTGCCCTTTAAAATCCCACGAAGCAATAGACTCTAGGTATTCAGTGCTCCTGCTCTACACCACGTTCCTACTACAGAAAGGTGCTGTGAGCACAAGCAGGGAGAAGAGCTGTGTCCCAGACGGGGCAGCATTGACCCCAGGAAGAACAAACAAAAATCATCTAACTGAACTACCAACCTAAAGAGGTACTGGCAAAGCCTGTACAAATACAAATGCTCTTAAAATTTGAAATTTGGGTCACAAATCAATTGCAGAAAGTAACATGTTGTAGAGGGAGACCCTTCTCTGAGGCTAATGCCAGTGAAGATGCTGCTGCCCCTCTGCCACAGGACGTTGCTGGCGAAGCTCCACCAAAAGCCAACTGCAAGAGTGCTGCCCAACCCACCCCACATCAGGGAGGTCAGCAAGCTCCCCAGTCAGAGCAAACCAGCACTGGATTAAAAGTGACTAACGTGAGCTGTTCTGAGGACAGCAGACCGTACACCCTTCCAGGGCAGGGGACAGCCTGGGGCCGATTAACATCTTACACTGCTGCAGAACAAACACCTGCCCATAAACTTTATGCTATATTCTGCAATAAAAGCAAGCTGTGTTTCATTGCTAGCATTAGAGATCTAAACTTGGCTACTGAGGTTGGCAGAAGCCACATATCAAAGACCCAAATCAATGCACTTGTCCTGCAGCTTGCTGTCTTTTGAACTTGTCATGGGAAGTCCAGAGAAACAAATGGCAAAGTTATTTTGTGAGGGTCACAAAGAAGTTAGGGAGGCAGTTTTTTTAACTGGAAGTTAGCTCTACCTTCTTTCTCTTTCCTCTCCACATGAATATAGATGCACTGGCACACCTAATTCATATTAGGTAT
The DNA here is from genome assembly GCF_963932015.1 of Anas acuta. Classification (NCBI taxonomy): domain Eukaryota; kingdom Metazoa; phylum Chordata; class Aves; order Anseriformes; family Anatidae; genus Anas; species Anas acuta. The sequence continues at coordinate 44,373,678 of NC_088982.1, forward strand.
ATGAACAAAGTTGTACCAGTAAAATATTACTTGGTATTAACTTAGCATCCACACTGCAGAATGACAGGTCAATGACAACAAAAGGAGAAGAGTGCTACTGACCTTAAATACACTGCTGTGTTTCATTGTACAGTTCTTGTATGCAGACAAATGCTGGCTTAAAGATCACTTTAGAAAGAATTGATGCATCTGTCAGAAATTACTTCAACATAACATGGTTCAGCTTGAACTGGCTATAACAACAAACTCTTATATAGTGCAGAAAAACTTCTTACCTTCACCCCCATCTTACACAGAGAACAAATGTAGCACAAATACTATAAAGCTGGTGGAGAGTTTGCCCAGCGCCCAAACCAATTCCAAACAGGTTCCCCCTCTGAACTGAATTGAATTTCTTCTCTCTTCAGGACCCTTTCCCAAATGCAGACAACCAAAGACTTCGGTTTTATAGTCTGATCCACCAGCTGTTAACATGACAAACACTCTTACAGACAACAACTAAGTAGATAAATGTTTCCCGATACTTCAGAGCATTTTTTCTCCTTTTTTGACAATGTGCATGTATTGAAATGAGGTTAAGCCCCTCATTTAACCCCTACTTGATAGTAGATGCATAAAGAGCTAAAAAGGCGTATTAGAATCATTTTTCAAATACAAACAGATTGCTTTAAGTCTAATATGGACGGTATTCCGAGGAAGCCTTTTCCACTCCTGTCTTACTCTTTAAATCCATGCATGCCACCTGCCTGATGGCACATAAAACAGCAGTTACCAATTCCAAATGAATGCCTTCAAACCAGCCAGTAAAAGTTTTGCTGTAAGCATGTGTGCATCCCATACAGACCGCTGTCTCACCAAACCACCCGTCTGCCAGAGCTGCACCTGCTTCTCATGCAGAGCTGGGCCAGTTTCTTTGCAGCTGTGACCCCACCACAGCGGCAGCTGCAAGCAGGAAAAGGCACCAACGTCACTGTCTTGACCCACCTTTAGCGCAGGCCACTCCACCTTCCTGACTTTTCAAGGGTGCTGTCAGGGCAGTCATCATGAAGATGAAGAGTCATCACTGTCCCTCCAGGACAGCAGAGCCAAACAGCACCAGCTGTATCGACCAGACACAGACCGCACTGCTTCCATCCAGACCTGGCGTCCGTCCTTGCTGCTGTGTCAGGTGTGTGGTGTGGCAAAGGACAGCTGCTCTGTCACGGAGTTACTGCACAGTTCTTGGAAATCAGCACAATTCCGGAGCACGTAGATGAAGTTACTTTGGCCCTAGTGAAAGGCGTCTTGATGTTCAAAGGGAAAGACTTGTCAGACAGCTGGTAACAGGTGGAAATGCAAGGCAGCTGGTACAGCACAGCCTGTCAGACAAGAGCCTCTCGTACGTGCCACACACAGCCCCAAAATGACAGGAAGGGAAACCCGAAGAGTCTAACACTGACAGCACAGGGGAACAGAGCTCTGGGGTGCACGGAACAGCCAGGGCACGCTTCTGAGTCGGCTGGTCATTTCTAACAGAGAAAAGTTGTTCAAAGAAAAGACTGGCAAAATAACCTTAAAAAAAATGAAGGCCATTTTCAAATTAACTCAGAATGGGTTTTTATCACTACCGCATAAAAAAGATGTGTGGGACACTCCAGCTGTTAGCAGCTGTATTTCACTATGACTGTTACTGCTGTTTTAATGCCAAGTTGGAAGACGCTCTGAATAATACTTCGGGTGGCAGCAGCAACAGCACCACCACAAACAAGGTTTCTGCATTTGTCCTTACTGGAAAACCTGGCTGATTAGGTTATGTCCTATGGCAGGCACAGCGGGAAGCCAGTAGATTGGACCTTACAGTAATCATCTGCACTCCAACAGCCTAAAAGGGGTTTTAGTAAGCCTAAGGCATTTCTCTTGGTATACAGCTCAACTTCTCAAAAGGCCCAGTCCTAAACAAAGAAAAACAGAACACGGTACAAACCATCCTGACCACGTAAAGTCCAATTCATCCATGGGGCTTTCAAGTCTGTTTCTATCTTAATATTTCTCATAATCTATATGTGGACTTCCATATTCTCAGATGCAGGCAGGGCTGATTAACAGATGGCACTGATCTGTCCAAAGTTTAAAAATCACTTTCTGCTCACCAGGACATCAGAGTCATCTATTTGCTCGACACTAGTGATGATTAGATACAAATTCCATCATGATAGAAAAAATACAATTGAACTAAGGCATTTACATTTCCATTCCTATTATCTTGACACCTGGGAAATACCTAGCAAACAAGATTTTTTTCTCCAATATAAATCCAAGAAAAAAAAATAGGCTTTGAGAAATGCTTTTATTTCCTAGAGAAGATTTTATCAAAATCCACTCCCGTATTGTTCATAGCCGTTCTCAAAGGTACACAGTGAACATGGGGTAACAGCACCAACAGGGTGCACAGATCTGCACTTACTGCTCAGATTAGTGAGACCAAGCACACATTTCCAAGATAACCCATCTTCAAGAGCAGACATCGACCTGAAACAGCTTTTGCTTCTTTTTACGGATTGCCCAAATACTGTCTCATATTCTTTGGGTTTTGATTCTGCATGGGAGAAAAAAAGAAAAAGCCTGTGGCACATCTGCCTGGGAGGTGGGATCTCCCAGACACAGCAGCATCTGCCACACTCAGCTCTGGGTCTCGCCAGGAAGAAACCTTAAGTGCACACATTTGGAGCTGTTTTAAAGGACTTGTTACAAGTGGTCAGGAGACAGCTCAAAAAATCTGATCCAAAGTCTATTCAGCTCCAGACGATAAATTTAGAAGGCTGAGTGCATTCAGAAAACTTTCTCAAAAGCCATAAAATCTGGAAAAGGTTCAACTCCCAGTAGCAGGATGGCAAGCTGGACGACCCTAGGTCTTTCTGCTGCTGGTGAAGGAACAGCGAGCAGGTGATGGGTGCTCCATCATTTATACCCTAACACAGAACTATTGAGCAGCTCTGATGCAGGTACCATCCATCAACAAGAAATGGTTCACTTAGTAGAAATCACATTACCGACCTGAAGAAAGCATGAGATCTTTATGAGCTCACACAGAAATTCTCCCAGCTATGCAAGAGAGCTTGGCGACACATCTTGGAAGAGTGAGAGAGAGCTTCGGCAGATTTTCTGGCAGGACTTCTTTAAAATATAACATATCAACCTCAAAAGACTGGCAGCAGTATTTTAGCAGATATTGTGGAAAGAACATTTTAGTGTTTATTCATTTATTTTCAGTTGTGTGCACTCAATTCCAGTGGGACACGAAATATTAGCCAAAGTTCTTATAGCCAGAGATAACACCAGGACAAAAACAAGCATTGCAGGGAAATCCTAGTTCACTGAATTAAGAGATAAAACTGCACACAGAGCATGCACGTATACAGAAGAACACTTGACAGCAGGTAACAACCAGCAGCTAGGAGTAAGCAAGTGCTCTGCAAGCTCCCCTGGCACACTTACACTGTACAAGATTTATGCATTTTAATTTAAATATACACTTCCTGACGCGTTAAATAAGCTATTTAAGTAAACTTTTAGAAAGAAGAGGGGTACAGACAGACATTCGTACACCCTTCCTGAGGTGCAGCCCGGCCCCCCACCCCCGACCTGCTTATCGCTGCGTCCAACCAGCTCCCCCAGCATACCTGCGTACATAAGCATCACTAATCTGCTTCAGTCAGAACAAGCCAGGTTAGCTTAAAAGTTTAAATTCTTAGCTAAGCAGATTTGTTTTGCCTGAAATAGATTAGGAAGCAACCACACGAGCAGTTCCACGCACCGATGAGAGACACGGGGGGACAGGACAAGCGGCACGGGCTGCAACCTGTGAGCAGCACTGCCCGGTCTGACCTGAACGGCCACTGCAGCAAAAGGGCACCCACTCGGGAAATTGGTTAAGGGCTCACTTCAAACTCACGGTCTGTTCTGTTCCACAGCTGCCCCATGTTGTAAGAACCAGTGAAAGTGAAGCAAGGATTCCCGTCCTGGCCTTAACAAAGAGGCTGGCATCTACAGCTGATCACGTTCACTTACAATGAATCATGGACACAATGCTTAGAGTCCAACTGCTACTACTTCTATTTAAGCAGAGAACAAGCTCTAAATATGATGAAAGTGGCCAATGTTGGCCAAGGGACAAACTTAATTTATTGTTACTTTTGTTCATAAATGAGGAAGGGAGTATTGGTCTACTGGAAATAATCAGAATGACCGTATCTCACTATCCTGATTTGGGGGCTTCTTGCTTCTTTGGCAGTCATCTTCCTAAGTGATCGCACCCTGAGAGAGCTCATGAGGACAGCATTTCAAGGGCAAAAATAAAAGAAAGGACATGCACATACCCAGATGGCAAACACACCACACAATTTACTACTTGGCTGAAGTACTTCACTCCCAAAATAGTTTAACCTAACCTCCTTAGGTACTTACAACAACCTCCAAAGTCTAACAAATACAAACCAAGTCTGCAAATACACGGAAACAATAAGCAAAGGTAACACCAATCCCTTTTTCAGTGGCTTCAAGGAGATGTTTCATGGACAACCACACGGTCCACAACTTTAACTATGAAAAAGGATCTTCCTCATGATAAAGAAATTAGCATTTTTGCTACAAGTGTGTCACATACACGTGTCTGCTTCTGTCCTGGTACCACTTTTCTTCTCTCCAAGAAAGGTCTGAGAGAAGAGTTTTGCCCTAGCATCCTTTACCTACAAGCAGAATGCAAAGCAATCCATTCACAGACACACAGAGCCCGAGATGTAGGCATATAGGTAAGACAAATAGACAATTCACATTAATAACCAAAAATAAGAAAATGAAAAGCTAAACTTTTGCCATTTATTTAAAAAATACAACCTTCCAGGTTCATGAAGTTGCTGGACTAGCAAGGGAACAACCAGATATGTGGGGGGGTGCTTTTGTACTTGATTCCCCTCAAGGAACTGATCGTCATTGAGCACTTTCACACATTTTGCTGGTTTGTTTTAAACACAGCAAGGATATGTGGGAGAGACTGGAAGGTAAAATGCTTCATGAAGATGCAATAAATTTAGCTCAACTGAAAAACTATTAATCTCTAGCTACCAAATACAGTGCCATTGTTCAGGAGTACAGGGTGCTCTTATCAAATCGTCATCAATAAGCAGCAACAGGAAAGTGACTGGCCAATGTTCAATAATCTCAGTACATTTGTGTAAACTCTGTTCAAGTCCACAAAATCTATGGGAGTAGCATAACAATAGAGCTCGCTTCTTCATACGCACGTGTCACCTCCAAACCACTTACCAATGAACTCGATCCCCAGTATGTAACTTGGAATCCAAATCCAAATGCTTCAATTGGTCCTTCCCAAAGCGTAATTGTTTCTCCAAGTACAAGTTTGGCAAAAGCTACCTAGGATGTATCACTGTCAATACACACACACTTTCCAGAGGTAAAGGAGCAAGTCTCTCTTGCACAGCAGAGTCCATCATCTGTATTTGTAAAGGATGGTCTTGCTCAACAGAATTTGCAAATCACAGACCAAAGAAAAGAAGGAATATGTAAAATCAAGATAACACAATTTGCTGCTCACAATGGGATAGCTTTGCTGCTTGCACTTTCCTCTACTACAGAGGAAGGGAATCAGAAGTACTGACACAGGCAAGTGGGACTTGCTGATGAGATGAGCGGAAAGGTATATTTTGAATAGCAACCTGAGGGTTAAGTTAGAAGCTGTGTCAAAACTGAGAATATTCCAGGCAGATGTGGCAGCATAAAACTAGAATCGAAGTATAAGGGGATAGCAAGGCAAAAAAATATGAAGACTGGAATAAATTATACAATATAAGGCCTCAGACGAATTATAGATAATTCATTACTAGATATAGAGTAAACAGGATCAGATCTGTTCAGTGCCTGTAGCCAAGAAAGTGCATTATTGATCTACTGTATTATGCAGAGCTTGGAAAAAGACGACGACTCAGGAGTAAGTGTTCCAGCATATCAATTTTTATATTTAGCAACAGCTGAAACAAGCAGAAATGGACACTTCATAACATTAGTACCTGATTGTTTATTTTATGCTTCAAAACAAATTGGCTTTGTGCACCCTGAAGAGGAATGCTGTCAAAAAGGCCAAAAACTCAATTCCTTAATTTAATAATATTTAAAGCTTCTCTAACAATTGAGATGGACTCCAAGCAGCATTGTCCTTGCAGCACGTTATTGATACTGTTAAAACAAGACTTTCCTAATGGAAAATCTAACAAGATGCTAAGCCAGCCAAAGTAATACCAAAAATAGCTGCGGTGTTTACAAGCAAGTATCAAAGTGTCCGTGTCTCTCTGAAGTCCTTTTATTTCCAACACCTAACATATGCTTGTGTAAATCCGTAAGATCCTGAAAAGTAAAGGCTGCGAAACACCGCCCAAATTTCACATTGTAGAAATGTAGCAAAACATTCAACTTTGCGTGGGACAAGAACCAAGTTATTTAGAGCTGGTGTGACAGATTTACACCAGGATCCAATGAAAGCTACTGATTAAGTAAATAAGCAAAAAAAAAACAAATTCAAGGACTAGTAAAAACAAAAACTTGACTTTGTGACAGCAATCTGTTTTTTGTTTTTTTTTTCATGGGCTTTTGATTCTATAAAGCCTAATGATGTCTTTTTTATTTCTACCCATGGAAATGCATAGGCTGTAGTACAATCCTTGCATGAAAATGAAATCAAGTCTTCTGTTTGCAACAGATTTGCCTGATGCCAGTGGCTGTTTGCCAGCCATCAGCACAACCATTAATACAAAGACTCTTATCTGCTCTTTGGTTGGTTCATGTGTTACTCGCCTATATTTAAAGTCTTCCTGTGGAAAAGAGTGGACTTGTGGTTCTAGGGGTATCAATGCTGCTACAGTGATAGATAGCCTGTCAAGATAGCATAACCATTGTGAACTTACACATTACTAAACACGCCTAAATGTATACAGTGGCATTAGCTGCCTTTCTCAGCACCAAAGATAGCTTACCTGGCCAACTGAGAACTTGCCTGTTAAAACCAAAGGTGCAGCTGCGTTCAAATAACAGGAGTAAACGCGTCAACACTTATTTGTGAATGGATACGGCTAAATAAAACAAAAAAATACAAGTGTGCCCTTACTGTTTCCTCCTCAAAAACTATGCCAACTACAAATGAAGTCTGATGCCATCTGCCACCTAATTACACCTTATATAATGTATGTCATCAGGACACTTACCATAGCCATCACTCTGCAAGCGATGACACAAGATTGAAGTATTCAACTATCTGAATTTTCCTGCTCAGGGAACTCGCCGAGCCTTTGCAAAGCTGTGCATGCTAATGCAAAATCTTTTCAGATGAAATAGCTAAAATAAATTGATAAGAGCTATGCAGCCAGTGAAGGGCCATCACCTTTTTATTTCCCAGCTATTCCCACAAGCAGGTACTTGTATTCATTATTTTCTATAGTCCCTACACTTAGGATTTGAATTCTACAAGTCCGAGATCAACTACAGCCAATGGCATCCACATCATCCAGTATTTGGAGATGTACTCCACAGACAGATCAAACGAAATCCAGTCCTCTTTTCAGGCAAAACTGTCTGAATGACTGCCTGTTGTACTTTGTATTACACCCATATGTTCACAGTCCACACTCTTCGGTGATAAAAGATGCTACTGTGTTCATTATGTTCACAATTTAGGACAACACGAAGACAAACAAAGCCATTTTAATTACAAAACTTCTTGAGTAATGTTTCAGTAATAGAATGAATAAATTTTCCTTTCTGGATTGGCTTGCTATGTTTCACCAACTTAGCAGTGCTTATGTTACAGTGCCATATGAGCTTCGAACATCAACAGTAATTCATTATGAATCCTGCTGCAACAGGATTCAACTTGTCATCGAAAACAAGCTGATCTGAGGCAGTAACAGAAATTTTCTTCGCCAAAGTCAGGCAACATTTTTCGTGCCACTTTTTCTCCCCTATCAGTTGGCGTTACTTTGAAGTACACACACTACTTTCTTACTTAAACCTTTCCCTACTAAAATAAACATGCTTAGAAACATACAGCATGAAATACTCATCTTCCCCAAAGCAGCAGATAAGCTTCCAGGTAAAGACAAGGAATCAGTGCGTTTCTGTGCTCTCAGGGTATAGAAGATCTTTAACCTTTTCAATACAGGAAGAACCAAAACCGATCAAAACAAAAATTACACTATATGTTTCCTGACACGTCAAACTACCATGAAGTTTCCAGCTTAAGATAAAAGCATAGTAAGACTCTCTTGATGCCAACAAGTCATTCAGCAGTTAAACTTCAGTCTCCCCTAAAAGGCAAGCGTAGATAGGCCTGCCATATTTAATTCAGAAAATTTGGTGTGCTGGCAAATACCACAGCTAGCTGTCTTACTGCTACCTTGAGCTGCTGACAACTACCAGAGAGAAGAAAAGCTTGTCTCAGCAACGTCCTGACATGGATGATTCTAGCCTCCAATAACTAAAATCTTAATTTCACCCCACATTTTGTTGTTGCTTTGTTTATTTTTTAATCTTAATGAGAGCATTTCTTAACAATACATTTTTATTATCGAGAGCAAGAAGTTTCTGAACTGCTCTGTAAAGTCAGTATCGACTCCCCAAATTTCTCTTCCTTTCTCTAGCGACCAGCAGCACACATCAGAAATTTTAGAAGCGTACATCAGCAGACATAAGACGATGCACAGTAAGAGCCTGTTTTGTAAGTCACAAGAACACGAGGCCACCAGCTTTTAGGACTCCTGCAACCCACTGATTACATAGACAGAAGTGACCCCATGTACTAGCACAGAGTGAAACAGCCTCATCTACTGACATCGGATCCTGCAGCCTCTTGCTGCTGCTAGCACATTCAAGTGCATCAAGGGACAGCTGAAGTGCTTGGTGCACGGTAAGACCTGGTTGTGAGAACTGCAATGTATGCTTTGTGCTCACTTGCCTGGATTGATGTGACGGACTTGGCACTCGGACTCACAGACTAAATGCCTGAAAACGTCCTGACTCAAGTCTTTGAGGAGATTAAAAGCAAGATAACTGTGTCCTCCCTTAGCACTATTCTTTACCTGTTTTACAGTCTGCTTTCATGGTTAATTTTCCCTGTAATATCTTTTTTTTAAAAAAAAAAAAAAAAAAAGCAGATCCTCTATTCAAGAAGAGAAAAACCCTTGCTGCCCATAGCACCTCCTTTATTCAGATGCAGTGCAACAATGAAGGCACAAGATCTGGCTTGGAATATTTACGGAAAGCATGGTCACCACAAAATGAGCTCATGTCTGTAATGTATCAGGACACATCCCATATATCTGCTCTCTCAGAGCACAGCTCACAGCTGGTTTTTGCTTGGATGGGGGGAAGCCTGGGGAATGCATTATTTTATGGGGAGGTTACTTTTTTATGCTGGGGTCTGATAAAGGATCTGAAACACTCCAATATCCCAGTCAGATTTGCTACCTTTGCCTGCCCCTTAATCTAACAGCTCACTACCATTAAATGTGGTTTCCAACCAAAACAAACAAAATCATGCTTCTTTGCATAGCTTTTTCCACATATAGAAGGTTGCCATTTTACTTTATTTACAAAAGTATAGGTTCACAAGGAACTTGCAAGTGGAGCACAACTGGGAAAAGTTACTTTCATGTACACAATTTGCATTATAGAATAGTGAAAGTTTAACAGTACATGTTGTATAAAGCAGGTTTGAGGATGCCTTTAAGTCGAGACTGAAATGTAAGAATCAATTCATGTTCTTCACAAAGAAAAACATGTCTTCTGTAAGTTTGTCCATAATGGAAGCTATGGGCACCAAACAGTGAGGAACTTTCCATTCTGAGAACAATTCCTCTAAGTTTCTAATAAGAACCAAATTGGGAAGTTGCAATTTTGCGTCTCCTGAATGACAATTATCCTCACATGCAGTATTCTCTCTGCCACTCTTCCAGTGTAGCTCTATAAAGATGAACTTCAGCCAAAACATTTTAATTACTCACGCTTCTAAAGGAAGAAACATCAGGTGGGCACAGCTAAGCAAGATGCATAAAGTACTTAAGGACTAGCCTACATACAGGCATCAGCGCTCACAGGTGATCACAAGATAAATTTTTAAAGGAGGAACTACTAGTGTACATGTATACATAAGCGACCTTAGGAAACCTTGATTACAAAAAAAAAAAAAATGTAATGAGAGAAAAAGTTTAGACCCAAGATATTTGTAAAGTCTCAAAATGAGTTGGTAAGCCTGTACATACATATCCAGGGTTTGCTGCTTTCCTATGCTCCAAAACAAAAACTGACAGCAGGTCATAAGCTACAAGTGCGTACACTTAAAATTATTATTTTTAAAATCACATCACAACAGACAGGTAGAAACTACCCACATTATTAACTTGAGTTAGTGGCTTGCTAATTCATGTTGTTTTAAATCCAGCTTGCACACCGCACTAATCCTGATGTCCTGCACTAACTTAGCAACTGATTTTCACATCCTAAGATCCCAAATTGCCACTGTTATGCTTAGTGTTATATAAGGTGTCTTTCTAGGCAGAAAGAAAGAATTAGCGACCTAGCTTTCACTAGTGAATTGCCACTCAAAATTATGGGCTGTCACAGCCTTAAGAGCAGCAAATTACAGCACTGCCTTCCTAGCTCCTGTAGTACCACACTCAGCCCATGTTGGTTAGCCATTTCCTTCGTTCCTCAGTTTATGCCACCTAACCAAACCTGCTTAAGAAAAACATTTTGTTGTCACTCAGGCTATCATGGGAAATAACTGTAGCTGTGAAAACAGACGGAAAATGCTTTTGTATACATTCAGTTATGATATGTCTACCTGACAGGAAGCGTCTTCTACTCCCCATCCTGAATTTTAACTGTAGGTGTAGGCATTTGGAGGAAGGCAAAGTGAAATTTGCATTCTTTAGGGAAACAGGGGGAGAAAAAAAAGGGACAAGCTGAGTATTAGTAACAACTGTGCATCTGGGAGACAGCACAGTAGGAAAGTAGAAGACAATGAAAGCGACCAGACAAGCAGATGGAGCCAAAAACCTTGGTGTGTGTGCATGTGTGTGTGTGTGTTGGGGGGGGGATAAAAATAAAAATCAAGTGACAGCTGCATTAGTTGGCACACAATCCCCAATGGATGGCAAAGATACTACCCCTGTATTGGTGAAGTGTCAGAAAAGACACTGAAGGAATAAGGTCCATCTTTCTATGAATTACAGACTACAGAGACTACGTGGTAAAACGTGCTTAAAAAATAGCAGTGAGATCTGAGTTAAGATCTAATTTTTTTCCCCAGCTCCAGATGTGAGAAGCTGGGTGAGTCACTAATTCTTTCTGCATCTGCATTACGACAGCCTCAAACACCAGTTTTTGCCCCTAGGGCCTATATATGCCCACAGAGTGCAAACAAGATACATTTACTGAGATGTTTCTAGCACTTACTTTTCAGTGGAAGTTTCTGGGGCGTATTTTATTATGTATCATATTTCCCGGGTTGCTCAATGGTATGGTATGTGCATACGTTTCATAGCTGACCACTTCATTTTAGCGACAAACATAAGGCAAAAGAGCGATTTTGCCTACCCTTTGCAGGCAGACACATACTGATCTAGTGACGCCAGCTGCATTGAACTTAACTGTGATGCCACTTTCCTGTGAAACCAAGGCTTGTATCTGTAACAATGTTAGAGTTCAAAGAATAGCTATGGTACAACTCCACCTCTTCAACTTTTTTATTTTAAACTATTTTTTGTTACTACACTTTTTCACTTGTTGTGAAAATCAGTTATCTGTGCTGATTATAGTTTTTTTCCTCTCTCATTTTCCCAGCTCAGGAGGGCCGAATGAGCAAGCTAACACCTGGCCCTAAAACAAACAAAACACCAGAAAAATCACAAAGATGCCACCTTGGATGACAAACGAACACACACACATTCAAAGCAAAATTCGGGAAGAACAGAAAGGAAAAGAAGAGAGGAAAAAAAGAAAACAACAAAAACAAGACAGGTTCAGGAACTATTGTCGATGCTTTAGAGATGCCCAGAGAATGGTGCGATGAAATCTGCTGCTTTTACATGCTGAATGACTGTATCTCAAGAAAACAGCCTTAAAAATATATATGTTTTGAAAACAGTAGTTACAGGCACAGATAAAAATTGCATGTGTAAAAGAAGGATCTAACCTTTCATTAACTCAGACTCAACTGAATAGTTTTTAATACAGTGAAGTGTTACTGACTCACTCTGAAGGCTAAGATTTTGCAATGATTTGCCTCAAAGCAATTTTTATTGTCAGTATTAAGTTGCTGATAAAAACAAGGGATTTAAAATATAAGTGCTGACACAACCCTAACTACAGTGTTCTGCACAGCATAGTGGCACAGCTATAATTAAAAAAGACAGCCTACATCAAGTAAAAAGCTTCACTGCAAACCTTTTTAATGGATCAATACAATATCATCAGTGACATCTCAGTAGGGAGGATAATGGTAAAGCAGCCTTTTTATGGAATTAAGAAAAATCACATGTATTAATAAAATAAATATATCTTTTGAAGTCTGTAGACAACAAGTTGTTAAGTTTACAATTCAATTTTATCATTATCTGCAAAGCATAACATAACCAGTATACAAGATGTTGTTTGTCTATTTTTCTTGTACAACAGTGTAAGTGCAAAGATGGTTAAGGATACAAAAAAGGTTCTAAAAACTGGAATTAAAAAGAGGTCTCGGAGAAACTTCTATTTAAAACTTCTAGAACAGAAGTTAAACAATGTACAAGGAAAAAATATTTGACATCACTTTCTCAAAACAGTGAGCGAGCAAAGTGCAGTATTCAAATCATGAAGTTTTAAGAAACTTAAAAAACTGAACATGGTGTAAGAATGACCAGAATGGTTCATAGCAAGTCTGCCTGACTTCTCATGTATCCCCTTCTGCTAAGGCTGGAAGTCAACAAGCTAACAGTCTCAGCAGGAAGTCCTGAAGGGGGAAGTCTTGTACTCACAGCGAAAATTCATTAGGAGGAACATCAGGAACATTAAGCTACCAGTAGGTAAGAAGTTGCTTGGAGGACCAGCCAGAGCAGTCAAGCCCAGGACGAAGGTTTGGTTTTGCCCCAGTAGTATTTCTGCTCAACAATCTGAAGATCTCTGTTGCTGTGATGACACTTCTCCCCACAGCTTGCTGCTGTCTTCTACGGCTTAATGAGTAAAAAGCAGCATTGCTGAAGGGCTGGGGAGTGGAGGAGTTATGAAAATTGTACTTGAAAAGTTGGTTTGATTAAAATAGACAAAATTCGATTTGAACCCTGGAATCTCATCATCTTTAATGCTGTTAACGGGATCGTCTGTGTTGGAGCACTTGTAACACCATTAGTGAGATGGCAATTGTTCCCAAATGAAGACTTGGGAGGCCCGTCTGATGGGATGAAGAAAAGTTCTACCAGCCTGATAAACCATCCCAATTAGATAGTTACTTACTCTTACTTTTGGAAAATCTCATTTTATTTCCAAAATTGATTTTTTCCCCCCCCAAATTCAGTTTGAGCAACAGTACATTGCTCTCTCTTGCGTTGCTGTGCTTCTGATAATGCCAATATTGATGGCAGTAATCGGATTTTACTGCCAAATGTTGCTGTTTACTGCAATGCCATCATTTTTCCTGTTTTGCCAACAATGAAAAACAGCACCAAAGAAATTTTGTGCTGCTGTTTATAAAAAGAAGAAAGAAGAGAAGCCACTTTAGCCTGACAAAGTCCAAGGGAAATTAAAATACTACCACAGGAGGGAATTGCCAGAGAACTGACGGCGGATGAGGGCCCTGCGGTGTACCACACAGCAGCGAGAGGACAGGGGAAGGCGCCAGGCCTGCCAAGCACAGCAGCTAAGGCTGAAGCCAAAGCCTGGGACTGCAGCAGGTATGGGTCTCTCCAGGTAACTAGGACGGCTCCTCCGGCCCCAGGTCTACTTGCCTGTTCTCCCCTCCTCACCACACGGCTCCTCAGTGCACCAGAGGCGTCCCACGCACAGCTCCCCCATTTTAGCTCTGCACCCTCACCACCGTCTCCTCAACCAAACAGAGAAGATTCAGCGTTTCCTGATTATTCAGAAGAAAAGCTCTGCTGCTGTTTCAAGATAAACTTATTCCCCGGGGTATTCAGAGTCCGTATTATCCTCTGATTGCAGAGAGGCATCATTTCGGAACATACAGCACCAGGCCCCAGGACTGAGGCACCTGCTCTGCTAAGCTGCTGGCAGAGCCGCCCACCTATGCTGAGAAGCACCAGCTAAAAAACACACAAATTGACACTTGCTCATAAAAATCTTAGGCCACCATCAACTTTGGGATTTAGGAAGTCTTCTCTCTCCCGTTTTTATAGTCACACTAACCGCGTAACTCAGAAAGTGGACGTATGATAGCACAACCAAGGAGTTACAAGAAAGGCTCACTCAGCTAAAATACTTGAAGCTGGTATCTCCACAGAAACAGACTTCAGGAACCTTTAGTTTTTAGCATTTGTACAACACAGCATGAAAACTTAAAATCCATTTACATGAAGGGATAAACTTAATTTTACTAAATGTCTTGACCTAAGAAGATAAAATTGGGCTTTCTTGTTGTATAAACCTACACTGGTATGCTCTTGTAATACAGCTAGTCAGTCATTTCAATAAAAGAAAGTTTTGACTTTTATTTTAAGCCATTAGCCTTCCAGAGCTAAATTTAGCCCTGGAGGAGTTGCCAGGTTCCTTTTAGACACATTAGGACTGCTATCTAAAATGCAGAATTACGATCAGAAATTCTATTTCTGAGAGAACAAAGCCTGACATTCAGATCCCACAATAAGTTTCTAATGCCACCAATTTGGAGGGCAGCTGGAAGCAAACAAGCAAACACAAATCACAACTATAACTGTTTTTTCACATATATACAAATGCATATTTACATATAGAAACATACACTCACATATAGGGCATGTTGTCTACAAAAGCAGAACCAAACTGATTCAGCAGCTGTGCAGGTGGTACCAGTATCATTGTAAGGCCAAGTCAGCAAAGATCTTGATTCCCTTCCATGTTTCCAGAATACAGAGAAAATATTAGAACATCTTAAAGGACTGAAATATTTGGGAAATATTACACAGCAAGATACTCATTTTTGCTAAGATCGGTAAGCAGACTACCTGATTTCTCCCCTTAGTAGCAAGCATTCACAAGCTGGTAACACTTTCAGGTCCCTAAAATGTTGCATGGTTATACAAAACTAAAGGTAGTTTGGTGATACACAGCACAGATGGATCCAGTACTATCACATTTCAGCAAAATGAAATTAAGTTAGAGTGGTTAAAGAGAAAATAAGTTTGAAGTCCTTCCAGGAAACAATTTTATCAGTGTATCTCCAGGAAACATCTCTAAGAGTTCCGTTAAGGCAGGTAAAATGTACATTAGTAGCATTGATTGTTTTTGTTGTTGTGTGGTGTTTTTTTTTTCTTAATAGTCAGTGCAATTCTCTTTTTTTTTTTTTAATAAAGGAAATAGGTTTGCTGGAAGATCCCTTTCACTGACACTCTGGGATACTTTAAATGTGAAACATTTTAAGCCTGCAAAATCATCCTACTAAATGGCATGCGCAGTCAAACTAATTTTGGTAAATGTTGATGCCTAAATACCATCATTTGTTTTCAACAGTGCACATACCACTTCAAATAAGTCTGTTTCTTCCCACCTTTGATACAGGCTTACCCTAAAGTTTAGCCTGATGTTTCACAGACACACGAAGCTTAGATCTCATTAGAATATCTTTTTAAAAAGATATTCAGAGCTGTTGTAGTGACTACCACTATAAATATCTTCTGGCTGAGTAATAAGAAGAAAACATTAGTGGTGAAAACAGCTAAGTGCTGGCTGTTGCTAATTAGAGCACCACTGGGGTCCCAGAATCTGAATACTACACATACATAGTATATCCAAATGGCACGGGTACACTAATGGTGGTATTCTACCCAAACCACTCCACAAGCACACCGGAGGCACGTAACCACCTCGCAGGCAGCAGGCAACTGCATGAATGAGCAGAGGCAGACACGAGGGCTGGGGCGTAATGGTGTCTCGCTGCCCATGCACTCCCAGAGCATTGGCAAGCCTCTAGGTGAGCCGAGGGAACACAAACCAAATGAGTCCAATTAATCATTCGGCTCTGGTAGTACAACGGTACTCCAGCAAAACACATTATTGCTCTTTACTACCATCCCCGGGACAAATTCCTGTCAGCAGAAAGGACTTTTTCCCCCGCCCTGGCTATAGTTTCATGGAATAGTTGTATTTTGCAGCGCTGTTTTGTACACAAAACACTATTATTTTACAAAAAGAGACTGTTTTATCTGAAAAATGCAATTCTTTCCAACTATTTTTCTCGGTGATTTACCAAGATTTTTCTTAAACTTCATGGCGTAACTCACTCTATCAGTGCACTTAGTAGCAAAATACACAGTGAATCTCATCACCTTTCTAACAAATACTTTCATAAAATATATTATGGTGGCAAAATTCCTACATAGTATAGGCTAACCTTCAGAAAGATGCATCGAGAAGTACAAGCTACCTATTTACTTACTTTTTATCACCGAGTTAACTCATTTAAATGGAAATGATTTTCAATTAGCCTCTCTCAAGCCAATAGCTGCATTTCCTAATGCCTGCTAAGGCAATTTAAAGTAAAGAGCTGAAACATGGGAAGATCACTGAGCATCCAACCACCCCCTCCCAGTCAAATCTGTGAACTCAGCAGTGACTGAGTACATCCTGCACACTGAGCCCTGGGAGGTGCTACTCTACCACCACCCACCACCTCCAAACACTAGTCTTCAGGTTCAGAAAACATGTCCGGGCTCATTCTGCTACTTCAGTACAATGACCAGTTCTTTCAGACTCAAAAAAAAATCCACTGTGCGCTGGAGAAAGAGGAACCTTTGTTTCCTTTCACACGTCTAAATTGGTGAGATAGAAACCTATTTCTGCAAGGAGACTCATGCTCATTTCACTATGTAAAAGCACAGCTGAGAAGAAGCTGAACATCAAACTCTGCATGAGCAGACATGGAAGTAGCAACATATTCTCTTCATTTGGAAGAAGGTGTACCAAATTATATGAAAGAATCGACTTTTAGTTACCTCTTTTGAAGTATAAATGGAAAACAAAATTAAAACCTATTGATTTAAATCATATGTTTCTTGCTTACTGATTTTAATCATGATTAGGCTTGACAATTACAGATCAAACAACCTTGATTTACTTAGGGCCACTTAAATTACTGTATATATGATCACCTTAGAAACTGTTACCTATCTGATCTTAGCTATCAGTTATTTAAATCACCCATTACACACGCACCACACTTATATCCTGAGGCCAGAGTGACTGTCCTCTGAACTTCTGTATACTCATCTTGGACTGTTTTTTACTACCGAGCCCACACAAGACTCTTCTACTTCCTGATGGAGTTTTTTTCTTAACAGTTTTCACTCCAAAAAGAGGCGTAATACAATTAAAAGCAACTTTAATAACTTAAGGATTTTGCTTTTTAGCTTTCATTCTTGTATGATATGCCATGTAAAAGTGAGCAAGCACTCAAAAAAGTGTGTTTATTCTTGCAAAATAATGGACAAAACCTAAGTATTTTTTTAAAGGGAAAAGAATTAGGCATGAGCTATTACTAACCACTGTAAAGTACTCTGTGCTCAAACTACTCTCCAATTAGCCTGAAGATTAATGCTGCACTACGTTATCCTAAAAGCTCTAAGTTCAACACAACATGCTTCAGTTTTATCAGCCTAAGACAGCTTGGTCCGAAAGGTTGCCCCAATTAAGCTCCCCGGTTTCAGTCATTAGATCACAACTCCTAATGACTTTTTCTACAGTAAAACACATATCATTCTCATAACAAATATTTTTTGTTTAGTTTCTAAATAGAGCCAGCTTTAAACCAAGGGACTGGAGGGGAAAAGAGAGAGGGAGTAAAGAGGAGACAGAGCACACACTTTCAAAGCATAACATAAAACAAAACGTAACATTTAGTACCAACATGTAAGAACTGTTGCATACTGTCACCTAAGCCTTAGACTATGCTTGGCATGGACCAGATTCTCAGGAAATATATAAAAGCACGTCAGTGTGATTTCAACTGCTATCAGTATAAAGTAGAAAAGCTGACATGTATGAAGTTGGCTAAGAGTTTCCAGTCCTCTGTTGAAATGATCACACAGAAACCCGAAATCTGAAGCATCAGTATTAAAAGTGTAAATGAATTTCCCATGTTATTGGAGAAAACAGCTAGAGAAGTTTTTATTCTTACAAATGAGCTGTTACATCTTTGAGCATCTAGCAGTTTCAGGGCAACTGGAGGCTGCAATCAAAACATCCATTAGAGTGCTCCACGTTTCAGAACAAGCAAGCAAGTGGTTGTCAGAGCAGCCAGTAAATCACCTGATCCTATTACAAAATCAATTACTGCAGCACATTTCTATTGCTACACAACCTGATAATGGCAAAATGATATTGGATAGCAGCTGCAAGGTCAAGAAAACTGCTAAGAACATCTGAAATTTGTCTTTTTATCATGTACGTCCAAATTATACAGCATCCTTTTAATGGCATATTTAAAATTTAAAATATAGTTACCTTCTTCGGCTGATTGAGACATCCAATGGATAGTCTCTGCAACTGCTCTGATGTATGGCTGCAAGACAGCAGATTGGAGCAGCACGTCGAACAGCCCAGCCTCTTCATTAAAGAAGAAATAATGCTGCAGCCACAGCCACACATTGACTTGCTCAGACGAGTTTATTCTTTACGAAATCAGGACCGGTACTGTCCCATACACACTCAAATCTGGCCAGCTGCCTCATTCTGCAGCCTCCTGGCTGTAGCTGATGCTGCTGAGCAGACGAGAAGCCCGCGTTTCTCCAGGAAAAACATCAGCCAGGCTGAGCAGCAGGTAGCACCTCGCCTTGGAAAAAACGCGTGCGCTCTCCCCTCCTCGCAAAGTGTGCTGCTCCGGGGAAAAGGACAGCTGCCTAAGAGGAGAGGAGTGCATGCACGCAGGGAGGGCAGCCTCTCCCAGCTGCTTGCTGACTGCTCCTCCTGTGGCTCTCGTCACCTCGGGTCTGCCTCAGCCTCCCCGGCAGCACAGCCTCCAGCCTGGGCCCACGCCAGCAGCAGGCGGCCCCACCCCGTCAGCCCCACACGCCTGCATCCCCACAGCATCCCGGCAGCATCCCCAGCAGCGGGCTGCTGCTCACACCAGGAGCTGCAGACCTGGTGCAGCTCCTCCGCCTGACAAGGACCTCCCAGCTACACGGGGGAGCAGCGAGAACCTGGCTGGCTGCTGCTCCTGGACTGACTTCTGGCAAGGTCTGGAGGAAAAGGGAAAAAAAGAAAAAAGCAAAGGAAGCCTTCCTGAAGACTCTGAGTGCACAGGGAAAATGCTACTGGGGTCTATCAGAGCCTGAAATAAGAATGGCTGCCACAAAGCTGTGTGAGTGAGAGCAGCCCTATGAGAAGTCAACAGAAATTTGAGCCTGGGAAGGAACAAGCCGTGAAGGGACTTAAAGTCAAAAGGTAGCGGAACCACCTCTCCAAACAAGTTAGAGGCAGACAGCATAAGCAGCTTTAGCAGTCTTGGAGGAGACTTTGCTCTGAGAAGAAAAAAACAGAACAGAAAAAGACAGAAGTATGCCTGACTGCTCATTTGAACTAAACAGGTCTTCTAACCTTTAAAAAGTATTCTCTGGTCAGAAATATACTTCAGTTTAACACACAAAATTACTGTTGAAAATATTTTCTCATTTGCAAGAGTTACTAATGCAATAACTATATACTTCTTGGTTTTCACATAGAAATGCAAGTAAAACTGTAAAAAGCTCGTTTGAATTGGTTTAAGGTATGTATGCAATACTATTGCTGAAAGTAGGAGGTCTCACGTTAACACACACGCTTAACCTGATTATGGGATAATCTGACTTGAAATAATTGTCACTTACATTTAGAGAGCTATCAGTGCTCGTCTCATTCAACAGCATCCTCTTTATCAAAAGGTTAAGAAAAATGCAAGTGACAGGAAAACAGCTTAAATGAATATATTCACAAAAAACTTCTCGTTATCACACTGCATTGAAAGCTGAATTTCTCGCCTGCTTTCCCCCCTCCCTTTCCTCTCTTCCTCCTCCCCCCTCCCTTTCCTTGGTTTAGAGCTGAACTGAGCCTCTCCCTTCACCTTGCTCTGCCCTTTTGCTATTCATGGTTGTATTAAATCAATTTCCAGTCTATGTACAAGCATGCACAACAAATTGCACAATACGAAAAACCTCTGGTAGATAAAGACTACAGATGCAAACAAGCACAATAATGCAGTAACCTTTTACTCGCCTGCTGGAGGTACTGTCTGCTGCACAGAATTTTAAATCCTCATCTGCGGATGCAATTGAGCTGGTATTGCCAAGGACTTTGCTCTTCCCGTGCTGATTCTACACAGCTATTCATTGAGAGAGCACATTATATAGAAAAATTAAAGTAATATCAGGTGAAATTACTTAAATGGCTTGAAAGGAACCAACTTCTAAAAAAATCAGCCATAGCTCTGACCAGTCACATTTCAGAGAGATGTCAGACACATTAGTGAAGAAAGTCTCATTGCTGATGCATGCTTGCCAGCAATGTGCAGGATGTGGAAGCAGAGAGCTAATGAAAAAAAATTAATACACAGATTTAAAGTGCAAGGATCGTGTTCTCATGCTCAAAATTTCACACGTCGTGCACACCACAAAAAAGTCTCTGACCACAAGCATGTATTGTTTATAATGCTAAGGAAATGGTTGTTAAAAACAGTCCCCACATCCCCCTACTTCAAATCCTGGTCTCTCAGTAGACTGCAGATAAGTTCTAACACAAATATTCTTACTGCACCTGCATTTCTGATAAATAGAAATGCTGGCTTCTTCCTTCGGCAGCACACATAGTTAAGGATTGCACAGATGCATATCTTAACGGGCAATCTAAAGGAAAACATCAATATTTTGGATAACGGTTTTGAGTCTAATAAGGTTACAAAGTACAAGGGTACTTCACCAGAATTTGTATTGTTCTTAGCAGAAACGAAACACCAGCAGTAAAGCCTGCTATTCATTATTTATGAATTATGCCCCTCCTCGTGCCCGTTTCCTTAATGTACTATTGATTCCAGGATGCATGCAGTGACAGACAACCCACAGTTTGATAGCATAAGTATCTGCAAAATAAATTAATATTTTCAGGAACATCAAAGTAATATCACTGAAAGATTTTTTTTCTCCTATCTAGGGACAACATAACTGAAGTCCCACTGGCAGTGACGGTTAAGAGATGAACAAACTTTCTCTCCCCTAAAAGCATCCTATAATGTCATGTAAAAAATGAAAACATACTTTCAGTGGTGTTACCACAATATTTTGTAAGATGTTTCTTCTACTTTCCTATTGTCTGTTATTAGCAAAACTTTCCCTACATCTTTACTCCCTAGGATCCATTTAATCTGAAAATAAAATTTCGCTTTGAGTATTTTTGTTACTTCCATGTTCATAACAGGAAGATTAGGTGCATAACGCTCTTCTCCATAATATTGATTGAGAGGAAGAAATTATGCCGCCAACATCCTGCATAGTTACTTTTCAGAACGCCAGCTATTTTTGTTATTATATTAGGTTTCACATCTCCCCCAAACTTAGCAAAATCCAAACTAAAAAACATAATAGGATTGTTTATGGTTTTAAAGAAACATTTATCAAACTAACAAAGCTTTCTTGCGACATTCCCCCTCATCAGCCACAGACTGTTTCTACAAAAGATGTAAAAGAGAAATGATTTCATGCTAAGCTAAGGCCATGCTCTCCTGTATGCAAAATCTCAGTGGGCAAACCGCCAGACACACTCTTAGTTAAAGAGCCTCAATGAAATATCACTTGGATACAGAACGTGGAAAGACCATAGGCTATGAAAAGTGTATGCACTAATAGAAGAAGTTATGTGCAGAATATATACTTCACTTAATTGTTCACAGGGATATATCTATGGAAACAACATACAAGTTAAGAAATATCGTAACCGAACAAATTATCAAGCATACACTACTCTAAACCGGCATAACATTTAAGGGGGAAAGCCTTCCTACAAAAAGACTCTTGCCAAGTAATTGTGGCAGATGATTAGCAGCACACCATAAGGGCAAGAACGCTCTACTATATATAATTCATTGTGAAGTTTACATGTCCAAGCACACTGCTAAGATATCAACACGCAACATGCTTGATACACAGTACAATACTCAAAGGGAAAAAAGGCCAACAGGTTTATGTATAATATTTAGAAAATAAAGGGAAAGCAAGACAAGGTACATTTCTAAGGGTTTCAGAAGGATTGAAGACACCTTCTGCAATGGATGGACAAGTCCTAAGGAAACTCTTTGAAAGATGGTCAGAAACACCAGAGGCCCCTGGCTTGTCACACGGTCTGGCCAGTGCCCTCAAGATGGTGTCTGCTATCTCAGAAAGTAAGTCCAACATGCACAAAAGCCACTTGCAATATACCTTCCAGAATTGCCAAGAAAATAGCTTGTTCATATACTTCCTTGTGAATCAATCAATCTTCTCAAAGTTGATTTCTGAATTTGTCATTAAAGAAGTTTTGAATGCATACCTACCTTTAAGTATAGTCACAATGTTCATCTGTTTGTGGAAGACAAAGTCAATACAAAATAAGAATTTATACTTTTTAAAAATACTTTTCAAGTAAAGATGATAGCGGTATGGAAGAAATTCAAGTCACTTTAAAATAATCAACGAACTTGTAGCGTCATGAACTGAACCTACACTACGTAGTTCCTCATAAGCCAAAAAAAACGCTTAAGTGGCATGTAGAAAGGGCTAAGTGCCCTTTCATATACCACTATAATACGTAAATAGGTAAAAACAAATAGTTTCCAATTGAAGGCTTACTACTAACAATAAAAACATTAAGCCTGCACTGGGAGAAGCACCAAATTGCTTTAAGAACTACATCACCTCGTGCACTTGAGAAATCTGAGAATATTCCTACTTAAAAATATTAAAGTGTTCTTTGGATGTTGAGATTCTCACATCAAAAAGAAAACAAAGACTTCAAAAAAAATCATATCATACAAGCACACTGTCCCAGCAACAGGCAGGTTTCAAAGAAACACAGAAAGAACATAAGGAGTTTACATTTTCAGCAGCGTGACCCAAGGCAATGCAGCAAAAGTGGTTTTCCGCTTCATCACCTTCTCTCAAGGCCCCTTCTATCTAGTCTGGGGAGAGATGAGGAGCAGGTGAATGGGTCATCAGACTCAGGCTCTTCCCCCCCCCCCCCCCCCCTCACAAAAGAGCAACTACAACAAAGGGTTGAAAGTGGGAGACACCATTTCTGTTTCAGAACTGTGCAACTGGTACATGCTTGTACAGCACAAACACCGCTTGCACATAGTAAGAACCCCATCTCATACCTGACCCCCTTTTGTTGATGACAACTTCTCTAATTTGAGAAACAAAACACAAAACCCTGCATCTCTTTCCAAAACCCAGTGCTCTTCCCAATAACACCCACAAAGAGAAAAGGAAAATGTACTTGCAATGCCTGGAAGTGGTGCCTTGGCCTCCCCAGACGCCAGTAGACATGCCATCTTTGCACGGACACATTACCCTAGCCCTGGCTTCCAGGAGCACACCGGCGCTGTAGTGGTGGCAGGCCTGGGGTCTGTTTTCCATCCACCTAAGGTAACCATCCATACCACCACCATTCCAACCCCTTAACAAGGCTTGCTGCAGGAAACACAGTGGCATATGTAACTAACTGAACAGACAAACATTTCCAACCCAAGCCATTCTGTGACTGAAAGGACCTTAAAGATCGCCTAGTTCCAGCCCCCTGCCACAGGCAGGGGCACCACACTGTAGACACGTGATTGTCGTTAGCCACCTAAATTAGAGGCTCCCTTTGCCTACATGTGCGTGCACACAGCCTTCTGATCAACTCCATACTGTGTTTGTATTTGCAGTATTCATCTTGCATACTGTCCATCTACCCAGACTCTCTCTGCTGGAGAGCAGAAAAATCAACAGGATCATTTTGTAACAACCAATGCAACACTTATCGGACTTGAGATGTTTGTTCATTCTGCTTGAGACTCATATACCAATTGCATTTTTTTGCCTCAGCTTTGCTACACTACTCCTCCCAGCTGCAACATAATTTGTTATTTATTGCATGTTGGTGCACCAAGGAAGAAAAGTTGTTCCTGTATATGATTAAAATAAGTATACCCAACAATTATTCCAATGTACTTGTATACAGCCTAGAAAAAATTAAGGTGGGGAAAAAAATTAACATATCCTTCACAAAGGCAAGGCATTTTGCACTCTTAAAAATTAATCACTCCAATCCACAGGATTTGCATACTATGGAAAGCTGTAGCAGACTTTTAAAAACCCTCTCTGCCCTTACTTAAAAAGCAGAATACATAGGCTAGTCTCCCTGCTCTCCTGGCCATGCAATACCCCCACTAAAATCCTTCTCGCTCCACATGCTCAGTTGGCATTACTGCAGGCAAGCAAAGAAACCAGCAGCCAAAAAGTAAAAAAGGATAAACTACTTTTATTGTTTTCAATGACGGCTGAGCAAGTCCCACAGCCAGAGGTCATGTTCCCCTAGCTAACTTCCCTACACTTCACAGGGCTAAGTTAAAATAATGTACCTTGAACAATTCCCAGCATCTGCTAAGACAGAAGGAAGTCTTTTCTACCATCTTCCACCTAAATGAGAGAAAACACACTGAGAGTAGTCTGATGAGGGTAATCAGTGCCGGGCTTGTGAGGGTGTCTCCTGTGAGAGCAGGAGACGAGCCAGCATCAGATTTCTGGAAGTCTATTCTAGCAGGCTTAAGGAGAAAAGATTTCATAATTTGGCTTGGGAGCTAAATCACTTAGCTTAAGTAGTGCTGTTGATAGACAGTGTGGTTCCTGGCATTAGATAGCAAGCCTACATTTGAGTCATGAGCACAGGCCGCAGCAGCCATCGCACCAAATTAGGCCTGGTGCTGCTACAGCCAGACACGGGGACATCTGCCCAGGAGCTGCTCCTCTCTGCCCGTCCTCCCAAACACACTTAGGGGTTTACTGAGTAGTTGCCACTTCCCCTTCTCTTCTCACCTCTCCCCTCCTCCCTGAAAACCATCTGGACAGGACTTACTTATTTTAGATACATAGCCCAGGAAAACAGCTGGAGATTATAAAACAATTGAATACAAGAAGTCAGTAATCCTTCAAGTAGATTATAAAATAAATTCACATTACTGTATATTACCTACTCACTTTCAGGATGCTAACATGTTACCTCATAAGCACTGAGAGCTTTCCAAGATACCACAGTGGTCTGTTAACAGCAAGTGGTCTTTCTCCTCTGGAGCTCTGGGAAGCAAGTTGGGATAAACAGCTGGCTGCCAACAGCACAGAAACAGTTAACATTTTCCTCAGGTACTCAATATTTCTCTTTCAGAGGTCTTGTTTCAGGGCGTCTGCTGATTTAAGAAGGAAATGCTATCAATTTATGCTTGGTGCTTCTTTCTAAAGGTGACTTCATTATGGAGTTGCTGCTCTTCTCCAAACAAAGACAATTGACAAAAATCCTGAAGCGGTGTAACAAGATCATTAATGCTTTATGGAAAGAGGGATGCTGCTATAAAGCCTTGCCCTGTGCCAGCACAGAAGCAGCAGGCAGCTAATCATGGTGCTGCCAATTTCAGAGCCACCCATTTCCATTAGCACTGAGGGAGGAGAGGACGGGGACAGCCCAGCTCTCTGAGCTGTCACGCCGTAGCCGCCGAGAGGGTGGTCATTTTTCCACAAGTACAGGATAATAGCCAGACAGTTCCTGCGGCACTTCAGACTTGGCAAGGCCGCAACATGACTCCTAAGTGGTAGTTTTTAACCCTTTTACGTGGGATCAACACAAGCAACCTCGCCAAAACTCCCCATCTGATCCCAGTCCCCTCACGCAGTGCTGTGGCCCCTTCCCTCCCTGCTGCCAGGAGAAGCCCCGTCTCGTGTCATCCACCTAGGTGCACGGCTGTCACTGCAGGGCAGGGTGATATGGTCAGCTCTTCAACACCAAAATCATCATGCACACGAGTCACAAATCACACCGTAACGCCAGACCTGTCATCCTTTTTGGTCTGAATAATGCTTAAGTCAGAGTGAATTCCTAAACTCTTTCTAAAGCTTGCTTAATCTCATTAATAAATTTAATCTAGGCCTTCACAGAGCTGCAGACAGAAACCAGTTTTAGGAAACTCTGTTTCTCAGCAGTATTTTTTGAAAATACCCGAAATCGCCAGAAGCAAACCAGAAAACCACCACACCAAAACACACACAAGAACTCACGCACGAGGAAAGCAGTCCTTCACTTCCCGATCTGAGCATTTCAAATAAGAAACCTTGCAGACCAATTTCAAAGTTGAAGAGAGAAGGACAAGAAGAGCCTTATAAAGATCAACATTCCCACTGTGTTTCGTGTTAACTCAAGAGCCACAACAATGAAGCTATTCTAATCCTTGCTGCTCTCCAGGCTGCAGGAAACAAGTGGATCGGCCTTCATTATGTTTAAGACACAGAAAACACAGATGACTGGCCACTTCAAATGAAAGCTTACAATGTTAGCATAACCATTATCAAATAACACACATTTTTTGCCCTGGTTCTCCACTCAAGCCTCACCCTCCATCTAGAGGCTTATATTAAGACCAAGTATTTACTATCAATATTACCTTTTGAAATATTCTGAAGTCCTTATCCTCTGCCAAATGCATTTTTATTACCCCATTGGAGGTCACGGTCCAGATCTCCCTGCACAATCTGACCCACGTCTACAGTTAATACAGTCTGCATGAGTGAGTCATGGTGAAAAATGCTAGCTTAACACCAAAAGGTTATGAAAGTTTAAGAAGCTATTTTTAATTTACATAGAAGCTCATAACAACACACAATTATGTTCCACGAGCCTGTTACCTTTCTGGTGAAGAAACAGAATAGAATAGAAATAGAATAGAATAGAATGAGAGAAGCATCTTGCCTGTTCACTTTTTTTCATATGAGATCATCAATCTGGTAATCCTAGAAGGAAAACTATGCCCTCCAGCCAAAAAAAAAAAAAAGAAGTAATCCACAGCTATCAGTCGGTGAGCATTTTGCAGGTTGCACTTCCTAGAGAATGCTTCACATTTCCTTAACCAGCAGAGCAACAAAGATTAAGTGAACATGAACTCTAAAAACAAAACAAAAAAACAAAGCTGAACCTATCTCAATGCAAGTAAGTCACATTTTCATCAGCCTCCTAACAAAAAAAGAGGTAGTAAAAAAATCCACATAAAGATGCAGTGCAAAATCCATTCACAAAAATATATAACACGTCAGTTCTTAAATGGGGTTTAATAGCCAGAAACAACCTACAAAGCCACTCCATATTTATATACCAAGTTCCTTAATGTCTTCTAGTACTTTCTTCCATGCCTCCTTAGGTATTTAAATCCATTCCTCTCACTTGTTCAAATCTCCAAAAACCAGCCATTGATACAGGAAGAATTTAGCTCGTTAGCACTGCCTATAGTCAAAAACAATAGCCTAACATTAGCGTCACTCTGAGAAGCAGTGCTGCTTATGCCAGGATCCACGTTTCAAACCCCACACCTCCCATACAGGGGAGAATAGAGGTGTAATTGTTCACATAGTTGGACTGGGAAGAACAGGAAAACTGATTTTGGCTGGAAAATAACCCAGGAAAATAAAGAAGGCCACACATAAGATCACCAACCTTGATCACAATGCTATTTCAATATGACTTTGTCAACAAAACAAAGGTGGACAAGGAGATAGAGGGAAAAGAAGGCCGGCGCAGATGAAGGGGGCTAGGGGAGGCTGGAGGTGGTGTTGTTCGGGCCAGCAGGATTATCACAGGAATTCAAGCACAACCAAACCCATGGATGCCATATGCTCTAACGATGAAATTGTTCGCTTCTTCACTCCTTACTTCTCATCTACAAAACAAGGCTAATGTTTCCTATGGCTTACATCACTCTGGTAAGGTAAAGGAGTTAAAGACTACACTACTTTGCTTGCTATGTATCAGTGATGAGGGGATAGAAAAGGGAGGATGCAATTCCTGAAAACAGAATGTGAAAAAGGAGCTGACAGAAGAAAAACTTTTCCCCATCTTTTCTTGTAACCAACGTAGAAGGGAAACAAACATTAAAGGTTTTGACGCTAAGGAGCCAGCCTGCCAAAAAAAAAAAAAAAAAAATGCTCAGAACTGAGCAGAGACCTGCAGCAATAAGCGTGCTGAGGGAGCTTGAGATGGATGCTCTCTAAGACGCTGCCTGAAAACCTTCAGAGCACTCCACCTGTTGAATCACCTACAGTTGCCTTTACATTTGATCTGCAAGCAGACCCAGATGCTACAGGGGAGAAGAGGTGACTTTGAACCCATGACTTAACAGTAAAGGATAACGAACTGTCAATGTAATATCCCAAACACACTTCATTTATATATTAACAGAACAGATTTTTAGTACTGAATGATGACTAGTTCTCATGTTTTAAGGCGTGTATTTTCTCGGATGTTAAGAAACTTTAATTGACATCAGGATGTGCAAGAGCAGCTAACTGTCAAGGTCACAAGCTCGGAGCCCAGTTCTGCATATGTGTCTTTCCACGGCCCCTGAAGCAGCTGGTGCAGATGAAGCAAGCTGCACAAAGTCACGTAAGTTAAAACGATTACATGGGAGCAGAAATATGTATACAAGGATGCTGTGAAATTCATGATACGTGCCTTTAAACAGCTTTTCTAGTTAGGAGAAAGTATTCAGTTCCTCTCCAGTCCTGAACATTCTTGATCCCAGAATATTCAGTTCACAAAGCATAACTTTACAATACATAGAATTTAATTGTTTTTGGACTTCAGGAAGTACTTCTTCCTCCGTACAGCAACACCAAGCTGAACTTACTCTTATACAGGTATACACGAGAGCCCTCAGTGACAACCACTGCCTGTTCTAGATCGAAGAGCAAAAGAACCAGTAAAAGATGCCTGATAGTTGGGCATGGATGAGAAGGAGACAGAACTAACACTTTTTTTTTTTATATAAAATAGTAGAGAACACTTCATTTTCTTCCCTTTTGTGTAGTCTCCATTCAAACACAAACCTCTTCTTACTTCATTTGCAGTATTATCATTAATAGGATGCTTAAGGACACAGGCAAGGTTAATTCCATGTTTGCTCATGCTTTTTTTTGTTTGTCATACCACAACCATATCAGCTTCATTTAAATTAAATGCTGCAGTTGATTAATCAGTGTAATTAATTTACCATTCACTATTTACACTTAAGAATTCATGTACTAGAAAACATTTTTTCCCTTTTGTCAGCTGGTGCAATAAGGGATATTCGCCTTCGTCCCGCTCCTACACCTCACACTCTCATTCTTCTATACCATCACAGCTGCTATCACAACACACTGTACCCGCTCCTTAGGAGCCCTAGTATATCCCATGTCTCTCTCACACCACAGCATGAATGTTTTAAATAAATAATTGTAAGCCTCTAAGGCACCGAGCTTTTAAACTGGCAGAAAAAGCATACAGTCTTGCCACACAGCAGTGAATTTCTCAGTCACAAAGTTCCAAATCAACAAGACACCAGTACGAGTTCTCCCACGTTGTTTTCTGGAGTTGTTTTGGTTTCTAATTGAAATATCTTCAGTGTTTCCACTGTACATAAGCATACACTGATAAGTTCTTCAGCAACTCTTCACGCCATCTTCCGGATTTCCAAATCATATTTTGTTAGCTCTCTCTTTTCTGCAAATACAGTTTCTATTCTTATCCACTTTTTATTACTCACTATTTAAATCCCCGCATATTCAATGTAAATAAGACATCTGACAAGCCTAACTTGTCAACTAGTCACATGCTGAAGCCATTATCTAAAATATTAGTGTCAGTGAGGAGCAGAAAGCATTGTATTAGCAGTTCTAGATATAAACAATGTCTGTAATTTTATTTTTTAAAGTTTAATTGTAAGATTTTACTTTTATTCTACAAGTTCACACAAGCAAAAAAAAGTTCAACCAAGTTTAAGGAATCAATTCCCTTACTTTTTTTTTCCCTAAAGACTCATTTTCTACTAAAGCTTGTATTCAGCTAAATATTTCATAATCCTCCAGTAGCTGGCAAACCAGCATATACACTTAAATTCTGTTCACGGGACAACTTCAAGTTAGGTTTGTAAGTATTCCTGTATTTTGTGCACAGAAACCAAATTACTTCAGAAATGCCTGACTCTGAACTGCAATGGTTGAGGAGCTGCTTCATTGGTAGCTCAGTCCGCGACGCAGTCAGCTATGTTCTGTAATATCATTATGTGCCTCATTTAAGGCCATCCCAGCAGCCAGTCTCACACAAGTTTAATCCATAAGCTATCCTGTGAAAGGCCTTCTTTTGTCATCCCTGCAGGCAGACAGCCGTGGCCACTGTAAAGATGGCTCTGTTCTTTCATGTTGGGGCAATGACAACTGCTCCTCAGCTTTATCTCACGGAAGGCAAGCCATCCTCCTCAAAGTCAGGCAGAAACAGAACTTTTTGCAGAGATCGATGGCAACACATTAAAGAAGGAAAGGAAGGCTGTTACATTCAGCCACTAGCCACTGAGTTTTCTTACAGAAAGATTTTGACAGCTAAGGAACATTTTGCCTGATGTCCAAATCTGGAACAAAATGGAACAACAGGCACAAATTCTTCTTGGAAATGTGCTTGGAGTTCCCCAAGGATAAAAGGAAAACAAACAACATGGAGTTACAAATTAAGGTTCCTATAGGAGAAGGATAACTATAGGATCCCTATAGGGACCTTAAAGGCTATCCATGGGCAGGGACACCTCCCACCAGACCAGGCTGCCTGAAGCCCCATCCAGCCTGGCCTTGAGCACCTCCACGGATGGGGCATCCACAGCTTCTCTGGGTAACCTGTGCCAGTGCCTCACCAACCGCATTGTAAAGAACTTCTTCCTAGTATCTCAGTCTCCCCTCTTCTAAATTTGAGCTCCTACCCCTTGTATTATCACTACACTCCCTGATGTGTCCCTCCCCATCTGTCCTGTAGGTCCTCAATAAGTAATTTGTGTTAAGTGTTAAAGGAACAAAATTCTAACTTGCAACTGCTACCTAATTCATTTGCTAGGGGGAAAAAAAAAAAAAAAAAAAAAAGAATAAGAAAGAAAAACACAGATCCTTCTGTGGATAATAGGTTAGAAAAAGTAGTTTCATTTAATTGCTTAAAAAGCACCCAGCCCAAGATTTGAACAATAGGGAAGGTTACTCAGGAAGGTAATTTAACGTGGCATTCCAGAGAAAAAAAATCTGATTAATCAAGAGTTGTTTGAACTACCTAAAGCAACCATCAGAAACAAATTTAAAAAACCTTTTTTAGGATGACTGTCCCAGATCTATTCTACCTCACTCCCCCCTCCCCCAAAAAAAAAAAAAGACTACTTCTTCCTCTTCTAATACTGAGAAAAAAATGGTGTTAAACACTTGAAAGATACTTTACAAGCGAAACCAGAGACAATGGAGCAGAAAAGGTTTTGCTTTGCCACTTTACCTTTGCACCTCCTAGTTGAGGTTTAAACATGTCAGCTCATCATAAATTGATTAATATGAAATATCTTTCAGAAGTAATCGACACACTCTAAAGTTACCTTCATTTTGCTGCAAAGTTTTTTGCTGACAAAGTTTACAATGCACACAGCCCACATACCAAACAAAGCAGGCGCACAAAAAGGTCCAAGCGTGGATCAGAGTGGACGGACACACGAAGGCACACGGGCTGCAAGGGGATCGTGCAAGAAGGGAACATGATACGTGGCCAAACCGTCCCTCCAGAAGCTCATTCATTAACTACCAGAGGCTAATGATTCAGGCATCTTCCAGGAGGGCAGCTAAGCATTGTGCAAGTAACTCCTGCCTGGCAGCTTAGGAAAGCTGGGAGACATCTGTGCTCCTTTCCACTTACATCTCCGGCACACTTACATCTCCGGCACAACCAAAATCCAGAAGTTTCTGGAGTTCAGCCTCCTTTGTATTAGGTAGCATAGACCAAGTAAGTATCTCATATAGATTCAGAAATTATGAATGACTAGCTCCAACAGCAGACAGAGGAAAGAACATTTCACCATAATTTTACCCTGCTTCAGCTTTACTGAAGACAAATGTCTCTCCATATATCACAAATCCCAAATAAGTGTACCTTAGAAAGACACCTCCTGAGCAGATAAACATCTTCCTAGAGTAATTTGCACCAAAACAGATTATACTGTACCAGTGCTCAAATTTATATCATTTGTTACAGGAGGCCCAATGTATTAATTTTCATGTCTTAAAAGGAATTGACTAGGAACATTTTCAGGTACTTTCATATGTCCAGGACCTTGTACTGTCAGGGAAGAGCAACAGAGAGACTTGGACTCTGTGTAACAAAGCAACAATTTATCCCACAGATATGGTCTTTCAGCAGATTCCTCTTGGAGGCACGTAGCGATGGGCTATGGACACAGCCTACAACAAATTCTGACTTCTCATCCTGGTAATCAAGTTTCCTACCACAGGCAGTCAAATACTGAAGCAGAACCATCTAGTGGCATGTCTATCATTGGAGATGCTCAAAACTTTTCACTTCATCTAAGCTGGTCCTGCTCTGAGTGTGGGTCCAGGCTAGATGAACTCCAAAATCCCTCCTAATCCAAGTCACCTGATGACTCCACGAAACTCAAAGGAAAATCAGAAAAAGAGCGTCAATTATCCCGCAAAGTGAAACAATGTATTAACATACATGCACTGGTATACAGACTGATGTTTGATTTTTCACCTGTGAGAATGAGGAAATCACTATAGAAATAAATACTACTTTCTTTCTCTAAATGTCAGTTGATAATATCTCATTAACTGAAATCCTAATTTCACATATTGAAGCGTCACTGCTTTTTTACCACAGACAAATGAAAGACCTTTTAAAAATCTTATCAAGTGAACTACACTGGTCTTAATATTTTAATATCAACTGATAGTGACTGCCAAAATAGAAAGACAAAATTTCTAATAAAGCATACAGAGCATTTGTTCCATGTAGTTAAGCAGCTACGTAAAGATGAAGCCAGTATAATTTAAGAGGCTATCAAGGTGTGCTGTACACATCACTAATGATGCTCAAGCCACAAAGTTGTATAGACTCCACAGAGCATGGGCTATGTACATACTCACAAAGCCAGAGGACGTCTCCTGCTGCTTTGCACGTGCACTGAAGCACATCCTAGCACTTGACACCAAGCTAAAAACAGGAAGACACAGGATGTTTCTGATACACTTGTTTGGCACTCCAGCACACTGACAGGAGTCAGTGGAAGCTGGGCACTTGACTCTCCATTTGATTACTCCTCCAGCATTTGGCCTTTACTGCTGACTATTGAGCCAGATTTTCATTCTGCCCACCAAAAAAGAAGAAAAAAAACAGGTTACTTCAGACTAAAGGGATCGCAGGAAATCTCTAATTCAACCTTCTACTCAAATGACAGTCAAAAGTGAATTCCAATCAGGTCACTCAGGATTTTGTCCAGTCAGGTCTTGAGAATCTCCACGGATGTGGTAGAGATTTGTACTTTGCAGTGCAGGTCTGCCAACCCACCTAGATACTTACCAGTTAAGGACATCAGAAAGAGGGGTACCATAAGCAGAACTGGAATAGAATTCAATAAATTCAACTACGTAATTAGAAATGCAAGAGAAAGTCTTGTGAGTAAATGATTTTCAAAAATTCTGTGCAATTTTTACCAGTATAAAACACTGCATGTTCATACCATGTCACACACAAGCAATATAAATACACTATCAACAGCACAGAAAATATTTCGAAGTTACATGGATCATCACAGAGCCAAAGAAGAGTTGGTACCAACAGGCATGGTGTCTCCTACACTGATTCCTGAAAGCATTGCCTTAACGTTTGGGAAATGCCTTGATATACGCGGAGAAGAAAATCAGCATGCAGCAATAGCCTGACTTAACAGCAAGAGCAAGACTGCATCTGTAAAGGCCTGATAAAAGGCTGCTGCAGCAATCACAATGCCAGATGATGAGAGCTCGGATGAGAGGTTTAACTATGTGGATAGAATACGAATCTCAGATTTTCTGCAGGAGGAATCAGGGTGACTGCTTGTGCTAGACAACAACAGTAGTTTCTCTATTTGTGGAGACACGCTATTTTTCAAGCCTGTACTGAGACAGCATGAAGTGATGTTGAACAAGGGAGCACATTATTGGTGTTTCTGGCAGTCTCTCTGTCCAGCGGGCTGCTACAGATGCACAGTCAGGCCCTTATTACCGATCCTACCACTCAGGCATTAAGTGTCCCCTTCCCACCTCTAAAAATGCGGGCAGTAGGGATGCAGTGGGGATGCGGGTGTTTCTCAGAGCACCACTCAGTCTGGCATCCTTATCAGCAAATAGTAACAGTGAAAGACCTGCCACTGGGAGGAGCTGCAGTCATACACGATTTCAAATCCTCACCCTTCGCTCTGGAGAAGGCAAACCTGACAATACTTAGTCCTGCACACCTAGTTTCTTCCCTACAACTCTCCTCCTGCCTTCCTGCCCTCAACGACATCTCAGAATGGAGCCATTAGACTTGGATGTAAAATCTTGTTCAGCAAAGACAGAGGCAGTGGCTGCTCCCCGACTTCTAGAAGCTGAGATCAACCACACTCTTTAAAGAAGCAAAAGATTGTAAAAACTTTATAGAAGTTGCCAAGTTCAGAGCAATGGTCTCCTGAAACAAAATAAACACATTTTGATGTTCCAAAGATATAATTTGAATAATCACAGCTCAGTGGAAACATCAATTCAAACCTGAAGAGAGAAAAGCAGACTAAACAACTTCAGAACCTAGGATTTCTTCATGTCTACTGAAAAAAAAAAAAAAGTGCATTTGTTGTTGTTTTCTTTTTCTTCCATAATCTCACTACATTGCTTCTTATCAACTTACTTCACTAGAACAAGGAAGAGATTGGAGAACAGCATAATGCAATATTCAGTGTTTACAAAAGCCTGTAAGGTGACTATTGCAAATCTTTACGATAGATGGACAATAAACTAGAACATGGATGAAGTTTTACAAAGCTCCTCCAGTGTACTCTTCCCATTACCAATGTCACAGTTGACAGTTTCAGCAATACGGCATCATACAAACACAGCACAGTACCTAACCCTCAACAGAGCAAAGCTAGGTTGTGAGCACAGGCAGTTTTTTTGGTTGCTTAATTCTGTATCGGGAGTTGAAGAAAATTAACATACCATAGGCTAAAGAATTTGCTTAGAATTCTGTCATCAATAGATGTATTTTAAAGTGCAACGCTGCTGACAGAGTTTAAAAAAAATAAAGCGGGCCTAAGATCTCAGCTGCATACTTTTCGGATCATCTGACCCCAAAATCCAAACACACTGTAAAATCTTAATGATATGCCAAAACTGTTTTCGCAACAGTACAGTTATACATCCAAGGTGACAAGAACAGAAGGAACTGTTCGATAGTAGTGTCTGTCAAGATGACCTTGGATTCAGCTGGAGATTCGGAGCCAAATTTTTCAACTATTAGTGTTGTCTTTATTTTGAAGGAGGAAACGAGACTGCTGAATATTCCTTTTGCTTTTCTGGAATTTTGGATCAAAGTGGATGTTAATAATTAGAGCTGGTAACAAAGACTGGAATGGGAACACTGACAGTCTTTTCCGATTTCATATGAAGTGCTGTTTTCTCTCAGGCTCAAGGAGAACTACTGCATCGGCCAAACCTTATTACTAAGTCCACAGCCAGCAAAGAGAAAAATGAAGAGCTGCAGGCCAGAACACAGGATTTTGCCCTCTCTGACCTGAAGGGATGCATTACGCTCCCTGTGCCCTTTACTACTACCTAAAACACAAACTCCAACTAAGATATGCTTGCTAGAGAAGTTTTCTGCCTCTCCTCCTCACCTTGGTTCAAGATCTCCTGGATGCTCACAGCAGTTTTTCCTGTCTCCTGTTGCCAGCTGCAGACAGGCAACAACCAGTTGACAGGTTACACTCTGGTGATGCTCACAGACTTCTCTGCAGCCCATAGGCTAGGGCATTTTGTAGACAAAATAAGGCTTCCATTGTATCCCATGACGGCAGATGCCTAAGCTTAGGCCTATAATTCACATGTCTTAGTTTAATCCTGTTCAGTAATTCTTCCCAATTAATTTGCCCCACAGGAACATATGTATGTATCTGAGAGCCAAATTATTCCTAGACTTCTATATCCGCCCTCAAGAGCACAGTATCATTATTCATCTCCAAACTGTACACTGGAAATCAGAGTAAAACACGAGCTCATTAAATGGTAATTCTCACACGACAAATTTTCAAGCTTTAAAAATTAGTATGCCGTCTTGTCTGTTTTCTGAAACTAATTTCAGACATGGGAAATGAGCGACATTTTCAAATCAAGGGTGAATAGTCTCCTACAGACAGTGATTTACAAGATCCAGACAGGGCATTTAGCAGCTCTTAGAAGTCAACCCGCCTTCAAAAGAAAGGTAAGCACTAACATTATCTTTTCTCAAAAGCCTGAGCATTTGGAGAAAGTTTCTTCAGAGCTCTTTGCAAGCTGCTTACAAATTATAGGCAAAGCCTTCACATCAGAAGAGAGAGAAAGGAATAAAAGGTGTTGTACCTGACATTTAGATTCAGAAATTCCAAACAGCTCGCTTTCCAGAGATTGAGTCACGTAATTGTACCTTTCAAGCCCCAGCAACAACAACTAACGTTGTTTGAAGATCCTGCATTTGGTTTCTACGAAGCACCAACACTCTCAGAAGCAGCTACATCGAGGTCTCAGTCTGCTTTGAGGGAAAAAGTGGGCAATTCTAGCAATAACGTAACGGCACAAAAACTTGTAGCGACGCACGTCAGCATAGCCTTGTAGGAACCAGACTGCCACTGAGCTTTCAGTAAATATTTATCAATGTCAGTAAGTATCAATGCATTCCTCTTTCTAGTTTTGGCTTTCAAGATATGAAAATCCACATGCAGAGCCTGCCATCCCTTCAGCTACAGGTACAAGCCATTTGTGTGAGCTCTCTGCAGACAGGAGCAGCTTTAATTCAAGCATTTTACTACATACGAGTTAAGCAGGAGCTTCAATATGAGACATACGCATACAATGGGTAATTTCAGAAGAGCCCTGAAGCTATACATTTGCATGTGTTATTAGAGGAGTGATAGCTATAGAGCAGTAGAGCTGTATGCTGGAACTGACGGTGTTCTTACCAAAGCTGAAGGGTCAGCATTCATTCAGCATGTGATATTTAATGCAGCATGCAGACCAGTTGTATAGATTGAAGTAGTGCCCTGGTTATCCCTGTACTTGTGGCAGCTGAACTTGTTAGTTCAGCTAGGAAGAACAGTCTGGGAGGGACAGGGGAGGCTGCTGGGGTTCTTGATGTGGTCTTTCCCTTGAGGAGCAAGGGAAGGGATGCATTTGCACCTCAGAATGCTGCTGTGAAGCTTAGTGTGCAAGTCTTTCACGAGGAAACACGTGGAGAAAGGCAAACATGGAGCAACTCAAAGGCTCTATCTTATTTTTACCCTAACTATTGCTCACAGTGCACTATAAAGACATTCCTTTTCTTCTCTCTGCCTTCAACCCCTCCAATAAATCCCCTTTATTGGATTATGGATTAATGCAGCAACTATAGCAGTAAGCCGTTTCCATGAGAGTGAAAAAACGTAAGATGTGAACCATTAAGCGGAGTAGCTTTCCATTTGGAGTTGTGGGTGTGCCTCGGATACTCTGTCCTTCACAGGAAAACCTTGTGTTTCTTCACTAACTGGGCTTTCAACAAGGCAGACAGGACAGAAGTTTGGCACCTGCTAAAACACTCCCACAAACAGTAAAGCAATTAATGTAACCTCCATTTTCATTAAAACATCTCATGTCCAGCAAAACTAGCCGCAACTTACTTCAAGTCACTGCTCCCACTAAACAATGAATGGCTGTACACGTATTATTGGCCACATTACCTTCATAACGTTATACAAGTTACAGACTGCCATTTGAATCCCGTGTGCTACACTTGTGCTGTTGCTTCTTTTCCACAAAGAAATAAAACCATGTTGTTCTTAAATTATCACCATGGGCTGTGACACCCTGCAACAAA
Organism: Anas acuta; assembly: GCF_963932015.1. NCBI lineage: Eukaryota > Metazoa > Chordata > Aves > Anseriformes > Anatidae > Anas > Anas acuta. Next base: position 44,412,099 of record NC_088982.1, read on the forward strand.
CTTGACTACTCAGAGCAGCATTTACCCAACGACCTGTAAGTATTTTACAGATGTGGTTACATACTCTTACTTTACAGAAGATAATGAACAAAAAAGGTGGCAATATGCCCTTAAGTAAGGCAAGCTCAGAGAAGTCAATGGCACAAGCTAGGAACAAAAAGTCCAGTTCTCCGTGCTATCATGGCACTGCTCTGTGCATATCTCCACTCCCAAAGGACTGATGGAAAAAAAAAAAAAAAAAAAAAGGCAGCTACATGAGTTAAAAATAACTTGTGATTAGTGAGGACGACTCTAGGAAAACTGAATGAGCCAGAGATTCACTTAAGACAGAACTCAACTCTCAGCTAGGGAACATGAACATTGTAAGGGCAGGTTAACATCCTTCTCAAATTAAATGAAATTGAGCTTTCTACAGCAACAACCTCAGTCAGGAGAACAGTATTCAAAGCACTATGAAGAAAAAAACAAACTTCAGTAGTCAAATTGATAATAGCTGAAGCAATCAAGCATAGAAAACCTCCCGATCTCAAAAAGTGAAAAACAACCTTCAGAACTAACTTCAAGATGAGGACATACACTGTTTGCATCTGGGCTATGCTAAGGAGAATAAGGTATTTGATAACCTACAGAGTTGAGGGATTTTTTTGAAGGAAGATGGGAAAAACTGAAATGCCTTTCTTGTTAAAGGAGGGCAAAGAAAGCAATTAATATTTACCTGAAATGTACCTGGAGTTAGAGGAGTGTACAGAGAGTACATGAGATGTCACAAAAACACTCCTGAGCCCATGACAGCAGAACTCTGTATTTTAAATAAATGTCTTCTCAAATGTGTCTTCTGAAGGCTTCTTTAGGCTGACCTTGGTTAAACTGACTATGCAGTTAGTTCATCTTGATGCACTGCTTGCCTGCAAGAACAGGGTTATTAGGTCTCTTCCCATTTGTAGACGTGAATTCAGTCTGGTGCTGAGCAGTTATTTGCTTCCCCTCCCTTTACTTCCACAAGAAGTGCACTGTATCGAGTACATTACATTCTGGTGTGTGAATATGTAAGACCCACACATTTTGTTGATTTTAGTGGGGAGGAGAGTAAATATTTACCACAGGATGGTGAAGATTCACTGGCAAGCTTTGCATCTGTTGCTCTGCAGGGCCCACTACTACCTGATGCAAGGTCGCCTGCAAAAATTTTGGCTCTGATAATGAACTTGAAAGTAGGTGATTATTAAAAAGCTAGGGGAGAGAGTCAGAGCTAAGTTTCTTCAACATACATTTTCCAGTATGGCTGCTAATGCTTAATCATTTTCCGTATAAATTCCAAGGTAGAATGATAACTACAGGGACTTCTCTCACAGCAAGTTTTTACATAACATTCAAAGACATCAGTTTATTCTTCCAAAGGAGCAGTCTTTGCAGCTATAGGTCTTTCTGTTGCGCAAGATGAATAACAACTGCGCTCCCACCCCTTCTTGCACATGGTCTAGTAGCTAAGGGCCAAACCGCACACGTTTTATTGTATGTTGTTTTAAAACCAGCAGCCACCTACACGTGTTAGTTGTCTTCTTTCTTCAATATGTGTAGTTTCCAGGCTGCCGGTTGTCATTTGAGATGGGTGTTTAGCAGGTTGATGCCAATGAAGAAATATATAATTATTAAGCTAACTGCAGTAAAGTTCTGTACAGCTAAAACTATGCAAATAGGGTTTGTTTCTTTATTTCTACTTAAACTATTTTTCCAGTGAGAACTGCATCCGAAGTACCACTTTGCTTTGACATACACAGCTAGCATCAGTTGCAATCACATACTCAGGTTACAAATTGTCCACGGGCATCATAATATCAACACAACCTCAAAACCAGTTCCCGAAAGCAACCTATTCAAAAACAAGCTTCCATGCAGTGGGAGGAAGGATTAAAAGGTATTATTCAAAGCCACACAACCTCTTCCATTCCATTACTCACAACGATACTTGGACGTTTAAGAACTGATGAATATGAATCATGCTTAGCCAACTGCAGCCTCCAAATTCAATTTGGAGTTGACTGGTTCTACAGAATTCTTATAGTACCCAGTATACTAAGAAAAAACTCATATACCTTAATTTATTCTAAACAATTCTTTGGCCATGTAACCTTTCAGCTGTGTACATTGGGGGGAGCTGAGGTAGAGATCCAGTGGCAAGCTGAGCTGCCGAGGACCATGAGTGAATATCTGCCAGATGGAGGTGCTAACACAGCCTCTGAAGAGGTAGCTCCTTCAAAAATCAGGGCTCACTAAAGTGAATTTTTGGGATCACAGAGAGATTTTCAGGATCACAGTGTTTTGAAAATATACAAAACTACTGAAACATTAAAAAGTAAAACAAGTGTGGGAGGGCAGAGCTGGGTAAGCAGAGGCAAAGAGAAAAGAGATGCAACCAGGAGATAGGGAGATTGCACTGAGAAAAGAATATACGAAACACACTGGAGAGCAAAACCAACCTCCTTTTCTGCATGCAGAATGACTGCAAAGATGAAAACTGAAGAAGGCGGTAAACAAAATACTTAGGAAAGAAGGCACTATATACTGGTAACAGTGAAAAAAATCCAGTTGTTTTCCTCATGGAAAGCAGAAGCAAAGTGTTTTTTCCTGCTTAACGTTACCTTCCTGCAAAAACATGCAAGTTTTACATTAATAACCTTTTCACGCTACAAGATTCAGCAGAAAACACACAGTCAGAAGTTACTTCCTCTAAACAGCACCAAGCTAACCAGAGCATGGCAAGCCAGCTCCTCTCCAAACAGGCAGTGGTGCACAGGCTGAACACTCTCACTGTGCTTCTTCCTCAGTCTCCTTCCTAACTTCAATAACAAGCTCATGGGGAACAAACTGCCTCAAAAATGACATCTAGATACATTTACACAAGGACAACTTCACTGCTTGACACATTCTTTCTCAAAGAAATGGCCTTAGGGAAAACTTCCTTCCCTGATGAATTAAGAATGGATTAGGACATGAAGCTGCTCCGTAAGAAAAACAATAATTCAACCCATGTATCATAATACAAACAGGGACACCACTACAGACAGGTCATAACCACCAACCATACAACAGGATCCCTACAACAAAACTCAAAGCAGAACGATACCATAAAATGCATCCCAGCAGCTGCTCCCAGACAGCAAATGCCCCAGAGCAAACCTGCACGCCAGAAACCACTCGGTTACAGGATCTCTCATCTGCACTGTACTTTCCCACCCCAAAGAAATAGATGTATTGCAGAGAGCAATAAACAACCCTTGTAAAGTGCATTTATTAGGAAAGTTCCCAATGCTTTTAACCATTCTAACTTCACGTGACATAAGGTAAATATATATGGCAAATCTACCTGAATCCCCAGATTCAGTGAGAACAATATTGTTCAAGATACAGAAAGATGATCGTGTTTTACAAGTAAAATGTTTCTAAAGCAATCTGATAGCTTTGTAGTCCCCGAGCTCATTCTTAATGTCATCCCACCTGATTTAGCAGCCTTTCAGTACACAGACATCAACTTCAAGAAATAATTGCCTTTAACACAAGCTCCAAGAACCTAACAAATCTCATCTTTGTCTCATCCACACAGCCAGGAAAAATACTATTTGCTCATTTAACCAAATTCTTAGAAAATAATTCAAGAAATGAAGTACGGTCACTTAATTCAATCAAAGGCTATGGTTAAGTCATGCGTGTTAACTACTTATTGAAACATACCAGGCAATCAATATTTAAAAAGAAAGGTTTCTTCAAAGTCAACACACATTCTATTCTGGACTAAGCAAATATCTACTCCATATGCTTCCTTACAGCTACAATACGAGTACCTTCCTACTTTACACACAGGTTCCAAGAAAAGCAGTCTTCAGAAAATCGGTCTCATGTTTTCTTGTTTCAGGTGGCTCACTGTACTGAGCCACCTAGCAAGAAAAAGCACAGGAGGGGTACACTGTCTCTTGGTTTTTACGTTGCTCAACTGAAGTCAGAGAACTGCTTTCTTATTTTTCCCTGCACACTTTCCTTCTTCACAAAAAACTTTTTATTGTGCTTTAACAGAAGGTCAATGGCTATCACTTCTCTACTCCAGCACAATGGTGAATTGAAACAAGAACCCATAGCTGTTAGGACCGACAAAGCAACCAGTATGTCTAAGCCAATAAAGCGATTTGTTCATTAAAGCTACTAATAAAGCAACCTTTTGTTAGTCTATGAAACATCAGAAACCTCATAGAATGCGTTTAACTATGCTTTTTCTTATAAAAAGGAAAAAAAAATCACGAACTCAGAAGTTCTAAAATCTGTTAACTTCTCCACTTCCTTGAGTTGCTGATAAAAAAAACCCTCAGCGCTAACTTTTGAAAAGACAGGAATTGCAGTGCAAAGTTTCATGCCTTTTCACAAACAAACAAGTTTAGGGTTCTTGGTCAATGTGCAACACCAAAACCTCCAAATTTCTCATATTAATGATTTATTTAAAGCTGCCTGCTAATACTGACAACCTACTCTAAGTCAACAAGAGTGCACTAATTCTGGAGTGAAAGAAGAATCAGACAAGGGATGCGCTCAGTTTGGGATCTGAGGATTTATTTGGATTTCATGAACAGCAGACGTGGGAAAAGCTGCAGTGAGCAAAGACCCAAAATGCTGCAAGCACTTGTGCTCCTCGCTTTCAATTAAACCGAAGCCAAGTTTGAACTTCATTCCCTGGTGCTCAGAGATTTTTACTGTTCTCCAGAGCCAGCTGTAGCATGACTATGGCAACAAACTTTTTCCAAGCAAGATCAGTGTTTTGCCCTAATAAACTCAGCAGTACAATATCAGCAATCCTTGAGAGAATGAAAGTGAAGTGTCCCCCATTAGTCACAATTTCTAAACTTGCTTCATTAACAAGTCAGCTCCATTGTTCTCTAATCAGAGCCTGGGCCAAAAAAGCAACTTTCCATCTAGTCACCATCAGCTAAGCAAAAAGCAGGACAGATAATTCTTCAAAACCACTATATTTAGTATCAGTGAAACACATTTTACCAGCAGTGAAATGCAAGTATTGCAGCAGTATAGAACAATAATGCAGATAATAAAGCAAAACAAGATATGGCATGGGAAAAAGTCCATATATACACCGTATTACTCATACAGAAAGCAACACAATCCCCACTGTCCTAGTGGCAAGTCAGCGTAGAAGCAAATTCAAGTGATTCTTCTACCATCATTTCTCACCTACTTCTTTTTGTCAGGCATAATGCTAAACTACCAGTTTTAGTACACACGTCTATCCAAGTGAAAATATGTAAGCAAGCTTCAGTTTCACCCTTGCTGCTGCTATTTCTCAGGGACAGGATTCCCAATTGTTTCCCTGAATGTAGCATTTGAATTCTCAGCTAAAGTTCTTGTAACAGAATGACAGTAAAATATTTGTCCACACAGAGATACTTACAATCCGCCAAGGTTCTGTCCTCTGCTATTCAGAAAAAAAAATAAAAAATAGTCTGTATTTATAAAACAAACGACTGATATCTAGAACAGTGATAGCATCCCTCCCCCTACACTGTGACTCTCCATAGCAAGCCATGAGATTATACCCTCCTTCTGGAATTAAGTGCTTATTCTAACAATAACACTTCAATAGCCTGTAAAACTTTTCAATTAAACAGTCGTCAAGCAGCCTGATAAGGCACAAAGACAACTGATAGCTGGAACAAGAGCGAAACAACAAGTTTTGCAGCCCTCCTAGCTACTGCCAAACAAAACATTAATCAATGAGTAGTCAAGAAGCAAACAAACTACCATTACCTTTCTTTGCAAAACTGGACAGGTAATTTTACTTAATTGTAAAATTTCAGCCACCTTCAAAGCTCAAGAAGAGCTTTAAGTGAAAAACTTAGGAGTCTTTTGAGTGCTATTGCACCACTGTGGAGTATCAGCAAAGAAAGCAGCAGCACAGTAACTAGTACAAAGACAGACTCTAGAAAGAGTTGCACAAGGGTTATCCAATATTGTCCTGACAAGTAAACAAACATGACTTCTCTAAGTTATTAAAAATAATTTTCATTATAATGTTTTCCTAATTAAGTTATCAATCCTCGTTTTGCTAATTGCCCCTGACCAAGTCTTTCAAGAGAATTTTACGGTCAGATGTTCATTTAGGCTTCAAAAGATTCACACAAAAATGAGGCTTCCTCCACAACACAATACACTGCCTGGTATTTGTGATCAACTGCACTTTTTGGTTTGCTTAAGTTTCAAAATTAATCCCGTTTCATTTCAGTTCCAGTCCCCCAACAGTAGAAAGTCAATGGAATTTGTGCTCTTAAGTGACCTAAGAGTACTTGAAAATCCTGCTCTTCAGAAATCAAATTCGTGCTCCTCCAAATAAATAAATGCAAGCTTAGACTAATAAAAAGCTCCCGGTACTTTTTTATTAACAATGAAAAACTGACAATCATTTTTGTTCTGAGGCAACAGAAGTATGTCACTAAGAAGTTCAACAAACATTTGTAGTTATCGATACAGCAAACATTTATGCGCACACTCAGCCTCCCACAGCTAGACTTACGACCGATTTTAAGTCTATAGGTCAATGACTGAAGGATCAGGACTGAATTTAATTAATCTATCCTTACCATGTGTTCAATAAAAATTGATACTATAACCTATCAGTCGTGATAAAAGAAATTTAACCAGAGTTAAAATGCATCATAAGCGTCTTCAAATTGTGATAGCAATTGTGACAAAAAAAAAAAAAGTAAGATTATTTCAAATCTTGCCAAACTGACACCCAGAAAAATAAAGACTTTAGAGGTTTGCAGAAAACCACCAAGCATTAAACTTACCTTTCTTCACAAGGGTACTCCTTTCCAGAGCCACAATCAATAAATGCAAGTTGACAAGGCACTATCAACAACGCTGAGCAAGAGGCAGCTTCAATTACAAGGGCTGAATTTTTGTTTACTTTGCCTGCTTGCAACAGTTGAAATGCTAACATAGGAAATATGCTATTTATTATTTCAGAAAGATCCTGTTTTGTTTTAATTATTATTTTTAATAATCTATATCATCAAGACACAATCTTGAGAGTTTCTGTGCTGATGTTCTTAACACAGGAACAGCTATACAGGAATTGCCACTTCCTGAAGACACAGACGAAAATTCCTCCTCCTTACTTGAATACCCTTCGTTTCCACAGGGTCAAGCAGTTCTTCAGTAAACATCCCCCCACAGCCTACGCTTCAGCTCAGGCTGCCATCCCTAGGATTGACTTCAGCCTTGAAATGCTAGTAAGCAGTGGTCCCCAATAGCACTTCCCCTTTTTAATGAAAAAATCAAGCAGTTAATGTAGAAATATCTGTCTTTTTATGGATGTGCACTATTTCATCAAAAATGACTTGAATATAGAAGAATTAGCACCTGAAGAATGGTCTCTTCCAGACCAAAGAGACCAACTTCAAGGGACTACGACAAAGGCAAGTGACAGGAAGAGCAAACGATAGTAACTGACTGTCACTGCTCCTTCCAACACGGACACTAGACAGCAATATAGACAGAAACATATACATGTAATATAGGAACTAGACAGACACATTCAAAGGAAGAGCACTTCTTCATGCCCTAGCCAGCAGACCTGCAGAATTTGTTGCAAAAAGACGCAACAGAGACGAAAATTTCACATGGATTCAAGGAAATAGTGGAGAGGTTCAAAGAAGAGAAATTGTTCACCAGTTTCTGAAGAAACAGAAACCATCTCTGGCTCAGAGGTTCCCCAAGCCGCCTGCAGCTCTGTATGGAGAAGTGTCAACCATTTATCTTGTTATCAATCTTCCCTATGCATCCTCTTAGGGATGTTTTTGGGATGGGCTGTGTGACAAACCTGGGAACTGCAGAGTTCCTATACACCACTTTCACTTTTATGACTGGTATCAGACATGGGGAAAGGAAGAACTTTGATGTGATCTAGTATGGCAATTTTTGTTTTAAAGCTATTTAATAAATATGTTTTAAAATAGATCATTTCAGTTAAAATATGGATCCAAGTATTTTAATGTTTGGATTTCTCTCCCCCCAAACCTGACAAGCTTGATAAAATACATTAAATCAAGACATTTTACTGAATTTGACCTTTCATTCAAAAATATTAGAAGTTCACGACACCTCTAATGAAATATTTTTATTCTCCACCACAATAGCTAAAGCAGTTTCACAACTTTGTGCAAGCTCGCAATAGGCGGCACAGTGACCTGCTACCCAGCAGTCCTGGCTGGCATTTTTCTCCTGAGAAAAGCTACAGGAATCACTCCAGGTTGGGTTTGTGGTAGTTGGTGGGTTGTTTTTATCCTACAAGCAATAGATGGAAGGGCACATGACGTTATCTGTCCATTACCTGGAGAGATTTCTGCTCCTGCTTGCTCCCTCTCCACCGCAACACAGCTTGCAGGCTCTCTGTCAGCTGAAGCCAAGGCCTCCTAGACCCCAAGTTCAACACCTACCTGAGCAGATGTGTTTCAACACTCAATTGCACGATTTAGGGGAGTGGAAGAGAGCTAACCACCTTCCCATTAACACCTTGTTCAGAGGAAATCCGCTACATTGGGCATTTTGCCATTTTATGAGCAAAAATCCGAACTGGGTTATGTGAGAGGAGTGAGAATAAGTAACCTGCAAATATTAAAGATTATATCAACTTCCTAAAAACATCCAGTATTCTAGTGCATTAAAAAAAAAAAAAGTTCTTTCTTACATTTAAAAGAGCCAGTAAATACGATGTAGAGAGTTAGACAAACAAACCTTTCATCTATCAGCAAGCTAGCTGAAAAAATTGCTTAAAGAAAATTATTTTTAAACCTACACAGGTGGGTATCGGAGAACATACACAACATAGTTTCTGTTCAGGAAGCTTTTTTTTTATTATTATTATTTTTAGGCTGGCAGAACTTGACGACAGCGGTGAGAACTAAGGAGAAATAGCTGAAAAGCTGACTCCTGAAGAGCCTTCCCCAAAGTCGCAACAGGCCAGTAAGATGAATCTTGGTGTTGGGGGAAAAATACTGTTTTTGTTTAGATAGCAGCAAAAAAAAAAGCATCAAAAGGAAAAGCAATAAATGACCTACTACTTTACAGAAAAGGGTTAATAGCAGAAGGCTGCATTCTGTATTAAAACTCCTTCACATATTCACTAGTGATCCAGCAACTAACAAGTGGTGAAGTGACAAAACGGACTCATGCCAAAATTATTGAGGTTAAGAGAAGGAACTGTAAGGATCTTGGATAATGTGACCAAGCTGAAAGAGTGATGATACGTGACAGACAATGACATGCACTGCTTTGTCTGTGCTTCTAGGCGCATATACTACTCCCTGACTTTCTGGATTTCAGCAACAAACTCAGGGAAACAACAGGTTTGCTCTGGGCAGCCCCCTAAAGAATGATGCTCAGTTAAATGCCAGGATGTGGCTGAATACCGCATTTCAAGGAGAAACTTCCTAACATAACAGCACAACGTCAAAAACAGTTTGAAATGCTAATTAAACTAAAGCAGTTTTTTAAAAAAGGTGAAAGTTGACCAAAGTCATCTTAAATCCCATGCCAAAACACATGAAAAAAAATCAGGTGTGTTAACATTAGAGATGCAACAAAATAACACATAGGAAAGGGTACAGATAAAGAAATTCAGAATGTGGGAGCTACACCTGGAGTTTTGTAACAAAAACAGTATACTTAAGTTACAGGGTTAAAGCCTCACATTTAAGATAACACTATAAAATCCTGATTAATACAAGGCATAAAACAATTGTTTAGACCCCAAGATTTTGTTCAATTGAAAAACAAAACAAAAAAAAGAAAATCCTATGGGATTTTTAAAAGGATTACATTTTAGTAAGCAGCGTAATAATCTTTAACAACAATTTTAAGACTGATCTTGAAGAACAACAAACTAACCACAGTTTTACACATGAAAACTATTTGATGGCACTCCAACACCCTTTCAAAAAGTGGTCTGGAAGAGAAAGGAGTGAAAGACAAAAAAGATCAATAAATTCCATAATGAGATCCTGACCCTTTTCTGGAGATGGCAACTATGGGATGGTGAGAGCAGCAGAGAAGTTAACTCTACCATCAGCAGAATTCTTGAATGTGATTTTTTCCCCCCTCTTTGGCAGCAGGCACAGTAGCTGTGCTCTGCTCACAGCACACGCTGCCTCCAGCCCAGCTAGCAAGCTGCACAAAGAGCAGGTCACACGTGGAGCAGGGCAGTGCTCGGCTGTGAGACCAACAAATCCGTGATGGGGAAGGGCACAGAAGGCATCAGGACAGCAGTGAGAGCTGTTACTGCAGTGCAGGGCTACAGCAGCAGACAGGATACAAATCCATAGGAAACAACATTTTATTAGCTCTGCTGCTCGTAGTGCTATTTGTTTCCCTTGTGTTTTACAGATTTGAATACTAATATTGCTACTTGCTGTAGCTTTGATCGCTGCGTCAAGTGTCATCTTATTGAATAAAAGGATTAGTTTGTCCAGGTTGGCAATGCTGTGATTGTGATATGAAGAGAACTGCAGGGAAAACCCTTTGAAGATCCAGTGCACACTCATTTTTGTAGACTGACTTGGAGCAGTAGCTGAAGGTGGGGTTTTTGTCACGCGCATACAGCATGAAACATATGACAATACTTACGCAGTTTAGTATACAGTTTGTAAGCATTTATAGATATTTTTGTTAGACTTTCTGCTCAAGAGGGGCAAACCCACTCTTCCCTTACAGAAAAGCTAGAAGCACCCATCTTGGTTCACAACCACCGGTATCTGAGAAGTGCACAGCAGCACCGCAACAGCCAGAAAGGGGCAGGGGGCAGCAAGATCAGCCCTTTTGGCTGTAGCACAGGCCCCACACCAACTTCAGTAGATCAAACCACAACTGTGAGGTTTTGGGGCACAACTGAACTGATTTGGGACAGCCACTGCCCAAAGGGTCCCCCACCATCCGCGCACACTCACCCCATCCCGTGCCAGCTCTCGCTCATCGGTGTGACACCGAGCCGACTCCGTTTTAGTTCCCTTCTCACTTCATCTTGAGCTGTCAGCTTTCTACCATTTTAGTTCCCAGAATTTAATTACCAAAAATCTAGATTAAACCAAAGACTAGCACAGCAAGATGGCAAGGGGTGAGAGAAGCCCTTTGGGAGCACCCCCTTCAGCAGCAACCGAACAGGTCAAACACAGCACGAAAGGACAACCCATGTAAAGGCCAAGTGAATAACACCTCTGGAGTCCTCAATCTTCCCACAGTTGGGAAAGATATTATGAAGGGTAAATTGTTCCAATTTCATTTTTTTTTCTGTTTTAGTCTTCACTAGGTTGTGCCTAACCTACACAATTAATTTTGTTCCCACCGCACTGCAGTGTAAACAAACAACAGGAGTGAGAGGGACCCAGAAGTTAACATTTCTTTTGTGCCACCAAACAAGCTTTTGTTCTACCAGTCATTCCCAGCACCCTTGTGAAAGGTTCCCACAGCCCGTGTAAACAACACGCGAGCTGAGCTGGATGACTGTACCTACCTCCTACACAGCCAGCCAGCAACCGCAGCATGCAGCTCCCCTACCTAGAGAGCCGCGCATCCACCCCGAAACACGGGGCACCACCCGCCCCGACCCCCCGAACAGAAGATCCTGCCCATGCTCCTGAGTCATGCCGAGCGTTATCTCATGCTCCTGCGAGGCACAACCAAACATCAGGAGGGCTCCAGCTGAAGTTTGACCCTCCTGTGTTATTTCAAGATCAGCCCACTTCTTTTCTACTGCGTATCAGGAATTACTTGGTTTCAGAATAGTCAGGCATAACAGTATTCAGAGGACAAAAAACAAAACAATTTGCAAGATTTACCATGGCAATAAGCTATAAAGCTAGGAATTCATCAACACCAAAAAAAAAAAAAAGGAAGAAAGAAACACAATGTCCTGAATACAAACACAACTGTGAATGTTAAAGTTGTTTTGTTACAGCAAGCCCCGTCTAAGAACCACCCCAGTTTTAGTGCTGGGTATGTAACAGTTATACTAAGTTAAACACCCAAACAAGCTAAGAAACTGTCACTATGGAGGTGATCGGTGTGGTTAATGCAAACACACTTCTGTGTTCGAGGTTTGAAAATGAAGAGTTCGGACACCTGCCCGTTACAGAGCCCACACAAAACACTCTCAGCAGGACCTACTTCACACATACTGTTGTTTTCCTGTAGGGTGCAGTGTCAAAGCACAGTCGGAATTACTGAGGGGCCACCAAAGCCCGTGTTCTGTTGCTGCGATGTTTTAAATGCAGTGACTTTTACCTTAGGATGACTTGGAGATGCCCTCAAGATGTCTAAGAACTGTTACTATCACACCCTGCAATAAAGAAAGAAGTTTGCTGTCATTTCAGCAATCCACCCACTCACAGAAACAGCACGGATCTGAACACACTCATCAGCTCTTGCAACAACAGAAGAAATGGCCATGGCAAAAGAAAAAAGAAAAAAATCAGGAACAGATGTTCCAAGCTACTTACACAAGGGTATCTCCAGGATCTGTTTCAGGGACATCTCTATTGCGTGGAAACCCAAAAGATCTTTTGCTTTGAGCACCTCTGCATGAATTAAAACTACACACAAACAGCAAGTGGAGCAGCAACACCTGGCAAACTGCACGTTTACTATCTGACCTAGCTTGGGCCACGCAACGCTGCTTAGCAGAGACGCAGCATTTGCTAAAGCAAAGACGTAGGCATCAGATCTTCCACGGAGATTCAAAACTCTGCCAAGCTATGTGAGACCACACTGGCCACAAAAGATGAGTAAAATATTTTCCAGAGAGACCTGAATCCAAAGCTGTAGCTTTTGTTATCACTATTAAGCAGTTATGATCTTGAACACTGAAGAAAAAAATCTTTTAAAAAACGGCTTTACTAGGTGATGGAGAAGTCAACAAAAGCGTGTATCCGCTATTGTCAGGTCTAGCATAGAAACGCCAGATTTTGCAGCTCCTGGAATAGCTAGTGAGAGACTTCTCAAGCATGAACTATGCCACAATGCTGAAAGGCTTGCACTCGCCAGGGAACACACTGAGCAGCTTACTTTCCTAAAAAGGGAAGCTGGAAAAAAGCTTGAAACCTTTTCTTCCCCATTGGCTTCGGCTTGTGGTGTTTTGGGCTTATCACTCATTCAGTGAGACAAGTAGCTTGTCCTGAAGTAGCCTGTTCACTTCTGAAAACATTGCAACTGCTTTCATTCCTGCAGATACACAAGGATACACATTCTATCTCATAAAGCATATCGTGTATTTTACACAAAGAGAAAAATATCCTTTCAACTGAGGTTTATAATGAGGCAGACTCCCCGCAAGCATAAGCGGATCCTGTATGCTACAGCAGATCTAAACGTAAAGCTCCACCTTAAAGAAAAGGTGGAAAACCTTTTCCTGCAGAACGTGTGCTCCAGAAATATTCAGCACTATCTGAGCACACCGAGCCCACGTGTGCATTAAGGACATTATGCCAGTCTAAGCGGGCAGCACTGAGCAGAGACTGTCAACACCACACTCCCTGGGTTTGCCGTTCCTGTCCTTCAGGAGTTCAAAGTAATTGCTACAACCTACAGCACAAAACCACAGGTAGGTAACCTCAATGCTGCATTCACAAATATTTTGTTCCAATTAAAATGGGCTCTCAGTACTCCTCGTGCAGTAGGCTTGACATCAGGAGGGGGTTCTTCACAGAGAGGGTGGTTGCACACTGGAACAGGCTCCCCAGGGAAGTGGTCACTGCACCGAACCTGTCTGAATTTAAGAAGAGATTGGACTGTGCACTTAGTCACATGGTCTGAACTTGGGTAGACCTGTGCGGTGTCAAGAGTTGGACCTGATGATCCTTAAGGGTCCCTTCCAACTCAGGATATTCTATGATTCTATGAGCTCTCCACCTTCATCTCCTTGATAGCCCCAACCAAGGGGGCACACAAGGGACACACCTTCTACCTTCAGAGAGAGACATCAACATTAGACCAAAAGGCTGAGGATCTGGGAAGGGGAATCTAGTAACAAGCACAACCATTATCCTAGAATGAGCATAGATTTCTAATTTTCAAAGAGGATCCACTCATAAAAGCAGGGGCCAGGGATGAGAAAGAATGAATCAAGTGCCTGGGATGGCCACGTAGGAGTGCAAGATTCATCGATGGAGATTTAGAGGAGTATTGGGGAAGCAACCACAACTCCTCCTTCCCCACAGCTCCACGGTACCCTTTCTGGGTGCCCCGAGGAGGCTCACCCCTCTCAGCTCCCACTCTGGCTGGGCAGCTCTTGCACCCTGATTCAGACTGCAATGGCCACCACTCATCATCTTGGAGAGATTTGGGGCAGGGAAGAGAGCAAATCTTGCTCTTGCAGCTGTTTGCGAGCATACACTTCCTGAAATCATCTTGTCAGTGTTTTGCTAGCAAAACAGCACGCATGAAGACTCCTCATCCTTCAGTGCAAAGCTAACCATCTTAGCTCAAGACACAAAGATGATCTGACCTAAACAAGCTCGTCTTGAACATTAAGGAGTATTTCACGTCTCCTCTTACCAGCCAAGCTGCAGGTGCTGTATTCTCTAGCTGATGGTAACATCTCAAACTGTCCAGTAAGTAACGGGAAAAGATATCTGCTGGTTTCTTAAAACATGATGTTATGGAAAAATACATTGTTTCCCCCTTGTAAAAACGAATGTGATTACTTCAGAGAATACTGAGAAAACAAAGTATTGAAGAGCTTCTGCATAATCGAGACCTGTCTGTTTTGCAAAGATGAGCAGTCTTGAAGAGATGTCACCAACTTTCATGTACCTTTTGTCACAGTGCACAAGTTTTCACAGTGAATAAGGTTCAACTCAGCAATTTCTTTTCATCCTGGCATTCCTCATTTTTGAAGTATGTATCCTTGTAACGTAAGTTACAATATGCATGCGTTACGCTTCCGAATCTGAAACATTTTGGTCAAGCTCTGAAAAGGCTCTTTAGAGAGCGTAAACTTCAGGGATATGGGCTGCAAGTGAAAGTGCTTACTGACACAAGCCATATGCGCAACATTGACAAAAACAGCAAGAATATATTAGAAAGTGCTTAGCTGTAATGCATGCATCAATACAAGATAAATGTTGGAGTGCCTGATCAGAACCACTGGTGGTAAGAACAAGGCAGGATTCACAACGCCACGGACAAATCACTCCCGTTTCCCCTTCCTTCTCACGAAGTGTTCCCTCACGACTGAGCTGCAATGCCTCTTGCATTCATTAAAGCCAAAAAGTGTCTCAAAGTTCTCAAAGGAAGAATAACAATGACAATGATCAAACCCATAGCTTAAAGTTCAAGTGCCTAATGGAGCAATTACAGTTAGTTACTGATTCCTGCTGACCATAGCGTGGAGCTAAGTTAAGATCGGTTTATTTCACCCATAGCCCAAACAAAGGTAAAGCCTGAGAGCCCCGTTTCGTCTTCTGTTGAACACGAAACTGCGACAGGTTCACGTTTTCATTGTCTCTCATAAAAAAAAAAAAGTAGAGGGTATCCATCCCAGCTGACAACTGCTACATTCAATCTAAGGGACCAAAGCAGATACCCGTCCACCCTTGCCTCCAAGCCCCCAAATGCAGGTGAGGAGGCCGCTGAGGGCCACTAGACACACAGGAGCAATGTGGGCCACAGCCATGGGGTGATATGTTGGGAAGGTTGCTTTGGAGAAGCGCCCAAAGCGCACGGAGCTGCTCACAGCCACACATCAGTGGCTGGAGCCACCACAAGATGTGGGTGATGGGGCTCAGCGGGGCTCTGGCTTAAGCCAGGTCAGCCTCCATAACAGAGGTGGCCGCAGCACCCAACGGCCAGGCCAAGAATCTTCTTAGCAATGAGGGAGCCTCCAAGATTATGCAGTTCAGGTCTTTTTCAGGCCAGCATCCGAAGCCTTTGCTGCCACAGAAACCCATGGAAGCGATGCTGGAGAACAGGCCTGGTCCACCCGTGACTGGGGGCACATTTCGGTACAGAGCCATCCATCGCCTTCCACAAACTCACTGAGCTACAACAATACTTTCTGTCACGGAGGAGCATTTACAGGAGCAATTACAAGCAATCCTCATTATCTCTGTCAAGAATTACCTGATATACACAGGCTCTGTCAGAGGAAGCCAAAGCAGCTCTGCAGATTCTGCCTTAATGGCACTTTTATTTCAAACATGATGTAGGTAAACTCAGTTAACAAGCACGCATTCTTAAGAGAAAGAGCCAAAAGATTAAACACATTTGTTAGCTACAGCCTGAATTTAGAACTGACTAAAGGACTGACTAATGCTGACTAAAAGACACTTCACTTAGTTTACTTTAAAGAGCCAGAAGAGCATTCCTCTCTGTTCAATAACACGGCCAGGCCTAAAACATCGCACCCTCCTCTCCTAATCCAGAGAGGAGAAACACCGCTGAAGTCATTAACAGCACTTGTGCAAAGTACTGCGTGTGCACATAATGGGAGGAAGTAAAGTTGGTTTGTCAGGCTGAAGATACAAATGATTTCTCTTCCTAAGCTGGCAAGTTTCTCTAATAACCAACACAAATGAGGCTCGCATGCTCTCTGAAATACCCATGCCTTTGCTACCGGACAGATGCTATTGCAGCAGTAAAAGGTTACTCAGCTCGAACAAAGGAACTACGTGGAGTAGATCTAAGCTCTAACAGGAAAAATAAACTTAGGCCTGAAAAAAATCATAACATAAGGTGATATATTTTCTTGAAATATTTATCCACCCGGAACAGCAAGAGGAACACTCAAGTGCCATCAACAGACAGAGCGCGGCTGCCACTAATAACAGGATGACGATGGAGTGGGAAAGGGCAAATTTAAGTCTGAAACCAGGAAGTGACACAAAAGCAAATGTAATCACTGTATCAGAAAAGAACACAACGACGCCGTGCCTTTCAGCTCCCGCAGATACTGCACGCAGCAGAAGGCTGACCGACCATCCCTTCAGCTCTGCGGCCTGAAGGGAGGGCAAGCTCCTGTCCCAACCTCTAGCTCCTGCAGCAAGAAAACCAAAACCTGATCCGAATGAGGAGTTCAGTCCTCCCTGTTTTGTCTTTCGGACTGCAGTGACGACAGGGAGCTAAAGATATGGAGTTATTGGGGTCTGAAGTTGAGTCTTCTTACCTGTCAGCACATTTGGCCCCAAAAAGAAATGTAAAAGGGTCAGGTGCCCTGCCTGCCTGCAGGGTTCCCTGCTGCCTGCTGTGCTGTCCCCACGTCTCCAGCAGCTGCCCCTTGCTCAGCGTGAGGGCGCAGAGCACAGCTGGGAGACGCTGCCCCTGCCCTCGGACCCGCAGCGCCCATGTGCAGCGTGCAGCCCTGGTACAGCACACACTGCCGCTACTTCTCACGTTTTTCCTTAATCCCAACTCCACCTGGAGAAGGCGACACAGCTGGGGAGGGCAGAGAGGGGCCGGGACATCGCTCTGAAGGTGCCCTCACGCCCCCAGCAGCTTTCCCCAGGGCTCCAAGCTGTGGCGCTCACCCGAACCACCCCACAGGGGCACCGCAGCCGCTGCTCTCCCCCCCGCGGTGCTCCCCAGCGGCGGGCTCAGCCCCGCGCCCCCTCCCCGCCCCGGGGCGCTACGTGCGGGGAGGCGCCGCGGGGACCCGCTGGCTCCACGCCGGGGCATTTCCATCCCCGCACCGAGCCCCCCCCGCCCCCCGCCGGTACTCACTTGTCGGTCCCGGCCGCGCCGGGCTCCCCGTGTGCCGGCGGGGCGATGCCGGCGCTGCCCGGAGCCCCCTCCGCCGGCCGCCCCCCGCCCCGGGGCCGGGCCCCCGCTGCGGCTGGGCGCGGGTCGGCCGCTCACATGGAGCCCGGCTGCCGGCGGCGGGGACGGGGGGGGACGGGGCCGGGGGGCGAGGACACGGGACGGGGGCGGGGGGCGCCGCTAGGGCCGCGGCGGGGCGGCGCGGGGCGGCCGTGCGGCGGGGCCGGGCGCTCCGCTCTGCGGCATGGGGGGGGGGGGGGGCGCGGGGCGGGGCGGGGCCGGCGGTGGCGGGAGGGGGCGGCGGGAGCGCGCCCCGGGGCCGCTCCGGTGCTGGGCGGGGAGGGCGGGAGGGGAGGGGAGGGGGGGGGGAGCGGGCGGGCGGCGCGCCGGCGCGCCCGGATGACAGCCGTAACCTGGCAACAGGCCACGCCCACCCCGCCGCGCCACGCCTCGCGCGGGCGCGGGGCGATGACGCCGGCGGAGGGCAAGGTGGAGCCCTGCAGGTAGCGCCGCGTGGTTCAGGCCGGGACAAGGGGGCGGGGCCTAAGGGCAGGGGGCGGGGCCTCGGTGGGGGCGGGCCGTGCGCAGCCGCGCTGGGCGGCCGTTGGCGCCGCCCCCTTTGCCTCAGCCCGCGCTGAGGCGGGAGGGGAGGGGGTGAAGGAGGGGGGGGGCATTGGAGCTGCCATGGCGAGGGCAGCAGCCCGGGCAGGCGCAGACCCCAGTTAGGCAGCAGTGTCCTCACCGTGAAACACACGCTCAGAAACAAACACAGGCGCCCGTGTGGCTTCACAGCTCCCTGCCGTGCCCACCTGCGCCGTGCATCCCCAGGGAGGCAGCTCATGGTGCTGCCTGACCCCCAGCCACCTCATGGCCAGAGGCTGTGTGGCCACGCCAAATGGCTGCTGCCATCTCCGCAGCTGCTTCTCAATGTTTTTTCACCCTTTGCTGTGACCTTGTTTACCTGCTTTTCCTCTTCTTGCGTATTAAAAACAGATGGTTCAGCTTAGCCTCGTCTCCAAACCTCCCTCTCTTTTCCCTTTTTTCCCTCCCCGCTGTAAAGCTGTTACCAGTCACGCTAGCGCTGGTCCCGTTGGGCGCGGTGCCAAGGACGGCGTGCTGGCAGCATGTTAATCTGCGGAGCGGGAAGGTGGGAGCCACAGCATCTCAAGAGCAGCTCATGTGAGAGCCAACACTCCCCAGCCCTCGTTCCCAGCACTTCAGGATCATGGGGAGGCAGGAACCGCTGCTGTCAGCAGCACCGCCTGCTGCCTCGCCTCCTTGACGCCTTCAGAGCACCTGTGGCGAGCCCGATATGCAGGGCTGATCCCGGGACAGCACGGCAGAGGTGCCCTCTCGCTCTTTCAGCTGCTGCCAAGTCCCTTCCTCACCAGCTGATCCACCTCACCTCCCGCACTGCCTTGCTGAAGCCTTCACTAGCAAATTCAATGGGGATGTTTGTGAGGGTAGCAGTCCCCTTCACTAGCGAACCCTGGCTCCTCACAGAACATCGCTCACCGTTCACACAGAATGAGAAGGCAGCCCTCTAATAAACACATGAATAAATATTTAATCCGGTAATTAATTAAAACTTTGTTTTCCTCCAGCAGGCATTGAGTCTGAACGAGTAATTTAATATTTTCATTTAGGTAGAATCCAAGATTGATGTTATTTCAACATACATGTTTGCGAACTGTTTCATAAGTTTGCAAAAATGCGTGTGCAATTATTGCCATCTACAAAGGAAATAGCAGTACTAAAATATGTATGCCTCCAATATCAATCTCTTCTACTTGAGAGGTCAAGAACAGTGGTCTCCCTCAGACCTTGTCCATGTCAAGGTGTTCACTGGTTCTTATTTCCAGGACCTATCACTTATTCTCCTGGCTTTACACTTCGTTGTGCTGTTCTCCCTCTGCCATTCAAGAAACAGGCTTACTCCTAGATTAAACAAACATGGAACACCAATACCGAATACATATTCCATGGGAGGCAAAGTGAAGGAGACCGATGGAGGGCAGTGAAGAAAAAAGTTGACCATCTAATTGACGTAGATGCCTTGCTCAAGAAAGAGAAAAACGCTCCTCTGCCAGCAGTGACGACAGTGCTGAGACCGTGTGACATTTAATGAAAATGTTAGGATTTTTTATTAGTCACAGATTAAAGTGGTTCAGCGCCTAGTGTTTAATGGAAATGTTGTCATGACTGACTGTACTTCAAGAAGTAGGGATAAAAAAGCTATGTACTGCAGATCAATGCAGTGGCAGAACTAAGCAGGGAGATTAACACTGTCATATGCCAGTCTCTAGTGCCATCACATATAGTTTCAATAAAAATTATTTAAAAAATAAAATATAGAACAAGATTACATGTTAGAAAGCATAGAAAAATGAGATGATGGTCTGAAAACGTGAGTTAGAAGACATGTTTTAGTAACAAATCTACAAGAAAATTACGATTATAGAGGAAATCCAACCCTGTGCTATACTACGTCATCTTTAAAATGGGAAAAATAGCGAGGTGGAATAAACAAATGAAAAGAGCGCATTTAGGTACTAAAACAGCATTTTTAATCTAATTCATGTGCCCATATTTCTGTTTTTATCAGATGTCTATGGTAAATTTTGTAAGCTTGTAGTGTTGTTTGAAGATAAAGTAAAAAGGATTTCTTTGTGTGGGAAAACATGGATCTGAATGAAGCTAGAGCTGAAGGAGGCATTCTGTATAAGGTTTAGTTCATTTTGACTGATGCAATTCAAATTCACATGCTTACTCTTTTTAAGACTATTTCCCCTGATTATTTACAGATATGCATATCCTAGTGGCTTGCAGTGCTGTGCATCACACCACCTGCAGAAATTAGAGTGGAAACTGAGTGCTGTCTCAGGCAAATGCTTCAGCTACGAATAACCTACGAATATCTGAGGCTCCACACATGAGGCTTTGGAATCGGAGAAGCAGACAGCCAGGTATTGGGGTAACAGGTGGTGCACATGTGGGGGGGTCCTGTGGCAGGGGAGGGTTTCTGGCGAAGGGCTGCCCTCTGAGAAGCAGACCCTTTAGCAAGAGTCCTGGGAGCAGAAAGTCCCACTAGACATGAAGCCCTGGCTTGCAGCGTAGTGCTTATCCATGCTCTGCATCCCCATGCCAAACATGGGCCAGAGCTGTGGAGAAGCTGTGCTGTTGTACTGCACGAGTAGTAGGAGGAAGGCAATGGAGCCAGGGATGCCTGATCAACAGCTGCCTTGATCACACTATGTGTGAGAAAAAAAACCTTAAGATCAGACAAAAGGCAGCAAAATGGTCAAGGTAGCAAAGTGACAAGAGAGTTGAACCACACTTTTTGTTGAAATATAGATCGGGTCATGTATCTCAGACTTTATCCCATCAGCTGGAGCATGCATGTTGTACATAGGTTGTCATAACCATCACACTAAATATGCTACTTCAGACCTCCTGCTGCCACTTCCTAAATGGCTTCAAACACCCTCTGTGCTTCCTGTGGGGGCATGGCACAATTCAAGCTGAGCTGCAAAGAGCTCCTTGTAGAGTGAGAACCTTCCAAGCAAAGTCATGCTAGTTCTGCCTTTGACTCCCAAACCACTGCCCTGGCTGACCCTGGGGAGGCCTTTTTAAACACCCAGCATGACAGAACTGAAACCTTTTTTTTTTTTTTTTTTAGAATGTAAGGCATAATTCTAATTTCTCCCCTGGTTTTACTGAGTACTATCAAGCTGTGTGCAGGCTGGTTGCACCAGACTTAGCCAATAATATAGTGGTTGTAGATAGAACCTATAGTACTCAAACAAAATAAATAAGATAAAACAGAAGTTATAGTAAGAAAGCAAGAATTAAATCTTTAATCTTTTTTTTAATTCCTGTGGGAAAGAGGGACTCTGAGCTTAGGCAAAGCTATAATGTAAAATTTCTATCCCAGTAAAAGGAACAGATAAAGAAAAAAAGAGCTAGCCAGAATCTCATTTTCAAGAGATAAAATAGCCTAACACTTGATGCTCCTCAGTGGTGTGTTGAAAGTCTGGGAAAGACAGAAGAAATTTCCCAGATAAATAAGGCCAATTTTCATGGATGTAGTCAAATAACAGGAGCCTATTTCCCAAGCCTCCTCCCTTCTTGGGAGACAAAGGGACTAAATTCACTGCAACAAACAGCAATGAAAGTTTAGCCAGTAACTACAGCAGAACCAGGTTCAGGGTACAGTAAAGATAAAAGAAGCTGCTGCGATGGCACCAGCTCAGAAAAGCAATAGCACAGATGAACTCATCAATATGGAATTTCAATCTCAAACCATAGGTCTTGGTGACAACCCCACCCTTTGCCATGGACATCTACTTATACATGCCATAGTGGTAATAGCAGAGAGAGCAGCACTGGTATATTGGAGAGGGTTTGTGAATTCTTACCCTGACTCAGGAAAATGGCCTCATTTTGGATACTTACAGAGTTAATACAGTGCAAGACCTCTCTTTTTCTCCGCATTCTGTGTCTCCATTTCTGCTTCCCCTGTTATAGGTACTGTGATGCTTTTGGCAGAGGTAACCTATAGAATAAGCGAGGCAATGCAAACAGTGAGAAGGTTAGCTAAGGACTGCCTGTATAAATACACAGGCTTTAATGATAGGGTTAATTGCCTTTGCATGTCTGGCTATAGTTTGATGCAAATACAACTCTAGTTAAAACGGGTCTGACGTAAGTGTGCTACATACTGATATTTTGGTTTGCGTATGCTACAAGAGCATTGCTGGGATTTTTCTTTACCATATCATTGAACTCTGCATGCAAAGCTGTACTTGTAAAAGTTTACATCTTCAGCGAAAAACACTGTGTTTTGTGAAATGTTTAGAACTGAGCTCCGCTTTGATTTGACCTGTGCAACGCTGCAGGCTCAGATCTCCAATCTTAGCAGCCTTATGGGCAGTACTTAACTCCTGCCCTACTGTTAATGCACCTGACGCGGCACTCGAGTGAACCAATTTCCAAATGTTCTCTAAATCTGCAACAGAACACAAAGTTTGTCAGGTTCACCATGGCTATAACTACAGCAGGGGTAAAACAGCTCTAGCACTCTGTTTAAAATTAACTGTACCCTGGGGAATTCAGGGCAGAAATGGCAAGGGTATTGCAGATCGATGTGGTAGCAAAACTCCATCGGGCAGCTTGCCCAGATGCTCACTGCTAGCAAGCCTCGTCTTGCTGCTATTGGACCTGAAATTAATAACAATAAAAAGAAGGTTCAGATATCTATCTAAGTGCAGCTACTTGTTTCCATAAAAGCCATAGAGGGAACACAGAAAATTCCCATGGGAGAGCATCTATTCTGTGCCTCCCTCGAGTGCTAGTTGACAAAACAGTAGCCTATTTACAGTATTTGTCTAAGTATGTGCTTGAACTTGAAAGCATTAGCACATTTCCTTTACAATCTATATTTAGCTGTGGTAGTCTAACTGTCCTGGTAAGCAAAGCAGGTTTGGTGGGAGCACATCCTAATAAGGTACTCCCCAGTACTGAAAATAATTGAATCACCGTTGTGATATTTCAACTATTCATAATACCATTAAACAGCAGTTCATAGGAAACCACGGTGGAAACCTATTTTCATCAACAATGGAGTTTTCTGCTAGATTGATCTTAGTGTTGAATACCTCCTAGCCATAGCAGAACCAAACTTTTCAGAAACTTTATTAATTTCTTGTCTACACCTCCAGAGATAGTTCCACAAGAAGAAGATTTTTTAAAAGATTTTATTTTTTGACTTAAATTTGAATACCTGTTTTTCATCTGTATTTCAGACACTATCCAACACTGTCCTACTCTCCTGTATAATTAGTATTTTGTTCAATCATGTTACTTTGCCCATCAGCAGCCCTTACATTTTATAAAGCAGTTATTCAGCACATCAACTCCTGAAAAGCATTTTGCACAGATGTGGAAAAGACAATCATAGGAAGAAAATGACATTAGAGTCATGGGTTCTGTTAACTAGGAGAATAACCCGCTGACCGTGCAGAAGGCACCACAGCATTCTGACCAATTAAAGATTCTACTTCTGATTTTAATTATGTGGCTATAAAATGGGAAGTTTTAGGCAATCAGCACCTTGTCCTCCAAACCAGTAAAGTCAGAGGCAAAGTAAAGGCACTTTCCCAAAGCATACCAGATAGGGACAACTCTCAATTTGTCTGAATTAGGCTATCAGCACTACCACAGAGTGGTAACAGTATCTCATCAAATTCCAGGCTTCGAGGCTTTTCTGAGATTTCATTTCACAATCAAAATTACTAGCAAGTGAATATAAGCTTAGAACTTGATTTCAATTAATTTGCATGCTTTTTGGTTAGTCAATTTTTCCCTGCGTTGTTGTCTTTTACGTGATGGTACATTCTTCCTTCTCCCATGTCTATTCAAATGAAACTCTCCTGTGACTAAGTAAAATATAACCAAGTTTCTGTAGGTGTGCCCCATCATAAGCAGACTTTAATTTAACTATTTATATTTCAGTAATGATATTTATATGAGAGAGAGAGAGAGACAGCAACTTTTAGAGAACTAGGCTGTTTACTAACAAATTAAGACATAGCTGTGACATGGGTTTGTATAATACAATCTGATAGCTATATAGATTGTAAATTAAGAATATAGATTTTGGCAAGCCTTGTGAAAAAGGAATAATCTTGCTATCTCTTAATGGTGCAATTCCAAATAATAATTTTGGTTAGACAGGCATGCTTCTACCATTTCTTGTTCAGCTTCAGTTCTGATCTCAGCAATCCAGGTCCCTGGGAACAATGCAAAGGTAGTAAAGTTCAACATTTTATTCTTAATCAGTGCTCTTTGGGAAGATTTTTCAATAAATGAACAATTACTTAATAGGCAGCTGTTAAATTATACAATGAAGAATGAATTCTGCATGGCAGGTTTGAAACGGAGCTCTATGCTCTTCGGGTTCCTTTAGAAATTTCCTTTCCTCATCAGATAAACTTGCATCATGTTACGTACAAAAGCAGTGAGAAATAGAAACATCTAGCACATGGGAAGCAGTACACATCAAAAGTATTTGTGTCTGAAAGCCCAGCTTCACAGGGAAAATTACCCAACTTGCTTTTCAAATCCAGAAAAAAGAGATGCTACCTCAGGAACCAGGCTGACTGCTGTGGGCTGGTTCTTTCGTCATAGTACTGCTGTTGGCAGGCAACATGAAATTTTCCAGAAGACAATATTGTAGAGAGCTAAATAGGATCCTGGAGAAGACCCCGGTTCTTATATATAATTATATACTAATATATATATATAATTAAATTGTATATATAATACAAAATGATATCTGAAAATTGTGTCAAATACTCTCTTTTATTTCCTGTAAAGGAATCCCTGAAGAGAGGAGATATGACAGCCCTGACAATTGCTATGATGAGTGATCCCTTCAGACTATTATGTTCCTAAGATATAAAAGTTAACTGTGTAGCATAAAGCCTTTTCCACAAGAGAAAAGATAGAGATCTCCAAGTATCAGGCAGGAAAAACAGTCTTGAACTATAACAACAAAAAAAATGAAGGAGGGGGAATGGAAAAAGAAAGTAGAAAATTTTTGATTCCCTAGTGCTTTAAGGGTTATTCTGGGTATCACCAACACTTTCTGAGATGGTGCTTTTGTTCTGTTCAGGCTACATCTAGCAACAAAAAGTGCTTTAAAAGGTTTAATTAAAGAAATCAGCCTGAAAACAGTTGCTTATTACAAGTGAGAAGCAGGCACCACTGCCTGAGAGAGAAAGCTGAAGACAGTTCCAGTATGTTCAGAGGCAGTCCAAAGCAGTTTTCAGATATTTGCAGGATTCATATATATATATATATATATATATATATATATATATATATATGGACCCTCTTACTGATGCTGTCATTATAAAAGAAAAATTTAATAGGAAAAAAAAAAGTTTATGGAAATCCAACTGTTAGCCAAAGTATTCTTAAATATGGTTCTCATTAGCAAGGTGTTACCACAGCTTTCCGACTAGTAGCTGCTATTCCTTTGGGTAATATTAACTGTTGTAATCAGAGACTGTTAACTGTTACCGAGATTAAATAGCTTGTCATTCAGATTTATGTAATCAGGAAAGGGAATAAGGATGAATTCCCTTCTGGCACTCATGGGTCAAATCTTTATTGTAGCTTAGCTAGTATAATGGGCTTGAACCTTGTAATAAGCCTGAAAAAAAGCGAGATAACGTAATATATCTTCTGCAGCTCTGGTCAGGTCAGCTTCTTCACTGTTTCTATTAAGCAAAGCAATGAGCCTACCCACGTTATTTTGCAGGAATTACCCCTTAGCAGAAGCAGTGCTAGGAAACAACTAAACAGACTAAAATCCCTCAGCCAGAAAGCCTCCTCAATTATCATCCTCAGCGTTACTCGGAAGGCTACCATGCCATAAAACTTACCCTAATTCAGCAGCAAACCTCAGAACCCACATTATTTGTAGAAAAGATGACTGGGGTTATAACGCTAGATCAGCTGCATGAATATTAATAGTGCTGAGAGCCGTAAGAGCGATGGTTCTCAGACTTTGCAGACTTGTTCAGCATTGTGCTTATCAGGCCTCCCTGGAGCATGCCTAAGTGATGCAAAACTGAAAACCGTTGCCAGAGCTGAGGAAGAGTGCGTACCAGTCTCTGCTGCTGCAGGCACTGCAAGTGTGCCTGCTTTAGCTGCAGAATTTTTGGGGCTGGTGTTGAGAAAACAAGCAGCATGCTCAGGTGCAGCATGCAGCCAGGTGCACCCCAGCAGGGCTGCAGCCCAGGCTCCCGGGAAGAAGCCCTTCACTGGCCGTGTTAGTGATGCTACTTGTGAAATCCTGGTGCACCCTAGCTACTGCTGCTAGACAGGGTGTGGCCTGCTGGGGGGTTGTTACTGCCATTGCCACTAAAAAAGCTGTCATTTTACAGCCTTGTCTGCCCAGAGAGCCCTTCTGAAAGGGTATAAACAAGCACCGGGGCTTGGCTTTTCACTCTAGAATTGATGAGTAGTCATAAAAAACGCAATGCTTTGAAATCTCAGGTTGTGCTTGGGGTCTCTTTAGAAAAGTCAGGTATTCCCTGGTTTTGCCCTCTGACTTGGCACCAGCTTCAGAAATGCCGGGTGGGCTTTCCCCCATGCGACTGCAGAATATGGAGCACCAAGTGTGGTAGCCTCCTGCCACCCTGAGCGTGACACCAGCCTCAGTGAAAGCCAGAGCAGAAATAACCCCTTCTCAGAAGGTTTTCTCCAAAGCACAGCCAGCTCACTGCTCCTTTCTTCCCGCAGTGAGGTGCTGTATGGTGTCTTGGTGTTTCTGGGGTCTGGCACACTGAGGCCAGCCTGAGAACGAGTGGCCAAGGAAGCAGGAACCTCCCAAACCCAGCCTGCCACCACACCTAGCGCAGGGGGAAGTTGTGTTGCAGATAGTCTACCAAAGGCTTCAGTCCTTCCTGTTGAATCATTGCTAAAGCAAAAATAGAGGCTCTTGAACAGTTGGCAGCAGTCACGCTGACCTTGACAGGGCTAAGACTTCATCCATTCAAATTAAAGGGTAATCCAATATTTCTTGTGGTGTCGTCCCACTGCTGCCATAAAGCTGAACATGACCTGGTCTAATGCGAAGATGAAAGACCACATACTTCTCAACTTTTGCTTTCCAGTGGAGAGGAAGGTGTCAAACTTGGTTCATTTTCTCCTGCTGTCACTTGGATTTTAAGCACTGCTGATTGCCACGTGCACTTGATATTCAGGGCTGAGTCTCTGAGCACAGGGGAGGTCTGTGCCATGAAATTCAAATCCGTTCCATATAATTTGGATCTGAGTTTTAGTTTCAGCTCTGCTTTTCTTTCAGAGTGCATATTGCACACATAGAGTTAGTGCTTTATGTTGTTCTGCTTTCAGGGAAGTCGTTGAATTTCTTTGGAAAAATGCTGAATTGCATATTTATTTAAGAAATCTGTCATCCTTTTGCTTATTTCTGAAATCTGTAACTATAGTTCCTAAAAGTTTATCTATATCAACAGAAAACAAAGCACTCACTTCCTTCATCTTATTTTTCTATATAGTAAAATTCAGCAGTCCATCCATGTGCATAACACACTGAGGATTAAAAAGAATTTCATCAAACTGGCTGCAGAGCTCAGCTTTGGCATGCACTAGAAAAAAATTCATTTGAATTGTTACAGTAAAAACAGTCCCCTTTTAAAATCCTGTTGCATAAGAAAAACTTGTATAAAATTTACAGAATAAACATGAATTTCTAAGTGATTGCCTTAAGTTTGTAGCCAGATAATTAAATCTGATGCTTTATAACAACTACAGGAACCAAAGAGGAATATTTTTTGCTATACACCCATGGAAACTAGAATTAATGTAGGAGGTTGTGCTCTTCAGAGCAGTAGGTACCAGTCATGGGCAGTGTCAAGACACTTAACGTGATGAAAAAAATGCTTAATGACATATTTTCCTGCTTTTTTTTGTTGTTGTTGTTGTTATATGCCAGATGCCTAATCAAGGCTTTATCTTTATTGACATCAAAGCCTGCCTTCAAACTGCCCTTCACCTGAGTGAAATAGCAGCCACCTGCACTGGCAGTATTTATATATCAGCCCTTGGCACTAACTTAACTTAGCCTTGGGAGTGTGTTGGGTCTCCCTGGGAGCAAAGGTGTCCTGTGATTTACTTTAGTATTGGCTTCTTAAACTGCAGACTTAAGGAATAGTGTTGCAATTTTGTGTTTCTGGCTCCTTGTGCTTGGTGACTTGGGGTAAGCATGAGGAGAAAATGGAGGCTGATCACTTGAGGGCTCCTACAGAGGAAACCAGCAGTGGGGTGCTGGTGCCTGTGGCTATAAGGTAACACGGTGTTGGGCTGATCAGAGCCAAAGTAGAGGCTTTACATGAAGCTGTAAACACTTGTATCAAATACAAAAGTTGTGTCTGTTGATCTTTTGTGGTGCTAGGCAAATGACATCCTGTGGAGACTGCTCTTGGTAAGTGCTACATTAGGTAGTAGTCATTTCATGTCAATGTTGACAAATGTGGTAAAGGTATTGAAGAGGTCCAGTGGCTTGAGCTTTGACACCCCCAGGCTGTTTTGCTCCCCTCTAATGAAACTTTCTGTCATGTGATTGATGGAAGTAAAAAGCAATATACTGCTTTGTTAGTTTCTTCTAAATCTCTATCTAAATTTATTTCAGCAGCTTTGTCAACTTGGAGACTCTCATTTTGGTGCTTAACTGGAATAACCTCAGAAGCAGTTCATCATTAAAAGACAACTATGGCCACACATGGCAAGGCTGTGGTGGGTCTTCACCAATTTCTCTGGAGCAAAAATATAACTATTATTAAGACAATCTGGAATAGTCCAACAGAAATATATAGGAATACCAAGCAGCTTGTTTTTTTTAATAAATTAATTCAAAGCACTTCTGTAATTTGGAGAGATTAACTTCTTGCCTATATTTTAATTTAATGATCAGAATAACATATTGATATACTACATGTCTCTGTACATCTGCTTTCATGAACTGAATAATCTCCAAGTCACCAACTAGAAAACTAGCACTTACTGACAAGAATGGATTAGTGGGGCCATGGGTAAAAAGAGAAACAGTAGGCACTAAAAACTACTATAAACCTTTATTAGAAAAAGTTGGTTTAAATCTGATACTTTTAAATACATCTAAGTGATATTATGACTTTGAAATATTTACATCACAAAATCATTCAAACAGCTCTTTGGCAAAAACAATTGCACATGTAGCAATTTCATACACAAAAAGTAAACAATAGCTTTTCATAGCCTTCCATTGGTTTTAGCACTGAAAATACTAACTCTTTTGATCTCATAAATCAGATACCTGGGAATGCATGATTTATGACTACCTAGAAACCAAAAGCAACATTCTTTTTGTGGTGTTAATGGAAGGTTACATGTTTGAGTGCAGGACTGTTGTGCTATTAACTGCTGGTGATACCAGTAACTCTGTATTTGTATTTTTATGGAGGTGTTATTTCTACGTTGCTGAAAACCTTCCTCAAGGTATTGATTTCATCACATCTAGGAGGATGCTAGTTCTCAATTACCCTCCTTATCTATATGGTTCTCAATAGAGACTTCTTTTGGGTCTGTAGCCTTCTGTTTTCTATAGAACAAAAATTGCTTACTCTAAATTAGATATCTAATTGTCCTGAAAAATGTTGGTAACAACTGCTCAAGTACTTGAGGAAAATAAGGGAAGACGTAACAGTTCTTCAGGGATCATCACGTTTGCTGAACATTTTAGAGTAGCACGTAGTGCAAGTGACTTCCTATTTGTGTGTTTTTCCTTAGTTTCTACAGAGGAGAAGTAACTTGAGCTATCAGTTGGTGGCAAAAAAAATAGTGGGATGGATTGGTTTAGGCCAGGCAGATGATTAGGATGTAACAGCAGAGGCATAACCTGTATAGTCCATGGCAATATTAAAATAATCCACAATACTATCTGCTGCCTGGTTGTTCTGTTCTTTGTTTTGTAGGCTAGAGGGCCTGACTGTGTGAATAATTTAGGGAAAAATTAATGTGAACAAAGAGAAGGTATAATGTTAGTACATGTAAACTAGAGTATTTTAACCCTTTGGCTGTACCAGTGCGGGACAAATATGGTCTAAATCCCCTGTAATTTAGTTGACCTACAAGATTAATATAGAGATCACCAGTGTACGTGAAAGAAAATGAGCAGGAACAGATGAAAAGTATAAAACAGACTGAAGTGCAATGGGCAGGTTAGTGTCAGGAGAGGGGATTATTGGATGGGAGTGAGGAAAAGAGGAATCAGGGCTGTGACCATGCTGAAGCTTCATCCGTAACTGCTGGGGTCTGCAGAGATGCTTGGCTGTAACCTGGATGGATTCTGAGTAATGGCCTTAGAAAATGCTGAAGTCTACATAGAAATGAAAATAAAAGAGATACTAGAGGGGTGAAATGGGCAGCCTGGAGAGGCAGTGGGGTTATCACATCAGTCTCCAGAGGAGTCTGTTGTTAACACTAGGAGATCAGAGGGAAAGAACAAAAAAGCCATAAAAGCCTCTGTTAAGGGAAAATAGAAATACTAAAAATCATATTTGCAGAGTACTCAGGGACCTATTAGAAGTATCTATGACTATCCTGCAATACAAATTATTCAACACCTGGTCTCTTTTGCATCAGGAGGGCAGGATTTAATGAAGTCTTAACTTTTCAGTAATTACTCGGCAACTTTTAGATTAGATCTGCTGCCTTAAAAAATGGCAGATAACTTGTATCCAGAAGTGGCTACAGAAGTGTCCAAGCCCTTATTTTTACAGAACTTTCTAACCCTTTCAAAATGAAGAAGGAAATACATGTCCTGATGTAAATTTTTAGAAAGGATAAATGTCATAATATTTTTTTTATTGAGCTCTCGCCTCGAGATCAATTCTGGGCAAAAATGATTTTAAAGCTTGAGGTAGAAATTGCTAATGATGAACTTCAGAGTAAGGGTTAATGCTTATTAACATAAGTTTACAGAAAATGTGTTCCTCCAGTTTTACTTAAATCTTTCAGGGAAACCAAATGTCAAAGAAAATTACTTGAAACTGTGCAGCATTCTGACCATTTGGGGATTAATAGTAAGTCAAAACCAACAGGATATATGCCTGACAGTCTGTTTTCAAGTACTGTCTCCATGCACTGTGGTTCATTATTCACTGTCCTGTATCCATGGCTAGGACAGGGTGAAGGATCATCATGTCATGGTTTTGTTACTCCACAGAATGCCATTTTGAAGGGTTGGTAAGTTTTTAAGTCAACCAAAAAAACAACACAGCAAGAAGTACAGACCCTGGTTCTTTGTCTGACCTGGGCTTCAGCTGGCTTCTTGGAGAAGGCAGCACCTGCTGGATATGGGGTGGTATGGGCTGGAGTAGGACAAGAGGTGCCATGGGATGCTGCTGTTGTGTGTCTGGCATGCAGTGGTTTGCAACCAGTAATGAATAATGGTCTCAAAGCATATGTTTTTCCTCATGAAAAACTACAGAAAACATTCTTTTGAACGTCCTCTGATTACTGCTTTGCAAACTGTAGGAAGCCTTAGCGTAGCTACTTAGTTCCATTGGGAAGAAACTGCTAACAAAGCTGCTCCTGGAAAATATCCGCTTCCATTTTTTTTTTTTACTTGCCTTAATTTGTCTTCCCCCTTTTCCCCTGTGATTGTATTATTGTAAATCAGTGTTCTAGAGAGTGATTTTCCTGTCAGGAACTTGTGAAAATGTTTGAAAAAAATGTTTTACATTTATCTCTTACAACATTTTTTTCAAAGTTAAAAATCATCCAAGCAAGGAAAATTAATTTAGCATCACCCATATTAAATCCAGTATATGTAATAAATTGTCTTGGAACAATGAGGAAATATTTACTCTTTGAGGAAATTACTAGTCAATTCATATTCAGTGATGAATACATTCAGGAAAATGGTTAGCTGTAAACACTTTGCTGTTTGACACATTCTCAATTAGTCACAATGTTGACCCCTCCTCTGTATCTGTCAGATGTTAGCGAGCATTAATTGTCATCCTAGGGCTCTGGGGGTTTTGTTCACTTGCTCTCTTTAACCGAGCTAGGCACGAACATATATTAATGAAATACTTGCAAGCAGAAGAAAACTGAGCAGAATGAACAGCTGTGGAGCAGGAAGCTTCTCATTTAAATCAAACATGAGGACAGGTAGGATGTGATATGGAAGGATCTAAGGTACCATGACATGCAAGTTTTCAATACAGTGGAGGGGAAGCTTTGCACAGACATATCCAGTTTTGTATGTTGCGTACTTAAACCACATCAGTAAGACATACCACCCAAAATCCATGGGAGTAATACAGTGTTTGTGCTTCCAACTTGAGGTATCTCAGCAGTCTGGCTTTCCAGTGTCACTGAAGGAGAGCAGGCATGTTGAGAAGCCTTTCTATGTCTTTGAGATATTCCAAGCTCAGTCTTCAAAACCTGAAGCTGTAATCTTCTTGCAGCGGAAGTCCTTGACCAAGTGGTTAGGAATAATGCACGCTTATTTACTAGGCGTGTTTGGTGTGAGCACTGAATTGTTGAGTCTCCCAGCCCATTTTGATGAGGAGAAGCATTTTCAAGCTGAGCATGCCTGAAGCAGGTTGCTGTTGGTGAGCAGTGCTGCACAGGAAGAAGTGCTGGGTGGTGAGATCTAGCACAGTGCTGGGCTGTGGAGTGGGTTAACTCAAAGGCAATATTGACAAAATATTTTTAATTTCTATGGTGTCTTTAATTTGAAAAACAAAATGCTTGCTAGGAGGATTGTGCCCTTGCTGGGTTGTAGGCTGCCTCCTGGCAAATCCTTTGGGAGAGCTTCAGCTGCTGTCTGTCCTCACAGCTGTCTGTTAGTCCTAGTCTTTCACTGCCCTAAGCAGAGGTCCTGTGCAAATCAGTGCACCATTACCAAAAAACAAATTGAAAGTAAACATGACATCGATATGAGCTCAACAGTCTGATTCAAACACTAAACCAGTGCAATACAGAATTGTGGGTGCTGTTTAAATCAAAAAGAATGAATAAACAGCCCACCGAATTCAGCACGTACATGCTCTTAGCTGTTGCACTATGAAGAGAAGGAGAGCGACGCAGAAACATGGACAGCTCTTTTTTGGGGTGGAGAAAATGTTTCTCTTGACTGGTCACTACAGAAGGAATTTAAGTCAACCTCCTAAGGAATTTAAGTCAACCTCCTAGTCCTACTATAGCACTTTTTTCTTTTTTTTTCCTCTTGATGTTTCTTTTCTGAAGATTGTAAGTAGCAGGGCACAACAAAAGCATTTGCTCCTCCAGCCTTTTGAGATGAATCATGTTTAAATCCAGTTCATCCGGGATCTGGGGTCTGTCAGCTCGTGTGCTGCTTCCCTTTAAGCAGTTCTCTGCTGCCGTGACTTCATGATTCACCATCACTAGGTGTACATGGAAGAGAAAGAAACACCGGTGTCAGGCTGCTTGTTTGCTTGTCTCTCGGCAGAAAAAAATACGCAATAGTGTCTGTTCAGCCCATGAGAAGGTGTGAACAGAAAACCAATGTCAGCCATGCAGTACACCAGATGAGCCCATCTGTGGTGCTACAGCTTGCGAGCAAGGGATGATCCCACTTTTCTGTTGGCTGGAGGCTATCCAGCACGAGCTTTCTCCTGGTCCTAGACAAGGACTGAGGAATAAAATCCCCTCTTCCCACATCTGAGGATAACATTTTACATGGTTTTCTTATATATATATATATATTAAACCTAGACTTATAATAGATTAATTTTCTTTTTGCCCCTCTGATTTCTGCCTAGATAGCTTGCTCCCTAGCACTTTCTTAATGTTTAGTTCACACAGACATGAAAAATGAGACTTCTGTTATCAGCTGGATGGATTTCCATCAGCACTAACAGCAGGGTTAAAAGCCACTGCTGAAGTTTAAAGGGACACAATCTTAATATTTTTCATGGCTTTTTATGATTTTCCTAAGCTGAGGTGCAGTCTGGGCAGAGAGCATTTCTTTCTGTAATGATTTGTTCTCCACCCAGACAATCCCTCTGTAGAAAAGACCCACCTTTTTTCTGGACAGAAAAAGCAGGAGGGCACCCAGAGGGTGTGATAAGGCAGGGGGTGCCTTGCTTTGCCCATCTCAGTACCCTACAGAGGCAGGTGCTGTGCCTCTCCTTGCTGGGGGAGGAAAAAGTTCCCCAGAGAAGAGATTTGTCGTGTGCCTTCACCTCACATGCTGTCCTGCTCCTGTGTGCACAGGAATCCTGGTTGGGATTTTAGCACTAGGTTTCACATGCAAGACATTGATGATATATATTTATAAAAGATCATATACATGCAAAATGTATCTGTATACACAGATGTGTTTTATTTAGTGAGCTTGGTGCAGATGAGCACCACCTCTGAGGGAGCTAGGGCTGTTGCACTTTGCCTCTGATGCACAACTCCATAGCCTTGATGCCTGTAAGAGTTTTAGCCAGAATAACAGCTTTCTTTTCTCTTGCTTCATACTTTTTCACTTTTTGTTTTTCTCAAAATTGGTGCTGAAATGTGTTTATCGGCATGTATTTCTTTTCAGTACTCAGTGAAGAGTTTGGTTGGGGAAAAAGTCCTCTTTGGTTTGACAAGGTTTGATCACAGAAATGAACGGGCATCAGTTTGCCAGAAAATGGCACCATTTCAAATATACTTCCACTTTGAAATGAAGCACATTCCAACATTTTGTGTAAAGTGAACTTTGAAAAAGTAGTTTTAAGATAAAGCATTAACTTACCGGTATTTCAGCACCATATTGGTCTTTTCTTACAACCTTTTTAAAATTTTATATTAACAAGTCACTTACTCTACAAAGTAGTTTTGGAAAAACTTTCATTCTGAAAATGCCATTATTGTGACAGTTTGCCTCAGATGTTTTCAAAATGCTATCTTGAAATGCTACCTTATCTAAACTAGTTCATAGCTGAAAGCATTTAAGTCTTAATTGAACCCTCCAGCAACTTGTATGAAGGAGGAAAATAACACTCAGCCACTTGTGTTCAGTGAGGCACTGAGATGTTTCCCGTACTGAACAAAAATAATATCTTAACTCTTTTTGTAACATAATTTGAGAACAATTTTTCCTAAAGTAAGCAGTCTTCCAGTAATAATCTTGCCCTTTGTATTCAGTTAATGTCCTTTGTCTGAGCAGTTCTGAATGCTGGAAAGAGAAATCTCATCTTCCTACATGGCCTTGTTTGCCTTCCTACCCTTCAGAGGCATCACAGCTGGTCCTAGGACACCAGCTATAAGAAAATAAGTTTTACTGACGTGTGTACCTTCACTCAGACTGAAACACCCTGATCTGAACAGGACTGCCATTAGGAGTCAAGGCTTACGCCTGGCTGCAGTGCTTCAAAGTGGTGATATCTCCATCTTACAGGTGGGGCACCCATGGGAATACATAGCCCAAAGGCACTTGTAGCCAGCTGGGAGCTAAATCCCCACTGCTTGATGGGGTTAATGGCAATAGAGCACAGAACCACTTTAATGAGGACCGTATTTAAAACACCTGCTGAAGTTGGTAGTCCATGGTGTTTTTTCTCAAAATGACTGTTTCTGGTCTGGAAAGGAACTTGGCTGAGGATGTCGTTGTGCCCCAAAAGCCTCTTACTCCCCAGCTGCTTGCAAGCTGACAAGCTGTCTGGATGGCTGTTCTGCATCCCTCCTGGCCCCTGAGCTGGCTGCGGGGCAGTGCTGAGAAAATCCTTTGGGAAGCTGCTCTGGGTGCTGGTGTTAATGGTTCAGGAAGCTGTGATTAAAGGCTGACCAGTGAGGAAAACTCAGTCTGTGCAATGTGGTCATCTGTCTCACACTGGCTTGCCACTGCAAGGTTAGTTAGGGGTGTGATTTATGGGCAGTGACTGGCTTAAAATTAAAGGAGTATCAAAACGTTTGAGTTGGAATCAGTCCTCACACACAAGAACTTTAAAACATAAATAGGCCCCAGAATCAGTCTTTTATAATTATGTATATAAAAAATGAGACTGTTTTGGAATGACTGACATTGACCATGTTTCTTCAAATAACATAATGAATTAAAAGTACCTCGGGTTGGCCATTGATTCTTTTTCTTCTTCTCTTACAGTAGGCAAACACTCACAATCAGCTGAAACAGGATGAGAAACAAGGTGATAGTTACTCTTGGCAGTTACTCTGCTTTATTTCAAAATCACATCAAACTTTTTTTGTGCAGCCACTCTAGTACATAAACCTGCTCTTCTGCATCGTTTTATCTATTAAAATCTGCATGTTCCAAGCAGTGTAAATATTATGTGTTTGAAATCCTCCTTCCCTTTGATAGGTACTGTGGTAACTTCTTTGTTAGATACGTTTCAGTTGTTTGTGTACACATAGGCAAGCGCACTACCTTTGAGGACTGTTTCCCACGAGCTACCTTGGGAGGATCATTTATTAGCCCTCCACAGCTTACAGCTGCACCTATGCTTCATCATCCAGTGCTGAATTTAGGGGTGGGGTTTAGGGAACATTACTGAAAAAAACATAATGCAAAATGTTTGCTCCCTTCTGTCCACAGAAATTAAAAACTCAGTGTTTCCCTACATATTGTACTTGATGCCTTAATTTCATGACTGCCCCTTAGAACTTGTTTTCAGCTGGAGATTATAGACCGAGAAGGTCAAAACCCCGTCATCTGGAGAGTTTTGCTAATGGGAAGAGATGCTCCAAAGGGTTTTATGTCCTAAAAACCAAAACATCTCTAGGAGGTCAGACAGATGGGCTGTTTGAATGGAAGGCAAGGGACCAGGAATTTAAAAACGAGGTTTCAGCATTTCCAAGCCAGTGAGAAGCTGTTAGCATGGCTTGTTATATATCGGTTTGTGATCAGGTCCTAGCTAATTCGCACAGAAGACCTGTGCTTGGGTAGGAGAACCTTGAAAGAGGATGCAGATCAGAGATTTTCAGCTGGGAGAAAATTAGGGAAAAATAGAAGATGCTTGAAAAAGAAATAGCTAAGAGGGAGTTGAAGATGCTTCTGGGGGTAGGCACAGCGGGTACCAAGTGCTGGCAGACTCAGTGGGGAGGATGTAGTCAGGGATCAGCAGCAAAGAGCAGCTTGTGCTTCATGCAGCAGAGATCACAAGTTAAGGAAAGGAAACAACAAGAGGAGGGGGGCAGTGATAAGATCTTGGCAGCGATTTTACGTAAACAGTGGTCTGAGCTACGAGTAAATACTTGTTTCTTCTACAACAGCACAATGCGAACCACAGAACTGTAGAAACTCTCGACTGAAAGGACTGGATTCTTCATAGAAACTAGGATCGTGCATTTAAAAATATAAATTCTGTTCACAGCTATACTTGTTTTTAACAAGTGCCTACTGGAAACTCAAAACATTTATGATATTCCCTCATATGTTAAAAATAAGCTCCCACACAAACTAAAATACTCCTCTGAACAATCCTACCCCTGACATTCGTGCTGCTATTTCTGTAGTAAAGAGTAAAGAACACAACTAAAAATGTTTTAGGAAAATCAGTGACACAAATACAAAATGCCTTACATTGGTTTTCTACGCGTGGGATCTACGTCAGCTAGAAAGAGAGGGATGATGGAGTAGAGGGGTTACCGTGTACCATTTTTGTTCATGCTGTTCATCCACTTATCAAGCTCTTCCATTTCTATCTCCATAACAGAGGGGGTGTCTTCTTCAAAAATAGGACTTGAGAAAAAGACATTACACAAAGGCTTAAATCAGAAAACATTTAAGGCAGTAGTTGTGCATGATTCCCTCATAATTCCAGGCATTTGTGGCCGCTCTGGAAAGCTGCCCCAGACTAGACACTTAAAAAGGCATCGTCATAGCTATCCAAACTCTGTATGTATTTGAATATCGCCATTTATTCTTCTCTTTACTAATCATTCCTGTAGTCACATGGTAGAAAAATTGTTTTTAGCACCCCCCCCCAAAAAAAAAAACTAATTTAATATCGTTTTCGTGATTATTGGCAAGATGGAGCTCAATAGAAGTTATCACTGGAAGAGCTGCACAGATCTCAGCAGGTTTCTGCAACAGCCAGAGAATTACTTCCAGGGCAGCTGCCTCACATAGGGCAACCATGGAAGATGGGGAAGCTGGACACAAAGCTTATTCTGAACAGCAAGAGGCTGTGGTGAGCGCAGGGACCGACCTCTGCTCGTGGCATGGCCTTATCTCGTGGTGGCTGGCGGGGCCAGGGGCAGATGCTGCATGGGTCCCCGTGGGGCAGCTCTCGCCCGCCCCATCCCGCTGCTTCTCCTCTGCCTGTTGCCTGAAAGATACACCCCGAAGTTGCACGTTAGCCACCTCTAGAGGGTGTTCACTGCAACGATGAGTGGAAAATTTAGCAGTGTTTGGTGCGTGCTTAAATGAAACCAGACAGTGCAGGGGGCAAAAACCAGCAAGCCTGTTAGAGTAAAAGAATTAAAAAAAAAAAAAAAAAGTGATATAAACTTTACCTTTTTACATTTTCACTTCCCAACTCATCTGGAAAAGAAAACAAAAGTTGCTGTTCACAGTTATGCTGTTTGTATATACACTCTCTATATTATGGGCAAATCCTGCACTAGGGTCACTTCAAACAGGTTCTGTTTTCACAGGGAGTAACCATCCACTTCTAGATGAAAGGCAGCACATCCCGCCCTGCTTGCCTGCCATTTCCAGAGCAGCCCGTTATATTTAATCCTCGGCACACTAAATGAAGCTTGCCGTGAGCTCAGCCTGCCAGGGGTTGAGTGGATGTCAGTGCCACAGTGGGCAGGAAGGCACGGACAGCCAGTTCCCTGCCGGGGCAGGCGTAATGAGGAAAGTGGCATCCCAAGAAGGGGCCTCGGCTGTTACAAAAGCATTTACTGGAAGCAGGGGAGGTTTTGCTGCGGCCTGCACAAGGTCAGTCCACCTCTGCCGGGGGGCTCTCCTCATGGGGAGGAGAAGGGGAGAGGCTGGTGTGTGGCAGCTTAAATCCCAGTTAAGCAAATGAGCCAGCCCGATGCCAAAAGGGGTACAGGGCTAGCTACAACCCCAAGACAAAATGAAGATAGGAAAAAAACAAAAGCAGTGTAACAGCCATTATTCAGACAAGCAACTTCCCCTCCAGGGGTTCTTGAAGTGACTGAAAAGCCACGGCTCTCAAAAACTCTTGTTTTATTGCAGCTCCCAGCAGCCTCACCCTGTAGGGCGAGCACTAAAGTCACCTTGCATGGGATTACCAAGCACAAGGACAGCATGGCACAGCCACATCCCTCGTCCGTATGGGAACTGTGAGGAGCCAGAGCAACAGCACCAGCTCTCACTGAGGGACTGCTGCGTGAGTCTCCTCGCTCCTTTTCTGCTTGGGAGATGTGGAGCTAAAACCAGAGACAAGCACCCTAAATGGGGCATCCCAGTCCTTGAAATAGCATTTTGTGAATGATATTCTAAAGATATCCTCCTGATGCACAAGAAGAGAAATTTACCTTGCTTAGACTTTTTCCTTTTATGGACTACTATAAAAGCTATAACCAGAAAAATCAGCAGGGCCAGCAGCACAGCGGGGACAGCATACACCAAGACAGATGGCTCCTCTGTCTCTAGGCTCTCGTTATTGCTCTTGTCATGCAGTTCAGTGGTTGGAATGCTTTCCGCTTCAGAGCTGCCTTCAGTAGGCCTTGTAGAGACCAGGACTGGCTGGGTGCTGCCCACGGTTGTAGAGGACGCAGGAGTCACAGCAGGAGAAGGTATCACTGTGGCGGTGGGTAATGTTGGTGATCCATAGCCAGAACCATCCTCGCTGTTTTCGGAGCCTGCCAAACATAGGAGGACAGCTTGACATTGTGTGGGTTTTACTGGTGTTATCAGAGAGTCAAAGCATGCAGCTTTAGTATTCATCTTTCATTTGATGTTTAAAAAAAGACAGCAAATGCACACGTACACACATGTGAAGTCTGGGCCACCAGATGCCAAATTAGATGTGGAGTTTGTCACAAACCCTTACTGTGGCAGGGCTCTTCAGCTGCCTTGCACAGGGACATGTCAGCCCCTGTGGTCTGCCTGCCCGCAGCTGCCGTGTTTGCCCTGCAGGCTGACATCAGCTCTCACGCTCTCCTGAAAGCCTTCTGCTGCCCTGCCGAGCACGCTGTCCCTCTCCACGCTCAGCCTGTGCCTGAGGAGACCCTGCTCCCAGGCTCACCAGCCCTTCCAGCTCACTCATCTCACCCTCCTCCAATTCTTTAACCCTGTCTGGCCACGCAGCAAGGAGGAACGGGTCTGAAAGGAAGCACAAAGCCTGCGGGCGCTGCTGACTTTCACTTCTGCATTGGCTGGAGGAGGTAGCAGCACAAGGACGGTACCGGCTGCACACGCAGTTCACAGTGGTAAAGACACAACGCTGCTTCTTTGTCATAACTGTGAAGGTTGCGGGTTTTGAATCAGGATCTGGGTTTTGATTTCATTTAGTGTACATTTTGCAAGGCAATTGGCCAAAATTGGCTATATTGGTGATACTGAAACAAGACTGTTTGATGCCGATTAAAAGTCCTTGTTGACGGTCATGGGATTTAAAGCTTGATGGCAGCACAGCAAATTGCGGCCTGTGCTGGATTCCATGCTATTGCCAAAAACCCTGTGGTAGCCAGGGGCATGGGAATCAGTCCCTCAATAAATTACACCTACAGGTTTCCAAATGCAAATTAAATGCTTGAAGTGAACTGGTGACTTTTTATGTCACCTGCCCTTTCAGACAGGGCGCCGCCGTGGCGCAGCATTTATGCCGTAACACAGGACAGGACGGCATGACTTCTGCAGCGACATGGTGCTCCCTGCTCTCGTCAGGCGCTGTGCAGCCGCGGTTTCCACTCGAGCTAGCAAGAGCTTCAGGTTTTCAGCACCTCAGCGCTGGCATTTCAAATCTCACAGGACTGGATCTGAAAGTACTTAGCATTTTAAATGCTTTAGTAAACACATTAATCTTCATAATGGCCCTGAGAGATGAGCAGTTATCATCTCCATTTTACAAATGAGGAATCAGAAGGACAGGAATCTGTCCTTCCCAGGGACACCGAGCAAGAGAGGAAAACTGGGGTGAGAGCGCTATCTCTTGCTTAACCCACTCTGCAGCACCTCCTCGCCACCCAGGTCTGCCTCAGGAAGGAGATGAGTATCTCACAAGACACGAACCCCAATTTCAAATGAATGCAATGCTTCGAGTGTGGCAGCAGTGATTTATCTGGATCTTTGTGCCACGCTTATCACACAGGCACCTGATTGTTTCACCCTCTCCTGAAAGCTAGGAAAGAATGTTAATGCTTCATAAATAATTTTAATACTCAGTAAATAATGCCTAATACTTTAATAAAATATTTGATACTGCAAAGGTCACCAGCCTCTTCCACAACAAAAATGTTAGCTCTTCAAT
This sequence comes from Anas acuta, assembly GCF_963932015.1. NCBI lineage: Eukaryota > Metazoa > Chordata > Aves > Anseriformes > Anatidae > Anas > Anas acuta. Next base: position 44,453,885 of record NC_088982.1, read on the forward strand.
GGCAAAATGCTTCATGTCAGTAATGTCTGTCACTTTCTTCCCTGCCTATTTCAGTGCCTTTACAGGCAGTGACCCCTTACATGTGTGCTCCTCGACCCGCTCGTGTGAGCTGCTGGCTGTCATTAATCCCAGCAAAGAGGATGGGAGGGAAAGCACCTCTCCATTATTATTTTTTGGCCATATATATTTGCACCGCAGTGCCACAGGACCATTCCTGTGACCTTGCTTCCTCTTTCTCCTCTAGCCATCCTCCTTGAAAGCCGTCAGCTGCCTTATTTGATATGTTTGCAATGACAAGCCCAGTGCTAAAAATAGCACAAAGGGTGTGGGGGAAATTGTTTATTTTCCATTTACTATTAGAGATAAAATGGATTTTCCAAATGTCTGAAGCATGATGTGACTCTAAAGCAAAAGCAAGCGGTCACATCTCATTAAATGCAGTATTAGGCTTTCAGCTACAGCGCACATTTTGTTTGATTTCCAAGAGAGAAGTTTCCAATGTCTCCGTTACTTTTTATTTGCCTGTTTTTGAGCTGTAAAGCAGATTTCAAATCTGTTATCTCTGTGTGAAATAGAACTATCTTTTCTAGTCTCCAGACAAAGAAAGTGGTAAATCACAAGGAGTGACCTTGTTGCCTCGTAATTTTGTTCGCTTTACATAATTCCAGGGCCAAAACACCATCTCTTCTTTGTGCAGTATTTTCTCTTACTAAGGCCTTTTCTTTGAGAGATTTGAATGTGTCTTTCAGCAGCCGGGCAGACAATTGCACAAGGCTCTTGCAAAGATATTGCTCCAATTTCCTGTGTTTCACCTGCAGCCTTGGCACATCCCCATGAGGTGAATGAAAGGTGGATGTTGCAAGGTTTGGAGCATGGTCAGAGAGTGCCTGAAAGCTGGAGGGTTTGTGGGATGTTATTCAGGCACTTTCTCCATGCTCGGAGAGAGACAGATCTGCTGATCTCTGTGTAGACACCTCCTCGACTTTGCAGAGCACTTCTTGCTGGGGTCAGCCTTGTGCTTTTGGCCAGGTTCTGACACCCGCACCCAGTGCCTTCTGCACGTCGTCTTGAGGGAAGCTGATGATGGCACAACACAGCTTTTTCCCAGCCCACATCACCACTTTTTGCCCTTGTAAGAAGGATGAGGGGCTGGCATGTGGCTGGGCCCCATCCTGACGGGGAGCTGGGCGCTGCGTGAGCACCTGGCTGCAGCAAGAAGCTAAGGTGTTCCCACTGCCAAGAGGATCTGGGCACCAGGGGGCCTGAATGCTGGAGCAAGCAGCAGCAGTGGCTCAAAAAAGGTTCCACTACAGCTGGTATGAATGACAAAAGGGCTCTGTCCCTCTATGCAGATACTGTGGTATGAGGCATTATTCAGAATTTTCTCCTTATAAAATACACTCGAGTGACTGATGGGTTTTGCAGGTGCCTCCAAGCCTGCCTTTCAAGGGAAGCAAAGGGGGCTGAACATCCTGAGCAGCTTTGCAGGCCGGGATCAGCAGCTGTGCAGCAAACAAACAAACAAACAAGCAGCATTTCTGCTGTAGCTGCCCTTCTTCCCCTGCGGTTTGCGTTGCGGCACTCCGAGGGGTGATAGGAGCTGCTGGATGCAGCAAGCAGGCAAACAGGTTTCTGGCTTCGGCTGGATGGGAGGCAAAGGCAAATGGCACGCAGTCAGCACGTCGCGTTCTGCTGGCAAGGCCCTGGCCTCCCTCCTGGGCTCGCACTGAACTCAGACTGAGTCTCCGAAGGGAGCATTTCAGCTTGCACAACAGCTCCTACGTGCCGAGCAGAAGGCTCGGGAGAAGGCGACAGAAGAAGCCGAGCCTCTGAGGCCGCGCAGAGTAGGCCGACATGCCTCCTCCCGGCCCTGCCGCGCACCACACACACTCCTACGGCTCCTCTCCGCCCTGGGGCTCGCCTCGGCGGCTGCCTGGCACACCCCTGCCTCTCGCCCCGCCAGCGGCGCCCATGGCGGAGGTGCCGTGCCCGCCGCGGTCGGCCAGGGCCTGCCCGGGCCGCGTGCTGCTGCAGGCCCCGCGGGCTGGCTGCCGGGCCCACGCGCCGCCCGACGGGCTGAGCCAGCGTCTCGGGGCAGCTCATCCGCAGAAAGGATCCTGTTACAGAGGGGTGTTAGGGAGTGCTGTCTGGGTATTACCCCGAGCGGGGAGAGAGGGTTTGGGGTGCACTTCTTGGCCAAGGAAATGGCTTTCTCCTTGCTGCGCGCCCATTCCGCCCCAAGTGCTCTTTAAACAGCAGATGTGGTCCTGTGTTTAGAGCCAGACCGTGAGCCCGCAGCCTCATCTATCACCCGAAAGCTAAACGTTTTCAAGACCAAATCATGCTGCTTTTTTTTTCTTCTATTTGACCCTGTGCCCTTCCAGCTCCACATCAGTGGCACCTGTGCAACTCTACCGTGTCCAGAAACTCATGGTGCAAACCTCTCAGTGCCCCCTGCTCTCAGCAGGACCCCAAAATTAAAAGTTCAGCAGCTCTGAAGGCTCGGCTGCAGTCATAGAGGTCTCTCAAGAGACAACAGGCAGGAGTCGCTGACTGAAATTTAGCATAAAATCCTGCTGACGTAAAAGGGAGATTTTCTGAAATGCCCCTAAAGCACTTGAATAAATGCAGTAGAGGTTAGTGTGTCTGGTTGGAAAGGAGGAGGAGTAGCAAATAAAAACAAAGATTTGTTTGGCAGAAAGGGTTCTCATCTGCTTTTAGGGGGCTGCACTTTGGAAAGAGAGAATGTATAGCAAATCCTCCTTTCTTCTTGTCTTGCTCTGTGTTAGAAGCTATAGGAAGGGCCTTAATATTTGCTTCTAGGCTTGGCACACACCAATGTAGGTGTTGTGCAAACCACAAAGTCCCTTCCACCCAGAGCCAGTGCTGGGACCTCAGGCACGCTCACAGAGCTGCCGCCCCAGAGTAATTGCAGTGCAGCTGGGACAAAACCGTCTGTTCATCATAATCCAAACGGCGAGGTGAGGATTTTACAAGGCTCCAGCAAGGTATGGGAACACGGTTTATAAAGGCTTCCATCTGCCTTTAGATCTGCTGCTAGATCTAATCTTACTCCTATCACCTACTTTTTTCAAAGCTCTTTCTAGACAGCAGAGGTGAGACCGTGGGGATCCCAGAGCTTCTGCCCCCTTTCCCAACACACTGCTCTGAGGGAGGTAACAGTGTCTGGGACTGGAGGAGAAAAGAAGAAAGCTCCCCTAAAGCTCCTGTCCTGTTGATCTGTAAGCAAAAAGCAGTCAGCATGAAGGATGCACCTGGGAGGCCAGCCACAGCAAAGGTGCTCCTGGCCCACCTGCAGCCTATAGGAATCTCTGTAGAAAGTTTAACCCCTCCAGTTCAGCTTCCCCAGAAGACCAAGTGAAAAACTGCCCTCAGCATCAGCCTCGGTTATGTTCCGGGGCTGCTTGCACACCTTTGTGGGGGGGAGAGCAGGGATCCCCCCTCTTCTCCATCACCTTTCCCCAGCAGCACGGGGCTCGCTCAGGCAGCAGGGGCTGACACCGGCCAGGCTCTTACCCAGCTGCCTGGCACTTTGTGCAGGGAATGGCAGCCCTCGGGGGGCTGGGGCTTGGGCAGCCCCCAGCACATGGAGGTGATGGAAGCACAAGTCTGACCTCAACGCATTGCGCAAGCGATTTCTGGCAGCTCCCCTGCTCCTCTTCACACTGCACGGCGAGGGTCTTGCCTCTCTGCTTCTCTGGCACCTCTGTTTTGCTCCGTTCATGACAGGATTTTTCTTCTCCCGGTCACTTTGATCAGGAGGCACGTGCAAAGCTTGGAGCACGTTTCCCTAGCACGCCCGTAGCACAGCAGGGCTGCATTAGCACAGGCAAGACCAAACCATGCTGTAACAGCTCGCCTAACTCATTCTTACAGCTAAGCACGATTGCTAACCGCGATAAGCTCCGCAGCGTGCCTGGAGCCTGCAGCCCGGTTTTACAGCCTGGAATAGTGCTGGTTTTCAGGAAAAAAACAACAACAACAGCAGCACAGTGCCACCACCTATTTCCCCGGTGCCTTTTCAAGTTTCCATAGAAGCTCAGCGGTAGCGGCGAGCGGCAGTGCCTCTCCCTGCTGCGCGGAGGGCTCTCCCTTCCCTCCCAGCAGCTGCGACGTGCTTCTGTCCCTATCGAGGCACTTGGGCAGGGATTTGCATGACGCCGGGGGGCATGTCAGCCCCACCAAGGCAGGGTTTTCCCCAAGCAGCCGCCTGCATCAGGCAGTCTCGGCACGATGAAGGGCGAGCGGCACAACCCACCCTCCGCAGGGGGCTGCAGCAAGTGCCTCCAGCACTCAGTCACAAGCAGCTGTCCCACCTTGTGGTCCTTCCCTTCAAAACGCCCAAATCCCTGGTGCCGAAGGCTTGGCAAGGCAGATTTCCAAATATCTGTCTCCAGAACTGTGTTTTCTTTCACTGAGCAGGTTTCGGGTCGTCAGCACCGCAGAAATCAGCAGCTGGCTTTTGGGTGGAGGGTGAGCTGGGTCTTGAGCTTTGCTATGACATAGCGTATGGCTGATAGCATGGGTGTGGGGTTACCAAGGTACAAGAAACGATTAAAATTAGACCCAAAACACCTGATGAGCCCGAACAGAGACACCAGTTCCCCACACACCTTAATATAAGATCCACCGTGCAGGCTTACATCCGAGGAGAAGGAGTAGAGAAAAGGGCAAGCCGCGACTGGGAAGAGGCGCAGCCACAGGCAGCAGTGAGCGAGTTCCCGCAGGTCCCCTCTCCCCGAGGCCAGCTGTGGGTGTCACCCCTGGGCCAGCCCTGCCAGCAGCGTGCCCGGGGCCCCCACAATAAGTGAGGTTTGCTCGGCCACTCACCGTTGCCCTCCCGGGCGAGGAGCAGGGCGCTCAGCAGCGGGACCCAGCTGGGTGGCTGCATGCTGCCTCGGCCTCCGCGGCTCTCTCTGGGCTTCTGCAGAGCATTTACATTTCCTGTTTCCTGCCCCGGTGCCTCTGAGTTGTATTTCTCCGGGAGATGGGCTCCGTTTGATTGTTTTTAGGAAGTGATGTAATGCCGTCCGGGCCTGTCAAGCAGGCAGGGATTGCAAAAGAGAGAGGAGGTTGCTCTTCAAGCACCTGTGGGCTTCCCGCCCTCCTCTCCACTCCTGGCTGCCGTGCACCACCTAATTGCCAAAAACATTTCCAGTAATAAGCTGAGGATGAGGAGATGCGTGCTGCCTGTGTAAGCAGCTTCATGGTGTCTCCCCTAGACATCAGCCTGTGTCAAAACCCAGATCCTGGCGAGTTACTGGTAGCTGGCAATGGTGAATCTTTCTCTTCAGGCTGGTGGAAGCTGCCAAAGTGACTAACTGCTGCGCTGCTTGTGCAGCTAATAATTTTTCTTATCCCATTGATATTTTCATAGGTCATCAGGTAGTTTCTTAGCTAGAGTAGTGAAGAAATAGGTCAGCAATTCATTTAATGACCAGCTTGTTAATAGATTTAACATGCTCGAATGGCTGAGCTAGCTAAGTTGGAACTGGTTGCTTAATATTGGCAATGTACGTTCACCTACTGCTTAAAACAGGGGGGAAAAGAGCAAAGTCACTACACTGCACCTACAAAAGGATAAAGAGGAGCTTGGCAGCAGTGAGAGGGTGATTAACTATTTTGGGGAGGCACTCTTTAGTATGGTGCCATAGCCGTAGATGATCATTCTTACCAGACAGACGCATTAGAGGTGAGGCTCGTACATGTGTTTAAGATTTTCCCATTGAAAGGTTACACAAGTTCCAAGTATTAGTAACAGTGTGTAACCGATAGAGCTGCTTTCCATTATTATTCACCCATGTTGCGGCAGTGCCTAGCATTCCCAGTCCGGGGCCAGATCTCCTTCACGCCCAAAGTATCAGCAGACAAAACCTGTTCCCGAAGAGCTGACAATTTAATTTAGCAGGGTAGGCACTGCTTGGTTGGCTTGGTGTGGATACTGCAGCGGTGGGAGAAGTGGGAGCATCTGGTTGGACATGATGGGTTTTGCAGAGTGATTCCTGCCCCACTTTCAGCACCGTGCTCACTCTTGCTGCTTCTGTAGTGCCAGGAGAAGCACTTCTTTATGTTTTAATGAGTACGTGATTGGGTCCCAGCATTATTGCTGTTGTCCAGCCTAAGTTTTTCTTTAGCCCTAGTCAGCAGTAGGTGAAGTCATAGTTTTTTAACAGGAATTTTATCTATGACATTGCTTTAATGTATAAAGGATGATACCCTCCCTTCCATTTCTTCCCCATCTCTTTCCCAAGTTTGCCACTCTCAGTCTTCCTAATGCCACGTGGACTGCAAACGTTTCTCTCCATTTACCATGCTCAGCGTATTTGGCTATTTTGCCCTCTTTCTGTAAAATCAGCCCAACTCACTCAACACTTCCCTTACAAAAACATAAGATAGAGTGGAGGTAAAAAGGGGATTTATTTGTTGTTGTTGCCATTTATCTCATATTTTTAATGCACAAGACAACATCCTTTCTTCTTTTCCCTTCCAGTCTTTCAACACTGGATGTAGCATTTCCCGCTTGGGTCCCCATAAGCTATTTTGACATAAGTTCAGCTAATAACTCATCGTTACCCCTTGAGAACAAGATAACCACCCAGTGGTGTGTATCCAATTAATGATTTCTGAGGCAAATTGAAGTTCAGGAAAGGTGACTTATTGCTATGTAACATTGTAATTAAGACTTTAAAGCAATACAAAGGTAGTTTGGCACACATTTGGCTAGTTCACTGCTCAAAATGTATCTGCCCCTGCAAAGTCAACCAAAAGCAGGTATGCTTCTAGCAGACAATTTGGGCATGTTTTTTTTTTTTGTTTTGTTTTTTTTGTTTTGTTTTTTGTCCTTTTGTACCTTTTGAGAATGTTTTCTCAGTTGCATCAGTGACAACAAAAGGAGGAAGTCCAAATTCAGCCTGCATTGAAAACAAGTGTCTCACTACCTGCAACTGCACAACGATAGTGATCGCCTCGTTGTAAAACAAACTTGTGCATTTGGAAACCAGGACAGCCACAGGCACAGAGGGTCTTTGTGAGATGGGTGGATGGTATCTGGTAATTTCATAGCCCTTTGGGTACTTACTGTGATCCACAATGCACCTTAGCAAAAAGAAATGTCTTTTCTCAGGTGAGAGAAATGTGAGTCCTGTGTGTTTTCAGTGGGTGTTACCCAGCTGGAAATGTCTGTGCATGTTTTAGGTACCGTTTCATTGATTTTTTATGTTGTAAAGGGCATTTCTGAGTACCCAGCCAGGCTGTTTGCTAATACCCTTTTTTAATCACAGAAACGTTTGCATCACTGAGGCTCCAGGATGTCATCAGTGCCACATCTTCAGAAAAACAGAAATGTTTTGTAACGCTGCGGCCACTTGACTCACACTCTTCTTGTTCCTTTTTCCTATGAGAACTCCAACAACAACAACAACAACACAGCAGATAAACCTTAGAGAGTGGTGGAGCACATTGCTGGCTTGTGATAGAGCTTATATTAAAAACTGGTGCCAGTGCAACTTGTCTGCTGCTGGAGTCAGCAGCCGATGGGACTGCCCTGAAGTGCAGAGAGGGACCTGTGCCCGTCAAGTTCTGCTGGTCCTTTCATGTCTTATTCCTGCTCCTGACAGATGTTGGGAACGGACAGGTACAATTTTCCCACAGATTACTGTGAAAGAAGGGGAAATCGCCCTGCGATGCAATTTGCTGCAGCGTTACAAGAAACGTGAAGAGTCCCCAGGTGAAAGGACGGTGGGCAAAGCCCATGGGCAGCTCCAGAGGGCAGCTCCCAAAGCCAGCCCGAGTGCTGAATGTGCCAGTGCTTCTGCGGGCTGCAGAGGTAGGTGCGAGCTGCTGAGTCAGGGCTGAAACATGCAGCTCGCACGTACAGGCACCCGCATGGATCTGCGAGCGCATGCCCCCTCGCACATGTTTCAGTGCAAGCTCTGCCCTTGTGAGTTGCTGCAAATAAAGCTCGCTCTCCAGTAAGCTCTCGCAACTCTGAGCTATGTAAAAAGGCAAGTTATGGTTTATTTCAGACACAGAAAAGCTCAAGGAATAGATTTACACCTTTCCGTGACCGATGCCACCAGTACAAGCTAGAACAATGCTAAAAACAGTGAGATATTGGTCCAAAGTGGGTACCGTAAAATAGCCCGGCTGACATTAGGGGGATAATAAAAGTATAAAACCAAGTACCTGCCATTTTTATGACCTCTCTGATTAACTGGGCTTGTAAATTTCTGCCTTTTTATTGCCTTGTTCCTTATTTTCAACTTGCACGTAACACAGACAATAAAATCATGGCTAAAATATTTTCAAAACTTCAATAGGAACAGAAAGAAAATATGAAACTACTCTAAAATATCCAGATGTTTTTTTTCCTTTCAACAAAATGAAAAATTCAAAGAAAGACTTAGAGCATCTAAAAGCTCACCCGAAATGAAAAAGAAAAGGCCACAAATAGTGGACGTGATTGAGGAAGATGCTTAAATACACTGCGGTCACTCATACAGAAAAATCAGCTGAGGAGATAACTCCACATAAACTGTAGCGAGCTTAACTCTCTGGTTTCGTTTTGAGAAATGCAATGGCATTCATTAAATCAACATTTCTCCTGTAGTTCCTGCTGGATGGTCACTGAATAAACGCAGACAATTGCTTAAGTAGCCAAATGCTTAACAATTAAGAATTTAGACCTTAGAAACCCTGCTCTTATCCCAGGCAGCCAAGTAGCGAGGGATGCCGGGGCTCCTTCAGCATGGGGAAGGCTTGGCACAAGAGGTTGGGCCCATCTCTGTCCCTGTCCCTGTCCCTGTCCCTGTCCCTTCCCCAGCCGGAGGGAAGTGCTGCCCCACTTGGGTGGTGTTTGAAAACGATGTAAAGCTCCCCGGCAGACATTAATCCATTAGCACCTCAGACAAGCAACCCTGGGCATCAGTTTTCAGGCACTTGTGTGAATTCCAGCAGTGCAGCTATTGTGACAGGAATGTACAGGCTATCAATCTCTTGCATTTGGATCCTCTGAGGCCATTGATAGGGCGAAACTCAAAGAGAGTGCACCAGTTTAAAAAAGAGGCTGGGTCAGTTTCCTGATATTTTCCGTATGAATAATGGTTTTGCTTATTTGCAGAGCAGCACAGTGGATTGTTAGTCAAAGGCTTGCCCCGTTCTTTGAAAACAGTTGCGTGAGTGACATATTGCAATGCGCAGGGTCTGAGCTGCAATTAGAGACCGAATGGTTTAAATACAAATTTTCTGCAGGGTTGCCATGTATCTTAAACTTGTGCTGTGAGTGCAAGTAGTGTAAACAATCCAAGATTAATGTAAGCAACAGGCGGTTCACCGGGGCATGGCAGTTGTGTTGGCAGGAGAGGTCCCACCCTGTTCCCCACGAGAGGACGGGGAAGATGTCCACCCAGAAGGGGACCTGTGAGCGAGCTGTCACCCATGTCTGGGCGCAGTGAGCTAGGGAAACAAGCTGGTTCGGATACTTCATCAAAGGACAGGGACATTGCTTGGATGTCTCTTTAGCAGGGGAGCTGGCTGTAGTCTGCTGGCTGGGGAATAAGGTCTTTCTGTAAGAAAATGAGTGTTATAGGCACAGGAGGGAAGCAGAGCTCACGATACGGAGAGAGGTGCTACAGGAGGAACAGAAAGTGTAACGCTGACAAGAATGCCTGTGCAATTCGGAAAAGCACTTTGGAAAATGGAAATTCTGCGTGACTGCTCCTGGGAGCACGAGAAGAAATATTGCCAGGGCATCCAGCACAGGGATCATAGGCCTGTCTGGTCACAGGCACTTAATTTGCCACCTCAGCTGACAGATGCGCATTCAGCAACTTAAAGAGGGGAAAAGCAGTAAGGCAGTGACTTATCTTCACATGACACTTGAGTACTGTGTGTCTTATGTGGAGGTGCCTATTAATTAGCTGTCACTTTCAAGCCAATATTTGCTTAAGATTCGTCTTGAACAAAAATACAGTGCTCTGTACAAACAGAAACATTTATTTTAAAGAGACAATGAAAAGTGAAGTTGATGAAGGAGAAGATTGAAAAGCACAAATCTGCCTTGGGTGTAGTCCTTGGTGCACTTAGTAAAATGAAGGGTAGAGAAATAAGGTTCTCGAGAAAAAGCAAAGTACATTTTTAAACCCTTCTTATTTTTTATTTCTAGGGTGCTTCAACTAACTGTTTGAATGTATTTTCTCAGCTGTGAACAATGCATAAGGAAAGAATAAAATCTGAAAATCCCATTGGTGCAGTAGTGCTCTACCACAAAAAAAAAAAAAAAAAAAAAGCACATACAAACTGTAATGCGAGCCATAAGATTTTTCCAGCCACACCTCAAATCTGAAGATGAACTTTGATGTCCTAAAATAATGCAGCTTAAATGTTCCTTGATAGTTTTTAGGCTGGGGCAGCTCTCATTTGATCCTCCCATCTAAGTCCTTTTCTGTATCCGTGAATTAAAATATTTTCTACTTTTTCCTTTGCATATTTTCACTGTAATTACTGAACTTCACAAATTACTAATATAGAGTCCAGACTATAAAGAAACATTAAAGACTAGCTTTCTTACAGGTGCTTAGATACATAAAGATGTAAATAAGCACTGACACTTTTAAGAGTATGGGTATCTGATCTGGGACAAGTTTGGTTCCTAGAGACTTTGAGAAAGTGTGCTTTCTTAGCTGGTCATTTAAATGCCTTTAAAGCATTTAGCTCCATAAGCCCAGATCTATCCCGGTGTTATGAGCAGTCTTTTTAAATGTTCTACACACAGATTGCATTTATACTGTATATACAAACCAGAGGCTAAATGAAGGCTCTTGGGCTGTCAGTCTGCACTTCAAGCATGTGGGTTTTTAACTTTAGGCCCCCCCCTCAGAAAAGTGTCAGGGTTTCTAAAGGCACTTTTGTGCAGAAACTGAGACCGAAGCAGTGGAAGCACAGATATTATTTTAAAGTGGACCTCAGCATATTTTTGAAACATGATTTTAAAAATATACATAAGTAAGCTATCATTCATGGTACCGTATAGCGAGTACTGGTTTGATCATCACAGATGCTATGTGATACAACCCCTTGTCAGCACCGTAGCGTTAAGCACACAGATCACCAACTCTACAAGCTTTCTGGTCCTTGCAATGCCAAGGACACCATGTCAGCAATTTGTGAACCTTTATATGGTATCTGAAATCATTCAGAAGCCACTCTGAAACCTGTTCTTGGACCCTCATTTTTAATAGGCAATGCAAACAGTAGCTTGCCCACAATCTCTCTGAAAACAAGGTCCTGTCCCTGCACATGTTATATTTAAATGCTGAGCAGGTTTTCATGCAGGTGATAAAATTTTTGTGCTACTCTTCCAAAATGCTATCAGTCACAATCCAGGGAGGGATGTGCAGTTATGGCAGAAAGTACCACTTCTCAGCACCCTGTGTTTAAACCTATCTTGTGGATCAATATAATTGACTGTAGCACTGCAAGACTATCTGAAAAAAAAAAAAATCTGCCTTTTGTCTTCTCTGTTACTTTATCTCTGTTTTTGTTTCTTTCTCTTTGAGAAACACCTTTTTTAGTTTTCTTTGAGAAACTCTGTCCGTTTATTACATTCTTAAAGTAAGTTTATGTAGTTCATTCACTTCATTTTGTCTGACGATACAGAACAGTTTCATATGCAACTTTTTATATAGCTGCCACTGAGCAAAACTTTACAATTTGATGATGATGTGCAAGTGCTGAGCTTCCCAAATGTCCTTTTTGGAGACTATAATAAAATGTATAAAAAACACTGAGTTTACCAAACTACAAGCAGATGCTTATGTTCACTTCCTCCTGCTTGAGGTTGGTGTTGGTATGGGGAGAAATCCCTTGCGAAGCGCTGGGTTAGCTGTGATGTGTACGTGCACCCTTCCTTCCTATTGCTCCTCTTTTGGACATGTGTCCCCATCCCTGCTGTAACCACACCTCCCTGGCAAAGCATAGGGGCACCAAGTGTGGTGTGAAGGGGGAATTTCCTGGGTCTCATTTTCACAGGGTGACAGAATGGTTTGGGTTGGAAGAGACCTTAAAGACTACCCAGTTCCAACCCCCTGGTATCTGCAGGGACACCTCCCAGCAGACCAGGTTGCTCAAATCCATTGCCTGTGTGCATTTCTCTGAAGATTGATGTACTGTCAGAACTGCAATTGTTATACTTATGTGCACCCTGCATATGAGGGAAGCAGGGTTATAATTCTGCAGGAAGGGGCATTCATCCAGACACAGGCAGAGGCATCAAGAGGTCAATGCTAATGCCTGTTAATGGAAACCATGGTGGAAAGAATTATAGATATGATCATATAGGAAATAAAGGCTTCCTGGAAGCGAACATGTAATTCCTCTGTTAATCTATTTTCAGGGTGCTTAATTGTGCAGCTTCATTTCTCCTACCACGTCTACATAAGTCAGTCCACGCGTACGTAGCCTGTGTCTCAGAGAAGCTGAGAGCCTGCAAACCGGTGAAGGACAGGACAGGAAGATCTTGAAGATCTCCGCTTGGCATCAGTCCTTTTAACTTTATACCCATGTAGCAAGAGGAGCGCAGAGTTCATTTGAGGTATACAGCTCAAATTTGGAGAATATTTGGCACTCACAAAAAAATAAAAATCATGCCAAATAGAGGAGGTGTATTTAAAGCCTGTAAATCATTAGGGTGGATGGCACAAAGCTACCTCAGGTTTCCGAGCTGGGGCACTGCTCTGATCGGGCAGGCAGCTGAGGCGGAATTTTTCGCCTCAGAGGAGCTGGAACGACAGATGCAGGAAAGAAAGCACAGGATGAATGCTTAAAAGCAAACCGGTACATGCACTTCTGCTTTTTGAAGATATAATCTCAGAAATATGTGCCTTGCCTGAGGAGTCAGCATCTGAGCGAGAGGCTGGCTCAGCCCAGCTGGGAGGCAGCGCAGCGGCTGCACCTCCCTCTGGCTGGGGCGTGTGGCTGCTTTCCACACCGTGTGCCATCGCCTCCGACACTTGCAGGCTCATACACAGGCAGACACGAGCAGAGCTCCCCACAGAGAAGGCAGATCGAAATGATCGTGCCGCCTCCTGCGATGACTGCACCACTGCAAGCCACTGAGATGAGGTGAGAGGATGAAGAGGTCCTAAGGAAGTTTTAAACTCATAAAGCTCCCTAATCCCTGTTCTGAATAATCCCTTAGGAAGCTTACATTCATTTAAATTTCATATAATCTCATTGCCCAAGATGGTATCTGTCACCCCAGTATTAGCACTGGAGAGATCAATTCTGGGAATGCCGGCATTTAATTAGGAAAGCAGGTTTGGAGCTGTGTGTGTGAGTCACAGCTGGGTGCAGATCATGGTGTAGGAACTGCTGGGTGATGACTGAATTCTGTCACTTCCCTGAAGCCCCTTGGTTGCGATTTAACCATGTGCATTAAGACACAACTACAAGCTGGTTTCTGACCACCCGAGCAGTCAGCTTGCCCAGCAGTGCTGGAAGCAGGGCAGCCAAGTCGCTTTAGGCCTTGGGGTTTCAGCCCCTTGTGGTAACGCTCCTCACTCCACCAGGGTTGAGGAACGGCCAGGTGAGGAGGTGGCACGGAAAACACAACCCTCCTCATCCCCTTGTGTCAGCTCTGCCTTCTGCAGATCTGCTGTGTCAGGTCTCCGCTGCCCGCTTCTACTTGCCACAAGGCTGGGAAGCACCATGCGGCCAAACTAGCAAGGGATTATCGCCCAGATGGCCAGCACTGCCCAGCTCTGTCATTTCTGTCTGTGCCATGTGGTCAGCCTACACGTAACGCTCTGCCCCTTTTTCTGAGAGCTGTAAAACTGATACCTATCAAGCCAGCTTTTCAGAAATAGTCCAGTTGTTGGGAACAGCACTTGGTAAGTATCTCCTTACCTAGTATACCTCAAATCTGTACTACAAAGAGCCTCTCAGTAACTGCTGAAGTGCCATGCCAATTTCCAAGCCCATCTGACTTCCAGGCTACACAGAAATCCTACTCTTACACAGAAATCCTGCTTCACTTGCTTTGTGTCTAGGCAAATTTCTATTTGCTTACTGAACATAGATGAGCCCTGGGCAGTGCTGTGACATACGGTTTACACAGACCTTGTCTCATTAGCTCTGGGAAAAAACCTTGTGTCAGTTAATTTTGAGGTGGACCTGAGGCATGGGTGGCCATTTCTTGCCATCCTAAATCCAGACTTCCCATGGTTTTATCTGTTTTATCTTTTTTTTTTTTTTTTTTTTTTTTTTTTGTGGCTTATTTGTGTATGGATGTGGACTTTCAGAGGCCTCTGAATATTAATTTGAATAAAAGGTTCTGCTCAGCTGGAGTTATAAGTTGTCTTTGATTCCCTGCAGGGGAATCTTAGTGGACCAAGGCGTCTCATTTTGGCTCCTTCTTTTTGTGATCTACCTGCTTTCCTTCTAGATTTGCAGGCCACGTGGGCTGATTACGAAGCCAAACAGGGCACAAGGATCTGGAAACTCACAAGCGAGTATTGGAATAGAAGAAAAGGAAGAGTAAAGAAAAACAAAAGATACAAATTCAGTTAAAAACCTTGACAGAAACTAGTCAATGTCTGAGCTGTCTTTCAACCTGTTTTTTTTTTTTTTTTTTTTTCCAGAATTGTAACACTGCAAACTATGTAAACAAATAGTCACAAACTCATTCTTTATGCAGGTTTTGTTCATGGGCTTAACTTACAAGTGTAACAAATGAATCATATTCATGCTGATGATTGGGAGCACAAGAAATAAAAATAGGCTTAAACAAAGGGAAGACTTGAAAGTGTGTTAGGAATACACTAGGCATGTGAGTTCTCCCACACACATAGTTCTCCCACACTAAGAATGTGAGAAAACGAAATGAAAAAAAAAAAAAAAAAGAAAAAAAAAGTAAATTTTGGGAAAATAACGTACTTCCGATTAATGCATAACCTTTGATCTAAGTATCATGAAGACACACCAAGTAAAATAGAAAGTCAATGACTGATTGTCTCCATAGAGAATTAAATATTGTTTTTAGAGAAAAGAAATGGACACCAAATCACTGAAAGGAGGAAAAGGGGGTTTTAAATATAGTGTTAACCATAGATGAGGCCAATAAAAGAGAAGGGGAGAAAGGTCCAAAGAACTGAGGTTAGAGGGGTGATATTTAGAAATGGAAATATAAAAGTGAATGATGGCAAGAGTGTTATACATGTCTATAAGGGTTAGAGATGAAAGAGAAAAGGGAAGGGTTTAGATGAAGATTATTAAATGTCAAATTGAGAATCTGAAAAGCACAGATCAGAAGGGAACACTAATAGAAGGACAAAAATGGAGACACGTGAAAAGGGAGAAAGATCACATGTTTTATTATCAATTCTCTCAGATGTCCTGGGAGACTTCTGGGAATATCATGGCCTCTATTACTTGGTCTGTAAAATGAAGGTAAATTTATCTAATTCACAGAATTTTTGACTGGATTAATTTAGACCTATTTAAAACCATTTAACGAAGTTAGAAAGGAAATTATAGATGGGCAAAATCAGTGAATGAAGAGGTAAAAATAAATACTGACGTAGTGGATGTTCTGGTCTAAATGAAGCAAGGATTTGGGAAGACCACTAAGTACAGCAATGAAGAACTTAGGGCCTGAGATCATGAGCGCATGTACCGAGAGGGTGATACCTCCTGATACTTGAGCTGTTTCAGAAATATCACCACAAGAGACAACGTTAGAAATGTGCTCTGAGGCGATGTTTCCCCTTAGCGTCCTTCAGGCACAAGGCAGAGCAGTTGAGTGGGAAGTGGGGTGGTGTGAAAGCCTAGGAAGAGGTGGCTTTCAGCTGAAATATTGTAAAATACAGTAAGGCATTTTAAAAACTGTTGGAAATGGGGCATCTTCTCACTGAACCAGTCTGAGTGGTATTCTTTCACTTGGCTGACCAAAGCAATTTGTAATTTGCGCTCTTTCATTACACTCAGGGAGCAAAGGTGACAGCGTTACGAAAAAGCTAGCAAGGCACTGCTTGTTTCACCACCCCGCCTGAACCCAAAGGCTGTGTGGCTTTAGCTCAACCAACACAGTTTGACAGCTGCAGTTGTAAGAGAGAAAACACATCTCCAGAGGAGGAACTGGAGTAGCAAGAAAGGCAACAAGCTGCATGAGAATTATAATCTTGTGCAAAAGCAAAGTGACTTTACCCCGGTGGAAGTGTATCAGTATGAGGGAACCACATCTCTGCACAGCACTGCTGCAGCTGGACAAAAGCAGTGTACAAAACCACGCTGTCAGACACCGAGCTGTTCTCTTCTCGTCTGGTGCAATGATTTTTTCTATTGTTTCTGGAGGTATCAATAAAAAGAAGGCTGTCACTCCTCGCATGGCAAGCATTTCAATTAGAAGAGATTTGTTTGCTTATGAATTGACTGATTTGGGTTCTGATTTTCAAGAAAGGAAATTGCAATATAGGCATATTAAGGCATCTAGATGCAAATATTGACTTCCTTGTTTAAATATAAAAACTCTTCTCTGACAGCAGCACCATGCCGTTCCCCATGAGAACTTTTCAAAGTCCTTCTTTAATGATTGCTTCCTAAAAATTGTAAGCAACAGCTTTTATTGATATTAAAAGAAGAAAACAATATGAAACGCTGTTATTGTATGCCACGGTTGCCCAACCACCACACATTTTATTTAATTGTTGAGTAGGCTGATATTTATTCTTCCATTTCAATGAACACAACCACTAAGAAATCTTGAAGGTATTTTACTAATATTTTAATGTTGCAATTTAGTTTACATCTGTGAAAATATTATAGTTAAATTTGACTAACTTGCTACCTACTGTTCATTAAAATATTGGCTGGCTCCCTGAGCCAACATACTTCCCAGGTTGTTAGAGAGAACAAAGGAAAATCATCTGAAATTAATGCCTGCATATATGATTGGTATTTTCCACTGTAAGCATACAAGCTAACAAAGCCATATGGCAATTTTAAAATCAGAAATAACTAAAGACTCTGCATGATTGAGAAATCATCCCCTAGATTTGCATAATAAATAATGAAAAAACACCTATTTATATATTCTTTCAGATTGCTTATCTAGCAAAATCACTGATCTTGGTTATACATGTGGATTACTCTCTTATAAATCACTCACTTCCCCCCTCTTCAGTTTTTGCCTGTTTTGTTAAAGTAATTTCCTTTTACCATGAAGGGTGACTAATGTTCTTTTGAGAAACAATTTTAAAAGAAGGTAAAGTTTTAGAGATCTGTAAAGTGTCCAGAACCACACACAACAGCAATATACACATACAAAAATCAGAAATACTGAAATATTTGTTAACAGTTTTGAAAACATACCTAATTTTGCACATTACAAGAATGACCCTGAGGAAGCTTTTGATTTTATCAAACATCCTTTTTTCCTCTTTCTCCCCCTCCCCCCTCCCTTATCTATATTGGCCTTGTTTGGAAGTTGCTAATACTCTTAAGACTTCATATTTTCTGTTCATACTGCAAGAAGCAGCTTTGGGTTACTGCAAGCAACCTCACCGACTTGACGTCTAAGCACATCACTATTATCTAACTAAGCAAAAAGTAGAAAAGCACAGAGGAAAAAGCCCATAGTTGTCCAAAATAACTTCTGAGGTCATAAAGAAAATGGCTACCTTAGTAACCTGTCTTTTGTAAAAACGGTTCTTATTTTTAAACATGGTGCAGTCTAAAGCAATGTTCTTCCTTCCCCTCTAATAAATACCACCACAGCCATAAAAAGCTGTGAAGGTTTACCTAGACAATGTAAAAAAACCTCTAGCTCAGACTGTGTGCACAGGCTAAAATTACAAAGATTTGCATAGCTTACCACTTCCCTTTTTCACTGTGAGCATTTAGGATGCAAGGAGTCTGCGTTTCCCCTGTGAACAAATACCTGAAATACCAACGAGCTTCAAACTAGCTTTGTGTTCTCTGTTCAGCAATAAATGTGATAACAACCCAAGTGAAAAGGAATATTTGGTCTCCTAAATAATTTTGAAAGCTGCACCGTTAGAATAAAAAGCAGCTGACCTAAAGAAATAATTTTATTGTCTGCATTTTAGCTTGCCTTCTCAGAGTGAAAAAGGAGTCTAGAAAAAAATCATATGCTCTCTTGACGATTTGAGATATTCATGGATTAGCCATTTTTTAATGCAAGCTCTAAAATTTACCTTCAAAGTTCAGACCATATTACTAATTTCTTCCTGTTGTTTTCAAGAGTGTATAGCACTCAGTGATTAACTTCCTTCGTTGTCAGCTAATGACGGTATTTCACATCTCCTGATCCTCACCTTGCAAAGACTGCAGTTCTTGTAGATCGAACCTGTGTCTAACCAAGATTTGCTGCTGACTCCCACCAGTCTTTCTCATGCAGGTCAACACCTCACGCTCTGAAGTCTCTTAGAAGGAAACAGAGAGCCTCCTTATCTGCATCCAGGGCCCATGAGGTCTGCATAGACGTGAATCTTAAAGAATATACAGATTTACTGTATGGCAGGTAGAAAATTCTCCCTAAACTTGCCTTTAGCAAGAGAAATTGTTGCATAGAAAACCATGAAATTTAAATAATAAGATTACGGTAGAAAAATTATCTATAGGGGTCAGTGGGATTTACATTAATTTAAAATAAGCTTAGCCAAAATAGAAAGTGCTTTTCATAAGCTTGTTCAAACGTATTTAAGCAAGCAACATTTATTGATTTATTTGACACAGCTTCTGAATTTAAAATATTTTGCATCCATATTTTAAATTTTTTAAAATAAATAGAAGAGAATGCAGGTAGATGCCTCTTTCACGGAATCTGTAAATCTCTGTGTAGGACTTTATTTATTGGAAATTTTGAAAGAATTTTCTTATTTCATCAGCATGTCCTTTGGACGAAATTCACATCAGATTTTTAATAACAAGAAAACACTTCAAGAAAACACTAACACTTTTTTTTTCTTTTTTTTTTTTTCTTTTTTTTTTTAGGTATTCTAGTAAAACATTCATAGAGTTTAGCAATAGGAATTTTCTCACCTTCCCACAAAAAGAGCCCCCCCAAAAAAATCACAGAATCACAGAATTTCTAGGTTGGAAGAGACCTCAAGATCATCGAGTCCAACCTCTGACCTAACACTAACAAGTCCTCCACTAAACCATATCCCTAAGCTCTACATCTAAATGTCTTTTAAAGACTTCCAGGGATGGTGACTCCACCACCTCCCTGGGCAGCCTGTTCCAGTGCCTAACAACCCTTTCAGTAAAGTTCTTCCTAACATCTAACCTAAAACTCCCCTGGCGCAACTTAAGCCCATTCCCCCTCGTCCTGTCACCAGGCACGTGGGAGAACAGACCAACCCCCACCTCGCTATAGCCTCCTTTGAGGTACCTGTAGAGAGCGATAAGGTCGCCCCTGAGCCTCCTCTTCTCCACGCTGAACAAGCCCAGCTCCCTCAGCCGCTCCTCGTAGGACTTGTTCTCCAGGCCTACAAACAAAAACATATTTTCACTGTCACATTTGGATACAGAGTTTTCCAAAATGGTTTTACAAATTGATACCATCCTCTACCAGAAAAGTAAGCAAAGCTTTGCCAAAATATTTATTGAAAATTTAAGTTTTAAATAAACAAGCAATTGTTTCTTACGGTTTAATTTTAAGTACCATAATAAATTGTACAGGTTTCCTAAAGCACACCATGTCTCATATAAATTGAGATTTTTGACTATGGTATGATTACATTGCTTGAAATGCATACTGGAAGAGGTGTAACTATACTGTGGTTTACTTCAAAATGCATTAATGCCAACAGAACCATAATTAGTGGTACCTGTAACAGTAAACTGCATTGGTGCATGGAAGCCCACAGCAAAGCCTATATAGGACTGCACGACGATGAAGACAAACTGAGGCACTTTGTTTTATTACCAAGCATAGTAAATATAGCAACAGTTTAATACGTTTTGGAGTGCAGATACTGCATAAGCTGATTGTGTCCCCTTTATTAACTGTAGCGACACACAGAATTGTACAGAAGGGCCTAGACCAAATCCAAATATCAAAACGGCTGGGAGGGAGAAGCATGACCTTCCTTTTTTGATCCCTTCAAAGAACAAGTAAAGGTTTATTTGTCTTTTGACTATTTGATAAATGCTTATGCCACTTGTGCTTATCTCCACGTGAGCAGCTTTAAGAAAATGAAAGCTGCTTTCTGCTGTTCATCACCTAAGAATAAACTGTGGTTAGAACTTGAACAAGGACAAGAAAATATCATTAAAAAAAAAAAAAAGTCATTAAAAAAATAGTGAAATTACTGAGGTGAAGTAGCACGAATCTCTTCCTGAAGAAAGTATTCCAGGTGGGTACCAGGTCAGTCAGTGCAGCAAGGAACTCAAAGAATTGGTTCTGCCTCCTACTACAGTACCTACTACAGTCACCATATTAAATGTTCAAGTTATTTCTTCTCTTTGTCCCAAAGTTTACGGTTTTTCCTCCTAGTGTTGTGGAACACTCATCTTGCAGCCCTTTGTCATCATTTCAAATTTCTTTTGCTATACACATTTATGCACCTGAGCAAGACACAGGAGGAAAGATTGCTGCAGCACTTGTTATTGAGCTGCCATAGTTTTGTTTACTTTTATAACTCCCTTTTTCAATTACACGCCTTCACAGTTTGCTAAAAATATTTATTTACATGTTATATTCTGAATATAATTCTCCAGGTCAGCTAGGGAATAGTGAAAAGAATCATTTGTGTCTTGGCTTCTGGGAAATCTCTGAAGGGTATCTAAAGCACTGAAAGTCGCTTTTTTGACAGTAGATAGCTGCTGTTCAGCTCCCTGAAGTTGATCACCTTCATCCTCATCTTCATCATCAAGAAATGCCCCAGCTTCATCTGATGTTCTTCCTGTGGCACACACCTTTGTGTTATTTGGGGGCACTTCACAAGTTACCAAGCCATCACATGGAGCTGCATGTTCCCCCAAGGGCAAACCCTATGGAAACCCTACTCCTGCAGCCTGTGCAAAATCACTTCGGGCCTCTGTGCCCTCACCATTTCCTTGGGTTTCTCGTTTGCATACTGCTTCGTTGTGACTTTTCACAGCAGTGCCTGGTGCCACTTCCCTCTGACACCGCTGCAGCACCTCGACTGTCGGTGTCACCCCTTTATTATTTGTGCAGCCTACGGGACAGACAGTGTTTAACTTTCAGACTTGTGATGACCCTTTACACGCGAGGCAGAGGCTGAAGGAGCTCAGTTTTTTTACTGTTTGAGGGTGCTGAGAGGGAAACCCCAGCGGCGCCCCTCGGGCCCCAAGCCTGGGCCGCGCCGTTGCCATGGCGACGCCGCGGCGGCGGAGCGACCATAGAGAGGCGCGGCCTCCGCCGCCTAGAGCGCCGCCTGGCCCCGCCGGGTCGCCGCCCGCCGCCCTTCCGGCCAGGCGCTTCCGGCTGCCGGTGGCGGCGGCGGAGGAGAAGCCAGGAGGGGCCCCGCGCCCCCTGCCCCCCCCCCGGCCCCTCCCCGCCGCCAGGTGAGGCACCGGGACGGGACCCGGGACCGGCGGGGGCAGGGGGGGAGCGGCGGGGACAGGGGAGAGGCCGCGGGGTGGCGGCGGGGGGCGCTGAGGCGCTGAGGCCCTGCCACGGGGTGTCCCCAGGCTGGGGGCGGCCTGGGCCGGGCTGGAGGGGGGCTCAGGGCCGGGCTGGGGAGGGGTGGGAGGGGCTGGAGTGGTTGGGGGCAAGGGGTTGCTGTTTGCAGTCGCCTCTGCCTGCTGGTGCCCTAGGAGGGTACCCGAGGGTTCTTCAGGTGCCTTACAGGAGGCTGTAGCGAGGTGGGGGTTGGCCTGTTCTCCCATGTGCCTGGTGACAGGACGAGGGGGAATGGGCTAAAGTTGCACCAGGGGAGTTTTAGGTTAGATGTTAGGAAGAGCTTCTTTACTGAAAGGGTTGTTAGGCACTGGAACGGGCTGCCCAGGGAGGTGGTGGAGTCACCATCCCTGGACGTCTTCAAAAGACGTTTAGATGTAGAGCTTAGGGATATGGTTTAGTGGGGACTGTTAGTGTTAGGTCAGAGGTTGGACTCGATGATCTTGAGGTCTCCTCCAACCTAGAAATTCTGTGATTCTGCAGAGCTGGAGGAGAGTGCCTGGTGATCAGAGCAACTCCAGCTAAACGTTTGTCTCAGTCATTTATATCTATCTCCTTATGCATGTGCACCTGCATGGTTAAAGTGTATGGAAAGGATCATACAGAGGAGCATTAGGCTGGAAAAATGGGAGTTTGTGGTACTACCTCAGTCAGAAGGTTCTTTCTGTTTTGGTAGAAGTTGAAACTCCAATAGGAACCTGTGCCTTTGATAATCCAGAGAGGAGAAGAGCAGCTAAGAGCAGCCTGACCTGGAGGACGTGGGGTGTAAGCAAGTTGCAGCCCTATTCCCCACTCTTTATCTCTGCAGTGTCTTGTGACTTTCACGTATAACTTGGTCTTGCAAGAGAACAGCATAAAGGGGAAACAATGGTGTGACTGCAGCACAAAGTGCTGACTGCTTTCCCAATTCTTTAAAAAAAAATCTTGACAAGAATTAGCAGTGCTATTACTACTTGTAAGTCAAAACTAACTAACTACACATCGATTAATTGTTTTCCATCAACACTGAAATTTTCTGCAATGTTACAAGAGCTTCTGCTGGTTCTGCGTGCCATGGAGTAACAAGACAATAAATGCGGCATGCTTTGTTTGGACGGAAGATGTGATGCTTTCATCTTAAAGGCAGCTCGTTAATTAATAGAACAACTTCAGGAGCCAGAGCATCCTGCTTAGAAAAGCAGATGTAATTGTTGAGAGTCCCCTGGTGCTCTTTTCTGAGACCGCAGGAGTCATTTGCTTAATAACTGCATTAAGAATAAACCCTTTATTCAAAATGGCTTTACTCTTGATAACGTGTTTAGTGCGTGTTTGCAGGTAGCCTCTAAGTATGCTCTTGTATTGCTAACTGTAACTCCTGAAGTGTCGAGGAAAGGCTCGCCCTGAGGGACGTTTAGGATGCTGTTCCAAAGGTTTTGCTTTGTTTACTTTGCCGGTTGAAGACAAGGTGTGTAAATCTCCAGGGCTCTAAAAATGGTCTGGTTTTAGTTATGGTCAGCAAGTTTGGAATTACAGAGGTGGTAATCTGATAAGCCTGTAAGCTGGCCCTGCCGTGGAGGGGAGAATCCTGGTCTGTTTGGTCTCCCCTCTTCTCTTGCACGTGTTTGTGTGGATTGAGCTGTGAAAAGAAGGTGAAAGAAAGTGTAAAACTTGTGTAGGAAGCAGGGTGAAATACCTTCAGACTCTTTAAAAATCCATCTGCCCACCCATCGGTTTTCCAGTCCTGGGTGCTCCGCATGGCTGCTGGAATTCAGAGCACTTGCTTCATGCTCTCTTTGTGCCTGCATCTTGGGCTTGGTGCTGCTGGCTGGCACCTTCCAAGGCAGAAGATGGCTGGCTTAGGATGCTCTTGGTGGTCACTAGGGAAGCTTCCATTGGCGTGAAGAAGAGGAGGTTATTTTCTACGTTTGGTTTGGACAGGCTCATTAATTGAATTCAAAGTAGATTATTTGCTTCTTGCAAAGCAGGGGGTTTGTTTCTCGTGATTTTTTTGACACAAACATGTAAAATTTAAACCTGTTTCATCTATGTAGTCCTGGAATGCAGTGGGTATTGGGAATATTGGGGTTTTAAACTTTCTTTTCCCTACTGTTCTGCTTCCCTGTGAGTATTTCCAGAACAGCTCTCAGCATTTGGCTGCTTTTACAGCAGGGTTGAGGTGAGGAACTCGATGCCGCTTGCAGCATCATTTGGATGTGACTGGAATCTGACAGGAATGAGTATCGTGGTTCTGTGACTTGGTCAGCTCATCAGAGGGGTTCAGAATGGTTCTGAGCATGCTTAAATGCTTCAGCTGCTTCTCTGACTAGATGGTCGTATTTGGGCAAAACAAAAAGCTGTGAATATGCATTAACTGCAGGGCAGGGAAGGAACCATGCAGACAGATCGGGTGGCTGCTTCAGAGCGTGTTCCTGTCTGTTGAGACCAAGTCTGGCACACCTGATGGTTAAGTGGTCCCAGTTCTTGTTCCTGCCTTAGCAGTGGCATAGAGGGTGCTTTCTGGGCTCCTTTGGGTGTGGTAGTAAGGGACATTCCCACCAAGCATCCAATGGAATTAAAGCTTTGGTGAAGACGTGTAAAATAAAGGGCCAAAGTACCCGAGTGAGAATTGGGAATCGGTGCCTGGAAACCAGTGCTTTTGGACAGTGGGGTTGCAGGCGATGGTGAGGGATGTTGTGGTATGCTAAAGAGTTGTCATCTGCAGAGCTGTGGTGCACGTGTTCATCTTGCTTTCAAGTAAACAACGTGATATAAGCAGCTGTGTGTGTGGGGGGGGGGTATAACAGCAAATGTCATCGACATTTTCCTAATTATTTTTGTTTTTACATAGTATCTCTACATGGGTTTGTGAGATGGTACGTGCCTCTATATTAGGTTATTAAGAATTCTTAAGTTGATCAGGAAAATGTTTTTTTGCTGCTTCTAGCATTTTAATAGTTATAAATAGCATTGTGATGGTACGTGAGGCTTTATGTGAGGTAAAACTCCAGGATCTCTGAAACCGAGGTACAGATTGTCGCAGCCAAGGCTGCGCTGAAAGACTAACTCAGCTGCCTGTTTAGCCAGCAGGGTGAAGAAATGACACTTATTCTGGTCCTTACTGGAAATTTTATATCTACTCAGAAGGCAGCTGTTAGACATGAAGATGTTTGGTTGTTCTCAGCTGGAAGCAAGGGTCTAGAATGGGTTGTGTGGGGAAGCAGTCATTCTGCTATGTGGTCTTTCATATTAATAAAAAATGCATAATTTGCAAATCAGTTTGAAAGGAATTTAGTATTAGTGGGTAGGAGGGAAATCCCATGTCACTCAGTGATAGCCCTGAAGGAATTGCCATCTTTTCTGAGGAGTTCTCTAATTTTATGCCTTGGCTTCTACGCTGCAAGTAACAGGTTATCCCATGTAACATGAGCTAGATGGTTCTGTTTCTCAGCCTTTGTGTCCTTGTTTTAGTTCCCCTGTCATGCGAGCTGCTTACCTTATTAATTATTTGCTTTGTTTAGAATGCTTTGTACCGTGGGAAATTGAAATGCAATTTAGGTGGTGATTGCTTTTTTTCAAATCTCCGATGTGACTGCGTGTGTATACAGTGGGGCAAGGCTAACAAACTCCAGTCAGGTATGATTATGCTCAGTGCTGACAGTCTGTTTAATTTTTAATGACTGCTGTTTCCTCCTTGGAAACCCCTGGGTGAGTTGCAGTATCACCTGTACTTACCAGCTGTTTGAAGTCAATTCAGGTTGCGTGCCTAATACAGCTTAAGTAAGGAAAGTAGCTGGCTTTCACGATCACTCAAATCACAATTTCTTGCACATGTTCCGTGTTAGTGACTGTCTTTGCCTCTATAGGTGAGATGTTTATTATTTTTTTAACCATCTGTTGAAATAATGAAATGGAGAGACTTTTGTTCCTGGTTAGGCATAACAGACTGAGCAGCTTGCTGGGTTCCAGTGAATTAGTATCAATATAAACTCTTACAACGTGGGTAAACCTGATTTCTGAACAGAATCCTGTCCTTTGCAGTGGTAGGATGTAACTGTTGTGTTGGTGCTGCAGAACCTTGTTTGACTGCCCAGGTTTGATGTCGCAAGCTGAGCGTTCTGTGCAGGGAAGGTTGTTCTGCCAACAGGAGCTTCTGCTAGGCTGGATTCCTAGTCCTCATTTCAGAGAGCTAAATCCTGGTCCTCATCACAACAGGGAGGTTTCTCTTTGCTTTAACAGATTATTTTAAAGTAATCTTTTTCTGAACCTCTGCTTGAACTTCTGCAGGGTGCAGCATCCAACTCCTCTCATGCCAATTAATGCATGCCAACCCTATTTTGTTTTCAGGTATGTCAGAACACAGGAATGAATCCGCAACACTTGATGAATTTCCCCCAGCTGGAGAAGAGGTGCAGTCTGACTCCGAGGTGATTGGGTGGTAGCCGTATTTGTGTGAGATCAGCCAATCCCAGTGAGGTTTCAGACTGACAAAAAGGATGATTCACATAGCACAGGGAAGTTGTTCTGGGGGTAGGAGTTTATGCATATTGTCTGGAGTTGGGTGGGTTTGGTTTTGGGACATTTAAGAACAATCCAGTTCATGAGAAATCAGTACCTGAACCAGTAGTCCGCTGCTGGGTGTTTGCTTTGTGAGCTGAACAGATTCGGGCAGGGCAGAGTCAGGTGTGTACAGCAGGAGGAAAGGATTGGTGCTCAGAAGGTAGCAATTCTTGTGCAGCCTGACTGTAACAAGGCATGGTGCATCAGTCTTTTTTGTTGGCTTTTGGGGTGGTTAGTTTGTGTTCTTGGGCGCAACTACGCAACTACAGCTTGTGTCTCCAGAAGTCTGATCTTCCTAAAATTATGAAGGAACTGTGAAGGTTCCCACTAACAGCTAGCCATTCAGAGAAAAGTTTCTTTGAATGCTCTAGAGTGAAAAAGACAAATACTTGTTTTCTGTGCTGTTTATTTCATTCATTCCTTTACTAATCAGTTTCATTTCAATTTCAAATTCGGGAACTTGGATTTCCTTTACTCTTCATGCATATGATAGGTTTTCTTCTGAGGATGCGGTTTTATTGTGCTCAATTTAAATGAGCTGTGGGCTGCGCTTGCTGAAAGGGTGCCCTGTTCAGCAATCATCCTCCTTGCTTTAACAGAAACACCGTTAGATTTAATGGGTTAGTTTTCCCTCAGAGCAATAAGCGTACAGTGAGTGAAGTTGCAGGAAGCTGCTTTCAGAAGCAAAGAGCAGTGACCACTGGTTTTGGCAATAGCCTACACTTGTAATCAGTATTTTGAAATACTGCATTACTGAGGCTTACCTGGTACTGTGGCCAAAAGCAGTTCTTAGCTCTCAATACTTTCTTATTCCATCATCACCCCCCCTAGTTGGTAGGTAGGAGTGCTGGAGCAGTGTGATGAACTGTTGCGGAGAACTGATTGCGTAGAAATACTCCCCATCCCCTTTTTGGGCATAGGTCACTTCCTTTTAACCTGCGTTGTTCCTGCAGTTCTGTTTGCTGTGCAAATAACGCATGTGCTGGCCCAGGGAACAGGTGGGGGAATAGGCAACGTTGATCTTGAGGGAAAGAGTTAGGGGTGAAGGGCAGAAAAAAGGGCAAGGATTTGCTGTTTGTGACAGCAGTGCTAGCTTTGACTGACAAAAATACAGGCTGTAGTTTCTTGTTGAGATGAGCTAACAGTTCATCCTACTTCCTTTTTGATGCTGCTCACTTAGTGTCTCTAGCATTGTCTGACTTAATTGTAAACTAATTCAACTTACTGAAACTGCAGAAAGGTCTTCCTGCAGGGTTAGTGAGTGGGGTCTGGTCACCGCGCAATCTGATGAGTGGCTGGCCTGTGGGGTGGGGAGGTGGGACCCTGTGGCTCACGGCAGGGACTGGGGAGGGGGAGTAGTGAAACTTCCTCCTTTCAGCAACCAAGGCCGGTGTTTTCGTTCAGACGTGTCAGGAAGCTGAAGTTAGCAAGTCATTTTTTGCTTTCTCTGAACGTGACGCCGAGGTTTGCCTCAAGTAGAAATACCTATAAACATCTGAGCTGCTTCTAGGCCTTCCTGGGTTTTGTAAATTGCCCAGAGAAGCTGGTGAATGTTGTTTTTTTAATGTAAGTATTGACAGAGACGTGTGTATGCATGAGCCTGTATGTCTCTGAATAATTGCCATGGTTGAAAACTGGTCTCTGCAGAGAACTTGGTCTGCTAGGCTGATGTGACCTTGCAACGTGAGTTGTTCCTTCCTAGGGCTGAAAGAAGGCACTCACTGAATGCTAATGGGAGTGACCAATAGGGCAAGGTAGGGTCTTGTAAAGTCACTTTTCCTTCAGTGCATAGCACGCTGACTTTTCCTTACATGATTTTGAACTCTGTGTTTTTAGAACTTCTAAAATATTTTGACTTTTTTTTTTTCCAGAAGCTGTGCCTGAATGTTTTGCTTCTCATTTTATGTTTAATAAAGCAGTTTTTGAAAGAGTAGGTTTCAATTCAGTGTTGCTAACTTAGTCTCGATTTTCAAAAAGGAAGGTGCATCACCTCAGAGTTAATTTTTGTGGGGTGTATTCAAAGACTGGTGTTCTTATGTGTGTGGTTCTCATCGGCTGGCTTGCCCTTGGCCTTTTTCTTCTCTGTGTAGAAGGTAACATTTACTCAGAACCAGATGGACTTCGGTCTCCTTGCCATTTTCTTAGTGTTGTTGTTCTATGTTGCAAAATTCAAGAAGCTTATTACAAATTTCAGAAATGTAAATCAGGTTTTAAAGCTACCAAATAATGTGTGAATGGTGAGCTGTGCTTCAAAAGACCAAATGAGGTGAAATCTCTGTAAATTGCAGTCTTTGGAAGAAGATACATGTATGTTAACATGGCTTTGAAAGCAATTTAGAACTAGAGGAGGATGTGTGTTGGAGCTTGTAGACAGTGCCTAGTTAGAAGAAACCTTGGGAGGCCTCAGAGCATAATGAGCAGGTGTTATGTGTTGAACTCCCAAAATCTGTGCGTAAATCAAGAGAGGATAGGAGGGAGTAAGGGGAATACTAGCAGTGGGCTGTGACAGAAGGTGTTGCCAATGAAGAATGATGCAGGTGATCCTGAGGAAGTCGTTACATGCAGAGGTCCTGCAAAAGCTTCGTGTGCTCTTGGAGCAGCTGCTGGTACTTCAGCCTGATGGGCCTGGGTCTGTTCCTGAGCCTCTCACTGGAAAGCAGCTGGCTCAGTTTGATGGCTTCTGAGCTCTAAGTGAAGAAAGAAACCATGCTCACATACGTGTTGATGGTGTGCCTTGTCTTCGGAGTCTGGCAAAGGTGCACAAGCATGTTTGAAGGCTTCAGACAACTTTCACGAGTAGTTGAACAAACACTGGCTTGGTTATGTTCTGATTCTTTTTGTCCTGTTTCCGCTTCAGTTAACTAATGAAGCTGTCCTGAAGAGTTAAGGGTAGCTTTTTGAGAGAACCAACATATGTATTTTTTGGGGAAGGGTACATTTGGGCAGCGGTGGCTTGATAAATTTTTAGCATCTCTGTCTTCATTTTGAGAATGATGGGGTGCTGCTCTCTTTTCAGGTGCTTGTATGTGGTGTCCATCGCTTCTGAGACTCTCTTCTAGGTTTTACTGTAGGTCATTCATTGAAAGCAGTGGTTACACAACTGCTTCTGCTGTCCATGAAACAGCAGCATCTCAAAACTGACTTTGAATCTTGAATTGCATTGATGCTTTTAAGTTCTTGTTATCACATTTCGCTTTAGGTTTTCTGCTGTTGTCTGAGTCAGAGCTGAATACCAACAGTTTAGTCAGAAGGTGGCACTATATTATGGTAAAATAAAAAGCAAGTTATTAAAGCTTGGAATCATCACTTTTTTGGTAATACGTGATTAAACTTGTTGCTCTTTTCTTATATTTCTTGTTTTTCATTAGCGAGTACGATTTGCTTTAGCAAACAGCATACTTGACCTTTGTCGTATTTTGAGATGCATTAACTACTCCAAGGATCAAGTACATGTATGTGTGTAGAAAATAATCGAGCTTGGCCCCATGTCTAATTTTTCTGGCACCCCTCTGCCGTATGATACATCAGTTAACTTTGGTTGTTTCTTTTTTTCAGTCTTGAAGCTTTCAGTTACTTCTGAGATGTGCTAGCTTATTAATGTGTCAGGGTACATGATGAAATGCATCTTTGCAGACCAAGTATATCAGAATATTACCAAAAAGGAGTTTGAAATAAAATCGGTTATTAGAAGACTTAAAATATCAAATATCTTAATACAGATCACTTCTTGTAAATTTAAGACAAATACTAACCTGTTTCTTGTACAATAGGGAGGTGCAATGGCTCAAGAGTCTCCCAAAAATTCAGCAGCAGAAATTCCTGTGACTAGCAATGGACAGCTGGAAGATTCCCATGAGCACAGCTTTAATAGGGTAAGAATTGTCTTTGGTGTCTAACAATGTACTGTTACCAGAAATGCTGAAGTTACAATGCAGCACAGAGGACTTCAGTCAAGATAGCTCTGCAAAGCTTTTGGAAGTTTAGATTGTTAAATATGTTAATCTTTTTCACAAGAATAGCGAGGAAATTCTGCATAAGGGTACGTACAAACCATGCTACACAAGCTTGTTTTCTGATGGATCTCAAATTTTACAGTAAGCTTTATTAAATGCTTTAGCAGACTACAGTTGGCTCTTGCTAAAATTGTTTAAGTAGTTTGCTATACCTTACTGATTCTAATAATTAATTCAAGCTGCAGTTTTAAATACATTTAGTGTGTATGTATGTGACATATATGTGATGTACATATACTGTGCTGTAAATGGTGACAATAAGCTTGGAGACATAAACATGATAGAGTTTGTGTAAGCTGTAGGTCTCTGGTTACAACTGTTGATGTAAGGTTTTTATTTTCTCTTATTTTAAGAGGAAAAAGAATTTCTTGGGGTACTTACATTACTTGTACTCTTTCTTTCTATTTAACCTAGTTCTAAACAAACTGGAGGATTGATTTACAGGGATTGCCTGACAGCCTGCCAGAACAAAAGGAAAATATTTTGGTAAAATAAGCATATGCCTAATTCTGGCTGTCTTCTGATTTTAGCTTCAGTGGAAAACCTCTTTTGAAACTGATAAATTATTGTTAAAGTTGACTGGGAAAAAATGAAGCAGAGATAACAAATTGCAATAGCTTTTTTTTTTTTTTTTTTTAGTATAGAAAAGGGTATATCAGCAATAGCAGTCTTTTCTTAGTGTGAAATCTGGCTCTGTAATGCACAATTGCATGTATACACTTCAATATTATTAACTCTAACCTTGAGCAACCTGATTTTTAATTGCAAAATTTTATCCATTAAACAGGAAAATAAGCACTTTTAAAATATGAGAATTACTAGCTCCTGTGAATTCAGGCAACTAAGTCCTAAACTAATATACATGAAAGAGTATTGAGTAGTCCAAGGCAAGCTACTTCTAATGTGCCTGGAAGTAAAGATGGTCACATTCTGATTTGAAGCTGTAAACACGGAAGAAGTAACTTTTCTTGTATTGAAGCTAAAATATTACTACTGTATGAGCTGTATCAGAATGCAATGTGTTTGTAGCATTTAGAAAAGAAGCTATACTTCCATAAAGATCTGTCTGTGGTTCTTTTTTTATCCTTGCTTTACTTTATTATCATTTCTTCTTGTCTTTGACTGTCCAGCAGAGGGTACTATGGTACAGTTTATGGAATTTGGGATTGGTTTTCTTTATTCTTGCTTTGCCTTACAGTTGGAGTTATGAAAATGAGCTAATTATTCACACCTACTTGATATCTGACAAGATTTAGATTTTAAGGAAGTCTCTAAGCTTTGACAGTTCCATGGTGACTTGCAATGCAGAATTATTTCTAAAAGAAATACTGAGCTGAACATCTATGTTTTGTTCTGTCCTATTAAAATGCTGATTATTGGGGGGTAGGAAACAATTCTGCAAGTTTAAAAACAAATTACACATACACCATGAATATACTTCCTGGTTATTGGTAAAATAAGTGTAGGCATAATTTTGACTTCAGTCTGGCTTTCGCTTTAATGGGGAAGGTCTTCTGAAGCTAGTAAATGACAAACCATGAAGCAGATACTGCACATTGCAATAGTTTTTTCTATAAAAGGTCTATTAGTAGAGGATTTTTTCTAAATATTAATAGTGTAATATATGGTTGCATACTATAATTATTAATTTATTATTGTAAATAAAATATACATACAGCAAAGTTTAATAGATAGTTAAAAAAAATCCTTGAAACAACATCCATTTGACTTCAATTGTAGTGTAGTTGTATAATGAGTGTGACTGTAAAAAGGTATAAAACTTCATGAGATGTTATTACATCCATGTTGGAGCTCCATATTAAAAATACTGCACTTGGTACTATTTTTTTTTCTACTTCTGCTGAAAGAACTCTGTTTTTTGGTTTTGGGGTTGTTTTCCAAACCAACCCTGTCCCCTACCCCCCAAATGTATGGCAGTAAGGGATGGCATGTGATTCCTAAGATTTGTTGCTCAACCAAAATCTACCAGTAACATAATGTAAATCCTGGTTTTAACTTCACTTCATTACACATCATCCAAGTTTTGATAAAGATATGTTTCTATCTAAATGGGACAACTGAAACCTACCTTTAAGTGACAGTAAATTTGGTTTCAGCTGGAAATTGAGAAGCAAATTTACTCTTTTTAAGACTGATGACCTTGATGCTGCTGTGACTTGACTGCTGCTTCAGAGGTATCTTTCTTTGGCTAAGAATTGCTTCTTCACTCTAGTGTGTTCAATACTTCTTCGGTAGTTACAGTAAATGGAAATTGCACTTAGTGTCTGGGTCAGAGCCCTTGTTTATTCAAAGTATAACTACCATGTTCTGTGGAAAATTGAGATGTTAAATAAGTATTTGTCTGTGGCCAAATATAAAATTTGAGGTAGGTTTTTGCTGGCATGCTACATGCTTTTGTGGCTTGAAGTTTACTCTGTTTTAAAACTTCCACTAAACCCCAAAATGGGTCAAATACTTGCATGAATTGCAGAAAATTTATACTTTGCAAACATAGTTGTATTTACTGCTGTAATTTCTTTCACAGTAATTATTCTGGGATCAGTGAAGATGAATTTTTTTGAACTGTCTTGTACAGGTTAAGACCTGCATGTGTGACCTAAACTCAGAATATGTGATAACCAGGGCTGCTTATAAACAAAACAAAGAAAACAGTCTTCTTGGAATTAACATCTAGATCTGTTTACTAATCTGTTAGTCTCAAATTCTAATATTAAGCTTCTATTTATCTTTGTGTTTGTTATTTCTAATGCTTAATGCTCTCCTCTTTCTTTTTCTTCGTGCCAATATTTTCAGTAATTTTTTTGTTCTAACCTAAAGCGATACACATTGCACCGCAGA
This sequence comes from Anas acuta, assembly GCF_963932015.1. Lineage (NCBI taxonomy): Eukaryota > Metazoa > Chordata > Aves > Anseriformes > Anatidae > Anas > Anas acuta. Next base: position 44,486,978 of record NC_088982.1, read on the forward strand.
ACTTACGTGCCAAGTTCTCAGGGGTCTTTTTTCCTATCAACTTATGGAAATGACAAGCTAAGCACTGTTTTTTAGGAGGGCGCTTAAGTAATGGCTTGTTGCTCCTTTCTGAAGTTGCACTGTTACCACAGTGCTCAGTAAGAATTTTTGACCACACTGGAGTTCAGTCCAATCAAACTCCAATCTACATTTCAATTACAGCTTGTCGGATGGCTGGGGAGTAAGGTTACTTTCGTTTCTTTTTTTTTTACTTGCTGTAATCAGGGAGCTGTTCATCTAGACATTGTACAATTCAGATGTAAATGGAAAAAAATGTGAGTTACCCTGTGTTTTTATTTGCTCTTCTACTGTTATTTTGCCACAAGTACTTCAGCAGCTTTGATTGCATGGTTTTGGTAGACTGAGTAAATATGTAGTTAGGGTCTTCAGGGTTCTTTAGTTACAAAACTAAGCTTTAGTCTAGACTTGCAGCCTTAGCACTCTGATCAGACCTCATCCATAAGTTGCACAGACATGAAATTTTTCACCGAGTGTGGTGTTTGTATGTACTCAAGCGTGGCAAGTATTTCGTTTTGCAAGACAACATTGTACAAATGTATTTACCTGGAAGTGGCAAGCAGCGTTGCTCATTGTTTGAAGGAAAATGCATTTAGCTGTGCAGAACATCAGACAGAATGGATTGCCATAACCTAATTGCAGGAGCATATTGGTTCCAGCCTTGTGGACATAGGCTAGAGCACTGCTTGATGGATCTTCAGTAAATTGTTGGTTCCCTATGTCTAAGAAAAAAGAATCAAAAGAATATTTATGAGGTAACTTAAGTGTTTGCTTAGCTGTAAAGTTTCATTCAGAAATATGCTGGGACATACTAATTCTCTCGTTTGTAATAATAAGAGATGCCTAAGGAATTCTGACAAGTTTTGTCCTGTCTGTATGGTAGATGGAATTTTTTTTAACTAATAAAGCCTGTGGCTTCAATCATCATTGGATGAAATGTCTAATGTCGCCTTATTACAGGAAACCTTGATGCAGTGCTTTCAGCTCTCCAAGCTCTGTTGAAACTCAGTTATGCTTTAAAGACTTGATGTTTAGAAGAGTTTGCCAATGTTTGGATGTTTGTTACTCTATGCTAATAATAGAGGACTTCAGCAATTACTAAGGAAACATATTTTTCTTACTGCTTTGTACAAGAAGACTCAAACAGAAAACCTTGTTGGTTATTATTTTACACTGGTTTAATTCACTTATCCCTGACTTAGGGAGGATTTTTACAGGGGATTTTCCTCCCACAGTTTTCTTCCCATGCTATTATCATTTTGATTGGAATAGTGGTTGCTTTAATGTCCCTGAAGGGCTGGGGAGCTGAGGACTGTGCAAAGGAGTGTATTATATGGCTCCTCATTGAAAAAAGGCATAATGTGGAAGCTGCACAGGAATAATTAAAATTATTTTTAAAAATGTTCATGTCTGTGAAGGCATTCAGGTAGTTGTAAGCTACTTGTTATGTTGAAACTATTGTTCCAAATCTATGTTGAGTTCTTAACAGTCTGCATCTCCAAAATTCCTGTTCCAATTGTTTCCTTTCATTTTCAGTATAGATTCCTTTCTGCCTCTTTTTGCACTCCTGTGGGGACAAAAACGTTATTAAATATTGTATGTAATACTAGTAATAAGCTCTCGTCTTTGCCTTTCCAAAACTCCCCCAGTCTCATCACTCAAGTTCTCCATGAAACATCTGAGTTCCTATTTCTTAGATTTTGCTGTGTTAACTGGCGTAGCTAGACCTTAATTTGGGCAATTATGTTTTAATTACTGTAGATTGATTTAAAACTTCTTTCTGCACATCAGCTGTAGAAAACTGTTTTTATGAGATGAAACAAAGACCAGTCTGCCTGTTTGCCAAGTGGTCTGCTTCATGCGATCTTGAAGAGTGAAAATTATGGATGTGAATGATGAGAGTAGAAGGGAAACTGATGTAAAAGCAGATTTTTAGTACGACATTAGGTAAATCTAAAGGTGTGAAGTAAGAAGAAAGGATCTTCTGTGTAAAGAGCAATATGTTGGGGAATAGAAGAGATGTGTCAGTCCATTTGCTGCTTCACTGTAGAGCAAAGCTTTAAGCATAAAAATAAATGAGAGGAGAGCTGGAATTTATTCTGAACTGAGGATCTAGCGGATTATTTCATGGAAGGTGAGAGTGAAGTGATGTAGTAGGGCAAGGAGAAGAGAAAAATACAGGATGAGGAGCTCCACTAACGTATTACATAGAGCAAGAAGTGAAAGTTCAGAGCCTTATATCTTACTGGATAGATGTTAGATCTACTCATTAAAGAGTACTTTAATCTTTAAAATGTTAAACTGAACTTTACAAGAAGGCATGTTGCAATTTTTTTTCCCCAGAGGTAACTTGAATAGTTTGTTAATAATGTTATCCGTCATTTAAAAAATGTGTATGTTGCTTCTAGTTTTAGTTGCTGAACTTTTAACAGACTCATTCCTTGAGTTAGCCAGTGACATGTTTTTTAAAGAGATTTCTTGAAAGTAGTAAAGGCAACTAAACCCATATCTTTTAAAAGTATTTAGTAGTAGCAGATGATGATACTTGGTGATACGTTAATAATGGACTGACACTGTGAAATCAGTACAGCCTTGTTTGCTGTAGGGGCTCCATGACTTCTACCTGTAGGAGAGACAACAGTTTTGATATTTTTCCCTCTTCGTTTCAGATGAGTATGAGGAGCATGGATAGGAATTATCTTTTTGAAAACAGCCTTGTAACTCAGCCAAAATTCCTTCACGTACACCCATTCTGCATGACTTCTTTGCTGTATCTACCATGTCAACAGGATTGGTACATCAGAAATTCATACTGGCTCATGTACATGATCTGTATAATTAACTGATGATTACCCCTGTTGGAGGCACTTAAATAAGGTTAACCTTACTAAGATATCTTCACCTTAATACAATGATTTAAACTGAAAATGGAATTCAAGCAAAGGTTGGTTAATGTAGTTTGAATGCTCCCTACTATGTAGGTTTGCACTGATTTGACTAGGCCAAATTAAACTGGTGCAGCTGTCTTGTGTACCTGTACTTCATGCTTTTACTTCTTTGCACCTTTATCATCCTAGATGGCAGAGATTGGAATAGGCAAGTTGACCTTTTCACTTCACAGGAATATTCTAAATTGCAGTTCTTACAGCTCTAGTCCTGGGCCTCAGTCAAGTTACAGTGTTAAAGTACTTTGAGATGGTAACTGCATAAACCAATGCTATGCTTTTAAGCAACATACAATTGAAAATAATGAATGAAACATCTCTTTTTATGGTGATGATGTTCAGAGTTAAACTTTTGAGATGTGTCGGTGATTCTGGAATTCTAGTGACATGACTACGAAGAAGATAGGAAATCACAAATTTGAAAGCAGCTCTTGGGATCATCAAAATATTCCCACTAGTTAGAAGACCAATAACTGGTCAAAATATAATTACTGTCGTCTTGTAGGAGAATCTGACTTCACTTCCCATGTTTTAACAGGAAGTGTTGATGGGAACAAAAAAGAAAGCGATTTACATAACTTCCTTACCATTCAAAAATCTCCAATTACTGTCACAGCTTCTTGTAAACATGTAGTTTTGTGCGTGTCGTCTTTTCCTTACTCTAAGGCTGTTTCTAAATCGTCCCTTGTAAGTTATCAAAGTGATAAATTGCTTCATCAGAATGATCACAGATTTTTGGCTAGCCTTTTTTTTTAATGCATGGAAAGTAGCACTACCATTTGCAAGAATGACGTGTTAAAAACTCAAGTTTGCATACAGAAACATGTCTCCACTGAACGGTAGCTTACATGTTTATATACAATATAGAGGTGGTGGATTGATGATCACTGACTTTTTGATGACAATTCTCATCATGTATAAATGTCTGTCTTCAGGAAGGTATATTTCAGCTAGTTAGTAAAAGTATTAAAAACAGGCATGAATGCAGCTCTTTACACTGGACTTCGCCCTTTTTTTTGCCATTAAAAGGAAAGATACCTTTGAATAAATGTTTGTGCCTGTCTGTGTAGTTACATATGTCTATAAAAATACTATGTATATACCCAATTGTAGATTTGAATATATTTTCTTGACCTGAATATCATATTTTTTTTGTTTTGGAGAAGGGTGTGTTATAATAATGTAAATGATTTATTTACCTGTAGTTTGTTCAGCCTGTGTTTAGCTTCAAATTAGAGTTAAGTTGAATGTATAAAAGCAGTACAGTTGCTTAAGTTTAGATATGAACTTTTCTATTTACAAAATAGATGTTCTGCATTTTAACGCAAAATACAGATGATTGCTTAGATTCCTGTTTCAAACATGCTTAAGCAGGTTAGCTGTCTACATTTCTTTGGCTTCATATTTAAATATTTCTGAAGACTATACAACGTGCCAGGGTGCCCTTGGGGAAAATGTTTGATGCCGTGTCATTTTTGTTAAATTGGTGCATCTTCTCCCCTGCCATCCAGTTACCCTTTTGCAAGCTTTTCTGCTTTTTCATCTCCTACTGACTTGCTTCGGAGTTAAATGGACTCTGTCTGCCAGCTACACTAAGTTGAAGCAAAAGCCTTCCATCCCACCACTAACTACAAGTACTTAAATGGAAGTACCAGAAATAAGTTGTGAAGGCTGAAAGCAGTACGTATCAGATGGTGTGGTATGCTTTATTTGTGAGATCAGGTTCTGTATGTGACTACTGTTGTTCATACTACTTATTTTTTCTCTTTTTCTTTTTGGTATAATGCTGCAAATACACAAATATAGCATAATCTATTATTAAACAGCTGGTTTGTATGAGTGAAAGTACAGCTACAGGAATTGGTTACTCTGATTGCAGTAGTATCCTGTGTTCTCCACATCAACAGGATTCTGTGATGTTGGAGTTCATGCTTGTAGCTTTTCCTTTTTCACTCCTCTCAGGAATTTGTCTTAAACTGAAGATAACTGACTAAATCTGTGGGAGCGTGATGCAAAGCCACTTGGGGACCTTCTGAGCCTCTGGGCAGCGTCATTCTTAGGCACTAGCTCGATTTTGGGTTGTGGACTGGATGGCTGCAGTATTATGCATGGATTGGATTGTAAAGGTTTTACTTTGTATGTGATGCTTTTAATTACATCAGAAATAGTTTGTGTCCCTGTCCAGACAGAGGCATTTCAAAGCTATGTATAGTTTTTCTGTGCATATTTCACTATTGCTCCTATGTAGTATTACCTTTTCTTGCCTCTATAGAAGCAGAGGGCATGTAAAACAGTACTTGACTACATAAAATGCCAGTTTTCTAATTCCGTAATCCTTAGTTTTTTGGATGTGTATTTTACCTTTTTGCTTTTATTTCCAGAGTAGCTTTTCACTGGCTTTTTACTTTTAAGAATTAGCGAATGCCTGGACTTCTTAAACCAGGAGTTGAAACTTCAGTGAGAACAAGGGAACTACAGACTATTAAACCTTTTGGGGGAGATATTTGTGGAGGTGGGTATGGTAGCAAAAATGTGCAGTAGGATGGTATGTGGATTTTGAAATGTGAATTCGTGTTTCAGTAGTAGGCCTGCATTGGTCTTCTGTGAAGACCTCAGTTGCCTGAATGTCAGGACAGGTTTGCAGTACAGTGGGTGATGAGCTCGCAGGTCAGAAGAGGTGATTCTCTCACTGTGTTTAGCATTGGTGTGGCCTCACTGTGAATGAGGGGAGGGGACTGGGGCATCTCTCTTGGGAGGAAAGGCTGGGAGCTGGGCCTGCTGAGCCTGGAGGAGAGAAGGCTGAGAGGGGATCTCTTATACATTATATATAAATATTTTAAGGGAGGCTGTCAGGCACAAACTGAATCACGGGAAGTTGCATCTGGATACGAGGAAAAACTGAGGGTGACAGAGCACTGGAACAGGTTGTCCAGAGGGGTTGTAGAGTCTCCTTCCCTGGGTATATTCAAAACCTGCCTGGGTGTGATCCAGTGCAGTGCGCTCCAGGTGACCCTGCTTGGCCGGGGTGTTGGACCCTTTGGACCTCAACCATTCGGTGATTCCCTGATTTGTTTTGGGCTGCACAACATAAGAAACGTGTTAGGGTCCTTGGAAATGTCCAGAGGAGGGCAACAAAGCAGGTGAGAGGGCTGGAAGGCATTTCCTGTGGGGGGAGGCTGAGGATGCCTGGGTTGTCTCACCTGGAGAGCAGGAGGCCAAGAGGCGGCCTCCCTGTGCTCTGCAGCTCCCTGGGCAGGGGAGGTGGGGACGGAGGTGCTGGTCTCTGCTCCCTGGTCACAAAGGAATGGGACAAAGCTGTGACGGGGAGGTTCAGACTGGACATTAGGAAACAGTTCTTTACCTCGAGGGTGGCCAAACCCTGGAACAGGCTTCCTAGAGAGGTGGTTGATGCCACATGCCAGTCAGTGTTTGAGAGGTGTCTGGATAATGCCCTCAATAGCACATTTCAACGTCTGGTTAGCCCTGAAGTGGTCAGGCAGGTAGGCTGAAGGATTTTGTAGGCTTCTTGCTCCCTGAAGGGATCATTTGTGACACTGAGTAGGTGCTCGGGGGAAACTCTTGAAGTGGATGTTTTTACAGTGTCAGATTGTGTAGAGACTTCATGTACTGTTCATAGAGTTAATGGATGCTGCAAATTTTAAAGATATTTCTTGCCTGGAGTGAAGTAGTGTTTCATCTTTAACATTGTGATAGTTGCTGCCATGTTTCTTGCTTGTAAAATGTTGTCTGCCTTTAGTCTGAGATCATTGTGCACTCCCATCTGCTTTTAGCTGAAGGCATGAGTACGTGGCTCTGGGTGCTTGGACCAGCTTCGGACCCCTTGACGTGGTGATGGGGGACACGCTTCTGGTAACGGCTGCTGTAAGAGGTGGCATTCTTGTTGTGCCTCCCTTTTAAACCTGAACAGCTCTGTGGGTTTTGTAACTTTTTCTTTCCTTGTAAATGGCAGAAGGGAAACGTAGAATTAACACACCAATATATTTAAATAAATACACAAGCTATACTTGGTGCTTCTTGTTCCTTTGTTTTATTTGTGCATCACAATAGAGTGCTGTGACACCAGAGAAGACATTCCAGGCTAGAAGCAAAACTGTTTGTCTGAGAGCTGCTGAGATTACATTATAATACCTTGGAGTCACTTTTATGTTTTTTTTAACATCAATTTTCCATTTTATTCAAATATTTTAAGGACTTGAAACGTTCATTACCAGTTGGACTTGGACTCTCTGAAACCAAAATAACATCTCATGGCTTTGACAGCACCAAAGAAGGAGTCGTTGAGGCAGGACCATTTCCAGGTAAAGGTAAATTGCTTTTTTTTAACCTCGATTTTTCAATTTAAAGTCTTGAGGCATATTTTTTAATATGGTCAGAAATAATAATGTTCTGTAGCTGCTTGGAGCATTTGGGTGTAGATGTATTGATTGATGTATGTTAGTGACAACCTGAGGTGTTAAAATAGAGCTACATGCTGCACTTCTATAATCTGTCACAGGGCTCATGCAAGCTGAGGGGAAAATTGGCCTGCAGTTATGGGAAGTATTTCACTTGAAAACTTTGAAACTGTGTCAAACTGAAAGGTTTAACACTTACATTGCATTGAAAGTCTGTTAAAATGTGGATAAATACATTGCAAGTGTTGTTCCAATGTGAAATGTAACATATTTATGTCTGGATACACAGTTCACTTAGCGGAAACAGACAAACTAGTGAAATTCTTTGCTCTTGAGACATCTCTCCTTTTTTGTTATAATACATAACTTATTTTAATGTATTGTCAGGAACGATAATGCTTTGGATCTTTTTTTCCAAGTATTACATAATGAAAAAGTTTCCTCATATCTTCTAAACACAGAGTCACCGTTGTTTATAGCAGGAGGATTTTAGTTAATAATTTATTCCCAATACAAGTCTTAATATGTTTAAAAAAGTATAAACTGGTATTAAACAGCGAGAAACAGTGGTAAACAAACCAGTAATGTCAGTGTTTCCCATCTGTCTAAAAACAGTCATACAATGATATAGTATGTGAAAGGGATATTTTAATGAATTATGTAGCTTAGACGATGTCTAAATTTGAAAGGTTGGAAGTGATCTCAAATGAGCAGCTGTGAAAATAAGTCTCTTTGTAGTCGTAGATTTAATTTACATTTTGCTTCATTTCCTGTTTTGTGAAATGCGCTTATGAAAACAGTGATTTACATGCTGTACTTTACATATATTACTAAGTGAATGCTGTGGTTTCTTTAAGGCTGGAATTAGCAAAATATCTAGGTAAAAACTGAGCAGATGGCAAACTGCTCATCATCCTTGCCTTTTTGTATTCTGTTTGCAGCATAACTGTTGCAGCTGTTACATGCCATAGTCTATAAGGAAAATGGTGTCTAAGATGCGTTTCAAGCTATGCTAATATGTTTGAAATCTAAATGTTCTGCAGTAAGTTTTGTATACAAATTATGAGCTTTGAACATGTTTTTAACACTTCAGATACTACAGCTTTCTTCCAAGGATATTTTTTTTCAGGTTTTTCCAGATGTTCATATATCAGACAGAAATGGTAGAAGTGGTAGTGGTAGAGGCTTAGGCTCTTGATAAAACTGGGGAGAAAAATAGAAATGATAACCCTGTTTTTAAATGTTCTTTATTCCCTTTGTGTCCTTATTCAGGCTTCCTTTTTGAATGCAAAATAAGTGATGCTGGAGGAGCAGAGCTTTTAGGATTTGGGGGAGGTGGGGGGATGGCAAAACATGCATAAGGCTGCATTAATACTATTGAGTGCTAGGATTTTCTTCATTATTATTATTTAACCACTTGTCTTAGCTCACTTGCTGAACTGATTTGGTCTTTAGGACTTCAGTAGGATCTTGCAATCAAACTTTTATGCCTAGATAAATCTACTTGCAGCCCATATGTGATGTGCCACCACGGAAGATCACAGCAAATGAAATACCTTTCAATCTTTTAATTTCTGTGTGATATTAAAATGTTTTATTGTTGTATTTGTATACCCCTTGTTGCTAGTAGGACTCCAGAATATATTTAAAAGGCAAAAGCTGTTTGTTGATTTGGTTAATTCAACTGGTATTTTTGGTGTTACTGATTAGTTTTAGCCCAAACTATGAAGCTTGGGCTTTTTTTTAATTCCTTGCCCCCATCCTGCAATGGGCACACTGTCAGCCCTATGAAGTATCTCAGAATTTCTCAGCAGAAGCAGTGAAAGCTCCCCCCCTATATGCTGATGACTCATTACTGCAGAGAAAAAGCTAACTTGCTTTTTTTTTTTTTTTTTTTTTAAGTCCTGAAAATTCTGTAAGATTGTCACTTTACATTTGTCATATGGAACAGTTGCAAAGCACTGAAAAACATAATCTTAAAACTGTTTAGGGAGCGCACACAGTGCAGATCACTGAAAGGTATGTCTTGTCCAAAAGATAGCAAGCTAGTGCTGTAAAACCTTTCTCTTGAGAAGGAAGTTACACACCTTAACAGCTAATGGCTCCTATGATCTTTCTCCTGTCCTTTTAGGAGAGGTTATTGCTGAGGTGTTTTTTTGTCATAGATTTAGGCACAGATGGTAATCAAGTTTAATTGAAATTGGTCCAGATTTTCAGAGCCTGCTTCATTCCTTAATGCCATGAATATCATTCAGCATCACTGCGGAGTAAAATCTACCTAACCCCAAACCAGTGGTTTCAACTGCAGCAGCCGCATGTTCTAACAGTGTCTCCTGGAATCTTCTGTTGGCAGTGTAAACTTCACTGGTGAACCTGTCAGTTCTATTTTGACGATTCTTTAAGAAGAAAGCAAAGTTTGGCATCATGATTTAAAAAAAAAAAAAAGATTAAATCACAAAAACTTGGAGAAGTTCATACAAACATCTGCACCTTTTCAAAAGTGTTTCCACCAGAGATTCCAGTAACTTTCCTGGGAATACTTAGTGTGTTGCTGAAACAAATACTTTGTTGCTTTGAAAACCTGTCTGCGTAAAAGTGCGTGTTGGCTCCGAAGGGAAGATGGTGGATTTTCATGTTAAATGTGTCCACTTTTCAGGTTCCTCAGCATCACCCAAACCATCTGTTATATCTCCTAGCAGTGCAGCAGCTAGCAGACTGGCTGGACAAGGTTGTGATTTAATTATTCCCACAGGTATCATAGCACTGAACGGATAACGCCCTTGTGTCTGCTGACGCTGTACTAACTCCTCCGTCTCTAATAATTTGATTTACTGTTATTTAGAAATGCAATTTCTGGGGTCTTTTGGTGGTTCTCATTTCTGGATTTTAACGGTTGACAAAATATCCTTTGCTTTCCTTTCTGTATGCTGCTTTTTGCTCTATAATGCGAAAAACAATTAATTACCAAATCTTCATACTAACGAACAGTAGCAAAATGTGAATAACCAGGATCTTTTATTTAGGTTAAAGCTGAAACTTTGGGCTTTCTTTTTGCCAAAATGTTCACATGTTCCAGTAGGACTGAGTATGAGGTGGCAATTAGGAATTCATAACACCCAAACTAGGCTTTGCCACTTGACTCATTTTGTGCCTATGGGCAAATTACTTAACATCTTTGTCTGTTTCCTTCTATGTAAAAGGAGAGAACTTATTCAGTTACCTCATAAGGGTGTTGAGAGGATTAATTACTTAATGTTTGCACAGCATTTTGAAGACGTAAAGGACAGTGGTGCTTGATGCTAAAGGAGTATCTTGAGGCATCTGGATAGACTCTTTTTCCAAGCTCTTACTTACGTAAATAACCTAGCAGGGCTAAGGTGACTCTAAGTAGCATTCAGGATTATTCGAATGATATAGAAGCAGCAGTAGTCAAAACTGCACATGAATAAATAAATAAAGTTGCTTAAATTGGTAGATCTTTGCAGTTCTTACTGTTTAGGACACCAGAATGAGTTTTTCCAAATTAAAACTTAGAATCTGTGATATCCCATACTAGCTTGAGAACGCTCAGTATTCAACCACAAATATGTGCCAACTGGCTGTAGATATTTTGATGTGTTGCTTGCAGTTGTATCTTCATTGCTCTTTTACCCTGGCTGTTTGTAGAATTATTACTAAACCAAGAGCTAAAAAGCTGAGATATATTTAAAGAGTGATTCTTTTTGTGGCTGAAAATGTCTTTTGGAAAGGCTAACATTCATTGGAGGAAAAGTCTGTTTTGAGATTTCTTTACTGGTTTTACTGGATGTACTCTGTTACAGCAGTTGTTATATGTCAATCGTTTTCATTGAGTGATCTGCAGGGTGTAAACCAACTTTTAGATTGGCTAAATCCAGGATGATGATCAACTACTGGAATTTTAAATCATGGATTAGGTAATAAATGTGTATCTAAAGCTATTGTAAGGTTGGTTAGTAAAATTCCTTGCATTCGGGTAAGCTTTGTTCAGCCTATCGCTACGTAAAATTACTGATATTATATATATGCTTCCTATCATTTATAAAATAACTTCTGAATCGATATTGAAAATTTGCCTGTTCATTAAAGCTGTTACTCTCACCTTGTTCTGCTTTTGCATGTGCAATTGCACAAATCTTCCTTACTCGCTGTAGATCCCTTAAACAAAACAAAAAGGCCTTAAAGACTTGCTTTATTTCTGACACAGGGGGCAGAGCTCAGCAGAAGAGTGGACCTGTTGTGTTAGCAGATGAAGTAAAGAATCCAGCAATGGAGAAATTGGAATTGGTGAGAAAGTGGAGTCTAAACACCTACAAGGTACGCAGTCCTACATTTGTGTGTGCATGTATATTCTAGAAATGAGTTTGTGACTAGATCAGATTAAAGCTTTCGAAGCATTGCGCTGCGGTATGAGAGGAAGTAATCTGTTGTTTCAGTAAGCATAAACAAGAATGTGTGCAGAAGGCTTAGTTTTCTTCCAGGTGTAACCTTTGTAAGCCTTTTTAAATCCATGGTGTTAAATGGGAAATTTTTTAAAGGCATTGATATAACAAGGAGGAAATGTTATGTCTCTGTCCCCTTCAAAAGAACATACAGGCTTCAACTCTAACTCTTGAGTCTTTTTGCTGAGCTGATTACAGATAAAGTAGAATTTTAGCTCATAGGCCCATGTGTAAGTCCCAAACTTGTTAATTGCTGTTCTGATGTTTTTGTTATATCTTGGCTGAATTTTTTCTTAGTATTGAAATTGTTGCTTTCAACTCATATGTTATTTTCCAATGGCAATTCTTTGAGATCAACTGGTAATTGATGAAATTAAGGTAATAACAAAAGAAGAAAGAAAAGGTTCTTAAAGAGCCAATTTGCCAGCTGTGACTCTCATTAAAAAGCCACAAAGTAAGGAACAAGTGTCATGGAATATATTTTAATCAGGAGCTTTAAACAAAGACTGGTTTTGAAAAACAGCTTTGCATTAAAACTCAAATGGCAGAGGTGTGGACAGGTAGGGGAGTGCATCAGTAGGACCTGCATCAAACCATAAAGCAATGAGAAATTTGTTTTAAATTTTTTTCCTGTGTAAAACAGAGGTCTGAAACCCTCCAGTATTCTCAAATCCAGGTAAGGGCACTCACCCAAGTAAGGATGGGAACCAGGGGATGATAGGGACATTCTACCCACTGGAAAATGTTTGTGCTGGTCTTTGTGGTAGAATCAGAAGTTTGATCCTTTTCTTTGTCTAACTAAATTGATTTTAGAATTTCTACTTTGCATGTAACATAAATTTTGTGGCAACTGCAGGAGTCTGTCAGCCTTTCTTGCAGCCTTCTGTGGTCCAGTCAGAGTACATGCTACTTAGCTGAAGTTGTTCTCTAAAATTCTGTGTCCATTTAAGAAACACTGACTCTTGAGACTTAATCTGCTATACCACAAATTTATATCACAAATAAATAAGAGGATATGATCTTACTCTCTCTTTCTGGTGCTTTGATTTTAAAAGAACAAAATCAAGAAAACCCTGTGTCACAATTGCAGAAGGATTATAAACCTGTTTATGCACACCAATAACCAGAGGATTAGTGAAAAGTGCTGGAATGGTGGTCTTAGATCCCTGTTCAGAAAATTATTTCTTTGGCAGTCTATTTTGCTAAGTCTTGGTTTAAAAAAAAAAAAAAAAGTATATACATGTGTTTCTTGGTTTAAACCTTTCCCTCCCTGAAACCTAGAATTTCATCAGTTGTGGAATAGCGAAGACTAGCACTTCCAGAAAATCAAATGAATCTGTCTTCTTGGAATCTGGAAACTTGAGGTTGTCTCTCAAATATGCCTGAGGAGGTGAATCAGTTAAGATAGGACTCCTGAAACATCGTGACTTTTATTTTAGAGCTGTCTTGGATCATATGAGTTTATCTGAATAGGCGTAGCATTATACAAATGTCCCTGGAGATGCCACTTTAAAATACTTTCTATACAGTCTATACAAAAAAAAACATGTGTCATTTGTTAGGGACAGTATTTCAATTTGTGGACATAGTGGCATTGGTTTCTTTTCAGGAAGGTCATGGGAAGAAACCTCCTCTTTATCTTGTAATAGCTAACTGATTATATGTTAGATGTGGAAATGAAGGGCAGCAATAAATGGTTAGGGAAGTTGGCAGTTGAGCCCCTAGGAGCTGAAACAATGTCATTCTATGTACTAGGCATTAATCTGCAAGTGCAGTTAGTGGTGAAGCTGTTACCAAGTTATTTAGGGAACTGGCAGGAATAGTATCTCCAGCACTGTGTCAGGGATTATGAGATGGAAATTACTGGATTCTGGGGACTGAATTTAGAAGAAATTTTTTCTGTGTGCTGGCACACAGTCTTTTTAAGGCCTTTTTTGGCCACTGTGAGAGGTAGGGTGCTGAGTGAGGGGAACTTTGGTGTATCCCAGTAATGCCTTGTCCTGATATGTATGCAGGAACTTTGTGTGGGCATTTAGATGAAGAAAGTGACTATTGGATGAATGCAACTCTTCAAATCACTAGTTGCTTTTTTTAAACTTCAGAAAAGTTATTTTTTAAGCTTTGACTTTACCGACTTCAACAGTTGATGTGTGAGTCACACAACTCCTGTGTTACGGCTGCAGTGCCTTGGTAGAATGTACATCAACAATGAGATGTAGTCGATCAGTCTTTATTTAGGCCTTCCTTTTTCTGCAGGCCACTTGCTGGGAACCATTTAGAATTAAGAAATGTGTAACTGGAACTAAAATTCTGAAGCTTTGCGAAGTCAGTTGGTTCTCTTCTGTAAATCTTCCTCACTGATCAGATGTGTGAAATCTTCAGGAAGATAGATCGTCAGTGTCTAAACAACGATTTCTTTAAAGTGTGCTCCAGAGACCTTCCACCTTTTTCCTGGTGTCGTCAGTATCTGTCACTTTGTTTTTAGCTTTCCATTCCAGTTGTCCTCTTTGTCAGCCAGCTCTTACATGCAGATACCACTCCTTAGCAGCTTTCTCTGTTACGTCCAGAGATCATACCCATCTGTGAGGTGATGATTAAGTATGCCTGTATATATTTTGTATACCCTGTTTTTTGTCCCCTATGCGTTTCTGTGAATGGGACACATTTGCTTTTGTTATCTTCTACTTCTGTGTCTGTTTAAGCAACTGTTTACCATTGATAATTACAGGGGGTTGATGTTGCACTTCTGCCTAGCCTAATCGTGAATTTTCATAGACCACTTAACCTTCTCCCCGAACTCATGATGTAATGAGATTATTTTGTTGCCTTTGCAACTAGTGGCCCTCTTCATTCCCTCCAGTCTTCTGTTCCTTAGTAATCATGAGTTAGCCTCAAAAGTTGTTCTCTTTTCTTCTCCCATAATCTAACGGCCAGAGCATTTTTTGTTCTTTCCCTTCCCCAGACTCCCCCTTTGGATGAGAGAGGTTTTTTCATTTTAGTAGTAAGACAGACCCAAGGAATTTGTGACTCTTCTTTGCTTTCAACGATTCTAATAAAGCAGCTTATCTTCTTGTTTTTCATCACAGAATGAATCATAGAATGGTTTGGGTTGGAAGAGACCTTGCAGATCATTGAGTTCCAAATCCCCCTGGGCAGGGAAACCTCCCACCAGACCAGGTTGCTCAAAGCCCCATCTAACGTGGTCTTGAACACCTCCAGGGATGGGGCAGCCACAGCTTCTCTGGGGAGCCTGTGCCAGTGCCTCACCACCCTCATAGTAGAGAATTTCTTCCAAATATCTAATCTAAATCTCCCTTCTTTCAGTTCCTATTTCCCTTTGTCCTATCACTAAATGCTCTGGCAAAGAGTCCCTCTCCACCTTTCCTGTAGGCTTCCTTTAGGTACTGGAAGGCCACAATGAGGTCTTCTTGGAGCCTTATCTTCTCAAGACTGAAAAACCCCAATGTCCTCAGCCTGTCTTCACAGGAGAGGTGCTCCAGCACTTTGGTCATCTTTGTGTCCCTCCTTTGGACCTGCTCTAACAGGTCTGTTTCTGTCTTAGGTCGGGGGCCTCAGAGCTGAGCAGTGCTCCAGGTGGGTTCTCAAGAGAGCAGAGTAGAGGGGGAGAATCACCTCCCTTGACCTGCTGGTCACGCTTCTTTTAATGCAGTCTGGGTTACAACAGCTTAAACTTTGAGGAAAAAACACTGTATCTGTTTCACAAGCCTCTACTGGACTACTAGTAGAACTTGTATTTCTGAGACGTTTCCCTTAAATCTATTGCTGTTGTTTGTTGCTTTTTGCTTTGAGAATTATTTTTCTTAAAATTTGCCTGGTATACCTTTTCACTTCTTGAGAAGCATGGTATTATTATGCAGGAAAATGTTCTTTATAGGTTTCTTTTTAAAACAATGCCAAACAATTTGTGTGTGGAATATTCTCTCTGTTTGCTAGTGAGAAAATAGAGCAACTGTCTTTAAGCTAGTTCAGTTAGAACCAGCGTAAATGAAAACAGTAGGTAGGTGCATCCCCTTTGTTACTCTTGTTCAGTGTTCAGCTTCAACTACATCTCACTTTAATGAAGCATACGGAATAAGTATTTCAACTGACTCATTCCTCATTTTCTCATTTGCCAGTACTGTTTTCTTCATGTATTTTGTCAGAACTTCTGAGGCAAGTACTCCTTTGGTGAAAGTAACTTCTTCCTGTGTGAAAATTTTTTTGCTTCCAAAAATTTTACCTTTCACGACGTTTCCTTTCATTTCAATAGGTATGTGTCTGAGCATTTTCTTGGAAAATAGCCAGCATTTCTCCTTTAATTCCATGTTTGCTTTTATGTCTTGTCAAATGCTTATTTATACTCCTGGCATACTCTTTAAGACTTTTTACAATTTCAGTTGCAGGCCTTAGTATTAAAGGTCAATTCTGTGATGATATGACCTGGTGTGCTCTCCTAAATTTCAGATTCTTGACAGAAAAATTTCTACTAGGTTAGCTATGCTCTTTCTTGTTAACTTGTTGAGTCTAATGAGGTAGCCCAACTCCTGGCTTCCAATCTAAAGCTTATCATTTATGACCATCTTGTTCTACTTGATTCTTTTTTTGAGTCTTCCTTGTTTTTGTCTATTCAATTTAGAAATTATTGTGAAGTTCTAGAAGGTTAAAAGAGTATCTCCTTTGGAAGTAAGTGAAGACCAGACTAATCCAAATTCCTTGAATTTGGCAATCCTGGAAAATCTAGTGGTGTAATGTACCCTGGGAATATGTTTTAAGATAGAGTTGGGCTTTATCTCTCCTAATGAAACTTAAATTTTGTGCTTAGTTTTTTTTTGTGAATGTAGTTGCCTTGTAATTCTGTTTCTAGCAGTCCTCCTTCATATGTGTAACTTAATTTTGTCTTCACCTCTTGGAACCACGGATTAACTTAAGATTAATCATAACTAGAGCAGCAAATAATTGCTCCTTTACATAGAGAAGTTGCATGGTTTTGCCACATCTGCTTGGCAATTGGCTTCTCCGATGCATCACCCAAGGGGAAGCCCCAGTGGTGCGTCTTGGGAGGCTCACTGTTGAGTCGGGTTCAAATCTCTGGCAAGGAGATGTCACAGGTAACTGGAATGTGGCAGCTGCCAAAGCTGTCGTACCCTTTGGCTGGCTTAGGAAGAGCAGGTTTTGTTGCTCACTGTGTTAATGAACTGCAGAGCTGCCTCAGAAAGACTTTTTTGGTTACAAGTAGTACTCTTAACAATTAGCTCCGTTTTATAGCTGTGTGAATAATGAGAAATGCATTTTAATAATTTTTATATGTTTCTTAGTGAAAGTTGTGAGTCAGCTTTAAAAGCATAGTAAAGATGGCCCTCCCATCCATCATCTTCTATCTCCAAAAAATGAAAGTAAAAACTTAGAGCTGTTCAGGGTCTCACTGGAAACTTAAATAAATAAATAAAGCAGCTATGCGTCGTTTGGAATTGGATGGTTGGTAGACAAAGCCTGAAAGATGACTGAGTAGAAATTTTTATGCAAAACTGGTAGTACTTCCATTAATGGACTTCAATATAGCGAGCTAAATAATTGCTTCTTTTAACTTAATAAGATTCACCAAATGTAAAAGAGATAAGCATTCTTTTACTTGAGAAGCAATTAGTTATGCTCTTGATTTGCTAACTTGAATATTCATATTAGTAAGAGTTGAGACTTGTCCAACTGTTCTTGCTGAGTCCTGATGAACTTCTAAAGAGTGTGTTGTTTTTTCAGTTTGTTGTGCAAACTTATATTGGGAGGGGTGATTGTGAAAGAATTGTGTGTAATTATCTGTCCCTTGAAGCTGAAAATGGGTGTATGCTGTGTTGTCTTGGATATATTTGATTCTTTATAATTTAAATTTTTTTCCAGTGTACACGTCAGATCATCTCTGAAAAACTGGGTCGTGGCTCGAGAACAGTAGATCTGGAACTAGAAGCTCAAATAGATATATTGAGAGATAACAAAAAAAAATACGAAAATATCTTGAAACTGGCACAGACACTGTCCACACAACTCTTCCAGATGGTGCACACCCAGAGGCAACTTGGAGATGCTTTTGCTGACCTGAGTTTGAAATCATTGGAACTTCATGTAAGACTTTTATAGTGTTTAAAAAAAAAAAGGGCAGAGATGAAGATAAGCCTAATTGACTTGTGCAGGGTGTATAGTATCTAGCAGCTATTTCTATAAGCATTGTTGGTAACAACATGATGTTCTTTTTGTTAAAAATTTATGTAATTAATTTAAAACTATAGGATATCACTGCAGTTACTGGAGTTCTTAATTGTTTCTAAATGTTTGCCTTTAGCTGATAATTGGACTCAAGAGCTGACAACTTTGCATTGTGTATAGAAAATGCATTTTACGACTCCTTTTGCTTCTAATGAAATGTCAGTGTTCCAGAGCATTACTTCATGCCAATTACAGGATGTCTTTGGGGAATATGCCTGGGAGTAAGTAGAGTAGGGCACATTACTTCACTTCTACATGTGAAATGTGAGTAAATGATTTTTCTGTAGTAAATTGAAGCACTGAGACTTCATCTCAGAGTCCATTTTTTAATCAGAATTTTGCTACTAACAGGACTAATCTGTATTCTTTAGAGTTTCTGAGCGAGAGAGACTGTTTCAGATAACTGCATTTGGATTGTTCTTAGAAGTTTAGAAGCTTATGTAACACTGTCATTTTCTTACTGATCATAAAGCTGTGTGCTGTAAAGAAAGAAGGTAAATGTTGCATACAAAAAGTAACTGGTTTGCTTCTACAGTGATTGAACTCTGAAATTACAGAATAATCAGTTTGATAATGAAAACCAGGGTTTTAATGATTTCCTAAGACACAGGTGCCAAAACAGCCCCAATTAACATTGTTATTAAAGGTAGAACTTGTGTTTATTACTCCCTTTTCATGTTTCCCTACTCCTGCTGAGTTTCAGGGGAGGAGATGGAGTTAATGTTTATAAATAGGAGTCTTAACTGATAGCTAGGTTTTTGTTTTTTTCGTTGTTTTTTTTTTTTGTTTGTTTTTTGTTTTTTTTTTTTAAAAAAAAAAAAAGGAAAAAAATCTACTGCAGTGCAAGTCCTGGTATTATAGCCTGACAGATGAAAATCTGAAAATATAGCACTTCTAGCAGCTAAGAAATTAAATCTGCTAAAAGTAGTAGTTCTGAGTAATCAGTTGACTCTTGACACAAATGTGGGTATGTGGTTTGTGGCAGAACTTAGTGATTGTTATGAAGTATGTGCTGAAGCTGGATGTTTCTTCTGAAACTTGGATTAAATCTGGCATTGTGCTCTTGTTTAATGAATGCTTTTTCCATGAATAGCTTGTATTTCTAATGGGAATACTGTTCCTTCAGGTTCTTTCAGCATCTTGTACTGGTCTTGGAATTTGTTTCAGTCATTCATCTCTTATGTAGATTATTGAATGGGGCTGTTCATAAAAATCAAATAAAGGTTTCTGCTGCTGTAATAAAAGTTATCTAACCTTTGCCTCTTGGAGACTTGCCTGATGTTTGTCTCTTTCCTCTTTGTGTTTTCCCTTTGTTTAATCTGTACTGTATTACTGTCTGTAGCCCGGCCTGTTCTTGAATGTTTGGCTAGCATTGTTGTCTCTGAAACTTGTGCGAGGCTGCAAGTGGAATTTCTGACAGTTAGTCTTTAATGTTTAATTTGATAGCAGCATGTAAGGGGGAAAAAATCACTTCTTAAAGGTAATATTGTTTGGTTTATGCATGTTAACAAAATGAGATTTTAATGTGGTATCTACAGAGGCATTACTTAGTATGAATGTTTTACAGTTTCTCTCTTGGATACAAAGGTAACTCCTGGTTCCAGGCTCATGTGCCTCTAATTATACAGACTGATGCCTTCCAATTTTAATTGACCTGTGCATAGAGCACGAACTCTTGATACAGAAAGGATTTCCTGTCTGTCATAAGTGTTATCTGCAAAGGCTGCAGACAAAACTCACTTTTTTTCCTGTGAAATTATGAACCAGTAGCAAGACAGCTTTGGTGGTTTGCATGTCTGTCTCTCAGTACTGCAGACCACTAAGGTCCCATCTGTCTTACCCCCCTGCTTTGAATTGGGTAATATTGCTCATTTGGGTCTGCACTGATCCGGGTCAGAGGACCAGCTGGAGAACTAATTGTGGTCTTGCCTGTAGGAGGGAAAGTTCAGACTAAGTCCTGCTAGAGGAGCAGTCTGACTTGTGCTGTTGCCTTTGCCTGGATGCTCCTGCTTCTTCCCTGTGCTAGTGCTTGTGTTGCTGTGTAGTTAGCAATGTCAGAGGAAAACCAGCTGGAAAATGCTTTTACTTGATTTCAGCAGGATCTGTGGTGATCTGAGGGAATACTTCTGCCATACGAACAGCTGTGCAAAATGAAGGAGACAAAGTTACCTTTTAGCAGGATTTTTTAGATCTTAGCTCATGAAAAGGTGCCCTGCGTTGTCTTCCTATTTTCTCCCTTAAATTGCTCATTTCCACTGCATCTCCTTTCCTAGAAACTTCTTCCTTTACCACTGCCCATTAGCCTTACCCACATGAAGTCATTAAGTTAACATGAAATATCATTTGGCTTCGGTTGTTTGTTTTAGATGAAAGGAAACTGGGAGAATACAGTGCTTCTGAGTCAGTTATTGGCAGACCAAGTTCCAAATATGTTCCTAGTGTGTTTTATAGCCATTGCAACCAGAAATTATACTCTTTTATGAGAACTCCCATCTGCAGAGTATGAAGATGCCATATGGATGACATAAATGTAATAATTGGACTTGTTTGGCATCCGTGCATTAGGAAAATCTTTGCAGCCTTGGTCAGTGCTTATGCTGCTGTCAGAAAAGGGAGGAAAAATAAAGGCAGTAAGTCATATATCCAAATGTGACCCGAATGCCTTGGAGATAATTTCTCCCTTATTCATTTAAAACTTATGTCTGATCTACGTTATCGCTTTTATTTGCTATCCATTGTGACGCTCTGCCTTTTTTGGTTATTTACAGCCTAATAAAATATTACAGATCTTTAATTTTTTTTTCAGGCCTCCTTTCCAGAATGTGTAAGAAGAAAACTTATTAGCTAATTAATGCTGTGTGCCCTTGTGAATTTAGTTATATTACTGTATTTAATGTAGTGGTGTCTCTGTTGGCATTAAGGCATTACCTAGACAACCACATGAGAGATGCTGGATTAAACCAGTGCTGAATGACAACGTAATGATTGTTAGCGCTTCTAGGTAGCATTAATATTTTTCAAGTTCAGAAAAAAAACATTATGAAATAGGGTTTAACATCACATGGTTTCAAAATTGTAAACAGTGCTTTACTGATGTAAGAGGAATCTGATAAAAGCTGTGAACTGACTATTGTATTGAAATCATACGTGTTTAATCATAACTGTGTCCAAACAGAAGTGACAGAACTTCCATGTCTGTGTTATTGTATGTTTTTTATAGCTGCTGATGAATGTTATGATTTGAGATGATCTACAGTTCTTTTCTCTGCTCTGTTTACAGGAGGAGTTTGGCTACAATGCAGACACGCAGAAACTTCTAGCTAAAAATGGAGAGACTCTTCTTGGGGCTATTAACTTCTTTATTGCCAATGTGAACACATTGGTGAATAAAACAATTGAGGATACGTTATTGACTGTGAAACAATATGAAAGTGCAAGGTATAGTTATTCTATGTCTAGCTATTTTAATTACCAATTAATCTTGAGGAAACAAACCTTATATCAGTTTAGCCCTTGCATTTGAGTTACTAACCTGCTATCTAAAACCTTGTCAGTATAACACAACTTACATAATGAGAATTTACAGTTATCCATCTTGTTGTACATATCTTCAAATGTTTTGTAAATGTTCTGGTGTAGACTTCATTTTACTTTTTTATCTTTGTTTCTGAAAAAGAATAGCTTTTTTTTTTTTTTACTGCTTGCTAGCTTAAGGTGGCTTTCTAAGCAGAGGAACAGTGCAAGATTAACCCTTTGATCTAGCGATGTTGTAGTTAATGAAATAATCTTTGACTGAAAGGCAGTTCGTGTGCTTCTGTTGATACACAATACTTGTAGTTCACACTTCAATTTTTATATAGAAGTTGCAGGTTTGGCCTAGAAAGGGAAAAACCTAAAATACTTCATAATGGGTGAATAATATCTAGCAGAAGATAACGGATTTCCTGACCAGGAGATTCCTTTACTCCAGATACAGCACAGCACTCTGAGGACAAATTTTCTTCTGGTAGTGGCTAGAGTTGTGGTTCTTCATGCTTCATTCTTTTCCTCTTTCAGTTTCATTAAAGAAGATAGCATTTTTCTTCTAATTTGCTGAAAGATGCAGTTAATGCACTTTTATTTTCAGGTCAAAAACTGCAAATGGCTTGAGTTCTATAGCTTTCTCCTTTTTTTAATGGTTCTCCTCTAATGCTTTAAGCACATTTATAAGCAAAGTGTTTATAAGTTGTTGTTTTGATATTCGGGTAAACTTTCAAAAGGCATGAAAAGCATAACTAACCTAACAGTTAAGTTGTGTTTTATTTTCTTAATCCTTTACCTTAAAAAATTAAAGCCAGTTCATACGCTTTTCAGGCATCCTCTTGAAACTTTATATATCTGCTAAGACTGTTCTTGCCAATCCTTCTGAGCGTATGGTTCTTTCCTCCTGAAGTACTTCTGAGTTTCTCTTCTTCAAAGAAATACTTTATTTTTGTCATTTCAATAAAGCACATAAGTTATGAAGGTTCTTCACTTACATAGCCAGTCTGTCACTTTGCAATGAGAAAATAGCTCACATTTATTTTTGATCTTTCTCTTCCCTTTACATGGTTTTACTTTAGCATTCATCTGTTTCTCCCTCTTCTATCAACTCTTTATTAATTTGTTTCCTTTTGGAACTAAGTCATAAATTCATTAACTAAAGCCTGAATCATAGTGGCAATGAAAGTCAGGATGAGACCAGTGAATACTGTAATCACTTTTCCTCAGAATACATATTATCCTTTGGAGTGCTTATGTCACTAGCTGACAAGTTGTTTTTTAACTAGCTTTTAGTTTTGATGCTTCCAGTTTTATAAATGTCTATACTTGACAAAGTAAGACAGAAATAGGCTGGTTTGTTCCATTGAAATCGGTATCCATCACATGATACACTAGGTTCCACTATTTTAAGACCAAAACCAAACGAGTAGTGAGTGAGGCTTGGGCAGGGGTGCTTGTGACCCTAGGCTGATCTCTGGGTATTGTTGGTTGCTGTACCTGGCCAAGTGCTAGATGGTACTGAACAAAGGAGCCCATATTGCATTGGAGGAGGGGAAAAAATTTAAAGGCTGTCACTGTTTGTCTCATCCATTTGCAGTAATGTTTTAAAATATAAAAATAGTTTATCTGGCAAGGATCCAGTGTTCAGTAGGCTTTTATGTAACGCTGGAAAGCAGAAGATGAATTTCGTGATATCTTTAATAATAATCTGTAGGTGCTTTTCCACACACAAATGTTACATGTTGATGAACAGAAAGCTGAACTTCATGGAATTTTGTTAACAAAAATTTGCTTGATGTTTTTGAAGACAATATTGAATGGAAGTTTATTGTTTGTGAATACAGAAGTATTTCAATTTTTTTTCTCATTAAAATGAGAGAAGGTATGACTGCATCTTGATTTGTGTAGTAAAAAGTACATTCTAACATGGAAGAGTATCAGGAGGCTTTCTTTTTTAAATAGTGATATGTGAAGACTAGATGGGTTAATTAAAGTATTATCAGGCAAGAGCCAATACCATAACTTCAGTTCAATTTTTGCTAGCAGCATCTATGACAATTTCTTATTTTTTTGTAGTGTTGGCTTCTCTTTACTTGCTGATTGCTGCTGACTTTGCTAGGAAAAAAAAGTAGATTAGAAAACCTTTTTCATCTGGTTTTATTTAGAAGTGGGATATATGCCTTCACTGCAGGATTAGCTGAAGTACTTACTCTGTTGTTAGACAACTTTTTCTCTTCTCTCGCAGTGGTGGTGATCCAGGGTATCTGACTTCCCTTGGGACATAAGATGAGCCCTTGGCAGGGTATAAATAAAAGCAGCCTCTGTATCCACAGGGTGGATTGTTCAAATCCAGTTTTGGGATAGCAGCTAAATTAGAACATGTTGTAAAAGCCTTGGGACATTTTGGTAATTTTGGTAAAGTAAGCCATTACTCACTTCTGCTTAAGGGGATGCCCTGCCTATAGTGCTTCTCATGCTCTTGATGCAAACTGTTCACTATGATAATTCAGCATTAAGAAAATGACACATGGGAACACACTCTGTGGCTAGATAAACTGTCTTAATAAGCTCGGATGTCCCAGGAAAGGACCTGACCACTGAAGCCTGCACAAAGCAGAGGGTTGGAAGCATGTTTGAGACAGCAACAGAATGCTGTGGAAGCAGCTTTTATACTATGTACATAGAGGTGGTTTTTTCTCCCTCCTATTAATCAAGATAACTTGCCTGTTTTTTTCTTTTTTTCCCCCTACTAGACTGTTTGCTTTACTTTCTATTGTAATTGGCACTTATGCAAAGTCTGTTTTAAGACACGTTGCCTTTACGTTTTTTTCCTCTTTTTTCTCAGGATTGAATACGATGCCTATCGAACAGACCTGGAAGAGCTGAATCTTGGCCCTCGTGATGCAAACACTCTACCAAAGATTGAGCAATCACAGCAGTTGTTTCAAGTGCATAAAGAGAAGTATGACAAGATGCGTAATGATGTATCTATCAAATTGAAATTTTTGGAAGAAAATAAGGTAAGTAACAGCTTCTGGTTTTGTGCTTAGATATTTTGTCCTGTATGTTCCTGCTTTGCTAGAAATACTTTTAGCTATTTGATCTTAAAATGCATCTTAATTTAAAAGTAGAGCAAGCAAAGAGAAGAGAAAACAAACCTCTTCAATTCCAAAAGAATATATAATGGAAACATAGCTCCTGAACACTGTTGCTTTATACCAGCATTTGCATTAGGACTAGGGGTCTGGAACCACATAGCCCAGATAGTGTGTTAAGAGTTAGTGAACCAGGTCATCAGGTGATTTTAAAGCCAGTATTGTCCTGAGTTTCATTCATTGTTCTTGATGAACTTGTAGCCCATTAACTTGCAAATGGAAAAATTCTTGTCAAAACTCACTGTCCTAAACGAGGTGAAGTCTAATCCAAATGCTGATACTTATGTTCTTAAGAGGATTTACTAATTTAAGTTTTAAAACTAAACTAGGTTGAAAATGGGTATCCTGAAGGTGTTGGCTATTTTTGTTTACATCATTTTCCTCTTTTAGTATGTTGTTTAATATTAATATATTACAGGATTGTGGTGAAACTGCTTGTTTCTTCCAGCTCATATCTGTATAGGAATTTTGATGCTTAAATTCAATTTAGTCAAAATAACACTTACCATACTTCTTGGTTTGCATTAACTGTATAGTGCAATGATCACTTTATACAGGTACGAAAGCTTCAGAGTGAAAACATTTTACTTCCATCTTGCTTCACAAAAAAGCTTTTATTTCCCCCACAAAAAAAATAAATAAATAATTATGGAACACTAGTGAAGTTGTTTTCCTAGTGACAGACAGTCCTGGATTAGGTCAAACATCCTGTTAGCAGTCACAGCCTACAAATTTAGTTTCTGGAAGATAGTTTTTTCCTTCCGTTTTTTTATGAAGAGTGGACTTCAACATGCTTAAAACTTTTTATCACTGGTTGATACTTCCAAGTTTTGACAGTAGAGATGTCAAAATATTTTCTAAAGGGAGACTGGAACTTTGTTCCCAATTAAACCACAGAAAGGATTTCCTGTACAGTCAAATAATGGGCTTAAATATAATTCTGTACTGAGAGGCCTGCTCACATAAATTCCCTGTTGGTGTTTTGGATTTTTTTTTTATGTACAGTTCTCCAAAATATACTTGATGTTATCTTAATCCTAAATTTGTGAAGAGCTTTTTTCTCCAGGTTGCAGCTGTCTATTTGGGGTTTTTGTTCTTCTGTTGCCCAGAGCGTTTCCTGATATGCAGTCAGAGGCAGTGGTTATCACAGAGATGCCTCTTACCGACCTGACATCTTTATTCCTTTCTCTGGTGTCAACCATCTTTTATCAACATCAACATAGGAGAGCTCATGTGAGACCTCATACTTGTCCTGCAGCTAGTATTAAAAAATCGGAATGCACAACTGATCAGCCAGACAAGTACATAACCATTACAAGCATTAATTTTAATTTTTAGGTTCATATAAAGTGTATGCAACTGCTCTTAAGTCAATTGTATTTTATACTTTAAAGGATTATTAACTGTATGATCAAGAAGTGTTAAATTTAATTGAAATTGAAATCTAATTCCTACAATCCCAGATGCTCTACTTCTTCCAAAGGTGCCTGAGAACAATTGCTTACCCGATCAGTAAATGTTTGTGTGTGTCTGTAATATTGTTGCTTCAGCTGATGGAGTGGTGCACTCTTCAGGAGATGGTTTAAACTGAAGACCATATATGATGTTGAATTGGCAAAGGGAAAAGCGATTTTGACATTGCTAAGGTGTTACAGTAGTTCTAGGGAGGGCATAATAGTGGCTATACTGCTACTATATCCTTAGGAGGAGCAGGAACTTGATGTTTATTTTAGTGTGCCCATTCATGGGACCAAATTGTCTTGGTGCCCATTTAATAGAATGGGAGGTCAAAATAAAGGAAGATCAGTCAGACAAAATACATGTAGTGTTTTACTTGGGTTCTCACAAAGGGCTGCATTTGTAGGCTGTTCTGGAAAGCCTTTTTTTTTTTTAGGCTTATTGTGTGCAAGGCAAATGAAGGTTAGTATTTGAGTAGCTTTATTGAACAAGGAATGGCCTTGCCAGACGTGTGTTACAACATGCTAGAATGTGCAAATCTCTGATCATCAGTGTTACTAATACACATCGTCATAATTCTGAGTCCAGAGGTGCATCGATCCAGAGGTGATAGTTCAGAGATTAATTAGAGAATTCTTTAGGTAAGAATGGTGCAGTAGCCAGACAGCTTTCCTGCTGTTGATTGTGAACCCTTGGGGCTTGGGGTCTTCTATATTCTGATACAGGATGCACTACAGTGTAGTCTCAAGCGTAGTTATTGTTTTTTTGTGTCTTGAATGCAGAATTGTATAATGAAACTTGGCTATAGCAAAGCAATTAAGTATTTTAGGATTTAATTTTCAGTTAGATATATCAGTTCATGGTTACCTCCTAATAAATACGTATTTTTTTTAGTCTGAGCAATACAAAAAAAAATAATTCATATACACACAAAGGAAGCATGAGGAAATGTGGGGAAAAAAACAGGAAACGTGGGGAATGAATTCCAACCTACAGTATCTTCTGTGTGTGAAATAGGAAACTCACATCTCTCTAGGCCATGTCCATTTTTTGTTTATGTAGAAAGTTCAGTTTTGTTTTGAGACTAAAGTTTGCCAAGTCTATTATGGAATGCTTACTCATCTCATAATGAGGAACAGATATGCATATAGTTAATTAACAAGGGGCAATAATTTAAAATGATGTTCAATTTGAAAAAACACGATGGCTTTTTGACAGGCATGCTAGTTGCACTTTGGAACCCATATTTTAGCAACTTAAAATTGATGTTGTTTTATTGATAGGCAAATCTTCAAATGGTTATTTGCTGGAGTGGGTGCTGCAGTTCGGTGTTTAAGATTTGGCCTTTAGCTCTGTAATCTGACAGTCACATCAAGGCTTTGGTGTAGAAGGAGGTGGTCCCGTCCTCCTGTATCCCCCTTCCCCCACATTGCTTCTCTGTTGTGCTTACAGAAGTGTTTTTGCAGCTGTGCAGAGAATCAGATTGGGGAACGGATCCAGGCTAAGGCAAATATGTTGTTGTCTGGTTAGTTTTAATCTAGATCTGTTCCCTGATCCAACTGACTGCATAACTGCATGAGTGTTTTGCCAACACAGGCCTAAGGTGAAACACTATGGCAGTGGGGATCAATGGTTGGATATGGGAGTGGGGAAGGCTGAGCTTTCTTCAGGGGAAAGCTGGTTCACTTTGAACTTGGTTTTAAATGAATGCTTGTAGTCAAGATTTCAGACGTTTTTGGGGGTTTTGTTGCAGTGGACATCAAGTGATTTGAGATATCAGATTACTCTCTTTTCTTACCTGGCTGCTGCTTCATCGTTGAGCTTACAGGAGGAGTTGAGTATATGCTCTTATTGAATGTTTAATAGAGCTGAGGACAATGAGTTCCCCCAGTCATTTTGGGGATTGGCTTAGGAACTGTCTCCGGAAGGAGGAGAGCAGTAGTAACATCTGGCACCTCAGCTACCAGTTTGATAACTATCCCCAAACTTATATCACAATGATCTGGCTCTGGAATAGAACTTCATAAAATGAGTTAGCTTTGGTAGTTCAAAAACAAACAAGCAAAGCGTTTTCCAATTTGAATCATTTGACTTTGTTGTCAATTCTTGATTGTGTGTGCATACATGTGTGTGTGTGTGTGTGTGTGTATATATATATATATATATATATATACACTCACTGAAGCCTAGGCCTGACTGAATACATACAACTATCAGATGATTTCAGAGAAGTTCACAAAAGCTTTGTGATAAAAGCTTCCCAAGCAAAGTACCTATAGAGAAATCTAAACCTGCTGCCTGCCACATCATCCGTTTGGGCTCAGTCAGCCACTCTGTTTCTCTGTTCTCTTCGATGTTGTCCAAGTGGGCTCGAGGTCCTGTAGGCTGGAAACAGGCACAGGGCCGCCTCTTCGGCAGTCAGGCTTTCTGGCACGAGAGTAGGGTTGTGCTGGGCTGAGAGTACACTCAGGAACAAAAAGGACAAGTTTCTGGCTATGAGTAACACTGGACGGATGCCTTTTCATCACCCTACTACCCATTCATGACTTCAGGTTTCCTGCTGTGCTACAGTGAAAATGTAACGTTTACTTGACTTTGCTTAGACTTCATCAGCACTACAGTCTGTCATCGGGGACTAGACCAGAAGAGAACAGTGATGCCCTCCGGCTGCTTTCGTGCCCTTCTCCCCAAGTTTTGATTGCTGCGATGAGTTGTGTTTCACAACTACTCCACACGTTTTATAATCAAGATATTGACTAAGCACTGTAAATAATCCTGCATTACAGGAGGCAGGCAAGAAATACTGCTGGGAAAAGAGCATCAGTTTTTCTTGACTTGGGTATGCAAAAGCCAGAGAACAGCACCTCTTTGCAGGAGGGGACAAATAAGTGAACTGTATACTTAAAGCATTTGTCATGTAGTGTCTTAGGGAAATGCATTTGGCTTGCAGGTAGGTATATTGCACAGAGGTATGGCATCTAATTTCGAGTAATCAAGTATTTGTAATTTGCTAGCATTATGCTGTTCAGTGAATTGCCTGTGGTCCGTGCGTATTGAGTTGGTGTTGCTAGTTAAGCTTATTTTATGAAAATACTAAATGACTTTAATAATAGGGAATTTTGTATTTGCATTTTGTATTTGTAAACTTTCATTAAATAACCTCGTGTGACGTCTGAGCATCTCAGATATGCCTGTTTTTGTTATAATGGATGTGTGACGTTATTTGCATCTGCCTGTTCATCTGAACCAATCTCTGTCCTTGCCTGCAGGTTAAGGTGTTGCACAATCAGCTCGTTCTGTTCCACAATGCCATTGCAGCGTACTTTGCTGGGAATCAAAAGCAGCTTGAACAGACACTTAAACAGTTCCACATCAAGTTGAAAACTCCTGGAGCAGATGCTCCATCCTGGCTTGAAGAACAGTAATCAGAGAAGAGGAGCTGATGCTAACCTAAAATCAATAAATCTAATAAGAATTAAGGGTTGGGGTTGAAGGACTGTTGTAGTGATTCTTGCACAGACAGCTTTAATTTTTTTTTCCCTTTTATAATACTGTAAAACTGAATTTGGTGGGAAAGTGGGTAACTTTAAGGTAACCAAACATAATTTCTATCATTTCAAATATAGAGCACTCCTTTTGTATGTGAAGGTTGGTGGTTATTTCTGTAGCTGGGATGGGGGAGGGAGGGAGGGGAAAGAAAACTATATAGATTTGCACTGACAAATTATGTTCGTGATCTCTGGTCATTTTGGTGGCTGGTCAAAATATTTCCAAATGGAGGTTTACATGATTTGTACCAACATCTGGTATTTTATAGATGAATATAGAAAACATCTTTAATGATTTTCGTATGACTTTTAAAAAGGAGAGAGTTAAAAGAGTATTTTGCAGATTAATAATATAAGGTCCGTATGCAGTACCTGCGTATAAGACAGCAGTATCAGAACACTCATTGACTAGTGGAATTAGAGCAAATGCCTTTTAAAAAGATGTACATTTCCATCATAGAATTAAAGGAAAAAAACACTAAAGCAAGAATCACTGTCAGTCTGAGGCTTCTAAGCACACGTTTTTGCTTTGCACCAAATGGTTTGCTGAGTGAGGCCGACCATACAATGTACTAATTTCATTTAAAATTTTACTTTCTCTATGGAAAAAAAAAAAAAACAACCGTACTAGCCTTAAATCACAAGTATGTGCCTTTTTATAAGATAATGTTTTCAACCATTGTACATAATCCAAGAACCCTTTCACATAATGGTTTGTCAGTTCCCATCATGGGAAAGTAGACTGTGTAAATGCTGTTTCTTTGTACACTTAGAGTGAGTTGAAGCTTTAGTTAATCTTCATGGATGGATGCGATTTTGAGAAAGGAAATTGGGCCAGTATGATTTTTCTATTTAATTGAAAAGCATACGTCAGTAAGGGGAGTAATGAGGAAGATATTTCTTTTTTTAATTTCTCCATCAATAGCATAGTCCTTCTTTAAATGTAAAATTCTGTCAATTTTATCATATACATTTTAAATTGAGTGTATTGAAGTCCTCATTTGCACATGTTACATTGCTTTGTGTTCTATTAAGTAAAATGAAATGCTTCAAATATGTTATTTACAACTGTGTGGATTGTATGATTTATGTACTGTATGTTCAAATGCCTTTCAGCTGACATTCTTAAAGTTTTCAGTGCTTAACACAACTGTATTGTAACTGTAAATCAAACTTTTTAATCATTCCTCATTAAATTCTGGGCCTGACAGAGCCTTCCTTATGTTTTTTGTTCTGTCAGAATCTCTTGTTATCGTTCATTTACATTCCCCAGAATGTATATCCTCTGTGAATTTTGTATTCATATTAAAGGTGTTTGCAGTCTAATTTCCTTGACTTGTGATGGTTAAGAGTACAACCCAGCTTCTGCAGTGGAAGTTCCGTTTTGTATTTGAGTTGTACCCCTACCCGTGAATTTCTGGGAAATCCGTAGGTTATAACGCTGCTGTTACTTTATTTCAGGATGATTTAATAATGTGCAAGTTCAAGTTGAATGTAGACTTCAAGTGAAACATCCTTTAGTATGTGTATGTTCTTGATTTTAAACTTCTGAAGCTAACTTCATATTTAACAACTTCTATGAAGCTGTTGTTTTCTACTGTCTACGAATCTTGATGTGTGTACGATATAATGGTGCAGGTAAGAAGTTAGCTGTAGACTGTGTGGTTGAGGTAGGATGTACAGATATCGTAGCAGGGGTAGAGAATGCAAACCTATTGATCACAATTGCAATACCTACTCTCAGAATACTATACAGGAAACATGTAATTTTGGTTTCAGTGCAGGATTCATGCTCTTCCTGCTGAATATAGTCCCTGCACAGAAGGAAGTGATCTGTCAGAAGTGGTAAGAGTGAACTCGGGTCTGAAATTGTTTTGTGCAGGAAGGAGACTTATGGCATTGTGCAAACCTCAAACTTTTGCAGTGGCTTAAAACTGATGGAGTGTCTTCAACTGGAAGGAAAGGTTGGACAAAAGAGATTACTTGCTGAAGTCTCAGTGTAGCATTTAAGACCAGAGAGAAGGAAGAATGATTTCCATTTTGCTCACCAGAGCAATTGTTCTAATGGATAGCCTCAGAGAGGAGGATTCTGTGTTTAGCTGATTGATGGGATATTGAAGTGACTTCCTTTTGTGGCACATGGATGGTGGCAAAAGAATGTGAAATATATGCTCATGAAAGAATTCAAATTCATGCCTGATATTCAAAGCTAACTTCAAATCTAGCCAACTTTAGAAACTTTTTCTTCTGGAGATCATATGCGGAAGTTTCCAGTTGGAAATAATTATGGTTGTTTGTTTTTCTAATACAGAAAAAAGAGAAAATATCTGTATATCGAGCTTCTAACGCTGACGCTCATCTAGATGGACAGTTGTTTCACAGTGGTGGTGGTTTTTTATTTCGGCAAGGGAGGGGGCATCATACCCCCATCTACTGGAGTCTTGTCTAAGATTTTCTCTGTTACAAGTTACTGCATTAGTGCTCTTAGTGTTGCCTGAAGTTCAGCAAGAAGAAGGATTTCAAGTAGTTAACAGCACTTCAGACGTTGTCGTAGCTGACTTACCAAGCAGGGACCTACAGAGCTGTTTCTCTCAGTGACCATACTGTAAGTTTCGTACGCTCCTGGCTTGTTTGCAACTTGTGGCTTCTGTTATTCTGTATGAATTCTACAGCAGCTCTTCTACTCTAACATGTAAGGAAAATGCTCTTTGGCATACTTCATGTTTTACCAAGCCCTTACAAAGCCTTCTCTGGTTATGAAGAGTATCTGTAGCTACATTTGAAGAGAGGTCTGTGCTAGTAGAGTACAGTAATAATACACTGGTATCATTAAAGTAGCAGCTTGATTTCAATCTTTTTAACACATTCTCCCAACCTTATCTCTATCCCTCTCTGCTTAAAAAAATGATCAAAGTAATTAGAAGAAAAGCTAATCATTCCTCTCAACTCTTCTGTTTTGAACTGAAGTGAAGGCATGTTCAGTTTGTCTTCTCTGCTTATCTGCTTTTGTTCCTTATTGTGGTGTTACAACAAGAATATCATAATTATTCAGCATTCCTCCTCTGCAATTATCTTTTTTTGGTCTGGTTATCTTTTCCATGCTTCACTCTTGATGTAGAGCTTGTACTAGTCACTGGCTTTTTCATGTTTATATTGTGATCACCCCTAACCCAAATTTATCCAGCTACTGGGAGCTCAGCTTTGTCAAATTGAATTTTTTTTTTTTGAGATGCACAGAGGTGACTTGCTGTGTTTACATTTCTGTATATTGTTTTTGTTACTTCACATTGTTTGTGGATCTTTGACCCATTTGTGTTGTTATGGCAGGAGTTTGAAGTGAAATAAGGAAGTACCTTACCCTGTAGCTTAAAAATGGCAAGTAGGATAGCTTGTGCCTGTCTGGGAGAAGAATGGCTTGAATTGGTAGAGAAGCAGTGGAAATAAAAATACGGTGTGTTGCTACTTCATCAGTATCACAGAATGGAAATCCAGAGAAGCATATGAACCTTGCAAAGCAATGGCCTTAGACATAAAAGCACAGTCAATGGCTTGCTAATACTTGGTTTCCTATGACTGAGGAACCAAAAGTATTACTACTTACACCTGAGTTGCCTTTCAAAAAAAAAAAAAAAAGATAGGACCAGCAACAACTCTGTGTTGCTGACTGTTGTACTATGTTGAAATAGTGTATTTCTATTAAGTACTTAGACTGTACATTGTACAGCCACTCAGCAAAATGTGGCTTTTTTTAATTACTGAAAAACACTTCCTGAGCAAATACATTCTGCCTCTTCTCTCTGTGAGAACCTGTTTCCTAGATAACTCTTGGAGGAATGAAAATACTTCATCTTCCAGGAGGAGCAGAAAAAGAGATGAAGAGCATCATTGGGTGGTAGGATTCAGATGGGTACTACTATGGATGTGCGATAACCTTTCTTAATTAAGTGCTGAGATAAGATACAGAACAGAATCAGCCTGAAACAAATGTTTAGTTTGGGTTTGTCCTGTTATTACTGTTTATGCCAGCATAAATGCATTGGGAACAGTTCGGCTATCAGCATTGTGTTCCTAGTTAATGGTACTTAACAAATGGTGTGTCCAACTGTGCTAATTAAAATAATAATTATACACCTTGCTACCTTCTCAAGAGTATTGAAGGCTGTAAATTCAAGCACTTCAGAGTTAAATAAGGCTAAAAATTAGTGCTGCTTGTTCAGTCTTGATCTGCCTTTCTTACATATGCGTATGCATCATGGTAGTTTTATATGATAGTGGTTAATAATTGCAGGGTTTTGCTTCAAGAGAAGGTCAACTATCATAGTCCTTCATTTTGAAACCAAATAGGCCTTGGTTTTAATGTGTCTAAAGTGTTGCAATAAACTTTCTCCCTTGCCTCTCCAAACACTGTAGAGTTGAGGGCTTGTGACAGGGGTAACTCTGCCATTTGTTCAAGTGATGTAAATTCTGTTCTTAAAATTAGATTGGTTTAATCATTACTTTCATATTCAACCTAAGCATTAGAAGCTCCTTCTGCTTCCAAAGAAGTGCAGATCTTCCAAAATAATTTTTCCCCCTCTTAAAAAAAAAAAAAAAAAAGTAATGTGTTAAAATTAGTCATCTTGGAGACTGTCTTGAGTATTCCATTTAACTAGAAATCTTAAAATACAGTGGGATTTATTTTCAGAGTATGCCAACCCATCTAAATGCTATCTGTTCTAGGGAGGTGCATTTGGTGCTTATTATAGGTGGGGCTGCTTGGTCTACCTGTTATTAAAGTTGCTTAATACTTCCTACTGTGAAGACCTGTTTTCAGTTGCTTGTGCCTCTGAATTTTAGCCATGCGGGCAAAATCGTTGTATGCAGAGTGGTTACACTGTTAGGGGGGTAAAAACAGCTGAAAACTTAAATGTAATTTGCTGACACTGTGCTTTAGAAATGCTCTGGAAGAAATCTCACAGGATGAGGACAAGTTAAGAATTTATCTTCACATCTGGACAGGCTCCCAGGTCCTTTGCTACCCTGTTCATTTTTTTTTTACTATGACATTGTGTAAGCCTCGTTCGGCTTGTACTTTTAGTCTCGTAGGGTGAGCGTTTGCGCTCATGGCTGGCAGCAGCGACAACAAGTCCCTTTGGTTCCAACACAAGCAGCCACAGTCCGGGCAGCGCTGCCCTTCCTTGCCCGTGCCCTGCCTGGTGACCTCGCACTCTCGAGGAATGTCCGTGCTGGCTGGGATCTCAGCCTGTCCTCTCCAGCTGCTGCTGGCCCTGCCAAGTCGAGATGCGTGGTAGGGCAGGGATTGCCCTTGCTGCAGCTCAATGGGTTCTGCTCAGTGGATTTAAGGCTGCAGTGACCGAGTCCTAATATCACATTCCTTAAATTTTGCTTTTGTTCTGAGAGTTTTAGAAAGGGAGTGAATTGAACGGGCTGCCTGGCTGGGTCAGTGATAGGGCTGGGTTTGGTGCCTGGGCACAGTGAGGGGACGGTTGTGGTTGCCCTGCTGTGAGGCGCTGGGCGCTGCTGGCTCCCACACTGTGCCATAAAACCGGGCAGGGGCCCTTCTGCATCGCTCCAGGCCTCCGTGCCCTGGAGCTGTGCGCACACCGCTTTATCCCCGAGACCTGGCGCCTTGGGGTCCCTGGGCCCCGTGTCCCTGAGGCTCCCCCCTCAGCCCCTCAGCGCCGGGGCCGCCCCCGCTGCCACCTGCCGGGCCCCGCCCGCCCCGCGCCTGCGCGCAGCCCCGCCCCCGGCCGCGGGCGGCCCGGCCCGGCCCGGCTCAGCCGCGCCGCGATGCGAGGAGGCGGCGGCGGCGGCACCGCCACGGGACCCGCGCCGGGACCCGCGCCCGGGGCTGCTGCGAGACCGGGCCCAGGTGAGCGCGGCGGGGGGACGGGGCCGGGGATGGGGCCGGGAGCCTCACCTGCTGCCGGGCTGGGGGCACAGCTGCCTGCAATGGCGAGGGGAGCAGTGCTGGGTGGCTGGAGGGGAGCCGCGGGGCTGTGCCCGCCGCTGGCCGGGCTGCGCTGTCCCCCTCCTCCTCCTCCTCCTCCTCCTCCTCCTCCTGCTGCTGCTGCTGCCGCTGCTGCCGCTGCACTCCCCGCGCCTCTCACTAGGAGTGTCCCTGCCTCGCAAAGCAGCGCCCGGCTCCCCGACCCGTCCGTGCCGCTGTCCGTCTGTCCCCGCTGTCCCCCTGTCCGTCCGTGTGAGCGCTGGGAGCCGGGTGCCGCACCGCCGCCCTCTCCCCAGCCTCTCACCCCGCTTTGCCCAAATTTTGTGGGGAGTTTCAAAACCAGGCGCTTACGCCTTGCCCAGGGGCACGGTAGGTCAGTCTGTCTGTCTGTCTGACTCTCTCTTTTTTTTCTTTTTCTCCCTCTTTTATTTTATTTTTATTTTTATTTAAACTGTGGGAACCCGAGTTGGAAAATACTAGCTGCCGAGAGCCGCTTTGTGTCGGTGGCAGGCGGGCTAATGCAGATTTCCCTCTGAAGTACATGCTAGGGAGGCAAGATTTTATTTTATTTTTTTTTCCAAGTTGAGTATTTCTTTAAATTAATGCAGCGGTTAATTGCTCTGAGTGGTTAATTTCTTTCCACCGCCTTGCACCTGCTTTTTCATGCCTCTGTGCATCTCTGATCATGAACTTGGGAGGAGAGGAATGAGCGCAGCGCTCTGTAATAGCAACTGGGTATTAATGCTGATTTGAATTTGAAACCCTTTATCCTGATCTACTTTCTTTGTAGCTCTTCCCCTCTTTACCCTGCCATTAAAATACTTTCCATCGTTCCTATGGTTTAAACCTCACACGAGCTTTTATAAGCATGCTCTGTTCTCATGAGCACCTCAGTAACACCTTCTGGTGCGAGACCAGAAAATCCGAAGCGAGAAAGGGGAGGTCATTGCTACTTGTGCAAGTTTTTGGGAAGACCAGGTGAAGCGGATGGTTCTGTGTCAATTCCCATTGACTTCAGAGAAGCTGTGAGTAGCCGAGTCCTTACAGGAGCAAGAGAGAATTTGCCCTAAGGCTTCTTTCTGTACTTGGATCTGTTTGTTCATGAACACTCTAATGATGGATCTCTGGCAAAAATAGCAAAGGTTTTTCATCACCATTAGACAATGTCAAATCGATCTGGATTGCTATTAGCTCTATGTGAACCCTGCAGAACAGACGTACGGCTAAATCCGTGCCAAACTTTTGATTTGATGCTGTTCTCATGCCAGCGCATTGCTTCAGCTTGAGTTTTCCTGCGCCTGATTTTTGCTCGGTGGCTGTCTTTATTCTACATAATTTTTTCTTGTGCGGTATCTTTTTTTTATTTTGTTTTTGGTTGGTTGGAGGTTTTTTTGTTTGTTTGGTTTTGGTTTTCGTGAATTCCCCAAATGGTTTTGAGATAACGAGCGTGTTTTCATGAAGCCACGGAATTCTTCATTAGTCTATACCTGAAATATTTTAACTTATCTTATCTGAGAAATACAAGGAAAGTAAAGCCAACAGGCGTGGCTTGTCAAAATCGTGCTTTCTACAGAAGTCATTCTTGAAGGTTTGCCGTCAATGTCAGTATCTGCTTCTTGTAGGTGGCAGTATAAGAGAGCTTGCTCAAAACTGTTGTGATTCCTGTTAAGCTACCTCGTGAGGTAATCTGGGCAGACAGAAAAGCTTTCCAAACTACGTAAAGCTCTGTGTGCTGAGTACTTAGGATGTGTCGGTTCCTGTTCCTGGGGGTTCCTCTGCCCTCTCTCTTCTTATTGAACTTGCCGTGGTAACCTAGATACTGAAGTAAATTATAAGGGACAGCTTCATCAAACTGCAGTCTGTCTTCTCGTAGCGCGTTTTGGCAGGCAGCATAGCCTGACAAGTAATGGTAAAATGCAAATACTGCAGGTGGGTGCTCCGCGGACCCAGGGAGCCGAGGGGCGGTGTGATGTCCTTCCCTTATGGGCGGTCACATCATAGGAAGGCCAAAAAGCAGGACATTAGGCAAGCTGTTAAATTATCACACACATCACTCGTTATTTTAACACAGCTTGGATTCACACCAAAGGATTCAGATGGGGTCTATTTGGTGCCGTTAATCTGCTACCGCAGGAGTAGTAGTTAGCAGTCAGATTTTCTAGCTGTGTTGCATAATCACCTAAAAAAAGGTAAAATCAGGAGTCACAGAATTGTTCAGGTTGGAGGAGGCCTCTGAGATCACCTGGTCCGACCTTCTGCCTAGTGCTGGCAAGTCCACCGCTAAACCGTGCTGCTGAGTCCTACATCTGCGCCTTTCTTCAGCACCTCCAGGGGTGGTGACTCAACCACCTCCCTGGGCAAAAGAGTCGACGATTATTTGGCTTAATAATTTGGGATATGTACTTGCTCTTACAAAACTGCATCGAGCTGAGATTAAAGCACGGGTTTGTTATCTGCTGCGTGTGATTTAGGAGAGATTCTTGTTTTTATATGTATTCTCCAAGTCTGAGTCCCCATGAATATTTGAGACATTGCATGGGCAGTTTTTACACGGTTGCCTCAAGAAGGATGCTTGATGCCCTAAATCTTCCTTCTTGATGGCCGTTATGTGTTAATTCTGGTGTCTTTTCAGCACGACACCAGCCTCCCTGACCCGAGTCTCCCTGCTGCCCTTCGTTGCAGGTTGCGAAGATGGCACAGTCCCCTCGTGAGCCGCTGCTGCTGGCAGACTAGAGCTCGACCGGGCGCCCCGCGACGCACCGCACCGCACGCCGCTGCTGCGCTGCTCCATGCGCCAGGCAGACCCGAGGCACTGACGCTCTCCTCTTCGGAGGGGCCGTAAGATGCATGTTATGAATTGTCTCTCCTTGGTCAATGACAAAGAAAATGGGGCCATCTCGGTCGCGACGGGATTGATGGGCGAGGACCCCACGGTGGCATCGCACCTCCCCTCGCCCTCCGCGGCGCCGCCGCCCCCTGCGCCATGTCCCCTGGCCGGGGCACCCCCTGCCCCGCCGCCGCCCCCAGGGCTGCCACCGCCACCACCGCCGCCCCCACCGCTGCCGGGACCGACGCCCCCCCTGCCTCCACCGCTGACCAACGGGCACGACAGCCACGGCAGGAAGAAGCGGATGCGGAGCTTCTTCTGGAAAACCATCCCCGAGGAGCAGGTCCGTGGCAAAACCAACATCTGGACGATCGCGGCGAGACCGCAGTATCAGATCGACACCAAGACGATCGAGGAGCTGTTTGGGCAGCAGGAAGAAACCAAGCCCCAGGACACCAGAAGTCGGTCTTTAAAGTCTTCGTTTAAGGAGACTAAAGAGGAGGTAAGAACCGAAGTTCAATCTTTCTTTCCACCATGCTGTGGTATGAATCCTGTCTGGCCTTTGTTTACCTCTGTCTCTGTTGTGGTCCATTCTGACTATAAATTTGCCTTGATTTGAATGGGAGGGGAACGACAGGGAGGATAAACGACAGGGAGGATTTGTCCTTGGTGGCACAAATCTGTTTTTCAAAGAGCTAACAGTGTTTTATTATTTTTACCTGGGAAAGTGCTGTGATCTGGCCACCTCTTAAAATAAATAAAAGCGAAGTGAACTGAACGCACCTGTATTTACTTTCATTGGATAGTCATTGAGTTTTTAGTGTGAAACTTCAGTGCATTGTAGCTTTTATCTTCAGCTCTTCCACTGTGTCCATTGCACAATCAAAATGCAAATATATACTAGGCAGGAGGGAGGAGAGTCATATCTCAAGGGTTAACATGTTCTGTATGTACTTCCGATGTCTTAGATACGTCAAGAAGGGAAGTACCGGAATGACAATGAGGCAATAAAATACAATGCATTGGTTAAGGGAATTTGTTATTCAATTGAGATAACTTTAAAGTTTCAACTTCCATAAATGTTGCTAGTGAACACTTTTTTTTTTGCATCTACCATGGCTGCTCTGGACACAGAAATAACCTGCTTGATTTTTCAACTCGAACAGAAGGTTGTTACAGATTTCTGTTCTGGTGCTGAGAGGTATACTTGAAACACTTCCAGGTGCACTCTCCAGTAAACTGAGAAGTAACTTTTCTAGTTCTTCAGTCCTGACTTAGAGGTAGCCTCTTTTTGAAGCCTGGGCTGAATTGTCTCAAGTGATCTTTCTGTGAAGTAATTGGGGGGTAGAAGTGCAGATTTAATCACAGCTGTGTGTGTTTACATGTTAGCTTGTAAACAAAACACAGAGGGCACAGGGTTAACAGATGTGATTATGTATCAGTTTTTAGTGAAAAAATAGGGACTCAAAGCTGATGGTGTCTTACAGAAGTTGGAAGAGATCAAAATAAAATATCAGCAAGACCAAAGTGATGCACCGATAGTGTTCACGTTGTACATAGCATAAAGAGGAATAAACCCCAGAATAAACAGGGGTTTAAAACAGGTATGAGTACTGCAGGCTCTGAAGCCCTGACATTGGGAAGAAGTAATTGAGGCTGTCATCAGAGGTAGTGATTAACCTCTGTGCTGTTTTTGGGCTATGTGCATCTTTGAATCAGGATTGCAGTGAGTAGACTTCCTGTGCTGCATGTGGATGAGCACAGCTCCTTCCTCACGTGTTTCCTAAGCAGCACCTGCTCCCTTCCAGGAGTGCCATGTGGTGAAGAATTGGATGTAGCAAATGTGATGATAAATGTCATAAACTGAATGTGGCCCCTAGTGTAGAGCAGTTGGGGCAGGGGGAGCCCCAATGTGCTCCAAATGTACAGCTTGAGACTTGGGGCATCTTGGGGAGCAATGCTGGAGATTAAAAATATGGGTCTGCAAAATGAGGGAAACAAACTCCCACTCTATTACAATTAATGTTCTTCTGCACACATCCAGAGCTGATACCGTGGTCCTTGGCAGCTCGATGCCCGTCCACTGCTTCTGCAGGTGGCGGGCAGAGAGGGACCAGGACCTGCCTCTGTGTGCTTATCATGCTGCTTAGGTGCCAAAACGATCAACTTCCTTGTCAAGCACGCTGCAAGAGCGTGTCAGACAGCGGTGAGCAATTCTTGTGTGCTAATGGGCTTTGCGGTACTGGCTGCTTAGTAAGGAGGGAAGGGGATAATGCTGCCGAGCTGCGTGTCACTGGAGGCGCGGAAGCACGGGACGCAACAGCTCACATGCTCGGCGTTACTGTAGGCATCGTGCAGCAAGGGATGGAGGTCGGAGGCACGGGCAGTGTTTGTGCTCTCTGTCATCAGTGCTGGCAGCTGCTGCTCACCCCAGTGTTGCGACGAGTATCCTCGGTTCGCTGCAGCAGACAGGCACATGGCATCCCCATGGCCTTGCGGAGACGGTGTTGGAGTAGGGCTGAGGGAGCTGAGGTTCTGTTCTGGCCATGTTGTGGCTTCTGCGTCTTCCGAATTCGCGTGGTGGAATTGGTCTAATTGTCGCCGTGTGTCAGCAGCAAATTTTTGTGGTAGTTTCAAGTGCCTAAATTCAAGAATTGCTTAGTCCAAATCTGAAGAAAACAGCATCTGTCCAAAGTGACGCCCCTGTGCGAGGACACAGACTGCTCTTTTGGCTCAGGTGCTCCCCTCCGCACGGTGCAGGGGCATCAGCAGGAGCTCTGAAGGTTGCCTGCAGCCGGTGTTGAGGGCACTCCGCAGAGACTGGTGGAGATGGGTGTCATGCCTGCTGCACAGCGTGATTATGAAATCACGAGGCAGCTGGCAAAAGTTTTGTCTTGTAGGAGCTGACAGAACTGCGTTCTCTTTTAATTCCTCGCTCTGCAGTGCTATATGCATGCAATTTAGGAGCTCAGCTCAGGTTATTGAATCCCTGTTCTGGAGGCTCAGTACTAAACATCATTATTATAACTGAAGTCTCTTGAGGTTTGAGCCTCACTCCTACAGCAAATGCCTTCCTTTTCATAAACAAGCCCTCACCAAACCCTTAAGGGAGATTAATTAGCATGTTTCCTTAACTAAGAGCTTAATTTGCCACTATGGTTTCGCGTAATTTGAGTCTCTCAAAAACAGGGGGTGCAGAGCGAAGTTTACACACTGGCTGCAAATTACTTTCCCCGTCCTTTGGAGGTGGTGTGGCCTGCCCGGTGCTGGAGCAGGTGGGAGGGTTTGTGGCTGGCTGAGGGAGCTGGCCTGGCTTCCTCCTCAGCTCCCGTCCCCCCTTCCCCTCATATGTGCACTGGCATCATTGGGAACGGTTTTCTGTCATTTTAGGGAGTTGGATGGCTTGTGAAGGGGTGCAGTGAATCGCAGAGCCCGTGCGAGGGCTTTGTGACAGGAGAAGGAAGGTGGAAGGGGCAAACAGCGTATGTCTCTTCCCCCTCTCCTGGCCGTGCCCTCTCTCTCTTTTGCCTATACTAGCTCTAGCACTCATTCCACCTTCCTGAGAGCTGATTCAGCCTGTTAATCCAGCAGGGAACAGACCCAGCAAAAAAGCAATGAGCTGAGAGCCAGCCTTGGGGAGGGAGCAGGCGAGGAGTGTGGCAGGAGGGGCAAGATGGAGGGGGCGGCCCTGCTGCCTGGCCTGCCCGGCCTGCTGAAGTGCCCCTTTCCTCAGGCACTGTGTGTGACTCAGGGAGCAGAGCCCCAAATGATGAATTCAACCCTGGTGTTCAGCAGGTTGTAAAGTGAACTGGAAGCTGAAGCAGGATGTTGTCTGCGTCCCTCCTAATCTCCGGCTCTGAGCCTGTGCTGCCAGGCTGTCCGTGCTTGCTGAAATTCGTGAGCTATATCCCACTGTGTGAAAACCCGTTATTCTCATCCAGAGAATCCATGTAATGTTCTGGTTTCGCTTGTCTGTCATAAACTCACCTTGTCATGTTCCTGCTCCTCACTGACCATCGCATGGCAAGAAACTCCTGCTGCCTTTCCACAGTGACTGCAAATTTGGGGTTGAGATGAGGCCTTTTGTGTCTCCCAAAACGCTCCTCTGCATCTTTACTGTTGGTTGAAAATTCGTGTCAGGGTTCAGGAGCAAATTTCCTCTTACCATCATCACACATTTGCAAGCTAATTTCCCCCTTCTCTTAACACAGCTGCATCTAAAACAGTGGATTAATGTTAGTTAGCCAACACTGTTCTTACCCTCTAGGGTCTGCTCCTGCTGTAGATCTCAAAAGCACACCAGCTTGCAGATGGTGGTGGTGACTAGCGGGTTTGGGAGCGGACCAGCTGTCCTCCATAAAGGATCAAACCGTTTATGGAAGGGAGATGGCAGGTGTGTGAGGCTGGGATGTTTGCATTTGCTGGCAAGCGTGTCTGGCAAAGTGCATCTGCTGAGGTGGTGCAAGGCATTTGAGCAGGTTGTAATATTTCCACAGTAAGGTAAACAGAGTTTTAATAGTGTTCTCTGGCAGGAGAGTCGAAGATGAGAGTGGAGAAAGCTCTCCTGAATGGACCTGAAGTAAATCATAAGGAACCATAAGAGGTTTTCTTTGGTGTGGAAGATCCCAATGAGTGGGGAGAGCCTGTTCTCAGTTCTCTGCTTCCCGAGTCCAGCAGTCCACGAATGTCAGTGGTACACAGCACTGCAGTGTCTTTGTAGGTGTCAAGCAGAGATCCAGGACGTGCTGCGCTGGCAGTGGTACTGAAGGTGTGCATGAAGACATGAGAGAAGCAGGCTTTATGAAAAGCTGGGGTAGTGCTTAAAGGGTAAAAAGCAAGCGCCTGGGAGGAAATCATGCAGATAGCTTTCTGCAAGGACCAAATTGAATAAAAGCTCAGTGGGGAAGAGGAGTAGACACTGTGAATAGATGTTAAGGCTGTTAAATCTGATATGCAGCCAGGTCCTACTGAATGGGAGGTGGAAGGTACCGTACTTCTGTGCAGAGCTGGGAGGTGTGTTTATGGAGTGTCTGCCAGGTTCCCCTTTTCTCCTCCTCACACTCCCGTCTGGAAACTCCTTGAAGGTAGTTAAGTAATGACAGCTTTTTCAAATGCTTTTGATAATCTTAAAAAGGACACCAGGCGAGGAATGACCATAAACTGAGTCATGCATTTTGATGGTGTGCTTGAACAAGAAAGTGGGAAAAACTAGAGTACAGTCAGAGCGAAAAGCATGTAAGGTCCCTGTACATAAAAGAAGAACAACTATGATATTTGTATTATGTCATGCTGATAAGGCAAATGCAGCTTTATATGCTATCATCCCTTGTTTTTCTTCAAGTGCAGACATTAAAAAAAATCTCTAGTTTTATCTGAGGTTGTAATGTACATCTGAATTGTGCCACGGAAACCTAAAGTTTACCCAGGAGATGGTCAGTCTTATTGTAATAGTTACCAACTATGACTGAAAATGAGGTGTACTGGAGATTGTCTTTGAAAATGCTTAAAAAAAACCAAACAACCCAAAAGCTAAAGTCGCGATGGCAGAACTTACTTGACTTAAACCAGTAGAGAGAGATCAGAGAATTCACAGTGACCGGAGCAATTAGGGACTGGAGCTGCAGTGCAAGAGGTCAGTGAGAGGTCCCTGCATTTGAAAACAGATTAGATAGTGCAGGAGAAGAGATAGCTGAACCTGTCCTATGTTAAGGGGCTTTCCCTTAATGATCTGTTGGGGCCTCTCAACTCCTAAGATAAGGAGAGAATAAACC
The DNA here is from genome assembly GCF_963932015.1 of Anas acuta. Classification (NCBI taxonomy): domain Eukaryota; kingdom Metazoa; phylum Chordata; class Aves; order Anseriformes; family Anatidae; genus Anas; species Anas acuta. The sequence goes on from NC_088982.1 coordinate 44,531,341, forward strand.
ATGGCCTGGCCTCTTATCTTTGCATATGCTAAAAATGAAGGGTTTCAGGCTAGTAGTCATCTAATTAAACCTAATACTCTGATATTTCCTGTGTTTCCTGGTCTTTACTGGTTTCAGGAGAGAGGAGATTCCCAGATTTTGCAAAACTTTAGAATCTGATTCACTTTTTTTTTCAGCATACGAAGAGGCTGTCTTCTATGTGCATGCAGTAGTACGCAGCGGATAGCACATTAGCCATACCTGTATTTTCCCTATCACCAGCTGACTGCAGGCTATCTCTTGACAATGCCAACTTTTTATTTATATATACATACAATTCTTACGCTGTCACAGAGGTCAAGACACCTTTCCACTTGCCAAAACCTCAAACATCATGTGAGTCCAACAGCAGTCCTGAACATCTGTGTGTACTGAGCTGATTTATTGTGGCACTATTAGCATGAAGCAATTCTCTTGTCCTTGTATACCTCCTGACTTTTCTAGCTGTTGCCACCAAAATAGCTGTGGTAAAACTTTAACCTTCAGGACAAGATTCTCTAGAACTGTGGCTAGCATCTCAGGTTTGCAGTTGTACGTCATTGCAGTCAGAAAAAGCAGCATGAAAAGAACTAATGTTTCTATTTAAAATTAGACAAAAAAAGCTAGGGAAAAAAAAAAAAAAACACCTTTTTGCTTAATCTCCAGAATTGTACATGTAAGATGTACAACAAAGATTTAGCAAATCATCATTAAAGTACAGTGAGGGGAGGAGACCCATTTATTATGGGTTTCTGTTTTCATTCTAGACCAAGGAAACAGGTTTGAATGTCATCTGTCTCAGGTTTTGATTCAAGATTGGCTGGTTTATCTTTCCATTTGATCAGCGTGGCTGTTAGTCCACATGAATGAAATCAGTATTGCATGTTGACCTCTGCTTATGGAAAGCCTGTCCTCATAGTTGCTGCGTACGTATCCTCTGAAATGCATGGATTTTGAAGTGTGTTGCTAACTATCTGTGGGGCCTCCAGACTCAGCACAAAGTATTACTTGAGCAACATTTTACAGATACAGTGTTGTGAAATAAGCAAGAAGAATGTTTTGGTTTTGTAATGAAATAGAACTTTATTCCTTCCTTCTGTAAGTGTTGCTGTGTTTTTACACTTTGTTTGAGAAAAGGGGTTGTGGGTGGTCTGTGCATTTCCCTGGTAAAAACTAGTTCTTTGATTAGAAATTATTTATTTTGCTTGTGATTTGGTGGCAAGTGCATACAACTGTTTGTAGCAGTTTAAGGAAGGATATCTGCATTGTGTACTATTCTCTTATGTATTAGTAGATTAATCTCTCTTGTTCTCTCTCTCAGGTTTCCATTTTGGATGCAAAACGGAGTATGAACATTGGGATATTTCTCAAGCAATTCAAAAAGTAAGATTTGATTTTTCCACGCTGCTAGTGCAAGCTGCAGATGTGTGCAATTCATAGTGAATATCAGTTGTCATCAAATGTATGGTATATTGTGCTCTGTTCTGATGGAGTTTGCAGTCCTATACAAGCTAGTCATAAGTAACTACACTTCATAATTTGTTTAATAATGCTTAGTTTTGACAGCCATTATGACTTATCCCCAAACATTCAGATTTTTCTGCTGTTAGTTGTAGTGAGTTTTCAGGTGCAGTTCAAGGAAGCCCTTATATCTCATGTAATACTGCATGAGATCTGCTTTTCATTGGGCCCCCTTCGTTATAAAGAATTAATAGAAAGCTGAGGTGGGGGTTTGTTTGTTTTAGAGTAAGCTGTTTCAATGCTATCTGTATTCACTCCTGATGTTACCTTTTAGTAAAGGCATCACTCAAACTAATGTTAGAATAACATTGCTGCAGACACAGATACGGATAACCTCATTATAATTCCTTTCAGTAACAGAAGCGTGATGTTTTTTTCAATTTCTGTAACTATTCAACCTACAAGTGTTAGAAATGTGTATGCTCAATTGTTTTTTCAAGGTCTGCTGAATCCATCATTGAAGATATTTACCATGGAAGAAGTGAGCCCTATGGTTCTGAATTGCTGAATGAATTTCTTAAATTGTTGCCAGAAGCAGAGGAGGTAAATAATGGTTTTACATGGAGCTTATTTTTCTGTGGAGTTCTACTGTCTGGGATCCCAACATGAAGGGCTGTCAAAAAATAAAAATAAAAAAGGGGTGTTGGTGGGGATCCAGAACCATCCTTAGGTCAGGGGATAGGAAATCCCTGAGTGCAAAGGTTTAATTTTCATTTTACATGTGGCATTGAGATTGCAGCATAGTCATTCCCTTCTCATCAGGTAACTTCACCTACCTTTAATGTGCTTTTTAAAGAAAGTACTGCTAAGGTATTTTTGATCTCTGATGTCCCTTATGAGCTTTCATCCCATAAACATGCTTCCAAGGAAAGGAACCATCCTGTGTGCAGTGCAGAGAACTCTGCACTGCGGGTCAGGAAACTCCAAATCAAAGTATATCCTAATGCAAACAAATTGTTTCACTTCTTTGGCACCTGCCTCGTACTTCCCTGTTGCAGTGCCTGGGAGCTGAGTGTCGTCAATCCTCTGGTGCTCTCTTATCCCTCACGGTTTGCTGCCTTCTTGGTGCATCTGGGATCTGCTTGTGACTTGGCCCAGGTCATTGGGTTCCAAGGAGGGCAGAAAGGCTGCTCCTCTGTGCAGCACCCGTACAACTTGCTAACATTGTTCAGTTCTCCAAAGGAGAATATAATCGCCAGCAGCACCTTCTGCTCCATTTCTGTGCCCATGATATGACCTATGTGCAAGTGCTGCTTTCTCCCTTCATGGTCCCACCCTTCAAACCCAATCAGGTGATTTAGGAGGTGAAGCTTCATCAACTGACCTGGAGCCCTGCTTAATGATGCACAGTTCCCTGTCTGCTCTTGTATTTGTACTGACCCATTAGTACGTACTTGAGAGAAATGTGTACCACAAACTTGACAGAATTACCATTGGAATTGCTTGAGTGTTTCACATCAAGGTGATGGCTGAAACTCAGGAAATTGCTAGTTAACGTCCACATAGTGATCAGCCTCACCTCACGTGCTTTACCACTTCAAGGTCATGCTGTCCAAGCATTCTGTTTCCTCTGTGCAGCAGCAAATCTCAGATCCAGTCACTAGCAAAACACACATTATTTTTCTGTTGACTATTCAACCCTAAATTGAGCTTCTTTTGCAGGGAATCTTGTTTAAAAAAAAAAAAAGTGTTATTTTTTTTTTTTAGAGTTAGATGATATCAGCAAGTTTAAATGTGTAATATGAAAAAAAGTGGTAAAAATAGTTCTGAAATAGTTCTGGGGGCTCAAACTGTTTCCCCCTCCCCCTTTTTTGAATTCTAGTGCACATTTCTATATTTAAACAAAATTTAACTTTCTGGGATTTATCTCTCTGGGCAGGCAGAGAGAACAGTGGAGTTTAAGTGACTCCTAGGTAACTGTGTATATTGAGTGCAGTAAGCTGAGAGAAATGTATTTTTTCTTCTTTTGCTCTTTCTGGTTTAGATCTTGGTTTTTATTTTAACACAAGTTGAAAATGTTTCAAAGGGCGTACTGCTGTGTGATTTAAGTGTTGTAATTCCACTCGAAGTCTAATGTGCATTGCTGAATTTTGTCTTTTGGAGCATGACAGTAGTCAAAATGCATCCTCCTGCTAACCATTGGTAAGCAGCGTGTAGTTTCTGAATCCCCAGGAGATGGTCCTCAGTACTCAGCTAGCCACGTCGTAGATAGATCCAGTTGGTGCTGCTCAGGGTTGAGAGGTTTGTTTATTTCCAACTCGGTGATTTGACAACAGGCCCACCCATCAAGATAGCGGGACTATAACACTTAAGAAGTGCTTTTAAGGAGCCGCTTCAGAAATTAATGGAAGAGATTTTGTGATGTAGAGCACTATTAGAAATTATGGGGCATCAGATGTTAGATTTGTTGTTGTTCCCAAGGGAAGGCAGAGAAGAAGCTTGTTCTTGGTGTGAAAATACTTGTATTTTATTTAATGAATTCCATGCTTCAGAGATCTCTTTACTCATGGTCAGGAAAAGGAAAGACCCCCTTTCCCCATTGTTGTTCTCCCTGTAATTGTTTCATTTCTTGGAGCTTTCACTGCTTCCTGGGAATGGGAAGCTCTGTACAGTACCACAGCTATAGCTGGGGTGGGACAGGGAGAATATGTTGAGTGTGTGTGTTGGTGCTGCCATAATGGAAGAGTGTTTCAGTGCCTTCACGTCCTCATTCTTCAAGTGCTCAAAGAGTGAGTGAGTCCAATAACTCGTTTGCTACTTGTGGCTCCTAGAATACTAGTGCAGTAAAGAAAATCCATCTCTTTAGAAACCTTAGAGATTTTGTTGTTTGTCTTTCTCAGCGCTTTTTTTTTTCCTAAATGTATATTAATTTTTCTCTTTGTATGCCCTATTCTTTTTTGTTAGTTTATCATCTGCCTCCTAGTCTGAATAGTTGCCTCCTGAAATATGGATTCACGGTTTACTAAGGGGAAGGCATCAGAACCATACAAACATACAAATAATCTGAAGTCACTGGAGATATCAGATGAAGGGGTGCTATTTCTTGTGGTGTTCCCTGTTTGGTTTAATAGTCCCTAATTGTTTTTTGATCTAGTGGTCATAGCACGTGACATAGCTTTGGCAAGGTGTCATCATGTCATCCTACTGCTGTCATGTCCCTGGAGAATGTTGCACGTGTTCTCAGCAAGGTATCTCTGGGATTACCCTTGGATACTTCCCATCCTTTTAAAGACCAGCTTTGTTGTTGTAGGGGTTGAGAATTGCCCTGAGCGGAGACCTAGGCAGTCAGCTCCTACAAAGTTAGTTGTTATTCAGTTACGTGTTCTGTCTTGGCTGTCCTTTTGCAGTTCCCCCTTTGTATGTCCTTCATTTCGGCAGCTCAGCTATTTGCAGTTACATTTCCCGGTAGCGCAGTTGTCTTGCAAGTTAGAATAAGGTCCAGGCACCCTGTGCTGGGCATATACTCCGCCCTGATAGCTGCATGTTTGGAGATGTCTTCTTCTTTCTTTTATATGGTACCATAAACCTTTAGTCCGTCAAAATGAAAGCAGGGTGGGAGGAACACCATTCCTGGTCACAGCTGTAGGAAGGGCAACTCTGGACCGCCTCACTCCTTCATTATGACCAACAACCTTTACAGTTTATCTGGTGTGGATAAACACTGGCTTTATACTCTAATCTTATCTAGAAGCGTTATGGTATATAGTCACATTACCTCAGCATTCTCCTAGTCACTGCTTTGACGTATGCACACATTTTACACCGTTTCAGTCCGTATTATCTCGGACATCTGAGAGGCATTCCAGCATCTTTGAGATGGAACAGCTTTTTGGGAACGGAAGCTAAAGACTCAGGCTAACAAATAATTTACCATCTGCTGTCTTTAGGATTATTCTTTTTGCGTTGCTGTATTGTGTCAACTCTTTACATGCAGAAATAGGTGTCAGTACTAGTAATTTTCTAGCTTTTCTTCCAGCTATGAAAGCTGTTGGGATTGTTGCGTGTAAATGGCAAGTACTGTCTCTTTGCTGGATGTTTTTTTTCCGATGTGAATAAGACCATTGTTGAAATATTGGCACTGCTGTGAAGGCTTCTTGTCACACTGAAAATGTTTAGGTATTCTCAAATGTTTAATTTGAAAAACTTGACAAGTTCTTGAAACTGGCAAACCCACAGCTTGCTGCAGTGTTTCACTCAACAGTTCAGGGCTGTGAGTGGCACCAGAGTAGCCACAGTAGCGTGGATTTAAAAAAAGAAAAAAGGAACAGGAGAAGGTCTAAACATTTCTAAATCTGTTAACAGGTAGGATAGGTTCTCTGACTGGATAAGCCTCATTTGGAAGCCCTGCTGCTTGTGCCTTACAGTGATTAGCAGCTCTGTAAGAGGAAGAAATGCCTATTTGGGTTCTCCTTTGCTTCACCCCTCTTGCAGCTCATGCTGATTTCCAAGGAGCCTTTGTTGTGGCTGAAGCAATGGCCTTCTCTGATACATCACTTCTGAACAGATTCCTAGCTAAGTTTCTTAACTGCATCCTGTTAAAACAGCTGACAACTGTTACTTACTTATTGTTCCTGTCCAAAACAGAGAAGCTTTTAGCTGCTTGTGTGTGCACATCGTCACGCTGTTCAGCAGGCCCTGACTGGTAGAAGCGGTGAGAGTCCAGTTTTTAATGAGCTAGAATAGCTAGAATTTGTTTTTTAAATATATACAGAAGAGAGCGTATCATGCTACTAATCAGCGCACCCACACACATGCACACCCAGGTTATCAACACAATGTCTTCCTTCACAATCTCTCAAGCCCGTCCTTTGCTCTTCTACTGTTTTAAAACCCTAGTCATCTGTCACCTGCTTTACTGGAATTGTTTCTGTCTATCAGCTCTACCCTTTGCAAACCATGTTTGTACAGCGACTGTCCCCTCCTTCCTTCAGTCAGCGCTCTGTACGGCTGACCATCCTTCAGGGCTTTCGTCTTCTGCTTCCTTTTTTTTTACCCCTTACATTAGCTACGGGTTTTTCTCCTTTTCTGTTTACCATTAGCTGATAGAGGTTTGCCACTACCCAAGCATGTGCCCCATGGTATCTCACCACCTAATACATTAGCTGCTTTCCCATACGCCCTCGTGATTTGGTGTTTTTCAGTTGTGTTGTTCTCTAGTGCTCTGAGTGTTTCCAATGTTATGGAAATATTTAAAAACAAACAAACAAAAAACCCACCACATACACAAACAACAGAGAGATGTTTACTCCTCAGGACTGTTGCACTTGGCTTTACTTATTTATTTGTAATATGGGGAATATTTGCCTTAGCTGATTGGCACGTGGGAAAGTACTTAGTTAGAGACATATATTTGAGGATGAGTGGTGTACTGATGTATACTCTTCTTCAGAGATCCTGGATTTCTATTTAGGAGTGCAGCATATCTGTTCTACGCCCCAGTAAAATCCCAGAAGCTGTAAGTAAGTACTGCTGGTAGCCAAGAAATGTCTGAGAAGTTGAGTGGCAGGAATGCAGTAGCTCTCCTATCTGTGAGGAATGATATTTGCAGTAGTCATAATTAGTCCAAGTGTTCACAAATCAAATAAAACATCAGGCTTTCCGTGTTTCATAACTGAAGCAAATTATTTATGTGAGAACCTCCAGTATCTAAAATCTGATGTAGTGTGCATGGGCATGCATGGACAGTGCAAATGCATATTCCATATACAAATATGATGAAAAAATGAAATTAGTAACTCTGTGCCCAATTTGAGTAATACAGAACTGAGCATACAATACAATTCTGCTGTCTTGCATGTATGCATTACGCTGCTGTGTCTTGTTACATGCGGTTGTGGAAAAGATTTTGTTATGCTTGGAGAGAGGAGGTCAAGGCTGGAAATGTTTGAGTTATTCATTGTGATTTTAAAATAAACCACGTTTTTTTAAGCTCTTTTGTGTTCTCAGACTAATTATAAACCTATCTATTGTATCTTCTCACATGATTAATAGCAACCATTGTTGACAGTGCCCGTAGTTTCTTTGCAATTCCTGGCTGCGTTGGGTGTTTTGGTTGGACTCCCACTTGTAGGAGTGCTGGAGGTTGTTGGTTCTCGTTAGCAAGACTGAGGCAACGTGGCTGTAGAGAGAAGAGGCCTCTCCCATGGGCTTCTGAGTAGCCCTGGAACACGTAGGGGCAGCCATCCAAAACTTCTGAGCTTTGGTGTATAGAAGCTGTTAGTTCAGTTTATAGGGAGTGTCAAACAAGTAACTTTTATTTCTGCTTCGTGATGGGAGAAAGGGACTTTTTCAGTTGTGAATTGAGTAACAAAGAGGGAATGCACATGCAGGTGGTGTTGTAACTTCATTGAGGTGTTGTCCTTAGCCATTCCCCAGAGTATTTCCAGTTTTAAGACAGGGTTAACATGGGATTCAGCCTCCTGTCTGGAAAACTGAAATTCACAAAGGGAACCAGGCTATGAGGTGCTGAATTGTAGGACAAAAGGGACCTCGTAACTCTTCCCTGTTTGTGTTTTTGTGGAGTGGGTCACTGTCCTCTACCTTGCTTGGGTTTGGGGCTTGTTAGTGAAGATTCTTTGTTATTCCTTATAAAGGTAGTTTTGGACATCTAGGGCAAAGACAGCGGCGTTTAAGATGGCTGATGTGGGATGGAAAAAGCGTAGCCATGCTGTGAGAACATCTTTATTTTAAGGATCATTACACAGACTCTCTTTTGGGCTGGCAACTGCCCCAAATTTTTGCATTGTGACATTCACAGCCCATCCTACCCATCAGAAAGCAGCCAGGTGAATGTCTTCTGTTTTGCTTGTACAGGAAAACTCCTCTGGGTGAATTCTGGGGTTTTGACGCCCTTGTACCACTCCAGGCATTTTTCCTGGTACAGGGTGGGAGAAAGTGGATTTCATCCAGCGTCCACAAAAAGTTTTGAAACGTTCGGCTCCCAGGGAAGCAAAATTCACATTGCAGCATTAACACTCCACATAAGTAACATTGATTCTGCTTACAGCGCTACATTTAAATGTAGTTCAGGCAGCATAAGTTATTATTTGTATGAGTATCTCAGGCTTTGTTCTTCACTTTTTGTGCATTTAAGTCTTAAAATTGCATCTTTCTTTAAATGCCTGTGGTTACATGATCTTCATCTTGGTGATTTGTGGGTGGCAGTGGTGTGCTGCTTTTGTTGTTTTTTTGTTGGTGGTGGTGGGTTTTTTCCCCCCATGAAAATCTGAATGCCTGTGTCCTTTATAGGCAAACTGATGTTTGCAATATACTGAAACAAAGTTGGAGAATTTGCAGGTTTTGTTGCTTAGAAAGTAGACCGCTATGTTTTGGGAAGGTTAAAGAACCACCTGCAAAGACTGCCTGAGATATTTACTGTCTCCCGCCCCCCACTTCATGATGTAGGGGGGAAAAAGTGTTTATTTGGGTTTTGTTTCTTGCTTGTTTTAACACCTTAGAAATATCAGGAGTGTCGAGTCTGGTCTTTCCTGTTTTTTGTTGGCAGACTTCTTGAATGACTCTGTAAATTAGGAGTTTTCTCAGGCCTCAAATAAATGGTATGCAGTTTGTCTTTAGAAGGAGCTTTTGTCCGAATATCTTGAGCTAAATGGCAGGTTAGGACATTGAGTTAGATAGTCTGAATAAAAAATGCTTTTTTGCTTGGAATTCTCTTTCTGGCAGAAGTTTTTATATTGGTTTGTTTTGTTGTTGGTTTGAAATTTGAAAAGGAAGCTTTGTTATTCTGGGTTTAATTTCCAATTTTTGTTTTCTCTTTACTAATGTGCTTTCAACACCTCTGTATTGTATGGTATGGACAAGAAAGAATGGGAATGAAGCAGAAAAAGTGATTTAAGAATCCTTTTATTCTGCAAGTGCAGATATTTTTTTTTAAATCCCTGATTTAGCATAACCTGTGTTGTCTTTCACTATAAATCAGTACTGCTCTTTTTTTTTTTTTTTTTTTTTACAATGTGAAATCAAAATTAAAAAACAGCCACAAACAACAGCAACAATATAAAAAAAAAAAAAAATAATCTAGAACTCATGGATATCTTGTTAATTCCTGGCAGCCTGAAAACTGTTGATGCCCTGATGGAGTGTGTCTCTTTCCATGATATCTTAACAAGCTTCCTAAAACTGAAAAGCAGCTGTGTAAATGTGGTTATGAATGGGCCTTAAGTGTAATGTCATAAAAGGGAAGGCTGATGGGTAGTGTTTAAATCAGTGGAAGTGTACAACTGATACTGGATGTGAACTTGTTGGTTGAATGAAGAAATAGCATAATTGTGAGTGAGCTCTGCTTTTGGACACAATTGCTGTGTTGGGAAATGTGGAAGAAATTCCAGTTATACTTAAGTGTATGTGCATGTATTTTCCCTTTCTTCTGTATAAACATATACTAAGTATGTGGGCAGATCAGTGGCTTGCAGATCATGCAAATATATGGATTTTGGTGGAGCTGGGAAGGAAGATTGACAAAATGAATGCAGTGATAGTTCCTTTACACATAAACGCTGTCTCAAAATACTGACCACAAGTAACTTAAAAATGCAACCTTGCATTTATCTTTAAACTATGTCATATGAATGAAAAAAAATAAACTCGAGCATTAGGTTTTACCCCTTAAGAGAGTTTTAGAGGCAACAGTTGAAGCAAGTATCTGGAAAAAAAAGAGACTTAGGCAGTGCCAAAGAGACTTAGGCAGTCTTATGCTGAAAATGCTGAACACAGTTAACTTTAAACTACACCCAGTACTTGAGGTTATGCCTAAGTGTGTATCGTAGTTGTTGAAAGGTTGAGGATCATTTTTCAGATCATCACTTAAGCAGCTGTTTCCTGGCAGAACAAAAATTTAGTTGGAGAATGGCAAATGGACCAGTGAGAAAGAGAAGAACTGATTCTCACAGGGAAACTGGAACAGTGTTATTCTAGACATAATGATGAGGCCAATTTTGTTGTTTTTTAAACACCGACTGAACATGTGTGAGGGAGTAGTTGGGGACAGGGAGCGGAGGAGATAGAGTGATGGTACCATGTTTTTTCCATTGGATTTTGTAGCTAGGCTTTGGGGAGAAAAGTGGTGTTAATGGTTTTATTTTCTGGTTGGCATGTGCCCAAATCCCAAGGCTCTAAATCTGTTTAGCCACTGAGTGAACTCTTTAACTCCTGTTAAATTTACTGTTTTTCAGGGTGTTTCCTTCCAGAATCAAGTTAATCTTGATCTTCAATAAAATTCTTTGCTAGTGTTTTTTTCTCTTTTCTAGGTAAAGAAATTAAAAGCCTTTGATGGAGATGTATCAAAACTGTCTCAAGCTGATTCCTTCATGTATTTACTAATCCAGGTGCCAAAGTAAGGAGATAGTAGGTTTATTCTGTTCATGATGGTTCTTTTTGGCTGTCAGTTCTAAACCTGTTTGTTTGTCTGCTCCAGTTACGCTCTTAGGATTGAAGCCATGGTGTTAGAGAGGGAGTTCTCACCCTCCTGTGCTTCTCTGCAGGATGACATGAAAATTATAAGACGGGCAACAAAAGGTAATTAAGCATGTTGGGACATGTATAATACTCTTGTTTTTGTTAGCATGTTAATTAGTTTGCATTATGAAGACCAGAGCTTGAATTTCAGGTACCTTCACTATTAAAAGGAAGCTAACTCCCCTCTGACAAATGCCATCAGGGTGTGTCTGGTGAATCTTTGCTTCCAAAATCAAAAATCTGGAGACTTGGACACACTACCAATGAGTTCATGACCAAAGCCTACAAACAGCGTATCCTAAGCTGACGCAAGCACAGGTGTTCATGATCAAATTAGGACAAATCCTTGTCATTTGAATACAGTTCACTCTTTCGTGTATCACTGTTGCTGTGATCGAATCCCATTGTTAAACATTTTGCTCATTTTCAGAGATCTATATAGAAAATCACTGTAGAGCTTTCAGATTTCCCTATGTGCAGCTGCCTTTTGAGGTGGCAGTACTGAGAGGCTAAAATCTTTACTGTGGAGATGTAATTCTGTTTCATGTTCTCTACATTTCACAAGCTTTGAAATACTACGACTGGCTATTCTTAAGCTAATCTGGTATCTTCTGCTCTGTGGGAAAATAACTGATGTCCTAGTTTAATTTAACATTAATGCTGACACTTTCAAATGCCTTGAGTACCTATTTGTCCTTTTTCTCAGTATGAAAGTCCTGCTTCATGCTGGTAAATTTTCTGACAGACTACTGGAGCACTGTCTAGACTGCTTCTAGTGGGATAAAAAGGCACAGTAGTCAAAATATTCAAATATGAGCACCAGCGCTTAGGATAGTAATTTTTAGTGAAGGAAAAGGGAGAAAAGTCTGGTGTGTTCTTCCCAACTGTGGGGATTGAACTGGTCCTTCCTGACTCAGGAAAATGTCCCTTACTTTAAGCTGAGGTTTGAGTTTGGCCTTTTATTGGGAGCTCTTTGAAATCATTGCTCTTTGTTTTGAGCAACAGACATAGGTGAGGGGAATATGTTATGTATAAAAGCAGCCGCGCCCTATTGTCCTTCATGTCCTTCACCCAGGACCTTTCTGATGAATTCTTTCCCTCCAGAGGAGACACTTTAGTCTCCAGATCCTGCACCAGGCCAGTCATGCAAATCAGACTGAGCTTCCCTGTCTTCAGTCCAGTTGTGTCATGTGCTCCTCTCCATTTGGTCTTTTCACTTGAGGGCTTGTTGATAGCCTGAAGTTGTTTAGGAATTCTGTCTACTTTTCTATACCCATCTACTCTGTTTCTTTCCTTGTAATTAAGCTGCGAGAATATTTACTTAAATCCTAACGCTGATAACCACTAAGGCTTAGGATGGTCTAAATAGCTTGGTGGATTCTCATCTCGCCTACAAATGGATGTATCTCGTAGTGACGCTAAGCAGGCTCTTAGTATGCAAAAACTTCAGATGTTGCTTTCTCTCCTTGGCCTTATGAAATCCAGTATTCTCTTTTGTATTCCCTGCTCTTTCTTCCCCCTTACTTCCTCACCTATAGCTTGTTAGATCTCAGACTGCTTAATTAGTTCTATGATTTTATCCTGCTAACACTGAAATCCAAAGATACAAGGGCTGTCTGCTTCCAGCATGATAGATTAGTGCATTGTGTTAAGCAGTTAAATGTGGGGTAAATTTCAGAATTTGAACTTTGAAACGAAATAGTTTTTAAAAGTATTTATACTGCAATCGAAAGGATTCCACCTTTTATTAGTACCTTACATTAAAAACAGCTCACATTGATTTTCTTGCCTTATAGGTGACTTGCGAATTTGCAGTTACTTGGTTTACTGTGCCATTTGTGTAATGTTAATTTATTAACTCTTAGCAATTTTGAATTCCCATGCCTTTATTTCTAAGGTGCTATGCTCAGTGACTTTTAAACACGTGTTGTTTTCTGTTCATGTGTGGGGTGGGTGAAGAGGTGTACATGTACGAACTCAGAACACTACTGTGCATTTTGCAAAAAGGGCATGTGTACAAAGCAAGCTTCCGTGATGGAAAAGCTTTAAGTGGCAGTTATATTCAGTGTGAAGCAAAGAGTCAAATGGAATAGAACTTTGCTAATCGTCTTTGATGTCACTGAGGTAAAACAAATGCCACTCTGAGTTGGTGATTATATAGAAATAAAATAGTGATTCATAATGGGAGTGAGATAAGAATGGAAAATTAAAACATTGTCTGATGTCTTCTCAGGCCTGATGGCTAAATCTCCCTAAAAAGAATAATTGTTCAAAAATCCTATCCTGACAGATGGCAATGGATCCTGCGAGGTGCAGAACATTTGCCTCACACTGAATTTAGCAGGTTGTGAGGACACTTGCATAAGATACTTTGCACATTGCAGGATCAGGCCCCAAATGTTTTGTGAGCTACTGGGGGTTGCCTTGGAAATACTACACTTGCAAAGCTGAAGTCTGAACATATACTTGAGGTTTGCCAACTGTGCTTGTGACTTTGAATTATATAGGACCTTTTTTTTCCCATGACCTTTCAATTCACTGTAGTTTCTTGTTAAAATAAAAATCAGTATCTTTAAAAGCTTGATGTGAAGAGCAGTTTGTTAAGTGTGTGTGTATTTGTAAACAATTATTAGACAGCAATTTTCTGCTCCTTACAGAGTTAATGACTTGTGAGGAGCTGCATTCCATATTGCACTTGGTCCTCCAGGCTGGGAATATTATGAATGCGGTAAGTGACATCTAAAATGGGGACGGCTGATCAACCAAACTTCATTGTTAGTATTGCAGTCCATTTATGCCACGCACCTCAGCTGTTTCCTTCTTTTTAGGGAGGTTATGCTGGCAATGCTGTTGGATTTAAACTGTCGTCGCTGCTCAAGCTGGCGGACACAAAAGCAAACAAACCTGGGATGAGCCTGCTGCATTTTGTTGCTCTGGTATATAAAAGCTATTTTGTAACTGATGCAAACCTAAAGCCATAGATGATTGACAATATAAGGAGCCATGTCTCTCAGAAAAAGTGGCTTGTTTAAGGCTTTGATCCTCTTCTTTTCTCCTCCTTACACAAAGTTCACTATTTTTTCTATCTCTGGTCACCCTATCCAGAAATCCATGGAAAGCTTGATTTTTTAATCTCATGCTTACCTTCATCTAACTTTCTTACTGTAGCTTATCTCTTACTGTCCTGAATTCTTACAATGTAGAAGTGACTTTTTTTTTTGTTAAGTACTCTTTTAATCATCCTACTGAATCTTTTCATCAACATGTTTCTGTTTATTTTCTTTTTTTTTCCTACCTTTGGTGACTGACAAGTATTTTTAAAGCTGCAGCAGACACTTTTTTAGTTATTTTTCCTTCCTTTCAAACTTTTTGATTTTAGAAGAGAGGGAATTTAAATGCTTCCATATGTGCCTTTAGTTATCTGTGTACAAACTGGCTTAACAGATTTCTAGTCAGCAAACAATGGGGCATTAATTGATGTTTGTGCAGGAAACATTGTATCTGCTCAAACAATAGGCATCAGTAAATTGTTCTTTCCCTAGCATTCCCTATTAATGTGACTTGGGTTCACTGGTATAAGCAGCTATAGTTGTGGACTGTGAAATGGAAGCTCTTGTTTAATGTTTCTAGTTCTCCCTGCTTTTCTTTTAAGTGGTGTCCTCTGCTCAATTGTGTTAGGATTGCACAGGAAGGAAAACAGTGCAGGAGACAAAACTTTAAATGCCCTCCCAGAGGCTTTAGAGCTGTTGGATTTAGGTACTTTGGCCTAGTAATGGAATGTTAATGGGTTGTGTGTGTTTTGGTTTTGTTCTGTTTGCTTCAGGAAGCCCAAAAGAAAGATGCTGCTCTTCTCAACTTTTCAGAAAAAATTAGGGATGTTCATGATGCTGCCAGGTAAGCCAAAAGAAAACTGAGAACTTAGGGTTAGACTGTGACTTGGAACTTTTTTATTTGTGCAGCAATGAGGCTCATTCAGAGAAGTCTTGGCACAAAAACTGAGATCTTTACGAATGTTTACTATAGCTTTGAGGGCTGCATTTCCATTTGCTAGCAGAAATATGCCTGCAATGTGCCTTCAGGTGTAAGGTTTTTTATGACACAGTCTCCAGAAGTGTTTTGTAGTTTCGTCTCTGTCAAATACCATGCGCATGGATGCTACTTTTAAGAGATCATGCTAAAGCACATTAATGTTTTTCTTTAAACCAATTTTCATCTGTCTCTGTTCAGTGCTCTTCCAAGTGTGGTTCCAGATACAAGTGCTGGCCATGGCTTCTCTTAGATGTGTTTTGATACTTGGTTTGCTTCTCCATTTCTGTCAGGTGGAAAATCTGAAGGATTTGGGGCTCTGTGTTTTCATCTCAACATCTCTAGCTGCATAATTTTAAACTGAACCTGATTCATACCTTGATAACTGTACCTGCCTTTGTGAGATGTTGCGATCTGAAGCACAAACCTGGAAGCTAGCGATCCTGGAGTTCTACTCCCAGTTTTGCTACTTCCTTGCTCCTTGAGCTTTGGGCAATCTATTTACATTATTTTCCCAGCTGTAAAACGGATCCAAGCTCTTATATCTGATGCAGAATTAAGTCATGTCTGCAAAGGACTCTGAAATCTTCTGAAGAAAGGAGTGGCCATGGAGTTAATCAGAAAATTTTTGATGGACCACCTGTGTGGCTCTCTGCCATCCAACTCACACACCTTCTTGGCAGTCTGCCTCGTGGCCTGCTGGGGAATGTAGCTTCCCTCGGCATCCAAGCCCCCTGGCAAACTACAGGGGAACAGGCAGAATCTGAAAACTGGTGATATTTTTCAAGCCGTTTGGTACTTTGATCACATTTGTCAATGCTGAAAATCTTCTGTTATAACTCTTGCTGAAATCTATTCGTGAAATGTACTCTACAGGAAAATGAAACAAAATGAAATACATGTCCTACCATTGGGTGTGAGGAAAATCATTATTAGAGACAACTGTCATGTACAAGTTGCTCATAAATCCTTCCAATTAGAGCATGTTAAAACAACCGCCATTATGTACCTTGTTTTTTTATCTCACCTTCTTTCCTTGTAGTCCTTCATCCTCCTCTTTCACAGGCAGAAAAATATAGCCTGTATCATGTACACCTCTTCTCATTTGCAAAAACACCCATGATCTTCCCAGAGCAGGGAGCTAACCTTTGGAGATGAAGTAAGCAGAGAAAACACAACGCACATTATATTCATTTATACGTGCTGTCACCATGTTCTGCCATGTGCCATCAGTCAGTCTGCCACACGTCTTCAGCCTTACTGTGTTGAAGTCTGTCTGTTGGTGAATTAAGGGTAGTTTACAAGCATATGTGCAGTTGTTAATTTTTACCGTTTTGGAAATAGTGGTGCTTCAACTCCAGACAGAGCTCAGTTTGCTTGTGAAGGAAATGTCGTGGCTTTAGGAGTGTTTACCCTCAAAGTGACTGAGGGATTTGGGTGGAAGCTCCCATCGTATGGAAAGTGCCTCTCCCAGGATAAGACTTAGATTACATCAGATGAGAGCTCTTTCCTGTGATCTTACATTTGCTGAGTTCCTTTTGCTTAAAAACAGGAGCAGCTCTGCTGCTGGTATGTGGTAGAAGGATGAAATGTTACAACTGCTGGGTCGAGACTGTGTGGGCTACATTGCTGTGACAACTTAGAAGAACATAACATGCAATTTCATGATGCCTCATGTTATTGCCAAAATGGGCAGTCCTGGCTGACAGTCCCTTCTGACCCCTTTTTGTGCCAGCTTTGGCACTTAAACAGTAACGTAAAAAGATGGACCAAGGAAATGATCCATCTGGAAGCAAATTGTTTTACCTTTCTTTGGGTTAATTTTCAGTTCGCAGATATGGCTGTATTTAGAAGATGAGTGCTAGCACAGGCCACAGGGAGAAAAAAGGAGCGCTTGGGCAGGGTGGCATTGCACTTTCAGGTGGTAAGGCTGGGTAGGACTGGCTCGAGTTAATTGTGAAACCACACCCCATGGGAATCTTTTCAGTTTGCAAATAAGAAGAAATGTGCTTATCTCTCTCCTAACTTTCGATTTATACTCTGGAAATATTTCCTGAACAGGCAGGTCTTGTTTAAAAGCCAGCTTGCACCTCGTGTTAAACATCCATTTTTGATGCATATTGTGGCTAACCTAGGGGCAACTCTTTCTCACTGATAAGTATTCTCTGTATATGCATTTTTTTAGGTTATCCATTGATAATTTAGAAGCAGAGCTTCAGTCACTGTCTTTCAAAGCAAGATCTGTTAAAGACAGCATTCGACGAGACCCGAAACTCTTTTACCAGATGGAAAGCTTTCTGCAGGTTTGTAGGATATCTGTGTTCATGCGTTGTTATCACCTGAATGCAGTAGCATTCCTCAGCTCAGTGTAATTTGCGTGGACAAGTTAATAAAGTGAAGCATTGTTTCGATATGCCTACTCTGTCAGTTGTACGAAGATGTTCCAAATATATGCTGTTTGTCGAGAGTGCTGGAAAGACTGTATTTTTACTAGGAGGGATGTTGAGTGTACGTTGGCTGAGGCTTGTTAGGCAAGCGTGTTTGATGCCTGTGAAATCACTGTTGGAGATCTGTAGTTAAAATATAAGACAATTGGGACTGATCTCTGGTTTTGTACTTAACACACAGATACTACACTTTGGGCAGCTGTGACGTTATATTGGATCATGCCAGTTTTTGCTGAGGCTGTGCTATGCATATTAATCCTGACTGTTAGGTGACTGGGGAGATATTGTTAGCAGCTTGCATGCTAAGGGGCTGTTTTCTGTACTAATTTGCCCTTCACACAGAGTGTATCATTCTAAGCCGTACCATTTCTTCTTGGTAGGCTCTCCTTTTCTTTTTTCCTATCGCAGTGACTTCATAAGCATGAATGTGTATAGCACTTCACTTTGAAGCAGAGCGCTTAGCTTTGATGCAAAGTTCTTGGTATTTTCCGGGTGATGCCTGGAGAAATATGTATTATACTTCAATTAAACGTTTTTTCTGTTTCATGCTATAGATAGTTATTAAAAGTGAAAAAGCAGGCGTTGGAACTGGAACTTAACCCACGCTGATTTTCAACTTGCAAGTGTAGTTAATAGTCCTGTAGTTTTACAGGAGATGTGAAGCTGATGAAGAAAGAGGCGGGTCAAGATTGAAATAGCTGTCCTCATTCACTCTGAAATATTGGCTTTTATCCATTGCACCCAGACTCTTTAATGTTCTGTTCTGACATGTTTGGGAATTTTTTTTTAATTTAATAGATGGTTTTACGTAACGCTACAACCTTGTTTAGGCCACATTCCAAAAAAATGTTGGGAAAAAAAATAATTTTACAAATACATACCTTACACAAACACTTCCGGTTTTTGTTTTTAAATTGCAGATGATAACCAAGCTGATTGAAAGTCAGCCTTCATTATCTCATCCTCATGAATAAATTACTGAAATATGTGGGAGGAACTAATTTTCTATGTATGCTCTTGTCAATTGTCCAGTTTATCTTCTATCCAGCTTTTTTTTTTTTCTGAACACTAACAAGTCAGATTTGTTCCCACCCTACTGGCATCATTTGGCAAGTAGCTTTCTGGCAGGTGGGGTTGTCTTAAATGGTCACCAGTACCTCCAGCTGCCTGTTCACACTCCAGTGCTGCAGTACAAGAAGTATTTAGGTGATCATGAGGTGGACAGTGTCAGAATAGATTTGTCTGGAAATTAATTTTCTCCCCACATTACTTTGAGTCAGATGTGTTCTCAGATGTGGGACTGTGCAAGGATGGGAGTGAATGGCTGGTGATGTAGATCAGAGAGACAGAGGAGCAACTTCTGAAATTCTTTTAAGTAGTTCTGCTGCTCAAAGTCTAACTACAGTCTTGTTGTCTTCCTCCTGACTTTTTTCCAACAATCCACTCCAACCAAGTCTGTATAGCTCTACACTTCTGACTCAAAGAACTACTTTACAGGGATGATTTCTGGATGTCATAAAATACATTTGTAGTATATGTATTTCCTTACCTGCCTGGCATGAAAGGCTTTTTGGTGGTGGTCTAAGGTCAGCTCAGGAAGCAGTGGATCATATGATGTATATCCATGAATTTATTCATGTTTTTTTTTGAGAAAATCAGAGAGGAAGAACTAACCCATTTCAACTGAGTTGAAAGTTGCCAGGAAAATGGGAAAATAAGGCATGAGAGCTTTGTGGGGGCTCCAAAGTGGTCCACCAGTACAGTCTTTGGTTTTACTCAACTGAGAATTAAAGTTCTATGTCAGTTCAAGGGCTTTTGAACTTTTGCCTGGTTTGTATCCTTGTCACTAGAATTTACATTTTGATTTATGCATTTTCCTTGACCTTCCTTACTCAATTTATTGAAATGACAAGAAGCTTCTTTTAGTTACTAGGAGTTTTCCCTCAAAGTTTTAATTTCCGGGGCTCTGTAACAGCTTCTAGGATGGAAAGTGGTTTTCTTAAATTCTTAATATTCACATCACCTGTTGGGACTTTTCTATCTAGTTCACCCTACTGTGTTTTTTTGCTACAGTTTGCTGTAAGACATCTAAAAGAGCTTGAACACCAGAAACGGGAATTGCAAAAGGAAGGAAACGCTCTCATTGACTTCTTCTGTGAGGACAAAGAAACTATGAAGTTGGATGAATGTTTCCAGATATTTAGGGACTTCTGCATTAGATTCAACAAGGCTGTTAAGGTAAGCACCGTTAAACTTGCAGTAAGGCTGTTAAGCACTGAATGCGATTCTCACTCGTTTGAAATAAATGCTGACCAGGTGGATTAAATTATTTGTTTTCTGTCTATGGGACACTTCCTATCTGGGGGTATTTGGTATATTTGCCAGAATGGCTACAGCAAACTGCTATGGAAATGGTCATCCTGCCCAGCCCGGTATGCAGTCCCACTGCCAACTCATCAGCTCTCGTTCTGTTCTGCACCTTCTGCTCAGGCTGGCCAGACCATTGAGGTGTTCTGTCAGGGTAGCCTGTAGGGCTTGCATGTAGGTGGGCTTCTTCCTCCTCCTTTGGTGAGAAGGTTGATAATTGCTATATGGTATATAACTAACTGCATACTTGAATTGGTCCCAAATAATTCAAGTATGCGAATATGAGCATAGGCAAGGAGCAATATCAGCATTGTTTACAATTTTGGTTGAGAAAAGTTTGCCTGTCATTACAAATAATTTTTAGGACTTTATAAATAGCATCAATTAGATGGATCCAGAAATATATTTATTTTTTCTGCCTTATGAGATCCGCATTTGACAGCACTTTGCATAAAAGCTTTAGTTTAGAAATGAGAGAACGTTCTTTATTACAGCAAGCTAAGAGGACGTTCAGTTAACATCTCATTGTCCCATTAGCTTACCTACCGTTTACCACCCAAGGCAGCACGTAGTTATGCATGTGAATATTATACAGATATAAACGGTGGTAACTATTGCAGACATTGCAGTGAGAGGTGACTTTGTGCATTCATGAAGGACGTGTTCAATTATTCAGGGCTGGGGATTTAATTCATAATCACACATTACAAGTGGTTGATGAATAGCTATTACTTCAGGGTCCCATGGGGATCTCTCTTCCTCTCTCTGTAGTAAGTAATCACACTCTAAAATAATGACAAATTAGTCTTTTATTTGTGACTATTGAAAAGATTTACTTACTAGGTATTTCATGTGGATTACCTATGTCCCTACAAATTTAACGGAACAATTTGGAATAGAGACTGCAGGTCTGCTCAATGTTACATGTGGACAGCACAGCCAGCAGTGTGAAAAGATGGCTTACACACGATAGCCAAGTGCACATATTTCAAACTGTATGTTAACTCTTTTTTTTTTTTTTTCAATTTTAGAATATGGCTCTATGTGCTTAAAATAGATTTTTCTTGTGAATAAAATCTCCAGAAGCATGTTTTGGGTGAGGTTAAAACGTTCTGTGTCTAGTATGGAAGACGAAAGTAGTATCTATTTACTACTATTTTTAACTATTTCTCTTTACAATGGGATATTTAAAGTTAAGCTTTAGCATTAGGCAAGAATTAATTCTGTAATTCCACGCCTGTGAAAGAAAGCTCCCTGTCACAGACATTCTTCCTGAAAAGCAAGTTTTTTCTTTTTCCTTTCTTAGCTGTTTGGGTTTCTGAGGTCTCTAATGCATCTTATCTTTCACAGCCCAGTGTCACCTCAAATCCACTTTAAGAGGTGTAGATCAACCCATTCATCAAAAGGAGTTTCAGCATTAGGCTTTTGTTTACTGAAAGCTTTCAGGCAACTGTTTATAGTTGTGCAGCTCTTCTGTTGTCACAACACTGGGAAAATCAAACTAGACAGTGCTTCAGACAAATAGAGGTGTGTTTTTTTAAACAGTGTGTCATACAGGCTTGCTGAGGGCAGACTTAACAACATGCTGGAAAATGATGTAATTTTGAATCCTCTGTCAAGACTAGCCCTTTCTCTTCTTTCTTTCGCTACAGCTGTACTGGCTCTAGAAAACCAGGTTCTCCATTTCAGAAAATAACCTGGAAAGGTCAACTGAAGTTGCACCTAGATTAAATCTGAAGTGTAGAGGTGACACTTAAAATGTTGACGGTCGTAATAATCCACTGGCAATGATTTTATAGCAGAAAGGTGTTCCTGTGTTGTCTTTCAAACACAAACTGCTGCTTTCTAAACCAGAACCCAGTAGCTTCGTTAGCAAAATCACCAGCCTGGCCTGGGCAACGTCTGAGCAGTAGTTATCAATTTTTGAAGTGAACAAGAGGTCCAAATCTGGGATGAGGCATTTATTAATGGTCCTTGAGAGGTGTCAGTCGTTGCCTAAGTAATGATAACGAGGCACTGTATAAACTTTTTAATTTGCTTTCATGTGGAAGTAGGTAATGCCTTTTCATAAAATTTCCCTTCTGTTATGCTCAAGTTGGAGGTAAGTAGCACCCCATAGCAACCCCACTTGCTGCTCCAATTGCAATTGTTGTAATATGGGACAGTGGAAGGAACACACTGACTGTGTGCTCATCAGACGAGTTTGTCGTAAAATATGTAATGCTCAGGTGGAAGTTTACTCACCAGATAAGGCTGCCAACTCTAAACGTACCGCGAGCAGATTTCAAGCTCTCCATATATAGCAGGGACTCTTTGAGTGCACCTGACATCTGCTTGGGTTTGACAGGTCACATTCTGTGCTGTGCAGGAGCTTGGTCAGCATAAGAAGAAAACGCACAGACTGATGTGCCTCCAGCATGAGTTATGCAGGGAACTGCTGCCCGTATGGTTAATGCTTGCAGACTGTGATTGCCACAGTGAAGTCATGTGGGTTGTATGTATTGGGGGTGGAGGGAGGGTGATGGCAGAAGGAAATATGACGGGAAGAAATAAAGGGAAAGATAAAGCAGGGCAACTTGTTCTCATGTAGGGCACTGTCCTCTGTAACATGGATTTATGCCTTTCTTTATCAGGAAAACAGGGAACGAGAGATTCAGGAACTTCATCATCTGCAAAGGCGAAAGGAGCTGGAGGAGAAGCGTCGATCCTGGGCAGCTGGAGAGCTTGGGAGCTTTGGACGGAGCAGCAGTGAAAATGATGTGGAAATGCTGGCCAAAAAAGGACTTGAAGAGTTTCTTCCCTTCTTGCAGCAGAGACCCCAAAGCCCTTCGTACAGAAACCCCAATTCTAGACGCTCTCGACTTTCTCTGGGGATTACTGCAGACAGGGAGCTGCAGAGTTTCCTGGAGATCTCAAAAGATGAGGATCCAAACAAGTTTAACAGCCTTCCCCGTGCAAACACCCGACAAGCAAGACCCAATGTGGCCTGGACTGAATCCAAAGAAACTAAAGATCTCAACTTAAATACCTTGCACTTGCACCAGCAGTCTGAAACCAAAGGGAAAAGAGGTGACCACCTGCAGTTGCCCCCAGCACAGTCCAGTCACTTTGGTGGCTCAGCCGGTCCTGGTGCCCGCTACCCACCAAGAAGCACCAACTACAACACGCACACTTCTAATGCCTCCTGCGAGGAGTCCGCTGATATAAACGCTCTGGCCCTTGCAATTGAGGAGCACGAACTTGTTAAAGGATTGCATAAGTTTGACATTCAAGGAGCAAAGCCCGCAGAAGATACACCTCTAATCTACTTAGAGGATGTCGGTGGGACAGACTTGGAGACTCTAGATGATCTCAGCTTGCATTCCCTTAGCACTGCTGACGATGACTTGCCTCCAGCTTGCAGGAGCTCCAGAGAGGCCCATGACCATAAAGCCAAGGCAGTGGGTTGCAAGAGCGAAGCTTCAGAGCCCAGCAGCAGCAGCCCCATGTCTCTGGATACAAGTGTTTCTGGAAGTAGGGATGACGGGCCGATGTTCTATGTGTCGGATACGACGACTGACTGCTCTTTGACGCTGGACTCTGAAGAGGGAAATGATTTCAAATCGGTAGGCAACGAAGTAAGAAGTGAGGCTGGCAAAGCACGCTCTTCTGTGAGTGGGGCTCAGTACAGGTCTAGAACGCTCTTCTCGAACCTGAATACTGCGTCTGCCAAGGATCTGTCTCCTCACGCTTCCACAAACGATAAGGATGATGCCAACAGCAAGCACATGCTTTCTAAAGAAAAGTCCGTAAAAAATAAAGACGCGATAGGACCAAAGAGAAACTCTCTTAAGGACAGATCTCCAAGTTCCTCCAAATCCAGTGGCACTCGCCCAAGCCACACAGCTTCTTCCAGACCTGTAAGAACTTTGAATGCCTCTGAGAATGAAAGTATGAGGAAAGTGGTGCCTATTTCTCGGTCTAACAAACCACCAAGCAGTGTGAAAAAGCCCGAAGCCAAGCCGGCGCTTCGTGAAACTAGTACGGTGGAGAGTCGTCTGTCTCGTCGCAGCTCTGTCCGAGGCACAACTGACACGCTGCCAAGGAGTCCTTACAGGCACAGCGTGTCAGTAGAAGAGCCGAGGTTACAGAGGGGGACTGTGACCTCAAGCAGCGCTCATTTTGAGAGGGACAGAGTCGCTCTCAAGAAGCCCGTCTCTAAACCCATTAGGAGTACTGTAAAATCGAAGACAGATGAAATAAAGATCTGTCGCTCCAGCGTGAAACCACAGACCCCTGCAGATGACACCAAAGTTGCCCCAGTCACTGTCCCCAAGACACCATCCACTGTCCCCAGCTTCGCAAGGAATACAGTGGCTTCTTCTTCAAAGCGTGCAAAAGTGGATCTCTCCAGTTCATCCAGACCTCCAACCATCACGAGGTCTGTGTCCCAGAGGCTGCCTAAAGCAAAGCCAGCAGCAACCTCTGATGAGACGAGTCCAAAGGAGAATGGGGGCAGTACTTTAAAGAGAGCAAACAGTGCCAGAGCGGTTGGGAGAAGCCTCCTCCAGGGTGACACTGTCAGCACCAAAGTGGAGCCCTCAGCAAAGGAGCAGGGAACGGAGGAGAAGTCCTCTCTTAAAATGAAAGATGCGAACCGGACCACAATAGGTAAAATACTGAAGCCGTTGCTGAAGTAAGGGAGAGGTTTGGGGAACCTTGGAATGTGAACACTTGTTCAAGCACTGGATGTCTGCGTCGTGGGATTCCTTAAAACGGTAACATTGCTGAGAAGCAACACCATGTGCTCTTTGAAGTACCGCACACCACTGGAAAAGGGCAACTACTCGGGTTCTGGTCTAAATCCTTTTTTTGCGAATTTGAATGTATTTGAAGCTACTGTGATGGAATAAGAGCATAACAGCAAGCCTTTGAGTATTTATCCTATAGAAGATCACCAAAAGCCAAAAATTGTAAAGCAGTTAAACTACAAGACGAAACGCGTTGTGACAGAAAGCATGGATAAAGGCCAGTTTGTATGTACATAAGATTATTCCTAAGACTCAAGCGTTTGTGCTGGTCGGTTCCTTATTTGATGTTAACGTGAATCCTGTGGAACAGTACTGAAAAATGAACGTGGGTGATCGTGCTTTTCGTTGCTTCTACTGCCTCGGATTCAGGAACTCTTTTTTGCCTGTTGCAAAGTCCATTGCTGGCAATTGGACAGACTGGGAACTGCTGGCCAAAAAATAGTAAAACGGGATATTTTCTGTTTGTGGCTGTCTTTAACCTCACTGAAGAATTTCTAGCATGTTTTATGAATGTGTACGTGTGTCTGGAGAAAACTTTCTGCTGGCCAGGAGGCATTTTCTCCAAGAATGTGGCAGCGTTGTCTTGCATGCACGAGTAGTTACGGCTGGTGCTGCGCCGAGCAGCACAGCCAGAGGCTGTGCCTGTTGGAAGGGCCATCAGTAACCATTGGGATGATGCCTACTCCTCATCTGACTTGTTTTAGTCACAAGCAAACTTGCCAGCTTTGGGTCATACAGAAGTGCCATATATTTATGATACATATCAAGGATGTTTGCAGTTCAAGTCTTGAAGGCTGCGTTGTAGTGCCGAGCACTTTCGTACTATTCCATGTTTCCACTGGTTTATCTACTACCAAATTACTTGAATGTTGCAATGGCTCTGATTGAGCCATCAGTTTCCCTGCCTCCTCCTTCTCCTCTCCTTGTCAACATGAATATTTAGCATGAAACACAGAGCTTACGCATGACAATGTTTTTGTAGACTTCCTTGGTTGCTTCGAATGTGGTTTTTAATGTTTAAAGACTCCAAAGGATGACTTAAACTAGTATTTGATGAGCTTTTTACAAAATAAAAACGGCTCTTTTTTCCTGCAGATACAAATTTTAACATCTTCCCAAACTAAGGTACAGAGAATGAGGGAAAACTTGTTCAGCGTGCTATGCATCTTCCTAAGGGAAATGTACGTAGGTGAGGAAACTGATCGCTGTTCTCCTAAGCATCTTATTTAAAGAGTTGCCTTTTTACTTGCTTACAAATGAAGCCTCATTTAAGAATAAAATAAAAAATAAAAGGAAAATCTCTTCAGACAAGTGGCATTGACTTACTAATGGTAGATCTGCTTGTCTGCTCTATCCCTTGGTGCTGGAATGAGAACGAGCCGCTGGATTGCTCACATGCTTCTCATGGGATAGTATCAGGGACAGCTACCTTTGTACTCTGAATTTGGCAAGGGGCCCTTAGTGCTTCCTTTATACCAGCAAATCTTACTGCAGACACCATACCCAAACACCACGAAGTATTACATAGGGCTTCTTGTTCGAGTCTGTCCCACAGGGAGAATTTATATAGCCCACTTTTTGGTCAGGGTGAATTTTTGCTCGAAACCCTATAAGCTTTTTGGATGCTGCCTCCCTTGTGGGTTAGATTTAAAAGAAAAAAAAAACTCCCTTTTCCTTATTTGTATCTGTGTGTATGTATGCACATCTGCAAAAGCAGATGATTAACTCTTCTCCTTTATTAAAAAAAAAAAAAAAAACACTTTTATTGGTAGTAAGCTTGAAAAAAATAATTTAAATGTGTTTGGAATATGTAAATAAGTTTCTATAAATCTGTGTAAAAGAAAACTGAATGTATTTAATGGAACATTTATACATTTCGGAGTAACTTGGTAGTTTAATAAAGTTCCCATTTACTGGGCATGAGCTTTATGCTTCTTTTTCCTGTTACGCTTTTGGCTTTGGTCCTGGAGGTCTCTGGCAACTGGAATCTGAGTGTAGGTGACTGTGGGAAAATCCCAAAAGGACGGACTTCACAGCAGAAATTCTGGCTTTTACAGTGCCGGGTTTGTTTTTGTACTAAGACATGCAATTCGTCTTTAGTTTCTGAATGTTCCTGAGGCAGGGCTTTCTGCACATGTTTGGGTATAAGGTGGAAGGTATTAGATGGTAGATGCAGCACTTTGTGTATGCACTGCATGATGTGGCCAAGACAAATGTTCATGGCACTAACAAGTCTGGATCTGTCACTATCTTCATGCCTTTTAGCTTAGCACACTTTATTGAGAAATCCTGGTTTACAGCTCCCAGGGCTTTGGAAATAAAGAGTAGCCTGTTTTGCAGGAGCAGGTGGTGATTTCTACACTGCAATTCTGAATTTTCACATTCCACCCCATTCTCCCATAATTTTTCCTGCCTTGCTGCTTAAAAAAAAAAAAGAACATCTATGGGTCGGAAAAAATGAAAGCCAGCCAGCCTCCTTGTCCTCAGGGAGCACTTCCTCCCCTCTGCTATGGAAATGATTTTTGGACTGGAATTGCTGCTATTTGCAAACTCGCCTAGCCCCTGACTTTTCTCGTTTGGCGAGTGCGTCTCTCCCCGTGCGGAGCGGCGAGCACCTGCTGTCTGCCAGCGCTGAGTGATGGCTGCTGATGGAATCTACGTGGGAAAGCCCTGCGCCATCAAAAGGTGTGTCTCAAAAGTTTATGTTTTTTTAAACTTCATTTTTATTTCAAAAGGGTTTATAATTACCAATTCATTATTTAAACTACCAGCTGTCAGAGACAGCGTTGCCCCGTAGGTTTAATTTCCCATGTCATGAAATTTTCCCAAAGAAAGAGGCCGCGGGGGTAGCCGGGCTGCAGTCGGTTTTGAAGAAAGACACGAGACCTTCTCTCCAGCTTTGTTCTGCCGAGCGGCTGCTGCTTGTGATCGCGATCAGAGGCGCATCTGTCTCCTTTGATGGCTGCTGAGGTGACAGTGAAGTGGGGGAGCCCGGGGGACCGTGGGGGAATCTGGGGCTGCGGAGCTGGAAGAGATGGCGAGATAGGGGAAGGAGCTGTGGGAGTAGGAGAGAGGTGCTGATTCATACTTAAAGGAATTTAATATTCACATCTCATGTGGGAACTGCATACAAATGAGGGGCTCAGTGCATCCCTCATTACAACAGCTCATTAAATTATCAGGGAAGACAGAAAGAGTTCCCATCACGCCTCCCACAGCGTGCAAGTCCGGGCTATGTCATTCAAAATAACCCCACCGCTATCTTTCTCATCTTAGGCTATGTCTGTGTGGACGGATGCAGCCGCTCACGCGTTGGCTCTGACCGAGCCAGAGAGGAGCCAGCAGCGGGCTGGGAGCGAGCACACAGCGTGTTAGCTCAGCGCTGACCCCGAGCTCGGATACAGTGACGGTGACCCCATCCTCTGCACGGCTCGCTGCCTCCAGCTCCACGCGCAGCCACGGAGAGCTGAGGCCCAGGAGGACCTGCCCTCGGAAAGCTGCTGCTGCTGCTCCACGTGAGGAGGCGATCCCCGCGAGAGAGGCCCGGCTGAACACAGTTCCTTTCCGAGCTGGCTGCTCGACGTTTTCCATTAACTTGATACATGCTGTTTACATCCTCCTGCTGCCAGTGCCAGAGATAACTGCCTTGGGAACAGCTCCCTACAGGTATTGTTAGCAGCTGCTGAAAACAAAGGAGTTTGCTTTAGCCACGTCACTATCTAAATAGCCAGAAATACATTACTTCTTTATTGCTCGTAAGCCAATAAAAATCTGTCTTGTTCTCCTGGCTGAAAGATGCATTCTGGAAATCTTGCGTGCTGTTAAAGCTGGCGTCCAAGCAAACAGCCTTGCGACTGTAAAGAAAGTGACACCGAGGCAAAGAATGTGAGAAGGGTTCTTGTGGCAACAAAGCGTGTTTCTCTTCCCAGTGTGCGACCACCACCAGCAGCATCGCCTACTTGCACTCGGACAAAGTTGCTCCAGCCAACGCTGCGCGGGTCCTTGCCGTGCAGCTGGCTTCTGTGTCGTTTCAGGCAGAAGGCTGAGAGTGCAGAGTGTGCACTGTCCCGGCCAGAAACTTGCTCTGATTTTAAAACCAGACCAAAAAAAATCACTAACCCCCAATTGCTGATGTCTTTTCTTTATGCGCTGAACCAGTGGGGAGCATGGAGGCCGTTTAAGACATTGAATTCAGCGGCGGTGTTCAGGTTTGGAGGGGCCGAGCACATGCTCCACAAGGGTGGCCTTGTCTGGAAGGAGGGGGGAGAGTTTCAAGCGTTTCTGAGAACATTCACCCCATCTGAAGCAGGGATGCGGGACAGACTCCCTTTGAACAGTGATGTGTCTCCTGCTTTTGATCATGTCTGAACAATAGCTCCTTTTTTACCCTGCTCCATCCTTATTTGTTTGGGGGGAGAAGGGGAACAACAGACTTTGCTGCCTCCTCTTAGGCCAAATGGAGGAGAGAGGTGAACATTACCTACTTTTCTTTTCTTTTTTTTTTTTTTTTCATTTTTCACAATAGGACTTTGACCATCACATAGAGCGTGTAGCTTCAAGTAACTCTCTGCTGCACAGGGGCACCAGCTATTTTCAACATTTGCAGTGATGGACCAGCAAAATAGGCATAAAAGCCAATCTCTGTCTAGCCTCAGATCACCAAAGCTCGCATTTCCTCTTTATCCTGAAATAACTGAACAGAAACAATGTTTATTTGGGCAACCAAGAGGAGCTGGCTTGGAAATCTTTGATTCCACTTCTGCATAATAATTTACAATCAACTTTATTTACCATTACCCTTGCCTTTCTTTGTCGTTACAAGTGAAAAAGCTTCCTTCAGCAGTAAAGGAGGGTCAATGGGTGCCAAACCGGCATCTGCATCTGTGGTGTTGTTGCTGGGGGTTACTCCTGATGCTTTTCCATGGGTTCAGGGAAAAAAAGCGAATGGACTGTCCAGTGCACTTTCAATAGTTTCTTCAAAAAAAAAAAAAAAAAAAAAAAGGAAGCTTTTGCATGTTTTTGGTGGTCCAGATCAAGCTTTGGGAAGGAATTGAGTTTGTTTCTAAGATGGACACGTGCGTGATTGGCAGCTTGGAATTACTGAGGTCCAGTACTCAGCGTGCTGCCTGTGGAAATAGGGAGACGTGTATGAGGGAAAATGTGATGCTTACAAATGGACAGGCACAGCTGGAGACAAGTTTTCAGAAAGCATGTGGATCCTTTTCTCTGTATCATTAGCATCCTCACACTTCCCCGTGTGTCTGCTGTTTCTGGCTAACCCAGCTACGAAGCAGTGTCCAGGAGAAACGAGGAATCCCCTGTGCCTGACTCCAATCACTGCAGAAATTACTTGAGTGAGTGCTGCTGGAGTCACTTCAGCTCTGGTGCTGAACATAGGACACGTTGCAAGCTTCACGTTTTTGTTTCTGCTCTTTCTCATGCAGCATTTAAACTGATTCAAGCATATTCCCTATGCAAATCTCTAATCTCCCATTTTAGGATGAAAAATGGGTGTAAATGTGTTTTTGATTTTCCCCCACCCTTTTACAGCTGTATTTGCCCCTTTACATCCCATGACTGTTTCCTCCCACTCCTATTTCCTCTATTGCAGTTTTCCATCCTCCTCTATTAATTTTTCCAGCTTCCACTAATAACTCATCTCCCTTCTTTATCTCCCTTCCACGCCCCAGCATTTCTGTGCTCTTCTGCTCACTCCATCCTGCTTTCTCTTTGTTTCTCGACTCTTCAGTGGCTGTTCTGCTCTTTTGCTTCCTTTCCTTTCTGCCCAGGCTAGTCAGACGTCTGTCTGCAAAACCTGCAAGCTGAGACTTTTCCCTGCCAGCTTCCAGTGAGATGTGGGAATAGAGCAACAAAAATGGGATCCGTTTTTAGGGTTTACGTTTATTTTTTTGTAGCTCTCGCCTTGTCTGTGCGAGCGGGTAGCTGCTGGAGGTGGCTGTCACCAAGCAGAGGAAGAGTCAGAATTCATCTTCAATTCAACTTCCCATCTCTTCTGCGCTAACATCGCTCCCACCACGTCGAGCAGCCTACGGGGGGCAGGAAGGGGCACAGAGGAGAGGAGCACACGGGCTTATTTTGCAGAGGGGGAATTCTGTTCAAATAAAGGTGTGGGTGATTTAGCATTGTGGTTCAAATCTGGAAAGCTATAATGAGAGAATGTCAACAGCTCAGCTTAAAAAGTTAAGGCTAAGTGATTCCTCACCCCACCCATAATCCTGGTACCAGAAGCAAAATAGGTTTGTGCAGCCAGTTTGGTGCCGTTTCCCTGCGCATCCGAGCAAAATAATTGCATTATTGTTCTCACACTGGCACGCAGCTTTTCATGGTATGGGTTAAGACTGCAGCAGATTTTTTCTCTCACACAGTAAAGACCAAGACCTTTTGACAACAGTAGATTGCTCTCAGAAGCCCAGAGGTGCCTCTGAGAGAATATGTACTCAGCCTTCCTTCTGGTGGAAGTGACTAATTGCTGCATGAAATGGAGAGCACTTTGAGTGTATGCATAGTGTATTTATGTAGTGTATGCACTGCTCGTTGCTGTGAGTACTTAAACATGGTTTTGCTAAAAAAAAAATAAAATTAAAAAAAATAAATTGTGTAGCCACCTGCTCAAAAAAAGGACAAATTTCACACTCATGCTGCTTTGCTGAGGACCTCAGGGTGTTGCTGTTAGCACAGGGTGGTTAAAAGAGGGGGGCATGCGGTTCTCATGATAATAGTGTTGCTGAAACAAGGGTGTTCAAGGCGGGAAACCACTAAGCTGGTCTTCCATAGGCTAAGGCTTGAAAAGTGTTTGCCACCTTGTCCAAGGAATATATTGCTACTGTTGATGCTAGTCTGCCTTCAGTGGCTGATGGTGGTGTGAAGTTGCTAAAGCAAGTAAAGGCAGGAGTCGGGAAAGGAATTGGAGGAAAAATCCTCACCTTCCCATCTACTGTTGTTAACACCCCTGCATAACAACCCTGGCTGTACATGCAGACTGGGTGACGAGACGCTGGAGAGCAGCCCCGCAGAGAGGGATCTGGGGGTTGTGGCTGACAGCAAGTTGAATATGAGCCAGCAGTGTGCCCTGGCAGCCAGGAGGGCCAAACGTATCCTGGGGTGCATCAAGCACAGCATCGCTAGTCAGTCGAGGGAGGTGATTGTCCTGTCTGAATTTTAAGAAGCAATTGGACTGTGCACTGTCACATGGCCTAAACTTTTGGGCAGACCTGTGCGGTGCCAGGAGTTGAACTTGATGATCCTCATGGGTCCCTTCCGACTTGGGATATTCTATGACTCTGTGAAAACACTGGAAGCAGAAGGGAACCTATTGAGTGCAAGAAATAAATAAGTTTTCCACTAAAGACAAATCAATGGAAAAAAAAAAAAAAAAAACACTGGAAGTTGCAGAGGCTTGTGGGAAAGGGTGGATGTTTGCAGTTTGGATGGAGAGAGAGGAGGAGATGTGAGAGATATTTGGTAACCACACCGCACATCGGTCCGGTGCTGCTCAGCTGAGGGCAGGCTCACGTGGGCCGCTGACGACAGTGCCGTCACGGGTCTAAGAGAAATGGAAGGAAGCAAAGAGTCTGTCCCCCTGCCCCACGGCAATATTAGCTATAGCTAAACCATTCCTGGCAGGTGTTTGCTTAGCCTGCTCTTAAAGGGCTTACCTACCAAACAGCTTAGTAAGATACAATAAATATTCCCAATGACTACTTTGTCTCCTCCAGGATAGGATGTCTGTTTATAACGATACAGCTAAGCAGCAAGTCTCATGATAAATGTGACACTTCAGATGCATATCTTTGCTTGCAACGTGGCTTTTCTAATGAAATCAGCACACCCACACTTAGGATAGAACCACTATGTTCATCCCAAGTAATACAAATGCTTATATTAAGTGTGAAGCTAACTGGTAAGCCTAGAAATTCAGCTAATATTTCTCATTGCAGGAAAATATCTGTGCTCCTCTGGAGGGTTTGATGCAATCTGTTGCCAGAGACGTCTAACTCAACTGGATGGAGCGTGGGCTGGATTGTGTGGCAGCTCCTGCTGGTGCTTTAGCAACTGCTCCAAGATGCAACTGCTCCAAGATGAGACCCGTTCATGCAGCAGTGGAGGGGGTGCAAGATCAGAGCTTGTGCCCCAAATGGACCTCAGACGGAATAAGACAGCAAGGAGATGGCTATAGTGAAGAGATGAATGCTCAAGCCAAATCTTAACTCCTGTCTTCTGCCTGTGCAGGAGCTTAAACAATGCTTCCTGACCACTTGGTTCCACTAAACAACATACCCAGCCAAAACCAGGCAATTTTACAGGTGAGCTTCCAGCCTGTCCCAGCCTCCTGGGGGGCTGTTGTGTCCCCAGCCTGCACAAAGGTGTCTGAAAGAACGTGAAACACGGCATAAGCAACCCGTGGGAGAAGGGCATGTGGAAATACAGCAGGAGACATTTTGTAATTGCAAAATCACCCGACAGTATTATAAAGACTATGAAAGAGAAATTTGTGAGAATGCATAGCTTCAAAATTCAGCATGAATTGGCAAAGCAGGTGTGTGACTAATCACAGAGGGCCATTGTACGATCGAGGCTAACCTCCTGTTTCATTAAAATACTTCTCTTAATAAATCTCATTTAAACTACAGTAAATATCTCTGAATAAAACGTCCAGCCTTAATACACAACATTTTAAATAACAGAGAATTCACCCCAACCTTCGGTAAATAGTTCGAACAGATAATCAAGCTTTCTGTTTAAAACCGTCATAGTATTTCTAGCACGAATTAATCGGGGTGGAGTGTCTAATTGCTGGTAACTGGATCTGTTACAACGCTGTGTGCCAAACTGGCAGGCTCTTATT
This sequence comes from Anas acuta, assembly GCF_963932015.1. Lineage (NCBI taxonomy): Eukaryota > Metazoa > Chordata > Aves > Anseriformes > Anatidae > Anas > Anas acuta. The sequence goes on from NC_088982.1 coordinate 44,564,847, forward strand.
ATCAGATCTCTGCTTCTCCGAGGCAGCCTTTGCGGGGCAGGAGCTGTGATTGCTCCTGGAGAAGACCCACACGGGCCGGGCAGTGAAGTGGCTGGCAGAGGAGGCCCCAGGAGGCCCCGGCCTGCTGCCAGGATGGCGCAGGGGCCAGGGAGACCAGCACCGGCCTTGTCCCTAGGGGCACGGTGGCCTTTGGCATGGGAGGAGGCCTTGCTGCTCATGCTGGTGTCCTTGTGGCCCATGGAGAGACCCAAAGCCACTGCTTAAAGGCCTGTCTGGCAGCAGCACGCTGTGGTGTGCAGGGAGCACCTGGCCTGTCTTTTTTGCCATGGCTTCCCAGGCTGCTCTCGGTGGCCAAAGTTTCCTCTGTCAGAGTGTAAACGTGGCTGACAACAGAGTTTGTTTTTAACTAGGCATCTACTACGTGGCCAGTTGCAGGGCCTGAAAGTTTCTGGTATCACCAGGGCTGTCCTCCGCCAGAGTTGTGTGCTCGCCCTTCCCTTCTCTCTGGTGGGGATGATGTCTGCGCTGCCAAACCCTGTCTGCTCACCCCTTTGTTGCCTCCTGCAGCTCCATTCCCCTTTCCTGCTGTCCCCTGAGCTAGGAATAGGCGTTTTTCAGTAAGCCTCTTCCCCTCCCATGTGGGAGCATTCTGTAATTAGGGAGGCAGTGATAACATCTAATGATTATTTACTGGTGTCCTTTAAAAAGGGAGCTCTGAGACTCTTCTCCCGGGTTTCCTTTCCTCCTTGCCTTAAGCTAAAGCTAGCGAGGAGCCTGGAGCTACTCTGATGTGTGTGCAGATTAAATGCTGCTTCTCTGTTGACCTTTGTGTGTCCATGTTGACTGTTTTCTCTGTTCTGTTCTCTCCCTGAAAGGCAGCTAAGGCTGCCCTTTAGACAGAGGGGACTTTTGTGTCCCCCCTAAGCCTTCTTCCCTAATTGAGCACGTGTCCCTGCTTGCTGCGTTGGGTGCCCCAGGAGTGAGACACAACTCAATCGAGCGCAACACCTTCGCTGCGGTGCCTCAGAGGGACTATAAAACAGATGGCCTCATCCCGGGTCATTTTCCTTATTGATGTTATTGCCGAGCCCCGTGCTATGGCAACCGGAGCAGTTGCACTCCTCGGAGCAGGAGCGGGGCGGAGGGAGGAGGGCTCCGAAATGGCTGCTTTGGGCCTGGGACGCGGGTGTTGATCCAGCGCGGGGTGAGTCACGGGTGCCGTGCTCCACCAAAGCCACCTCCGGCAGCTTCGCCGTGAGTCACCACAGCCTGAGGAGACTTGCAGCGCTTCCTGGGCCACCAGGAGGGGGATATCAGGTCGATGCCACCACCTGCTGAGGGGGCCGGGTCACTGGATCCCCAGTTTAGGAGCTACCTCCCAGGAAAGAGCTCACAGATGACTCAACTGGGAACGTTTTTCAGCATTATGGGACCAGCAGGGCAAAATGCTTCCTGCAGAATGTGAGGAGGAGATGGCAAGGGGCATACAAGTCATTTGAAGTGGCTTTCAGAGCAAAACCTGTGAGGCCAGGAGGAAGGATGCAGTATGTGGTCCATGGAGGAGTCAGTTTTAAGAATTTCTTTGGGCATCTCTTCCTTTTGTTTACTGTCGTGGTTCTCCAAGCACTAAGTGGCTGCAATTATTGCACACCATGCCTGGCCGCCCATGGACCCAAGTAACCATAATACTGATTCAAAGCAACTGGCTGAACCCAGCTGAAGGATTCACTCGAGTTTAACTCCAGCTGCACTCAAGTGCTTTTGCCTCTTCTAAAAATCAAGGCATGAGTTACACCTTCCCATGCAGTGTGTCATTATTTCAAAGAGCTTGCGCGTTTCTGAGCAGGCATCAAGCGTGTTGTTCCAGTTTCAAGTGTAAGCAATAAAAACCCTGTTCTCCTCTTCCAAAGACAAATCTCAAATTGCAGAGCCCAGGAGAAGTGCTAGTTATTTATTTAAGATGTGTTGTCTTTTAAAATCAAGACAAGTGTAGAAAATTGGTAAAGTCTTTTTTGTTTGTTTGTTTGTTTTGTTTTTTTTTAAATATTGTCTTGAAATTGTGTAAGCCTTGCAGAAATTAAAAATCAGCCTACATTTTGGCAAGAAAGGCTGGTGGGGTGGATTTTGCTGAAGCTGGAACTGTCTGTGACAGTGAAGTATCTCAAAGCAGCTCCTTGTCCCTGTCATGTGGGGGTGGGCAGCCAGAGCCCAGGCTTCAGAAGAAAGAGGAGAAAGCCTCATCCCAAGGACCTGCTTTGGAGGTGCCATATCTTCAAACTAAGGAGCCCCTTGGTTGACCCTTGAAACCCTTTGCTGCAGGAGGTCAGTGGGTTTGCTGCTTTCCCCTCCGTGATTCTGCTACATGTGTAGTGGTGGCTTACCACATTTAAAAGCATGAGTTAGATAATGATGCTGTTGGGCTGAGCATTGATGGGGCTGAAGAAACCAGCCCTGAGTGGGACTGCCTCCCCAAAGACCATCAGGCCCTTCACCACCTCCACCACCGCTCAGGGCCGTTAATGTTTCCTTCTCAGGCCCAAGCTGCTGAGCCTCAGAAAAGCCTCAGGGAAATCTAAGCTGAGTGTGGTGGCTCTCAGTGGCACTGACTGTTGGCCCAGAGGTACCAAGCCCTAGATTTGCATTACTTGCGAGAGCTGGCCTGGTGAATTTTCCTCCTTCCTTTCAGCTTCCCGCTCTGGCCCTAATGTTTGCCTATCCCAGGGGCAGCCCCATCATTCAACCAGTAAAAGGGACGAGCTGATAAACGGGGGCAAAGTACCACTGAGCCCGTGCAGGATGCTCTGCCTGAGCTGGGAAGCTCAGGAACCCCAGAGGAGCAGTTCCTCGCCTTTTCCGGAGCAGCTGCTGTGCCGGTGTGCGCGTGCACTGGAGCGTGTCACCAGCTGGGTACAGCACACTGCGGGCACGCTTTGCACAGCCCCTGCGAGCGCCTGCTGTGTCCTGGCTTGCAGGATTTGAAGGAAGTGAGCTGTAATCGCGGTGACATCAGGCAGCTAGCGCTGAATTCAGGCGGGGTGAACCCTGGGCGCGCTTGCTCCCCATAGGTGAATCCGGAGCCGCTTGAAAGGACTTTCCTCAGCCTCTGCGCACGCTGCCTTGAGTCATGACCGCACCGCTGCCCAAACGCAGGAGGTGACGCAAGGCTTGCTCTGAGAGAGGTGCCTCAACAGCTTCCCGGGCTGTTGGGCATTGGGCAATCCTGGGGATGCAGATGTTTTCCTACTGATCTGCCAGAGCGAGGATGTGGGAGAGCCGGGCAGGAGGGCTGTGGGCAATGGAGCTCCAGTCTTTGAATCCTGGCTATAAATGGAAGAGGATTTTTGAGAGGTTCTCCAGTGAAGTGGCTGAAAAGCAGAGGCATTTGGAAATGCTCTGAGAGCAGTGCAAACTAGTTGTTTATTACCCTGTAGTACTCCTGTGCCCAGCTTATGTACAAATATGGCCAAAAATGACTCGGGAGAGCTCATATTGTGAAGGAGAAAGAAGCAAGGAGATCTGTTGGTCAGCATGTTAGGCAATAGATTTTGCCCGGTGGGGGTTATTGGGCAGTGTTACAGCACAAAGGCAGCTTCAAACACTGCTCAGCCCTGAGAGCTGACGAATGCCAGCTCATTTGTGAAGGTGAAGGTGCCTGTCGGGTGCCCTGCTCTCCGGAGGGGTGATGGGAGGGGAAAAGGGAGGGGATGCTCCTGGAGGGACTGTAGGCAGCCAGCAGCACAGTATGGCTTGTCTGTCCATAAAATTCACCACAGTACAGCCTAAAGAGCTTGGACCTTTCTTCACCGACACCTGGATTTTGCCTGTGGCCCCTGAGCCTGGGCAGCTGCTTGTGCAGCCAGGTGCTGGTACATTGGTGCTCAGCCTCCAGAAGAGGCGGCGCAGCTCAGGGCCTCCTTTTCCAGAGGCCATGAGCACACTGAGGGTCTCAGTCACTCCCAGGGTACTCAGCTCCCGTGCCCCCAGATCAATGCTCAACCTTGTGCACTGAGCAGCACGGGCACCTTGTTTTCATGAATGAAAAAGCTCGGCATGCCCATTTTTTCCACCTGTCTTTTATCAGTTTACTTTTCACAATAGGATTATGCTAATGCACACCTTGGCCCCATCCCAGTGGCGCCTCGTATCAGCTAGCAGCAACCAGCAGCAAGGGCTGAGCCTTCCTTTTTCAGGACAGATATTTGTGTCTGTCTAAGTTGCACACCCTAAATTAACTATTTGGCTACAGGAATCCATCCACATTGTTGATTTGATGTCTTAATGACCACCACTTCTTTACCACTTTACCAGTTGGTGAAGCCAAGCACCCAAACTGAGGACTTCATTTTGGTATGCTCCCAATTATAACTATTGAAATATATCACGAGGCGTCCACAAATACAAATTAGAGGGCCATATAAAGTGTTTTACAAGGCTATCTGGATGAATGCAATGCAATGTATGTTTATGGCACATAATCATCTACTGCATGCAAATCTCTGCTGCTTCTGTGGCAAACACAAAATGGCTGAGGCGGGCAGGGCCCCCTGGGTCCGTCTGGTCCAACCCCTGCTCCAGCAGGGCCACCCAGAGCAGGGTGTCCAGGACCACGTCCAGGCGGCTTCTGAAGATCTCCAAAGAGGGAGAGCCCACAGCCTCTGTGGGCAGCCTGTGTCTGTTCTATAGACTTTGGGCTGTTCAGAAGTTGGACACTGATGCTCTCTAGCCAGGAATCTGGCTCTCATGCCAAGCAGTGGGAACGAACATTTCTAACTTTTTTAATTTGTCAAAGAAGGAAAGGAAAAGAGACCCAAGGAGAACGTAACGTGGTGTGGGATCAGTGAGACGAGCAGAGCCAAGGGCCTTGCAGAGCAGTGCCCGCGAGGCGTGAAGTGCCAGCAGGCAGGAGCAGGTGCCCGGCTGATGCCTTGCAGCAGAAGCTGCGCCAGGAGCAGTCGGGCTGAGACATGCACTGTGTAAGCGGTGAGCTGTTTGTCATTACTCAGGGAAGCAAGACAAATGAGAAATCAATTGAACATCAAACCATTGCTGCTGATTGTCTATGTTGAAAATAAATGATTCATCGAGTGCTTTAATTGATTCACATACGTGGCAAGGAGTTCCAGTCTTGATTTATGGACCTTTCCGCCAGTCAGGCAGGAAAGTCTTGCTCCCACTCACTTTATTTGTGCAACAAACATCCTTTTCTCTTGGCATAGATTACGCCAATCCACTTGCATGCTTTTTTTTTCTCCCTGACTGTTTACTTTGCCTTGAAATGATCGGTCACTCGGCTCACTCATGCGGCCCCTATGCAGCACGCTGCCGCTGCCAGGGTTGGGTTACTGCTTGGATTTTATATCGGAGGAGCCCGGAAGGCACAGGGATAGCCCTGAGCACAGCCTGGGCTCTGTGCCCGGCAGGCCAAGCTGCTGGCCCCTTGCTTAGAGCTGTGCAGCCCACAGTGCTCCATGGATTTAGGTCCATGCTGAATTGGTGGGAAAAGGGGCGTTTGGTGAACTGAAAGCCTCTTGTAACTCCTTGTGCGATATACCATGGCCTATTCTGTGTGTTGAATATATCTGTTGAATATATTCTGTGTGTTGCAATATATCTGAGTGGCTGCTTGCAGGGGTCGAACGAGGCCATGCTTTCTCCCACCCAAGCAGGAGGTGCTGGAGATCAGTCTCTGCCTTCCCCTCGCAGTCGGCATTGGGGTCAGAGCAGACACAAAACAAGGGGGCCCTGGGCGAGGAGGTGGGCCTGGCCTGCCTGCCCTGTGAGGGGCAGCAGGTCTCCAGCCACGGTGGAGAGGGAGTGGTCCAGGGAGGGCAGAAGGCCCTTGGAAGTTGTCTCAGTTTGTCAGGCAGCTGAAGGCAGTCTCTCAGAGCCATGCGTGCCAGTAGCTGGCCAGCCCCTTCACCATCTCAGCTGTGTGGTGGTGGGGTTTGCCGTCAGGCTGTGTGATTCCCCCTGGTTTCTCTGCCTGTCCCACAGGCAGGGTACAGAGAAGCAGCATGAGGTGTCTGAGGAGAGACGTCTCCAGGCGAATGCCACCAAGCTCCTTGGTCTGACAGGAACCACAAGAGATGCTGCAACTAGTGAACAGGTTGAAACAGCAAGAGGAACAACAACAGGGGAAAAAAATAATTAAAAAAATGACTGCAATCTCTTGCAATGGCTTGCCTTCAGCAGAGGAGTCACAACGCAGTTGCCCAGGGGCAGGCTTGGTACAGCCCACAGATGCTGAGCTGCTGGAGGATGAAATAGACTGCACAGTTTGTCTGGCTAAGAAATAATGCTTTTCACCAGCTTATTTTTCAGCTGGATTTTTTTTTTTTTTAACCTGGTTCTTTACAGTATAGCTTGGGCTGGCGCAGTGGGAGCGGATGGGGCTGCTTTTTTTTCCTGCATCAGTTCTACTTCACTCCACATCCTGGCTACTGAGGCTTGTACTTGCAGCAGCTCCTCCAGCCTGGTGGAAAGCATGCATAGCCTCTGTAAACGCAGGATGTCTTTGTGATTTGATCAACTTGCATTTTTACCTCAGTCTGTTTGGCGGCGAAACAGCAAACTGTGCTGCCACGTATGTTTGTCTGTTTGGGTGATGTATTTTTTGCATTGTATTGGAAACAGTTCATACCCTATGTCAGTCTGCTCAATTTTTATTTAGGAGGGAGCCCTCACAAATGAGATAATTAAATTAAGCTGGTAAACATCCCCAGGTCTGCTCTGGAGCTGTCTCCGGCCCCCACAAGCCTGAGCCTCCTACAGCCCAGTGGTGTAGCACAAGCAAGTTGTCCAGGTTGCTTTCTTCCTGCTGAAATCCTGAGTTTTGCAACAGAGGATTTCCAAAGCCTGTCAGGGATGGGTCTCAGGCCTTCATCCCCTGGCCAGAGAAACAGTGCAGGAACGCCTTGGAGGGAATGATCCACACATGTCCCCTCAGCATGTGCTCGCTCTCTGATGGCAGGAGCAGAGGCGAGCACTGGCTGCGTTGGAGCTGGGTCTGGTTGTTCCTTTCCTTGGTGTGCAGCTTGCCTTGTGCTGCAGGATTTCACTGGAGATGGCATGGGTTGGGCATGGTGAGAGGGAGCAGGGACAAAGTTTGGGAGCTCTGGGGACTAAAGTTCAAAATAAGCAGTCTGAAAGAATGGAGAAATGGTGAAAAACAGGAAGAAGAAGACGAGGAGAAAGATGCCGAGGATGGTGCTGGGGAGATGAACCTTGTGATCTGGAAGTCGTGGACAGGCACCAAACCTTGGTGGGGAGGGCATGGCCGTGCTGCTTGCTATTTCTCCTCTCTTTGCTGGTTAAAAGTCAGCAAGGCAAACCCATGGAGGATTCCTTGTACCCTGTGTGAAGGACATAGGTGAGCAGAGAAGTGCCTCTGTAAGCATTGCTTCAGTGCTGGTTCTGCAAAGAGGCTGCAGGAACTCATTATTCATGATTTTATCTTGCTACCTGAAATACATAAATAGCCTAAAGGTTCCTCTGATGGACTTTTTCCAGCTCTTTGATGTGCCAAAGATAATTTCTGTACATACTCCCTCAACCTGTCCCCACTCCCTACCTAAAGTTTAATGTTTCTACTTGTTATGTTTACCTGTCTGTACTAGACTGCAAGCTCCATAAGACGGGGGCCTTGCCATCTTTCATGTTGAAGGAGTTGTAACATCAACAGCTATAAAACGGGATATAAATTATCAAAGCAACATAAACTGTCACAGCTCAACTCTTGGGCATCATCTGCACTGAGAAGCTGGCCCTGAGCCTTGTGGTGCTCTGGATTTTAAGACTGTGGGACTGCAACAGTGGGAGCAGATGGAGGCACCCCCAGACCCATGCCGGGCTCCTGTAGCTAAGGCAAGAATGGCACAGAGCTGAGTGGTGCCTGCTGCCCTGCCTCTCACAGCTGGGGCACGTCCCTGTGTGTCCCTATGGTCCAGCAGCATTTCTGTGAGCCTTCAGCACGCTGGCAGCCAGGTCCTGGGAGCTGCTTCCTCCTTGCAGCCTGGGATGTGTCAGGGAGAGACCTTGTTTTTATAACCTCCTGTTATGGCTGGAGGTGATGCCTCTGCGGTGGCGGCTGGGGAGCAGGCTTTGATCCGGATGCATCCTTTGGGAAGCCAGGCCTCTGAGCCTTCCTTGCCTTGGGCAAGAGCCAAGAGGATTTCCCCTAAGTACAGAGCCATCAGAGCTTATCAGAGCTGTCTTGCTGTCACCACCCTGCAGGCAGCATCTGGCCTGGAGGTCAGGCAGAGGCACCTGGGGCAGGGGGAGCCCAGCAGCAGCTGGGAGCAGGATGGGATGACGAGGGGGTGCTGTGAATGAGCAAATGGCCCCATCACCTGGGGGGTGCTGTGAATGAGCCAACTCACCTGGGGCATTCAGCCCAGGTATCCTCTGCACACCCGGCCAGCCAGACTGCCTTGCTCGTGGCTGGCCCCTCACTAGATCTCCGAAGTGCTGGTGTTTCTGGCTCCTTCTTTTGCCCATCTGCTCCTGCGGACTGCTTGAGGCACTTCCACACTTCTTTCAAACAAAGCTATTATTTTGCTGACCCGGGGTTGCTATTCACTGATGAATTGGATGCTGTTCATCGCAGCTTGAAATGCTGTTTGCTGCTCTTAATGCTTTCCATTCATTTTCTGTGGCGATCGGATTCATAGCAGCAGATACGCAGCTTTCATTGATACTTGATGCAGCAGCCATACCCTCAGCAAAGGCTTTTTTGTGCATAGGGCTCCAAACCTTTCAAGCAGGCTGTGGTGGAAAGCCATAATGTCCCTTTTCTGCCATGCCCCGAGCCACCTGCAGCCTGTGAAAGAGCACATTGTTTCCGCAATTAAAGAAACAACATGGGCAGTGTCTGTGCTGCCTTCGAGGGAGGGCTCTGGGTAATCCCTTCTCGCTCTGCCCCCATCCTTCACCCCCCACCATCCTGTCTGAGGCCCAGTTTTAGCCCCAGTGCTGCTTAGTTCCCAATGGGGAGATATTTGCAGGGTGGGATTTTATTTCCAGCAGCTAAATGAGCCTCTCGAAACTATTCTACCAGGTGGGGCTGACTCTCCTGGGCGCTACGAGCAGTTCCTGGGTGCTGGGGTTTTATGTGAACAGCCACGATTTCCTTCTTCTTGCCACCTCTGGAAAACTGTGTGCCTCTAACTGACCAGCGTAAGGAGGGAGGGGTTGGGTTTTTGTTTTTTCCTTTTCTTCTCTTTTCATCTTCTTTTTTCTCTTCCCCCAAAAAAGCACTTGTGTAGGGGGAAGATGCTGCACTGCTTTTTGCTCAGAGAAAAGGAGCCTGACAGCTTAGCGCTGCTCAGAGACAGGAAAATTATTTTGTCTGGTGAATATTCTAAAGAGATGAAATAACAGGGCATGATCAAAATCCTCTGCTTAACAGAAGAGCTGCCTGACTCCTGCAAAGCCAACAACTGCATTGTTTTACTCAGCTTTTGCAGAGCAACATGAGAGAAGGAGCAGTGGCGATTCCTGCGAATGCTTTCAGCCAAAAAACGGGAGGCTTGGGCTGTGATTCATGCTGTCAGCCACAGGAAAAGTCCCTGCCCCAGCAAATAAGTCGGGGTTTGCCATGGGAACGTCCCTGCTGGCGCTTGCCTGGTTCACCTGCCCGGGACAGGGGCCATCACCACCAGCTCGGCGCTGTCAGGAGCCACCCAGCCGCAAGGCTTCGGCACGGTGCAGTGCCAGCAGTGTGTTTTCGGCACACGGAGCCGCGTCGTGAAGGCAACGGCTGTGGTGCTCAAGGGAAAAACAACAGCGCTTGAAGAAGGGCGGGCTACAGGCCCAGCCAGAAAAAGGCCAGCCGTAAAGGCCGGGCTGCCCGGCACGCTGGGCCTGGCAGGGCCGCAGCTCGCCTGTTTGCCTTCTGGGAGAAGTCCCCGCCGTGGCTGGCTTTGCCTATTTGATCCGGGCTGAGGTCATGTCTTTTCCTATCTGCTGCGCTCCCACTGCGAGTGCCTGTAAGAGGCTAATTGCTGTAACGCTTCTAATTGCCCAGCCAACACGTTGCCTCTGTTCTCGCCCTGATCCCAGCCACAGGAGCTGGGGCAGCCACCCACTGTTTGCCGGCTCAGAGGCAGCGGCACCGGCAAACAAAGGCTCGCCGTGGGTGTCACTGGGAGCAGCCTTGGTGCCCAGCCCGTGGCACTGAACGAGGATTTTCAAGGGGTGCCCAAGGCCCTTGGCTCCCACCGAATGGGATGGTGGGTGCACAGCAGGGGGACTGGCAGGGAGCTTATGACAGGAACAGCATGCAATGCTGCCTCTGCGTGAGGAGACCCCGGCTGCCAGCTTCAGCCTGGAAAGGTTCAGGCTCGGGGCTATGGCAGCAGTCCCCAGCCTGCTGAGTAACAGGAGGAATGGGAGCCGTTTGCTCATAAGACTTAATGGATGTTAAATGAAATCATTGGGCAGATATTTTTTTAAGGCATGGAGGAAGTCTTTTTTTTTTTTTTTTTTTTTTCAGGCGGACGTAATTAATTGGTGGAACTCATTGCCACGGGATGCTCCAGGTGCCCAAACTGTACGTTGGTTCAAAAGCAATTAGGCAAATTAATGTGACAGCAGCCTGTGGAGGCCTGGTAAAGCTGATGTTGCAGATGCTGCCTGTGGCTCAGGAAGCCACTCTCCCCCGCCACCAGAGCTGCAGGATGGCTGCAGCATGTCTTCTCCTCCCAGGGCTCCCCGTGCAGATTTGCAACATACCCTGTGTAGAGAACAAATGTAAAAAGAAATCAAGGGACGTCTCATTCTCACAGTGTGTTACTGGGAGGGAGAAGAGGAGGATTTTGCAACTCTTGCTTTTCTGAGGTGTGTTTCTGCAGGAGTATAAGTTGGCCTTGGATGGGGGAGCCGTGTTTTTGCCTTCCTCCTCCTCTCCGACCTCTTGCTGACAATGGTTTTGCCTGACCAAGGCAGGCCGAGCCAACAAGGAAGCCACTGGTGTGGGAGCCACGGCTTGTGCCAGGCAATGGGGGCAGCAGGACAGAGAAGGGGGGATGGGACCATGTCTGCTGCCCTAGCTGCATCCTCACCCTCGTGTCCTCACGCTTGGACACCTTGTCCTTCACCCTCCAGGTGACACCTCTGGGTGACCTGACTTCTGTATGGCTTTGGGGAAGCACTGACCACATGTGCAGTGAACTGCCCACATCCCCAAGGCCCACAGCATGGTCACACAGCCAGTGAGGAGCTTGCCTCCACCTAGGCCTCTCTTCTGCCGGATGGGTGATCCCCAAGGCACTTTACCAGCAGTTTACACAGCAGCAGTGCTCTGGTTAACTGTGGGATGTGCATGTGCCAGCAGGTGCAGGTGCAATGCCCAGAAGTGGCCAGGAAATAGCCCCCACGTATATGCAGGAGAGAGAGAGGGAGGTAGTCTGCAGGCTGTGATTAAAGCTCAGTGCATTTACATTTTAAATGCTTCAGTGCTCAGTCAGTTTAGATAGCTTAATCTTTGAGAATTAGATAGCTTAATCAGACAGAAATAGAAACTGCACAAAGAAGGCTCTGTAAACCCCAGGGCTCTGGGTAGGGGAGCTCCAAGCTTGACTTCATTTTTATTTAATGCAGTGGTCTGCTAGGCACTTTCTAGACAAAGTGCCGGAAAGAGATTTCATGTGAGGCGATATGTAAAGCAAGACCTGTGATTTGTTTATTACATGAAAGAACACAGGCAGAGCTGCAGGATAAAAGGGCATAAAATAAATGGCATGAGAACCCAAATGGTGGTGTTGTTTTGTTTTTTTTTGCCTGGCAGAGAGCTGTGGGATGTGGATTGTGCCAGGTCACCTTTTCTGCACTGTGCTGGAGTTGAAGTGATGCTCGCATTGGGTTAGGCTTGTGAAGATGCTGCCTGGCTGCCTGTCCCAATAAGGGAACAGTCAATGGATGTGATCTACAGAAAATAAATAGATACAAACTACTACAAACTACTGCGGCTCTGCTCATTAAGGTTCACCAAACAGGCACAGTTTCTTACCAAGAAATTAAATGGGTTTCCTTTTTTTTATTATTTTTTATTTTTTTCTGAACAAGTAGGTCCTCCAGAGCTGTTTATTGCAACTGAAAAAATTACCTTTGGAAATCGGTCCTGGAAAATAGCACAGGTGACACCTGTGACACAGCATTCCTGGCCTCCATGGAAATCCATGAGCTCTGCTATATAATCAAGTCTCCCACTCCCAGTTAGCCTATCTTGATCACTTGGAAACTCTGTATTCACCCATGAAAAATGTACTCACCCCAAGGTGTGCAGGCGTGGGGTTATTTACCCATGCTCAGAACGGGCAGGAGAGCGCCCGGTCTGTGCAGGGGTGGGCAGAGCAGTGTGAGCTTTGCAGACAAGCCCTGTGCAGGCTGGAGGGAGGCTGTGTGCTGTCCGACCACCATGGGACAGCAACAGTTTATTTGGTAGAACTGGGACCACTTCTTGTAAGCAAATACTGCAAGGTGCAGGGGCATCTTGTGCCTCTTGTTCATCTTTTGATTTATTTTGTTGAAACTCTCCATCTGGTTGCTATCATAATCCTTCCTTCATTGTGTTTTTCCTCCACTTACTCACTTATTCTCTCTCTCTCTTTTTTTTTTTTTTTTTCCTGTAACAATGCTTAAGAAGCACTGGAGAAACACTCATTTTGGGCAGCCTGTTCCCCCTTGCTGTTCCCCAGTTTGTCTCTGCAAACAAGCCACCCCCAGCAGGGTGATGGGAGCTCCTCGGGTGCAGCAGTGCATCACCAGCCCCCTGCCCTCTGCATGGAGCTGATGCTGTGTTTTACAGTGTGAAGCGAAGCGAAAATCTGCAGTTACAATCCCCAGTCAGATAGCTCAAGGCAGCAAGGAGGGAGAGGATAATCTATTCAGGTCATTAAGATGTGGGCAGAACTCAGCCTGTCCTAATTAATCCTCTTTGAAATTCTGCATGTATATAATTCATCTTGCACGCCAGTGGGTCCTGACTGAAACTGGTATTGCAGTGCTGCTTCTAAGCGTCTGTTTTTGCATTTGGTTCTTGGAGGTAGTTTACATAAATGGGTGGCTTTAATTTGTGTTCCCATCCCGACTGCCTCGCAGCTGTGTGGGGCTGTGCCCCCCCACCCACATTTTGGCAGGGGCAGGCTCAATGGGGGCACCAGCGGTACCATCAAGCAGGGCACTGCTCCCTGCCTGCCACCCCCCAAGCCTGGGGGGTCCCTGTGCTGTGGGGCACCAGAAGCTGCCTCAAGGAGCTCTCAGGGTTAGAACCGGCTCTGTTTGTACAGGGTTTGTTTGGTTTCCTGTATGAGTGATGCTGAACAATCGCATTGTTCCCAGAACGCGCTATCTAGGCTGATCTTATTCCCATTAGCCACAACCATACCTGCAGCTCCCCTGGCTTCTTACAAGTGATGGTGGGAATAGTTCGTGTCAGGGTGTGTGACCTCTGGCAGCGGCGTATCACACTGCAGCATCTACCACTGCACGCCTCTCATCTCAGTTTGGGGTCTTTGGATGTGGCCATGCAGACACCGTGGGAGATTTCCAGCCAGGAGACTTCCCACCTGCTGGGCACGTCACCGTCAAGAGGTGCCGGCTTCATTTTGGCAAAGCAAACACAGCTTTTGCTTCTGAAGACAGGTCAGCAAGAGGCAGCAGCAAGCCCCCCTATCGGTTGTTATGTTTGGGCTTTCACTGCTGCCCTGTAAAAGGTCCTAGGAGAAAGACATCCTCCTGCTGCCTGCAGGGCGTTTCACACCGCTCCAACCAGCTTTAATTTTAGCTTCTCGGCTTAACTGGGTGTGTGGTTGCGCCTTTCATGTCTGCCTTTGCTGTCCGGCTCTGGAGGCTTTGCTGGAGCTTGTGGCCTGCAGCCAGAGTGCACGGCAGAGCAATACAAACAAATGACAGGAAGGTTGGTGATAATTGAGCACATTCTCCAACACTTCAAGCAACTGCATTGATCTCAGCTCAAAGCTGCAGCTTTTGCTGTAAACAATAAATGACAGATGCCGGACTTTAGAACAGCCCTTCTTATGTCCTGGGAGGACACAAAGCTGCTTTGTAAGTGCAGGAGCCAACCCTGGTAGTAACAAGGCAGAGGGGAAGGGAGGAAACATGGCACCACTGTGTTTAACGCTGGAACGGTGGTGAACAGTGTCAACAGGCATGCACACACAGAGATATGTAAATATCGCCTTACATTTTTCCTGGCTGGATGCTAAAGTATCTGTTTGAGCTGGCTGAAAATGTGACTTTAGGGTTTGACAGCCAAAGAAAAAGCCCAATGCACAGCACTTTGTTTCCAGCAGACCCAGAAGCATGGGGTCCTGCTGTGCCCAGGCTAACACTTCTCACAGCAACTCGCAGGCTGGGAGGCAGAGTCAAGGCAGAGTCACTTCGGCGTTTCACCCGGGTGACTTTTCCAGCTCACTGGCAGAGGGGTGCCCCTCATCCAGCTTGCTGCCACCAGGGTACGTGCCCTGTGTCCTGCTGTGCCCTGTGGCTGGAGGCAGCGGTCTCACTGCGCATGAGGCCTTGGTGTGCTGCATGTGGGGCTTCTCACAGGCACAGCTCACAGCCCCTCAGGCCACGGCTGCTCATCCTTGTGACTAGTGCTCTCTCAGAGTGGCTCTGTGGGGTGCCTGGATGGGGTGTGTGGGACTTGGTGCTGCCCATGTCTGACAGAGGTGTCAGGCTGGGCTTGCAGGAGGGTACCCGAGCTCTTCCCCTTGCGGGATGCCCTGCGGGAGCTGGGCCTCGGCCCAGAGCAGAGGCTGGTGTTCAAGCGCCATGGGTGGCAGGCGAGTCTCAGCAGGCCTGCAGGCAAGCTGCCTCGGCGGTACGGGCAGCGGTGCGAGGCAGGATCTGGGACATGTAGCACCTCAGCGCACTTCAAAGGACAGTCCAGGAGGCCTTACTGTGGTGGTGCCACCAAGGGGCTTCAATCTGCCTCAGCAGGGTAGCACAGCTGAAGCCAAAGGCTGAATTACCTTTGGCTAAGCATGTTAAATTTGTCTAAAGCTCAGGAACATAGAAAAAAAGTTTATTTACTTATTTTTATCCCCAGCTTCCCAACAGCAAATTTAAACTATAGTAAATAATAATTTGCTTTTTGAGGATAAAGTTAATCATAAGTTACATTTAAAAAAGCTATTTCTGTTCGTTACAGTGGGGTATTATATGGGCAGACTGTTGACATTTACCAAAATCTCCTCAAAATTGTTCACTAGAGAACAGCAGAGGCCCCAACACTTCTCAGGTGATAACTGTATCCTAGGTGATAACAGCCCTGTAAATGAAGCCAGCCGTGCTCCTCGATGTGCCTGCAAGGCCCAGGATGGTCACGTCATGCTCCAGTAGCAAGGTTTACCAATACTTGTGTTTAGCAATGTGGCCACCAAATGTCACCTGTCCCAGGAGGCTATGCAATGTGACACTAATGACTCACCGGGGACACACCTTGACCATCGACACACTTTTGTGAGCCTACCACACCCCTTCCTGCAGGCTTTAACTCGCCTTGACTGCAAAGCATCTTAGTATTTTTGCCTGAAGAGAAGAGGTCCTCCAGCAGTTGGGCCACTTGGCTGCTCTTGTACAAACCCATGATTGTACGACCCACTTTGCATAATGCACCGTTAACACCTGTTAAGGGTGATTGCCTCTAGGTATTTGCCACTGAAAGAGCTGGCATATAGAAAACATTAATTTCATAATGATCAAAACCTGAGATCACCACACTATGAGGCATGCATGGAATAAAGAGTGAGAGATGATAAATGGTATCTCTGTAGATACATCCACTTGACAAGGTAAATATGAATACAGGCTTATTTTGGATAATACTTTTAGACTTGGGCAGAAAAATGGTATTTGCAGATTTATCTAATGATGTACTAAAGATTTCTTTTTCTGATGAACACAGTTTTTCTAAGTGCACTATAAAGTTTAAGATCTGATTCTGTTTTCACATTAGCTTCTCTGAAGTTTATATTGGACCCACATATACAGCTCTCATTGTAGTGCAGATTTAGCTAATCCCCATTCCCATTTCAACAAAGAATCTATATAGTGTTATACATTTCAAGCTGTGGTTGTATTTACATTCTGCGCCCTGCTTGCCACAGTCCATGATATTTGCTGATAAATGCAATTCAAATTTAGCCTGACAATCTGCATCCTAATGATTTTCTAGATGTTGCAATTAGTTGATTTGCTAATGACTTTTTTTTTTTTTAACCTTTCCCCCTTTCATTTCCACACTTATTTGTTTCCTCTGCTTACAGTGTCTTTATAAACAGATTTTCCCACACCATGTTTAGATATGGACATGGTTGAATGTAAACTGATTTACAAAATAAACTGGATGGTTTTCACCACCTTTATGGTGGGATAATCCCTTCTGTTGTGGGCAGCTGAGCACACTTAGCTCTGCTGGCCTCCAAAGAGATGGAGACAAATCAGTGCAAAAGGTCTGGATGAACAAGACCTGGCACTGTTTCCTTTTCCAGGCGGGGAGTTCCAGGACTGTGTGTTTGCACAGCACCAGTTTTCAGCCTCTTGTCATCACCACCCATGTAACAGCACAGTGACAGCCATTTTGCTACCCGTATTTTGATCATTTTCCTGAACTTTCAGCTCTGTGTGGACCATGAGGCTGGGGTTTTATTTTACTCCCTGTATTTTCTGCATTTTCCCTGTATTTCTCCCCATTGCCATACCCCTCACCAAAGAAAACAGGCAGCTTCTTGTCCAATTTGCAATCACCGGACCATCTGAAAGCCAGGTGTGTCCTCCTTCGACTGCCACAAAGGCTGGAGGGGCAACTACAGGAGCGTGGAGAAGCTCCTCACATGTCTGCCAGCTCTTGGGAGGCTGTTGACAAGCAGAAGCGTTTCACTCAAGGGCCAAGGGCTGCCAGACTCCCTCGTTCCCTAGATAACCAGAAGCAGCTATTACAGAGGAGGCTCTTCCACCCTATAAGCAGAAGCCCCTCCTTTCATTTCCCAAACTCATTTCTGTCTGCCAAATCTACCCGGACTGACATCACCCTCCGCTAAGGGTGAATCAGCGCGGTTGGGGAGTAGGGTTTTGCAATCTCGTCATGACAATTCGCCACAGCCTGTCCCTGTATCAACTGGCCAGGGAAACAACATTACTGCCCGGTAAGCAAGAAACGTGTTTAAACCTGTGGTTTAGGCAATGCAGCTGATGCTGCAGCTGTGCACATGGCCAGGGAGTAACTGAGATGCTTGGCTCCACCTAGTGGCATCGCCTTTGGAGAGACGTCTGCGGCCGGGGGTGGGTGCTAGTGGGGACTGTGGGCGTCTGTCAGGCTTATTTAATTATAGCTTCGCTCCTTTTGGATGGATGCATGTGTAAACGGGCGGATTGGTGCAGGTTACTGTGCATTACGTGTACACAAAAGTGTGCAGAACTGATAATTCAGAAAGGCCAAAATTAGGCACAAAGCTGCTCTGTGCAGCCCCCTTGTTCTCCTGTAACCTTTGTGCTTTCCTTCAGGGGACATTTTGCTCAGTTACTGCATCTTGTCTCGGTCAGAACATGAGCTCCGAGACACTGTGGGGTGTCCTTTGTGAGGTAAGTCCTAAACCTGAGCTAGGCTGTTCATTATTCCTGAAATACAGTAAATGGTAGTGTTAAGCAGTGAAGTATGAGAACAACTCAAGCAAGCATGAGCCTAAGTAGCATTTTGGGTCTGCAATCAATCCAAGGAGTGCTTGCGCTGAGTTTCACCTCAGGCCCGTGAAAGACCCCAGCCAAGAAACCTGGATGTACTCACAAAATGCTCTTTATTCCTGGTTGGGGATCTGTTTGTCTTCAGTGAGTCTTGGAATGTCAGCTTAACTGCAGGATCCAGAATGGATAAGATTCATGTCAACCTGTTGGCAGGTTGTAACTCTTTTTCTTTGATTTTTTGGATTTCCCATAGCAGCTTACATAGGAGAACCAGAAAGCAAGAGTGACTCAAAGCAATGGAGAAGAGATAATGCCAAAATCAGCAGGATTGTGAAAAACCTATTTGCATTTTTTTCCCCAGGGATGTTCATTTTTAATATAGAGAGGTGCGAAAAGTAAGGATATTTGCTTATAGTGACATGGGCTTTATTAATGACATCCTCGAGTAGGAATTTCTTGGACATAGTACTCAATCTGGAGATCAGAGTGTATAGCAGGGCTTTGCATTCTGCATCTCGCTGAGTAGAGGCATGTTTTGAGTGGTTTCTCGAGTCTTCAAGATCAACAAATCCATAGGAAAGTACTGCTCAGCTTTCACATGCTGCAGTACCTTTCAACTTCAAAGTGCTTTGCACACATTAACTCATCTGAGATGCGTTCTGTCATGAAACTGTTATGCCTTTGTTTTTTTGTACCACGCTATTATTATACATATTAACCTGGTGCCTAGAGGCCCAACTGAGATCAGGGCTCTGTTGTGCACAGAGAGAATAAAAAAAGCCAGCTCCTATCCAGATGAGTTCATGATCTACAAAAGTAGCAATGGGTGGGAAAGGAAAGAGAGGCATGTGGAAGTAAGTATGCCTTATGTCACTCAGCCGGCAGCTTGCAGAGCGCAGGTTTTCTGCATTCGAGGCCAGCACGCAATCCTTTGGCTTCAGTGCCTCCTGTTAATGTCGAAGTTGGCAAGAAAGAATGCCAGCCATTTTGTCTCCAGCTCAGAACAGGCCAGACAGACAAAATTGTATGTGTTGCCCTCTCACCAGTGTTTTGCTTGGGTTGTTTCCTTCTGGTCCTTTAACCCAAACTAAGGGTTATTCTCACTGAAATTATCATCATATGTGGGAAAAAACAAACAAACAAACATCCAAACCAAAAAAACAACCACAGTTATAGTGACCACTATCCATGACTTCATCTGGACAACTCATGAATCTAACTTACGGGCTTGTGTATGCATACACATGTGCTGAAGTGGAGATTAGGTCAGGCCTGACATCTCTCTGCTAGAGTTTACCATAGCACCTTCACTGCGGTACTTTAAAAGTGTGGGCACAAAGCAAATGGATAGTTTTGTTAAATGTGAAATGCAGCTAGAAAAACATTCTGAGTAGCTTAGCTAGTTATTTTGTTCAGTGCTTTGAAGATAGAGAAAAATAGCAAAAGTTATTATTACTAGCACTACTTAGTGTAAAGAATTTGCTCCTGCCAGTGAGGAGCAATGCCACATATCCACAGTAGATTAGGAAATGTATAAGTAAAGTGCTAGAGAGCTGTGCAATCTGGGATATCTTTGGAAAACAAAACCCAAACAACCAAAAATAAATAAATAAAAAGGAAAAGAAAACCCAAGGATGCTGCAAATACGAATGAGTTGGTTGCAACCCACGTGCTGCAAATAATATCTCAGCAGATAATATGTGCAAGAACGTATGTCTAACTATCTGGTATTAAACTGTTTGCCAGGTTTGGAGACTTGCTACCATGACCCTTGGAGCAGTGAAGTTACCATTAGCTTCCTGTGAGTTATTCTGTGGAAAAACAGCCACTGCTGTCAGGTATGCCTGAGGAGTTTACTACGGACTGGTGGCCTTCCTGTGCAGAGTGACACCAACATCTGTTTCTGTAGCAGATCTCTGGAGCATTGCTCTGAGGCAGTGCAGAAAGGCTGGCATTTCAAACTACCTAAGTGGACAGTTTCCTCTTAGAATAATTTCTAGCGTGTTTTACAGAGTAATATCTTCACTTCCACAGCTAGTTCACTCAGCTTCTCCTTCATCCTCCTCTCTCTGACCTTGTACGGGGAGAGTGTAAGCCTTTTTGGGGCAGAGACTTGTTCTGTTTTTACGTGCCTAGCATAATAAGGCCCCACCTTGAGGGGCCCTAGGCACTGTCCTACTAAATAAGCTGAATTAATTGCATGATCATCTCCTTTAACCATGTGGGAGGAATAATGCTAGTGGACCTTTTTCTCCTTTCATCAGTTTTCAAAAGTTTGCTTTGGATGTTCGTGACAGTTCAGGCGTGTGCCACAGAACTTGCCCGTGCAATCTGTCCCAGTGAAGAGCCCCACTCCTACGGCTTGCATCTTTTCTGGGGCTTGATACCATTTTTCAAAAGTAATCTTCTGGTCTGGTGACTCTGTTCCCTCCAAGGGCTACATGTCCCTCTGACCAGTTTGACACTGGCTTCTCACGACAAATGGTAAATCCATGAAGAAGCGAATAAATACTTGTAAAGGTTTTGCTTCATTTGCACGTTGCCTTTGTGTAATTTATCATCTTTCAACGTCTTGCCTGCACTTTTTAATTACTGCTACCCTTCCATCATTTTTGTAATTTAAAAAAAGCCAATTATATGACAATCTTGATTGCCTAATAGTTGTAGTAAAATGTGCATATGTGTAAGTAAGGGTGATTGTTCCTTCTTGTTTGTTTTTGTTCTATGCACCTTTCAGATTTCTAAGTTATATAATTGTTCCCTTTGGCTTGCGATCAAGGTTTGAGATTAACTATGGCTCTGCTGTGGTGTGCACTGTGGAGCTGACATATGGCTAATCCACCTGACAGGCTCTGGCTCCTCATTCCTTAAAAGAGTGCGGATGGAGGATTTTGCTGTTAAAATGGCAGTGTCAGTGATGTATTAAGCACAATCAATGTCCTGATCTCCATCTCTAAAATTGCATCTGGAAGGACAAGTTCAGTGCTGGAATAGAGTGCTGCTGCCCCTCTTGTGGATAGACTTGCAGACCTGCTGGGGGGGGATTATACAGGCTTAGCAATTCCGAAAATCAGACATTTATATGACTCAGACCCACCTGTGTTTTCCCCAAAGTAATCATATATATATATATAAATAAAAAAAAAAAAAAAAAAAAAAACAACACACACACAGACACACTTTCAAGCTCTTTTCTGATGTATGTAGGACATAATCTATTTTGTCTCCAACCTCAAGAGAAAACCTTACAGTGATGTTTCCATATGTCAATTTAATACTTTTTATCACTTGTTTGTACTGCCAAAGTATCTGGCAGACCTGCTGGTAGCCTGTGACACCAAAGTGGCAAGCACTGAACAAGCAGAAAAGGCAAGATGGTCCATTCACTTTGAGGGGTGTAAAACTGAGACAACATTCATCTTAAATGTATGATTATCTGGTGTATTATCTTAAGACAATACTTAAATGTAAGGATGTGACTAGGTTGTACCCACAAGTATTTGCAGGAATGCAGGCCTGGGTCCACCCACACAGCCCACCAAGAAAGGTTTTGTGTGGGTACAAGGCATCTGTGCCCATTGATGGCGATTTCCAAGGCAGAGACCTGATAAACAGCTCCTTTGCTAGCAGTCTATGGCAATGCATCATTGGTGCAACAAAGTAATAGAAAAATAGCTTATTAAAAATGCTTGTTAGATACCACAGGTGTAGGTGCCCTTCAGATGGAGAAGGGCACACTGTTCTGGAACATGCGTATGTGTTCCTCTTTACAGCAGCTTGCAAAGTTTGAAAGACAAGTACTAAATGGCAATGGTAAGAAAAATGCCACTTGCAGGATTTGGAAAGAAGACTATAAAAAAAAAACAAATGTCTTTGAGAAGGTCTGAGGAAATCGAGAATACAATTAAATTATCAGATCACTTTGCAAACAACCAAAAAATAACCCTGTTATCATAAAAATTACAGGCTGTATGAAACAAAACAACTGGGAAACACTGTGTTGCCGTCTTCCCTGTGGATAATGATCTGTTCATTGCTATCAAAACAAGACATAAACAAAGCTACGCCAAAGAGAGCCTGTAGCAAAGAAGATAGAAGTATACAGTGGTGGAAAAAAAACACAGAGAGGAAGGAAGGGTTTGGACTGCTGGTGCTACAGGTGGGGAAACAGCATGGGGACTGAGGATGCTCCAGGAAGAGATGGGGGAAGGTGTGTGCTTCTTGGATGGAAAAGAGAGAAAACCGGAGTTCGTTCAGACTAAGTTTGAAGTCTGCATATTAGCTGCAATTAAATTTTATAGCTTAGTTCCTGCAGATGTTGAGAGTCAAGATAAGTGTTTGAGACATTACATTAGAAATTGTATTAGTTCACCTATTACAGACAGCAGCTCTGTGATACAAAGCCCATATGCCTTCATTTAGCTCATTATATCAGTTAAGTGGTTGGAGGAGGTAATGCATCCAAGGACATCTGAAGAGGTTATTATATCTCTTTGTTGCACCCACTTCAGTGTGGTCCTACCACTAAGCTTTGGCAGCAATGCTTGGAATAAAATTGCATTTTTTTCAATTATGTAGCAAATTTGCAGGCCTAGATCTCGCAGCTGGGGGCAGAGGAGGGGCTGCCTTTGTCTTTGTCTTTTTTTTTTGGTCAAAGTTGGGTTGGGCGCTAGATCTAAAAACATTTGCCCTAAATGAATTTTCACTCTGCAGATGGATTTGACAGAAGAGGAGCATCTGTGGAAATTCAGTTTATGCTTTGCAACAGGCAAACTTTGGAACTTGCATCCTGCACAAACAGCATAAACACAAGTAGCTTTTCTTATGTCAAAACAAAACAAACAAGCACAAAAACACCAGTAAACCCCAGAACTCTGTAAAAACGTGCACCGTGCATATATGATTATTAGTTCCTGGTCAGTATAGGCCCATGGAAGGTAGGAACGACCTCCAGCCCGCGCAGTGCGGGGCAGTAGAGCAGGGCTCCACTTGGATGGAGCACGGTGTCACTTGCAGCTGGGGCTGGTGTTAATGAGAAGCCTTGTTAATGAGACAGGTCGCAGGAAGCCAAGCGAAGAGGCCGTTTCACAACACTTGGTGGTGGCAGATGGCATTGACTGAGCGTGTTGGAGAGCACCTGAGTGCTGCTTCTCTGCCTGTTAATGGGAGGGCAGAGCCTGGCCTGGGTTTAATTAACGAAGGGTGTGGGTGGCTGCTTGTGGGGCCTTGCTCCTGGGCTACAAATCCTCCTCCAAAATCAAACCTCGTTCTTTTTTTAGGGAACTCCTGCAGTTTAAAACTGCACACTCTTGCCCTACAAAGGGCGCCCTGTTTCGCTGGGGGTCGGCTCTGACAGGAGACCGCCATCCTCCCTTCCTCGCGGGCTCTGGGAGGAGACGTGGGGCTCTCCCCCTTTCCTCCCGGGCCACCACCCTTCTCCTCGGGCACGGTGTCCCCCGGAGGTCCCCCGGGGCCGGCGGCGGTGCGAGGTGTCCGCTGGGTGGCACCAGAGGCCTCCGGCGGCCGCAGTGCTGCGGGTGTGAGGGGAGGCGGGCGCCATTTCCCTGCCGCCTGGCAGCCGCCGTGCTGTCGTGTGGGGTTTACCTGGCGGCCCTGCTGCGTGACACCAGAAATAACTGATAATAGCGCCAGGAATAACCAATTTTTGAGGTTGCATCTGAAAATGGCAACTTCATACTGCGATTATTTCATGCAGAGAGAAAATCGTGGGGAAGGAGGGTGTATTTCTGCAAAGAACTGAGAGAGCAATGTTTTGGTGTGTGTCTCTAAGGGTGCTCCAGTTGCTTTGCAGAAAGCGAGCAGTCTGGGGGTGAGGGACTTGTACAGAGTTTTCCTGAAGGCTTTCTCTCCCACTGAGACAATGTCAAAATTACAGGGGAGGATGTGATCTAATAAAAATAAGTGGCTTATCTTAGTGTGATCCTGAGGTTTCTGTTCAAATCAAGAAAAAACAAAAAAGTCATCTGTTTCAGTAACTTTTAGAAGCAGGGGTGTGGAGCATATGTATTGGCCTAGAGCAAACTGCATCTTCTAGTAGCAGAAGAAGAGATGAGGTCAGGATTGAGAGCAGCTCAGTCTGTGTTTGGAATGCATTAAAGCCATTCAGCACCTGGCATGTGGATATGGGTGATGTGTATTTCAACAGATTTTTAGATAACAGTTTGAAAATGTTGCTTTTTTGCTCATTACACATGTTAAAAATGGTCATGCCTATTCATTAGTCCTCTTAAAGGTATGTGGAGCATGTGTAGAGAAACCTGAGAATTTGTCATGGAAGAAGATGAACCCTAGCTGAGTGCAGGTGACTCATAAAAGACCTGGCTATCAGCATAGCGAGAAGGATCATAAGGCCTCTGAAGTAAAGTGTGGTTCAGCACCACAGGATGAAAGCTGGTACTTTCAGCAGAGTTTCAGATTTGTTTTTCCTCTTGATCTGAAGAGTCAGACTACAGCTTCTGTTCTCCTTGAAGACTTCCAGTCTTCATTTGGAAACTGCAAGCAAAGATGAAAAGTCTTCCCCCAGGTACTTTGCTCTTCTGGTTAATCACCTTGCAGAGTAGAACTTTGTCCAATGTCACAGATGAATTTGCTTGGCTTGAACCACTGGTGTTTTGCATTTGTTTCTCTGTCGTATTAAACAAATCTGGGGGAGAAAAAAAAAAGTTTTCTCCTTACAAAGGATTTATGTAATGTAATCACATAATCTATTTGTTTTCTTCTGGTAGCCCATACAGCAAAACATTTTGCTGAGCTCTCAGCTCTTCTTCATGCCTCTTTTTGCTTCTTCCCTAGTTCTTAACCAAAGCCTGGAGAAGCAAGCTCATTTCCAATGCAGCTCCCCTCCCCTGTGCTGCAACATGGTACTCAGGGATTGTACACATCCATTCTACTTTCAGCAGAAATGTCTGTACTCTCTTAATTTTGCCTAAATCCAAAATCTTTTCAAGTTCTTTGCTTCCTAGAATATGCACTCAGCTTGTATGTGAAACTTGTACTTGCTATTTTTACGCGTACTGTGTTTTCTTGAGAGGTGTGCATTGCTAAACTGAATTTATTGATGACCAAATTTGTTTTACCCTTCATTAATCTCAGTATGATAAACATATAAGTGTATGTATAAGGAACAAACATTTGTTTCTTCCCTGGAGAGGAAGAAACAACTTTATGGGCTATGTACCCAGAATGAAACCCTGTAGAACTCCACTAGAAACTTCCACACCTGGTCACATATTTTTGTAAGCTCTGCCAGTTAATGAATTTTTAGTCCATTTATTGTGCTTTCATTGATGTAGGGTAAGAGCTGCCATTTTAAGTAGAGTGTCATACAGCGCTATGTCAAGTACTCTGCTGAAGCCGTTATATTTTCACGATTACTATTAGCAATCAATTCTGCGGTCTCAGAGAATGCAATCAGGTTTGTGAGCCAGTGTCTGTCTTCCGTGTAATTGAGTAGACCATCCCTGCTTATGTTCCCATCCTTTCATTCTTTATTGATTGCATTGCATGGATTTGTCATTATCTTGCCATGCACTGAGGGTAATAATTACTGAGGTCAATGCATTCTCCTTTTTAGTGAGTATCAGCACAATGCTCCAGTCTTCTGGCATGTTCCCAATTTTTCTGAAGGGGAATCTCTTCTCAGCATGATCAGAAGAGGTATGAAATTGGATACTGCTGCAGCCCCTATGTCTCATGCATAGCTTGATGCCAAAAGCCTTGATAAGCAAAAAGTAATCATGACATTGATACTATTCTGTCAAATATCCTAGGGTTTGTTGATCCTCGTGCATGCCTTCTCTCCGTAAGTGTTCATTTGACTCTCATGAGTGCCTTATGCCTCTAAACTTCCATTTGACCTTCATGTTCCTGTAAATTTCACACCCTTTAAAACTGTATTTTAGAAGGACAAATACTGTATGCTCTAGCAGTGTGTTTTGCACAACCCCTACCTAACATGTATTGAATTTCTTTGTTGTTGTTAGGAATGCATCCTAATCTCTTTACTTGGACTCTGAAGAGTGACTGAAGCACTGTCTGTATCATTTTACCTGGCTGTAATCTTTAACTGGGATTTAATCAGTTAATCTGACTAGGAGCAGACACAGTTATCAGTGCAAACAGCCATCTGTTCATATCCTTCCTTCTAGCCACTGTACAGAGTAGTCTGAAAGATACAGAGCAGGAGATAGAGTAAGTGAATAAACTGGCCTCCAGAATCATCCTCTGAAGTACCTTATCTGCCTTTCCAGAGAGAAAGGACCAAATCCACATATTGCATTTGTGGAAAGGAGATTTGTAATTAATTTCTTTCTGCTTTGCCTTATTCCGTGCAGTTGGAGCTGATGTATAGTGCCTTTTGCTAACTGGGGAATTTGTATTCTGATGATATGCTTTGTTTGCCATTCCCAAACCTCGCAGGCAGGTGCAGGAATCCATCCTAGGTTCCAAGGTATGGTTAAGCCTTGTCCATGACTATCTCAGTTTTGGAAGACAAAGGATTCTCACTTGCAAAAATTTATTTTAAAAAAGGGACATCTTGTGCCTTTGTTTATTGGATCAATTGCATTGCTAAGCTTAGATCGACACTGAGTCTCTGGAGTTGTGCACCTGTGTGTTGTGTTTGAGGGAGTGCTTTACCCCTCATGGTTTTTAATGACAAATGACCTTGTGTGTATACCTCAGAGTCCAGAACAGCAGTTACATTTGTGGGCAGGAATTTCATTATTGACTGGAATGGGAAGTCAATTAACCACCAGTCTTCAGAATGTGCTCTGTGAACGTGAGGAGGGGGGTCTGATTTCAGTCACACTGGTTGTTTTTTGCCTTTTCTATTTAATTCTGTGATACAGCGTGGGACTTGCTCTGCTGCTCATGAAGGGAAGAAGTGCTTGTGTGACAGGTGCCATGTGAATTTAAAAGAACAAGCTTGTTCTTCACCCTGTTCTGATTTTCCTGTTATTCCAGTCCTAGCTTTAAGACCTTCCACTAAGCACAGACTCAGCAGCGTTGTGGATGTAGAGTTGTGTGGTGATGTCAGATAATTAAAAGCACATCAGAGCCATGAAATGCCATGTGAGCATGCTAAGGGAGGCTCTTGGCCAAATTTCTAGCTGCCCTTAACCTGTAGAACTGCAGCTGCTTCCTGCGGTGCTGATCTCTCTTTGGTCTTGGATCTGTACAGGCCCACTGCTGTTATCACTCGGATGTGCAGCCTGTGGTGGTGGTGGCTCTTCTCTGGCACCACGGTACAGAGCCGGGATGCTCAGACACAGAAGGCACACAATGAAGGGATGCGTGGCAGCAGTGACATGGTGCAAGAAGGGAACTTCTAGTAGGACATGGAAAGGAAAAAAAAAATCTTACCCGCGGGAGTGGCAGAGCACTGGAACCAGTGCCAAAGGTATGATATGTCAATCTGTATTGAAAATCAGATAGACAAGGCCCAGGATCTCAATATCTAATGTGAAGTTAGCACTGTGTGGAAAAGGTGTTTGGTATAGGTGACCTCTGCACATTACTTTCAGACAAAATCTTTTTTTTGAAATGATTCCTCTACAGTTACTAGGACCTATTCCTTGCAATACAACTTGTTCCATGTATGATGGGATTCATTTTTTTTACCACAAGATAGTTCAGAACCAGAAATATCCTTATGTTTCAGTCCTCAAATTTATCTTTTTTTTTTTTTTTTTTTTTTTTTTTGTCCAGACTTTTCATTTTTGTGGCTCCATGTCACTCAGATTCTTAAAGTACCTGGATTCTTGTCCGCTTTCATGGGTCTTGGGTAAGGCCGTGCTCTGGAATAGCGGATCTGGAGCACAAGAAATTAACTGCAATTATTAAAAGAGGTGATTTCAACTCATAGCGCAGTTCTTCACTAATGTAAATCTCTAATTTATTTCAATTTGCAGTAGTTTGGGTTACAAACAGTAAATGTTTCTTTAAGGTAGTGAAGCAACAGCTGTATTTCTGGCTTCCTTACTGGGAGTTAGTGGCTTAGGTAATTGGGTTCGTTGCTATTTGGAGCATAATCAGCAAGTATTCATCCTCTGTACAGCCAGCATATAAAATTTGCAAGAGCTGCACACAGTGCATACTCAATCAATGTAAATCATTTAGCAGCCAGCATAATGGACGTCTGGCTATTGGACTAAAAAATCCACTTGGTAATACAGGCAGATGAGTCATGAACAAATTTTCCATTTATATATAAATGATGATATCCACAAGAGACTGAAAGCTGAACAGACTAGCTTCCCAGCCAGTAGAAGGGAAAATGAAGTACTGAACACTTGAAGTTTTTAGTTTTTGTTTTTGTTTTTTTTTTTGTTTTTTTAATATTTTCAATACATTCCTTCAGTGCCACGATGGCATTTTGCTGCAGTTAGTAATGATGGACAAAACCCAGTTCTAATCACTTGAGGGACAGGGTAATTCTTTTCCTTCCACCAAGGGCTCATGCTGGTGGTCAATGTGTGAACAAATCGCTCTTTAAGGTAAGCTTGGACTTTGGACCAGGTTTTAATGGCTGCAGAATCCTCCCTGCCGGAATCGGAAGCTGGGGAATCTTCTCTGTGCGTGAGGAGCAGAGTGCAGTTGTTGTGGAAGTCAGCCTCAGCTAATAATTCAGCAGAGATTTCCTGGGATTAAGCTATCAGAGTATGGCCCTCATTTAGACCACTGACATCAGAGTAGGAGTGTGTTGGCTGAGTATCAGCAGCTGCAAGGAATGTGGATGATGAGCTTTCTCCTCACTGATGGATGTCAAATCCCTAAACTTTTTCGCTCAGTCGATATGTATTTGAAAGTCAGCAAATGCGATGTGCAGAAGTATAGATTTGAGCACAATTTCTTTCCTTTCTTGAATAGCGTTTGTGAAACAGGATAGGAAATATTGCCCCTCTCCATTGCATGCATCTTCATTTGTTTTTTGATCTGAAAACGTCATAAATCAGCAGGAAATCTTACACTTTCTTATTTGAAATGAGAACTAGCCCTTCTTAAGAAAAGAACTCCTTTCACTGTTAATCATCTTACCTGGATTTTGATTAGATTCCCAAAAAAACTTTATTCTCTTTGTTCTTTCATCCACTTTCTTGTGCTTGTCTTGTTTATACACTTGTGCCACAAATCAAATGGCCAGATCTTTATGAGCATGACCTCTAGGTGGCTTGTTGCAGATGGAAAAGTGCTGTGGGTCAAACTCATTGATTTTTATTGTTTGCCTGGGTTGACTCATGAAGCCGCATTTGGCCCCTCCGGTCTAAAAGAAATGGTTAATTTAGTTAATTTTGGTATGACACCTTGTTTGCAGTTTTTTTTTTTTTTTTTTTTTTTTTTTTTTTTTTTGTGTGTGTGTGTGTGTGTATTTACTTTCTGGCACACTGTGGTAACTTCAAAACAAAAAACATTGTGATCAGCGGTTTTGAGTTATCTTTTAAGAGCCTGGAAAAAAGAAGCTTCTAAAAGTAGATCGGTTTCATTAAGATGAGAGAAGAGGTTCTCTTGCATTTTAAGCTGAATGGAATGACACGTCACACTTGTTTTCAGCCCAGGATCTCCAAGGGCTCTCTCATGATAGTGTTAGTGGGCAATGCTGCTTGGGGAGAGGAATCCTGCTCCCACAGAAAAATGCAGTCATGAAAAGCTGTCTGTATAATACTGCCGCACATGGGTAAAGCACTTTATGGACAAAGACCTGGTTTTGCACACTCACTCACAACTCTCCCTCCAAGTAAAACAAAGGATAGCAATTCCTCATGGGTGTAAGAGGAAGAGGAGGAATAAAAGGATGCGGACTATCCAACAAGGCTGTAATGTTTGGTAAGTAAGAATGTGAGAACCATCTCTAGGCCACAGGTTCTTTTCATACAATTTCTTTCCTTCCTGACTTGCAGATGGATCTCTCTACACATACGTCTATTTCTTTCTTTGTCTTTGTCTTGTGCCTTGAAGCCCTTGTCACAGGTCAGGATGATGTGAAGCTACCTGCTGTAGAGAAACAGGGGAAAAGGTTTTGCCTGAAAGGGCTGACAAGTGATTTGTATGAATGATTCTCAGTAAATTCAGTTGTTCTTCAGTGCTAGTGGAAATAATTTGCCATTTACATGGACAGAGTTGAGGCAACAGTGAGACTAAAATCTGCACTTTGAAAATATTTAAGGCTTGTCCCTGTGACATGAGGTACATCTAGATGCTAAGAAAAGTGATCCTGGTGTATTTTGGGGTACTGGCCTAGGCTGGTTGCGGAAGCAATTCATACTAAGGTGACTGATGTCTTTGCCCTGCCTTGCTTTGTGCTACAGCTTCAAAGCACTGAATGACAACAAACCTGAAAGTTGTCTTAGGGAACTAATGAAATTAAAAAAAAATATTCTACTGAAAATGGAGAAAAATGTCTCTGGTTAGGTAATTGCTAGGTTAACAACCTGGCAATGTTTCCTCATTCCCTTTCTAGGTGTGTACCAAGAAAAAAGGCAAACTTTTTTTTTTTTTTTTTTTCCCAGAAAAGTAATTTTGCAGTAAAACAAACAAATGGATCTGCTCAGGAATTTCTCCCCAAACTTCAATAGTGACAGATAGCATGGAAGTGTAATTGATGAACCATCGTGCAGATGTTTACAGAGCTGTTAAGATTTACGTCTGAAGATTGCTCAACCCTGAAGCTGCAGGGCTCTTGTGAGGAAGAAGCTGACAGGTCAGTGGGAGATAACCTTCTCAATTTCTTTTCCTGTCAGTGTAAGCTGGTTTCAGACCTAAGAATAAACTGCAAATTACCCAGCTGCGGTTCTTGGGTGGTACAGTATTTGATTAAAATAAACTGGGCCCCTTTTTTTTTTTCTACATCTCATTTGTGAGAAGTAACATAGACAAGTCTGAGTGGACTGACAGAGGAACAAAAAAACATTGTGCAATAAATGACACAAATCCTGAGATATACTACTTAAATGTTCATTCAAAAGTTCTGGTGTCGAGCAATTACCATGTTCATGTTGATTAATTCAATGTTTTGAGCCTGTGTTTGAGAATCCTGGCAGCACTGTGAGGGGCTTGGGTCTCTAAAGATCAGAATGGTCAGCATGTGCTTTCAAGTATTGCATGCTACAGCTGAGAGATGTTTATAGCTTTTCTCCTCTGAAGGCAATGAAGGTTTCCAAGGAACAATTGATATGGAACATTTAAAGAACATGTAATAGAGTAAAAGACTGTCTTACTTCCTGTCAATGTGGGAAGAAGTAGCAGCAAAGAAATGAGAATACTGTATTTCTGTAATACTAGTGAGAGATACAGCTGAAAAGGTCTCAGTGTTTTAAAGCAGTCAGCTGCTAAATATGTACTAGCTAAGTAAAGAAAAAGTCTGAGATACGATCTGTGCTGGAGAAGAAAATTAAGCAACTATTAAATTTAACTATAGTACATTTCCGCAAGGTAGGTGTCTTACCTACTAAATCACTGTAATTCTTGACATATAACGTTGTACTGAAGAAAATGATCTGTGATTATAAAGGGGTTTGGAGGCTATAAACATTGTGGGAAGCCAAACTGTTAGGATATATTTTTTTTTTTTCACATGGCTTAACCTGCTACCCTATGGGCCTCCTGTCATTAGAGACTGAGGTAGGCGAGACTCTCACACTGAGCGGATGTCTTGTTCCACCTGAAATGTGCCCTGCTCTTGTACATTCCTCCACTAAGCTATCCTATAGCTCTTTATTTCCAGGCCTTTCCCTTCCTTGGCGAGAGCAAGTTTGTGAAGTTGCTTAAAGGTGGATAGAAAACTTCTCAATGTTTTGAAGTCCATTGCCCCAGAAGATTGTCATGACATGGCCATCTTGTAGCATTTTGTCCCTTCTCTGCTGTTTTTAAAGGTCCTTCAGCCAATATATTAATCAAGTAAACGTTTTGACACCCGGATCAGGTTACAGGATTCATAAATTACCAGACGACGGGTCTAAATCTGTCTGAAAAGGTCACTGAGATCAGTTGTGAAAATGAAGCAAAATATATTACACAGTACAAGCCAAAACAAGATACGATGCAGAGAGACTGAGGCTCTTAATCAGTAAAGAAACTGTACATGGTGCATGTGAGAGGACTTGCTGGAAAAGCAGCAGTGTGTAAATGCTTTTTTCCTTGCCTGCAGTTGGTAACTTTTGACTCAAATCTTTGGGGGCTTGAATGTCCTAGAGAAGAGAAGGTTGTAGGATCTTAATCTTTAGCTTTTTTATGATTGCTTGTAAGTGATGTGTCTTTGCAGGTGCCTCATAATAGCATGCTAGTCTTTTTTATATTGCACAGCTGGTGGGGTGTGGCCAGCTCTACTTATTTTTTGGCCAAATTTGACTAATCAGATTACCTAGGTAATGGACTACCGAATGGAGTTTGTGTTCTGTGTGAACAACAGTGGGTTGCCTTTTGGTGTTCATAACATGTTCTGTTAAATTCAAAGGCAGAAGTTAGAGAAAAATGCAGCAGAAAGCTCAGCAATGAAGCTTCACTGTTGCAGGATTCGCACAGGCAGATAGTTCTGTCTGCATGGACCAGACTACATGCATAGATAACTTTTGGCCTTTTTATAGGCAGTGTTACCCTCTTTAAATTTTCTGTTTCTTTTATTTTGTTTATTGACTGCTAACAATTCCCACTTGTTAAGGAATGCAGATTGCTTGAACCAAGAATTGTCTTGGCTTGTTTTTATGAGATATCTGGCATATGGACTAATTAACAATTAAACTTATAAGTCAAATAGGAAAAATCCTACTGCCATAAAGACATGATGCAAATACTAATAGCTCTTTTTCCAAAAGCAATGTTGTTATCGGCCCTAACAGGGAGTATCTCATTTGGGATAATACCAATATGTTACTCAGGTGTGGCTTCACCAATGCTAAGCAGTGGAGAAGGATCACCTCCCTCAACTTGCTAGTAGCACTCTTCCTAATGCAGCCCAGAATACCATTGGCCTTCTTTGCTGCAAGGGTACACCACTGGTTTATGTTCAACTTGTCCACCATGAGAAGAACAGAGCCCGCCTAAACAGGATGTGTTTTGGGTTGGGAATCTCACAACGAATTCAAAAGAGCCATCAGAGCCTTCGCTTAATGCCCTTTTTGTTGTTTAGTGCTATTGCTGGCAGATCCAGTTTGGAGGATGTTAAGCTGGTAAAGACTCCAGAGAGCGAGAGCAATTTTTTCAATTTAAATCAAGAGAGGTATGCTGCCTATGCCAAGGGAGTTTAAAAAATTACTTGCAACCTTCACCTCAAGCTGACAACAAGCCAACAAGTTGTCAGGACTACTTGCAATCAAACCAAAGGGTTAAATAAAACTTCGCATGTGGATGTGACTTCTAACTCAACATTGTTGTGGATCATATCTTTCCAGTTACTCTGTTATCTGATAGCTATTGCAGGAAGGAATAACTTCAAAACCTTTGTGCCCACTCAGTGAGTATATTGGGCAAGCTTGTGATATATTTTAATCACTAATAAAATAGGCTGTTTTTCTTGTTTTTTTTTTTTTGTTTTTTTTTTTTTTTTCTTTTTTTTTCTGTCCCTAGGACATGGGGGAAAACCTGCAGCTGAATTTTGTGAAAGATGTTCCTCGTGTTCTTCATATGGATGACTGCAGCAGTGATAGTCTCATCAGTGCCACACATCTCCCTCTGATCCTTGTACTGGACTGACTGTAGGTCAGCAAGTCTGCTTTCCTGGATGTATTATTGCAACACGCAAATAGGTGTGTATGATGGAAGTCTAAAGAATGCTGCAAATTAAAGATTTTTGCCTGAGCTGCTAATGCAGATACTTCAGTATGGTAAAATTGTAAACCTGCAGGGGCAAAGAATGTCTTCCTGTCCGAGAGGCTGCAGTAGTCAACAGAACTACAGTGCTTTGAAGAAGAGTAAAATATAGCATGCAGTTTGGCTGCTCCTGCAGCAATGCCACACATGGAATTAGGATTTGATGATAAAGGGGAAGAAGTGGAGAAAGCATTACTGGCTTACTTTTGACCTGACCTAGTTTAGCTACTGATGATGTTGATTAAATAGGAGAAAAATGCATGCAGAAATATTTCTCCCTCTGTGTCTCTCTCTGTAAGTATTGTATAAAATACTAGGTATATTTGCTTAGGCTTTTAAAGATTCTCTACAGCAGTGTCTCCTCTGTGGGCAGGTAGGATTATGCATAAAGAAAGAATTAATCCCTCATTGTGAAACACACAGGCTCAGCATTTACCATGGCTTTGATTTAAGAATGGGATTCAGACTTTGTGGTCGCAGTCAATGAAAGGCAGATTCTTGGCAGAACCTTCTTCCATTCGTTCCTGTGAGTGAAACAGTTAATGTATCAGCCATGCACCACTGCTGGATTAACAATCACACCCCCAAATGCTAATAAGTGTTCTCACTCTTCCTTCCTAAGATTACCCTTAAATCCTATCAAAGGACAAGATGCCTTTTGCTTTGCCTGGCATTAGCACCCTAGTGACCTACAGCCAAAGTCAATAGTCAGTAAAGTAGCTGGATGACATGCTGAAAGAACAGCGTGCCTTAATCAGACCCACTGTTTCGTATAATGGTTGTAGTTTTTCCTGAGGATGCTTCCACTTGTTAGTTTTTTTTCCTTTTTCTTGTTTGTCATCCACCTCAGCCAGCCTGGCCTCATAAACTGAGGATGAACAGAAGGAAGTTTGCCACAATGAATCACTCAATGCTCTGTTGTGGGGTCACACAGGCTGGGGAAGTTGTGCAAAGCTGAAGACTGTGGAGCAGCTGGAATCAAGAAAATGAGGAAAAGGTAAGTTCTTCACATGCTCATTTGTTCTACTAACAAGAAAGAATGAACTTATCTACCTCTTGTCTGCAGGTGAATATGGTCTGTAAAACTGCCTGTTCCTCTTGATTTAAAAGCAGAGAAATGGCACTGGAGACAGGTCATAAATTGATGAGAAAATTCATGCTCTTTGTTCTCCTTGTCTACAATTTCATAGGACAGCTGCTTAAAGTTGGATGTTGGTTGTACAAAATATTAAAACACACTTTTTGGCTTTGCAGTGTTCACTGTTGAAATGGCAGCAAGGACTCCTGACTTTATCTTATAGCTACTTCATTTTTTGTTTGTATATTGGGGGGGGGGGGGGGGAAGGGTAAGATAACACTTCAGTAATCTTGTCTTTCTTTTAGTGAGTAGATTTTTAGAAAGAATTTTTTTAGAAGCCTACAAGATATATATACAATATACTCATAAATTTTGGATATTAAGTTACATGCTTACAATTTCATTATGTTCTACTGCATGGCAGATTCACATTGATGTATCTGTGATACATTTGACTTATAATCTTACAGGTTTTTATGCTAATCTATTGTTAGAGTTAAGGGGTGGCGTGCAGATTTGAAATCTTCTTAGTATATAGACAAAGATAACAGAATGTAATCCAAAAGGTTTAAACAGTGTTTTAGCTTAATCTTGAACACACAACCAATGATACATAATTGCGGTAGTGGCTTTTTTAGGTGCTCCCCAATGAATATGCAACCACAGTACCTTCATGGAGTACTCCTTTCTAAGAGAATCGTCGCAGTTACCTTTTGGAGTGAACTGTTAGAGGGATAAATGGGTAGCATTAAAATCATGGCTCTTGTGTTTAGTTCAAAATAAGACATTGAACTGTTTCATTCAGAACTATTATTTCCTTGAACCACGGAATGAGTTCACCTAAACTTTAATTTATAAAGTTTCTATTTTCTAGAGACTGCAAAAAAAAAAAAAAAAAAAACAAAAACGATGGAGGAGAATATGGGTGGGGAAAGTGAGTAAACACCAGTGGAGCTGAACAAAGAAGAGGGTAGAATCGAGAAGGAGGAGGAAAATTTATTTGGGTTGAATGGAAAAATGTACGTGTAGGGAGAGCTTCTCCTCAAATGTGGTTAATAAAATTTTGCTCACTTTATAAAACACATGGGGGAAAAGCAGTGCAAGTACAATTATGATTACATAGCAGCTGCTTGAGAAATGGTGTAACTATTTTAGATGAAACATGATTAAGATAATGGAAGGGCCTTAGGACTTTCCATTGGTGGTTTCCAGTCCTGCACTAAAGCTACAAAACTTTGTGGTGTTCAGGGGCTTTGATGTTTTTTCCCTCAAAAGCCTAAAACTTCCTAGTATATTTTAAAACAAAAGAAGTTACAAAAAAAAAATTACTTTGCAATGGCGTTTTTAAAAGGAAAAATTACATATGTTGTCTGAACTCTTGCATCTTAACTTCTCATAAGCATGTCAAACTAGTGTGATGTGAGGAAAAGTTGTTCAGAGAACAGTGATCTCTAAGCCTTGATGTTACTAGGAAAATCTGAGTTGTTTTTGTACTTTATCACAGGGTTTTCTGTCACCTTGGGAAAGATTATTCGATCAGAAGGTCTCTCGGATCCTAGGCTTCAACTCTGCACAGGGACATCACAATGAAGAGTCCATGAGGGACAGTCAGGTGTTTCAGTACCGCTCTTATGGGAACCATGTGAGTACCTACAATAGTTACTTCCCTTTCGCCACAACAGACCCTGCTCTGAGGAAGGTGGTTTCATATCTGAACAGATTAGTTGTATTTTGTCACTGTGGGTTGGCCCCAAGGCCAGTGTTCAGTGGGCAACAGGATACCAGGTTTTCACAAAGAACCAAATGTGAAATGCTGAGTCATACTGCTAAAGTGGAGAAAGTTGCAGTGCTTCCATCTTGTGACATACGATGTGTACTCATTACTTGCCTTCATCCTCCTCAGCATAGCCTCAGGACACCAGAATCTTGAGCCATGACTAGGTTTCAGAGGTGCTGAAGTAATGCAAGCACTATTGCTACCAATAACTGGCTTGATTTTGTTTTAATAGCAGTCTTCTCTGCAAAACCACAAACCCAAGGTAATTGCACAAATCAGGGGAATATGGAATTGTTACAATAATTAGACCAGGACAGCAGCTTCAGCCCAGAAAAAACAGCTTTGTATACAACTGTCCTGGAGAAAGCTCAGTCTGTTTCATTAGGACCAAATATTAATATCATAGCCAGCTCCAGAACTGGCTTTTAAAAACTTACGTTACTGACTACTGTTGTCTAAAGAGCTGCACTGCCAGTGCTTGATATTATCTCCTTCTCTTCTCTTGCCCAACTGAGCTGAGACCAGCAGCTCCAAGCTAATTGTGACTGCCCTCTATATCTCCCCTGGCCTGGGAAGTCAGAGGTTGAAAACCTCCTTCCATGCTCTCGAGAGAATGTCCCATCTAATGTGTGCTTGCACACTGATTTATTTGGATAATCATAGGTAAAGGAAAATGTATGCATACCTGACAGATAAAATAGTTTGGGAATAGTAGTTACGTTTTTTTTAATGGCACCTTTGAGTTCTTGAAATTCTCTGTGACTAATGGGTTTCTTATGTCCCAATAACATTTGTTAGCTCTACCTGTAGAAGTTGATTTTCCAGTTTTTCTCATTCAACTCTTAGGGATACTGACCTGACAGCTTTGCTCTGCCAAGTTACAGAAATGCCTGATTTTTGCACCTGCCGCTCCCTTGCCTGGTTATAAACTATGACTGCTATCACACTGCTTTAAGCCATAGCTGGTGACTCCTTACAGGGCTGAGGTTAGGCTTTTGAAGCAAATAAATAAATAAATAAATAAATAATTTAGTGATCCAGGCTGCATCAGTCAGAATTAGAATTCTTTAACTGCAGCTGTTTTAAAGATCAGTGCAAGATTAGTACTGATGAAATGTTTCAGTCCCCAATTTCGTAGAACTCCAAGAGCAGGGTGCATCTACACTGATGTTTTTTTCTGTCTCAAACATCAGTTGAGACAACATCAATTGAGACAACAATTCTTGGGCCTTAATGTTAGTCAGTCCTCGCTATGGGAGGGCAGCAACAGTCTGAATAGATGCTAACTTAAGTGCTGCCCCACTACCCACAGAAACAATTAACTAGTTTGATAGTGATAGCAGCAGAGGAAGGTGATGTAAGACTGAAGAGAAAATAGCTTGAAAGAGAAGCAATGACTAGTCAAAGATACGAAAGGTGAGGAAGGGTGCCTGAGGGAGAGAAGTAAGCAACATGGACGTATTTCTTGTAAAATGTGATGCACTGGATTAAAGAAACCCTAGGAAAGTAATAGTGAGGAAATGTAAAACATGGTCACATGTAGTAAATATGAGTATAGAAGAGAGAGGGCCTGAGAGGAAAAAGAGGCCAAAAAAAAAAAAAGAACATGAAATGAAAGGTCTTTCTGAGCTGACAGAAGAAAGGCCTTAGAGGAGAAAAATGCAAAACTGTAAGGAATTGAGGATTATGACAAGCCTGAGGGAAAACACAAGCCCTGGCAACAAGGGAAAGGGAGCTCTTTGGAAGAAGAAAAAAGTAGGATTTCAAATAAAATGCAAAGTACGTACTCTTAGATTTAACTTTAACTCTTGTTCTTTTGAACGTTGTTGATTAAGTATTACGCTAAAATACTTGCATTTTCTTTTCCTGGGCAGAAAAATCACTGAAATTTAAAGTACTATTTTTTTAAACACCTTTTCTGCAAAAGGTCTCACTTTCATTGTCACCACTGGATAGTATGCTGAACGACCCCCTTAACCTACCACCTAAGGACTTGAAATTTTAGCAGGCCTTGCTTCCACAGTACGGATACTCCTGCAACACATCAGAGAGGAGAGATGCCTCTGATGGCTTAAGCCAGGGTGAATGTATTTCTTGTGACCTGTAGCTGAATTAACACAAGGTTTGGTGTGACCTGCACGTCTGAGTAACGTTCAGTAGCTGCGTGTATTTCAAATTTAGATCAGTGTTGGTCAGCTGCAGTACCACGGTGCAGATGTGCTAGGATTGAACTTTACAGTACAGAGGTAGGAATGATGATGTTAAAATTTATTAAAAACAAAGAAAACGAATCATCACATTTAATGTTCTCAGTAGTTGTTTCTGCTTTTCCATCTCTTGACACAGCTGTGTCTATCGCTAGTCCTGGCTACTGGTAGGAAACTATGCACTAAAAGGAAATGCCCCATTTTAGCAGGGCTGACTATTGAGGGAAACCTGAAAAACCTGAGCTCCTGAAAGACTTCATTCATTTAAATGGAAAACCTAATCAGGGCAGTGTAATTTTTGCTGGCAAAAGCAAGAATACAGTTGGATGAATGATCATTTCATCCTCCAGGACAGTGAAGGTCATAAAAGCAATCCTTTTGAAATGTTTCCCTCTGTTTCTAGCAGAAAAAATTACATTTCCTGTAGAATAGTAGTAGATGTTTTCAGTTAAATGTCCTTAGCGACCAAAATATTAATCTTCAGGTAGTTCAAACCTCTTTGTCTAACTGATTCTAAAAATATTTGTTTGCAACAAAACTTGAAATATAAATTAGTATTATTAAAAATAAAAGCTGCAAAGCTGCATTCTAGTCCTTCATGACTTCAGTAAGCTGTGTGTATTTTACTTTTTTTAAAGTAACTTTTCAGTTGAGTATCTTATCCAAAACTCTATAATGCATCTGATTTATGCAAAGCAGCTTACATATGTGCCAGTGGGGTAAATTCAGCTGTTAGATTCTGAGTTCTTGATCTTCGCAGTATGTGTTTATTTTTGGATCCCCTCTTACAACTTTTATCCCTGTTCTTGAAAGCAGAAAGCCATTATCCACTTTCCCCAATTATCTTGTTTTTAAATTTTTATTTTGAAACACATAAAAATGAAAAGAAACAGAAGGATGAAGGAAAAAAAATGAAGTTGTAAGGTGATTAAAAGAATGTTCTAAGGGTAACAAAGAATGCAAATGAAATAAAATCTATTTACCAAAAATGATATATTTTTTTTCTAGGCTTAAGGTATTCCTAAAAATTTGGAAAAATAAGAATACAACAAAGCAACTTCTATTTGTTCCTGTTCTTTGGAAAATTTTATTACTAGCTTTGAGGGTCAGTGTTGCAAGTTCAACTAAGCTAGAGAAAGTGTTATTTGTTCGTATTTCTGACAAACCACATTTGACAATCTGGAGTACTGCCCTCTTAATAATCCCCTGGTGTTGTTATTCTTGTTGTATTTCTATGCAATAGCTTTTCAATTTATCGTCATGCCAACATATGCCTTTTTGCTCAGAAGTTTTCCACATACAAATTATTCTTGTTACTTTTGTTGAACAAAGAAGCTACATGGTGTATCTTGACTTGTTTGCTCCTATTTACACTTGCTCAGAAAGAGAAACATCTTTGAGATTTACAGTGTTTGACTCTACTACTGCCTTTCTGTGCTCTGATAACATTTTCAGAAATGCTTAATGCCTGCTGTGCTGACAGGATTTTTCAGGGGTCACCACTACCTCTAATATTCAGATTTCTCAGCAGCTCTATCCTGGAGAGGGGGGGGAATAAAAAATAAGGCAATTTAAGAAGGTGTTTTGGACAAAAATAAAGGGTGTCTTATTTCTCAGTTGTCTTCAGTAGTGAAGTACAGCTAGTTCTTATCAGCCACTTTTGTAAATCCTTTTAAAATAAGTAAATAAAAGTCACTGAATAGTTGTTTTGTCTTGAGCTTAATAGTAACAAATGTTCATACCGTGGGACTCCTACCACTAAACACAGTTTTAACATGTACTCTTGCTGGGGCTTGAGATCTGTAACCTACCCAAAGCTCTGTTGTAGCCAGGCACCCATCCTGTTGTGAATGACATAGGTGCTGTAAGTAAGGGGACTACACATAGTATATTACACATATACCTCTGTTTGTCTACAGAGAACCTGACCAGACTGGGAGCGCAGGGCTGTAGCTCTCGGGCTGGAGTAAGGGTGGCAAGCTCCATTTTGTGTGGACATAAGTTAGGATTTGTGCCTCCTGACCAACCTGTACTGTCAGTTGTCTCTAGATCTGATAAATCATGTTCACCCTCTGTGTAGTGGAGGCCTTCAGATCCTTAGTGGCTTCAGCTAAATGTTTGCTCAGCTGTGCCCACTATCTGATGCACTCAGGTTCAAGTTCCCTCTCCTGATCCCAGGTTCAAGCCCCTCCTTTTTGATAGCACACTACCCACCACAGTGCTTTGTTCTTGGTGCTTATTCTGGTGTGTTCTTAGAACTTCCGTGGTCCTTTTGTGAGCTTAATTTTGTGTTCTGCACTCGTCCATACAGGTATCTGTGCAGTATGAGGAGAGTTGGGTCATGACTATCTTCCTGGGTATATTTAAACTCACACCAATCCCTCCTGATATTATGTCCTAAATTTCAAGTCTGCCAGCTAAAAATGTTCAGCCCTTAGGCACTTGGGAATTTTTCTTGATAAGCTGCCGACAGTTTTAGTATCCTCAAGGCCTGTTTTTTGTGGCAGTCGAGGGGGGTTGTTTTTAGGTCCCAGTAACTAAAAGTGTTTTTCTTAGGTTAGGAACAAGAGCTTAAAATGTTTGTAGTTTCACCGGGTGGGAAGCCAGCAGGAACTTCACAGTAGTGGTTAATGTGCTGTCCATAGCTTTCTCAGAAGGGCGGGCAAGAGGAGTATGGATGTTTGCTATAGGCCAAACTGGAGATACCTCAAGTCATGGGTAATGATACTCTCATCTAAAAAGCATACGATGCAGCCTCTTCACTGCATATAAGCTGCAGGTGGAAGAATTGAGCTTATTGCTCAATATTTTTCCTTCTGGCCATTAGCATGAAACTGCTGCTGTCTTTTTAGCCACCATTGCTGTGGGAAATGGTGGTTGGGGCTGGCAATATAGGGAAAAAGAGAAATCTTGTAAATACAGTAATGAAGAATACATTCTTGAAGACTATAGTGGCTATATTATTTGTCAGTCTCTAATATTTCTACAATGGTAGAACAGTCATGGAGATATTGCACATCCCAAAAGATTCATCATGGAAATGCATTCTCTTGTTTGCTGTTATTTTCCACGAAAATTTCAGCCACCCATTCATCAAAAAAGGCACTGGATGAAAAGCGTGCACATAGTCAATAGCTGTTTTTTTTTTTTTTTTTTTTTCACAAGCAACTGACATCTGCAAAATGGGCCACCAAAGAGTTTGGCAAAAGCATGCAGGGATGTGTTCCTCAAAAGTGAGAAATATTTGTGAGTGGTTGTGAATTAGAGAAGAGCAAAATTAACGTCAGCTGGCAAGTAACATTCAGCCAACTCCAACACTGGCACTTAAAATTTCATAGAAGATAAATTCCAGGAAGCACAGAAAATGGTCTGTAGGAGATTTATCTGATGTAAAAGTAATGCACCTCTTTAGTCAGCCTTATGCAGACATGTTGAATAGATTCAGTTCAAACAATCATCAAAAAATACAAAGTCTTATTTTCTGCTGCAGTGAAACCTGGCCATTTGCATGCAAAAGTTCAGTACTTCAAAGACTGGAGCATCAAAAGTCAAGCTCGTTATTACCTAAAGTAATCTAGAGCAGGGTGGTGGTGGGGAGCACAAAACCAAGGACAAAACCAAAAACATCAAAGGTACAGTTACAGCAAGGTGCTTCTTGTCAGTTTGATGTTGAATCTGTGTAACATTGTTTGAACAAGGGGGATGTGATGAGCTGATAAAAACAAGACTCTCACAAAGCAGCTGCTGGCAGATCGAAGGCCAGGCATGGTACTCGAAAGAGATCTGTCATATGCATCAGAAGGAATAAGATGAACTCTCATGTAGACCACTTAAGGGCTCTTCAGACATCTAAATTCAAAGGGCTGAGGTAAAATGTCAAAAATATGTATAGATATTAAAAAAAAAAAAAAAAAAGACAGACCCTCTGTAGCAAGGTGCCTCTCATATAATTATGGATAGCTTGATCCATAGGGATACATAGGCATCCCCTGTGAATAAAAGCCCAAATGTCTATACTGATAGAAAACTGAATAGAAAATAACTTTCTGTGGTGTTACAGCTTCTGTAATTCCTTCAGGTGTGTTACAGAGACTGTAGTGAGGTAACATTTAAATAGAATAAAATAAATACACAGATCTTGGAAGCTAGAATGCTTTTATCATGCTGAATGTTCAGCACTGTGTAAGCACAGTGCAAAAATCTACATATCACAGAAAGGGCTGCTGTTTCTTCTCTGAATGTTTCATTGCTTGGTGAAGTTAATTGTACACAAGCTCAGCATGATGTTCCTTAGCTGCTTCCTTTCAAGCTGAGGGAAAACACTTGATAAAGGACAAAAAGGGTGTTTTTCAGTGGACCAGTCAAAGTGAAACCAGTTTTAATTGGAAAATGCGGATGCATTACTTCTTATTTAGTCATCTTGCCTGCCAAATTTGCGCCTTCTGTCTCCAGCCATTTCAGCACAAGTATATTTTATGTTCTTTGTGTGTGTGTATTTAGAAATGGTAAAGTTTGTTTATTTTTCATACTGCAAAGTTACTGAATTGCTCTTGCTTACATTTTATTTTTGTCTTTTTTAAGACCAGATGGAAATTCACATTGTGAAATGTGAGTTTCAAAACTCCGTATAACTGATCCTGTGGTATTATCAGAAGATAAGGAGAGATATAAGGAACTTTGAGTAGAACGTTTCACGTTGCATCATAGTTAATGAAATTGCTACCTTTCAGTGTTATTTATCTACAGGGAGAACTCTTTCTATTAGGAATTTTGGCTGGATTTTTGGACATCCAGGCTGTTATCCCAGGGTAGTATTCTGTTAGTAG
Source organism: Anas acuta (assembly GCF_963932015.1). NCBI lineage: Eukaryota > Metazoa > Chordata > Aves > Anseriformes > Anatidae > Anas > Anas acuta. The sequence continues at coordinate 44,608,260 of NC_088982.1, forward strand.
CTTCCAGTGGCTCATTTCTCTTTATTTACTGGAAGGTACCTTACCTACACTTGTGCTACTGTGTCTGGCTTCAAACCTGGAACTGGTAAATTGTCCATTTAAAAATTGGACATTGGACAAAATTTTAATTTAAAAATTAAACAAAATATGTTGACTTTCAGTAGTGCCAATTCACTTTGCAGCTCTGTTTCGGAGTGCAGTCACACAACTAGTTGGATTGTGCAGGGTATTAACTTCTGCCAGGGGACTGCTTGTGAGGAGCAGAGCTAGAAACCTATGAAACGAGGTACCCTTTTGAAGGAACAATGACAAGGAATGACAGCCTGAAAATTGAGAATCTCTTTAGAATTAAAAGAGCAGTATTCTTGCAGTTCTTGCAGACTTCTCCAAGTGTTTTCTACTACTGCAATGAAGGAGCTAGCCTGTGTTATAAATACTTCCAAGGTCCACGTTTTCCTAGAAGTATGCTTCAGATCTATGCATTTTCATGCTCTGCGTGTCATGAAGGAGTTGATCAGGTTATATACCATGCGCTTTTTCTTTTTTTAAAAAAATAATAATATATTTTTTTGTTTTTGTTAGGCACAGCAGAAGAAAAGATACAGAAATAGATGGGTTTTATTATTTTAGCATTTGGTCCAAAGACCTTTTAAAGGTAGTAAAAAGTCACAACTTACTTCAGTGAACGTTGAATTAAGCCCTAAAGCAGGAACTCGTGTTCAGTGGTACAGTCATTGAAATACTCTAATGGAGTTGATAGAAAAGCTTTTGCAAAGGGTTCCAATCATAGTATGGCTCGACCTGGTTCCTTATTCTAGGTCCCTTAGCAGCATGAATGCTTTCATCTCTCTGCTTAGCTTTGCAATAGCCTGAAGCATCATAAATTCCCTCACCCCTATGTGCTTTGTAGTGTATATTTTTTGACAAACTGCCTGGAAGAGACATACTTCAGCTAGCACTGAAGTCTATCTAAATAGGAATGTTTTGTGGTTCTTTTGTTGCTGTTGTTCTTGTTTTGTGTGGGAGGATGATATGTTTTGTTGATTTAATACATTTCTGCAATTTTAGAGACTTCTTAGTGGTGCATTTGGTGTTTGAAAACAGCTGGATTCTTTTATCTCAAAAGTTTCCAAATGGGATTTATTCCACAAACCCTTTGGCATTTTCCAGAATATGCTGCCAACCCTGATTTTTTTTTTTTTAAATATCTCAGTAGTGTTTTTTTTTTTCTTGTGCTGTCATCTTGTTTTCCAGGTAATTTTGGTATAGAATAAAAGCTTGAAAGCATATGCACAAAGCGAACAGTTTTAAGTTTTATCGCATTTCAGAAAGGAGCTCATCGTTTCGAAGAAAAATGGGGTAAGAGACAAAGGCATATCAAGACTCAGACCTGCCAGGCATTTAGGATCAAATGTAGATCATCAGTTTCATGCTGTGGCATGCAGAGAAATCTCAGAATTTGCTTGTAGCCTGTAATCGAGCACATGGAAATAATTTCTGTGAAAATGAAAAATCATGAAATATTGCATTGCCCATGCAGTGAACAATGCCATTCTGTGGATCAGTTTTCTATGCAAATGGTTTTTATTTTGTTTGGATTCATCTTTTCAGTAGGGGTCTAATTCCTACTTCCCTGTGAATAGGGATCCTCACTCTGAGCACTTGGAATGTCACTACAAATCTTCCCTTTCAGTACTGTAAATGTACTGGAAAAAAAAAAATAACTACAGCACATGAATCCCATGTATAACCTTTCAGATCTTTGCTTTTTTCTTTGGATGTTTGTGTCAGGAAAGAATAGTGATGATAAAGAAGCTAACAACGCTCCCTAAAGAGGGGAAGCACATGAAACTGCTGCTTGCATTGCAGTCTTGTCATATACTGGACTTGTGGTTGATGACTGCTTTTTCAGAGATAGAAGAGTATCTTGTCAGTGCCTTAATGCTGGGCAAGAAGCAGAAGCTTTCAATACTGCTTTTCTCTTCTGATGGGGTTTAGGAATATATGTGTATGAATCAGAGTCTCACTTTGTCCTGCCTGGCCTAGATGGAGTAGTGTGATATGAATCACTGAAGATGTCTGGGTGATAACCAAGGTCCTGGTGTTTTCCCCATAGTTACCATGCGTGCTGGGGTATCTCCAGCCGCTGTTAATCAGTGGTGATGACTTTTCATCCACAGTGACACTCTGCACTGCCAGCTTCCCAGTCAGGCAAAGCAGCTTAGAAAAAGGAGGCCCTTCTCACTTTTTCTTTATTCTGTATGACACCTTATGATGGGGCATCTGAACCCTGAAAAGTGGTCCAATCCCCATGTCTTAATGATCATCCACACCCACCACAGCAAAACGTTTTATTTATTGCCAGCTAACCTAAAATCCCCTATAAGATAAAAGTAGAGGAATAATTTACTTAGTAAGACAAATATAGACAATGAACTTAGTAGGTGCAGAGGCAAGCCAAAAGAAATAAAAGCAACCCTTTATATCTACCTATTTTAGCTTAGTTTCAGCTAGTAAGCAGAATATTTTGGTTCTTTGTGGTTGGGATCCAGTTCAAAAACAAAAAAGCACATCTCTGGATTTAAATATCACTGAAGACAATGTTAAGGGCTTATCTGTATCTGATAGCTACCTAAATTCTTCTTGGAATTCTGTTCAGATTCAGGCACTCCCTCTTTCTTTGTCTTCATGTTTCCATTTAATTCAACAGTTTCTCAGAGGTCAATTTTAATATTTCTCATACAGGACTAGTGACATCTCACCTTACTGTAAAAATGCTGGTGTATTTCGGGTGTTAGCTAGTCATCTCCTTCCCAGAGAGCACACAGGCTAGTTGCTTTATGTGACTACAAACGAATCATAAGTCCAATGCAAGCTAAACATTCTTTCAGCTGGTTGATGCTCAAACCTCAGTAACGTAGCTTTTCATAAAGGCATATCCTTATAAACTAACGCTGTGAATACTGGGTACAGACATGTAAAAGATCAGAAGTTCAGTGCATCACCAGTTCTTGGGGCTTATCATGTCAATAACCAGTGTCTTTGGTGAGACACTGGATTTGAGATCAGAGATCCCCAGGCCTTGAGAGACACCATCACAAGTTATTTTCTGAACCAGTAGACAAAAAGGGATGGAGAGAATTCACTTCTTTGATCAAATTTTAGGTGCTGTGTATAAACACAGAAGCACTGTTATTAATACCAGAGTTATTGCTTTATTTAGACATACCTGGGATAAAAGTAGGTTGTACATAGTCAAGGGAGTTGGGGCATTGCTTTCATTGCTGCTAAGGAGTAGGGATTATAGAAAGCTCTTCTGATAAAACATGTTTTTTTTAATTTACTCAGTAGTCAAGCGTTCTGTCCATCCAGCTGGTATAAAAGTTAAACCCCTGGTTGTGTCCAGTGTGAAGGGGTTGGCTACCACAGTACTATGGTATGTGATGGTCCTTTACAGAGAGCATGTAGATGAGAGGTCAAAATGAAATGTGCCTGTCAAGGCTGTTGATTTTTCCTTTGTAATAGCTTGCTTAATATTACAGGTGAGCACTAAAAATTTATTTGAATTAATGGCTTTACTCTATCATCATATATAATTTCAGTTACACCAGAGGAACTGCAAGTTAGTGGAACTGTGCTAATGGGAGAAGAAAATGAAAGATAACACCTATCTTTAGCCTGTCTGTATACATATGCTGTTTCCCAATTTCTTTGCATATGTACATACATAAATTGAGAGATTCTTAAAAACTGTACACAGCAAAGTATAATTAATAGGGAAAAGAGTCATAAGAAAAAACTTGAACTTCACCAATTAGTCATTGTTTATGTATTTTTTTTCTGTTTGCAGAGGGAAAATAACTTTTTTTTTAAATATTATCCTCCAGACTATAGACCCAGTTCTCAGATATTGTGGATGAAAGCCTAGCTCCACTGAGGCCTGCAGCAAATTAACTTCAATGAAACCAAGATTTTGCCCTGAATTTATAAAGTGGTGAAGTACTACTAAACCACACATGCCATAATGCACACCCTAAATGCCAGTGGTTTCTTTTCAGGGATTGGCAAGAATGCTGTTGCCAGATCATGGCATACTCAAACAATGTTTCTGTTGTCAGATATCCAACAGAACCTTTGTTGGCATGCAGAAAAATGTTATTAAATGCTCCACCCCCAAAATGGTTCTTAATATCATATGGACGGTGTACGTTTTTACATGTTACTTTGGGGTTTAGATATATGTGCCTGTTTGCAATGCTTTGGAATTTGTCTTTTGTGAATACTTGAAATTCATCTGCAATTGCCTAAAAATGTCAGTTTTGTGTGTTAGCATGGTTTCAAAATATCATTATTTTGTATATGAGCATAGTGTAGGATAACCAACCTCAGAAGACCTTTTATGAACTTTTCCAATGTGTTTTTGGCTTGTTGCAGAACTTCATCTAGGCATAGAAGTGGAAGAATTCTTGGTGCTAAGACTTCGACATTTACCTATAATTCTGTATGACACCTCCCAAAGAACTGTGTTTTATATAGATTACTATGCATTTCAGAAAGTGGTACCGTCCATCACTTATGAACTGATCTCGAAATAAACTACTCACTGAAAATTAAGGAGTCTGTAGCCAATACCAGCTTTGATCCGTACTGATTTGCCTGAGAACTGAGCACTATTGCAGTTGTACAGACTGGAAATGATACATGTAGAGGAGACATGGAGCTGTGATAGTGGAGCTGCTTCCAAACAATTTAGTAAGACGTAAGAAGTAAATGTATTGAAGTAAAACATATGGAGTACAGTGCTGTAGCTGACACACTTAAGACTTACCTTTTTTTTTTTTTCTTGAGTATAATGTAATTGTCCAAAATTATAGGACTTCTTATGGGTATGTTCAAATCAAATTGCTTTTTGTAAAGGACTCGGCTCATTGACTACACTGGACATCTCGTGCCTCCGTGTTTAAATGGATTTTTGTTTCGTTCACTGAATTAAAGAAGGTTACTTAACTGCAGTGACTTAATACAGAAGGAAGACACTTTAAAGGTGTAGTTCTCCTTACAGTCAAAAGATGGTAGTACAATTTCTATTCCAAGCAGCCCAGCAACAGAGAGCAATTGCTATGCATCCATTGTCTGCATTTATAGAAAGGGCTTTGGCAACAAAAGAAGGGTGAAAATCCATAGTTGGGATCATAACAACCAATTGTTTGGCAGGCAGTGGTTATGACCTTGATCTTCTTTGTTAGTCAGTAATTCTGAATGTGGTCATGATTGCCAGATTTCATTGGCTCTAGCACAGTTTTGGAGTTGTTCAGAATGGACGTGTGTAGTAAATGCTTTGATGAAAGATTTAGGGGGCTGAGAGAGTATGAAATGAAAATGTCCTTCTCACCATCTCTGATGCTTTCAGTGAAGTCTAAAATCCGCAACTGATGTAATTAAAGCAGTAAGTTTAATTAACTACTAATACTAACTACTGACTAGTATAATGTTAATCTCAAATTATTTTATGGTGTGGTGCAAGTTGTTCATTGCAAGAAAATGATGAAAATGATGCTTTTGTGGAAAACAGTGCTAGAGTTTCCTTAAATAAAATAGGAGAGAAATCACTATGCATTAACTGCCCAAACAGATTCAAGACAGGCTGTTAACTGAGATCTGTGGGCTCTTGCTGTTTCATTTGTTTTGTGGGAATAAAACCAAATAAGATGCTGATACTAAAGAAAAGGAACTATTTATCTGCTTTACTTGGTAGTCAACAATGAGATTAAAATCCCATTTTCTCTATAATGAGTCTTGTTAAAGCAATTAGTTGCTTGAGTATACTGCTGATTGTAGCAGTACCTGGAAAACTTATTTCACACAAAGGATGCATGATGTTCTTCAGCAAAGTAGAATCATCTAGGATCTGATTTTCCTAGCACAGTTACCGAAATGCCTGTGATACTGCATCTGAGCTGAGAAAGCAGGAACATGGCTGTACTCCATGAGTGCAAGAATTGTGGTTGAATGCTTGCGTCCTTGAATCATATAGAATGCCTCTGTACACCCTGAGATGCTATTGTGAATCGGCTTAGAAATAAGACTAATAACTTGAGATCCTGAATTACAGGTGCAATGCTTTTAGGTGCTCAGTATCTACTTGAAGAATCCCAGCTCTGCACTGCGGTGCCTCTAAAGATTGTGTTTAGTTCTAACAGGCTAAGCGTGCGAACGAGAATTAGGCACCCTGTGGGGTCAGTAAAGAGCTTTTAGGCTCAGCATAGAAATACCCAATAGAAAACAGTGAGCACAGGGCTTTGTCCAAATTTTCTTGCTTTCAGGATCAAAGGTGTGATTTAAAGCCACCCATTAACACATTTTTTCTACCCAGGATTTCCTTGTGGATGCCGTCTATTGCAGCAGGACTGTATTCAGAGGAGGCAAAGCAAGTAGTGGTATTTTCTCAATTCTCAGGCTTCAGATTGAAGGGTACAATGAGTTATACTGCTGAAAAAGCTGTGATGGGTGTGAGAGCATTATTCTGTAAAACCATGAATTGTTTTCTCTTCTGTGATTTCAGTCTCAGCCTGGGAGCAGGAGGGAGTCTGCAACTCCTAGAGTTAAAGGATTACTTCCAGGCACTGGGATTATCTGAGATCTGTCTAAATCAATCTGGTATCTATGGAAAATGATAGCAGGAAGAGACTCACTTTTGATTCTTTCTCACCAAGCCAGAGTGCTCTCACTTCCAGAAATGAAGGAACTCTGTGCATTGAAAAGAACTACTGCAAAATCCAAGGGAGAGAAATGATACTGCTAACACATCACTGCAGCTTTTTCCTCCCTCTTCCAACAATCTTCATCTGAATCTGCCATGATTTCTGCAGCATTCTAGGTCTCTCTAGGAATTCATTTTTGCAAGCATGACATAGTGTGTGTTTCATAAATTATAAGTAATCCCCTCAAATAGCTGATTTGGACTGGAGTGCTGGAAAAGGTTACTAACCAGTGTTTTGAATAAGTGCTTTCATCATTTCCATTCCACTTGGAACCCCACACACCCAGAAAGCTACTCAATTCATTTTAAATTTGAGGTAAAGCCATAAAGAGGTTTAAATAGCTGAATGTGTTAGTCACATTGGAATATAATTTTCCCAGAGGGTAATTTTGGTTTGTGTGTTTCAACTTATTTCCTTGTATTTAACAAACATAAAGACGTTCCAAGTAAGCAGTGCAGTTTGTGGAAAGCTGCCTTTGGATGTCCCTGGAGTCTTAGAGGCATCCATTTCAGGTCAGAACTACTAGGGCACAAACGGGCACAGCAAGCAACAAAGTGTCTCCGTGCTGAGTTGAAGCAGAAGAGCTAAAGGTAATTTTTTTTTTTAATTATTCTTTGTTTAGCTCCCTGGGCTGAAAGGGCTAAGCAGAGAGATCATAAGTGCTGGTTATGGTGATGGCATTGAGTAATTCCTGTGTTTTGCAGTTAGAGGTACTAAAATGCAGGGAGAATGTGGAAGGTAGACAAGGAAAAGACCAAATTGTGACAGCAATGGCTCATTTGTTTTCCAAATAACTGTTTGACTTCCTTTTTACATATTCCCCTGTGTATACCAATACCTCAGTTCCACCTGCTGTCTTGTAGTAGCAGTAAGCACACCAAACAATCTAACGATAAAGGCATCCTGCAAACAGGATGCTGCATGTACTGTGTTCAAGAAGCTTTTGGTAGATATAACCTCATTAAAACACATCCAGATGTGTTTGAAATTATGAATAGCTGTTAAAGACAGAACCTGCTGCTTTGGAAAAGAATCATATGAGCAACTCAAAACCTGTGAGACAGCTAAGAAGTTGTGCTCTGCTTTTTGGATGCATGTCTCTCTGGGTATGTGACAACTTCAACAGCCCTTTTTCCTCTTCTGAACTTATGCTGATAGATGCAATCCAGAAGGAAACACATTTTTTTTGACTGAATTCAGAACACTGTTCTATGGAAGTTTGCAGGATTGTTTCCCACTTTTTGATTATGTTAATTTTTATATATCTGTTTTTCCTGCTTTTCTAGCTACAGTACTGAGGCATGGATAAGGCTTTCACCTTCACTTATACACCACTAGAACTCTAAAACTTCATAGTGTAAATAGCAAATTTTACTCTCCTGTTTGTTACCTTAAAGTACCCTCCTCTGCTGTAGCTGTATAGACCCAATGCAGCTTCTTTCTGCTGTATCTGTTCTGCTTGTACAAATAAGATCACAATGGCTAAAATTCTTCTTTCTATGTTGTGGAGCCTTTTAAAAATTTGTGTGAATGCATTTGATTCCGTATCCATTTTATTTGGATAGAATGAGTACAGAAAGAGTCACGTAGAACAGAATGTTAAGCGGCAGCACTTTGGGTTGGAACTTTTAATTTCATCTCGTGATATAAGGGAAAACTTGGAAGCATTTGAGGTATTCTGGATTGAAAAGGGAAATCTTATCCTACAGTCTGCGATTAGAAACTTGTGGATCCATCACTCTGTAAAGCAAGGAAAATCATTAGGTTACAAGTAGATAGGAGATCTAGGAAGCGGTTTTAAGTCCGAGACAACCTTGCCACAAGCACGGAGAACTCTGAGAACCTTAGTTATTGACATTCTGGTATAATAATACTTGACCATTCTCAAATATTTATTGGGGAAAAAAAAAAATCCGAAATGACAGGAACTGTTAACTTTGCATAGGGAAAAAAGACAAAACATTCTGAGTTCGGGGCTGAACTATTGAGTTCCCACTTCAACCTTTTATAGGTGTCTTGATTTTTTTACATCATTCAGTCCCCTTAGGAATAAACACACTTCTGTTTAGCAATACACGGGGTTTGTCTGAGGTGAAGAACCTTGTTTAGGGATGGCACCTTGCATGTTACATCGTCATAACATGTAATTTTACAGAGCAGTCTATGTTCCACTCTCCAGGCAGTTGAACATCATCTCTGCATCTCACCCTAGGGAGTGAGTAGTTCATTGGCCATGTCATGCAATCATATCACAAAAACCTTGGGGACTGTCAGCGTTTAATCTGCCCTTAATGAAGCCTGCCAGATCAGCTTACACTGTTTGTCACTATTTTCTGGCGTGGTTGCTGGAGCCTTGGCAATGATTTCTGCTTCTAAAACAGGGAAAGAAATAGGCAGGCAGGCCTGCAGCTGGGAGCATTAACTGAATCTGAAATCCATGAGAAACCCAAGCAGAAATCCACCTTTGATCTGTTTCCTGTGTGTTCGAAGATAGATGAAATCAGATTAGTTTTAATCCCCATAATGACTGTTTCCTTGGCTGAACTCAGGCAAAATCCAAGCAGGGACTGAAGTCAGAGGTAGGGCCTGCCCGCTCTCTGGGGTAGACTGGGGTTCAGGAACCGCTGGTCTGGAAAGGTCCCCCAGGAGACTGAAGCTTTGTGCACAGCACTACAGCTTGTTGGTGACCATGCACAGGGCCGGATCGTCTCTGTTCCTGCACTGAGCTCCCCAGCATTTCTGGGCTATGAGTCGGAATGCAGATCCCTGCCACCTCAGGTGCCCCTGTTCCTGCGTTGTAGACGACCTCAAGTACCTAATAGCCACCTTAAACACTTCAGGCAGAAATGTAGGTCTTCAAAACCTGCCACGTAACCCAGGTGTCTGGAGATGCTAAACAGCAGAAACTGGGCATCTCCCTCATACCTACACGTGTCAGGGCTGTCACAGAAGACACTCCGTGTCTGTCCTCTCTGAAAGCAGTTTGTCTGACATTGCTCGGAAAGCACCTGTTGAACCCCAGCAAAACAGTTCCTACCATCCAGGACCCAGAAACCTGGTACTACTCCTGATGAGCAGCCAATAACTGAAGCAGAGACTGGACTTGCCAGGTTAGTGCCTCAACCAACAGCCTGACTACTAGGTTACACGGTGGTCTTTGTTCTCTTCTTCATTCCTTTTGTTATTTACTAGTAGCAGGACAGCTGTTTCAGGAAGATTCCTACCTTAGAATAACCTAAAATATATTGTTAAAGAAGGGGAATGTTGGTTAAACTTTCATCTGGATGCTAGTGGAGTTGAGCCACATGCTCTCATCTTGGAGTATTGTAATTGCCTCCCATCTCTTTGCCAGTCAACTTTTGTGAGAAAGGGTAGGGGTAGGCAGTTAATTCCAGGTAGTGGCTGTGCATGAACCCCAGCCAGAGGTGGGCATTTTCCTGCAACCCAGATGAGGATACCAAGTTCATGAATAGAGTGTAAGGTCTCTTTTTTGGCTTTCCCCATTAACTATCTTAGACAGCTCTGTGCTAGTGTGCTGGCTTTTGTGGGTGTCATTCCTGTGGACTGCTTAAGCTAAGAACTCTTGGCAGGGGAAGTCTGCAACCTATAAGGCACATTGCGGTTAGGATCTGGCAACCCTGCCTGCGTCTCTTTGTAAATCTGTCTCCCCCTTCATTTATTTCTATCAAGTAGATAGAAAGAAGGACCTTTCTCCGTAATACGGGAGATGATTTCCATAGCAGGAAAGAGACTGCTGTATCAAAAGCAATATAAATCTGATGTAATTCCAGGGTATCGACTGTTGAAGTAGTTTGTCTATGTAAAAGCCTAGCATGGAGCTAATTAAGGCGATGTGTGACCTAGAAATTTCTTTGGAATAAATGTTATATTGTACAAAGGTTTCTATTGACACTTCTCTCTACCTTTGAGGAAGGCCATATGTAATATTGTGTTACTAATACAGGGTTTTCTTAAGCTTGATGTAATGAGATAGGAAAAGATGTTGGAAACATAATAAATACTGCTGGAATGGGTAGATAGCATTTTAGATATAACCACTGAAAGTCAGCATTTCTCAGCTGTGTGTTAGGCTGTAGGATTGCTATCACGTTCAGTGACAGGTGCCAAACAGTGTCCATGTTGTAATAGCTCAATTACATGTTTTCTGAGTCTCTTCGCAAAGAGACAATTATTGCAGATCCAGAGCTGTCAAAAGAAGTTTGTAGTCCTGGAGTGATCTAACTCTGTGCTGGAAGGAAACTAACAGCAAGTTCATGAGTTACAGCTGCATCTCTGCGTGCCTGCGTCCTGCTGTGAACGTAAATCTTTCTTTTGTCAGTCTAACTGCCTTCTCAGCAGTATCTCAGCCAAGTCACTTAGTGCGATCAGAAATCTGTGCAGTTTGAGATCCCCACGTAGCTAAAGAAGGAATTTAGAGGAAGAAACATAAGTGCTGCAATGTTCCTTCTTAGGTTAACTTACTGGGAGTACACTGGTAGTAGTGAGATGCCTGTTTCTGAGTTTGATGCCCAAACGCCCCATCCTATCCATGAGGAAGCAGCAGGTGTCTATGAATTGGTTATTTGCATAGGTAAATGGTGACGGATCCAAGTTCATGCTGCCTCTGTGCTGAGCTGATCAGTTAAAAAATAACTTGGTCTAGAAGCCACGAAACCAACAATAACAATTGGTTATTATTCTGCGATGGGAGAATTGGTACAGCTATGAGAATTAGTTGAGTTTTCTCATTCTATGTCAGATGTTTGCTGTTTTTTCTTCATTTCTTTACCCTCTTTGGTTATAATATTAATTTCTCAATTTGCCCCTCTTGCAGTCTTTGTGCAACATACTCTTAGAAGTTCAAGATTTTACATAGCAAAATGTCAGAATGATGTGAATTTAAGTGACAGTTTAGCTCTTTCTAATTTGCTCACAGAGTATTTTCACTTTTATTGCTTTTCTTTTGAGTATATTTTCTTTCCTAGGGCACTAAATATGTGTTTCATTAGACATTGTCTAATTATTATGTGATTTTGTATGTAGGATTAATTTGGAAAGATGATGAAAATGTTTTCTAATTTCCTTTTTTTTTTTTTTTTTTTTTTTTTTTTTTTTATTTTCAGTTTTGCAAGGCAAAGGGTTGTTTGTAATACACTGGTTGTTGTGTCCTGTGGATAGAACGTGAGATCAGAGGTTCAAAGATCAACTGTCAGAGAGGCCTGACTCCTGTGTAATATTTGACTGAGTATGAAACCTTTATGATTTATCCAATATCACAGTCACATAAGGTGCAGAGAATGTTCTGGTGGTGGCAACCTTTGTCAAATCCATTTGAAATTAACACCATGCACCAAACTTCCTTTGTTTTTCTCTGTAAAAGAGAGATAACATTTAATACTTTCACATCTTCATAAAACACTTGAATTTTGGAAGAAAGAGAAAAAAATATCAGCCAATCTGTCAGTATGATTGTCAAAGTAGGTGTATATTGTGTAAGTTAGTTTGGGTATTCAATGCAATTAATGGAGCAGTTTTCTTCTTTAGTTTAAAAGTCAAACTTTTCCCAGTCAGGGAAATCCCTTCGCTTGGGTTTGTCTTACTGGATGTCCCAATCACTTGTGTCACCAGCTGCTTTTTAGTGAAACCTTGCTCTTGGTTCTTGAACACCTGCTTGGAGAAGCAACATCCCAATCAGCACCTTGCCTTCAGGCAGCACGGGTCATCTCAGCCTCGTGAGATTGTAGGTTGTGGGGCTTCAATCAATGCCTTGTCCCATCTGGAGAACCCCTTTGCGCAGTGCAGGAGGACTTTGCTTAAATTTTGGGGAAATACTCTGTAGGCTGTGTTATCTTTTGTTCATCTTCTGAGTAGGCAAAAAGGAAAATAATCAGTCCCCATGTATATTAGTGTATTTTATGCTAATAAATTTGCTAGATTGACAGGTAAAGAGAGATTGTGATCCACTGAGTCACAACCCTGATACCTCAAAGATAGGCTTTTACTCATGTCTCCCCAACAAGATTCTTCAAACTGAGATCTCTTATTTTGTGTAAATGTATAGCTCTGACTTTTTAATCATTTGACTTGTGTTTTTTCTTAATAATAAAAGGGCTATCCGCAGGTGTGGCTGGAGGGGAGACAACACCTTCCTGCCTCACAGAAGTCACTAAACATCTGTTACATGACCATGACTTCATGTCATTTCCAACACAGGCAGGTCTTCAGCTGCTGAATTAGAAGCCTGCACAGCCCCATTACCAGGGCCCTCATCTTCCTGTCTCCCAAATATGATCGGATAATCTGCCCTCCCTGCCATGGCTGTGGACAGGTTCGTCTCCTCCCAGCTGAGAGGAAAGCCATGTAAACAGCAATTTGCCTGTTCGCTTTCTGCTCCACTGCACACTATGCCTCACTGACTCGTACATCTCCTTCCAGTCACTTCCTCGAGTTTTAATGTAGCACAATCTCATAATGTCTAATGAGTGATTCTGAAGCTGATATTTCCGTTTTGAATGTAGTAGATGTAGTGAGATCTCTGTTGCTGGAAGAATAAACAGGAAAAAAAAAGCCTCTACACTTCAATGTGCAGTATCGATTGCTACATTGAGCCATAATGTCAACTAAATGCCTCCCTTTCTCCTCGCTTCCCACAAATGCACAATAATAGACCTTGCTTACTGGAATTTAGAAATTATTTTCTTTGTGAGTGGTGCTGTGACAGTGCCTGCTACATTCTCATTTGATTTGTGATATCATTTGTATATTTTGTATTTCGGATACAATTTTTAGATAACTATATTTCTTGCCCCCAAAACTAATCAGCACTAATTTTGTAATGAGAATTTCAGTGTTACCTTATTATTAGGAAGAATCTAGGCCATATGCATTATGTAAGGTTGCCATAGGAACAGTTTCTCTGAGGGGAAAACTGACTGTCCGTAGTTTCCACAGAAACCACTCCCTGCTGAGACAGGTGCCTCCAAGGGAAGTGAAGGGAATATAAATGAGAGAGAAAGAGACGCACACAGCTGTCATACGATCTCTGCAGCATCCCCACATTGCTGCAAATTCATTTCTGGGTTTATTTTTAGCCTGTAGTTTTTGTCTGTATGTCTGGCACCTTCTCTTGGCATGTAAACTCTGCCCATCCCTCCCTCACCTGGAGCTGGTTTTGCAGATGGAGGTCCGGAAATGCTCCACCTTGGCAGTGAACCGACCACATCTGATAAGAGAGTCCAGTGCTCTGGGAACCACAGTGCATGGGAGGATTTAAATGGTAAATGAGAACTTTCCCCCTTTTATTAATTCCGTTTTTCTGAAAGAAGTTAGCAAAGGCAGATTTGGAAATAATTCCTTCTGGAGAGGAGTTGGCTATCTCGACTAATTTGTCGGTTAATGGTTTTATTATTTTTGGGTACCAGCAGTTGCTGCTAGGAAAAATGTGTGATGAAAGATCAGGAGTTAATTCCTTTTTGCAACATCAATTCCTAGGATTTGTTAACTGAGGAAAAAAAACCTTTTCTTTTAATAAGCTTAAATGTCACAGAAGGCAAGTATGGATTCACATTTCTGAAATCCTTTGGCACATTTCTCCACAAATAGTGTTGATCTGTTTTATTTTTTTTTTTCTTCAAGGGAAATAAAACCATGACATTCATTCAAGGCTTAGTGCGGCCATAGCTACAGATTAACACGCTGGCTACTTCATCTTCATCCTGTCATCTCTGCTGCTTTATGGGGAAAGCAGGCTGACATGGTTATTAAATCTGGCAGCTGTGTTGTATGCACATGGGAAGAAAGTAGAGCACAGCATATAGAAAATGAGTAGCTTTCAGATAACTGCCTTCTTTACACTGCTACAAGGCTTGAAACGCAGCCTAAAAAGCTCCTTCTCCTCTTTGTAATCACCAGTCGTTGGATCAGTGCGCAAATATTGCAAATACAGTTGCAAATGTAAGTATTCCTAGCCTGTGTGCTGCTTTCAGATTGCTAATTAGGGTTTCTACCTTGGTGTTCTGCTTGAAAAAGCAGAGAGATGAAAGCTGAAAACATCCCGACAGGGAAGGCTTCTATGCAGTATTGTTTCAGCTTTCAGTGGAAGAGCTGCTAAGGGAATGGGATGCATGAAAGCTTTCCAGAACAAATAGTTTGCAGTTATGTTTGTTGATTTTGGGGATATCTGCTTGCCACTTTGTCTCCAAGGGAAGAACCCAAGCAAATGCAGGGGGTGCTTCTAGATATATAGTTTTGTTAGATAAAATTAGATATGCAGTGGGAAAGATACTTCAGTATTAATAGGCTGCTTGTGAACACATAGTAGAGAAATCTGCCGTGGTATTTTTCACCTCGAATCTTTTCTTTGAAAATCCAAAAATGCAGAAATGGACTTCTCATTAAGAAACTCAGCAGTACCTTATTATCGGAAGCACAAATAGTCATCATAAGGGGCACCAGTAAGTCTGCATCTGACCTGATAAGAACAATGAACGTAGCACGGTGAGCGATGCATGTTTTTCACCAATTTCACTCTATTTGTACATGAAGAGGATCTTTATCTGCTTTGTGGCATGAAGGCAGGATGGTAAGGTTGTTGGGAAGTAGCGGAGTTGCAGGTTTCTTGGTGTCGCGGTAATACTGTAAAGAAGAGAATTGGTATTTGTTGAGTGTTTTTTTTTTTTGATCTCTTAGCACTGAAGAAACAGCATCCTGTTATTTTAGCTTCCCTTCTAGTTCAAAGCTTCTGTAGTACCATTGTTCTATTGAGTTCATGGCTAGTGAATTCATAGTATTCTGTGAAAAAAATCTGTTTATTGGAAACAGCCTGCAATCAGACACAAGTATAAATGTCAGATAATTGCATGAGAAATGCAGGCGATACCCAGTTTGTCTGAGATGCCATGTCATGTTTCTTGCTTTATTTACGTGAGTTTTTGCTTCCTAGGGACTGCTTCGGTACTGTAAGCTTTTTTTGAACCTTGTGAAAAAGTCATGATAACAGTTAAGAGGTGACTGCTGTGAAGTGACTAGAGAGGCAGTATGTTGTATTGTTTGGTGCAAGAACTAAACGTATTCATAGTATTACTGTCTCTATAATGCTGTTATAAGACAGGTTATGTGCTTGGTCCATCTGCTGTTTAGAAGCTGTTTTTTCAGTATTTCAGCTTCATCTTACAGATGTATACATAGAAATGCCTGTCTTCGTTGTAGGAACTGAAAGGTCATTTTGGAGCTTCTCTTCCTCTTGTCCTCAGTGCATACCCTACTCCCACCCTCCCCATACACAGTTAGAAATTAATAGCTTCTCTGAAACTTAGCTCTGAAAACGGTCATTTTCGATGACAGCCGTGGAGCTAATCTTCCCAAGCTTGAGTGGCAGCAAGCCAACTGCTGAGACAAGTGGTGACCTTTTAGGACAATGTCTCTCACAAAAATGTCAAAATGTTAAAATGGCAGACATCAAATGCCATGTGTGCAGGGAAGGGGTGTCAGCTGGCAGGCTTTTGGCTGAAGGCAGTTAATCCACTGCTTGCCTGGATTAAATACGGAAAGCCCCTGCTTAAGTCTATAAAATGTAGAGAAATAATTCATGTGTGTCCTGAATAATTTCAGATTTGGGACATGGATGAAAAATCTCAGGTGTTTTACTTAAAATCTGTTCTCGCATCTTCCTGACAGATATCCAAAAAAGCATCCTTTGTACACTTTGCACTTTGAACCATATACCAGTTTTTCTCCCAGATCTCATCCACGATGTAAATTGATCTTGATGAAGCCAAAGCAATGTTCATTGATGTGCATGCAGCTGGATGCTGAAATTCGGAAAGTGTGTGCATTGACTTTTAGGCATATGCTCACTGAATGTTAAACAATCCCCTGCAGTTCTTGGTGCTGCAGCCCGGAGCTGAAACCTCATTTGTAATTATGTACACTGATGCTTTGTAGCTTTCTTTGAATGCAGTGAAGTCTGACCATTCCCATGCCTACTGCTGTGTCAGCCTCTTGCAGATATCTTTACCCCTGGTAAACAGCACAGAACCAGATCAGTGATGCTGATCGCCAGCACTGTAGGTGTGTCATCCCCCCCCACATATTTCAGGGAGGTGTGGGAGGTGAGAAACCACCCAATCCTGTACCTTGGCCTGTAGGAAAGCAGTATGGGTGGTTGGAAACTAACCAACTATCCTGTTTGCCTTTTGGTTGACCTCACTTGGAGAATTAGAAAGGTTAAACCAGTGTCTCTATCAGGCCAGTCTTGTCTGGCCAGTTTGCAACTGCCCATAGTTGAAGAGAACTTTCAGCCTTCTCTATGCAAAATACAGGGTGCACTGCCAACGCAGGTAACCCCTGCAAAGCAGTCAATGACCAGAGTTTTTCTTTCCAGTCATTATTATGATCACTCCTGTTTCCTAATTCCCTACATGAAGAATTGTGAAGCGCATGAGGTAGGTAAGGACAAATTTCCTTAAATGTATTTCCTCCTTGCTGTTTCTCCCTCCCACCTCTCTTCTAATTTCTATCTGCTTTTCCACAAGCACTTCCATGATTTGTGATTTACCAAGACTTAGAAATCTGTCTGGAAGAAGAGTATTATGCTTATCTAGTTGAGGAATAAAAAGGAAACTGATGTACTGCTTAACGTAACCAATCACAAGAAAGCTACCTACGAGGAATTCTGGATTTTGATTTTCAAACAGCAAGCCACATGTAGTTACAGTCTATTTAGTCATCCATGATAATTAAAAAAAAAAATAAACAAACAAGATGCTACTGTTTTTCTGTGGACTTTGCATGAAGAAGAAATCTGAAGAAAGTAATTGGCTCTATTCATTCAGTTATAAATTGTTTTTAATCCAATTATACAGGGCTTGTTTGTTTCCTAAAAACCCATGCAGAGTCAGATCAATTTGTTAAACATTATCAGTCATTACACCTGATATGAAATTCTGATCACAGCAATGGCACTTTCACTTTATTCTGCATATTAGATTATTACTCTTCTATTTCTGTATCATCCAGGAACTCTCTTATTGGAATATTACTGAGCTAGATACTGTATAGAAACAGAAGGTAATCCTTGGACCTAGATTACTTACAAGCTGTTGTAAAAATAAAGTGAAAGCTTAGCCATGAAGGAAAGAAGAACCAAATATTTTAATTATATGTGATCCACATGTAAAATCTTATCATACAACCCGTTTTTGTGTTTGTATTTTTATCTGAAGTCGGAATACTGATGTCAGTGGTATGTTGAAACTGAATTGGTCATGAGGATGCCAGAGTTTTGCCTAGATATGAATTGAAATTGCATGTAATTAAAATAAGAAAATGTATACTTACTGTGACCTTATTTCAAAACTGTCATACTGATTCACATGGAATGGAATATCTGCCTTAGGCTGCTAGAGTTTAGCTATGAAGTTAATGAAGTATATTAATTGAAATTAACTCCACTGACCAAAGCATGACTACAATTACAAGTAGTTGTAGACCAGTAATGAAGGTTTCCCTTAAAATCATTAAGACACTATTTTATTATTGACTTTAGTAATTACTAAGTTAATAACGTTGACGATAACCTTAATTACCAGGGCAATAATATTCATTACTAAGTTTAACGAAGCATGTTTACCTGCAGTTACTTACAGGATCTAAATTTCAATGTTAATTATTGGAATGAAACAGCAGCAACATGACACTTGGCCATCAGATGGTAATCACCATGATGGACTCATCATGGATCATGTACTGTGAACAGTGGGGCTCATAATATCCGTGTTTTCTGTAAAGCCAATTTTTCCTGTCTTTCTGCTCCTCACCCATTTTACAAGTAGATTTCAGGATAAGTCACACATCTGTTAACATCACCTTTTCTGCTATGTTTTGTTTGAAGGGTATGGTGTAAGGTAGGCAGTGTTTTTTTTATATCCATAAACTAGAACTGAATCTGCCATGTGAAATAAGTCAGAAATACCCATATTATAATATGCTATTCCATCGAGATGGTATTTCAGTGTGTACAATCTTCAGATCATCCTTCATGAAGCAAGGCTGGAGCACATGAATGCAAGCTACAGCTTAACTGAGCAATGTGTAACTGACATATCTGAGCAAAATTGTATAATTATTCTTTCTGGACATTTATATTGTGCATATGATTTCTAGTTGCCATTTTTAGTATGAGGGCATGAACCTAGCTATATATGCAGCACTAAAAATTCTAAAGAATCCCAGAGGGTCAAATTGCAGTTGGAAAACTGCATTACTTTGAATTTGATTTTTATTTTTATTTTTTTATAAATTTATTTCAGGTTGAAACTACTCTGCAATAATATCTTCTTCTGTATTGACACTGCAACTTGTATAACTATATTACTATGTTATATAATTATGTTATCATAAAAATACACAAAGCTAACAGTGGGCATTAGTAATGGGCCAAAATTTAAATATATTCTGACAGTGGTACTGTTGTCCCTTCCAGAAGGCAGTTGCAAGAATCTAAATGAATGGAAGCTGCTGAACGTGAAAGGTTATTGTACTCATCAACTGTCTTTTTTTTTCCTTGAATGCAGGGAACAATGAATAAAACAATTCTGAAAGATTATCTGCAAGCATGCAATTATCTAGTTTGATCTGAATGGATAAAGTAGTATCTTATCTGGTTTGCGAGTACTTTGAGAGGATTTTGCAGAACTCATTAGTTCAGGAGTATTAGGACAGGTGCCTTTTGCTATGCTATGATTCCCCAATGCTATGATTCCCAAATGGATAAGCTAGAATGGCCAAGGCAAAATAATTTATCCCCAGGAGTAGTATGGATTACTGTTAAGGAGTTTCTGAAATCCTGTCCTATCATTCACATATTTCAGCATTACTAAAAGTAATGACCTGATTTTAAAGATGATAGATGAGAAATAACCACTGCAGCTTGTTTGTCATTTAGAAAGATGATTAGTATTAACTTTTAAAGGCTTCAGTTCTTTTTAGTTATCTTTACAAAGACATTCCAAAATGTTAAATACTCACTGGTCTGAGTTTTGTTTTTTTTTTTTCCGGATTCAGTGGGAATTCAATCAAGGGGCCTTTCTTAAGAACCGAGAGAGTCTATAGACTAAAAGCGAGCTTCCTCTGCATTGTTACAAACCTACTTCCATTCTTTGCTGGATGGAAATAAGTTCATTAAAATATAGCTCTGGTTCTGCCTCAGCGGAGAATAGAAAAATAATTCCTCCTGCATACCAGGGCTAGGTTTTGTTTTGTTTGTGAAAGAGGAGGTTGGTATTGACTCCCTTGACATTGAGTTCTTTCCTACTGACATATCTGAATCCATAGCGCGTTACAACTCTCTTATAGTATGCGTAGCCCTCAAACGGATTTTAAATTAGCCATTAGTTTGTGCTGAGGTGTTAGGTGAGTCCTATGTAAAAGCGAACCAATGAGTCTGAAAACTGATTAAAGAATTAAATCATCTAATACCCAAATCATTTTAATGAGCTGGAGTTCTTAAGGCAATACGTATATTAACCTTCAGCCAAGATGTAGCCATCCTACAAGTGAATGTAACTCAATACTGAATATTCTCATGGCAAAATTTTACCCTGAAGGGGCTTCCAACCATCATACTGTTCCACCCAGCAAGATGGCCAAAGTACTCTTTTATTTGATTCTGCGACTCACAAAATTATGGCTTTGCAATTTAAGATGTAAAACAACAAACTTGTTCAGCTTATTTTGTTTTTAAGAGCATGCTGAGAGTTAACAGCGGGGCTTATAACATGGATGGCTTTGTATGGTGCTAATAATAAACACCGTAGTATGGACTTCAAAGACTGAGAAATCAATAACTATTGATGAGAAAAGTAATCGTTCTCATGGTAATTACTAGGAGACTCGTGATGGTTTGCTTTGATTCTGACCTTGGTTCTTCATGCACTGAAATAATTGCAGCTATTTTCCTTTTTCCAGAAATATTAATTTCTTGTTCCATGTCAGACAGTGTAGGCAAGGGAGGACCACAACATAGAACACCATTACTCTTATATTTTGGGAATTACCAGTTTGGTCTCTTGGGGCAACAAAAAGTCACATCATTGTTTTCAGGTTATGTTTTTTTAAAAAAACAGGTCTGTCCTTAAAAAGATTTCTGAAGAAAGTGCAAAAGTTTTTTTGCGTTGCTTGATTTGAAGATACGAGGGCAGTCAGACGCATAGGGGACCTCACCTGACTGTACGTCCTGTGGAGGGCTAAAGGAAGAGAGCTCTCTGACACTCCTTGATCCTCAGCTAGCTAGTCCTTGGAAAAACAGGGGTGGGCGTTAAGCAACCCTGATTTATTGAACTGGGAAAAGGTTGCTTAGATCGTTCAGCAGCAGAGACCCCTTACTAGTCTGACTCTATCCTCTGAAAAGCTTTTTCCTTTAAAAATACTTCCCCTCTATCTGTTGCTGAGGAAAGCTTGAGTATGGCCAGAGCAAGAAGTGGCACAACATCACCGTGTTGTCAGCTGTGCTTCTGGTGAGCTATCCAAATAAAGGTATTTGCTATTACTAAGGAGAACTCGAGAGCTCTTCAACTGATTGCTTCAATCAGGTGTGGAGATTAAAAGGAGGTGCAGGGGTGTCTGTCGCACTGTAATTCTCTAGGTCAGTGGGGTGTTGTCTCTGTCTGAATGGATGTGTGTACAAAGAAGTCCATAGTAGTTTGTTTATCTACTGATTCAGAGCAGATGCTCAAATAGCACAACTTTTATGAAGGAGGAATTGATAAAGAGTGCAGCTGGGATGTGGTTGGTACAAGAAACTCCATCCATCATTTTCCGAAAGGAACAATGAATGGCTTAATTGTTGCTGCTAACAATTGTTGGCCATTTTATTTGCTATAGACAACGTATGATCCCACTAAGAGCCAACTCAGAGAAATACAGTGACAGAGGAGTCTTTTTTCC
This sequence comes from Anas acuta, assembly GCF_963932015.1. Lineage (NCBI taxonomy): Eukaryota > Metazoa > Chordata > Aves > Anseriformes > Anatidae > Anas > Anas acuta. Next base: position 44,629,964 of record NC_088982.1, read on the forward strand.
ATTCATTTGACTTCATTCACTGCACAGATTCCCTCTGGACCCTGACCTTTGAATACTGCTTACCTGCAGAGGAGACAGCCAGCAGCTCACATCTTGTCCACCGTGAGGTCCTGAGCTGCCTAACATAGCTCTAAATGGGGAAAGAACAGCCCTGACAGTAAGGAAATAGTGTTAGTAAAACATGCAAGAAAAAAAAAAAAGCCAACTCTGTTTCATGCTGGGAAATCTGTGTACAGCAATACGTAAAGTTACTACCTTCTGAGAGAGCCACCCATGGGAATACTTCACATATCAAAGAGTTTCCTTCAGAGTCTTGCAAATGTAATCTGGCCTCTTCTGTGTAACTGGGTTTAGTGTGTCTTGTTTCATATTTTCTTCAGTTGCAAGGCTTGTATAAAAAAGGCTATCTCTGGTGCAAGCTTACTGCAGTATTGACATCTCTAGAGGACTTCACAAAATATTTGATGTTTGTCTTTCTTTTTTTTCTTTTTTTCTTTTTTTTTTTTTTTTGAACAAAATGCCTATCTGAATGTGTTTTTGTTTGTTTTGTTTTTAATTTTTATGTTTACATGTTAACAGTCTCCTCTTCCTTTCTGGCTGACTTGTGCTTTTTTGATATCTTTAACGTGTCTTTAAAATAGCCAAGAAATATAGCTTTAAAATAAGTCAATTAATTAAACAATTGCTTAATTTTAGTTATTATCCATACCTCCTTCTATGAGATCTCTTTCAGCTTGAGTCAGAAAGCAACCAAGAGCAAACAATCAGTTCTAAGCAAGAAACCTCTTTCAAACATGCCACATGGCTCATCTCGACAAACATGCAGAGAAGCACAAGTGAATGCACAGAAATTCTCAAGGCCTGCTGTTCATCCAGATTCTGGGTACTGTGCAGTATTGCCTCACAACACATTTTGTTCCTTGCATGCAAATGGACTGCAGTGTGCAAACTGTAATTTAATCCAGGCCATAGACAAGGTCAACACAAAGGCTCTGGTAGGGCACTGGGCTGTAGTCAGGCAGCTGTGACTGTTTTAACAGAAATCAGGGAGTCCTTGCTCAAGGAATGAGGCAACATACTCAGTACTTTTAGAGCAAGAATAGCACTAAGACCAATTGCTGAAAGAAACACTTATATATATAAATTATTTTAATGGCAGTTAAAAAAAAAAAAAATAAAAAATTGAGTTGGAACTGATTTCCTGTAAATGTAAAAAACATAGTGCTGCTGGATCTAAGTTATAGATACCTCAATTTTTTTTTCTCATTCTGCATATCTTCAGAAAGTCTTTGCTAATGTAGATAGTATTGGAATTGCTTTTACACATATTTTTCTTTACTTATTTGCTTAAGATAGACTACACAATATCCCCAGTCTTCTTAGTTGGCTGGCTAATATTTCAAACACTTTGTTCTTTTCCCAGTGTAATATTAGCAATAAATCTTTCTGGACATATCTAGACACTATTGGTGGTAAACAAAAAGCTACCTAGTTGATTTTAGAATCACACTGAATAAAAAATTAAGTATGTTTAAATTCTCAGACATGTTCTTTGTACTTCATATTGGTTATAAGTATGTTCTTATATGGATTTTCCTCCATAACTTACAGTTGCTGTATCAAAATACACTCTCATACAACCATTTTCTTATGAAGAATGTTTTAAATGCTTGCAGATCTCTAACAGAGTATATATTTCTGGAGCATTTTATCATTTCATGAATTTCATGTCTTGTCAAAACAGTGAGACTGTACCAAATGGGGCTGCATTCTTTCAGTGTGCATTAGTTTAGTAGTTTTGCTTGAGTTTTATCAACCATTTAGGAATTTGTGATAGCATTGCTGCTTTCACTCTGCAGTTATCCATTTGTCTATAGACTTGTTTGTTGTTTTTGCCTTTAACATCAATCTTAGTATGCTCAGTCTGCTAGCATTGTCTTTTATACATTTTTATCCTGGTTCTTGAATGCGTGATTGACAGAAGAAAGCTCTGGGAGTACTTTGACCCCCAGTTCAGTTTTCTTAGGCTGCTATAAAACGATATGACTTAACTCCAGGCATGGGGGCAGTTTGGTGCTGATCACACAACAGCTTCATCCATGTGCTGCTTGGATCAGGGGACTGTTATGTTCTAAATGAGTTCTTCGTGGCTGAAGTTTGCGATGTCTTCTGATATTAAGCTCTTCCCCTCTCCTGCAGTTCAGAATACCTCCGTAACAGAGGTTTGCTTGCAAACTAGCATGGCCCTGTTTTTATAGGGAACTGGGTGACCACAAGGAGTCTGACTTTAGAACACCTGGAAGTCATCAAAAGTTCCCTTTTATGTGACCCAGTTACATGAGGATGCTGAACACTTAGACTGTTGTGTTTGCTTGCTTTCAGGCTTCTGTGAGTACACACTACCATCTTTTAAAACTGTCTTTAAAAGCATTTGTTCATTCAAGTGAATGATTCTGACCTTTTTTTGTGCCTCTACAGTTTCATTTCAACTGTTTGAATTATTTAAGTGTTTCCATATGCGAAGTAACTAACATGCTCTCTAGGTTTGCTAGATGGAAAAGGGGTTGTAGAAATAAACTGGGTGTAGCGTTTTCTTGGTATCTCCCTCACCCAGATTCAATATGTAAACAGCCAACATAAAACAGCTGGGTAGCCTCACTCAAGAAGAGGTAAGCTGCTGGTCTTTATTGGGAGTGGGAAGGGATGAAGGGAATGAGCCTCATCTGCACTGTGAGGTGCAGACCACTCTGGCCGTTACTCAGTGTGTGTGAGAGAGGAGAGTTAATTCCTTTTAGTTCCTGACTAAATCCATGGCTGACCTCATTGATGTGAGAGTGAAATCAGCAGGAATTCTCATATGCTTGAAAGGAAGGCATGTATTAAAGTGCTTTCTTTGAAACAAGGTCACTGCATCGCTAATTGAGCATTTTTCCTCTGATGGGCAAACACCTCCTCTTCTCTGAGCATCCTTTGCTCTTGTTTGCAGAGGTTTGGTCCTGTGCCAAACAAGTGAGTGCGATATTTATGTCTGAGTTCAAGATAAATAGGTTTTATGATGGGAACAGGAGCCACTGCTATCTTGAAGGCAGTCTTCTAATTATTCATATCTATTTGTTGCTTAACAGCAAGGTCTTCACAAAGAGTTCTTTTGAATATTTTCCCCGAGTTCATCTGTGTGACCAGGGACATCTCAACCCAGAGAAGTGTGAAGAACAAGCCCGTGTTACAAAGGCCATACCTAAAAAGGGAGATGGCATGTTTTTTCATATCAGTTTTTCTGTTCTAAATATACCGCTTTAAATATTTATACTGTTATCTGGAAAAGCATTCCTTAGAGGTGAATAATTTTGTGTTGTTTGAAATATATTGATGTTGCTGGTGTCAGTGGCTCTCTTTGGAAGTACCTGCCACTGAATGTAGGTCTGTTCCAAAAGCAAAACATTTGTCCTTCTGGAGTATATTGTGAACTCCAAAGCTAGTCATAGCTAAGGGGTGTTTCAGCATTGTTTGAAAAAATCCCACTACAAGTAGATGAATCACCACTGAGCACCAGTGGAATTTAAATATCATGCCTAGATTCATTCAGAGAATTTAACAGAGGAGTGACTATAATGTAGTATAGCATAGATCACGATAGCTTACAGCCAGCTGGGGTATGGGAGAAATTTATGTAGGGCAACATAGTGTCAGAAGCGCAGTGCAGTCTGGTCAAACCTTAAGGCTTAAAAAGTCTCTGGTGAGATGGGAAATGGAGGAACTTAGTCTTTAAGTAGGATAGAGCATATGCAGAGAGTAGTTTGTACATGAAACATCTCCTCCAAGCTCTGTGACCCATCTCTTACCAGGACAAGGAAACCAATGAAAACAGGGAGAGAACTTGCACAGAGGGAATATTAGCCTGAAGATTTACAGTGCTCTGTGACTCCAAGGTTAATCATTATCCACAGCACATGTATTTTTGGAGGTGCTTCTGTTTTTATTAGTATATTTGTATTATGTTTGGAATGAGTGACCTTAGAGGTGTCAAAGTTGAAACAAAACTTACAAAAAGACCACATCAGTTGAATTGGATGAAGAAAAATTTCTGGCCTATTCATTTTAATGCTCTATGCACTGATGTTCTCTAACAGTTTTTAATTGGTACTGTGATCAACCAGAGAAGGTCAAAATTAGAAGCATTAAATTATCCAGCAAACTCCTGTTGGAAATAAAATTCTGCCAAGCTAGTTATCCCATATTTATTGGTTCTGGAAAGATGTCTTTCCTAAATCAATAATGAAAGCAGTAAGAGTCTGAGTGTCCAGAATTTCTTCAATGAGAGCTTCAAGGTGCTGTAAACGTATCCACACAGTAGTTCTGTGAAATAGATGAGACGTAATATTGATATTTTACAGCGGAATATAAAGGATTAAATCACTAATCCACATCTAACTAGAACATCAGCGATAGTCGGATAGAATAGGAATTATCACAGCTGTTGATGTACATCAGCTATGTAACCTTATTTCTTTCAACACAGTTTCTACCATGATAAATGATATTTGTATATTTGCTTACAGTTTTATAGTATTATGCTGCTTTTCTGCTCCTGTGCTGTAGAGAAACAAGTCTCTGTGTGCAATTTGGCATTATTTCCAGTATTAAGTTCCAGGTGGATATCTCTGCTTTGATCAGATCCCTGGTGTGGCATTACAGATGGGGAGCTAGCAGAATAGGGGACATCCCAGCAAGCCTTCAGCGGTGCAGGAAGGAGGAGTTGCGAGCTTCATCTTTCTGTGTAGCAAGCCATGAACAGTGATGTGCTGACAGCTGTTTTTTCACTAAATCACTTGGAGCAGAGGGATGTTTCCTGTAGTCAGATGTGATCTCCAGGGGCTAAACATATCCCCAGTGTCTTTTCTGGCATTTCCTTGACCTTGTGAGGCACCACAAAAGGGTTAAATAGTTCCACAGTGTGCCCCTTGCTCTCTAATTAGGAAATGGTCCAAGAGCTCAAAGTTCAAAATGCACATGGTCTGAGCTGGGACTAAGCCCAAGTTCCCATTGATTGCAGCCTCATGTGTTAGTATGCTACATCTGCACATGATCCCTTCCCCTTGCCATTTCTGCGATTTCTTTTCCTTTTTTAAAAGAAAAGTGGAACAATTCACGTACAGAGTTTCACTTTTGTCACCATCCAAAGTCTTTTGTTGCCTGAGCTTGTGTGCTTTCTGGGAACAACTTGTGACCCACTTTCTAATTGAAACCAGGCCAGTAAAACATGACAAAAATCTTCCTACTCAACTCCCTTCTGCAGCGTCTATGGCTACTGCTGGGGAAGCAGGAGAGGACTACTCCTAGTGGAGGCACAGATACAAATTGGTCAGGCTGAGCCCCAGGGTCTGAAGCTCCCTGGTGGCCTCCTAAGGGGTGAAGGTGACAGGCAAAACAGCATGCAGCTGGGATTGTGTCTTGAGAAGAAAGGGCAGGCTGAAGATAGGCTGAGGCCACAAAAAGGGAAAGGGGGAATAACAGTTTTACCGAGCAAAGAATAAATGGTATAAGCCGGATGCATGGATGGAAGTAGGGAAGGAGATAGACTCTAAATATTACCCCATGGAGAAGCCTGCAACCTAGGGAGTAGGCAAAGTTAAGTTGTGGTGATTCATATTCCAAATGCTTTCTGTTTTCAGATGCAAAATACTTAAATGCTTTCCCCCCACCCAGAAAAAAAAAAAAAAAAAAAAAAGAATCTATCCCCTATCCACTTTTTCCCCCGGTAAACCAAATTATTACTGTTTTCAGAAACCTGCATTTAATGAATATATTGCTGCACTTTCACTTTGACAACATTTATTAAAACATGTTAGTGCTTGCTGGAAATCAAGCAAGGGGGGGTGTTAGGTGCTTTTAGGATCTTGTGCTTAAGAGTGCCGTGGTCTGGGACCTCATAGTTTTAGGTCCCACCCCAGAAGTGATGGTGGTTTCTGGGGATGACAGCCAACTTTCTGCTTATAAAAAAAGAAGACAGATCCCAGTCTCCACCTCTCTACCTCTCCTGCTTCCAGCCACATGTGATCACTGCTTTCCTTTGCTGCCTCTTGCGCTGTTTGACATGACAGGGAGATGAGTCAGATCATTAACCTGTCTGAAAAACATACCCAGCAAGTAGAATTGGCTCCGTGAGCCATCGCACGGCTCCTTGAGCACGTGTGAGGGAGGGGGCAGGCCTGTGCAGCTGGCAGTCATGATGAAGAGAGGGGCTGGATGGCCCCTTTGGTAAAACTGAGCTGTTAAATGACTTGGCTGTCTTCAGATTAGCTGGCACTTGGGTTTGCACCCTTGGCAGTGCTGGTGACAGTTTTCCTGCGTCATACAAGGCTTAAGGACAAAGAGGCAGCTTCATCCTTGGCATAATTCTGTGAGTGGAGTCACTGGAGTTATACCCAGAGTGACTTTGTCTAAAGTCTGCCTTTTCAACATAGTTCACTAAATCAGCTCATTCTTGTTCTCTCTTTTGTTTCTTTATTTGTGGTTACACTGAATTAGCATCTTAAATAAATTGCCATGGGAATCGGAGATGCAATAGCTAGCTTTCTTTCTCTTGTGCATCTACAAACAGTCTTTTCATAGCAGTCTTTTCACAATCTCATGTACAGTGTTTGAGCACTTGATCCATGTCCATCAAGGGCTTTTGATACCTATCCTCTCCACTAAAAATGTAGCAGCAAAAGGTGCATTAAATATGGCATATGGTTGATAGAAAAATTCGAGCACATAAAATTTATATTGTGTATGGAGCATCTCTCTTTCTGAAGTTACTTGTAGTCTACTTATTGCTCCTGAGACTCATTCTGTTATATTATTTCAATGTTTTGTGTCATGTGGGTTTTAGAAAAGAAAGGGAAATAGATACTTTGATTTGATCAAGCCGGGCATTCTCTGCACAGAGGACAAGGTGGAAAGAAAAGTGCTTTGTAGGAAGAAAGAATGCTGAAAAGACAGGCCTTGTGGTCAAGAGAGCTGTGGGAGTGGATCAGTAAGAAAGGAGAAACTCTGAAAAGGTCTTGAAGCTCAGGACAAGAAAGCTTGGCTTGCATGGAGATGTGTAGGCAGTGTGGCTGGGCTATGAAACAAAAGATGACCTCAGATGCTGAATTTTCTAGGGAGAACAATGCAGGTGCATTGGGAACGAGATCCAGGCTCAGTAATCAAAATGACTGAAGTAATCAAATCCTGTGATCACACAGTAAATATCAATACTGAAAATATTAAAGAAGAGATCTCTAATAAAATATTGTCAATGTGCCTAGATTGGGGTTAACTAAGCAGCAGACTTGGATAAAGGTATAGGCGCTGTAGATTGTATGCTTGGATGGCAGCTGATGGAGCCGTGCGGTTGCACTAGGATCTCAGCTATCATTAAGAAACGTGCCTAGTATGCCTCACTGTGAAGAGAAACTTGCAGACGTGACCCAGGCACGTTGTGATGCAGCACAGTGTGCCAGAACTCACGCGCAGCCTGTCAGCAGGAGCCTGGGAGCTGTGATATGCCTGCCCACCCCAACGAGGTGCTAACTTCAGCATCTGCTTTTGCAGGGGGCTCAGCTCCTTCACCAAAGCAGGGGGACGGGAAACGGCTTGTGCCAAGGCTGTAAAGGCAGTAATGAATGGAGTGTGATCGGCCGGCTGGAATATGCTCCCAGAAAAGGATCTGAGAACTAGGAGCTGTCAAGGCATTTAATGCAGTATTCTTAAAACACTGGGTAACATGTAGGACCGGAAAGAAGCAGAAGGCTGAAAAATAGAAATGCACGCTTACAAAAATGAAACAGGAGCCTGCACCAGCAAACAGTAAAAACTGTATGAAGTATAACAAGAAGTAGGATGCCTTGGGAGCGAGTGAGGAAGATGCTGAGAGAAGAATTAATTGGAAAGGTCAGAGAAAAAAACAGCGAAAGCCAAAAAGATGGCATGGCATTTAAGAAGCATTTTAATTATTTCTGAAGCAGGGAAATTGCTCGGAGAGACTGAAGTACAAAGCATGATATTCATCCAGGGAGTTGGTGTAAGAGACTTGATGAGATTGATTTCAGCGGCAGACGGGCCTCACAGCCAAACTAGAGGCAAAAAAGTAGGGCAGAGCAGGGATGAAACAGGATCAGCAGCTGTAAGCAGGATATTCAATTAAATAGGAACAGTTCAATTCAAACAATGAAGGAGATAAGAACTTGGAGAAACAGGTGTGATTATAGACGGCTGAGGCAAGATCAGAAAGAGAAATTTCAGGGAGTACTCGCTGCATGAAGCAGTTCTTCTGTCTCTCTGTTAGAATCACTACACTGACCTAGATGTATTTGCTTCTGTGCTACCCTGCTTTTTCTTGGAAGGATGGGGGGGGGGTGGGTGGGAGGGTGAACAGAAGGGAGGCTCAGCATTTCCACTTTCACCAGCAGTATGTTGCTAGATTAGTTTGATCGTCTCACAAAACCTCACCTTGGGGGTGCCGGGGTTGTGACTCTGCCCCAACGGGAAGATGATGACCAAAGGAACAAACAGTGACGATGGAGGTGAAGAGAAGCAATGAAGGGAATCGGTAAACGCTGGGAGGTCAGGGCCAAAGATGTTTGTGACTGACAAGTGAGAAGCCACGGTGTCAGCAAATGAAGCATGTTAGGAAGGATGAGAACGTGAAAAAGAGTGGAGAGAAGAAAAATCAGAGACTTTGCAAGTGAAACTTCTCTATAGCAAATATGGACTGGACTCCGTTCGCAGTGTGTGTTTGATTGACCTAAAAGAAACGATGCATTGGGGACGCCTGTGGGTTTTCTAAGAGCAATCGCAGCAAATATGTGTTTTTCCCGAAGTGAGTTATTGATTCTTTTTCCTTCCGCCTTAAGCATTTTACTGCCCAGCAGTAAACTGTCAAGCACTAGTCCTTCCCAGCCAGCCCCTGCTGAAGAATGAAACACAATATCTCGAACACCCAGAACGCCGAGCAGCTAATCATTGGCTTGCATTGTGGCCGGCAGGGCCGGCCCGCCTCTTTGGCTTGTGCTGACAAGCTGTTTGTGTTTGTGCAAGGCCACCCTTCAACGCAGCCGCCTGATGGCCAGAGTGGGACCAACTGTCTGAGTGCTGCAGGGAGCCGGCTCCTCTGGTCGGAGGCACAGTGAGTTTCAGCCTCTCGTGCTCCTGCCCGGACTCTATGGAACGGCAGTAAGTAGCCTTCTGCCTCATCGTGGCTTTTCTCCTAAGATTAAGGGCAGATGTTTTAGCAAGGCAGGTAGGCGCTGCCATTCACAGAGGCAGCTGTTAGAGTATTTTCCTCTGTCTGATGTAAAAAAGCAGCTACTTTGTATGCAGTGTCATGACTACTAGGATTACGCTCTTTCAGTCTCAGATAAGACCTTCCTGGGAGGGCAGAAGTTAACGGGGACACGACCCATTTAAACTTGCATTTTTAAAACTAAATAAATAAATAGGTAAATAATTAATCAGTATCTAGTTCTTTTTAGCTGCGTTTCCCGTACTTGATCATTCAGTTGTGTTACAAAGCGTAACAGTTTTTGCAATGTCAAATGGCATTGTGTGAAGTGGCTAGATATGGGGTACTGTTAAATGAATGCTTCCTGAAATGCTGATAAGGTGCTGTCATATTCTAAAATATATGCCTAGCCATAGGAAAAACAAAGTCATGTTCAGAGATTTCTGTTCTCTTTGCTGGCTGCTATTAGGAAAAATTCACAGTTCCACAGAGCAAGAGACTGCAGAGATGGATTGAGCTTTACTTTTTTTGTTTGTTTTGTTTTTAATATCATTTTTTAATGTTCAGAATTTAAAATACAATAGTCCATTTGGGCGGTATTCTTAAACTTAATCCTGCAATGCAAATATTGATGGACTTCTCAGATTCTTTCACCCTTCCCACCTACAAAGAAAATCATAATGACCCTATCAGCTGGACACCATGCAGAATCTCAGACCCACTCTGCCAGTGAAGTTTTGTCCAGTCTGTCTAGATTTCATGTGGTAGCCAAGCTCATCTTCATTCACATTTTGTAAATGAAGAAAATTGAGATATAACAGATTAAGTGACTTTGCTATGACCATAGAGCAAAGTATCTATTGCTTAGCAGCATATTGCTGAGGCCACTCATATATGTTATGTCATTTTCTTCCTTTCATTTATTTTACAAAATTCTGTTGGATAATGCTAATGATAATTTCTGGGGATGCCTGTGTATATCTCCCAGGGTTCAGATTGGCCAAGCAGATTGGCTGCTTATCCAAAGTGCTCTGAGCTCAAAACTGAGTGGGAAGCCTTAAGCAGATGAGGCTGCAACAGTGTTTTCAGTGCTTCATTCTTCTGGAGTAGCTGGAAATGTCCCATATGGCACTACGACAGCACTTCAGTAGTGCCAGGATGGCAGGGATGGTCCCTTCTCCAGGGTGCTGCTTCAGCTGCTGCCAGAACCAGAAGTGCTTGGATCTGCAGAAATTTCGGCTCAGGCTTGGAGGTCAGAGTACCTGTGGGGGGGGGGGGGGGGGGGAGAGAAGCTGTTACTGTACGTAAGCATGTTCACTGTGCCTATTTTTAAAGTCACAGAACTAATCTTACGTTGAAGTTTCAATCAGATCCTGGTTAGCCTTGAGTCATAACAAAAAAATAAAATCTTGAGAGACCTGTTGCCATATAATTGTGCCCCTGTGTCTGCCCTGCTGCTTGCGTTTTGGGGTAGTGCACTGCTTCTGCAGACAGCCCTAATGCAGTTGTAGACCCTTGGCTTAATGCTCATATCCCCCATAATGCTTCTAAGGACTGCTTCATCTAGTGAGTGTTGAGTTGCAGAGGGTTAATCAAGCAATATTACCTGTGTAAAACACTGGTTAAGAGATATTTAGAGAGGAACCTGCAAATAAAACCAGCCAAACTGTGGGCAGCTATTGTACTTTGTACATTCTAACTAGAGGGGTTTTGATGCTCACAGAAATTGAGGTTTATTGTTAAAACACTAAAAAGAACAATTCAGTTCTGAGACTGAACCTCCTCCAAAGCAATACAGTGTGTGAATAAAAGGTAATTACAGAAATAGGCTGCTTCTGTGTCAGGCTGTGAACGCAGACTGGAAGTTTTCAGTTACTCTAAGTAGTAGATAGATACTAAGCCTTGAGATATAAAGATGAAAATGAAATTGTTTTTTTTGTCTATAGATTAAGAGACCTGGATCCCAGTACCTAAATAAAAATAAAAGCAGAATAGAATACAAATCAGGCATAAATGCACACCTAAGAGTTTTTGCTGTGCTCTCATCGTACACAGTTAGGAATAATCAATATGCTTACCACATTGTCTGTCTCCCGTCTAAAGAAAGAACTCCCTTATGCATCACGAGCTCAGCACAACATGGCTTGCTCTGTAGAGGCAGACTGTGCCTGTTTGATTTACATCAGAGTAAACAGGCAGCAGATTAAAATTGATTTGTCTTCCTCCCAGAGAGATAATTTTCAAGATGTATTCACAGAGGTTGCTAAAACAGGGCACTGAATCAACATCCTTCATTAAAAAAATAAAGAAACTGACTACTGCGAACGGCATATACTATAATTGTACTTTCTGATTCTGAAATGATAGGCAGTGTGTGGAAACAAAATGATTTACTAATACTCATTAACTCAGCTTTCAGATAACCAAGGGAGCAGATTAGCATATCATCCTCAATCTACAAGAGGGGGAAATGAAGTCTGCAAAAAGTTGGAAATAGAACTAAGATGCGCTTCCCAGGGCTGTGTTTTCAGGGCAATTCATTTTCTTCCTCTGTCTCTGTAGGTGCACTGCATGTTGACAGTGGGATCACTTGCCAACATTTCCCTGTGGCTGGCATGTTCTGCTGGCACGTGCAATATAGCTGCACTCATGTTATTGTTCAGTAATATGGCAGTTAATAGAGGGAATTAATTAGGGGTTGACCAAAACCCTGACCTGTTAATGAAAATTGTAATCTTCTAACTATATTTGGCAAAGACTGTAAAGTTGAATCTGATCTACTAGATTTCCTCTTCTTTGTCCTTGACAATGTCAGGTGAGCTCCCAAATCTGATCCATCTCTCGGGAAAGAATGGCTACCTAGATTAATAAGTTTTGTGTTACTGGAGCTGTAGTTTATGACACTGAGCATTCAAATTCTCAGTGAAAACAGGAGGGTTTGAGGGCACGGTTCCTCTCAGGGATTCAGCTTATTTGCAGGTGCTCTGCTGATGTGTCCTATCTGCCTGACATTTATCAGCTAAGTCTATGATGAGAGAGAGACATCAGCTGTTTGAGTCTGAACAGAAAACTGAGCTGTCAGGTAAAAGAAAAAACATCTGAGTGCACGAAAGAAGCTGTGGGAGCCTGCTGTCAGATGTGGGTAGATTTCCTTGTAAAACTCCTCATGATCAGCACTCGGGTCTCCGCTGGAATAGAGACTGAGGTTTGCAAACAAACCATCCTCAGCCTCCCTGTATAAGGTTGTCCTCTCTCTTAAATCTGAACCCTCTACTATTCTCCATGCTATTATCCTCAACCTTCACCCACACCTGGGAAAGCTTTTAAAATCTTTAACTGTATTTTTTCAGGTCCGTTTTCCTAGGTATTAGATCCTTTTCTAGGTAAGGGATGTTGTGGCCAGTGAAGTACAACATACTGCTTCATTTTAAAAAATGAAAAGAAAAAACTAAAAGGGTTTTAGTACTCAGATCAAAAGCAGAGGGTCTCCAGCTGGTGTCAGAGTTTTACATGTGTTTTGGTGACATTACTCAGAGAAAGCACTGCGCCTAGGAAAGAAAAGGATTGCAAGGCAGGGTATACATGCAAAATTCACCCCAAAACAATGGCAGAAGTTTCTCAATTGAGAATTTGCTACAGAGACAGTCACGTAGAGTGCTCTGCCTGCAATATAGTGGGAAACAGGTTAAGGAAGAAAGAACAGGGACCTTCCTTGCCTGTGGTAGAGGGAACTGCAGTAGCTAAGTGGCCTTCAGACCTGTGCTGCCTTAAATCTGCATTTACCAGAATCCACTGGTCTTTTTGACTTCTCTCCCTCCTGTTCTGTGTACCTGGCCTTTCAGCTGGCCTGAAATGCTGAAGGAAACAGGAATCAGCAATGCACGGTACTTGTACTGGCTGTGCTCTGTTCCCGTGCTGGGCAGATGCTCCCTTGGCCTCCACAAGCAAGCGCTAAGATTTCTTCTTACAGGAATCACTGGTTTACAGAACTAGGCTATCTGCATAGCTGCATTGGTTTGATAGTGTAGGAAAGGCAGAGTCCGGCTAACCACCTTCTTTTAGGATATGTACAGAAATGGTATAAAATTAATTGCAGCCTCCAGGTGGCCCACCCAGATTCCTCTCTCTACCCTACGTCTCCTGGGCCCAGAAACTAAGCTGTGTCCCAGTATGTGCTCAGGTAGTCGGGAAATGTTATAGATGCCACTGCTCTTTCATCCACAAAGGAGCTTTTAAATTTTTCAGTTTCCTTCCTTTTTGCCTGCGTAGCTAGGTTGAAGGTCTGAGAAAGCAGCAATTTAAGCATAAAAAGGCCTTTAATTGAGTGGGCAGCTTGCTGTGTTCTGTCCTGGTTGGTGCTGTCTAAAAAAAATATCGCCTGCCATCAGCCTTTTCCTCTTACCACTGCTGCTTCACAGCATGTGAAACCGAGAAGCGTAGTACCCATTAAGCTTCAAGGCTAGTACTGTAGTTTATCTCATGTAATCAATTCATACTGGGGCTCATGTTCTTCCTGACTTCTTTCTCATTACATGGTGTCTTCAGCAGGCATTTTTACCTTATGCTCCCTGAGTATAATGCCCTAATCTACTGTAAGACAGATGTTAATGTTGTGGTAATATCCTGGCATACAATTCTGCATATATACATTCTCGCATATGTTTTGGGAGCCAGAGCTGCATCAAAACTTTTTTTAAACTTTTTTTTTTGGTTCTCAGTAGCTATGGAAAATGTAATGCTTCAATGCACAGATGGGAACATGTAAGCTAGAACTTATGTGGCTCTGACAGAAGAGAAAAAAAAAAAAGAGGATATAGGAGTGGGAAGAGATGATCACGTAGGTAGGAAGAGCAGGGGAAACATTCTTGTATGTGTGCTTAAGTACCTAAATTAGGGTATCCTCAGCAGAGATTCCTTGTATTTGTATCTGCCCCAAAGCCCTGCGCAGCCAGGAGCCCCTCAGACTTTCACTCTGGCTTTTAGTGTCTCCTAGCCTAAGGCCCCTCACCCTTTGTCCCATTCTCCAGCTCATGCCAGTGCAGAGCATCTAGCTCCTCACTGCTTACAGCCCATGTCCCCATACCTCAACCACATAGTTCACAACCTCTCCAGAAGAGCTGCCTTCTTCCCAGGAGTCCTCCTTAATCTCTTCATTCCATACCACTTAAGATGCTTATTCTGCTTTCCTCACAGCCCTTACAAGCTCCCCCAAAGCCCTCCACCCGCTGACGTATTCTCCTCCTACCCACTTCTTGTAGTCTTTCCCACTACAGTCCCATGCTTGCAGTCACAAACAGGCTGTTTTTTCTCCCCGAGTTTCATGTTCCTCAGTGCAAAGGTCTCAACAGACTTTCTTTTTCCTTTCTCCTTGTACTTGAGGGCAGAAAAGTAGGGTAGACCAGGCATATACTGGCCCTTTATGCTGTAAGAATGGATGGCTCCGGGCAAGGTCAGAGAAGAACTAAGTCAATAAATATTTAAGCTTGGTATGCTTTTTAGAAAATGTAGCCCTTCCTGTTTCTTTTGCCAAACAAACTGCACAGTATTCAATACACATCTTGTGAACCAACTTCAGCCCCACAAGGGCTTTTGAACTGCTTGCTGTGGTTATCCATGTGCTCTTTTCTTTGTATTACTGGTCACATGGTAACACTTCTGATTCTTGGATGAACAACATTTTATTTATTTTTTTTTAAAAGAGGGTTTGGACACGTTACTTTGGTTCTGAACTTCTCATGAGTGTAGCCATATGAAAATGTATTACATCAGTGTTTCCTGGACACTTGCTTCTGAAAGAAAATGTGCTTATGTGAATGAAAGGTCCTGAAAAACAGTAATGCTGAGACACCATGATTTAATAGGAGCCTGGACTGGTGGTTAATTCTTGAGGATAGCAAACTATGTATGATTCAGGGCAGTACAGAGTAGAACTGTGGGCCTGCTGCAAGCTGAGGGTATGCCAGAATTTAAGGGTCAAGACGGCCATGGAAGTGGGGCTTTGAGCTTCAGCAGGCAGAAGTAGTGTGGTGCTAACCTGCTTGTGTCATGGTATATTTTCATGAGCAACTTGAGAAAATGGCTCACAGTCTTCATTCTTCCCCTGCTCTGGTCCGTAATGCTCAATTTCTTCATTACCTGTGGCACTCGCCAGACCTGTGAGCTAATTCATCTCACTCTCCTTGCAGAAAATTGATGCATTTTGCTGTGGGTTAATTTTCTCTCAAGTAATGAACTGCATCCATTCACTGGAGGTCCCAAAATTGCCACAGTCAGAGTAAGAAAACATAGCCACACAGTGCAAGGTAAGAAATAGGAGTGTGCTGCTGGGGCGTGGGGGAGGGAAACAGGAACCTTTGAAAAGAGCCTAATGTTTGTCTTTTGGAATCACATCCTTCCAATCTGTGACCTTTATGAACGCCACTGGCAGAAATACATTGCATGCTGTTTGTTGGCTTATTTGTAAGCTTGAAGAAGACAAAGGAGTATCCAGCCATTAGATTCTGCACTGTGGGCTTCAGAGTGTGAAAAAAGGGCTCACCATTGCAGCTCACTTAGAAGGGACAAGGCTGAATGTCACCAGAGCTCTCAGAATCAGATTATGTGTCCCAGGCAAGCCCAGATCCCTGCAGTCACAGATTTTAAGTGAGAGTTGATGTGAAAAAGTGGCTTAGTGCTATGCATGTTCTTGCTTTTTCTTGGGGACAGCCAGGGGCTACTGCAGGCTGTAGTGAAAATATCAGCAGCCTTGGGGCTACTCCAGCTATGGCATCAAGGTTATAATGTAATGTTTTTTGTCTGAGCTGTGTATTTGCTTGCTGTGGAAAAGGAGTGTTACTGCATTATAAAGCAAAATACCAACAGCTTTGAAGCAGCCCAATCCTGATCTAACAGTAGGAGCAGACTGCAGAGAATTATCACAGTATTATTATCTCTTCAGATCATCAGCAACTTGCAGGGGAACAGACTTTTGCCAAACTTAAGTCTCTGGACAACAATCTGAAATACTGAAATGAAACACACAGTAAGAGAGCAAATTCACAGTAAGGAATACAAGCTCAGCATCTGAACCCCAGTCCGAGATACTCCATGTGCTGGCTTTAAATGTTTTAAATCACAACTAATTCTTCTTAAAAAAAAATGGGTCATGGTCAGTGCCAAAATCTACATTATTATATTTCATCAACAGTAGGAGAACTGAAGCTTCACCTTGAACTCCTCCTCCAAGGGTAGATTTGTCTGTTTATCTGACTTGGGGTTTTTCAGTCTGTACAAAGCATGACAGCTTGTTTGCATCGGAAGATTCATATAGGACTTGAACTATGACCAACCTGAAATGTATTTAAAATCCTACACCAAGTAGTCTACTGTGTGAATGAAAGGTGAACACAGAGGTGTGGTGCATCCCTGGTTTGTTAATCTGCCATCCTGAGCTTCCATCATTCTGCAGTTTCATAGGTTCAAATTAAATGGTAAGGTGCGTTCTCCAACAAACCCAGACCTTTCACCTACCACTTTCTCAGTATTTAAACTGCAAAGCAACAGGATAGAAAATAAATTGCTTCCATCTATACCTTTACAATATAGAAGTTCCAACAAAACCCCACTAGGCTCAATGGGAGCAGAATCCAATCCAAGAGAGAGACAATTTCTGCCACCTACTGTGTATCGAAACCTGTCACTTACTGAGGAGGGGCAATTTTCTTTGCTTTAACAAAAATACAGTGCAGTTAAAAAATATATTTCAATAATCTAAACACAAAGTTGCATATGATCAGTATTACCAAGATCTAAGCTGCATCCTTCTCCTAGTCCCTGTCCTGCTAACACTGCTGGTGTAGTTCATCTTGGTGAAAAGTCAGGGTTGTTTTCTATTTACATGGAAAATAACAAGGTTATTTTGTAGCTGGCGTTTGAAAACATTCCTAATGGAAGCTGCCATTTTTCTGAGAAAGAAAATTGATCTTAGCAGATAGTTTTCCTGAACTGATCTGGTCTTTGTTGCAGTTGTTCCTGTATAAAGCTTTCTACTGTAAATTTTCTCTCATCAGCAAACTGACGAATATCTTTCATTTCAGTTTCTCAAGAAAACTAACACCCCTGTGATAGATAGAAACATGGTGCTTGTCTGCCCCAAATTTACAGATACGGTGTGTAAGAAACTGGGTATCAAATGATGTCTTAGTATTATCCAGGGGAAAGCAGTGCATGCTACAGTGAGGGGACACACAGCCAGCCTGCCTCAGAGCAGGAGATGTCCGTGGGCAGTAGGATGCTTCTACTCAGAGGGGTGATACTAAGGAGGAAATGAAGAACAGGAAAGGAAGGGGAAACAGCTGAAGAATAAGAATGATCCCCAAAGCCTGGAAAATGAACGTTTAAAATCAGTCCTCTGTTTCTGAATCTTGAATTTTATTTTTTTACATAGCAGATATTTGTGAAAAAACTCTTGATGTAAATGGACTGCAGTATTTTTCTGAGAGAACAAATAAATTGAAGGGTACCTGAGAGATCAGTGTAAGTAACGCCTTTGCTCCTCAAGGCAAAAAAAACATTGTCTGCACCATCATCACAAACTGAAAGTGGTAATTTCCACCTACTCTTCACTTTAACACAATGTCTCACTAGAAAATGAATTCTTATTCCAAAGATAATGCTCATTCAACTTGTCCTGTGCTATATCAGTATGGATGGGAAGAGAGCCTGCACATCCAGAAAGCCACTCAAGGGCTATTCTGCTGTACCCTTGTGAAACAATTTCTGCCCCCAAATCTGAACTCTGAACCAGGATTAAGTCCTTTGATTTCATGGAAAATATCAGTCCTGATAAAAGTAAGATGTAGTCAATTGACCCTGAGTGTTTACTAAGAAAAATAACTCAACTGTTAACCAACCCTGTTTACTGCTATATCAGAAAGATACCTTTGCTTCAGCTGATGTCTGTGCATTTCAAGTGTTTTGCTGTTAACCTTCTTAGAGGAGCAGAACAAAAGGAAAAATGCTAGCCTGCAGGCCAAAGATGTACAACTGTGGTAGCAGTCAAGTAGCAGGACACATGAAATCTGTTCTCATGTACCTCTTGTTTGTGTGGGGTGCTCTCGTGTCTAATAATATGACTTGAGCTTATGTATAGCCCTTTACATTGGATCACTAGATTATATTTCACTCTTCTGGAGGGCTGCCTGTTTTCACAAAAGCTGTAGGAATGTAATACCTTAGAGAGCTCTAGCCCTCTACCAGATTTGATCAAAAGTATGCAATGGCTTCTACAACTATTGGAAGGAACTGTGACAGCACAGGCAAAAGTACATGTACAGAAAATTAGTTCATAATTTTCTCCTTTGTATCTATTAATTAGAATCTTTTTTTTTCTTTTTTAATAACAATCCAGTCATATCAATCCTGAATCCAAGTAGAGGATCATAATCATACAAAGATGAGAAGTGGAGCAAGTGACAAGGCTCAGGATTTTCAGGCAGACTGTTTACAATGGTGTTTTTATTTTGTTAATGACTCACTGCGCTGATTCATGCTTTGGTGAAAGCTGCCTCATTTACAGATTCTCAGTGTCCAAACAGAGTAAACTTATTCCCAGCAGAAAAGCTTGCAAAAGTTTGCTGGCAAAACTGAAGACTAAATCAAACTTGATATTTTGAAATAAATAACACAGCAACAACTTTTTGCCTCGAGCAACAGCAAAACTTCTTTATCTTCTGTAAAGAAGAGAAAATTTGTTTTTGCAATTTTTTGTTGGAAAAAACACATAATTTTGTTCTGACTCAAAACCATGAGCTACCCAGAAATGTAGGTGAGCACTCAGGCCTCTTGCATCTGAATGTAATCAGGGCAGTAGATCTTTAAATAGATGAAACTAGGGTGTGAAAGTGACTTGGGAGCCTCAAGTCAGGGACTTTCACTGGGTGCTTTTAGAAGTTTTATTTGTGATACTTTTTGTGTAGTGCTCATTGTAATTATGGACAGGATCACCCCAGAGGCTCTCTATCAAGCAACTGTCCACTGATTGTGAGATGCCTTACTAGAGGAAGAAACAGCAAATGAAAAGGAAAAAAAAAAAAAAAAGGAAAAAAAGAGAGAGACCCCAGTGGGTTTGTTTCCCACCTGGAAGCATTTAAAGGATGTAAGTGGATCAGCATTCACTTCCCTGTTTATAAAAACCAGGTTGTTCTTACTGAGTTGCTAAACTGTTGAACTAAGCAATGCACTTTTCTTTTTTTTTTTTTTTTTAAATTCCCTTTCCGGACAGGCTGTTTGTGCTGGGAGGGAGGGCTGCAAGCTTGCTTTGTTCCCCTGGGGGGGAAGAAAAGTGTCTGCCACCTCCCTGAGCCGTGGGGTGCTCTCAGGGGCTGGGGGCTGCTGGGGGGCAGCGAGGCGGCCAGCTGCACGCACGCAAGAGTGCATGCAGTCAGTCTGGCGTGGGGCTGCCTGTTTATTTTCAAAGCCTTTGTACCTCAGGTTACTTGTAAGGCTGGTGCTCAGGGAGTTCAGCTAAAGCTGGGCTGTGTATATTCCCCGCTTTGCTCGTAATTTGCAGTTTATGAAAACCAGATGGATGACTCCGTGCTCTGTGAGTTAGCGCAGGGATGGGAGCTCCTGACATGAGAGCAGCTTTTACAGAAAACACTGAGTTAAGAAGATTCAGGCTCAAGCTAGATCGCTTCTTCCCTCCCCCCCTTTTGTCTATTTTTACTGCATCATTGGTATGTGTCCAAGGAGAGTCGGCCATATCATTCGGAAATACGAGGGGATAAACTTTTGACTGTTGGATCTCGTCAGGCTGAGAGGCTGTAGAGTAAATGAACTGGGAAAGAGAGAATTAAAGAGGGATTTCTGTAGGTGAACTTCTGTGGTTGTCTGCTCTGCCAACAGCAGTGTAAAATAACGAAGAAACCGCAGCAGTCCTTTCCCACTGTCTCTCTAAACAATGTAAGTTATACTTTCACACTCGTCTCTAACTATCCTTGTGCTTTTTCCTGCTCTCGAGTGTTTTGGGAGAGTAGCGGCTGAGCAGCGGGCGAGCTGCAGCCAGGAGCTGAGCTGTGTGCGTGAGCGAGGGCTTTGTCTTGGTTTTTCTTCCTAAAGTCAGGGTGGCAGTGGCGGAGTCGGAGCAGTTTGACAGCACCTTTCTCTGACAGTCGTGCCGGCTCAGCTTTAGGTGGCTGTCGAAACCTTTAAACCTTTTCAGTGCTTGTGCAGAAATCCGTTTGTGGCTGGCACGAGACAATAGGAAATGTTTTGATTGAACCGTGTGTGTGTCGAGCTTGCTGTAAGAGCAAGCGTTTCAAAGGGGATTGATGGTGTGATGCTGTGTAAACAGGACAGGATGTGACGGGAAACAAATGCCGCCTGCTCTTTAATATTTAAAAGCAATAATTGAAACAAAGCCAAGCAGTTTGCCGAGGAAAGGCACAGTGATGTTTATTCAAGGCAAAATAAATCTCTGTAAATCTGAGAGGGCGATGTCAAGGTATTATTAGGAGGGAGACTTTTGCTTCTCACAGGTGTCAGGTTTTTTGAAGTTGGCATTAATGTCACCATATTCTGTTGTTCTGCTTTTGAGAAAATTAACTTGAGCCAATACCTGATGCACAGCTCCCCTGCTAAGCATGAATCCCCCCTTCCTCCCTCCAGCGCTTTTTTTTTTTTTTACTTTATTTTACTGTTTTCAAAAAGCATTCTAGGCAGACTGTCAGGCAGATTGATAGGGGTAAGAAAGAACAAGGAAATATAATGTATCAGGTAATATACCAAGAATAAGACGATAATCACCCTGAAGTCAAATATTCGTGTCATTGTGTCATTTGTGTCATTGTTCTGAAGCCAGAACAATGACACAAATGTCCATTTGTATGTATATAAGAAAAATGTGGTGACAGTACGGTGACCAAATAAGTGTTTATTAGGTAAGGACATGGTATAAGAAAAGCCACTGTCTGTTCCAGCCTCAGATTATTTGTCTTTGAGGGCAATGGATTTATTACCTGGATAACAGCTATTGTGACATAGTGATATATAGTGGTATAGTGACCAACTATTGTGATATAACCATCAGAAGTTTTCTTTCTTAAAGTTCCACATATCCACTTGTGCAAGAACTGAACAGAAATTGACCAGTGATGCTAATGAGAGCTTCTAGGCAATGTAAAATATTTGGAATAAGTGTAGGAATATAAACTGTAGGGCTTGAAAAGTGTACTAAAAGGCTTGGTTTGTTAAAATCTATATAAACTTGTTTATTTTAAAGCTAGCCCCATGACTTTCTGGAAGATGGACTCATGAAATCTAAAGCCTGGAGCGGTTATAGAGAGAAGGTACCAGGAAGCTACTGTACCTGGTCTTGAAACTGCAACGTCTTGCTAGAAAACAAAGAAAGCAGAAAGCTGAGGTTAGTCCCTATTTCCAGAGAGGTTTTTTTTTGGGGGGGGATTGTTTTATTGGCTGTTGACAAATGAAACAATGTTTCTGTGCTTTATTTACCCTTGTCCAAAATTGTTTATGGCAAGCCATAGGTTTCCTTAAACTTCTCAGCAAAGCATTTGACAAACTTGTGAAGAAACTCACATCTCTGATCTGGTCCTGCAGTGCCCACAGTTTGGCTATAAAGAACAGCTTGGTGTTTTCTTCAGCGAGGGCTTCGTCATTTTTTATGAGAAATGGCTTTGGTACACCAAGGCTTTCCTGAGAGGGAAGGTTAAACAGAATCTCTTTGTTACTCCAAGGAGCATCATTAATGCATGCTGCTTGAGGGCCAAAAGGAAACATGCAGTGGATTTTATGACAGAACAAATTCTAGATGGAAACATCTATTTCAGCCAACTGGGGAAAATTTTCTGTTTTGTGTATTGAATTTTAAAAGGGAGACAGCAAATGTATTATGCCAGATACAGAATAAAAACTAGAAGACTATGTTTAATGCCTTTATTTAGGGTGGGGGAGAGGGGGAAATGCAGGTCTTAAATGTTTTTTTTGGAAGTTATTTTCTGTGTATGAATTCAGTGGAGTCTTGGCTCTGAGGTCAGGTATGAGATAAGCAGTGTCCATGTCCTGAGAGTACACAAGTGCTGTCTGAATTCTGCTATGTCCAGCAGTATACACAGTGGTTGGAAATTCAGATCTTACCTGGACAATGATGGCAGTGCAGCTGGGGGATTTCCTAAGCCCATGATAGTATTTTTCTCTGGCAATCCCAGCTTGAAGGTCGGGTTGTTTACTGGAAAATCCCAGATAATTGCTGCTTGAAGCCATCTCAAAAACATGTTGGGCCTGTCTTTGCCTGATAATGGAATTTAATTAATTCATAACAAAACTAGGATTTGAACAGCTTATATAAACACAGTGAGGCTCCTGATTCCTTTGAGGAAAATTGGGGAATTAAATGAACTGAAAAGGTTTGGGCGTTCTAATTCAGAGAACAAAGTGTTGTACATTACTATAGTAAAGCTGAAATTTAATCATCTGCATAAAATATTTCTGCATAGTTTTGCAGAAATGTGTAAGATTGTGTCTAGACACATCAAGTATTTATACAAAAACAAAGGCAGGATGTATGATAAGGTAGGAGAGATTCTTGGGCCAAGTGTAAATGAATCGGATTTGATCAGTTGGCAGGCATGTTGTCTCATCAAAATTAAACATGCCCAAGGGTACAAGTGTAGCTGGTTTGAACTATTTGTTTATATACAGCAGCAAACACATCTTTACTCCAAATAATTCAGTTTATAAAGAATGATCCTCAATAGAACTGTACTATAGAAGAGAAAAACACCACAAATTTAAATATTTTGTATGGACAGTGCAGTATTATAAAAATCCATTAATTCTTAAGAATCTACAAATGGTTTGAAAACTCAAAGACAATGTTTTTCAACTTTTCTTTTCTTCCTCTTTTATTTTTCATTTTTATTTTTTAATTTTTGGAGCCCTGAAAACTTTCTCCTGGACACCTGCCCATCTATACTTTGCAGGATAACATATATGAACTTGCTTTTTTTTTAGTCAGGCTTCAGGGACCACACTGAAGAAATCTTATGACTGTCAGAATAAAATCCACAATTGCTGATCCTATGCTTGGCTGACACCTTGAACCAAAATTAGATATGCTATTTCTAGAGAGCGCAGGTTGTGGTTTAAGAAAAAATGAAACAAACAAAAAACCTGACCACGTGGAAGTGTGTGACATGAGCTGCTATTAAAGAAAAAAAAAAAAAGAGAAAACTCCAAAACAAAACCAGTACTTACTGAAGGGAAGAAAAGTTGGAAAGGAAATAATCATTGTTTGGAGGTTACTAAAATACTGAAGGGAAAAGAACACAGCTTATCAGTCATATAAATAGACTTCACCTCTTTGTGCCTCTGTTTTTGATGGGTTATTGCTTATGACGTGCTTCTTCTGTTAGAATTGGGCTTGCTCTTGTATTTGTTATGACATTACTGTATTGTAGAGAGTCTGTTGGTGTGTTGTAAGGTTTATGTTGACATGTGCCTGTAACGGGAGGAGCTTCTTGGTTGCTAACATTGAGCTAATGCAATTTGGAAAAAAAAATCTTATTTTGTGAGAAATTGTGTGAACCTTTCCCTTGCTTTTGATCAACTGGAATTAAGCCCACCACCCTCTGAGCAAAATTCATCTTGACCTTTGGAGAGATGCAAGTGTCATTTCTTATCAACCTTTCTGATTTGTTTCATTTCTATAAAGACCGAGTTTTATTTCTGTGATTGAAATAATGAAATATGTTGTTGTATAAATTGCAATATTAAAGATGTTTGTCTACTATTTTCTACAATAAACTCTCTGGATATTTTCAGTCACAGAATCTATAGACTTATCCTGGCATTGCTTGTCATTCCTTCTAATATTTGGGGTGTTTTGCTATATTTGGATTGGGCATTGCTTATTTTAAAAGCTGGAATTAGTAGTTTAGTTTGAAACTGGACTAGTATGAAGTGAAATAAATGACATAACATGCCATTCTAATGTACCCTATGGGGAGAGCCAACGATCTAGTCAGTTGAGAAGTCTGTTGGCCACCAGGCAGCTTTCCCTCTTGCCAGCTGGACGACAGGTAAGAGCTCAAAAGCAGATCCCATTCAAAAGGAAGAATTGAAATAGCAATTGTAATATACTACTTGAGGCAGTGAACAGCTACTGTGGCAGGTAGATGTGGTCTGGCTCCATCCACCTTGCTGCCAGTTCATGCAGTAAGGTTAAAAAAGGCATAGCTAAATTAAGAAGGAGGCTAATCACAGACATGTGAAAAATGTTAACAGCATGTATTCTGGCACCTCTTACGTTACATGGTGATCTGCTTGACACAAGCATCAAAATATATCCTGTATAGCTGGACTGCTACCATAGCTGTTTTGGCAGCAGTTTGTAAACCATAACACTCTACTGTTAGGTATTGGATCTTTAAGGTAATAGATTAACTTCAAGAATATACCCTGCCCCTAGGAGAAGGCAAATGACTGTAATGACTGCAGGTATCATCTATAATCTGAAAGTTCCCCTGAAAGGACTGGACAGGTTGGCTTTTTATGATCAGCATTTTGGTCATGTGTAAAACCATTATTCATTTTGTCTCCCTTTGAAACCTTCTGAATACTTGCAGTCTTGGGTGGATGTTAGTAGCAATGAATTAGGTGGATCTTCAGCTCTTAAGTCAGGGTGGATGCCCTCTGCAGAAGAGATACAAAGATTGGAGTAGCTGCAGTTGCTTCTGGACAGTTTTTAAATGCATGAGATGAATGTTCAGCAATCTGCTGGTTCCTAATCCAGTATGGATTTATTTGTGTTAGTATTATTTGTCTGTCTAAACATGTGTATGATCAGTTTATTTCTGGGTGACTTTTTGTTTGTTTGTTTTTGTTTTGTTTTGGTCATGTAAAGCTATTTGCTCTGTGTTACCATGAGCTTCTGTTCTTGACTTCTCCCATCCCCATTCTGGAAATGTAGATTAAGAATTCCCTCTTTTTCTGTTGATTTTTTTTTATCAGTATTGAATGCTAGGCTTAATGAATAATGTCCTTTCATTGAATTTGTCATTTGAAAAACTGTCACATGGAATGATGGCTACAAGGAAAAGTGTAAATTTTAGTCTATGCAAAGATTTGTATTGTGCTTGACTCCTATGCCCAAGCTTAGTTGAACTGGGTTATTTTTTATCTTGAAGGTTTGTGGTATCTTGCAGTGTGCTTTGTGTAGTGCTTATGAGTTGATTTAGCAAGGAAAGAGCAGTGGTTATATTATGTTGAACTTTTGACTGATATGAAGACACTCCTACAGCTTGTGCAGATCAATAAACCATCCAAAGCAGTGATGGAATATTGAACAAATGCACTTGACATAATTACTTACAGACAAAAAAAAAAAAAAGAAAAAAAAAAGATTGCACTCAGAAGATTTTGCTGAACTTGGAAAATACTCTTGAAAAGATCCCAACAATATGTTGAGCTCAGCAAGTTTGCCGATGACACCAAGCTGTATGGCGTGGCTGACACGCAGGAGGGAAGGGATGCTGTACAGAGGGGCCTGGACAGGCCTGAGAGGTGGGCCTGTGCGAATCTCTTGAGGTTCAGCAAGGCCAAGTGCGAGGTCCTGCATCTGGGTTGGGGCGCTCCCAAGCACAAATACAGGATGAGTGGAGAATGGCTTGAGAGCAGTCCTGAGGAGGATTTGGGGGTGTTGGCTGATGAGAAGCTCAACACGAGCCAGCAATATGTACTTGCAGCCCAAAAGCCAAATATATCCTAGGCTGCACCAAAAGCAGCATGGCCAGCAGCGCAAGGGAGGTGATTCTCCCCCTCTGCTCTGCTCCTGTGAGACCCCACTTGGAGTGCTGCATTCAGCTCTGGGATCCCCAGCACAAGAAGGACATGGACAAATTAGAATGAGTCCAGAGGAGGGCTGCGAGGATGGTCAGAGGGCTGGAGCACCTCTTCTGTGAAGACAGGCTGAGGGAGTTGGGGTTGCCCAGTCTGGAGAAGACAAGGCTCTGGGGAGACCTCATTGCAGCCTTCCAGTATCTAAAGGGGGCCTGCAGGAAAGCTGGGGAGGGACTCTGTCAGGGGGTGCAGTGATAGGACAAGGGGTAATGGCTTTAAATTAAAAGAGAATAGATTTAGATGAGATGTTAGGAAGAAATTTACTGTGGTGTTGGTGAGGCACTGGCACAGGTTGCCCAGAGAAGCTGTGGATGCCCCATCCCTGGAGGTGTTCAAGGGCAGGCTGGATGGGGCTTTGGGCATCCTAGTTTAGTGGGAGATGTCCCTGCCTGTGGCAGGGGATTGGAATTAGATGGTATTTAAGGACAGCAATAAAGGCCTATTTTCCCCAAGCTCTATGGCATTACATTTAGAAAAATAGAGAGTGAGTACTTCTGCAGGGAAGCAAGGTCTTAAGGAAATATCACTAGAAGTATTTTTTTTTTTCCTGGAGGATAAACTATGTTGGAAAAGGAAGGAGGATGTGGAGAAATGGTAGGTTAATATTGTATTCACTACGAAAAGGTTCCCTGCTTGAGGCAATGACCAGTCAGTCTCCATTGTTGCATGTCTTGTCCGTATGATGTAGGATGCTCTGTGGCTCTCAGTGGCATTCTTCATACAACAGGTTGTGTATTAAGGCAGCAGTCTGATGGATTCATTTCACCTGGCATCCCTAAATAGCTCCGCTAAGTAATAAAAACAGCCCTGTGGTGCCATTATTGTCCATTAACTATGCAAAAAGGGAGTGGCTACTATGACAGCTCCTGTGATGTCTACACTGAGTATTTTGAAGGTGAGACTGGGTCAAAACAAAAGTAAATCTAGCTCAGCCTTATAATCTGGATGGTGGCTGACAGTGGGTGCCTACAGAGAAGCATAAAAATAGATCAGACGTATAATAGTATGCCCCTGAATGCTCTTTCATCTTCAGGGATTTGTGCTTCCAGCTCTGCTTCTGGTAGAGGAGGTGTCTTTATATTTAAAAATCTTGAGTCAGTTTACTCTCTGTGAATTTGTCATTCTGTCCTGGAATGCCCGTAAATTATTAACAGCTGTAGCACCCTGGGGCAATGAGTTTCATAGCTCACAGAATGAAGTAGCCGGGACATGGCTGATAGCCTCAAAAGGGGTTTCTCATCTGTGGCCATTAAAAAGAAAGATTAAAATGCAGTGGATATAAATTGTGAATAAAATTTAACTCAGACTTACAGGTTCATCAGCATTCCAGAAGCATTTATCTGAAATGTGTCCTAACAGCCCCTGACTGTGCTAACTGAGCCAGGGAAGAAGTTCAGCACCCAAAATAGTGCAGAGCATGTATGTTGTATCTGTAACTGGTTTTCCACTAGGATTTCTCAATTCCTTTTAACAGCAGTGCCTACAGCTGGTTACTTCACATGCTTTTCTAACAGGTGTTGTCGTTTCGATGATACTGCATATAACCTATATCAAGAACAGCATGTTTTGTCTTGTCACAGTCATCACAAGGGCTGCTGCTAAATTCTCAGGCAGCTCTTACATTGCTTCACAGAACTTGCAGAAAGAAGAAGCTGGCAAAATCTAATCCTGATGTCTGACTGCAAAAAATTTGGTCTTTATATGCTACAATCTTGCACTTCTTTGATTATAAAAATAGCCCTTGTCCAAACTAAAGGCTTCCTATGAAAACTTATTTCATAGCATAGAAAGTGCTTTGTGTTAGATTGTGTCATTGTGGTTAAATTGCAGTAGCTGACTTGTGAGACCTTAGGGCACTCCCAGTATTTGCAGACGCACTGGCTTTCCCATAAGGTAAACGAGAAGTATTTTTGTATAGAAATGAAGGTACTGTGTTTCCCAGTTCAGTTTGGGAGTGTTAAAATTCGTACCATATGAGCGGTACTACTTTTCTCATCTTTCGTTAGCTATTACTTCATAAGTTGTGATGTCAATTTGGAAAGACAGGAGGATACGTATGAGGGTCTTTGGAGCATGTAATTTTAGCAGCCTGCTGGCATGTTGTCAGCAATGGGCATCTGCTCACGGTCAGGCTGCCAGCGCCCTGTAGGAGCCTTGGGCATCTGGCCTGAACCTGCCCTGTGTGTTTGCTAGCATGTGGGAACCTGGAAGGGACGTCCAAGGGAAAACTTAGGAGAGTTATTCTTGGAGAAGGATTAAGGTGGGCACTTCTTCCTGCTGCTCCTCTGTGCAGCTTGTATCTGCTCTAAAAACTTGTGCCTCGTGGAAAAGGCCTGAGGAAAGGCCAGGCTGAGGCAGTGCAGCTGCTTGGTGGGACCTGGGGGAGGACCATGAGGACTGCCCGGAGGCCCAGCCTGCTCAGGGGCACGGGGGGCCTGTCCAGAGGCCCCATCTTACTGTGGCTGCAGTGAAACCCTGCTGTGGAAATGCACGTTGGGAACTGGTGCATTTCTGCAGACAAGGCACAAGACATGGGGAATGCATGGTCTATGCTGCAGAAAGGTTTCGGCTTTTTCCCACAACAACAGTTCTTTAAATAGGAGCACTGGAGTGCAATCAGCAAGCGCGTGTCCTTGCTGCGGTCTGGAAAGGCATATTTACCCACTGAAGTGCAGCCATTGGGTGCTCCCGAGCTCCGAGGTGCTGGGGCTGGGTAATGCTAACTCAAATGGAGCGACCCTGTGAGTGTGGAGGAGGAGAAGGCAGCGCTGCAGCCAGCGGGCTCAGGCTGTGTGCGCTTGGAGCTCCCCACAAGAGCTGCAGATGGCTTTGTGTTACTGTTTTTTGGTCGGTTTAACTCCTGTGCGTACAACTATTGTTGTAACCCACAGAGCTACTCTTGCCAAGGTTATTCTGACACTGTCTCACTGTTTCTGGTGCCAGAGTACCTGCCGTATGCGGCTACGTGTTTACCTACTTGCTGTGAAAGCACAGTGTTGCGTTATTGCCAGCATAAAGAGCCTGCCTGGGTAAACCTCTGCCTGCCGCTTAACGCTTGGTTGAGGTCTTCTCTGAGACCAAGGGTGATATATAGATGCTTAGACATACATCTGGGTGTTTGAAAGGCACTTCAGTTCAGAAGAAGGCAGCAGACATAGAAGGTAAAATCACTGTTGTCTCCGAGCGAGAAAATGAGGTGGATACTGTACAAAAGCTCAGGTAAATGCAGAGAAGCAGCAAGCAGTATTTCATCCTTTAAACAGTGTAAGTGCTGCAGGTTATGTGAAACTGAATTCGGCATGCTCACGGGCTGGGGAGGGTCTCTTCTTCCTCCTGTCCTTCAGTCTCTCTCCCATATGTTTTTTTGGCAGAAATCCCACCTGCTCAGGCACCCTATCTACACAGCCCATGTGCTACGGAGACATGAATTCCTGTGCTTTCCTGTGCCTCTGTTGTTTGCTTTTTTTTAATGCTTATACTCTGCCATTTCTTGCTGTGAAACATCTGTATTTTCTCTCCCAGTTTATTTTTCTTATGCTGTTTCTGTTGAGAAATGGGATTTTGAAGGTTGAAAAAAAAAAAAAAAAAAAGAAGAGGAAGAAAGAAGCCTGAAGGGCTGGCAGTCTCTAGGTTAATTTTGCATAGAAGTTGTATGTCATGTGGTGATAGCTGGGTGCTGTCTTGTCCCTTGGTGTTTTGAACTTTGTGCTAATTCAACACGATCCAAGTGGAAGCAGAAGCAGAGGAGAGGTCAGTGGGGATATATGACTAAACTCAAGGCTATCACCTCTCCTAAAGGGAGAGCTGCAGAACTGTAAGATCAAGCAGAAGTGCAGCATGGGGCAGGTTGGTGTTTCAGGAGGGAGCGGAGGGGATGATCTCTGAGCAGTTCAACCTTCACTGCTCAGCTCAGGACCAAGCATTTGCATCTGCTTTTACTTTTCTTGCCATTGCTCAGCAGCTCTAAAGAAAATGCCTAGGGCAGTTCTTAATGTACTTTATATCTAACTGTATGTAGAAGAGGCCAGGAACCTCTTCCCAAACAGATTCCTGCTCAGCCTCTTGCTTTTTGTACTACCTGATGTCCTGAGCCTGGAGGATTTAGCAGTGATTAGTGTGGAGTCTCCATGGAGCACTTTGATTTCAAGTAGCATTTCAGAGCAGCTGTTTATGGAAGCTGCAGTGATTTAAGGCACAGTTTTAATTATTTGCCAGCTCAGCTTTTTTTTTTTTTTTGAGTTCAAGTACCTAAAAAGGCTGAACAGAAACCTGTTATTGTTAATAAAATAGGCCTAGAGTCAAAAATGTGTAAGTAAAATGTGTAAGTGTGAGGATCATGTTAGTGGCACTTGGTAGTTAATCAGAAGAGTGTTTTTTTTTTTTTTTTTATGGATGCTCTGACTAGCAGCTTTGGATGGCAAGTGTAGAATTTAAAATCCTTTTACTTAGGCCTGCACAATACCTAGCTCATAAAATAATTATTTGGATCTGCCTCGCTGTGGATTTTTTTTCTTTAAAATAGCTCACCTGAGAAAATGTTTTATTAAACATGGAAAGGGCTATGGTCCTGAAATGAGGTCCTGAAAACCTCAGACAGACAAATAGCCTTAAAGTAAGTATCACATCTCAGGTGTGTGATTACTGGGTGATAATATGAGCTCTAACCTGCCAGCCTTATCCCTTGGTGTGTGCAGGGCAGCCAGCAGAAAGGCTCCCCTTTGTCCGAGGGCGAGACTGTGGGAACATGGGGTGTGTAGGGATGGAAGCAGGACCACCAAAAGGTCCTGCTTTGCATTGGGGTACTGCAGAGGGAGGCAGAGGTTGTGGGGATGTGCAGAGAAAAGGAAAGGGGGGGAGGGTTAGATGTCAGCTGTAACTCTTTTCTCCTCTCCAACTTGGAGTATAAAGCATAAGTATGTTGGTGTCTTAAGAGGCCCACCCACTTATTTCAGACACATGTATTGTTATAGATTTTGATTACAAACTGAGGAAAGGGGAAAGAACATGAAGCAAGTAAAATGATTTAGTTTTCATTTATAGCAGTGGCTTCTATCCTTGTTATTCCTGTCTTCAGCAGGTGAGAGCCTGTAAAAGAAATCTAATTCATGACCTTGACATCTGACAGTCGAACGGGGGGTGATCCCATTGCCGTGCCGAAGAGATGTCAGGATACAGAGCTGTTTTCTGATGGCTGCAGTGCCTGGCCCTGCCACCTCAATGGCAAATGCCTGCTTCAGGCTTGCTACAAAAGCCGCAGCCTGGGCAAGCAGAGCTAGGTGTAAGCAGGAGGTAGAAAGAAACAGAACAAGGTGGTAAAGGCAGAGGAGGATGGGCGCTGTGGGGGCTGTGAAGGTCTCAGCAGCCCAGTGTTAGATCCCAGGCAAACCTTTCAAGTTCTTTGCCTCTCCTGGTTGTGACAAACCATGTGTAGGATCACAGGCTTAGGGGAAGAGCATCTGCCCCACTGGATCACAAGATGGGTGGGTGATCGTGGCTCCAGGCTGTGGCACAGGGAGAGGAGCCAGCACCTGACAGAGCTCCTTTCAGGGCAGAGGCGTTGTGGCTGCGAGCAGGGCTGCAGTGCGAGCAGCCCTGGCTTTTCCCTGCCCGTCTGAGCTCCTGCCTGGGCTGCTGGAGCACGCCGGGTCAGGCTGCAGGTTGCACTTGTTACGGTGGGGAAAGGTAAGGGAGCCTCCACCAGCACCATCCCATCCAGATGACTAAGGGCCCGTGATCTTAGTGCGGGCACGGTCCCACAATGACAGAGCCTGCTTGTTTCACCCCACCTGATTTCCTGGTGCCAGCACCAAATTAACAGTGTGGAGCCAGGGGGTGGCTGAACAGACCATCCTGTCCTGTGTTTATGTTCCCTCATTCCCAGCATCATGGCTTTGGGGAACTGATTTCTGGTCGCTCCCACCTCTTATTTTCCAGACAGCCTTATTTCCTGCAACTGTATTATTTAGCCATTTAGTTAGGACTAACCCAATATATTTTTTTCTTTTTTTTTTTCTGCTGACCTTAAAATCTTCTGTGGAGCAGGCTGAGTTAGATTACTCTCCCTTCAGTCAATTTATGACAGAGACTTCGGTGCAGGCCATTAATCTTAACCTGGAGTGTTTGAATGACTCATTTAATATTAGGGGAAGGATGTAGCAATATCCAGCTATGGTCTGTAAATTAGCTACAGGTTTGGGGTTGGTTTTGATTTTTGTTGTAACTTACCATTTATGGACTCCCTCAGAATGCTAATTCAGGCTGTGTTAGAAAAAGGAGAAGAAATTATTGGAAAATTGTAACAATTAGAGGGGATGATAGCAGGGGCTAGACCACTCCTTTCTGTGGTGCTATAAAGATGGCATGAGCTATATATTTTCCATAGAACTTACTTCCAATGGGCGCAGCAAACTTCTGTGGGAGATTAGTGTTTTTTGTTCTTTTTTTTTAAAAAAAAAAGAAAAATAAAGAACAACAATCCCCATGCCCTTCCCCCAGCTCAGAACAGACATACAATAAACCTGGTTGAAATGGGCTGGCAATAACTGGTATGGGGTAAAGTGCAAGATTGCTCACTGAGCTACAAATCCATTTCCTCTTCACAAGGGAGAAGGAGCCCATGTGTCAACATTAAACATGCAAGAACCAAAATCTCAAGGGAAATGAGATTTTCTGTTGTCTCATTTTTCGGTTGTCTCCTCTTCCTTGCCACAGTACCACGGCTTTGTTTTGTTTAAGAAGCAGAATCATTTCCAGAACATAAGAGCATTGTCAGAAGGCAGCTTCTTGGAGTTAATTGCATGAGAACTGCATTTTGAAGCAATCTCTCATTTGGAGTTGTAGTTCCCAGTAAGAGTGGCTGTAGCTGTGACTCCTGCGGTCTCCTTTGGCCATGAGGTATGTTACGGGAGCGGTTCTGAATCGAGGGGTTTGTAGTCCATGCTACTGACTGTAACTGGAAATAGCAATTTGAGCGATCCTTGTTGTTCTGTTTTAGTGTATGTAAACTTGATGCTGGAAATGAGCAAGGAAAAGCAAGCAGCTAAGTGATGCCTGTGTGCTTCTGTCTGAGCCCTCCGCCTCAGGTCTGGGGGTGCACTCCAGAGTTTTCAGTCCTGATTTTTGTTTTAAATGTGCCTTTGTTCAAGTGGCAAAAACAAAAGACTTTGGATCTCCTAGCTGTGGGAGTTAAAATTTTTGCTTGTTCTTTGTAATGGAGTTCTCTGTACAGTTGAAAAAGAAAAGCAAGAACCCAAAGAAAGAATAGCAATACCCCACCCCCATCCCTCCAAAAATATGCCTGAAACTCCAGCCTTTTTTTAAGCTGTGAATTGTGCCGTGCAGATCCCTGCTTCTTCTGACCTGCTGAGTGTGGAGCTAAAATGAAACAGACTTTGTTCTCTTTGACAGAGTTGGGCACATGTCGAGGGAATCAGAGGAGCAGCGTTTTGGCATGAGCACCCAGACTCCTAACACATGCACGCATGCTGCCTGATGTTTCATTTCAGGTTATAAACTGGATTACAACATGCTTTTGCCCAGTGGGCATTACCCAGGGAAACCAGGCTGGATCTGCACGATGTATAAAACCAATCTGGCTTAGTGATTGCCAAGTAGGAAATAAATGATGGGTAGAGATTCTATGTTTTTAACAGGAATTCAGATTAAATGTCAGTCATGATAATGATTATTAATCCTATTTACCTGGTCAGTCCAAGAATAGAATAAGTATATTCTGGAAACTGTTTAAAGAGTGTAGGGCAACTTTTTAAGCAGTGAGGTCTAAACTAACCCTACCTCTTCTAATTAAGTCCAAGTAGCACAGACAGTATTTAAAGCCAACAGTTTTTATTCCTGATGCAAATGGCCTTTTGTGTCCTTTTATTTGTGGGAAGCTTTGTTAGCCTCAGTGAGCTGAAATACTTGCATATGATTTGAGTTTTTTTGTTGTCGTTTTGTTTTGTTTTTTTCAAAAGAAAAGATTCACTGTATTTAGGGATGCAAATACTACCTTGTCTGCAAAGCCCACCAGCTGTTGTACTGGAGGACAAAGCTAATTCTATGTTGCTTAGCTTCAGTAGTGTCTGTGTATTCACAAGCATCTTTTGAGCAACTTTCTCTGTATAACTGAGAAATTCCACTGACACCAACTTTATTTCCTTTGGTAACAGCCTGGTAAAATCTGGACTGATCTGTGAGTTAGTTAGTTAGTTTAAATAAGTTATTAGATTCACTAAGGGAATGCAACTTTGCATTAATGCTTGTGCAGAAGTTCAGCAGACTGCTGGCTCTGAGTCTCTTGGTTCTTTGAATGTGAGGTTATGAATCACAGCTGTGAGTGTTTGAGCTGACTCGAGTCAGGTTAAACTCATGGCTTTGCAGTGCAAGAAGCCGCTGCTGGTTTGTGTGTCAGTGGCACAGCTCTCTGAAGAGGTTCCTTGGTGCTGCTTTAAACATCTGGAGGGACAAAGGGCGTTTGTGGGGTCTTTTGTTGGTGCTGGAAGCTGGAGCAGGGGAGAACCAAGCCAAGAAATACTCTGAATCCTGGACAAATCCGAATGCAATCACTGAGCGCTAAGCTTTATCTCCCTTTCTAAATGAAAGTGCTTTCGTTTCATCTGTGGCGACCGCCCTGATAACCAACGTTGCGTAATAGCGGCTCTCCCCCGGGGACTCAAATCCCTTTTCCGATTTGCGAGTAATATTTGCATATGTGTTTCGGGGCTGCATTGACATGCCAGCTGCACACTGGTGGCTGTCTCCGCCCGCTAATCCTGTAATAACATTCTGGTGCCCAAATTCAATGGCCCTGCGCGGAGCCTCCGAACAGCTGATCGCCGAGTAGGGAGGGAAAAAAAAATAACCCAGCGAATCTCCTTGCAGCTCTCTGCTGCATCCCTATCCCACAATGCCCCGCACGCTTTGCTGCAGTCTTTCTACACGGGCTGAGTGAGAAAAAGATGTGCTAAATAAAGATTGATTGGTTTGCATCCTGAAGGGGTCTCCCACTTGTAAATGACCCGGGGGGGGAAAAAAAAAATTCATGACGACTTCACTGGGCCTCCTCCCGTTCTTCCATTTTTCTTTCCACCTGTCCTCTTCGTGGAATGGAGCATCACTCCTTAGAGCACAAAATGCGCTGTGCCTCTAACAGTGACCGTGCTCCGATAGGGATCCTTAACCGGTTTTACGCGTGAGGCTTGAAATATTGACAGATGATGTTTTGTTCGTTTGGATTACTGCGGAACTGCAGCTCCGACCCTGCAAGGATTTGGTCCTCAGCACTGCACTGATTAAGCTATTTTTCTACAAAGATGGGTAGGTCGAAAATGCTCGAGTTTTGCTCAGTGTTATATTCCCGGTGGCTGCTGTTTCAGCCCCGATTGTTCATTATGCTTCTGCATGCTGTAAGAATGAAGAGGGTTGCTGTGTTTTAAACAACAAGGCACCAAACTGATTGCAAGAGTGGGAGAGAAAGGAATGCAAATGTAGCTTGTCGAGCCTTCTACCCAAGCGGGCTGTGTGGCGGTGATGATTATCGATGTACTTGCTGTGTCCTGTATCGGCACATTTCGGGGCTGCTGCTGTAAATGTCTCGAAT
Source organism: Anas acuta (assembly GCF_963932015.1). Taxonomy (NCBI): domain Eukaryota; kingdom Metazoa; phylum Chordata; class Aves; order Anseriformes; family Anatidae; genus Anas; species Anas acuta. Next base: position 44,665,705 of record NC_088982.1, read on the forward strand.
CTGCCCTTTATTCCCAAAAAGCGTGGACAGATGGCATGTCTGTTTTAAGGAGTTTTAAAGCCCAGCTCCCCCAGTCTTTGGAGCAACATTGTTGAGGTTCCCCACCCTTTCTTACCGCTCTCAAGGCCTAGCCGTTCCTTTGCAAACGTTGCCATTGGAAACCTAGTCATTCATCAGACATGAATAGACCCTCGGGTTGTGAATGCCATTGATAAGAAGAGGATGAACAAGCTGCATGCAATTTGTTCTCCCCAGGCTGTACTTTCAGGCTAGTTGCATTTCTGGCTGGGTGGAGTTCGGCGATAGCAGCATCTGAGCGAGAGGGAGTTCTGTGCTTTTAGGGATAAACCCTGGGAAACGGACAGTTGCAAGTTTTCCCCCTGTCTCTTTCTCAGCTGGGCCATGGAAACTAACAGAGAATTCGGTAACGGTTGAAGAGCCGAGCTAAAGAGACTTGTAGAAAGGGTGCACTTCTCTACCGTGTGACTATTTGTCAGAAACAGCTCTTCTGGAACTGTTATTTGCTGTACCCTAACATTTTCTCCCCTTTTTTAATAGTAGGGGAAGTTCTTTTTCATATGGGTGAGGCCACACCCTGACTTTGGTTCCTGGAGGCATGCATGTGTAGCAGGGCAAGGCTTTACACCAGCTTAGAGAGCCATTGTTTCCTCCTTTCTTCGCTCTATAGTGCATCTTGAATTCAAATCAATAGTCCTATCTCCAAGTAGAAGGAAAAATAATTAATGTAATTTTGGGGATGGCTGAAAACAATCATCCTTAAGCCTCAAATGGGTGACAAAGGGTGTACATTTCCCAGCCTTTTTTTGCACTTAATTTGGCAAACCTGACCTAGGCTTCCGCTCTGTGTGTGCCTCTTAGAGATAAATGGGTGGGGTTGTAGGTCTTGTTTGGTGCAGTGTTTCAAAAACCTTTAGCTTTGCCTGTTTAAATTATAAAGTGTAAATATATGGAGAAGTGATTCAGTGATTCTCAGACTTAGATGTATTTTCAAAGGTTGTACTTCAGCTGCTCTTTGTCTCTGTCTTCTGAGACAAAAATGAACCTCTGAAAAGAACCCTAGCAGTTCCCAGAAGATGCTACTATTAAAATGATGGGTTTTCTGTTTAAAAAAAAAAAAAAGTCTTACTTTGCACAATCTCCCGCTGCCAATACATCTGAAACTTATGTTGCTGTTTTTGAGGAATTGCTGATAGCACTGCAGAAAATTAGAATAAATGCTGTCTTTGGCCAAATGTAAAGGGATCATCTAAAATTTGTAACTTTTCCTCAGATAGTCTTTGGTTACACAGTTGCTTTCATTGAGACAAAATAGCCATTTCCATAGCCATACCACATTTAGCAAAATTACATCAAAGGTGAAGTTGGCTGAGGGAGGCTGTGGAATCAGATGCTCAGTCCTGGAAATAACATACTTGACAAACTTTTAACATGAATAATTTGTGTAAGAATTTAACGTACCATGTAGTGGCCACAGCTTGAACTGTGCTGATGAAATTCTGTTTTCAGGTGCATGTTTTAAGCCTGATTTATGTGAGCACAGGAAATAAATGATAATCATGGCCTGCTGTGCTCCAGACAAAACAACAAATATTAAAAGCACTTATTTCTGATCTCTTGTTAATCTTTCCTTTGACTGACAAAGCTGAAAGTGTGAGTATTTGGAAGTTAAAGCAGCTGGCATGAGACCTATGTATGAAATGCTAAGAATCACCTGATTTTGCAATGAGATGGGGAGTTCAGAAAATGAGGATGAGGATCAGATGAAATGCACATGAAATTTTTCAGGCTATGTGAGTTGTCCATCTATAAACAGCATTTGCTGGCGTACTTGGTGGCTGAAAAAGAAATTGCAGTAAATCATGTTTGGTTGCTAGAGAGCTTTCTTCTTTTAAATGGCAGGCAGCATTATTAGAGACCTACTCTTTCGTATCTTAAGTACATTTTTTAATAAAAATAGTCTATGCTTAGTCTATAACAAAAAAAAAAAGTTGCACTGTTCATAATGTATTGGTGTCCAGTTTGGAAACTGTGCTTTTGATAAGACGTCCTCCTGCTTCTGATTATCTTCCTTGTTTTGTTTGGGTTTCCACCCCCCTAATTTTTGGGTTGGGAGAGTGGGAGGCAAATGCAGCTGCATCGATGGTGAAATGATTGTCTTTTGAAGCACACAGCTGAAGAGCAGCATGTTATACAGCCGAATGCACGAATGTGTTAATGCATGTATGATAGCCTGCTCCTTCTACTCCCATGTGTGAAAGCTCAGTAATTTTGTTCCACTTCTTGTGAAGCCATTTTTTAACTCTAGCTTTTAAAAAGAGATGTGGGTTCATAACTGATCCCTCAGCATTTACTGTGTGTGATCTATGGCGTTTAAATAGACTCAGTTTGTGTTTTTCTAATATTGACATTGTATTTTAAGGTGGGGAAAGAAATGGAAAAAAGTGAAACAAATGATCAATTCTGAAATCACTCATTTTTGGATCATGAGCAAACACTGAGTTGCATGAATATTATAACAATTTTTAACCTTACAGATTCCCCTTTTTAGGGGGGTAAAAGGAAACCAAGGGGCCCACCATAAATGCTGTGCCTCAAGTTGCAGGTCAGTTACTGCTGTTGGGGATTTTAACTGGGAATAACTTTCTGCTGCTGTACTTGTTAGCAGAGGAGGCAAATCCCCAGGGACCTGTTACAGGGGAGGTTAGTGCACCCTGTTCCATAGGCACCATCATTATCCTAGAGGTAGCCACTTGTCCGCCGTAGTAAGCCAGCCATACCTGCACATCTTAATGCACAGCTCAGGAAGATCAGGATGTGTCGCTGCTGGTAAAATGCCATGGGCCACAGCACTCATTATGGAAGTGAGTGACCTTGAAGGGAGTGTGATCAGCACCTGTGGCAGGGGGTCTTGGAAAGCCTCAGCTGCCTGTAAGCCAAGTATCGAGCTATCTGGATGACTACAAGCTGGGGTAGAAAGTGCTTAGGGAAGAAGGAACCACCTCAGGAGTGTGCCTGTGGTGGAAGCACCCAGCTGGGCTGGCTGCTCACACAGAAAAGGAGCCCCTGCTCCTCCGTGGAGGCAGGAGGACTGGCAGGCCTCAGGGCTAGGACAGTGGCTGCGGTCGGCTCCTCGGGGAGGGAGCCTGCACCTCTCAGTGCTGGGGGAGAGGAGCTGTGCTGGCCACCCTGCCAGGAGCTCTGCTTGTTAGGTTTTCCTAACCTATTCCCAGCAGTTAACTTTTTCCTGAGGCTGCTCCCTTCCCTTTCCTCTTGTTTTCTCTTTCTTCTCATTAATTCTGTTGCTGTAATCTGTGCCTCCAGTTGAAAATTTTTTCTCTCCCAGCACCTTGCTTGCAGGACAGGAGGAGTTCCAAATCTGCTGGGGGTCCTTTAACCTGTGATTTTAATTCTGCCAGTCAATAGCTCTGCTTCTTTCCCTTTCATTTCATGCTTTTTATGCCAGTGTTATGGAGACATTTCAGTGACTACTCTTCCTGCCTGGAATGCCATTTTCCTTGCATTCATTATCCGGGTATGCTTCCTCTATCCCTCAGCCCTACCTTTGCTGACTCTCAGCAGCTATCAGCTGGCTCTTCTTTGCTCAGGCTCTGTTACTGTGAGGATTTCCACCTCACCTTCCCTACCTCTGTTGCTGATACAGAATTTGAGCACTGTCTTCCCAGGGACGGGCTGGCTCTGGAGGTTCCTTCACAGGAGTTCCTGAAATCCAAGCCTACCATATCTTTGGCACCATCAGCACCGATAAGGGGAAGAAATGTTAGGTTGAACCATTCTTAAACTCTGTGACACAGCCATTAGGCTGGTGCAGTTCCAGTTTAAGCATTTTGCCAGTGGTGCTCTAGATGTAGGAAATCCAATGTTTATTAGAAGTGGCCTAGCCTACTGGCACAAGAACACTTTTATCGTGGATGTCTTTAAAACCAAACAGCCCTGTAACTCATATTTCAGAGGCAACATGCCTTTCTGAAATGCGTGCTCACACAGAGGTGTTATGTATGGTGGGGTAGACTGTTTCCCAGTCTTTGATCACCAATACAACGTTTTAGAAGTTTAATTCTCCGTTGGTTTTGCTTTATATGGAAATATGAATTCCTGTATCAGGATGAAATATGGGTGAATTGGTTGTCAATTTTGTAATTTCATGTAGTTTATAAGCCTTTTTTCTTCTTTTTTTTCTTTTTTTTCCCTCTCAACCAACTCCAGCAGTGTGCAGGGTAGAAGGGAACAGGATCCATATGTCAGTGGTCTAGGATGGCCAGTGAAGGCTCTAACATCCCAAGTCCTGTGGTCCGTCAGATTGACAAGCAGTTTCTGATTTGCAGCATATGCCTGGACCGTTACAAGAACCCCAAAGTACTTCCCTGTCTGCACACTTTTTGTGAAAGGTAAGTCCTTTCTTTGTGCTTGTAACTTGACATTTGTCTTGGAACGAGCACAGAAGCCTGTGTCCTTTATGGGACGCTGACTTTTCTCTTTACTTGTAAAGGTCATGTTAAGGGACAATAAAATGTGGGAAAGCTGGAGAAGTAGGGAGGTAAAAACTGTTATATGTGGTGGGCAGGCAGAAGAGACAGAGTATTTGGAATACTTTCCCTTTATGCAAAAGTAAGTAAATATATTTCTTGGAAGTAATGAATAGAGTTACACCAATGAATAAGGTCACAGTCAGAATTTGGTCTTCAAATTAATAGCCTCAAATTTATACTGATTATTCTTTAATTAGAAACAATAAAAACCTTTCTTTGTTGGTTTACTAAGTAGCAAAATAATTATCCCATCCTTTAATGTCCAAGGGTTAGACACAATATATACATTATTAATAACCGGTGATTAAGTGTCCTCATTATTCTGCAGCTTGGTTGACTGAAGTAGAAAAACTCTCTGAAAAGAGATGGAGAAAACCCAGCAATTTGCCTTCTACTGTATTCATCTGAATTAAATATACATACCTAGGGATACTTTAATGTTGTATTATCCATTCAAACGGTGGCAGGAATACAGCATCTGCAAAAAAGTTAGCCGAAGAATTACTGATTAGAAGTCTTGATCTGATGATGGGATGCACCTCTTTGGGTTATATATTGAATGGCAGAAGAATAATAATAAATGATGCTTCATGTGAACACAGTTCAGGAAATTTCCACCTCTTAGAACTGTGATGTGCGTATTTTAATTTTACAAGAAAAAATGTGGATCTCTGAGTGTGCCAGATTAAAGTCTTTCCTAAAGGAGTAGGAAACTCTGTCTTTACCGAATTCAGCAGTGAAACTCTCACTGAAGTCAGTGAAGTCAAGATTTTCACCATTGCGTCTTAAGTTTCTTGACTTCAGTTCATGTGTAAATCCTAAAGTCAGCTTCTGGTTTTCACTGTAATCCTCTTACGCTGATCTGGTTATGGAGAGAGGTTGGAAGAACTCCTCCAGTGTACAGCTGATGAACAAAACCTAAGCTCTCCTTTCACAGAGCATTTACTGGGGGGTCAGGAGGAGGGCTGCCAAGGGAGGATGAAGAGTGGTGCAAGCAAAGTGCTTGGAAGTGGATGAGAGACACATAGCTGTGCAAGGTCACCCTTCTTGATTGGCATCACATGAACAACTCGGTGTAGCACTGCTCGCCTTTCAGACTCCTGAAGAACTGCATTCTGCAGAGCTTCCCGTCTTTACAGGGCTATATTGAATTGCAGTCAAATGTTGCATGCTCAGCAGTTGTTAACTTGGATTTCAAGGCCAGAAGAACTGCTGCATATTCTTGATAACAGAAGCTTTGTGTTGGATCTGTATTCTATGAAATTCAGTCTTTCTAAAACAAGCGAACAAATCAAAATGAAAAATAAAACACAAAAATCCCCCCAAACCTTGTCTTAACATAAACTATGATAACTTAGGATATGCTTCTCTATGTAGTAAGAACAAAGCAGAGTGAGCTGTGTTGATTTTGGCCAACTGCCAAATAACTTTCCTAATTGAAATAAATGGAAAAATTTCCATTGGTTTCATTGGGACCAGGTTTTAGGTCTGAAACACTAAACCCAGAGATACAAGTTAATAAAGGAGATTCATTTGGAAAGACAAAGGTCAACCATCGGTTACTCGGTTAAAGACGTACGCTTAATGCAATAACTTGATGTCTGTCAAACTTTATCGGATAGTTTATCATTTTTACTATCCTAAGAGCAGGATGCGGTAGATGTCTCAAAGAATAGATCAACTCAGCATGAATGGCTCAAAGAGGGGCCCATAACTCTCACAGTGATGTCAGCTTATTGAACATTTTTTGATGTGGCAGGGGAAAAAAAAGTCCCCATAATACTTCCCTTCTGAAGCCTGGAATATGATTTACCTTTTCTCCCATAAGTAGGGGTAGTGCTATTTCAAGCCAGTTCTTAAATGAAGGGAGTTTTTTTTCCTCTTTGATGATGCTTTCCCTCTCTTTCTCCCCCTCCACCTCCCTTCCCCACAGGTGCTTACAGAATTACATTCCAGCCCATAGCTTAACCCTTTCTTGCCCCGTGTGCCGCCAGACCTCCATTCTGCCAGAGAAAGGGGTTTCTGCACTCCAGAACAACTTCTTTATTACCAACCTGATGGATGTCCTGCAACGAACGCCAGACAACAGCATTGAAGAGTCCTCCATCTTGGAGACTGTCACCGCTGTTGCTGCGGGCAAACCGCTCTCCTGCCCCAATCATGACGGAAATGTAAGTGAGATGAGCTCCCGTGATGTGCACAGGTACTGATGTGTGCTGACTGGTCTGGTTATTTAACATGGACAGGTCATTTTAAATAGGTAGTGGGGGAATTGGAATGACACGATTGCTTTGATTTTTATTTTAGCTCAGCAAAGACAAGTGACTTCTTAAAACCAGCAATGCTCAAACACATTCAGAGGAGCATCTTAAAGTAGCGTTATTTCATCTTAACAACTGCTTTTGGTGATACCTCCTCTTAGTACATTTGGTCAAAATTGCTTCCCTGCAAGCCCTGGACCTTGTGCCTTTGGCTCTTTGGGATGGCTTTCCACAGCTGTCTTACTCATAGGCTCAAATATTGTGGTGAGAACCTGTGGGCTTGTTTAGGCAGTATGAGGCAGGTACCTTATGAGCATAACCTACCTGCATACTGACCCTGAGAGATTGGAGGCAGTCCCAGAAGCTATGTGAGCATGTTAACATAGCGCCAAGTAAAAGGCCATCCTAACTCAGGATGCGCTGGGTCAGCACAGGCTTAAAACAGAGAGCTACTGTTTATCTGCAGTGCTTTGTGCCTCCTGTGTTATCAGTCCTCGGAGGCTGCTTTGTTGTTTTTTATTTTATTTTATTTTTTTTCCCACCACCTACTCTTTTTGTCCAGCATCCTCTCCCATACACCCTCAAATGGTATCACTGTATTCATTGGCAAGTACCCCCAAAGTGAGTAAGTATTCCAATATTATTACAAGAACTACTCCAACTCTGCAGCTTTCAGCATTTTCAACAGTAACCTGTGTGGTTTCATGGTAGGCAGATCAGCTTCTGTCTCAAAGCTAGGCTTTGCAAGTGTGTAAGTAGACCATATTGAAAAACTGAGCCATGTAGTGTTGTAAACTTCTGTGCAAGCCAAGAAATGTATGCCAGGATTTTAAGACAACTTTCTGTGAACTGTTTTATTCAATGCTCAGTTTAGGTGTATGGGTTGTATAGAAATAATTCAGTTCATAGGTGTTCATTGCTCTTACAGAGAAACAACTCAGTTCCCTCTCCTTTACTAACCTGCTGCAATTAGGTTGGCTTGTAGAACTGATTTGCTTCACAATCTGATTAATGAGTAACTTGCGTAACTTTTTTAGTGTGTGCTATACCTGTATGTGTGTAGTGGTTACTCATTAATGTATTCCTATTTTTTTTTATTTACATTTTGTTGGATCTCCTTAACATGAATCACAGTTCTTTTCTGATAGAGGAATTGTGATAGGAACCATTTCATATTTCTTTGTGAAATGCAGGGAAAGAAAAAAAAGAAAAAAAAAAAACAAACCCAACAAATGTCAAAATGAAGATGTTATTTGTTTTGCAATTTACCTTATCAACTGATGACTCTTTAGATATATGTAGAAAAAAATGTCTACATTAAAGTTGGGCCACCTTATAGTTCTCTGAAAATTCCTTTCTATGGAAAGATGTGTTTGTAAGTCCTCTAAAATAAACTTAGTTGGCTTGCCTTGAAGCATAGCTTGCCTTTTAAGATGCAGAGTAGGGTGTGATGGGAATATCTTCTCGTTCCAGTAAATAACTGGGAGGGTGGGGTGGTGGGGAAGAGGCTGAAAATAGCACCAATTTAAAGCTTTGTGAACTAGGAAATTAAAAGGTAAAGTGCATGTTAATCACCATAATGGGGGGAACTGAGGTAAGTTTGGGGGAGAACTGACCAAGGCTGGCTGGGCAGGCCTGGCCGAAGGATAAGGTGTGCAGGGCAGGGTGCCGGGCACCCTGGGCATGACTGAGGAAATGGGCTGTTGCTGGCTTCATGGGTACACAGCATGGCAGGGAGCTGCATGGCAAGGAGCAATATTGGAGTGAGCGAGGGGGGACTGAGGTGGTAGCTGGAGGAGGAGGCCTGCAAAGAACAGGCAGTCATTCTGCACTGAATCCTCTCCTCATTAACTTGTGTATATGGGCTTGGGTATAATCATATGTATCGTCAGATCCATTGTATTTTTGCTCTTGAGGGAAAAATTTGCATCAAGTTGGTTTGATTTAAATATTTCTAGATTTTCTTTGTATTAGCTTGGAAACAAGTTTCTGTTTAAACAAGCTTTTTCAGCCTCTCCAGTGATGCTGGCTTTAAACCTCTGTGATTTAAAATCAGATAGAAACTGCTGTTTTTTTCTTACTGAGTTTCCTGTCTGCTTCTATCTTAGCTTTCCTCAGGCCCTGTAGGTTAAGTGCTTTCCTTTCCAGTTGGTCTCGTTGCCACCACTCATACTTTCCATACGTTTGTGTATATCCTAGTTCTTCTGCACACATCCTCTCATCCTCTGTTGTGGCATCTTTGTTGTGTGCGTGCTTATGAAAAATGAAACTCAGCTTGTAGTATCTTAACGTAAGAGATTTCCTGTGCTGGAACTATAAACTAGTGCTTCCTTATTCACCAAGCTCAGAGCACAAAAATGTCCTTGTGAAACTGGGATAGTAGGGCCCATATGCTATGGAACTTCTGAACCTGAGAGAAGGTTCTAATCTTGTATCTGCACATGCAAATAAGATTGGCTTTATTCTCAGCTGCTAAACTCCTGTAACTCCTGCTGGGCATAATAAGCATGCAAGTTTGGAAATGTTGGTTTACAGTCATTTAGGGGCTAGGTATAGCCTGGACAGGGAACAATGTGTAACTGTAGGTCCATTACTGTATAATATGGATTTTTTTCTTTTCTGAGTTTGAAGTGAAAGCCAGCTTAGAGCCTAGGATCCTCAATTTTACAAGTGCAGTTTATTTTCTGCCTGTAGAGTGCAACAAGAGAACACACCCGATACTAGATTAAACACTTGAAACAAGAGAGCACGTCTCATCTCTGACTAGGTTTTTCTTGAAAGTTGATAGAATAGCTTGGGAACTTGACAAGTAAAAAATTGTGTTTAGAAAAATATTTCCTGAACTTGTGCAACTTCTGCTTACAGCCTATGTGCTTCTCATAGAAAGATAAGAAAGCATCTATCCTTGATGTTCTGATGAAATGGCTTCATAAAATATCTTTTAAACCCTTTTTTCTCCTTGCTTCTATACTTCCCACTGTGTCACTTGTGTATCCCATTAAACTGTAATCTATTTTTTCTGTACTCTGCAATATTCAGTGTATCATTGAGGCTAAATGAAAAATTCAGAATGTCAGAACTTACCTTTAATGAGCATTAGCACTAATGAACTGAGATCACTGCTGGCAAAATATTGTTCTCCTTCACCAGAAACACTTAATACAGTTAGGGAGCAGTAGTCTGACTCTGATATAATCGTATTTGATAAAATACAAGGGATTTAAGTGGTTTACTTGTATGTAAGTATGTTGTTTAAGTCATAACGGTTTTGTAAACTTTTATTTTAAATTTGATTAAAGCTTTCAGGTTTACTGCATCGGTAGGCAAAAGCTAAGACTTGGGAGAACAGGAGTGTGTTTCTAAGTTTTGCCACATAGTCTGGGAGGGCTGCTCAGGTAATCCAAACCTGTATTCTTCTAAAAGCCCAAACATACAAATCTCAGGTACACACTAGCTCTGGGACAGAGGAACTGAACATGGGTGAGAGACGGGGAAGAGGGCTGGCAAAGAGCAAACACTTCCTTTTCTCTGGACTGGTGTTTTAATTCAAACAAATAGAAAGCAGAGGATGAATAATATGATTATTCAGATGTAGTTTTAGATAAATGAGGCTTGTCATTGCTGAGAGCTTTTTTCTTGAGACCTGAACTTTGAAGGGCTGGAATCCATGTGTTTCGGCTTTGTGAAATCTATTTCAGAAGTACATGTAGACTTGATTATGCAAATGGAAAACAAATCTGTAACTCAGTTAAATTACAGTGGTGAAGATGTGTGGATCTCTAGTTAGATCACTGTGCTGAAATATCCTGGTCTGGTTTAAGGCAGAGTCAGTAGGGAGGATTTCAGAACCAGTGAGTATTAACTCACATTTCATTACAGCTGATAGGGCTGTTTTCATTGCCTGGTTTTGTGACTTCAGTGGAAACATAGCAGAAGGCAATGCTGGATGCCACAGTATATCCTGCACAAGAGGACATTTGGAAAAAAAGCGTTTCAGGCAATTTTTTTTTATTTTTTATTTTTTTTTCTGAAATGTTTTGTGAAACAAACCTGAATCATGAAAAGTTTTCTGGGAATGTTACATAATGTGATGCTCATGTTGGGAATGGAGAGGGGAGAGGAAAAGCCAGTAGTACATGTCTGCCTCTACTTAGAAATTAAGAAAAAAATGAAATATATGGAATCTTAGATGGTTAGGAAGTGCTAGATAAAATCTTAGGAAATCAGTTCATGCAAGTACTTGAGGCCTGAATTGTGTTAATATTAGCTTTTCTTTCTTCTTCAGCCATGGCACAATCCAAAGATTTGCATGAGAAATGAAAAATGTTTCACTCAACACATTTTGAATGTGACTGAGGCAAAGAAGACAATTTCTATGCAGACATAGCATTTTAGCTCTTTATGCTCTGCTTGCTATTACCATTTTGGCTTATATGTTTCTCTGGCACTTGAATAAAGAGGAAGAAAGTCAATTAGGCTAAAATTTAATTTGCCAATGAGATGCTTTCTCTCATGTATATTGTTGTAAATACGATGGTATTGTTATGAAGTATTCAATAGGAAACAGAAATATTAAATTATTCTATCATTGTATCCAAAGATAAAAAAATATAGAACAAGTAAAAAAGCTTGTTAAAATCTCTTGAACATGAGCATTAAATTATGAAGAGACGGAAAGATGAACTTTTGACACTGATTCAAAATAAGTGAACGTTTATGACCATATAAAAAGGCTTATAGTTTCCTAATAAAATGTTGTTCATTTTGGTTGGTTCTGGTTGCAAATTTTTGAAGCCTTTGTAAATAATTGAATCCTAAGCTCTGTTTAACTGACTTCCTCTATGTTTGTGAGACTACCCCACATGTTAGAGATCACAAAAATAACTGCCAGGCCTCAGAGGACCCACTACTGTCTAAGTTCAGGATTACTGGAGTGGTGTTAATGGGAGTTGCCATTATTTAGGTCTACATGTGCTTTCCTTACCCCTTTAATTTGGGGACAGCTTTTACTTTGTTTCTAAAGTGGCTTACACAAATGGCCAGCAAACAACTGAACCCTCACTATGTGTGAATCTCATGTCTTGTGAATTGAGATAAGAAGGAAAGGAGCTTATCACAGGAAAATCCCTATTAATGCTAATAGTACTTCTAATAATAATAATACTTCTCCCTCCTAATTCTCAAGACTTGGAACAGCCAGCTCCTTTGGAGCTGTTACAGGTCCCTCTGCTCAGGTACCTGAAAACAGCTGGTTCTACTCTACCCACACAACCACCTAATGTCAACCCACATCTCCAGCACACTCCTCTGTGTGAGGTCTGAGTGCCAAAAGCATCAACCGAGTTATTCAAGATTCTGATGCTATGTGCTGAACGCAAGAAAGCTGCCAATGGTTTGCTTTGAAGCATATGTACTGTGAGCTTTCTTACACACTCAGTAATAAGCCTAAAATTATTTGCACTGAAAAACTTTTGAGCTATAAAAGACTGTCTCATGCTGAATTTGCATGTATGTGCATTATTTTGATTATTATATGATTTTGTACACAGCACTTTTCTTCACCATCATGAGTATATTCAGATTTGGGGGTATTTATTACACAATGAAGGTCTTATTTTTTAATCACCAGACAGCGTTTGACTGGGTATTTAACAGGTTGAAACAATCTTCTGCTTTTTTAAGTGTAGATGAGTGCTCTTATTATAGTCTCAGATATGGGGTTTTGATGGTTTTAAGGGATTAGTAGTGGGATATAGAGCTTTTGCCCTGCAGCACATTTGTTCATTGAGGGTGTTTCTCTGTTGCAAATAAACATGGCGTTTGGTGATCTCAGTTGAGTTTGTGTTGCACAAGTGGCCCTGCTAAGAAAAACAGCCCAAACTTACACTTTCTGTGGCAGCCCCTTAAGGGAGACAAAGGATTAAGTTAGTGAGGTGATCAGAATGCCCTGATTTTATTTTTGTTTTGTTTTGTTTTCATGGAGTAGTAGAGAAACACCAAAGCTTACTATTCCACAGTATAAAGATGGTGTTAGGGCTAGCATTGGGGTCCATCGTTGAATTTTCCAGATTGCTGTTCTGTTTATTCCTGATAGAATAAAATGCATTTGGTAGGAGATCTGTAAGAATAACAGACAACTGTTAAGCAGTATATTGTTGGTGTCTTTGTTTCACGTTGAACTGTAATCTGCGAGCTTGGTTAATAGCATGAGTTTAAGGCACAGAAAGATGTGCTTAGAGCTGATGGTACTGCTGCTGTGTCTGAATCTAGAGCTGTGCACTTTTTCAGGTGATGGAATTTTACTGCCAGTCCTGTGAGACAGCCATGTGCCGGGAGTGTACAGAGGGAGAACATGCAGAACATCCCACAGTACCACTCAAGGATGTGGTGGAGCAACACAAGGCTTCCCTCCAAGTCCAGCTGGACGCTGTCAACAAACGGTACAGAGTCTCCATGGATTATTTTTCAGTTTTAGCACTGGCTTCCTGTGTTACCTTGGGTAATTGTTTTAATGTGCTTGTGCCATGGGCCTTTACCCATAAAATAGGGATTGCTTAGAGGACATCATAAGGAAAAAAAAAATCCAGTGAGTTTGATGCACTGAGGGATTAAAAAAAAGAGTAAAAGATACTTATTAGTCTTTTGCAAAACAGAAGCTGTTGGAAATGCGAGTGTTCTCCAAAGAAGGAGCGTAAAATATTACGGAGAAAAGTACTAGCCAGCCATGAATTTAATAATAAGTAATACTGTATGCCTAGACTAGTACAAACTTACTGTGGCAGAAAAGCTTAAAAAAACAAAAACAAAACCAAAAACAAACTGGGGTAAATCTGATTCCCTCTTCCCTAGTAGATACATCTGCATAAAGGACAGAGAATCCAACGCCTCCCTGTTGGAACTGCCTGAAGTGTAATGAATTTCCACAAGGGAGGGCCCTGGCTTAGCCTTGTTTTATCAGACCCAAACCATTATGTGGTTATAAAAAGAATGAACTTACTTCTGGGAAATGACCGAGTTTAAAGACAGCCTGGTGATGAGATTGTTTCATCAAAAAATGTCAGGGCAAGGGCCAATGTTTAATAACTTTTGAAACAGCAATCTTTGTAATTTAATCCCTCCCTCAGGCTTCCAGAGATCGACTCAGCACTTCATTTTATATCTGAAATCATACACCAGTTAACCAACCAAAAGGCTAGCATTGTAGATGACATTCATTCCACTTTTGATGAACTCCAGAAGACTTTAAATGTGCGAAAGAGTGTGCTGCTTATGGAACTGGAAGTGAATTATGGCCTTAAACACAAAGTAAGATGCATGTTTCGTTTCAATGAAAAGCTATTAATTTAACAGCCAGTTTTTATAAATGATGCAGGACGCCACTTTGACAAATTGTTTCTGAGATCCAGAGGACAACTTTGTCTTCCTGAAATCAAGTACTTCACAGCCTTGCTTGTGGGTGCGCACTCTCGAAAATGGAATCCAGACCCTGTATGGGTAGCTAGCCCCATGCATGTGGTGTGAGGAGATCTAAAACAGCCAGCACAATGAGCGGGTATCTGCTTAAAGCCCACGTGTTTCATGTACAGATGCCAATAAGGGAATACCAAACTAAAGTCTGAACTCCTTGGGCTGCAATTCCATGAATCCTCTCATGAAGATACAAGCCAAACAATTTCTCCCGAAGAACTGAGCAAGGCTTACCATTTTGCTTTAAAGCACTGTTTTCCATTCAAATGCCTGGTAACATATTTCGTCCTAGAAGTTATAGGTTGAGGATTAATAGGTCTGAATTCAGATTCTCAATTCTGTTCATCTAAACATATCCAAGATGTCCCAAAACTGTATTTACTTAGCAAGAAAATATACTCAGTTTGTGTATGAAGTTCACACAAGATGGAATATGATGTACTGTTGTTTAAAGGGGCATGTTCAACTATTTCACAGAATCACAGAACTGTAGGTGTTGGAAGGGACCTCGAAAGATCATTGGGTCCAACCCCCCTGCCAAAACAGGTTCCTCAGAGCAGGCTGCCCAGGTAGGCATCCAGACAGGCCTTGAATATCTCCAGAGAAGGAGACTCCACAACCTCCCTAGGCAGCCTGTTCCAATGCTTTAGGATTTAGAGAACCAAAGTTTATGAAGCTGCATATAAGCAATAAAAGAGGCATTTCCTGTTTGTATAGCAAGAGCGATTAGAAATAAATTTTGTTTTGGACTGAACAGTAGGCCTGCAAAATAATTCAAATCCAAATATTTCATCATTCTGACCTTGCAAAAAATTTTTTTTTAAAAAAAGGAAGAGCTATTCTTTACTAAAAGAAATTTAGCAAGTCAGCTTTGGTTGTCCAGTGGACTGAGAGGCCTCATGTAAAATGCTCTAAACACATCTGAAATGCTAGTTATGGTAGAACTTAGTATTTTCCATGTCTATAATGAAAGAAAGCTACATTGAGAGTATAACGGTTTTAAAATGTAGCTGCAAATTGTCTTCCTCCACAGTCTGTGGTTTATCCTGAGTGTAGGGGTTTTTGTCATCCCGGGACTTTACTAGCTATGCTGTCTAACTGTTTATGGCCTGGAATAAAGGCATGGCAGATCAGAAATGCCTAGCACTGAATCCTGGGAGGTTTTTAGATGCCTCTCTAGGCATCTAAACAGATAACAGTTAACAGTTTTTTTTCCAGTGAGTGGAGAGAAAGAGATAGCTACATAAAAATCAGAAAAAAAATGCCCTTAGTATCATTACATAGTGTTTATCAGCATGGGAAGAGTATCTCATAGCAATAGACACAGAGTCTCTAAGTTTAATTTAAAATCATCTGAAGTGTTTCAAAAATACTAATTTTACAGTGACAGTCAACAAATAACCTCTCTGATCCGCTGTAATGCCTGTGCCCTAGTTCTTTTCTGTAGGAAAAACATACCACATGTGTGACTGAGTCCTTTGGTTTGGGGATTTTGTCAGTGGAGATTGTGCGGGATAACTGGAATGTTTGTGTTTTCCAGACTCCCATGAATTTCTCTGTTAGGTTGTTATAATTCAGGGATCTTTCTTCTAATTCATTACAAAACTGGTTTTAAAAAAAATGTTAGCCTTGTTCCCAGCCCACACTTAACAATTTTGAGGTCAATACTGTTTTAAGGATTTTAGACTGAGGGCCAGAACTGAACCTATAATAAAAGCTCCTTTTCAGTCTTAAATACAGAGTAGCTACTTGCTGCCCACTAAAATTTCAGGCTACTCAGCCCAACTCTTTCCAGTATCCCCGGTCCATCCTTTACATTTTCCTCTCCTGACTGCTGAAACTGGGGAATCATCTTTCCCAACTTCTGCTGGGGAGACTTTTACTTTCTTCAGTAACTTAGGTCAAGAATTTTTCCTCAGGATGGATGACACTTTTCCTCAGGATGCATGTAGATTCCTTCTTGTCCCTCTCCATAGAGGAAGGAGTAACACAAAGTTTCCTCTGTCTCTGAAGAAATCATTTTACGAAGTCCTTGCAGCCTTCCTTGTTCATGGGCCTGGTGATTCTTAAAATCTCTCTCTCTCTCTGTGCAGACAACTTGCTTCCCATTAACTATCTCATTAACTGTAACTGAGAATTAGATGGAAAGGTGCTTAAAATTCCACATTTTTTTATATTTAAAAAAAATAATAAATAAAGGCAGGTAAAGGGAATAATTCAAACTAGTGACAGTGGATCTTTGAAGCTCAAGAGACCCAAAACGGGGTACATTTTTTGTGTCAGTGTGGTATTCTGAGAACGTGCAGGGAATCAGTGCAGTACATTTTCTAAAAGAAAACTGTAAAATAAACTGTAAAGTGAAGCACGATAAATTGTGTTTCTACAAATGCCTTCAGGCAGAAAGCATGCAGCATCTTGCTAGCACAGATCTTGCAATGTGATGCTAATCTGGTGTTTGGCAATGCACACAGGTCCTCCAAACGCAGCTGGATACCTTACTGGAAGGACAAGAGAGCATTAAAAGCTGCAGCAACTTTACGGCCCAAGCCCTCAACCATGGCACTGAAACCGAAGTGCTGCTGGTGAAGAAGCAGATGAGCGACAAGCTGAATGAGCTGGCCGAGCGGGACTTCCCATTGCAGCCCCGTGAAAACGACCAGTTGGACTTCATAGTGGAAACGGAAGGCCTGAAGAAGTCCATTCACAATCTGGGTACCATTTTAACCACCAATGCTGTTGCCTCTGAAACAGTCGCCACAGGTGAGGGGTTGAGGCAGACCGTGATCGGACAGCCTATGTCTGTAACCATCACAACGAAGGACAAAGATGGGGAGCTCTGTAAATCTGGGAACGCTTACCTCACTGCTGAACTGAGCACGCCTGACGGGAGCGTAGCAGACGGGGAAATACTTGACAATAAAAACGGCACTTACGAATTTTTGTATACTGTTCAGAAAGAAGGGGACTTCACTTTGTCACTGAGACTTTATGATCAGCATATCAAGGGCAGCCCATTTAAACTTAAAGTGGTCAGGTCAGCGGATGTGTCCCCTACCACTGAAGGGGTTAAGAGGCGTGTTAAATCTCCTGGCAGTGGTCACGTGAAGCAGAAAGCTGTGAAAAGACCTGCGAGCATGTACAGCACTGGAAAAAGAAAAGAAAATCCCATTGAAGATGATTTGATCTTCAGAGTAGGTAGGTGACTTGTGCTGACTACTGACGTTATTAAAAATAGCTCGGTGAAACTGGATGAAAAGTGGCAATATAATAAGATTAATGCTGCAGACTTAGATTAAATTACTTCTTTAAAAAGTTGCATGGCAAGAAGCAAAGTTGGAGGACTCCCTCTCTAAAATGATTATGTTAAAGGTTAATCTAATTAATTAACTAGGATCTATACATGCTAAAATCTGGGACAAATATAGTTATTTCTTGATGTCAGCACTGGACAAAATTAGGATTTCCCTTATTTGTGTTCCCTCTCCCCCCAGTCTTAATATGTTCGGTTCTTTATATAGTGTTTGGTTCTTTATATCTCTAAATCTGTGCATTTCTAATGCTTGGTAAACACAACATCCAGGTGTCATTGTGATTTTCTTTCAGCTCTTCTGATGCAATCTGTTTTAAAGCTAAAGCTAACAAAGTTAACTCCTGATAGGTGCAAGCCAGGATTTCAGCAGCATGTTTACCAGGCTTGACCACTGGTCAGCAAGGTAGCTTTCCTTCTTGTAGTGGAGAATGGGTGGTGGTTAATCCTGGAGGGATTTTCAGTAGTTCTGCTGAAAACTTATCTGGATACCACTTGTCAGTCAGTTAGCCCTATCTACCTGATTTCTCGTCTGTCAGTATTTCTTTAGGAATCTTTACTGTGACAGACAGTCTGTGCGATAACCTAAGTTTTATATCAGAAAATGCATTCAGCATGCACGCTTAGCTTACTGACAGGACAGCACAGTGCAACCTTTGGATGGAGCAACTCAAAATGTCCGGTCTTTCCCAGATGGCCAGTGCATTTCCTTGTAAGATAAACAACCCCCTATATATAGCAACTCCAAGCATTTATACAGTCAATGGTATCCTGTTCTACTGTGAGTAACGATAAGTTCTACGGTGATTCAGACCTGGTCTGAAAGAAAGCGTCTCTCTGAACCCTTCTGGGAGTGGTTGTGATATGTTTTATGAAAAACAGAGAAGGGGCTCGATGGGCAGGTTCAGACTGAAAGGGTCTCCCTAGGTCTGTAGCAGACACGATCAGGACAGAAAAGCCTGCACAGACACAGGATGCCTGGGAATGGCAGGGGTCCATTGTGGCTGACCCTTCTCACAGCACTGGCCCTTTTGGCCACCTACATCAAGCGCTAATTTGTCTGTTTGTGGAAATTGCATGTCTAAATGGAGACAAGGTTGACTTAGACTTCAAAATTCCTCTTAGAGTCGAATAGAAAAACACACGTGTTTAATAGTAAATACTTAAGAAAAAATATCCTGAAATTATTTTGAAACTTTAATATTCTTGTTATAAACCTTTCGGTATGGACTAACAGGATTTCAGATTACAATTTCCACTTCTGTATCCCTTGTTTCTAGTGATCAATTTCTAACCTAACTACCAAACAGTAGTATGGCTGCAGTTTTTTTCCTTTTGTCCAAATGGTTCTCTCCAATACACCATAATCTCTAAAACAATCTTGAATGTTGTTTGAAAAGTTCAGTGTCCTTTTTTTGTTGTTGTGATGAAATAGATTATGTTCTTTATTTCAGAGTTTTTCTTCCTCCCTGTTTGCTGTCTTCCTTGCTCTGTGTCCCCTAACTCCCCCCAAAAAATAAAAAACAAAAACAAAAAAAAAAAAAAATGAAATGCATAGCTCTAGTTCTAGAGCTTTAGCTTGTTGAAACCCTTCATGAGTTTCCACATTTGGGATATATGGATTGCTGTTTTATTAAAAAAACTGAACCGAGGGTAATGCTTCATCCCATTCCACGTTCCGTTCTCAGCCACTCATTTCACAGACTGATCCTGCATAAGGATGTCCCTGTGGGGTTATGTATCATCTGAAAAGTCTCTTAAGTATTTGCAGCTGCGATGCTCTAGCTTTCTACACGCTTCCAACATATGCGTAATTAATAAACACAGGTAAAACTTCTGACGTTTTCACAGGGATAGCCTTCAGGGATTTAAGATTTTGTCCAGTTCCAGTTTCAATGCACTTGGAAAAGTTGAGTTTCGGTTCATTTGTTGATGAAGTCATGCAAAATAAAGTTTATTGTTGCTTTCCAACACAACTGTATATTTTTATTTTGAGCTCTTATAGCCTGGCCAAATCTGGATTTTTGTTCTAAACTGGGCAAGATAAAGCCTGTAGTTGGGCTGCCAGAAGCTTGTACAGCTGTGTTGGAGAATCATACTGTAATATTCCTATGGGCATCTGAATATATGGAGCATGCCCTTGTATATATGCTGATATATGGACTTGTATGCACAAGTAAATCACTCAGCTCCTAGCAGGAGATAGTTCTTGTGTGGGTATTAAAAAATAATATTAATACAACATTAGCGCAGGTAAGTGCTTTCATTCATGGGGAATTGGGCATTGCATCCGTTGCCAATTCCGTCATATTCATGGCTTTTAAAAAGGCATGTGGTTCTATCTAGACACTTTAGGGTCACGCTATTGACTGCACGTTCATAAAGTTATATAATTCATTATTTAAAAGAGCAGAGTATTTCTTGCTTCCTCTTTTTCTCTCTCAATGATTTATGACCTCAACCTTTTTTTTTTTTTTTTTTTTTTTTTTTAAGCAGGCGTGAGCAGTAAGAGTGTGTCCCTGCAGTTCTCATGTTCAAAATGTTACAGCCTGCTAAACTTGCTACAGGATTGAAAAGAAACAAGTAAATACATAGTTTTACAAAAATCCGTCTCTGTGGCATGTACCTAGTTTGTGCATACACAAGCAAGACTGTGTTTGTGATATCCAGAACATAATTGTACGATGGTTTTCTCTACTGCTGCAAGTGGTAGGAAGCATTACGGTGAGAGGAAAAGCTCTTTTGTTACCCAGCTTTTGTGCCTTAAACCCACGCTGAGTGGAGGAATGTGGAAGTGAGGGAAGTGTCAGCCACTTCCACCTTCCCTGGTAAGCCTCTTCCAGGTCCCCCAAAGGAGGGTTAAGAGCCATGGGTGGCATCAGATCGCTCCTCCTCTGCCCAGGACCCTGTCTTGTGCTCCAGCTCTGCCATACCAGGCTGTATGCCTTGGTACTCCTTTTTTTTTTCTTTCTTTTTTTCTTTCTGGCACTTTTCATGACTGGGTTCTTTGACGGTATTTAGCAGTAGTGGTGCCATTTCCCACTTCAACTGCTTTTTCTCTTTTTCTCTTCGTTTATTTGTGCTTGGACTTGGCATCAGGCACAGCCAGATGGAGAGTTGGCTCTCTGCTAGAAAGCTCAATTTTCCTTTTCCTCAGACTGTGTTTAGCTCTCTGTTCAACCATGTAACTGAGCGGCTAAGTTTAGCCGGTAAGTTTAATGGGTGTAAATTGCTCTGCATTTTTATTTTTTATTTTTTAGAAGAAAAAAAAAAAGACTGAAAATAAGCTGTTAACAGTGCTTTCTGTCAGCTTCCTTACTAGGTGTGGATGTCATCATCTGGGCTGTTATCAGTGCTGAAACCAAATAGGAGCCTTACTGTGAATTTACTCCACATATGAGCTCGTGAAGAAGGCATGTGTAATAATAGCTGGTAGCCTGATAAAGAGTGCAGTTTCAAAGCAGGCTCGGGGGAGCAGAAGGGTTAGATTTACATTTGACAAATAATGAATGGGGAGCTGTGAGTTGGTTTTAGGGAAATGTTTAAATTTTTAGGGGACTTGTTCTTAATCTGGTATTTAAATCTTCTCTGAAGGCCTCAGCCTGACATTCTGTATTGGATTGTCCAATTTGAAAGAAAGAGGGCTGCCTATAGGTATAAACTTCTTAAGCAATTACAAAAATAAAAGTGAGCTCTCTGCATGGATATCTTGAAAATATGTCTATTTTTCTAACTGATATAGAGAAATATGTCTATTTCTCTAACTGAGCCTCCTTGTATGCCTGGCTCAGAGGAATCCCAGCTCCCCCATAGCAAGCAGCACCTGCTCATCCATTCCCCTGTCCCAGCCTTTGCAGGGAGGTCCAACTTTATACACGTTACGGCCAGGCTAAGGGCACTGGGGAAGGAAGAGATGTGCAGAGGCTCCTGACACGCTTTCATCAGTTGTTTTCCATTCTCCATTTCAGAAACTAGGAACACACCAATTAAGAAACAGTAGGATATATTTTCTATACAGAATTTATACTTCTGTAGAAATAGGAAAGCCTTGTAATGGGCAAATAGAATTTCATTTTCCAGTTTATGAGCTCAAATCCCTCTGAGGCCAGTCATGAACTCTTTATAGGCTTGTGACTGCCAGTGTGAAATTTGGCCAGACCTACACCGTGAAGATTTGCAGCCGTACCTGTATCGGACTGGGGCCAAAGAACTCTGATGCCTCAGACTGAGGCAATGACCTGTGGTGACAGAGGTTTGCCCGCTGTGGTCTGGGATCTTGCTGCTGTCCCAGCAGCTCTGTAGCTGTGGCATGCAGTGCACCTACCCCTAGGACCCGTGTACACCTCGCTGCGGTGGGGCTCTGTCACACAAGCAAGGCTTGGCAGAGCTCTTTGCCAAGCTTTTAGGGGCAGATGTTGCATCAAGCAAATGAATACAAATTAGCTCAAACTCCACTACTAACAGTATGTGTGTCTGCCAGAGTTCCTACTGAATTCCTCTTTACAGGTTACAAACACTGTGTGCCTTCATGCAACAGACTGGTTTTAAAACTCAGATAACTTGGATTAGTAACACTGATGTTTATTCTACGATAAGTTTGTAGTTTATTAAATCTGATTTAGTACAATTTTGCTACAGAGCCCTTTGTGTTTCAGTTCTATTACAGGAGAGGCATATCCTAATAATGTGTAGGGTTTGACTAAATATCTTTTGGCCCTCTAAGAGAAGAAAGAAATGAAGCTAAGGAACAAAGAAACAAGAAAGCAATTCCTTCATATTTGTCTGTGCTTTCCATGCTGGCTTTCCATGCTGTTCAGTTTTATCTTTTCCTTTTTTTCCTTTTTTTTTTTTTTTTTCCTCAATACCATGTAGAGTACAGTCCCAGAAGAAGTATTTGGTGTTGTAGGGAGGAAAGTAATAGTAGTTAAACAACATGCTATTGGTACTGCATCCTCAGTCTCCCATTTAATCTCTAATCTTTCTGCAGGGTTTTTGTCTCTTTGAATAAATTCCCTTTCTGCTGGGGGGAGTGGTATGTATTTTCCTTCTGTTTTAGGAAGCTGGTAAATCTAGGTTAGCAAGCAGGGAGGTTATTACTCACATCAGTAAAACATAGCAAAAAAACAAACAAACAAAAAAAACCCACAAACTTCCATTTTTATGAGTATCAAAAATGAACATTGTTCAGCAGGTTTGTCCAGATGCCCTGCGCTTACACCGCAGACTTAGGTACGTGATGTAATTTTTAACAACCCCTGTGATTTTTATAGGTTTCTAGGTTTTTTTCTTCTTTTTGGTGAGATTCAACCTGGCCTGTACTGTGCAAGAACAAAAGACTAAAATGTTGCAGCATTCTGGGTGTGCTGCATTGTCTTGAGCTGAAAAATGGCTACTCAGTTGTTGAACGCATATCTTCAAAGCTAAATTAATTGGTTTGTGCAGGGTACAATGATTAATGTCAGCCGCAATTAGACAGGGCTAAATCCAATCTGATTGTTTATTTGGAGAACTGTATACAGCGATGGTTTGAAAGGAGCTGTTCCATGGATCTGATTCCTAATGGCTCTGTTCAGCCCGCCCTTAGAAAACTCTGCTCTCCTCTCCCAGTCCCAAGCAGCTTGCTGCAGAAATTGCAGTAAAATGTCTTTTTCCTCCGTTGTGCCCCTCAGTAGCTCAGAGCCAGAAGGGAAGCAAGGCTGGGCAACAAGAAATATGAAAGATGCAGGTTTTTATCTCCAAGCCAAGCTGTGTGGGAAACCCTGCAACAAGGATCCAGAAGTGCATCCTTTAGCCCCAGCCCTGGGCTGGGGTCAGTCAGACTGACTGACTGCCCGGAGAACAGAAGACAAAGCATTGGTTGCCTTTGTGCAGAGAGGTGATACCTCACAGTAAAAGATTTGCTGAAGTTTCTCTCTCAGGCAGGTGTTTGTAAGGCAGGAATATGCTTAACAGGGAGGAGCCGTCATCCTTTGGTATTACAGGGCTGCAGGATCCTGCTTTCCCAGTGTGGACATATGCTACTATAAGCTTTCCTCTCAACTGAGCTGCTGCCACTGCCTGTGCTTGGCTGCACATCTTTGCTGGCATAGTGAATTATTCAAAGCAGGGAGTTCAAGGTTATCTGTTTTCTTCCTGAACATAATTTAAGAAATAAGGTGTGTGTTTCACTAGCCTCAGCTGAACTCTTCCGAGAAATTTGTCCCTTTCCAGAGGAGACTGTAGAGGAGCCTGTGTGCAAATTAGGACCTGTGTCCTGGGTTTAATAACTGCAAAATGCTATTCACAAGAATGTTTCATGGAGCTGAATTTCACCTGCACACCGTGCTAGTAAAATACGGTATCTAAAACTTACTGTGAAATGTGACAGTGGCATTCCTGGGTAATTTATTTTCTTTTTCTTTTCCTTCCCTCCCACCCCTTCCTTTGATGCATATGTGAAGAAAACTGAGTAACTCTTTATATAGATCTCACTTATCTTTAAAAATGAACATTTTTCTAAGGGGAAAGCGCATACATTCCACAATGGTTATGCTAGTTGGTTCCAGATGCTCTAGCTTGCACCTCCTCTTTTCTAACAAATGTTTTTCCTCTTCTCTCGGTATTAAAAGGAACGCTTCTTACTTTTCATCCACTCTCTTTGGCTAAAAGGCAAAAAGGAAACTTAACATTAACATATGGTGGAAAAAAATTACTGCAGGCATCCCTCAGGCATTGCTCAGTAAAAGAATATGCAGAAATGGCTCAAGTGTGGGCAACATAATTGGTGCAGAACTCACTATTCCCTTACCACGTAGTTTCCTTTTGGACTACAGAAATTGAGGAGCATTTGCCTTGTTGAGAAGATGTAAGCATACAGAGATAAGAAAACAAGCATTGGAACAAAGGGACTTGTTCTCAGCACCAGGTGACGAGGAGTTGAATGTTGCTTGTTGGCCAGTGACAGGAAATATGCATCCCACATCCATCACCACAGCTGAAGGAATGGGTTTTAAGAGTGTGCACATCCCTAATGAAAGCTAAATACAAATTAGAGCTAATATGGATGCCTTCTATTGGGGGTCACAGTCAGAACAGTTTTAATCGTTGAGCTCCAGGATATTTGGACTGACTACAGTAAAATACAAGTTCTTCAGTTGAAACCAATTAATGTCTGATAGGCAGCCAGTGAATGCTTGTAAAAATACTTTACCAGGGAAAAATAGTTCTGCATCCAAGTCTCAGATAGAACAGTATATAGAATTGTTTTTTGTTGTTTTGAAATTCATTCATTCATTATGAATAACCTTGTGGTTCAAGATCATAACTCCAGCTTGTCTAGAGACCCCTGAGCCTTCTTTACAAACACAGCAGAATTTGGATACTGTTATTGTATTCCAGGTGTAGTTTGGACCAGACACTTCAGTGCTGACCTTTTAAAGACACCAGTTTGCTTTGCAGTTCTCCTCAGAACATCTCAGAACAAGCATCTACGTGATGAGGCACCTAAACTTAATGAACTTTTGTGAAAACCTGACTTTTTATTGCTCTTTATCTCATTAGACCCTCTAGGGAAAAGACTTACAGTTCTGTGTAAATCGCTATTGCATTTGTCCTGGATAAAAATGGGACCTGTGTGTGTGTGTTACTTTATAAGGATTATCAAAGGTCTTTGCAGAAAGATTCGGTCTCCAGGTGTTGGTCTTCATTGGTCCACAAGTCCCAGTCATTCAAAAACAGTTCTTCATCACAGTTTCCTATCTAAGGGAACTTTTATATCCTGTGAATGAAAACTGCATGAGTGAGTGGCAAACTTCCCTGTTTTGAAAAGGCCCCATCCAAAGAAATGACCGGTATGTTTCTTCCTTGACTTTGTAACTTGACTGAGGAGATTTAGCTAATTGTACTAAACGCCTGTCATCCATCCAGGTTCTTATCTTAGACTATCTGTATACTCCCCCAGTACTGCCTCTTTCATTGCCTTCTCAGATGAATAAAAATCCATATTAAAAAAAAAGTCAAACACGTGAAAAATATGTTACTTGTAACCTCTCACAAGAGGCAAATTGTGAAATTGTGAAGACACCTTAATCCACAAAAGCCAGAGGTAATTCCTCTGATAAGAGTAAGGACAATCTCTTCTTGTACCTAACTGGGATCTGTTAATGAGATGGTTCTTTGAAGTTGTACCAGTGATAAGAACTCTTCAATATAGGCATCCATACATCAAGGATGTAATAAATGCATGTATTGGCATTTAAGTCCTAACTGATTAGTCCTGTCTAACCTAATTTGTTATGTGTTTTGTGTTCAATTTTAGGCACCAAAGGAAGAAACAAAGGGGAATTTACAAATCTTCAAGGTGTAGCTGCATCTACAAATGGAAAAATATTAATAGCAGACAGTAACAACCAGTGTGTGCAGGTATGAGGATATGCCAGTTTCAGTATTCTTCTGTTTCTCCCCCCTACCTTTGCCTTATTTGTATTCCAGGAAAGACAGATTTTGTACAATTCAAGGACACGTAAATTCAGAGAAATTTCAACATCATCCATTATCATCCCATCTTCTTGACCTGCAGCTATCTTTTTCATATCTGCACTGTATCTAATATGCATATCAGAGTATATTCCTTCCTTATTATGTTTGGCAGTGATTGAAGAAAGCAAACAGTGCAATGATCTGGCAAAAATGCCCTTTTGTAAATACGATTTTACATTGTAAATTTATCACCCTGTGTTTCAAAATAAATATAGGACAAAGTGCCACAAGTATCATTTCCTAAGTGAACACAAATACAAAAAAAAAAATGTCATTTTAAAATGACATTTAGTCTGCCTAATGGATTTTTCTGTCTGGTATCATGATAAAATATTTTGTGCAAGCATCCCTGACACCCGTGATTTCTTGGCTCCTGTAACCTGTGTGAAAATCAAGCTGTGCTTTCTATTTTGCCTGCCATGTTTTTTTTTTTTTCTTTTTGTGTATGTGTGTGTCCTTTAAACCATTTACAGTTTGTCATTGCTCTTCAGGCTGCCCATGTGGTAGCAATGAACAAGGCAGAAGTGAGTGACTCGTTCTTAGTATATCAGAACCAGAAAGCCACATGCCGTAACAACTTGTTTTGAGGGCTCTTCAAAGAGATGGAGTCAAATATTCATCAGTACCCTCACACTTGGTAATTTGCAGCCTTTAGTTTAACAGATCTCCCAGAAAGTGGCCCAGTACTTATTCTGAAGTTAAATAATTATGTACTGAAATTCTCTTTCAGCTTCTGCTCCTATCTCTTCTAAAGTCTAAGTGTTTGACTGTGGCTGAGACACTCGTTTTCCTCATTTCTGTTATGGGAGTAACACCACTTCTTTCCAACTACCTGAGAGGGACATTGTGAAGTATAATTCACTAATGTTTGTAAATTACTCTGAGATCTCTGAAGAAATAGTGCAATGTAAGTGCTGAGAAAGTCTTTATTAGGAAATCAGGATCCAGGTTGAGGCCTCTTCTTAAATTAGGCTTATTACTTTCAAATATGGATTTTGTAAAGTGTTTCATGTGCCTAACTCTTTCCTTACTACAGTGTTCAGACTTAATGTAAGCTCCAAGAAATAGATGATGTTCTTATGCTGACTTAGTTTTAAAATTAATGTTTTCTGTTACAGATATTTTCCAACGATGGCCAGTTCAAAAGTCGCTTTGGCATAAGAGGAAGGTCTCCTGGCCAGTTGCAACGGCCAACAGGAGTGGCTGTGCATCCCAGTGGTGACATCATTATTGCAGATTATGATAACAAATGGGTTAGCATATTCTCATCAGATGGAAAATTTAAGGTATGAGTTACCATGTGAGCTCTGCTGAGCTTTTTCCTTATTTTTTTCCTTGTTACAAAGGAATGCAAAGGATTATTTTATTTTTTTTTTTGGTGTGTGTGTTTGTGTGAAGAAACTACATAGTTTGTAACTTAGTCCAAGTTTTGTTGTTGTAATGTGGAAACATTATAATAAATAGGAAGAGGTCACAGCTGTGATGCCAATGTAATAACAGACAGAGTTGATACATTCCAATCTACAGTTCTTCCCACTGGGTGCTTGGATGCCTTTCTGCAACTCACTGTTCAGAATAGCTCATGCAATCAAGTGTAGTTGGACTAGCTTAACAACATCATATCATTAGTATTTTGATTATATACAAAGGCATGTGTATATATGTATTTACACATAAGACAGACATAAAAACTTATGGGAAGTCTTCAGTGACATATGGAAGGGAAACATAAGGTAGCAGACTGATGGTGACTTCCTCTGTTTACTCCATATGTATCAACAAATCAGGTGCATAATTCACGTATGGTCCTGCTGGTAATAAAGGCAAGGAAAGGCATCCCAGGAGGTTGTTCCAGTGCTATAGCATGGTCAGGAGTATTTTATCTGGGGTGATGTGCAGTGGAAAAACTGCAGGAAATAATGTCAGGCTTCTGAAATAAGAATTTCTGAGAAGAGTGTACTTCTTATTTTCATAGCAGCTCTAGTGATTCTCATAGGAGTAAAATAAAGAGGCAGCTACTGTACTACACTAAGGCTTGCAAACCTGCAGTATTTTTCATGTTTGGGAGCCAGCTGCAATTCCAAAGGGAATTAAACGTTGCCTTCATTTGGCGCTGTTCTCTGAATGCATGTTACAAAGACTGGCAATGCATGCTAGAAATAGCCATCTCTAGAAGAAATCAGCAGCATTTAGCAGGTTTTAGAGATAAAAAAAACTGCAGGGAAATTTCGACCACACTTACTTAGTTCTAGAGCTTTCTATTGGAGATAAATCACCTGTTTGGCATTTTCTGGCAGCCTAATGACCAAAAAGCTCAGGTCCTGACATGATCATGTGGCTGCCAAGAAATGGCCTTCCTTTATTAGACTTTGCAAAGTGACAAATGGTATAGCAAATAGCTAGTTCTGCTTGCAGGGTCCTCAGTGATCCCTTTCTGAGAAGCAGACACCTGTATGCTTTTAAAAGTATCCAGATCTCATGCAGACTCCAAGCTAAAATAAAACAGTACTAATATGTAATGCAGCTGTTAAAAAATATTTGCATTTGCAGAGAATGTATGATCTTTCTTGAGTAGTTTCCAAACTGTACACAGGAACACTTTGGCTGAAGGCCTTGAATGAAATGAAGACACCAGAAGGAAACAAAGATGTAGTTATTTAAGAATCTAAATACTCTGAGTAACTTAAGTGTGGTATAAATAATTATTAACATCTTCAGTGTGAGCTGGCTTGATCTGGAAACAGAGGGTGGAGAGTTCATTTTCCTTCCTTCTGCAGACAGGCTGTAAATCCAGCATTTTGGATGGTGTCAGCTCTGGAGGAAAAAGCCATGGCTCTGGAGGAGCCATGATCGTACATACTATAATCTACCAGCAGCGAGACAAGTATTGAACAAAATGAATTAAGATAGTTCCTCTGACACGGAGCCTGGCTTCACTTTTAGTTAATGTTTTTGCTGGACTGCAGAAGCTACATGAAGTCAGCAATGTTTGTGTGGGTAATGCTAGTTAGTGCATTGGACTTCGTAGTTCCTGGGACTAGGCTGATTAAACGAGAGATGAAACATTAACAATATACAATAGTACTTTCAGATTTCATGCAACAAAATATATTCGTGAGAGAAAAACACGGGGTTATTTGTGGAAGCATGTTATATATGGATGGAAGGCATAGTCACATAGTTGAAGCACAGGACACAGCTTTACCACGTCTAGCCTGTGGCAATCTGGGAAGAGCTGCATGAATTCTTAGGTGTTCTTGGTACTAATGGTGTTCTTATGGGGGCTCTGTCAGATTAAACTGGGCAATGCTGGCAAAGTTACGCAGATAGACAAAGGGCTAATGGTGTTTCACCTCTAAGGATTGTGCCTGTAAGACACTGTATCATCTGTGATACAGGGGGTCTGCTAGCTGTTAACTCAGCATTATCAGGGGCCTGTTTTGCACTTGATCTGTTCTTTCTGTATTTACTCTCCTTTAGCTTAGCAGCATTTAATAGAGGTGTGAGCCAGGAGGCGGATTTCTCCTGGAGCCAGGCCCAGGCACCTCCCTGATTACAGAAGGGGGCTGACTCACCCCAGCAGGCTCTGCCAGGCAGAGAAGTGTCACCTTCCTCAGTCGCTGCTGGCAACACAGACAGCGCTCCGTTTTCTCAAGGCTGGGAAGCTGGCATAATGCAGAGCTTGGCAAACCCTTGGCTAAAGTTACACCAAAACATAAGTCTCTTAAAATGAAAGGCTACCTTATCCTTTGAACAATGAACCATCTGATAGGGTCTTAGAAATTGGGGCTTTTGTTTCTGGCTATGTTATGGGTCTCCCAGGTGACTACTGATCTTCCATTTCATTTCCTAGTGCTTTATTTGCTCATGTATAAAAACTGAGTAACAATGCTGGCTTCCTCTGTAAATTACTTTCAAATTGCCTAAGAAAAGTGTTATAAAAGATGTCTTAATTGCTAGGCTGAGAGAGAATGCATGCTGAAGCAGCTGTATCAGCCTCTGTGCTCACACCTAGTGAAGGAACTGGAGGCTAGGGCCACAAGAAGGATTTGTGGCTCTCTGAGGACAAGATTTCTTTCTTTCTAGTCTTGAAGGGTCACATCTAAGACAGCCTGTTGTCAGCCAACCAGGGCTGTAAATCAAGTTAAGACATCATGTTAAGATGGGTGGGAAAAGACGGAAGGACCTTATCTGTCAGACTTTTATTTCTTCTTGTCTCATTAGAGGGACTAAGAAGGGAGCTGCTTGAAGCTGGCTGCTTGTTTAGATGGGAATAGTTCTGTGGAGTGTGGCATGTGGTCATGGTTCAATTAAGACAGTCAAGTGAATGATAAATCCATTTATCGTGTGAAGTTGCAACGTGTGGTGATGATGCATCTCCATGTTAGGGAAGTTCTGGAACAGCAAGAGGTGTATTTTAAGTCTGTAAATTAATTCCTGACAGTCATGAACACTCATGAACCTTTCTGACAGAAACAAGATTGGTGGAAATGAACTTAAAGCCCCAACACACCTACTACTTCAGTGGAAAAGTCTATATAATTTTATATATATACATATATATAGAGAGAGAGTCTAGCTCATTTTTTATATAGCCTAGCTGTCTCTTTAAAAACAAAACAAAACAAAACAAAAAAAAACAACACCTCTATGAATATCCCAGAGTGGAATATTTTTCCATTCTGGTAGAGTGGCTTTATAAACACATATTTGAAAACCAATCTAAATTCATAAGTGCCTATAAAATAAGGGACATAATGTCCTTGACTGAATTCAATTAAACACAGTATTTGTATTAAGGATTCAGATGATTCATTATATTTTATTCATTTCTAATGGCAGAGAAGTCTGAAAATACTTCCATTCATAAACTTAACAGGAGTGACTGGGTTTCATAATACTCTGTTTTAAATAATCAAACCTATAATTCTAAGAAACCTTCTGAAATAAAAATACACAAAGCATATGTTCAGCCAGACCCAGTGATGTGTCATTAATGTATTTTGATCTAAACTGGAAACAGAGATTCTTAGTATAAAGAACTTCAGGCTCTAGCTGGACATAATTTATTGCTGCCTGCAAATTGTATTTTAAATCCTGGCCCAAGGATAGTGATTTTTGTTCCTTTTCTCAGCACTGAGTGCCCGTTATTGTAGTACGTGATTTATTCCTGATTTTTTTTAATTATTATTTCTTATGTATTCATATGGTCAGGAAGACACTGTACTCATGAGTCTGAGTCATTTTTCCATAGGAATCCTGGAAAGATGGTAAGGAGGTGGGTACAGTGCACAGGCAGACAAACAGCCAGGCATCCCAGAAGAAAAAAGGGAGTATGATTTAATCACCTCAGAGGAAATAAATCTACTGATTTGCATTTGGTTTATGTTGTTGCTTTGTTGTTATGCAAACCTGAGTACGTTTTGTAGGTGTGTTCATGTCTTTCCCTTGGTGATCACAGTCATTTTTAATAGTTTTTCCTGGGGATGTTTTAGCATGATTTAATTAGGTGTTTTTTGTCTAAATATTGGGCAATTTCTAAGAGCATATGTATCTGAACATAAGCCAGACACATGATCATTGCATGCTAGCTAAGCGTAGTCTTTTAAGCTGCAAGATTTATTCCCTGAGGTTTTCTTTATTTGAGACTGAAAGAGGTTGTGCAGTAATGCTTTTGACTTCATACTAGACAGCTTCAGGGAATCTAGATTCCTTTATTTTGGGATGGCTCCTACTTCTACCTCCTGCAACCCCACCCATGAGAATGCACGGTAGAGTAGGAACATGGGGTTTCCTAAGGACAGCTGAGCTCCTTCAGATCTTAATTTGGTTGTTTGCTTTAAAAACATCTGGGAACTGAGCAAAATGAGTTAGGCAATGGATCTTCTCCATGCCCTGTAATCTGTCCTGCCTTGTCAGTCATGGACTAAGAGACCTTCAGCCACTCACAGAATCACAGGGTGGTTAAGGTGGGAGGGGACCTCTGGGTCCACCTGCTCCAACTCCTGCTCCAGCAGTGCCACGCAGAGCAGGGTGCCCAGGACACATCCAAGTGACTTCTGAAGATCTTCAAGGAGGAGACCTCACAGCCTCTCTGAGCAGCCTGTGCCAGAGCTCTGTCACCCACACAGGTGTGCTTCCTGATGTTCAGAGGGACCCTCCTGTGTAACAGTGTGCACCCAGTGCCTCTTGTCCTGTCCCTGGGTGCCACTGAGAAGAGCCTGGCTCTGTCCTCTCTGCATCCTCCCTCCAGGTGTTGGTACACATGGAGGAGATCCCCTCTGAGCCTCCTCTTCTCCTGGCTGAACAGTCCCAGCTCTGCCAGCCTCTCCTTACATGAGAGATGCTTCAGTCCCTAGATCATCTTGGTGGCCCTAAGCTGGACTCTTTCTAATATGTCCACACCTCTCTTTATTGGGGGGCTCAGAACTGGACACGGTACTGCAAGTGTGGCCTCACCAGTGCTGAACAGAAGGAAAACTCCTCACCACTTGCAGCAGGGCAGGGAGACAGACACAGAAGGCAGATGCATCACTTGTTCTAAGTGGTGATCTGTTCCTTCTGCAAAGGCAGCGCAGTGAAAAATGGTCTTTTCATAAAGAATATGAATCTCTTCCTATCCATTTCATTTAAATTCAGTTGGAAGCATAAAATTATGTTTATAGAATATCTCTGACAAATTACTACAGGGTCTGGAAGCTCTGGGATCGATAATTTCAGCACAGCCAGGATTGCCTGTCCAGAACAGTAAAAAGGCCAGCAGAAGCCTAGACTTTTGGAGCCAATCTGGGAAATTGCTTCCAAACCTGCCCATCATTTAAGCTGCCCATCTCCTCCCAGCCCCTCCCAAACCAGCAAGCAAGTTGCTGCATTCCAACAACAAAACCTCCAAACAATTTGGTGGTATTTTTATAACGTGTTTTTTTTTATTTTATTTTTTCTCTTTTTAATTGAAAGGTCAAAACTCGACTGATTATATGCAGTTTAAACCAGCTTCTAGAATCTGCTTGGGGAAAAAGATAAAAAAGAAGAATGGAGAAAAATGTGAAATGGTTTGGGAGGTGATCACAGCATCTTCTTGGGTATACGCCTGGGTAGCTCAAGGGTACTGTGAAGGCTTTGCCTCAATTTCTGCTTGCCCTGGGCTAGGTGGGATGCTGTTGCCTAGAGCCACCCACTGTGTAGATCCCATACGTAGTTCCCATTAGCTTCACCCTGCTTTTTGAGAGGCAGTCAAAGCATATGTCTAGGCCAGTGGTGGCCACCTGTGTGCTTCTCCTGGAAGGAGAGGTGCTGGCTGTAGCTTCTGTTGGCTTTTCCTGGGGTCTGGGAGAGGAATCTAACGTTCACCAGTTCTGGTGTAGGTACCTACAGCTTTCAGCCAGGAGGCCTGCCTGTGCTAACAGGACAATCTGGAATATTCTGAGCTGCTGAGGGGCAGCTTGGAGCTTCCCACAGCTCCTTGCCCTGAGGATGAGCTGTAATTGGTGACAAGAATAGAAAGCAGGTCTGACCAAATGCAGAACACAAGGCTAAGCTCAACAGTTGCCTCTCTAGTTATTATTTCTCTTCCTTTCTTTTTAAACCTAAAGGAATAACTAAGAGGATCAATAACTAAAAAAAAGAGAACAGGAAGGCTAAGCTACAGTCTGACCTGCCATTAATCCATTGTAATGCACAAAACCCAATAAAAGGCAATTGCAATCAGCTGTGTAAATACCCATGTATACGTCTAGCCTACTTAAAGAAGTATTTTCATATATATCTATGTAAAATTATATTGTAATATCTATTATAATGGTGTATATAAAAATATACATATGCATATTATGAATATATAACAAGGTGTATAAGTTGCCCATTCCTTCTAACATGTTCTGGTTGGAGAGCTCTCCAGCCTTTCTAAATAACTCACTGTGTGAGATCCACATTATCTCCACTGAAGTTTTTTTTCCATTGGTACAATATTGTGTACAGTTCCCTTCCTGTTGCTGATTATACTGGCAGATGTTTTTGGTAGACACGAGTCCTATTTTAAATGATGAAGTATTTTTATTTCACCTAAGATAGGACCAAACTTTGATTTCTTTAGTGTTTCAGAAATTACTCCATTTGCAGTTTGGCAGCATGATCCTAACTCCTTTGCAGGTTTCAGCTGACACTTTAAGTGTCTAAGCAGTCCCAGGTAGATCTGGTGGAAGACGACACGGAGATTAATGAGGTAGCAGATCTTCCACTCCAGAAAGAACATACAGAAAACAATCTTTCTGTTTGGCTGAAGATATAATGAAGAAGTACACGATTTGAGTTGATAAAGCAATTACTTTCCTCTGGCAAACTTTTGCCAACAAAAATGTGCTACTGTGTGTCTGTAATACTTTGAACATTTGAATACATCTTTGAACAGTACTAACTTATTTCTATCACGTTAATGTATTTTCCTGTTCTGTGTTTTCCCTTTTAGGCCAAAATTGGGTCTGGAAAGCTCATGGGCCCTAAAGGCGTTTCTGTGGATCGTAATGGACACATCATTGTGGTGGACAATAAAGCTTGCTGCGTCTTCATCTTCCAGCCAAATGGGAAAATAGTCACCCGGTTCGGTAGCCGAGGAAATGGTGACAAGCAGTTTGCAGGTACACTTGATGGTAATATGTAAATCCCCTTTTCTTGCCTCTTCTGCTCACATTTGCATGATGTTTGAGCATGTTGAAGAAGCTCTATCCTACTCATTTTTTTCCTGAGGGGGGAAAGGTTCTACTAAACACACAGCTTCTGTTCACTTCACCATTTGTTTATCTGGCCGGGAAGATTGCAACATCTGTTCTGCAAATGTAGCTGTAACTGGGCTGTTTCATCTACCTTTCTGTGCCTGGAAGCATTTCAGATCACTGACCCGAGAAAGACTGATCTTAACCAGCATTTTATAAATGCTTTGCAATGCCCACGCTAAGCCATTCATGGTAATCAACTCAGACATCGTGCTTTGTATTTCCCGTGGTCAGATACACATTAACCCATGCCCTAAGTAGTATCTTCCCATTAGAAAACAGGCATAATGGAACAGTGTTAAGATTGAGATCAGGGAGACACAGTTATGCAAATGGGAAATGCCAGTCTGGGGAAATTGCTGCTTATATATTCAACTGACTACTTGCACATGGTGTCTCTCAATGAGAACATGCAATTAGGTTAAAAGAAAAACAACAAAACTGATACATATTTTGACTGAAAAGCTGTTCTTTCATAATTTGAAATGAAGACACCAAATTATATATGCAGGTCATTTTGCAGGTGTTTGGTCACTTACAGTAAGTAGTTATAGACTGGTCTGATGTTTTGACAAGCTCACAGCGAAAGAGAGAAATAGCTTAAATGATATAACAGCTCTCATCTTTCTTGAGATCTCTTTCAGTATCTCATGGCAAAAGAAAAACTATCTAAGTAAAATAATTGTATAAAGTGAAACTATATAATTTATGAAAGCTTTGGCTGTAACACAGCCAAGTGTCACCAACATTTTCTGGGTACATCCAATTTCTTTCATCTTAAAATTTGTAAGAATACATCCCGATAATAGGTATGCAAGTACTCTCTAAAAGTGCATTTGAGCAATGTATCATCTATTCTTGGTGGAAGGCGACACGGAACAGGTGAATTGTCACTACTGGAATGTTTTCACTGTAGAGGTCTTCACCTGTTTTATACTGTATACTGATGAACTGTGAAAATTGCAACCGAGTTCCAGTTTAATAACTCAAAATAGCACCAAGTATTTTGATTCAGGTGCTTTCCTGCTTTCAAGTTACAGTTTCTTATGTAAGTTTGTGCATGTAGTTTAATAAACTAGAAAACAAAAATGTAGTTTTTCCCCTGGCAGTGTTATTCTAGTTAACTTTTGTATTTGTCCTAAAACTTGCTTCCTTGAGAGCTTGTAAGAAGTGAGCAAACAATGATAGAAGATTTCATTTAAAGCCGTACTTTTTGAGTACTATTTTCATTTTATATGTACAACTTTATCCCTAAGCACTGTGCTGTCTTAATAAGCATATTAATATCTATGTAGTCATCCATATATAGAGGAAGAGGAAGGAACAAACAGTGCTAATTGGTATGATAGCACTAGCTGACATGGTTGAAGAATAAATGATTTGTTTACAAAAAAGCACGCTGAGCTTTTTTAAACATGAAATGTAATTTCATGTTTCATTTGTTCTTTCAATTTGATTAATTTGATTTACTCTTTCAAATATGAGTAATTTGAAATGGATTGTCCTGTTTAACTGTTTGTTGTTCAGAAAGCAAACATAGTGATATTTTGATGTATTTATTTTAAAAATTATTTTAGTGGTATTATTTTTAGTTTTTTTCTTCTTCTGTATTGCAGGTCCTCATTTTGCGGCTGTAAACAGCAACAATGAAATTATCGTTACAGATTTTCATAACCATTCTGTCAAGGTACTGTGAATTAATAGCAGTTTGGAAAGCCTTTTATTATATCATGTTACTTTCCTGGGGAAAATAAAGTATCGTTAAAAACAAAGAGCTGATGCTCGCTATGTATGAGGCCTGATGAGAAGACTGCACATTTGGAGACCTTTGCATGCAGTGCATTGCTTAGTGGAGATACAATCAGTTGCCTTTGGTTTCACTGTCATGTTCTCTAATTCAATTGCTTAAACATAAGTTATACCTGAGATAAATTGTATCACTGTGGTTATTTTTGATTAGCTGTCTGCCAAGCCAGTTATTTATTGTTCTATGCTATTTTAGGTAACTCATAACTGCTTTTGAATATCCAAGTAAAATCTTCCCACTTTTCTAGTAGAATACAGTAGAACAAAGTGAAGATACCTGACAGCCTTTAATTCCATATTTGTAAGCTTTGTTATTCTGGATCCATTTATCACATGATGGTCTTAACAACTGTGTGATACAGACCATCAGTTTTTATCCAGTACATCCTGCACAGGGCAGAAGTGTCCGCTAGTCTTTAGTCACGTGGGAAATCCTGACTCATGGCCTGTTAAACAGTCATGGTAAGATAGGGTGGTGTATGTGTTTGTCCCAGTAATAAACCAGAACAAGGATAAATGTTGAGATGTGATGGAAATTTTATGTTAAGGAGTTACAGGCCATTTCAGAAATTAGTCACCTGTGTTTGTTTTCAGGACATGACAAACCCTTTCAGGCACTTTCTGCACTCTGCACACATGCAGCCTCAGTCCAGTTCATCAGTGTAACTAAAATGATAAATTGTGTATGTTTACGTGGCATATGGAATTTCTGTCTGCCTACTACTGAGCCTATACAGTGTGATGTCCATAGTGGTGCTGAATCACCTAGCATTTGAGCAGTGATCTTGCTTTTGTACGCTCTTGGAACATGAGAAGAAACAGCGACTCATGTGGTTTGGATTACGACAGTAAAGCCAAGGCTGTGGCAGGAGCCCTGTCGCAGAGTGTTTACGTGATTTAGCAGCAGGAGGTCTGTGGCTCCATAAATTACCTCTCCACCAGCAGGGCTTACTGTGGAAACAAGGATGCCTGGAGAGAGTTAACAACGAGAGCCAAGTAAAACGAACAAAAGCAAGTGAAGAGATGTAAGAAACGAGGCATTTTAGTGAATTAAAATAAATTGCGTCGCTAATGAGAACAGAGTGTCCTGTCTGTGTCTGGTGTGACTCAGGGGGATAAAAATGTTATTTGTTGCAATTTGGTACTAACTGGCAAGGATTCTTATTTTTGTAGCGTTCTCTAAATCAATGCAGATAGTTGTTGACACTTTGAGAGTTATTTATAAACTGAATCATGCTGTTATCTTTTGTTAGATGGTGAGGAAAAGAGCAGAGAGTAAACTTTGTTTTAAATAGTAAATACATTTGTACAGAAACAATTTTCATTCTTATGGCTCCCAAATCCTCTTCCTGCCACCAGTGTCTTGAATTATACATCCTCACTCTGCAAAGCATTATCTTCCTTCTGCCATTAACCTTCAAGCTTTTTCCTCGTTTCAGGCATCTTCTGTAGAAAATCCTCCTCAATATAAGCTTCTCTCTTGTTCTGTCACTGACACCCTATTTTAATCCAGGCAGAGAGCAAATTATCTTTGCCTTTTTTTTTCTTATTAGCTGACTTTTTTCCTATTGTTTTTCATCATCTGAGGCACCACCCTGGTGCTTCATTCATTTCCACCCCCAAAGGCTTTCTCTCTGTCCGTTGTGGGTGTTGGAGAAGAGGCTGATGTCCTCTCACCTCTCACCTTCTTAGCACCTCAGTGTGTGTTTGGCACTTGTCAAGTCTTTGCATTTTCTTGTTTGGGCCACAGCTGGTCCTTAAGAACACTGCTGGACCTCGTGGCACAGCTGGGCCTGTGTCCAAGACGGATGAAAATAAATGGAGATAGTTATGATGTTATGTAAATGAAACATCCTGAATCTCACTTTCTAAATATTTTGGCTTTTTTAATTATGGGAATGCTTCTTATTTTGCTTAGCTTGTTTTCAGGATGTAGGCTGGTGCTGGCATTGTCAGTGAGTTCATTTTTCTTTTATCATATTTCTAAATATTTCTAAAATAAGAGCAAAATAGGAGAACTATAAATGTCCATGCTGAGAAAGGATGGGGAGGGAGAGAGAGAGGGAGTGAGTGATTGAGGCAGAGAATATTGCTTGGAATTCTTCAATTCCCAATTTTGTTAATAAGTGAACTGGTAGTAGTAGATCAGTAATATTTGATGTGATGTCATGCTTTTTCCTTTTCTTATTTAAACCCATACAGGTATTTAACCAAGAGGGAGAATTCATACTGAAGTTTGGATCAAACGGAGAAGGCAATGGACAGTTTAATGCACCAACTGGAGTAGCTGTAGACTCTAATGGAAATATTATTGTAGCAGATTGGGGAAACAGCCGAATACAGGTAGAGATTTGTGTATTTCAAAGGTGCTCGATAAGGAAAACTAATGGATTGATAACTCTGGTCACTAAAGTCTTCAGACTTCCCAAGAAGCAGGACAGCAACAGTGATGTGGTTTCTAACACAGCGTTTTTTCTTTGATGCCTCATTGTTGGTCTGTCCACTTTTAGAAGTGGTAGTGTCAGACCATGGACTTCCCAGTGTGACTGCTGGCAAGTCTGACGGTTACTTAGGCTCTTGTCTCCAAGTAGTTCCCCAGAAGCTATGTGATGAGTTCAGGCTTACAAGCTTTACTGAGATTACAGTAATTTATAATAATCATCATAACAGAAGATTGAAGACATGGTGGAAAATACAAAAAAAAAAAAAAAAAAAAAAAAAAAGATCTCTGTATACCCTGAGCCAAATGCAGCAGATTTTTATCATCTTTTTAAAATATTGGAAAAATATTCTGCCTTTATGTTAATAGAGTTGCACTCTTTTTATCATTCAAGTGCTAATCACAAAATTCTTAGCTTTTTGCCAAAGAATATCTAATAAATAACTAAATGTAGACATTAGTTTCACTGAATATGAAAATAAGGGAGCTGCTCGTGAGCTGTTCTCAGGAAGCACTGTCGATAGTGTAAACAAATTCCTGGTTTTCTCTGTGTGGGAACCTAAGATTCATGCTAGCCACAACAGTAAGATTTGTTAGGAAAACAAGGTGTTGGTTGAGTCCCTCACTGAGTTTGTTTTATTCTAGCTGGTTATTTTTAGAGCAAGGAACAGCCAAGATGCTTTTTTTATTATTACTTTGTTGCATGCTTAATTCTTGCCAAAGATCCTGGTAGCCTTAATTAGTTCTTTTTAATAAGGAAATACATTTGTATATAAACTTGCATATTATGAGACTAACAGATCAGATTCTGTGTATATTTATTCTAGGATATGTATGTATGCCAACAGTTTCAAAAATAAGAATAGTGGTATAACTGAAAGCAGATTTTTGCTAGTTTTCTTTTTTATTCATAACTTTTCTTATGTGCTTTATCACCCCAAAGGTCTTTGATGGAAGCGGATCGTTTTTATCCTACATTAACACATCTGCTGACCCACTTTATGGCCCCCAAGGTCTGTCCCTTACTTCAGATGGCCACGTTGTAGTTGCAGACTCTGGAAATCACTGCTTCAAGGTCTATCGATACTTACAGTAACAACGAGCTCTGGAGATGGATAATCCTCCACCCGTAAGCAAAGACTGGTCCCAGAGACCCAAGGCAGGATGTCTCCTACTTTGAGTTCATTTTTAATTATGATGGAGTCTCTTATGGACTTCTCATGTTAATTTCCAAACTTAATCTTGTTTACATAGAACTTGCACCTCTTACGTTCCTCACTCAACTTTTTGTTGTAAGGGTTATTACACAGAATCCTCTTTAACTGAATTCATAGAGACAATGTGATATTAAACACAAACTGCAACTTACAGAACTGGAATTAACTAGTTAGGCAAAAATGAGAAAATTTGGGGGAAAAATCCCCAAAGCTATTTGAAGACTGCGAAAGGTAGCTCCTGTTCAGAGCTTCCAAATTTGAAAAAGTGTCATTGTTATGCATTATTTCACCCAAAGGTGATCCTGGGAATCTTCTAGATCTCATTATCATGGTAGGTATTACACTTTTAACATTCTTAAGTCTTACTATCTATAACAAGTAGGTCCTTTTAGTATAAAGTTAAGTCACACAAAATCAGTCTAGTTCTAACTGTCAGACCTAACGCAGCTCAACATTTAGCACTATGAGAATCAATGCAAGTTCCCAGCTCCTGTGGGATTAATGAAGGATTGTTTCATGTGCTTGTTCTTCACTCTTCCTCTTGCTCAATGTGCTGGAAGGACTTTGCAGAGACCTGACATTTCTAAAGCTCTGGAAAAGCTTAATTGTAGTGATACATTAGTGAGAGCTGAATTTCTGTATAACGACAGACCTTTTGACACCAAACTAGTTCATTAGGATCAGGGTTATTACAATGTCAACTCAATTAACCTCATGTGTGCCACTCTTTCATATGTGTTCATTGCCATGTTTCCTTAAGGCAACTCATTGTATTAACAAATAAAAGAAATGCAGCATCACACAGGACAGAAAGCCAGAGAAGGTACCCCTATGGAGGACCTACATTATACAACCAAAGGAACTGTGGTAAACAGAGGTTGTATAGGAAAGCCAAGGGTTACCAAAGCTATTTCTTTTTACATGAGGAAAAAACACATTACAAATAAGAATGAATTTGAACCAATTCCTGAAGTCCTTCATCAAAGGGAATTTTGTTAGAGGATAAAATAAGGACTGTGAGATTTGTTCTGATTTGTTTGTATGTATGTACGTATGACTGACTGACAGAAAACAATTTAAAAAGTAAATGTATGTTATTTCAGCAAACTGGAACATATGTGTGCCATTTGACAATGGCAGTACTCTGAAAAATGTCCCTCCTCCTTCCTGCCAGATCTTTCTACTGTGTTCTTTGTTAAGTATTATTTTAATTGGAAATGCTTACAATCACATGACTTGGTTCTGTTTTTAATTTTTTTTTTTTAAGTGTGTATTTGTCCTTTTTAAAGGACTATTGGCTTTACTCTTAATTCTAAATCCAGTGGTCAAAAGATGAATTGCTACCATAGCCTAATGTAGAAAGAGTGGTGCTCACTCTTAAACCTCATTCGAGGAGCTGGTGAGCGTGCTGCCAATGCCTAAAACAGTGTGACAAGTAGCATTTTTCTCTTCTAATTTTTAGGGCCTTGAAACAAAAGGGCATTGGGTCAGGAACAGGGGAACGTTTTAAGCATATTCGCAAAATTGAAAGAAACCTTTGTTAAATGACTTGTTACAGGTCTTTGTCTTATTTCTAAAAGGTTAAAGTTGTTTCAATCAATTTGTGAAAAAAAAAGAAATGAATGGTTTTTCAGAAAGATATGTTTGACTTGTAAAAATGCAGACCCACAAATTCTTAAATGTAGTATTGTCTATTTCTTTTAATTACTGTTTCTTCTCTTTCCCTTGTTTATTTTTTTGCACATAGAGTCAATTTACAAAATCTCATGCAAAGACAAGTTTTCTTATTTCATTGGAATAAATATTTGTGTATAAGGCATAAGCTTTGGACTATATAATGCAGCTAAGAAACTGGTGGTAACATTTTTGAAATGTTAAAAATCAAGTCTGTTATTACCAAAAGAAAAAAATAGCCTCTGCTTGAACTGAGTTTGTCCTAAAATTCCTAAGATGATAGTTACCTCAGATATTATACAATAAACTGTCCTATCAAAATTTAACAAAGTTTTAAATCAAATTTTATGACGATCAAGTAATTTTCTTCTAAGTGTCCTTATAAGAAACCTTCTGACAATTTCTAACATTGGAATACCCTTAGATGGCTAATTATCAATGAAAAAAGGTACATATTCTGTGATAATGTTTTAACTATATTGCTTCACACAAAAAAAAAAAAAAAAAAAAGAGTTGCACTGATTCTTTGAGAGGAAAAAAAAAAAAAAGAACATGAAAACTGTATTGTTGCTGTCAGTTATGGATACTACTGATTGAATCTAGTTCCAAATTTGAATTTTCTTAATAACATTTTACTAAACTTGCGTGGCTTCCTCTAAAGAAACATTGCCAAATCCTCCATTGCCAGGAACTCTGAGAACCACAGCAATCAGACCCTAACCCATATATCAAAACGTATACTTAGGACTGTACTGTTCTGTGCATCTACTTTACTTGGAGATTTTCAGCTCATTTGACACCGTGCTGCTCATCAGGATTTTACGTAGCCTCTGTCAACCCTTGGCATCCTGATGAAATGTGGAATTCTGCACACAACCCCCTTTCTACCAAGCTAACAGAATTAGGGGTGATGTGTTTTTTTTCTTAAGACTGAATAGTGGTTTGTTTTTTCCATCTTATCAATATTTCGGACACTAGAACAGCACGTAGGGCACTTGAAAAATGGCACTGATTTGGATTTCCTTCTGATAGATAACAAATGCTACAAATTACAATTTCAAATTCAGTGGCATAGGCTATTTCCTTCCAAAGGCTGACCTTATCTCCCTGGCACAGGAAAACTGAGGAACATGTTGCTTCTGCAGTGTGCTTTTCAAGTCAACTTAGCTAAAATGCTTGGCTTACTAACCTTACAAAGAACAACCAAAGCAGAAATTCTGTTCTAAAAAACCTGGCAGATTGTTTTCTTCTTCAATTAAGTGAACGTCAAAATTGCACTACTTGATTTACTGAGTTGTTAGCATTTATTAAAGGCTTTACAGGCATTCTGCTGCCAGATTTCAGGTATAACCAAATGTTCCCTTGACTTCCCTGGAATGCTAATTGACTAGCAGCGCAGCATGAATGGTGAAAGTATGTGCTTCGTTTAACTAATCTTCAACTCAAAAGTAATCACAAAAGGTTATCAGATCTTGTGTAACTTGGAGTATTTTAGGACAAACTAGCCAACTGTATTTTCATTATTTTGTGAACAGAATAAAAGGATCTATTCAGGTAGATCCACTACAAATAGTAGAGGATTTTTACCTAGCTTAAAACAGCAGCAACGTAGCTGAATAGGAAAAGGAAAATGGCTTAAGGCAAAGCATTTGTCTAATGTAGACGGAGAGTTATTTATTAGTAAATGCTCTTCTGTTCTGTAAAAGCTAGAGGGTTTTCAATTTTACGTCACTATTTTTTATAATTAAGGATCTAGTGTTGCCATAATGAGAACTATAAGTGCCCAATATGTTGTGTTTGTTATAAAGAAATGACTTCCAGCTGTGGGTGACAGC
Organism: Anas acuta; assembly: GCF_963932015.1. NCBI lineage: Eukaryota > Metazoa > Chordata > Aves > Anseriformes > Anatidae > Anas > Anas acuta. The sequence goes on from NC_088982.1 coordinate 44,709,565, forward strand.
TAGTTATGAAACCATGGTGTACATCGAGACTGTTCTTGAAGAACTGTGAGCAGTGATTGTTTTGGTCTGTTTGTGGAGAGTGCACGGAAGGTATCTGTGCTCCGCAGTAGGAAGGTTCCTAACTGGTTGCGTTATTTCCGATGAATGTACAGCACTTCAGTGATGTTTGTGAGCAACACGGCCTTAACCCGGACAATTTTGCTTTGGCTTTATGACATGGGAATGTTCCCTGAGCTGCACAGTGTACAGCAGTACCCCCATTAGAAACCTCTACCAGTTGATACGCTGCAGCTTTCCGGTTCCAAGAGTCTGTCTTTTCTCTTGATTTTTTTTAAAGCTTTTTGTACATTCCACCTTTGTAAGTCCATTTCATATGTTTTGTGTACATGTAAGTCTTATGTAAGTCTTGCGCTCTGTTGAAACTCATGATTAATTTTTTTTTTGTTGGTGATGGTGGCGTTTTTTTTTTTGTTTGTCGGTTTTGTTTTTGTTTTGTTTTTGAATCCCTACGAGGCTAAACACAAACTTTGTCTCCTTAAGGTCGAGGATGAAAGATGCGCATCAAAGTGTTTGTGTGTGTGTGTGTGTGTGTGTGTGTGTAGTTTTAGCTTCCTGTGTGCCACGGTATTATTGATGCTTTAGCCGACAATAAAAAATAAAAATTACTCTGTCTTGGAAATGTAGGAAAATCAGAGTCAAATGTGTACCTTTACCACGCACAAAAATTTCAAATAATAAAAATAAAGCTTGTTTCCTCTGTTATTCTCGTTGAGATTTTATTTTTCATGTGTTTCGTACTCATTGTCCCTAAAAATATCTCCATAATGCAGCAAGATGGGTAATTTTTTTTTTGAAAAGGAAGCTCTGATACCAGAGGTCACAAGCCAATAAAACTGTAATTACTTCACAGGTGTTTAGCTTTTATCTAAAAAAAAAAAAAAAGAAAAGGAAAGAGGGACTTAGATCCTCTTGGGAAGCAGGCAGAGAAGTGGGCTTCCTTGTCCTCCATGTTCCATTTCAGTAATCAAAAGTTCAGTGATCAAAATTAACATTTTCATTGGAGAATGCTGCTCTTTACCAGGAAATTTCTGCAGCAAATGGCCAACTTCCTCTTTGGTTTTGCTGTGGTACTTGCTTGAATTCTGTGAAGAGATAAGCGTGTGATCTTTTAGAAATCCTGTGAAGAAGAATATGGAATTCTGTTTTCACAAATAAGAAATAATATCAGGGAAAGCAGGGCCAAAATAATTTAAAAGGGTACATATATTCTGGGCACCCATCTTGAGATACCCAGAATCTCTCTTTTTAAGGACTGCTAACCACTTATAAATAATTACATGATCAAAACTGTTTCATTGTTCCTTAAGCTAAAATTCTCTTTCACAAGCAGCTGCACCACTCCGCAGTTAACTATCCCCATAGTTTTGCTGACAGTTCATGTGAATGCTCCCTAATTTGCACCAGACAAAAATAACTCCATGAACTGGAACAGTCAATGCAATTTCTGCGGACAGATGCTCTCCCCAGGCACCAGCTGTGTTGGTGGAAGAGCAACCCACTGTCTGCTGCTCCTCGCTACCTCCAGTTGAAGTTTCCTGACCCTCCTGTGTGTCAGATGAACGTGAAATGATGTATTACCAAAAAACTAGTAGATAAGCTACTCATTTCATCGAGTTGGTAAGTGGTTACTTCAGAGGTCTGCTAGCAAAGATGTGGCAGCAGTGATCACTGCCGCAGGGCCAGCTAGCATCTCCCACTGGGCCAGATGTTTGCAGGGAGAATGCCTGTTCACAGGCTGGGAGCCCGAACACTTGCTTGAGCATGACAGGAGGCAGCAGATGCCGTAGACACTGCCCCGCATGGATTACTTGTGGGTTACGTTGCCTCCTGATGCCCAGCCATGTCCCAGTGCTGCCTGCTGGGCCCTCAGAGGAGTTGCTATTATCACTGATGAGCAAGTAGCTCTGAGAGCTCCCCTTCTCTTCCAGCCTCCAGCTCCACCGCAGCACTTTCTGGTGCCAGTCATACGGATGTTGTGGAAGGTAGCCCACAGGACCCAGAAGGTTTGCTATTAATTTTCTGGAAATGAATTCATCTGCTAGTCAACTTGAATTCCTTTCTTTTGTTGAAAAAAATTAGCTCATGTGAAGACTGCCCTATAGCGCACATATCCAAAAGGAACAAAACCAAAGTAAAACAGACAATTTTTGCTCTCCTACTTAACCTTCCTGCCTTCCAACACCACTGTAATGCCTTTTCAAACAGTATTTATGAATGTAATTCAGTTACAGAATTTTAAGAGCAAAATGAAGGAGTACAAGGTCTATCTATCTCATGTAAGCAAATTTTAACACTGACAAAGCAATGGTCTTTTTCTCTGCCTCAGATCTCAGGAACTGCAAAGCTGTTGCAGCTGGTGCTTAGACATCTCCCTCAGACACCAAGCACAGGAAATTTCTGCCCAAACTGTTAGAACTTGAGAAAATCACACAGAAATTACAACAAATTTCTAATAGAAAAGCACAGTTATGTGCCAGCCTTCCACAGTATTTCCATCCAGTATCATTTTATATTTAAACAATTACATTTAAACATTCTGAAGCCCATAAAAATGCCAGGCCTTTCTGTATTTAAGAGTGGTTCTTTCAGACTTTATCCAGTAATGAAAAACAATCATCACTGAACAGAGCAGGAGTTATTCCTGTGTACTTTCTCTTTGGGACCTCTCCCACCTGGTCATCTTTCAAATTGGTTAGTTTTAATTAGAAGACACTGAGGCCTGTGCCCCAAACCAACTCAGAGTGAGTGCCCTCTGGAATGCCCTCCTCTCATGCTTTTCCTCATCTCCCTGTGGCATTTTTAGCTCCAACACCCATTCTGCTACTCGCATGTGTTGCTTAGAGAAAATCTATGCTGCAGCAGGTGCTTTGCAAGTGCCACAGCAACCTTTTGAGAGTAGCGGAGCTGGGTTTCATTTCAGGCTGTGAAGGATGTCCTGGGGGAGAGAAGGGTGCAAAGACAGGAGGGAAGCAGCTGCTGCTGGGAGCCCCAGGAAGGGAACCCTTTGAGGGCTGGCTAGAGGAATTGGGAAGCACCCAGACAGAGCAGGAGCCCTCAAAAACAGGTGAAGGGAAGTGTCAGCTTTTACAGCAGGTTAACAAGCTGAAAATGTGATGCACAAGGAATAATAAGAAAACAAGCAGCTTTGTATTTTGTGTAAGTATTACACTTCATATTAATAATGCCCTTTTAAACTTGCATTTCATTTTTAGCAATACACCAGTGCACACATTGAAAAATGGGATCATTGCTAGGTCTGTGTGGAAGAGAGCTTCAGGTTTCAGGAAAGGGAACACTTCATAAAAGTGCTGAAAAATATTTATGGGACTACCTGAACATTTCAGCTGGCATGTTTTTGTTTGCCTGAACTTAAACTCTACAATTAAGAGTTTACAATTAGTATGGTAGATAGAAACCCCTTGCTGTTACCATGCCGAGCAATTTCTCAAGACCGCTGTAGCGGTCTTGAGAAGGCAATTTACAGCACAACTAATAATTACAATGAACTGTGAGTAATTAAAGTTGTTAGAACAGTCATCGCGACGAACAACTGTTTCAGCAACACCAGATGTGCCCAAGACCCTTGCTTCCATATGTTGAGAGGGGTTTTGCTTCCCCACATCCTCCCTCACCAGGCTATGTGTGCGATAGCACTGTTAGCGTGGCTGTATTTTATGTTTGCTGTTGGGCCTGGGAAAAGAAGTAAGACATAGTGTGTATGTGGGGCTGCATGGTGCATAGGCCACAACGCCTTGTCGTGGGGGTTTCACTACCCAGAGACACACAGCACATGTCCTGCAGGTTCTAAAACCCATGGCTGTAAACAGAGACTCAAAAACAAGGCTGGAGCCAGCGGTGGTGGGATTTGAAGTATTTTTTAGGCTCTGTATTGTGGAAGTGAACAAATTTCAGCATTGCAAAGATATATCAAAGATACGGCAATTATATCTGTCAAGAAGATTGCACTTTCCACACAAAATATGAAATGGATGTGCACTGAGAAGTGTGGGCAGGGTGAATGTAGCTTGTCGGCAAAGCCTGGGCAATGCCACCTGAGGAACTGCAGCAGGGCCCCTGTGCCTTAACGGGCTGTGTGACCTGCACCCGCTGCAACCGGCAGCCAGCCAGGGGCGAAACCTGCCTCACCTGCCTACGAGGGCATACGATTTCAGGTTTTAAAAAAAAAAATAATTGAAAAAAAAATGTGGTATTTTAAATATTTGAGGTGATAAACTGCTTCGTGGTATTCAAACAGAGGTGGGTTTGTTGTATGGAAACTGCTTTATTCAAACGCGAGGCTCTATTTCTCGGCTGACTCCACAAGGTGCAGAAACCAGGATGTAATTTTACACTTTTTTTTTTTTTTTTTTTTCCTTTCCCCCCCCCCGCGGTTTCATCCAGCCCCGGGCGCTGCCGCTGACAGGAGGCGGCGGGCGGCGGGGTGCGGGCGGCGGGGTGCGGGCGGCAGGCGGCGCTGCGGGCTGACAGGCGGCTTCCCGGCGGCTCTTGCCCTGGCGCCCAAATCAAACGCAGCCCGGAGGCGGCCATGGTAAGCGGGGGCCGCCCTCCTCCTCCTCCTCCTCCTCCTCACCCCCGGCGCCGTTAGCGGGGCGAGGGGCGCGGGGCGGGCAGGGGCCGTTCCGTTGCGGCGGGTAACGGCCGCTGCCTGCCGGAGGGCGGCTGTGCGGAGGGGGCGCTCGGGGAAACACGAATAATGCGTTGTAAAACTATAGAAAATGAAGCTAGTGAAAGCAAATCCTGGCTGTCTGTGGGAGGCTGTATCCCAGCGTTACCGTGTCCTAGTGTTTCTGCCCCTTGCTTGTACTTCAGTCTGTGTTCTTTACAGCTGGGTCACACAGAGAGAAGAAATGAAAGAAAAACAGCTTTCAAAGCGTGACCTTGAAATTAGGAAGCTGAGTGGGAAATCTGAAGGCCTAGTACCTGAAAATGCACTTTATTCCTTTTCACATTAGTATTTACATTGCTCAAGATTAAATATTATAAACACAAAAAGCAAGAGACAATCATTCTTATCTTTTTAAGAGCTATTAATGGGAAGTTACTGAGAATAGGCATAAGTACACGTTTAATCACATTCAAACAAAATAACAAACTGTTTGGCTATGCCAGGAAACCTCGAGGCTTGAGCTTGGTTAGGTTGCATGAAAGGTGAGCTCCTAACTCACAGTACAGCTCCAGCACTTTAATATATGTTCATTGCAGGTGGGTCAGCTTGGTGTAACGGTTCCTTGTGAAAGGTTAGTGGTAAGGTATTTAAAAGGATGGCAAACATAACTTAGAGGTACATAGGTAGGAATTCTGAGTAAATGTTATTTATGCAGATGGCAGAATGTTTTTTTTTTCCTCTCCTGTTTTAGTCCAAGAAAAAAGGGCTGAGTGTTGAGGAGAAGAGAGCTCGTATGATGGAGATCTTTTTTGAAACAGTAAGTCACTTGATTAAAGTTGTCCTGCATTTACATCCAGTGGGAAGATAGGCCCTAAAAGGAGGTTAATTGTAGATGAATTGTGTGTATACATCTGCTTTTTGTTGATGCCCTGTGTCGTTGTTGTATAAATTACTGGGATGGAGCTGGATCTGTGTAACTTTGGACCAGGTGGCTGGTGGCATGAAGAAACACAGGTGTTGTTAAATGCTCAACGTGCTCATCTTTCTTGGGGCCAAATCTTCTCATGTTGAGTCTGTTACCATAAGAACAACAGTGAGAGATTAGGAAGGATCTTGCTGACTTTGAGAGGCGAGAGAAATCTCAGTGTTATGAGATCAGAGCAAGCCTGAAAGGTCACTGTGGAGAAGAAACGTGGAGATCCAAAAAGCAGACTTACGGGTATACCTGTGGGATATGTACAGTATGATGTTATTAAAACGTTTACTGTCACCTTTGAGTACTTGAGCAATGCAGTGCAGTGCATCTGGTGCAGACAGTCTAACCCTGACTCTGTGCCCTCAAAGGGGTTTTCACTCTAATTTTAGGCAAAATTTGGTGACTTTTTTTTGGAACAAAGAAAAAATTCTAATTCTTTTCTTTTTTTTTTTTTCTTTTTTTTTTCTTTTTGTTTCTTTCATTTTTTTTTCTTTTTGTTTGTTTCTTTTTTTTTGTTTGTTTTGTTACTCTAGAGACAGCAATAGTCTTTTTTTTTGTTGTTGTTTAAATTTCTCAGAATGCCTTAATTCTATTGAGGGATATACATCACATTTCCCTAGCAAAAGATAAACATTCAGCGTATTTCCTGCTTGCTTTTGTTGGCATTGATTTAGTGTAAAAACCATACAGGCTTAGATGGTGCTGTCATTTGCAGCTGAAGTATCTTTTGTGTTTTGCACAGAAAGATGTGTTCCAGTTGAAGGATATAGAGAAGATTGCTCCAAAAGAAAAAGGGATTAGTAAGTATTTACAAAGGTTTTTTCTCTCGAGCCATTAATTATTTTTGGGACAGGTCAAATAGTGTAATTTTTCCTGATTCTGGTCTTGGCTTGTTATTTTAATAGCAATGGGAAAAATATCTGGAAAAGCAGACAGTGGTCAGTGGTAGGGCTGCAGGAGTAACATCAACAGAATTTTCCTGTCATTATTTGCTAATGTTTGCATCACTTATATTGGATGATAGTGCCAAAATTAGAGATTACTGAGATGCTACCTCCAAACAAACCAAAACAAAACCTTAGTTCATTGAAAGTCCCTGTTAGACTTGAAACTGAAAGTCAGACACTGAAAACTACGAATTAGCTTGAAGTATTTGCAGCACTTGTGGATGATGGTAACTAGTTCCCTTTGTGGAACTAGAATAATTCTTTAATTGGTGAGTTGTACCCCACATTTGCTACAGAATGAACAATTCCTGCACGTATATAACGTTACAACAATTTTCTGTATTGGAACTGATTAAAATCAAATGCAAACTCTGTCACTCCTGAGCCTGTATGCAGGTGGGTTTAGTGCCTCTACTGCTGTTTAATGCTTTGGTAAGCATTGCAAAGTGAGATGTAATCATGGTCCTAATCAAGAAATTATAAGTTAATCCATGTTATAATTAAGATTGCAAGACAACTTTTCAAATGCCCCCTCACGCGTTTGTCACGCTATTGTACTGCAATAAGGATGTATATTTTGTGATAGCTGTGAGCAGTTTACAAACATCTGGTAGCAGACTGCATTGAATAGCAGCCTTTATGTTGAAACCGCTGATTTCAAAGGGATTCGTTCTTTGAAGTGAAGCATCAAGCATGGTGTCCTCTTGGAACCTTCCAGCTAGCTGACATTACAGTAAATTATTCATACAGATGACTGTAGATGGTGTCTAACTGTATTAATAATTCTCCATGGTTCTGTGGCAGTGCTGTGCAGTTCTAATGTGATATTTTTGTTTTTATTAGCTTCAATGTCAGTGAAAGAGATTCTGCAAAGCCTAGTTGACGATGGCATGGTGGACACTGACAGAATTGGAACTTCCAATTATTTTTGGGCTTTTCCAAGTAAAGCTCTTCATGCCAGGAAACGCAAGTTAGAAGAACTGCAGTCTCAGGTAAATTGGTTTTAAGGAAAGTACCTGGTAACCAGAATTTATTCTTACACCCTCTTGCTCCTCTCACTTGCTCTCGTGCACACACACCCCCACACACATAACCCTATTTTCCTGTGGGAATCATTTGGCAGTCAGGATAGGAGATTCTTTCTCGTTATCTTGATAGCACCCCCAGAAAAGTCTTGGAAGCCAATCTTGCTGGAGCTTGAGAAGACTTTTTGCCACTTGCTGGTGAAAACATGTTATTTGTGATGGAAAACATCATTTAAGGACTTCCTTTAAATAATTAGGCAACATATGCTTTTATGTGTCTTATATAGCGCAGGCCACCATGTGGTAATGTTCTGAAAGCCAGGAGAGGTCTGAAATGGATATCCCAAATCCATGTGGCAGTGGTTTCTACTTAGGGCCGTTGTTCATTCACATCTGTTCTTATTGATAGCTTAATTAGTGTGCACTTTTATAATCCAGTACTGCACTTTTATTAGGAGAGAAGAACAAATTGCTCGCTCATGTGATCTCCTGCAGAAGAGCAAGGCATCTTTTGTTGCAACACTGCTGTTCTTTTGATCTGGCTTTACTAGTTTTTAGGAAGTGTCTTTCTTGCTTCTCCTAATTGGAGCGGGAAAGCATCTATTCATCAGTTTGTTTGCAACTGGAGTAAATGATAACAAGTTCAATAAACTAGTTTTATGGTCTTTATTGTCTGCACAACAACCCTGCCAGCTTTTCGCATGCTTATTTAGGGTTATGTTCATTCATCAAAGAATTAGCTGAATTAATGGAAAACTATTTGTAGCATCTGGAAATTTTTACGCACACTTTTCTTCAGGCATAGCTCTGGTGTCATCATTGCTATTGTATGTCAACTTCAGCTATTTTGTTAGTGCTGCAAATTAAATGTATAAAAACATGCTTTTTTCCCCAACATGAATTGAAAAAGTATTTTGTGACTCTGAAGTCTTTTCACCAAGATAAAAGTAAAAAGTCTGATCAACGCAGTTATTTGGTAGCTGAAGTTCCTTCTTTATGCACAGAGTGTAGTAAGAACAGCTGAGAGGTAACCTTGTCAGCTGTCCCTGGCGATGCTGTCACTGTTTGTAAATCTTTCATGATTAAACTGGACGAGTCCATTCCACTGCTTTCTTTTAACCAACATAAGGTCATTTCCACTTGCCCTGGGGAAAATGTAGATTAATTACTGGCCTGCATGCTCTAGGCAGGCATCCCAAGGTGTTTTGTGTGTCTGCTTGTGTGGATTTGGCAGAGGGAGGGGAGTACCCGTACTCTGTCACATGCCTAGTGCATCTACTCCAGTTTTTAAGGTTAAGAATGAGACTTGCCAGAACTTTTGGCTCCTTTTACCATATTCACAGATCTGTGTTGCTTTTGTGAGCTGGTGATGTCTTCAGGGCTCTGAAGGAGGAAGCACTGTGGAAGGCTGCACTCCTGATCATCACTAACTGGAACTGCGTGGTGACAGCCTTCCAGGCAGGTGCTTTGGATGAGTTGAAGAGTGCTGCTTGAGATAGCTGCTGTGGTACAGTTTGGGTCATTGGAATTATTGATACTTTCATTTCAGGGTCTGCCACTGACTTGCTCTATTTTGGGTACCTTTCTCAGCATCACAGATGACCTGTTAGCATCATGGATATAAACTTCTGTGTACTTGTTCACCAAACACCCTAGTCTTGTTGAATGCCAATGGTTTGCTCACAGATTCTTTCAGGTTTTGATTGTGTGACACACTGTAGCCAAGTAGCTGAATGATGGAACTGGCATTTGTCTTTGCCCTTGGGTCCAGTCTTGAATTTTCAAGATAATTATCTTGAATTTTCAAGATAATTGATCAAGAAAGCCTCTAGCATACCATGATCAGTATCTTCCTTTGAATGCCTTGCAGAATGAACGTAACGTGTTCCACTGAAAGTATCCAGGGGTTGTCTACAAACATGTTGTGCTGCCTTAAATGTACTATTACGTTATTAAGCATAGTACCATCTATTGTTATGGTATTATAACAGTCATGCAGTTAGTGTAATGTTATTTTGTGGTTATTTCTGTTTAGAAATAACTGTGCTGATATAAACAGTTTCATAATACTAAAACTGTTGCAGTTGAAAGAAGACGTTTTGTTATCAGACCCTATTTGCAAACCCAAGTCCTACTTTTAATATACAGGCTTCCTGAATTTTCTTTAAAACATGTTGTAATTCCTTAAAAATGTTTTTATTCATTACCTTGCTTTTTTGATGAGAATGGAAACGTTTCAGTGTTTCAGGGGAAACAATTTCCAGTAGCCAAACCTTTCCCTGTTGACACAGTGGAGGGGTGGCACTTTCAAATGAATAGCTCTCAGAACATTTTTGCAAGATGATAAAAGATACTGTCTGTGGGCTTAACTCGGCTGTATTTAGTGTTTGTGTTATTCTCTATGTGAACACACTCACATTTCCTGAAGGGGTTTCTAAATCCAGTCACCAGGTATCACAAAACGTCCTGTCAGAACATGTGAAGCAGAGGGAAGGAGTAAGCTGTTGTACAGTTTCTGCTGCACGTTGCCTGTCTTTGATCATTCCCATGCACAGCTTGTGGCGTGCTGTGAGACGTGTTTTCTTTCTGCCTCTTGTCCAGATCACTTGTTTAACTGCTTCAGTTGGTCTCTTTCTTCAGCAGTTACAAGCTAGGATTGGAGTGCTTTACTTAAAGCAGAAGTTTAAAAATCCAGCAGTCTAGCTCATCCACAGTTAAGGCTTTAAAACCTAGAGGCAGTACCTTTGTTTGCTGAGGGCATGGGTAAATAGCTGAGGGAAAAGGGTGATTCCACATGCTGAACCAAGACATTTGAAAATAATGTGGAGGAACAGAACAAGCTACTTCATAACGCAAATTCTCCTGTTAATTTGTGGAGCCCGGGCCTATGTTTGACTAGTCAGGCCTGCTACAGCATCTTTTGACTGCAGACATTGGTATTGTATAACGATTTAACAAAGCTAAAGCTCATAGCTTACTGCATCTGACAGAGTATGTGATTGTGGGGAGTCTTGAAACAGAATTTTTGGTTCATTTTTTTTTTGTGATTATTGAGCCACACCCCAACAGAGAGACAGTAGCAGAGAGGTCTGACTCACTACTCCTAACAAAGAGTATGCCATGTTTGCCTGGGTGTTAAAAGTTACACCTCATGGTTGTTGTCTATATCCTTGGTTTTGTTATGTTTTGTTTTGTTTTTCTTTCCAGGAAGGATTTGTTATGTCTTTGGTGTGATCTCCTTGTGCAGAGATATGGCATTCAAAAACAATGGTTGAATTAAAGTTGTTTCTGTTGGCATAGCTCTTTTTTCCTCGTTTTTCAGCATGTTTTTCTGGGGCATGTGTTTGAATAAGGCTGCAAACCCCTGAATGGGACATAGATGGCAAATCCTGTGCTGATTTCATTAGGATTACGATCTTAGTGCTGTTCTCCAAACCAGAGTTACTCTTTGGGCTTCTTCCTGTTTTTCTGAAAAGCAATTACCACAAATACCCTTGCTTTGTGTAGCTTCTGCTGATTTTTTTTTTTTTTTTTTCTCCAACAGGTCAGAGTAAGAACTGCTTGGTAGGTCCCTATGGATTTTGGATTGATTTGCTGTGCAGTGGCACGGCTGCTCTTAAAGGTTTATGCCTTCCGCCAGATGCTTGTACTTCACCTCTCAGTTATGCTTATGCAGTTGGGAATTGAACCATCGAAAAAGACAGTGGAATCTGCATTTTGGTTAAATCAGATTGTTCTGCAGGTCTGGTTTATTATGGCATCAGTACAGCTATGAGATTGTGAAACCAGAGTGAGGGTGTGGATTGAGAAGTATTGTTTAAACAAGGTTTATAAGTGGAGAAATCTTTAATGGAACTCTACCTCTGTTGAGAGAACTGTGGAAGCTTTACTCAAGGGGTTGGTTCTTTTCTTCCCGTAAAAAAAGGTGGAAGGATGCAGTTTTATTCTTTACCAATATTCTCCTGGCAGTCAGTTTCTGAAGTTTTGTATTACTTATGTTCAATTATGTTTTGACAAAATGAGTTGTTTTTTCTTGGCTTAGCAATACTGGAAGCTCAGGGGTTTTGTTAAGCTAGCAAAGAATGTGACCTGTGCAGTGTAAGCAGGAAGATCATCTTCTGGTGAGGATTCTTCTGCCTTTTGTTGATTTCATAGCATGCACAAAATGAGGAGATTGGAGCTGAGTAGCTCTGGCATGTTACTCACAGTCACGTTCCATCTCAGTTGAGAGTTGGTAATATATCGCATACACACTGCATCTTGGGTTTGTGTGTTGTTCTGCTGGACGTGTTGCCTACCGAATGGATATGACTGCGAAGGATTCATTGCCTGCTGAAGATGAGAAGGCACATATGCAGCAAAACTCTGACAGCACTTTTACTGGGAAGGAAACAGCATATCAGTGAGTGAGGCAAACAGAGACCTTTCTGATGTAACCTTAATATAAAGAGATTCAGCTTAGATTTTGTTTTATTTCTTCTTCTTTCATTATCTATGTGTCTTTTAATACCTGTGCAATTTTATTGTCTGTTTTAGATAAGGTGAATTAATTCCTGCTTGCATTTTGCTTTATAGTGGCTTGAGTTAAGCATTAATTAACGTAACTGCTAACACTGAGGTCTTTTTTCACCTGAGGGTGGACCAGGCTGTGAACCACAACCCTCAGAAGCTGTAAGGAGCGTCCTATCTCTCCAGCACGTTGTCTACAATAGACAAAGTGAGGAATTCTCTACTTGAGCTGCCCAGGACAGGTTTAGTACTTACACTGCTGGGCTTAAGGGACCAAGTTCTTCAACAGAGATCTTTCTGTTGTTAGTGTTAACTATTGGCAGTACTGGAAATACCGTAATTTAGTAGTTTGGGGAAACAAGAAGTTTACTTCCTTTCTCCAGTCTGGTTTTATGACGGTTCATTTCTCTCTTCAGTTCAAAACAGTTTATTTCACCATTTTATTGTCAATCATTGCAATTTATTTCTCATAATGTTGCTTTCTTGTGGGTTCTTCTTTTATGTTCTTAGATTTTGCAAGGGCAAAATTCAACATGACTCTGTTATTGCTCCTGTTTTTTCTGAGGCAGAGACTAGGATGGTATCACCTTTTACTGCAACAAAGATTAATGAAAATCTTTTCAGAGGTGAATATTGGATGGACTTTCTATGCTGGTCCATGACCTCGGTTCAAGATACACGTGATCAACAGAGACTTGGGGAGAGTTTCTGGCAGTTTCTCTTTTTCTTCCCACTAAATATTGCATTGGGCAAGTGTTAGTTAAGATGGAAGAGATTAGTTGATGTTTCATTCCTCAAATCCCTGCCCTAGGGTTGGTAAGAGGAGGGATTTTCACTTCCCATGACTCATTTATTGAGCCTGGGGAAGAATTTAGAAGTCAGTATATCCTAACTCACTTTTGGCAGTTAGTTTAAAAAAAAAAAAAAAAGTTCTTCAGGAATGAACATGTTGAAATAGTGACTTCACATGTACTAAATTGTTTGTATTTAGGAACATTGAAATATGAAAATAGGGGATTTAATGCATTTAAAAAAAATACTTGGGGAATGTTATATTAGGAAGCGCTTTTGTTAGGAATGCGCATTGTTTGAAAATAGTTAATGGAAAAAAATAATCACATTGGTGAGTAATCTGGCTTGAGGCCTTCTGGATTATGTTTGGCAATTTAGCTAAAAGGAGAGAACCTTATTTATTCAGAATGCACACAGAAAATTTGGGGTTTGAACCACCAGCTAGTTTGGTTTCTATCCTTTTTAGCCAGATACCTTTTTCCTCCTCAAATATTGTGACTGGGTTCCTGCATGGAAGCTTTGCTGGATTGTGACCGCCTGAGGCCACTGGCTGAAGCGAAAGAAACCTCTGCTGTCCGCCTTGTTTTGGGCTGAGCAACCTCCTCCTTCCCCAACCAAGCGATGGGGATGTCAGCGTGCCACCACGCAGCTCTGAGGCTGATCCCTGGCTTCATGTAGCTGCAGGAGCTCAGTGCTGTCTGGCCTCAAGGCCTCGCTGCTGACCTGAGGTAACGCCCCGGCGGGCATGGCGGATGCCCTGTGAGGGGAATGGCCTCATGGTGCTCAGGTCATGCTGCTGACAACCAGGCCCCATGTACCATGGCTGGCATTTTGGCTTGGCCCGTCAGACCTAGAAGAAAGCTTTTTGTATCACTTCTCAGTGGTATCCCCAGTACACGCTATATTGGCCTTCAGCAGAGCCTCTTGGATCTCTTGTTCGGTTTTCAGTCTCTGTCAGCGTCTTTGAATGCAGGGTCCCCCTAGACGTACATGTGCAACACCTCTGGAATCCATGGCCCACTGCCCTTTGTAGGGCTGTTCATTTTGTTTATCAGTTTGTCATGTTACAGTTACTTGAATAGCTGTAATAAAATAAATAAGATAAATAGCTTTATCTTGAAGTTTGGTGAAATACCTTCTGGAAAAGCTTGGGTCTGTACTTTTAGTATGATTTTTATGAATGTTAGGATAGCATACTGAGGAATTGTCCTTTAAAACCAGTGATTTACGTCAGTAGTTTTGCAACTAATGTGTGCAAGTTATATTGGGAATGATTCATTTAGACATTTTTCTCTTATATGTGTGCTTATAATTTTGTTTTATTAAGTTGTTTTATTAAGTTGACTAATTTGTCCCTTTCCAGGAAAAATTAAAGTATAATTGTTAAAGAGTTCTCTATTTAATGCCATTATAAAACATACGCAGGATCCCAATGTGTTGATTAAGCAGTTATGGTAGTCTTTCAATATCCATGCTGGGCTTCCCTTTTTCCCCTTGTATTTGAGTGGATTTAGGATTCTACTTCCTAATTTATTTTTCTTTTTGTATTGGCCTGGCCATTTTGACAATTATCAGTCCCAGCCATCGGGGTGGTTCCATTCCCTTCTGGCCTACTTTTTTTTTTCCTTCTGTTTTTTTTTTTCTGGGTAGTGATGATTCTCCCAACAGAGGCAATTAGTGATTTTTCCCTATTTTCAGCCTTCAGGCTTTTACAGACCTATACATTTCCTTTGAAATAAAGGACTAGATACATAAAGAAACGTACAGCTGTGGAGCTGGTATGGTGTCTGTCTTGCTTCTTCATACTATCCAGTGGGCGTTGTAGCAGTAAGAAGTATCCTAAAAGCAAGTGCCTGAGAATCTGCGTCATCTAAACAGATAATATGTTGATTGCATTATGCTCATTCATCTGCTGATCCTGTAAAGCTTCTTCCCTGAATCAGTCTTCTGGAAGATGCTAATAAATTTTTCTTTGGAGCAGTTCAGGTTTTTTTCTCACCTATTTGCATCTTGCATTTTAAAAAATGTTGATGCCTTGAAATGATTCTGAATTTAGTAAGTCCTAAAATGTCTAGCAGAGAATACTCTTCTAATGCTGTAACTCATTAGAGCCTTCTGGATTATGTTTAATGGCATGCTACAAAGCCCTGGAGGGTATGCTTAGTTACTGCTGTCATGGCAGACTTCTAAAAATATGGTGCTCTGGAGGCTTCTGTTAGAATTAAGCAACCTCATAATTTGGTGTTCATTAGCAGAATTTCATGCTTTTCCTTTTACTAGCTGTTAATATGTAACTAGATTGATGGCAACTGTGCAGTGTAGGTTTTCCTTTCCTGCCTCCTTGGTGAGCATAAGCTAAAACTGGCATGATTTAAGAGCATTTTTTTTTTTTTCTGAGCTGGCTCTGTAGTACCTGTAAAGACTATAAAGTAGACTTAGAGGAGGAATCCTGCTCTATTAAAAGGGATGTCTTGTTACTGTGTCCTGGTAGTGTATGCTATATATTCATTCTGCTCTAATGGAGTAAAAAATACTAGTATTTTTTGACTGTGTGTTCTGTGAAACTGTGTTTTTTTCACGTTATGTCTTCACATGGTTTACCTTTCCTATTTGAAGAGGCTTGCACACAAGCTGCTGGCTCAAATGTATTCCTGATCCTGACATTGCAGTGAAACTGTTGATCTGAAATGCAAAGAAATTGGGAATAAACAGAGCGCTCTTTCCAAAAGCCTTATCAAATCTGGCACAGATGCACCCCTGTGCCTTGTATATCGTGAGTGACAGCTCAGCACATTAGCTGAAACCCAGCATCCTGAGAAAGTTTAAGGGCTTAGATGTTGTGTGCTGTGTGGCAAGCGTGAAAGTTTGCCTCTGCTCTAAGGCCAGGAGCATCCAGCCTGGGGATAAGGCAGATGCAGTACTGCCTTTCAAAGCTGGGTTTGATGGAGGTGGTGAGTTGTAATCTTATTTAATCTGAACTTTCACCTTCAAGTTTTGTCATTTGATTAATAAAGCGTATTTTAACTCAGAAAATGAGCACATGCAGAAATAAAATATAAGTGCATGATAGGATTTTTAAGTTTCACTTCATAGCATTTTTCTCTTCTGGAGGGGATGAAATAGAAACAATTTATTCACTGGAGTGTAAAACCAAATGTGTGAAGTCAGTTTGAAGCTGGGGGATTTTAGGGGAAAAGTCTTTCCTGACATAGACATGCAGCAAATTGTTGTTGAACACATTGTATTTCCATCAAAGACCATTCCTTGTATTTGGAATTTGAGATGACTTGGTTATCTGTTTGAGCATTGCTTAAAAGCTGTAAAATTGGAATAAAAAGTGAATATGCAAGGGTGCTGTCAAAACTCGGATATTTGATAATGTATTATACAGAGGCTTTTTATTTTACTGTTAATACCTTGAAGTAGAATTTCAGCTTTTCTAAAGTTTCTGGAATAAAGTTTTGAACTGTATCTTGTAATCTTTAGGCAGGACTTGAGCTGAGGGAGTATCAGATGGATATTGTGTTTTGACTCAGGACTCTGTGCTGAGTCCCTGAAGGCATTGTCAGCTGGTTAACCAGGATAGCAATTTTTAAACGCCCTTTGGGGATAAAATAGAACTTTTTTTCTTTTCTTACCCTTTGTTTCTATTTTCCTTTGAACAGACCTGCTAACAATCACTTTGCACTTTTTGGTTTAGTAAATGCACTAAAGCACAGTTACAAGCATCCTTCATGTCCAGATTATTAATGTTTTCTCTGTTTCTGTCAGTTGCATTGGGTGCCTTTTGGTTCTTTCAGCATGTCTTATTAGATCACCTGCATTTGTGAGGCAGGGTTGAAGACAGGCATTTCTCCTTGTTCTTTTTTTTTTTTTTCCCTTTTTTTTCCAGGTTGATTTGGCATACTTGGTATCTGTATCTGAGAGGACAGCCATCTGCCCCTCAGCTCATTCCCATTATGCCAGCTCTGAAAGCAGCCAGTGAAATTCAGTTCTTTCATTCAGCCTGCACAACTGTCTCCTTCACTTCTTGTGCATTAAAGGGGTTGGCCTGGAGTTTTTTTTGTTTTCGTTGCATAACCAGTACTTACCAAATGGTGTTGCAAATGAATAATGCAAAAACCAAAAACTCGTGGCATGACATCTTCTCTGAGTAAACTGTAACTTAACCTTTAAGGCAAATCTAAATGGATTTTCCATCTAAATGGATAGAAAATAACTGAATTAAAAAAAACACTTAAATGTACAGTGGTTTACTGTATATGAATGATCTTTAAAAGAACTGCAGTTAGCAATGTAAGATTTGTACGTGGATGGGTGAAGGTTCCATTGGAGGCAGAATGTGTCGTTGCTTTCTTCCATGTATGGGGCCCATTCAATTTTCTTTATCTGAAAGCGATTGCAGGCAGGACTCATCGTATACTCCACGGTACCTCCTGAGAACACAGCCATACCTTATTTACTGTGGGAGATACAGTTTTTATTAGCATGCCAAATAAATCAGGATTATAGGCCTAAATTTAATCTTGGAACACAAAATGGATTATGTTTGTGGGAGGGATAAGTACATCAGTATTACCCACATCAATACTAGTGCAAAACATATAAATACGGCTTATGAGTGCTCAGACTTAACTTTAGAGTTTTTATTTATTTATTTTTAGGATCTTAACAGTGCTTCATCAGACAGTTATATGGAGTCAGATATCTGTTCAGTTAGGTTCCCCCAAAAAACTTCACTTAGCTTGAGTTTCTTATACTTACATCGCTGCCAAAAGTTATAATCCAAAGTTTAGAAAAATACTCACTGATTACCTATATGTTAATTATTTTAAAAGATAGAACTTGCAGAAATAATAGCACAGTATTTTAGAAAAAGTATTATTCACTTAAAGTATTGGTGCAACAGCCTTTCATTTTGAATAGCAAATATAACTTCTCCTGGGGTTTTGGGTCTCCTTATTCTCCGGAAAGTTGTATTTATTCTCAATCTTCAGGAAGTTTTTGAACCAATTCTTTCAGAAGTTGCAATAAAGTTGAGGTAATCTTTTATGGTAAAATTTTCAGCAAGCATAAACAGAAGAGAATTCTTGTACTGAACATTTCTCCAGTATACCTATAATTCAGTGTTTAAGAAAAAAAGAAATATTTAAGTACAGAAATATGGTGGGCTGTGATTCACCTTTTTTTTTCTAAAATCTGCTGCTAATCTCTTTTATGGTGTTCTCTTCCTGTAAAACTCTTACTGTCTATTCTTTGATTTCTGGATTAAGTCTTCTTATTCTGAGTTGCTTTCATCTCTATGCTTACTCTTGCCTGTATTTCTTTAATTATTGCTGTCTCCCAGGTGCTTCTCATAGTCTCCGAGCCCCAGCAACCATAGTTCCCTACTTCATATTGCTCAAGTGACTTGTAATGACCTTGGTTAAGACATTAAATGTTCCTTTTCTCTTCCTTTCATAATCATATTTAAAAAAAAAAAAAAAAAAAAAGGAAAAAGTAATTTAGTTGTACTTGTGTTTCAAGTATATGCTTCTCTAGAAGTGCGTAACGTCCCTGACACAAGACCCAGTGGACCTGGGGCCTGCCCCATCTTCACTCGTGTATGTGCAAAATGGCGTTTCAACAGCGGTGTGCCTGCGGCCTGGGAGCAGGGCAGGAGTGGCAGGGCTGCAGGTCGTGGTGGATGCTCTCTCTACTCCACTGGCAGCGTGCTAGCAGCGTGATCAGCGAGCCTGACGTTTACTTCTGTGCGTTTGGAGGCCCTGGCAAGAATTGATGTAAAAAGTAGTTGTATGTTTATTTTGTGCAGTACTTCAGAAAACAGTTCTGCACGTCAATGTGCCTTTCTGTTTTTTAAGTTTTGTTGTTTTAGTCAACAGCAATTGCTGAGCGGTTGCTTTTAGTGGAGTGCTGCGCCTTTCTTTTAACACAAGGCGTCTGTTTTCAATATTTTCAGATTGTGCTTTGGCTGTTAATCTTTGCATTTTTACTCTCTCTATGCTATCAGTCTTTTTTTTTTTTAATCTTTCTTTAAAATCTAGAGGAATGCTTTGAAGTACTTTCTCTCCATGCCTTCTGTCAATTCCACTTACTTTTTCAGTGGTGAATTAGATTTAACATAGGACAGAAATATACTGCTCTGCTGCAAATGTCACCCCGAAACTCTCGGACCACATTTCTTTAAGCTAAAAGCAAAGAGTGCTTGCCTCTGGCCTGAAACAAAGCATAGAGAACTTCAAAACTCAAGTAAATAGTTTAGCAAAGTTATGAACAATTAAAAAATGGATGTCTTGAATTCTTCTGTAGTGCCACAGTTGAGTGGTGCACACAATAGCAGTAGTTTTTTAAATACCATTTTGGGTTGAGTATTTTGGCCAGGAGAAAACTAAGCGTCTGATATTTCTCCCTAAGACCATAATGACAGTGGGATAACATCTGTGAACACTCTCGGTGGTTAGCGTGCGAGACCTTGGTTTGATCCACATCCAGTGTACATACAAGGGCCTGCGTTTGCATGGCTGACACCAGGTTTGTAGATACTTTAAAACGCTAGGAAGACAGGCTACATGCTTGGTGGGACACCGGTGGTTGCAGTGGTTGAGAAATGAGAAACCAGAAGGAATACAACCAACAAAAACATTTGCTGGAGAATAAAATACCAATAGTGCGGAGCTAGAGCCCTATCAGGCAAATTTGGAGGAGAGAGAGGATTGAAGCCTGCTGCTATTGTGTGTCAGGGTTAAACGTTCCTCTTCCAAATGTACATCACTGACTTGCCACAGTGCAACCCTAGCAATGGTGCGTGCAGAATGTATTATAAATCGCCTGTGCACATCTAATCTGTATCCCTTGACACAAACCAGACCCCCAGGCCTGTGATGGGGGTGATGGTTATCATCAGCATGTAGCACTTAACATGTGCAAACTGCTGCACAAATGTATAGCTAAATGCTCTGAGTCCCTTGCAAAGCAGGAACGAGCATCCGTCTGGGGGACTTGGGATTGAATTAATGTCAGGGCTAGGCCAGTGGTCAGTCAATTGACCACAGAGGTCTGTAAAATTAAAGGAATGGCTTCCCAACTCTCCTCTATTATAAATGTTAATTACCTCATTTATCTTCCTTCTTGCAGGTTCCCACCATGTTTTGCAAACACTGAAAATACTCTTGTGGAGATTTTTTTTCCCCTTGACTTTTTTTACTTTCATTATTTAGTCTTGTTCTCCCCACACACTTGTTTAAACAGCTTTCTGTGAGCTGACAGTTTTTCCTGCTTTCTTGTACCTTGCTTAATCGTGTGCTGGTTCTGAGGAGGTCTTCATGAACAGACAGGCTGGAGACATGACACTTTACAGTATAGCAGAAAATCTTTCTGCACTTATTTCCACATCTGATGAGTTACACTTGTGGCAGAAGGTTGTTCTTGTGTCAGACCTGACACATGTAGAGAGGAGGTAATAAGTAGCTTTTCCTCCAGATCAATCCCACAGCTATTGGCAGGAGTAAGACTTCTCTCAGGGTGGTTAATGTTCCTTGAGAAATTATTTGTCAGTTCACTTGAAAAACGTCTCATGACTACTCCAAGGATTGAAATCTTCCATCTGCTACTGTGCTCCTTTACAATCAGACCTTTCTACAGCTGGTGAGTGGGAAGGTGAGTTGCTTTATTTGGCCAGATGTGATCCTCTGCTAACATACATACACAGCATTTGCGAATTCTGCCTTTTTTTTTTCTTTCCATTTAATGCCCTGTAACCTGTCATATACCATTTGCCCTTACCTGTCAGTTAAGTATCGTATCATCTGTCTTCATCCTTCCTCCATCTGACTCCTTTATCCTTAACTATCTTTTTTCCTTTCATGTGCAGTTATTTTCAGCTGTGTTCTTGCCTTTTTATCCAAGCCTTCCTGTTTCTTCCATCCTCACAGATTCCTCACACAGACCCTGGCCATCTGTTCTTCGCCCTTTGCATTCTCATCCTATGTTTGGTTTTTTTCAATCTCTCTTCTCATTCTGCAGTTCTTTCCCTTATCTTTTATTGTCATAGGAACACCCACTATGACTTCTAAATAATCCATAGAGACCAGGGGGTTCATTTTATTTTGTAAAAAGAGAACTTCTAGAATTATCGATAGTGATTTATATATATAGTGATATATATATATATAGTGATATATTTATATATATATCCATGAGAGAATAAAGCAAAAATCTTCAATAAAATTGTATAAAAAATATCATTGCTTTTAGGCTGAGGAAGGTCTTCCAGTCTTGCAGCACGGTAACCTTGCACATTATGTAGGTCAGAATCTAGTCCTGGCAAAGAAATTTCTGTACATCTCAGTGCTTATCATTACTGTCTCATAATTAAATGTTCTGGAATATGGAGGACCAAGAAAATAATGAGATGCCATACTGAGGAACATGCTTTCAAGCCGGTAATCAGATTGTATTATTTTATTGCATCTCTCTGAAAAGTTTTCCTGTGCTTCCATCTTAGAGAATGCAGATTTGTTTTTAAAGAACCTTATGAATATGAAATCAGAGGAATTAGCTTTATGGCTTTCATGTTCCAGAGAGCACTGTCTTTTTCTTTGCACATGCAAAGACCTAGATAAGCTCTTTGGCATTTCTGCTTCCTCTGTGAGTTTAGTTCCAGACAAATTCTTTGTTCAGAGATGCTGAATGATGTGTGTTTTGGTATTTTTCTTCCTTGGGCTTCATAAACTGCAAACTACACCTAAGTGCTTGTCCTGTGCTGAACTGTGTACTTCTGCCTGGTAAGACTTAATGTGGGCACTAAC
Organism: Anas acuta; assembly: GCF_963932015.1. Classification (NCBI taxonomy): domain Eukaryota; kingdom Metazoa; phylum Chordata; class Aves; order Anseriformes; family Anatidae; genus Anas; species Anas acuta. The sequence goes on from NC_088982.1 coordinate 44,731,308, forward strand.
ACATTTAATTTTATATGAATTTTGTGGAAACCCCAGAAAGAGTACTGTTTAGCTCCCCACCAAAATTAAGATGTTGGTGTACTTCAAGCCACAGACTGAAACCCACATCGCCTAGGTGGTTACTTTCAGTGGTGCAATGAATAAACAGCTGGATGTATTTTTCCCCAAATAATATATGCATTGCCATTCATCTTATAACACATGCATGAACAGATACTTTTCCAGAAAGAGGAAGTAGTTTTGAAAAATTGAGGTACAGAAGAAACGCACAGACCCTTCCCCAAACCAAGTGAACTGCATTTGGTCTGGAGCCTAATCCATAGAGCCCACCAGTATGGGGTTTCTTTTTACCTTTATGTCTGATACCTAAGATTTGACAATAAGGTCTGCCTCATACTTTTCATGCATTTATATATAATACGTATTTCTGAAAATGCATACTGAACATAAGTTTAAATAGAAATTGAATCGTGGCTATAGCTCCAAAGCAGCTCTGTTTGCGTTGTACAAACAAGTTGAATTCTTGTAAGCAATGTAGTCCACCCAGAGAGGAGCATGCTGCAGAAACGCTTCTTCATGTAAAGACTAACATGGTCTTGGCATTCCAGTTGCATGAGGATATAAATATGATTAAATCTTAAGGCTAGGGATTGCAGGAAATGTTTGGGAATGCCCTTCCACTAAGCGCGATCCTCAGTGAGAAAGGGAACATAGAAGTGGAGGCCTTGTGAGAGTTTGGGAGGAAGGCATTGCCATTGGAATTATTTCTATTTCTATTTTTTTCTTTTAAGAATGAAACATGGGATCTCAGAACCACCTCCATCTTCCTTGCAATTAACCTGGTATACCAGTTTTCTTCCTGACTGATACGCAGAACATCAAAGTTAAGCTGAAGAGTTAGTTCTTACACAGAATCCCAGTGTTTCCTTTTTGTGTGTGTGTGAGAGGGGGTTTCAAATTAAGGAATTGCTTTCCAAACTACATATTTGTTAGAACTTTTTTGCATTCTTCTTCATCTTGTGTGGTATTTCAAGAAGCTCTGGCTAATGCTGAGTACTGCGTCCCCGAGGAGCCGCGGGTGAGTCACGCATCCGGCTCAGCTTCCAAAGTGTCCCTGGAAAACGTCCAACTAAACTGGTTGGACGTGGCGCAGGATGGGCGGCAGGTTAATTTGAGAGAGATCTCTCGATAACTGATGTGTCCTGGAGTGACAGGACCATGCAGGGAGCTTTGTACCAGCCTTGGAGATGGGGTCTTCTCTGAAAGGTGCCCCGGCCTCACTTGGGAAGGAGGGCAACTCAGAAATCTAGCCATAGGAAAAGGGGCCATGGTTTTACATGCCTTAGAGCTATGGAGACTTCTATTCACCAGTATGCAAAAAGGATTGGGGCAGTGCCAATGGCATAGCAGAGTTGGGGAAGGCTGGTATCAGCAGCTGAGCAGGTGGATTTGCTACAGCTATTGTCACCCTGTCTAGGGAATAAGGGAGTGGCTATGGGAGAGATTAAAGGGCTGGAAATGGATGAAAAGAAATTATCTAGTCCAAAGCCTCCATGTCATGGAGGCCTTTGCATAGAGATCCCAGACTACAGCATGAAACAGGATTTTGGTCCCATGCTGAACATGCAGCACGTAACAAGATTACGTGGTGTGGGAGTAAAAAACTTGCTTCCTGTAATTGTTTTCTGTGGATCAGAGCCCCAGACTTATATTTGTGTGGTTTTGTATTTATTTTGAGTTTATTTTTATTACATGTATTATAAATATATATATATATAAATGTATGTACTTGAAGTGTATGTTCTATTTGTTTTAATATTTTCTCTATATACACACTTTCATAAGTATGCTTAATATATGTCACTGAAATAGGTTGATTTTATTCTTTGTTTCTTTTATCAGCTTGCTGAAAGCAGTCAGAAAAAAGAGGCTCTACAGAAAAGCATTGAGAAATCAAAAATTGGACGTGAAGATACTGTAAGTTGCTTTGGGGGTGGAGGCGATCCTATTAGGGAACAGGATACAAGTATTCCCAGTTTGCAAATAGTATGAGTTGTTGGAAATCCATTAAGATTTTGAAGTACTGAAGATGAGGAAGGGAGAAAAAAAATCGGATGTTCCTAAATGTTAAATTCTTCCTTATTTGGTCATGTACTACTGAGGAAAATATTGACAACTGGTGCTCCAAGGCTGAGAAAATGAGACTGCTTGAAGTCTGGTAGTTTTCCAGTTTTTTTCAGATTTAAAGATATTGTTAAACTTGACCTACCCACAGTTATGTGCCAAAGTTGCCAATGGTTGCTGAACTGCCAAATCTAGTAACTGTGAATTTAGGAGTTGGGTTTTTTTTTTTGTTTTTTTTTACATTTTAGTTGTAATCTGGATTTCTAATTTATTATTCTGAGAAGTCAGTTAAGCTTGGTGCTCTTTGCATGCTGAAGCTGTTTAAAATACATTGTAAAATAATATGTAGGCTTCACATCTAACATGCATATGAAGTAGTATGTTAGAAGAAAATCATATGGTACTCTAGCTGCTGATTCGTTTTGAGATGCTTAATGTAGACTAGTTTAAACCTCCGATATGTAAACGCATAAACAGGGACGGACAGAAGTTTTCATATAGGATGGAGTTTTGCAAGAAAGAGCTATATCTTAGAATCCAGAATGTTTTGTAGAAGCACTCTGAACTTGACCATAATCAGTGAAACACAGGCAGGTTTCTCATACAGCTGTGCTTGTCAGGTTTCCAGACGGACTTAGAGGCTTGGGCTTCTCCACCATGCGGCCTGACCTTGTCACAGGAAGCGACTGGTCCTGGAAATCCTGTTTTGCCTGATGCTTCCAACACCTCAGTTCCAGATTAAACATTCGGAAAAAGTCCTGAGAAATCTAGATCACGATGTATGTCTGAGCAGCTGGCCTCCATACCCCAGTGTCTGGAAGCCTTTGATTTCCTTTTTGCGTTTTCAGAATAGGCTGAATCCAGGCAGAAGCTTTGCAAATGTGGAAATTCAAAAATGTTTCAGACTGCCAGGCTGCTGTGGAGATTGTCACTGGATAAAAACCTGACAGTTTACAAACTTGTTACCTGTCTGTCTGAGGCTGCCTGGTGCACTGGCATGAGATCTTTGAATATCCCAGTCTTCAGCCAGGTCCAGAGGTTGGCTGTAAGTACAGGCTGAATTTGAAATATGTGCTGAGTTGGCTATGGGAGTGCTCATGCTGAGTCAGGTGTCTGCAGATATTATTAATCAGTAGAACATTTGAGGTAGATAGGGTATGCTCTCCCAGGAAAGACTACCGTGTCATAAATATTTGAATTTATTTTTGAGACTACTACAGTTGAACACTGGAACAAACACGAAGAAAAATACATTACCATGGCATTCATACATAATATCCAGATACGTGGAAGTGCAGTCTTTAATGACAAGACCAGTGATCTTAAATGTTCTTTAACCTGAGTTTGTTAAACCATTCTGAGTTCAAAGACTGTAGGAATTTGTTCTTTTGCTTATCCATTTTAACCTTATTGATACTGAATACAAACAGGAAGGAAGAAAGTTGAGTGTCACTAAGAGTTGTGTGTGCATAAAATGCTCAGTTGGTTCGTTGATGGAAAGCAGTAGTGAAAACAGCTTTCAAATTTATATCTTTTTATTTTTGAAAAATGTTCTCTGCAATAATTTGATTTTTATTCTTTTTTTTTTTTTTTTCTAATCTCCCAACGTGCTTTGAATCCTCAGGCAGAACGTGCAGCGCTGACAGAGGAACTTGCAGCCCTTCGGAAGAAAAAAGAGCAGCTAAAGGCAGAAATAGACAAATACAGAGAATGTGATCCAGACGTTGTTGAAGAAATGCGTAAGTCAATATTGTTTGAAGTGAACTTTTGCATGGAAAATGTCTTCACGTTTTTAGCTTAAAAGCTGGTGTGCAGAGATAAGCCAATGAATAGCTGCTTTTTTTTTTTTAATCTGTAAGCAATAAAATACAGGTACACTGACCATTTCTTTTTGTGTTCTCATACTATATAGGGTGATTTTTTTTAAACTGGTATTTACGCTGCCAACAACTGAGCTGTTAACAAACAATCCTAAAATTGAAATAATTCTGATAATTATGATTAACGCCAGGACCGTTTTTTCTGGTGCCATAATAATTCTGTAACTGAATCTTAACGTGTGTGGCAAGTATTCACTGGTTCCTATTTACCTTCAATCCCATACTGACACAATAAGATACCACTCTATTTCCATTGTCTTTTCTATTTAAAACATAAGCATTTCATTACAGACACTTAATTTGTATTTATATTTAAGTATGTCTTTACACTGTTTACTTGATGTTTGTACTTTCTGAAATTGTGGGGTTTGGTTGAAGTTTCTAATTCAAATAGAATACAAGGAATAATGAGTGACTGTAATATTTAATACAGAACTGACCAGTGAAATGTACTTAATATTCTGATCCTTAACATGAAAAATGAAAAGCATGCATGAAATTTTATTGAATTTTCTCTACTTTCATGTTTTATTTATTAGGCTCTTAGGTTGCTACCCAAACACCACTGCATATTCAATTGCTCTAATACCAAAATGCCAGTACGGTGATGAGAAACCGGCACAGACCTTTTTTGAGGAAAATACATGACTAAATGTTTTGCTTTCCTTATTTTTCCTCCTCCTTAAAGTCCAGCTTTAGAAATGTGCTGAGAGAAAGCCAGGAACATAAACAATTGGCAGCACACCCTCCAATTGGACAGCTATTCTTTCTTTAGAGGGGCTGTGACATTTTTCATCAGCTGCATTATCTTTCCCCAAGGATGTAACGGTATGAAAGGGAATAAGCAAACTCGAGACCTGAGGTTACAGTACTGTAAATCCTTTGCTGTGTGCTCTCCTGAGGAGAAATAACAGACACATTCCAGCTGTGGAAATGAGTAAATTTAGGCAGATACCAACAGCAGAGGATTCGTAGTGCCAGGTATTGAAAGTGCTGAGGTATCCTTACAGTAAGCATTGGACTGAAGGTGTTGAGGAGCCTCTTTTGAAGCAGTTGCCACGAGCATGTGCGTAAATACTAGGCACAAGGGAACAAATCACAGCCTGAATGGCAGGACACAACTGCATTAGCTGGCAACATGGGGACTAATATCTGAAGAGAGGAAGAAATGTAATCGTTAATTACTCCAGGCACATCCTTCTCTTCTTTGAATTGTGTGTAAGGTTCACATGAGCTTCTGCAATGGAGGGATGGAGCTCCTGTCTAAGGGAGCTGGTTTTGTGAGCCTTGTAGGGCTACACAGGGGAATGGCATTTCCAGGGGAATGTACAGTAGTGTTCTGAAAACAATTTGTCCCTGACCTTCAATTAAAAAGCTGGTGCTTTGTTATATGTTTTATCAGTCATTGTTGCACTGCCTAAATTTGCTAGCAGTGTATAAATGGCTAAGTGTCAGTTTGGGGGAGTTAATGTGTTTGTCAAAGCTGAATGGAATTTCACAGGATTTAAATAATAATGGTAATGATGGGTGGGGGATGGGCATGAGACTTCTCTCATTCCAGAGTGAGGGCAAGTGCAAAGGCAATAAAAGATGCAGGAAGTTATAGTTTTTAGTATAAGAAGATGTAAAGAATTTCAGGCAATTGAAGGTATTAATTTAGACATAAAAGTTACCACTGCTGTTTCCCCGAACAACCTTATAATCACAATTATTTGTTCAGAGATTTTTAAAGCTTTTTCAAATTGCATGAGTGATATGTATTTTTCCACTAGCTATACAATTGCAGTAACTTAATCCTTATGATTATTTTTGGTTGGATCAACGAGTGGATTCCTAAATCTAAATTAATTTATTTTCATTTTAAGTCAGAAATCAGAAATGGCTGTTAGGTTACATAATGCACTTTTTAAGAGTTGGATTGTTCAGAATAATATGTTTTGTAATGGGCTGTTGGCATATTCTACATTTAGGTTTTCTCTTTCCTTCCTTAAATGGCTTTAACCTCTAAGGAAATGTTCCCGATATTTAGTATAAAATTTCACACTTGTAACTTCCAATCCCGTATCACAGAGCAGCCTTGATTTTCTTGTAATATTTTAGGGGTATGTCAAATTATCTTCTGATTTCAGTGGCCTTCTAATTTGGTGAATGCTTTGCTGTGCCTTTTTAATTGCTCTTTCCCTCAAAAAGTATTGCAGAAGCAAACCTGGTGGTGTGTGTTAGGTTTACATACTACAGCAATAAGCCTCATTAAAACACACACCAGCACGTGTATATGCACAGTAACTCCAAGGTTAAAATGAAATTTGGATGATTTGTAGTAAATATCTAAAGGCAATGAAAGCCGAACATCTGTCTTGCTTCCTCAGTCTTGGGATGAGAAAGTCGTGCTTGATGATGTAACTAAATATACTAGAATTCACCAGGGAGCAAACTAGAGAACTAAATAATAACTCAATTTTTTGCTGGCTTTATCACTTGTCCTTTTAATATAAATAGCAAATGGTTTGTTATATACTTTACCTTAATTTCCTTGGCTTTTGTACTGGAGAGCTAAGGTATAAACTCTAATTCCTACCCAGGGTTACAGTGCTTGAACACAGAACGTCAGCATTTGTGTTTAAACAACTGCAGTAAATGGCAGCAGAAGCAAGGTTTAGGGACTGGCCACTAGAGGAAGCTACATAATAGTCTGGTCTTGTAGATGCATGGGTAATTCCATTTTACAGGTAAAGTATTGTAAAACTACATCTAAATTTGCAAAAATACAGGGGTTTCCTTTTTTTTTTTTTTAATGACTCTTGTAGCTGGAAGCTTGTGTTTGACCCTTGAAAATGTTGTTTAAGCCACCTAGTGTAATTTAGGATTGAGCTATAGATCTTTCCTCAACATTACAGGCAGTAAAACTGACAACAGTCATCGGCAGTAAAAACAGAAGTTCTGGGATTTTATTTTTCTGTGTTGGATTTGTAATCCTGCTTCAGTTGGCACAGGACTGCACTGTTGTTTCTTAACGTAGAGGCAGATTTTTGTAGGCTAGAGGATATTCTCATGGGGAAGCAGACATTGTGGAGTAGAGTTTCCCTATTCCTCCAGCAGAAGGACTATATGGCAAACGTGTATGTATACAGATTGGATGTGTACAGATGTGATGCTGGTAGATTCCCTAAAGCCGATGGTAGAGAACAGAGGCATGGAGAATGCAAGCTGTCAGTAGTTCATTATTTATCTAAATTTGCATAAGGCTGACAAGGAAAGCTCCATGTAACAGCAAGATTAACCTGCTACACAAGTTTAATTCTTTCTGCCCACCAGAGAGAGGTTAGGGAGCTAAAATAAATAAATAAAATTCTGACAATTAATTTTACAGAGTGGTTTGTCTGGCAGCTGAAGTATATAAATTATACTGATTTTGCTCTTAGTTGTCAACCAGTTTACAAGCAGAAGCAGACAAACACTTCCAGTATTCACTGTACTATGAAAAATGTTTCTAGAATTTAAAAATTATTCTACTTTGATGAAAGGAATGTTAATTTATACTATGTTAAAACATAGCTGGGTCTAAACAAAATTTTGTTATTTTTTTCACAGTAGCTGTGCCTTGCTTGCTTTGTGCTTTTGGGTAGGACAGTAAGCTCAGAAATAGTTATGCACCGAGTGAAGTGAGTGTGTCCACTGGGGTATTAGTGCCATTATTTATGTGGCTGGCTTCTAGATGTTGCCTGTCAGCATTCCTGGTTTATTTAGCATGTTTTTAGAATGCCCAGTTACTGATAGTTTTTATGTCTTACGCTTTTAACTTTAAAAAAGTGGACAAACTGTATTCTCACAAAGCAGCAAACTACCAAGCATAGCACATGTAACGCATCATTTCTGATGTCAAACTTCTCTCTTTGTTTATTTTTATCTTGTAGCAAGGGGCATCAGTGGGTTGAAATGGACTGCATTTCTAACCACAAAAATCCACATAGTTATCCTCTTGAATCTCCGAAAGCGTAATCGCAGAGGCACCACTATCAGTCCAGTTGAGGTCTAGATTATTTTCTAAGACTAATGCTTATATGGCTGTATGAAAATAAATGTTAGGAGAATAACTAGAGTTTACTGAATACCATAAAATATCACGCTTTACTTATTTGAAAGTGCTGCTTATTTCATTGTTGATAGATGTTGATGTTGATTGCACTGTTGATAGCAAACTATAGATGCTTCAAAAGTTTCTAATTCTGATTTGTTTAGACATGGAAAAAATCAGATTTGTGGGGTGAGTGGTTTAGGGTTTTGTTTGTTTGTTTGTTTTGGATTTTCATTGTTGATACACCCAGGTATTACTTTGTAATTGCTGCATTCAGACTGTTTCGAAAACATGTTATGCATACAGATGTATTTGACATTACAGAAACTTACTCTCAATTACTAGATTCTTTTAGGGATTTCTTCTTATGAAAGTCCCTGTTCCCAGGGGGATAACAGTACTGAAGAAAATGAAGAAAAGACTGTCCTGGCTAATGGAGAGGCTTTAAAATTATCTGCATTGGTTTTACTCAAAATTCTCCAAAACACCAATTACTTACAAAATGGTTTAATGGTAATTTTATGGCTAAGTCTTTCTATTGTTTGGAAAAAGGTATCAGAAAGATTATTTAAACTAGAGGATTACCAGTGCTTTCAGTTTACGAACTGTTACTTATATAGCTGTGTTTATAAATGCAATGATTCACATAGGAAAGTGAATGTCTCTAAATAATTCTAATCACAGTCTAGATCCCACCAAGGTCAATAGGATCAAGCCTATAGAGAGAGTGTTTTTTCAATCACCTCTAGATCCAATATGTTCAGTTTTCAATTAAGAAGATGTTTTCTAGCTACTGACCCTGAAATATGCACCTGGCATCTGAGAGGCAAGCTGTGCTTTTTATGGTTTATGCGTCAATACCATTAACAAAGAGCCTGCAATTAGAAATTAGTCATTCTGTTGAAGTTAGATTAGAGTCTCCACCCACACTTATGTTAGCCTTAGAGGGTTAAATTGAGCTTTATTTGGAGTGAACCATGCACTTAAAAGCGTGTAGAAAAATAATAGACTTAAAATCAGCCCCCCTCCCCCCAATATATATACACGTGTATATATATAATTTTAGTTAGTCTCAATTTTTGTAGAATTACATATTCAGTGCATTCATCTCCTAAAGATCTGGATGAGGATATTACAGGAAATAGGCAATGCCTACTTTTATACCTGTCTGGCAGCTATTTGCTACTAATAGAAGCAAACCCTAAAAGACCCTTTTCCCCCTCCTTTCTTTTTCCTTTTTCTTCCTTCACCATGGCATACAAGAATGCATATAGATATGTACCAGTAACGTAAGAACACATTTACTCCACTACCTGCATCAAGCTACGATTTTTTTAATGTTTACCCCACTCCCTATCCTATTCAGTTGGAAGGCTGAAAAACTAATTTACCCATTCTAGAGCTGCATTAAACGACAGAGCAAAATCAAAACTAAAGGTATCTTTATTCTTGATTTTTTTTCTACAAATGATAAAAGTACTTCTGTGTAATCATAATTATACATGGTACCAATAAAAATAGACCTTAACTGCTAAGTAAAGTTAAAAAAGGAACAAGGTACTAATGAGTGGAATTGCAAATGTATATTTGATCACAAATGCTTAAAGCTCCTCAAGCAATCATCGCAAGCAAGAAGGCATTGCAGGCTTCTGCAGTATTTCTGCTGCTTTACCTTCATCCCTTCAACTTTTCTTTCTCTCTTGAAAATTAAGGGAGTCTGCAGTTCACTTATTGAAAGTGCTGTTCCTTTGACAGAGCAACCAGTTGCACAGCAGAATCTGGTTGGGATTGCTGGAGGCTGTGAAGTGCTTCTTTAAGGACCTTCCCAACAGAAGTAGATGAAAAAGTTCCCACCTTGGCCCTTCATTCCTGCCTTGCAGTTTGCCAGTGGTAACAGCAAGTGAGTCAGACTTGTCAGTTTGAGTTAGGAACTGATGGTGTATGCACATATCCTTGTCCTGTGGTAGAATCTCGTGAAGTCTTTGAAACCTCCTTTTCCACCGACCAGCCAGCTTGCTGAGCACTTATGCCTGCTTCTTCTGAAGGCTTTCATATATATGGTAATTTGTCAGGTGTTTCCCAGATTTGTAGTTCTCTTGGTAAATGTCCTGAAGAGCGATCCAGTATCCTCTGATCAGCTAGGTAACATCAGGTAAAAATTTTTCAAAGGGCATTTTCTGAACTCTTGGTGAGTTGAACAGTGTAGAGAATTGATTTGGGAAGGACTAAATGACAGAGGATCAGGAGGAGGTAAATGAGCAGCTACTGGCACTTAGAAGGAAAGGAGAATATAACAGCCAGGAAGAATTTGGGGCCTTGGCCAACCTGGGCTGGTGGGTGGCATCCCTGTCTATGGCAGGGGGGGTGGATTTAGATAACCTTTAAGGTCCCTTCCAACACAAACCATTCTATGGTTCTATGAATTACAAGCACAGGACCACCAGGACAGACTGCTGAGGCTTTCGATGCATCTGCACGTATATTTCAAAGGTGCAAATCTTGAGGTGACATGTGGGGCTTTTCACCGAATCTGGGAAACTGAAGTGCAGAAGGGCCATCTGGCTTTCAGCAAAAGGCCCTAATTTTCAGTATTTCAGAGTAACTCTGGATACTCTGCATTTGACCTAAAGTTTGGACTCCAGCTGAGGTTACTCTGCCGTGAAAAAAATGTCCTAGATGTACAGACACAGGCATATTTATGGTTTTATACCTCAAACACATTCTGGCAAGATTATTATTCTTGCAGAGCTTGAACTTCTGCTGCTTTGCTTTAAAATGGAGCTGCAGCTTATCTAGTTAAGCCAAAATAAAACATCCAACCAACCAAAACAAACCCCAAACCACCAACAAACAAACAAAGAAAAAAAATACACAAAGCAAAGCAAAATCTTTTTTTTTTTTTTTTTTTTTGTCAGCGGAGTTTTACTTACAGATTCAGAAAAGAGGCAATTGGAAGATCAAATCTTTAGCTAGCATTTGTAACTCCCTGCTGAAATAAACTGGCTACTCCGGCAAGTTCCATGCTCTATAAATTAAATTAGTAAGCTCACAAGGTTTATTTTTGTTCTTTCTGTTTGTTTTCTTTCTTTTTTTGTTTGTATGGGAATGGCAGAAAAAAAATATGTTGTGTGAGGGGCAGACAGGTGAAATATATGGGAATGATTTTAATGTCTGAGCTAGTAAATCTTTATGGCAAAATTTGTTAAGCTGCTTAAGTATGGTAGACACTTGATAAAATTTGTGATGTAGAAAATGGCTGCTTGTGACTACATTTATGATCTTCATTGATTTAGAAATGGATTGGCAGCAATCCATTTGCCTGTGTTTTAAAACCATGAAGACAGCTTTAAATGGAAGTCATCTATAGATCATTCAAAAGAAACCAGAAAAGCTTTTGTGGAGAGATTATTTTGCTTGTCTCCCAGCGTTCAATGTTAGAGGTTAGTTTTATATGGTACCGTTTATTCAGTCTGTTTTGATAAACTTATGATGATATTAAAAGGAATTATAAATAAATACTTATATCTTTTCAAGGTTTCCATTGGTAAAATGAAGTCAGGAAAGGTATTTTTGATTTTTAAATTGTTGTCTTCAGTGCAAAGTCAAAGGTCCTTGTTTAAAGGAAAAAAAAGTGTTGCCAATCCCACATGTTGGAAAATCTCTTGTCCCAATCAATTAACTTGATTGGGACTGCATATTAGGAGTGTATATTTCTCACGTAGGTACCTCATTCAGTGCTATTTAACTGCAGACATTTTGCAAGGCAGGTTGTATCAGTGTAAAATTAATTATAGTATTGGTAGTGTATTTGGGAGTATTTCCGTTTCTTTTTCTCTTCCTCATTTCAGCATTTTATGAACTAATTTAAGTGGAAAAACTAGGAAAAAAATAAGAAAAAAATGGAAAAGAGCAACAATTTGGGAATACATAAAAGAACGCAGATTTTATCTTTGGTAGTTTAAGAGACCTTTGTGGCATGGGAGAAGTTGCTTTGCTGTTTTGCATGATGTTGTTATAAGAAAAGAAGGGAAACACAGTCGTGATGAAACTGTAATACTTTGTTATTACACTCAAGGTTTACTCACTAGTAATATAAACATCAGAATCTGAGGTTCATTCAAAGAACTTCTAATAGGGTCTGTTTCTGCTCAATATTGTTATTAATGATCTGGATAATAGAACAGAAGATTTGCTTTTGTTACATTAGGAGATGATGTGAGACCAGGACAGCCTGTGTGGACAGAGGCCAACATGAGTGTGACAAATTTCCAAGATAGAGAAACACTGGATAAAATTCAGTAGTGGCCAAGTGCAAGGACATACATGCATTCGAGGTTACTGTGTTGCACACAATCTGGAGCAATTAGCAAAGTGGGGAGGGCTTGAAAAAGATGTAAGGATTACAGTAGTTTACACATCGAGTGTAAGATATTCATATTGTGAAGCAAAATTGCCTTACAATGATACAGGAACAGAAGTGTAGCCAGCAATAAGATACATGAAATAATCTTTCTACTCATGTTGGCATTAGTGAGGCTTCAGCTGGAACACTGTGTTCAGTTTTGGATATCTTACTTTAAAATGTATGACTAACTGGAGAGAATTCAGAGTACAGCAAAAAGACTGGGGGTCTGGCAACCACAGTATAGGGGAAAAGATTTAAAAAAAAAAAAAAAAAAGGGGGCTTGAAAGAAGATACATATTTCTGCTTCAGAAAAGGAAAGGAATAGCCCATTGCTCAGGTTCATGGAGAACTGAGCAATAAGTAATTAGCTTTAAATAACAGGAAAAAGAAGGATGAAAAACTATTCTAATGGTAGCAATGATCAAGCACAGAACTAGATAGCCTGAGGAGGTCATAAAAACTCTAATACTGGAAAACTTCAAAACAGGCTACCAACAGCTCTGAAATTGCATAGGTAAGGCTGGACACATGTCAAGTCATGCGTGCAGAGAGTAGAGGCTCTCCTGAGACACCTTGCAGACATTTCTCTACAACTCTTGTGGCACAGGAGGTGTGCAGCTGTGACAAAAAGCCAAGTGCTCTGGGATGGGCCTTTGTGTGCAATGCAGTTCAGCAGCACAGCTCAACCAGTAAGTGAAGAGAGGAAAAGGAGCCCTGAATCAGAAGGCGTCTGTGCTTGTTTCCCGTGTCAAAGAACAGTACTTCTGCTCTGTTAATTGGATAAGAACAGATGCATTTTAGTTGTACACTAGGATTTCAGCATGGGCTTTCAGGTAGCGTACTTGAAAGGTAAGTGAGCTTTTTCTGTGGGTCCGTGAATACAGTAAACTTCAGCACGAGCACATCTATTTTGCACACAGGAATCTTTTGGTAGCGATTCTGACAAATTCTGTTGGACGTTTTTCAAAGAGACACTGTGTACTTACTGATGAAATTTGACAGTGTGACCTTTTCATATAGGACAGAGGGAGCTCTTGCTGATGAGGCTTGACACTTTTTTCCAACAAAGATTGCAGACCCTTTAAAAGCATATTCTCATAGATGTGGATCAGCATATTGGTAGCGTTACTGTGCGCTGGTGCGTCTCACCGTATAAATGAGTGGCTTTATCTTACGCACGTGCTCAGATTTATTTTTAAGCATATATATATATATGTACATACAGCTGTTGAAACAGAAATGTTAATTTAATTCATTCGTGTGTTAAAATTCCTTGAATGCTTTTCCATCACAAGAGGCTCATTGTGTTGTGTTCCATGCTTTTAAAAATAATCGTAGATCCATAGGTGGCAATCATAATAATTGACACTTGTTTTCCTGTAGTTCTGATTTTTTTTTTCAGAGTCTACATGTAAGAAAGAGATACTCCTCAATATTATTTAGCAATATGTCAGTATAAATAGTTCTATTGAATCTGTGATGTTTCTTAAATGAGAAGTTGTATCTTTTCATTGACTTGAATTCAGTTGTTAGGAATTCTGAAGCCTTGTGATTTGTTGCTTAATATCCTGGGGATAAGTGTTATGTGGCATGCTGAAGTATGAGGGAAAAGTATGGGGGAAGAATGATGTGTTATTTTGGATTCAAAGAAGCTGACAAAATTCTGATGTGCTCTCATTCTTCTAAAGAACAGCGCTTTATTCTCCTTATAGGTGGAAACTCCTCTTTGGGAAGCATGGGGGAAGGTGAAAATTGCATATAGCATTAAACAAGGATCTCTGCCTAACACTTGGTTACAAAACATCCTTCTAAAACCACTCTTGCTATGTTTTGAGTTACCCTATTGACAGCATTGCAAGCTACTTCCTCTCAAGGATGCTTAGCTTCAGGCGTTTGAAGAAGCCACTTGATCACATCATCGTGTGATCAGGGGCTCTGGTGTTGGTTTGTGGATGGATGTGTGGGTACGAGCTGCTAGGTAGTTAGCTTTTGTACTTGGTGGATGACTGGTGTGTAATTCTTCACTCAGGGGTGGCAAGGCACTGGAACAAGTTGCCCATAGTCATGGGGGTGTTCGAGGCCAGGCTGGATGGGGCTTTGGGCAGCCTGGTCTGGTGGGAGGTGTCCCTGCCCTTGGCAGGGGGTTGGCACTCCATCATCTTTAAGGTCACTTCCAACCCAAGCAATTCGATGTTTCTGTGAATTTCCATGTTCATATTCTACCCTGGGCTTTAGAGACGGGATCTTTATTTGCATGAGACATTTTCTTTTATGGAAAAGGTGTTTGCAATTGTGCATCATGGGGTGTTAAAAAGATGCTTCTCCAAGGGGCAGAGAAACATAAATCTGTTCCAGTGTGATAGCAAAGTAAACAACATTTCTGGAAAGTAAGGGTGGCCTGAGAGCATGAGAAAGAATAACTGCAGACTGCGATAAATAATCAGTCATTGGAGAGTCACATTCATGGACTTTTCTTCCATTTGTTGCAGTTTTTCATATTTAAATTCGGTGTGAGTGGATGCAGAGTTATTACTGGAATTCAAATCCCCTTAAATGCAACTTACTTACCCTGACCAGTTTCATGAAAGTGGCTGGCAATCTTTGGGCTAATAATCCTCACTGGCCTGTGTGAACAGTTGCAGCTGTTCTCTGCATTTCATACACAAGAATTGCAACTCACGCTGTGAAATTGCTCCCTCAGCCACGTGCAAAATACAATCTCAGACTTCAGCAAGTATCTGCGTAACAGTCCCACAGCTTGATGGGTGGCTGTCTCCTTGAAAGGGTGCTAGCTCTCTCTGCAGTCAGGCATCTTCCAGGTGGGAAATCCACACAATCCTCATGTGGCATTAGTTCTGGTAGGTGAAACCACCACCAACTTGTGCTAGTTTTATAAATATAGATAGCTTTTGTTATTCTGTAGACATCGAGGTTCCTGGCTGATCCTGGAAATTTTGTTTATGCATAAAAGCATTGCTTTCAATAACCTTTAAAGTTATCTTAAAAACGTCAGAGTAGAAGTGAGGAAGAAGAGAAGAGGAAAAGAAGGCTACAGCTTTCTTCTTTTCCAGGTCTATAGGTGGCTGTGAGCTGGCTGAGGCTGTTGAGAGCTTTTTCACTATAGCTGTTGGAGCTAGAATATGTTACCTTTACAGTCTTATTTCTGAACACTCTTCAGTGACCACTTCAATAGTGTTACTTTAGTGATAGATGCAGGACTTAAAAAAGCTTTGGGGAAGAACCTGAGAGTAGGTTTGGAAATATTTATGATGTGGTTGTTATTGTAACTGTGTTTCAGCCATGGAAGTATCATAAGTCTGACAGAAGGAGTAACCAAGTCTGGAGCATATTGTGTAGACGAGGCATTTAGTGGATTTCCCCTCCTGTGGAAATATTTGGGGGTTTTAGAAAACCTCAAGTGGCTCTTTCACTTTGGAACACAAGTAGGACCTTCAATTCCCACCACCATCCCCTCCAGGGAAAAAGTGGGTGAATGTGGGGGCAGGAGCAGGGCTGAGAGGGAAGAGGAGGCTGTGGTTCTGCAGTATGCAGAGAGTGGCTTTGGGGCTTCCAGAGCTGAATCAAAACCAGCATGGGCTGACCACGCTGCTGCTGAGCCAGTACATGCTGCCAGCGCAGATTTGTTTAGAAACACTGCTGCACTAACGTTTTGTGCCACTGGACGTCACTCCTGGTCGGGTGCTGTCCTTTTGCCTCAGGAGGCTTTTTGCTGCACCTCCTGCCGCTGTTCCACGTGTCCTTTCTTCAGGGCAGTCTCCTGCTCTGCTCCTTTATCCCTGTGGTCACCATCTGGCTGTCACTTGCCTGCATTAAAGAGCGTGTTTCCAGCCCTCCTCCACTTTCTCTTTAAACATTCAGGCCTTCCTTTCCCTGTCTTTTCTTTCTGTTAAGGGGATTCAGAGGCTTGTCCCTGTGGTAAGGAAACTGCTTGGAAAATGGTTCATTTCCCAGAATGTGGGCCTCCTGAGTTCCCTGCAGGTTTGCAGGGACACATGGGGTTGAGGGAAGAAGAGACTTCCAGAAGGACTGGTTAGTCCTAACTCTTTGACCCATAGCCTTTCACTATTTAAGGCATATTTCCAGGTGCGTCTTGCTAACGTAACAGCCTAGTGTTGCAAGAATCATAGTCATCGAATCATTTAGGCTAAAAAGCCATGCAAGCTGTGCTGCCCCTTGGTCCTGCACTGCTGTATGTGCACTGATGGCTTTCGTTTGGTTCAGGAGAGAGAATCTAAGAGAGAATCTATTCACCTGCTTAGAAAATGATGAGTGCCCGAAACTGGTCAGCCCAGGACACAGGTGTGTGCCTCAGCCAAGCAAACGCCTTGTGTCCTGCAGGCAGGGAGCAGGCAAGTCGATTGATGAGTTGTCACAGGAACTGAAGTAAATACATACTTCACCCCACTGTGTGGGAGGCCGATGGCTGTACGATCCCGTGGAGCTGGAGAACAGGCAGTCCGAAGCAGCACGGCTTTGACTTGCAGCAGCACATGAGGTAGGTGGCAGGGATGGCTGTTCTGCTGCTCCTCCTCCAATCCCTCACCCTTCGTACACACACGTGTGCAGATGATGCAACCACTGAAGGTCCCAACAAGCAACTACAAGAGGTTTCCATAAAGCAGTCCAGGTGCAGATTCCTTCGTGCCTCTCAGTTCTTGTGATGGCATCGGGGCCTCTGGAAGATGCTGCTGGTGTGATGCAGGTCCACGACTCCCAATATCTTGTTCCTCTTTCAGGCAGATGAAATTCTGCAGTGGAACCATAGGCAGGAATTGAACCGCATCCCAAAGCATTTTAGTCTTGACTTCAAATAGCTAAATGCTCACCCAGCCCATAGCTGTGGCGAATAACGCGGTGGTTTCTGGAGATGGATGAGGTGTGTTTTCCCCCACCCCAAATGAAAAATAGAAATGTAAAGGGAAAGTGAAGGAATTAGTGGTTAAGCAGACTGCAGCGCCATCCTGCAGCAGTGGCAGCGCCTGTCTCACTTGAGGACATGAGGGTGGTGCAAGCTGTCTTGTTTGCATCAGCTTGGTCAAGCTGGACGTGAGGAGCACGTGGCTGCCTTGCAGCTTGCCAAAGTAGCTGGCATTGCTGCTGATACAATATGGCTGTTGGCTTAAGCAACTTCAGGCGTGGCAGAATAAACCCACATCTGCCTCCGTGTGATTCTCTTGCATGGCAGCCAGTGTAAATGCAACGAGAATTGCCCCAGCCTCTAGTGGATGCGTTTTCTGGAGATGCCTTGTGCCTGAGGAGGTAAGTGGCTCTGGTTTCCCCAGCCCTGAGCTCGCTGTCAGTAATGTGGGGGATGTGTGTTGGCAGCTTCCAGAGGACTGGGGCAGCCTTTTCTTTGGTATTCAGCCAGATTGTTTGAATGTCACCTTCCTCGTCCTGAAGTTCTGCCTCCACTTGTCATCTTTCCACACTCACAGCATGACGCTTTGCTGTCAGTCTGTGATCAGTCCCAGGTGGTGCATGGCAAGAATGATGTGGTTAAAATCTTTCACCATTTTGTTTGTATACTTTCAATCTCTACTTTCTTTTGTTGTTTTTGTTATTTCCTGCTCTTTTAGTCATTGAAGGTGCTGCCCACTGTGGGCTTCCCCGCATAGCTTCCTGCCCTTGCTACCATGATGTTATTTCTAGCCACAGCACTGTTACAGGCAGCCACCACTATCCTAGCCACACTGTTGCCCAACCTGCATCTGTTGGTCACCTCGGCCTTTTTAGTCAGAGGTAAAAGTCACATTTGAAACACGATTGCATCTGTGTATTTTAACACGCGTAAGCAGTGTTTGAAGGGTGATGGAGCACCATGATGCTGCTGTTCTTCAAATCCGCTGTACCAGTACAGCCACTGTGCTTTATGCACAGGGCCGTGTGCTGAAAGCTGCAGGAGTGTAGAGCTGCTGTGCGATGCAGAAGCGAAGGAATTGGCTGCTTAGCTGCTTCCAGCAAAGCAGAGCTTTCTGCAGAGCCCTAGCAGGCGCCGCGGAAGTGGTCGCTGCATCCCAACCTTGGGTATTGTTACCTTGCAGCTCTGGATCCAGTGACTTTGATGCCATCCTAGCTTTAGCCACTCAAACTTTGACTTGGAGTCAAATACAACCTTACAGTTGTACTCAAGCATTAAAAAAAATAAAAATGAGTTAAGTATCATTGCTAATGCATTTAAAGTCTTGACCAGTAAAAGCCCTTACTCTGCAAACTTGCTCTGTGTAGCATCAGGTAAAGCACGGTTCAAAATGTCCTTGGCTGCCAGCGTGATGGTAGTGCTGCCATTCATGGAACTGAAAAAGTGGAGGTGGCAACAAGAAGTCAGCAATGAAAATAAGGAGTATATCTGTTCAGCAAGGAATAACTTGAATTTCTGATGTATGCAAATGATCCAAAATGCCATCTTCCCACCCACTCCCTTTTCTGCCCATCTTTCTTACTTTTTCTTTATGGTATGTCCAAGCTTTCTAATTGTATACCATCCTCAGAAGCTGCAGTTATTAAAACTGTATTTTACTGTCATTTAAACATTTTCCACATCACTTACTGAGGTACACCGAAGGGTAGAATAATGAGTGCTTACTTTCTTGCGTGCTAACAGATGATTTTTCAAGATAATTTAACTTTGCCTGAAGTATAATCTTTACAACAATGGATACCTGATCGTATATTCACTTCTCAGTACCCCTGGAGACAAATTTCATGCTGACCATTCAAATGAATATTATCATGCAAGTACTAACAAGACTGACTGGGACTAACTGAGTTCTGTGTAGGCGTGAGAACCATGATGATTCTGATAAATTCCCACGTTACAAACCAACCTGTTTGATCTGATTCAGTACTTACTTTTAATGGGAGCAAGGTGATCTAAGAGGAATTTTTTTCTTAATACAGTTTTGCCTCATGGAAGCTATAGAAAAACCATTTGTAGTAATGGCAATTTACTATTAGGTCTTTGAATCTGGAGTTGTGCTAAGTGAGGGAAGCCAAGCCTAATAACCAGGAGCATTACTTAGCCTTCGTTTCATAGAGGGGGTTCTCAAAGCTCAGGGGACTTTCCAGAGCTATGTGA
Source organism: Anas acuta (assembly GCF_963932015.1). Lineage (NCBI taxonomy): Eukaryota > Metazoa > Chordata > Aves > Anseriformes > Anatidae > Anas > Anas acuta. The sequence continues at coordinate 44,750,888 of NC_088982.1, forward strand.
TATGTTTGCAGATTCCTGTGATAGACCGTTACTCTTGTCATTTTCCTTATCTGTATAGAGTCGTACATACCTATGTGACAGATAGTTTACATGCTGAGAGGATTATAAAATATTTTCAGTCTCATTTGCCTCTAGTACCTTCAGGCCATGTATCTAGTTCCAATCTGGATACAGACAATTAAGTCCCCAGGCAAACCAAACTAGGATTTTATTTTAAAATACACTTTTAAAACTCATAATTGTTCATATAGTGTCTTTTATGCTCCCTTGCTCCTGATTTTCTTTAATTTAGCTTCATGCTTGATGGAACCTTAAAACAGGAAAAGGCTTTGGAAGCAATAGAGTAACTTCCTTATATTTTGTGGTTCCCTAAAAATGGCATAAATAAAAATGTAATCTCCTTATCTTGAAACTATTGTATGATTTCACTCTGATTTATGTTTTTTTTTCTTTTTTTTTCTTCTTCTATTTCAGGCCAAACAAACAAAATAGCCAAGGAGGCAGCCAACAGATGGACTGGTGTGTATGCATTTATCTTGCCTAGCTTCACACTAGAGCAATTTGAGTAAAAGACCTACCTCATGTTAAGAATTTTAAATTTTATTAGGCTTGATGCAGGATAGTGCTCGCTTCTAAAAAGCATACAGAAATATATTTGGGTATAAATCATGGTTCAAAAAATAATAAATTTTATCAATTTAATTACTGGATGTACTTAATGTCACTTTAATAAATCTATTCTTCTGGTGCTGTCTTCCACGCTATGTTAAAGCCTACAGCTCATTTTTTTGGTTAAGTTAAAATCTCTTAAGTTCAGAAAACTTTAATAGAAAGAGACCAGAAATGGCAGTGTTTAGTTTGGCACTGTCATAATTCCAGGTATCGAAAAAGTTTAATTCTTCTTTTTTGACTTTTCATCTGTTTCTGGAGAGTAGAATGCTTTGTGGAACATTATTGCTGCTACCATATGATGGATGCTAATATAAAGCAGGGATTTCTTAACCTAATTCATCAGCTTTGACGTGCAGGAGAAATGCTGCATAGTTTTATAGAAATTTACTGCAGTAACATTTGTATGGAAGTTTAACTCAATTTTCTGCTGTTGCTTAGCTTAGCTATGTTGCTTCATATTTCCATTTTGCAGAGCAAGCAATATGTACATCCATGCTTTTTTCTTTAATTATTTGGAATATACTTTGTAATTTTTTGTTTAGAATTTATCTACTACTGCTGGACTGCTCGCTATTATCTGTTATGCCAAGTGCAGCTGCCTATAGTAGTCATAGGCTTCTGGCTATTACTATTCTCTATCTTCATTTTCATTTGTTTTTTTACTGTTTATGAAGAGACAAAGTTATGTATTTTGAAAATAACTTTGGGGGTGCAGTTGTCACGGCTTTCTATTGTTGATGACAGGCTGTTGTTATCAAGATGTTTAGAGAAGTGAGGCTCTTGTTTTCTGTTCCAAATCTACTTAACAGTGATGTTCTTGACCATGTACCTTTCTCTAGAGCTGGTGCAAATGGATTTGGTGTATGCAAGACCACAAGTCACGCTTCCTTAAACATTCAAAACTGTATGTTTTCCATCCTGTTTACAGATAACATCTTTGCAATAAAGTCCTGGGCCAAGCGTAAATTCGGATTTGAAGAGAGCAGAATTGATAAAAGTTTTGGAATTCCAGAAGATTTTGATTACATTGACTAGTTGCTCGGCAGTCGATTGCTGACATAATTGTACATAGTTTGTTAAATATCGCTCAGCTGGCATTTAAATGTGTGCTTGAATCCTCGACAAAATGACTGATCACCCTTTAATTTGTATTTTTTTGTTAAAGTTAATAAAATACTAAAAATGTCTGTTGCATTTCATTTTTTTTGCTCCTGTTCTCTGGACAATAAATCACTTGGTTACTCATGTGAGACAGACTAAGAATGGAGAGAGGTTATTGAGGATAATTATCACAAAGTCCTGAGACTATTTTTTTTTTGCTTAACTGAGAGCTCTAAGTACTAAGAGCTAGAAGACTGAGAGATTTATGTTTAAACAGGATGAAATGGAATGGAAAACACTGGGCAATGCGGAATAGAGTGAATATTTCCTCATCTAGAAAATGAAATACAAAAGAGGCATAACTCATTAATGGCAAGCACCGAGACAGTAGCAGTGTGAATTGAAAGGATGAGGTTTGATTTCAAGTTGTTCTTTATTGCGTTGCTAGAGCTGCTTGGAAGTTTTATGACAAACTTTTGTTTGTTGTTGGAAAAGACTATCTCATTGGAGTTAAGTCTTCTCCAGTAAATGTACTGGATTAGACAACTGTCATGCTGAGAAAGCTTCTCTGGTCAAGATCTTTACTGAGTAGGAGAGGAAGGTAAGAGAATCTGTGCATCCATTCACACCAGAGCACCATGAGATTTTGGATGTTAAACTGGGATATAAGAGACCAATTCAATTTGCTGTTCAAAACTGAGCACAGTAGGGTTATTTGGGTTTACAGGCTTTTTTCAATTTTAAACTAAAAAAGCAGCCCACCAAAATAATATCAAGTTTCAGATTGTCTTGTTTTTGTTTGGTGAACTTTCACAAGTACTTCAGTTCATAATCTGCTTCTGGTTTCTAGCTCTCATCAGTGCGGGGCTACAAAAAGAAGGTTTGAGAGTACAGACTGGGCTTGTACCTCCCGAAGCTATGGATTGTGAGACCACATTTCTGCTGCGCAACTCTGGAGGATATAAGCTATATCTGTCAGAAGGCAGGTATGCCTGCTGCAAGGTAGATGCACGTATCACTAGAAAGGGTCTGCCTTTTATGTAACCACTGATGAGAGCATTGCTGAAAAGGTGACATGTAGCGAGAGAGATGCTCAGAAGCTTGTCTCTTGTGATTTTTCCAGTTACAGAGCTTCCATTTCAGTGTATGTTTAGATCCAAGGATTTCAGGTGTGCCCCTGGCTATTGTCATCTCACTTCTCTGAAGTTATTGGGAAGATACCAAGTGGAAAATTTTTCTCATATAGAGGTAGCATGGTAAGGTATCTGTTGCCTAAGGAAAATGTGTGTGATGCCTGGCACGTAGTAAAATGTCACTGTGCTTAGAGCACTGTTGCAATGGAGACATTTCCTTCTCCGCATGTGGAAGGATTTTATTACTAATGTATCAGTGTGTGCACACCTGCCTTTGAGAACATGGATCTGCCACACACAAGGTGGTGATTACCCAAAAAGCTTACTGGTGTTAAGGAATGTGGAGTACATGAACTCTTTGATGGTGCTTACCTTATAGAATTACTCCAACGTGGATGAGCTTCTGTTCACCAAGGAGTCTCAAGTAACTTATGGTCCGGAGCTGTTGGTGCACGAAGACTTCCTATTATACCTGGAACAGCTGGCTTACATTGCAGAAAAAAGGGTTTCTTAAGGAGTTCTACTATTTTGGCTGCTTTCCAAATTCAAGAAGGAAATGAAGATGACCAGCTATGTAAGTTTAGCTGCAATATTGTGGCTTCCTGTCTGTAGGGTGAAAGCGCTGTGGACTGCAATAAAGAATATAAATATAATAAATAAATAAACAAATAATAATAAATAAACAAATATAATGGATAAATAAATGTGATTGGCTGCAGCATCTCTAAGCAAGTCTACCTCAGCCAGCATGAACAATACTTCTAAAACATCAAATGCAGCTCTCATGCTTTGGACGCAAAACTTTAGTAGAAGCACAAAGAATTTTTAGAAATATATTTTTGTAGAATTTTTGTTTCATTTTGCAGGTACGGAACAGAACACAGAAGTGCAGTCATTCTCCTGTCTTCGACATGCTTACTAACCAGCATCAGAAGTAGGTGAGAATGTATCTTGTCCTGTAAGAATACCATTTTGGAACAACTAAGACAGAAATTTCTCAGCTAAAAAGAGGCAGTGAAGAAGAGTTACGTTATCAGAAAATGATGCTTATTCCTGTAGTGGAAATGACTTACTTTATGTTACCTTTCTCATGATTCTACGTTTTTCATGCAGGTGACTTTCAGTGGGAAAAGCAAATGAAGTTCCCTTCTGAGACAAATAGATAATTTTTATGATTTGAATATTCCAAGACACATTGCTGCATCACGTTTAGAAGCTTTTCTTCATCAAATGATAAGGCTTCTAAACCCCATAGTATGGAACCATGTGTGATTACATTATGTGGAGATACGTGTGTTCACTTGGAGTTTTTAGAGAAGCAGAGAATTGTTTTCTGATGAGTTAAAAGTTACCAACAGTTAAAATGATAATCCTTCTGAGATGCTTTTTGCTATTAGCCTATTATAAAAAATGTAAACAATCAATCTAATCTTGTGCCCTGGTTTGTTTCTTCGGAGTTTTCCTTGCATAGAATCTGGGATATTTCTAAAGAGTCTAACATGAAAGTGGTGGTTTTAAAATGCTCAATTCTGCTGTCACTCTTGTGGTTATGTCACTGCTATATTATGTATATGTCTTCCTCTTTTTTTTTTTCCTGTCTTGTAGGTTTTTTGCCCATGTAAGGTAGATATTTTCAACTGTTACAGCTAAGTCAGAAGGTCAGGCCCTTACTAAAATTCAGGCTTATAACTGAAACAGCTACTAATGCAAAGTGTGCAGATCAAAGGCAGCTGTTTCTAGCAGTCCCCAGCTCTTACAGGAGGACTATCAGGTTCAGCTTTTTCAAAGTATTATCGTGATAAGTTGATTGATACAGTAATAGGCTGAAGTGATGGGTAAATCTACTGTTTGGGACTGGTGTTGATTAGTCACAGTGAGGCAAACCTAGACCCAGGATAAAGTATTTGTTTGCATCCACTCTACCTGCAAATCTCATCTGTATAAAGAAAGCTTGCTGATTTATACCTGCCCTGATAAAAACCTGTTCTTCTTCAGCTTTCTTTCACCTAGCCACGTGCATGCTCTGTACACCACCACGCATGAACCCTAGAGCTTCTCTTGTGGTGCTTGCTTCCACAGCGTGAAAATGTCAGCAGTCAAAAGGGTCTGTGCTCTGACGTAATTCAGCTGCTAAATCTTTCATTAATGCGCCCTCTGAAATGTCATTACTTTCGCTTTCTTAAGCTTGGAGTGCAGTAACCTATGTGTTTTAGACAGGAAAATCCAGGCTGTGAAGCAAATGGCATGGTGATGCTGTGACTAAGCAGCAAAGCTGGAAGTGAAACTTTCCCAAAGAGCAATGGGAAAAGAAACCCGACCTGTCATGGTGACTGAGGTGCTGGATGCAAGAGCTCCTTCAAGCAGAGCCCTCCTGTCACCCGAAATGTTCCCAGCAGCTGGATGATCTGGCTGGTACTTGTCTTTACCTTGTTTCTTGCAGAGCTGAGGTCTGTATGATTACATCTGTCATTTCTCTTTCTTTTCCCTACAGCGTTCTTAAACTTTGCACTGGATTTCGGCCAAATACAGCTGGAGGGGCTGCAGTGTGAGCTCGCAGTTTATCTGTTCTGCTTGGCTGGCCGCCTGATAAATAGAGGCTTTCCCTTTCCCACCCGCTAGTTCAGGGACTTGTGAAGGGACAGAGCATGCCAGAGGTGGGAGGAAGAAGGAAAAATGTCGGTGATAGCTGTGTAAGACCTAGAAGCTTTTGGTGCCAGGTGGTGACAGAGTTCATGGTGAGGGTCTGGCAGTGCTGCCAGGGATGAGGTTGGACATGGTACGTGCATCATTTTGGGGGAAGGAATGGGGATCTAGGAAACCGGTCTCTTGGCAGACAGACTTTGTTACTTCTGCTGCTCATGGAGCTGTGGCTACTGGGCTGGGCTTCTGTGGCGCTGTAAGTTTGCTGGAGGTTTTACTGAGATAGCGATGGGATGTCTTGCCTGCTCTAGAAAATCGGTGTGCCCCAGAAGTGTGCATGTGTGGTGGCCTGAAGAGCCAGGTCCTAGGCTAACGCTCAGTGTCATGCAAGTGCTAATAAGATACAACATTTGTGTAAGCATTCATCTGCTCCAGGGATGTACCTTTGCAGCAGCCTTACTCTTCAGTGTCCTTTTTCCATGTTCCTTTTGCTTTTACTCTTCCATTCCTCCACTGTCATTTCCCTTTCAAATGTGCTCACAGAAACGACGTAGGCAGGACGAGCAAGGTGCTGCAGTCTGCACACACAGATGGCTCTCTTACTCCTCTCACTAACATGCACGTCAGCACACACACCTTCCCCTGCACAGCCACACAGGAAAGCAGGCACCTGCAAGATAGACTTGCCTCTTCAAGCTGTATTTGCAGAAAGCTGTGTCTCAAGAAGAGTAGAGGGCAGAAACATCTGTGAACACCACCACAAGAACTTCTGACCCTTTCAGGGTCACTTCAGAAGCATTACAGTGCCTCAGAAATACCAAAACAATCTTCACCCTGTGGATAGTTCAGCTATCAGTTGTTACTTCTTCACCCTACCTAGTCAATAACATTTTCCTTTTGGAAAAAAAAAAATCATTCCCAGTCAAATGTTTACAACCAACAGCTTTCAACCAAAACTTGCTGGGCAATTTCCTGTCTCTCTTTTTTTTTTTTCTTCTGAAAACCCAAGTAATTCTGAGAAAAGAAGAACCTTTCCACATGAGAGACTTCATTTAAAGAAAAATCCAGCCTTCAGTTTCTAAAAATCTTACTGGTATATTAGCAACCAGCTCTAAAGCAAGTCCTCCAGTCTGAGGGGCACCTTTGTCAGGTCAGAAGGTGAAAGCGGACTGTGTTGGTGAGGAAGTTGTGTTGGCCCTCACAACTGTCTTCAGGTCGAATGCCTGTGGGGCTCTGAAGACAAGATTTTTATGCTGAGGTGCAGAAAGTCTTATTGCTTTTCTAAAGCCTACAGTGGGGAAAAAATATTTTTTTCTTCTTCTGTCCATTTAAGAAGAAAAGGGTTGGGGGGGCAGGAAAGAAGGCAATTGCATCGTTTTCTCAAATTACCATTACTAGCCATGCAAAATAATGCCTCTGACTGATTCTAGCAATCTGGAGGATTTTTGAAGGAAGCTAAAAGTCAGATTTCCATATCTTGTTCTCAATTTCATAGAAAATTTAATTGGCTATTGAGTCAGATTTTTTTTTTGCCTGCTGTACTTGATAAAAACATAATCCCAGTGGCAAAAATGCTTTTGATTAATTTTTTTTTTTTGCATGGATATCAATTAATCATCATAATCTGTATTCCTCTGTAGGCTTTTTTTCCTCCTAAAATATGTTCTAGGGAGTATACTTTTCAATGTTCTTAAAAAGCCAGTCAGTTCCTGAGATCAGTAAATAAAACAACAAAAGTCAAGGCTCTGTAGCAGACCCGTTTGTTATTCCATGGCCATTAATATTGTATCTGTGTGAGAAGGATATATAAGAAACAATACAGAAAAAAGTGATACCAAGAACAACAAATCAATGATTTAATCTGGTGAAAGGCAAGTGCCTTCAATTAAAGGTGTTATAGCAATACTGGTTTACTGTTCTGTCCTTGGGATGGAAAAGGCAAAAATAAAAAGAGTTAAGCAATTCAAAATCAAAGTTTCAAATCAAAATGTTCTATTAAAATGTGGTTATTACAGCTTTGTAGCTGTCTATTTTTATTTATTTTTAAGAGAAAAGAGCCCTTTCCTTATCATTGAATCCCTAAATGATAAGAAGATTGTTTAAACTTAGGAATAAACATGCATAGGCCATACATCCTCATTCTTCTGAGAAAACATGATATAAAATTGAGTCTGAAATAGAGATTCACATACAGGTCTAAAATACGGACCACCCTCTCATCCCACAGCTTCCAAAGCTCTAGGAGAAGCAATAAAAATAGAAAGCAAATACAAAACAGAGCTGAAGACTAAAATGAGGGGGTGAAAAAAGCCCTGCTGACTTCTACCCAAAGTCAGCATTTTAATGTTGTGTGTAGGAGAGAGACGGAGAGAGACCCTAGAAATGCCTTTTCTTATCTTGAACTGGTGCTCGAATCCCAGATCAGTGTAAAGCAGACTTTCTACTCTCAGAGGATATGAGTGTTATCACTCGCAGCCTCACATAGCTACTCCCAGGACAGGAAACCTGGGGACGATGTATGTAAGTTGCTTTTATTTGCTCACATTTCCGTGTAACAGGAGTGAAAACTTCAGGTGCTGGTGGCTTCATGCTTGCGATGACCATGGCTGTGGGCCTGCATGCAGCGGGCCTCATGGCCGTCCTTGGGGCAGCCAACACCTCTCGGCCTCCCTCGTCCCTGTGGCAGAGAGAGGAAGTGAAACAGGAAAATGTGACCGTAAAAGTATATTCTTAGCTAGCTTCAGCCTGCCAAGCGTGCCCTTTTGTTCAGCCACGCTGAATTTTCAGTCAGTAAAAGTGAATGAAATGAGAGAAAATGGCAGGCTAATCGAGCTGGGGCAGAGCAGTGCTCGGCTTGCTCACAGGCCTGGTGTGCAGCCAGGCTGCCCGGCAGCTGCTGTGGCCTGGGAGAAACCTCCTTTTGAGTTGTCCACCTGTAGTTTCAGAGGGCATGCAGGCACAGTGACAGGGTGCTGCTACAGGTCTATATAGCGTTGCTGCTCCACGGTGCTTTGAAATGGATTACTGTAGTTCTGTGGGCCCTCTGACCAAGTCATCAGTCTGGTTAGGGAATGAGATGCTACGGGTTTGCTCTTCTTTACAATAAGGTTTCTATGATAAATGCCTTCTTGTTATTCTTAAAATCAGTTTCCATGGTAATGCTGTTACTGGAAAAATCTTTTTTGTCGATGAAAAGGATGAAAATAATTTCCTTTAGCAATCCTATGCTTAGCCAAGTAAAACTCCCTTTTCATTTGAAACTTATATATGTCTGGGGAACCAGGACTTTTCCCTCCACTCCCTTCCACCATCTGTGTCCTGGGGTTCACCACCATTCCTGTGATGTCCCTCTTCCACTCCATTCCCACGCAGGTACTGAATGACTCCTTGACGTGTCTCCACTCTCCTCCATCTGACCTCTTGGCTAAAGCTGCTATGCTTGAGTCTCATTTTGACCTCAAAAACACAATTTTGCAGAAGGTCTGGGATGTTCCAACGCGTTCCCTCCTGGCCCCTCAGAAGGCTGCTGGGTGTGCTCAGCATTCGCACTGGGGTCGTACTCGGGCTGTGCACCTTGCTGGCAGACCTGCCTGTCTTCAGGTCGGCTGAGATCTCTGGCAGCGTAGAAACCTTTCTGAATTAGTCTTGGGCCACTTCCCCAGCGTGCTAGATGAATTTAAATCAATGAGAGCGATTTTGTGAATTTTTCATTCACCTCAGCTTCCCGTTGTCAATGACTGCAGGAGAGTGAATCACCCTTTTACTGCAGGAGCAACTGAGCCTGGTTATGGGTACAGGAGGATTACACAGTCTAGAAGAAAGCCATTTTACTTACTACTTGCTTGCAGAGCCCAAATACGCTTTGATAGGATGAAGAATCTTAATAAAGATGGGCAGGAAAGTAGATTTCTGAATAAGTATTCTTGGAATTGACAGAAATCTCATCCCTCTACAGTTCAAGAATCATCTTCAGCTCTCAGTGCTTTTGAAGGACAGATGTATTACCTTAGACTACTTAAAATAGATACTGAAACAAACCAAGTTTCAAGTTTAGTTCATTTTGCTTTGTTTGTTTGCTTAGGGATGGTAACATTTACCATTAGGTTTAAATGTTCTCCTTTTCCCTGAGCAAGTCACGTCAAGCATCCTCTGTTTTCTTTTCATGTGTTGGTCATGCTAAATGAAGTCTCTTCTGAATTTTTTTTTCCAAACAGATAGCCCTGATGTGTTTATATCTGCATGAAGCAAGATAACCTAGCTCTTCTGCTGAGGATGCACAAGACAGCATAAAACCTAGATGTAACCTCAGATTAAAAGTTAGAGTATGTGCGTGCCAACTATCTACCTCTGGCTTCTGGGACTATGGATCGTGGAATACATGGTTCCCTTATTTTCACTGCTGGTTACTTTTACACGCACGCAAAAGACCTGTTAGAAATATCATCTTCTCCCCTTGCTATTATACATTGTATTAGAATATAAATGTATAAGTAATTTTGGAACGTGTTCTCCTCTGACTCTTTTAACTTTTTAGCATCATATATTTTGTGTTGGTGAGATCATTACTTGAAGGCATGTAATTGGTTTTGGTCGTGCACAATTATATGGCCATAGATAAATCCACGCAGTGAGGTGCCGATGCACAATCACACTGAGCAGTGATCTACTTCTTTATATGCTCAGTTAAGAGAAAATAAAATATTGTGCCATCAGACAATATAATTCCTTTAAAGAGTGCTTCTAGCTTGAGTGGTAACGTGCTTTTACATCCATATGATTTACTGGCCTTTTCTGTCTAGTCCTCTAGTTCATGCTCTTCATGCACGGCAATTACCAAGTCACAAATATATTTTCCGGCTGAGACTTTCATCATTTTCTCCCGGAAAAAGAGCAGTTACAGCCCTCCTCTTTGTATTTCAGGGAATTACAATAGTGATAAATCGCTGCTCAAGTGTTCTGTACTAGCGGTGTCTAGCACATCTGTAAGAGAATGTTATTAGCATCAACTCCACTTAATGATTCAATGTATTTAACCTGATTGAAGAAAAATAAAAAAAGAAAAGGTCGATAATATTTTTCTTGTTAATAACACTGATGAGTGCACACTTGTGCAGGACAGTAAGCCAAGCAAACCTGCTAACCTGCTCCTGGAGCGTTTGGAGACTGAGAACAGGACAATCAGTGGCTCCCACGTGTGCACTCTTTCTCCTGGGCAGAATTTGTTCAAAATCAGCAGGCAGCTTCTGTGAGAGGAGCTCACGGGGGCAGTTCAGATTGGGCAATCAAGGCGGGTGTGAGGTGTGTTCGCCTGAGGGCAGGGGCTGGGGGAACCAGCCCCCTGCTCCATGGGGGCAGGAAGGGGAGATGCTGGCTATGCACCGTTTGGCCTTCTCCTTTGGTGAAATGAAGAGCCTTGAGGCATTCAGGGAGTAGCGCAGGAGGATGCTCGAGGGGAGCCAAGCTTACCCTACTGGATGTCGTGCTGATTTTTATTTCATCCAGGATATAGATGAAACTGCTGAACTGAGCCACTGCAGTGGCAGCCAAGGAACAGGCAGATGGAAGCTCACCACCCCGCAGAACTCGGCAGCTTTAAGCGAGCCTGCACCATATTTCTGGTGGGTTTTTCTTTTTCCCTCAAGCTTGCTGCCTGACTGTAACAACGCATCTCAGAGCTGGAACAAACCCAAGCGAGGGGGTCCCCGATGTCCCCCAGAGCTGGTCTTCGGCTGACCTCCTGCAAAACAAACTTGCTGAAAAAATGCTTTAGCCTCAGGGATATGCTGTAAATTTCCTTCGTTAAAAATGAGCTGGCACTTCGGTGACTTGCAGGGACTGTATCCCTAGCTGGGGTGAAACAGGGTTTGCGTTGTTGCCTGCGCTTTTATAGCTGGGAGTAAGCTCGTGGCTTGTAAACAGTACCTAGCAAGTGGGAGAAGAAAAGTGGCATTAAACCCAGCTCTGGTAAGGAGAAAATCGAATGGAAAAATATGCATTTTTAATATGCCACTGGGTAAGTGTATAAGAGCAGAACAACATTCGCTGTAACCTGATATCCCTCAGGAATGAGGGAAAAGCTGACTGCTTGCTCCAGTGAGCCAAAAAATAAGAAAACATGTAAGTGCAAGTGTGCATACAGAATAATGCTTCTGAAAGCCACATGCAAAGCTGCAATGCTGAATGTTAAAAAGTGAACAGTTTTGCATTGAAATTCGACCTATTATTATTTGTATGATGGGCTTCAGTATCCTAAAGAAAGCCCCAGTCCTTCAGCATTTGCACAACTGACAGATGGCCGTTTTGGCAAGTTCTAAAGGAAATTTTATACGTTAGAGACCTTCTAATTTCTTGTTGGAACCTAAACAGATTTGGGGTATAAACACATAATGTATTAGAGCAACCACCACGTATTTCCTAGGCTGGATGCATTGTTTTCAGAGGTTTTCTTGTTTGGAAAAGCAGCCCCGCACGGCCATCGGGCATGCTGCAGAGCACATTTCCAGCACAGTGTGTGGAGAAGGAGGCAGGAGGCCGCTGCAGCTGATAGGAGCTGGGCTGTGCGCTGGCCTGCAGCACCTCCTGCCCAGCTGCTGCCGCTGGACAATTCCTGTAGGGAACTGCAAGTACACACAATCATTTGGAAGGATGCTGTGTAAGTGACAGTGGCATTTTCAGAAGAAAATGACAGCACTTAAGGCTGCAGGGAATTGCAGATGTTCTTTGAGAAACCACCACCAAGTCTAAAATTGCTCTCTGGGAAGTGAGATCTTCAACGTGTCCAAGTTGTCTGATTTTTCTAGAGCGATTCTCTATGTAACATCTGAAAGGTGATTAAGATGTCTTAATTACCTAGGCTGCTGTAGGAATAAGAGAAAAAAGCTGCTCTTTTGGTGTTCCTTTGGGTGGCTCAGACCTCCCTGCAGCCCCCCATGCTGCAAGAGTTCTGGCAAAGACTCCTGAGGAAAGAAAATGACATCAAACCAGCGGAGCTGGCTGCGGGGGCTCTGCACGGTGCGTGCGAATAGAGCCGGTCTCGAGCCTGTGGCATGAAAAACCCCTGGTACTTCACAAACCTGGCTCCTTACGGTGTTTTTCGAAGATTCCTAAATTCCCCCCTCAGTTTCAAGTGGAAGTGAAACCCAGCCTGCTGCCTAAGCTGGGGGGTTGCAGCTTTGCACAGCGGCACCTTTTCATCGCAGCAGTTGCTCAGTCATGTAACTGCAGCTTGCAGTTTTGCAGTTTCTCCTCTGTTACCCCATGAAGAAATGAACACGTTTGGCTCCTTAACAGGAGCACGTCTGGGACCTATGAACATGGCATCCTGGCTTGCGGGGCCAGCTTGGGCAAATCCTTCGCACACTTACATGGAAGCCTGGCAGTGCTGTTCTGCAGTGTCATGTCTGGGATAGCAGCACCTCAGGGTTTCAGACAAGTGCTTCAGAATAGTTTTTCTATAAGTAGTCTTTTTAACAGTAGTCTTTCCAATTTGAATGCATTTTGAAATTATTCTTAGTTTTGTGCTGTGTATTTCCATGTGACCAGTGTATCTTCCTCCCTCAAATGCACCTACATGGCACTGCTGGCACCCTGGACAGCCAGGCTTTTCCCTGACATCCTGCAGCATTGACTGCTTCCAGTTGCTTTATGCCTCTATCAGGGTATAACACTTTGGACTAATGCTTCCCATGCCCCTTGTTTTTCTCCAGCTGGTTTGTTTTATTAATTTTTGGTTGCAGTGAAAAATAGTCCAGCTGTGCTGACATTAAGTAGAAATGCATTTCGCCCATATTAAAACCATCTGAAGCTGAAAATTAAACCACATGGCAACTCCGCCGTGGTTCGCGCTAGCTCCTTTTCCGCTCTGTCGAGCGTTTCGCCTGCAGCTGAGCCCCGAGGAAGGACGGTGATCCTGGGGAAGCGAAGGCAGCCTGCTGGCGGCGATGGTCCTCCTTGTGAGGGCACGCTGCTTTCAGTGGCAGGACTCGGTGTGCAGCAGAGGCACTTACTTATTTCCAAACCCACGTGCATGGACTTGGTGCCACCGCAGGTTGAGGACTGGCAACTGTTTGTTTTTGGAGGAATGTTTTCCTCTTGGCTCAAGCTATGGTCAGCATGGTTAGACGGAGGGCAAGCCCTCTTCACAGGGGGTGTGCATGGCACCCACGCAAACCCAGCATCGCGGGGCTGAGGAGGATTAAAAGTCGGACAAATCCTCACGTTTCAGCAGCTCCCGGGCACTGCTGCTGCATCTCGGGCAGTTTCTATCATGCATGCTCCAGGGGTTGTCGTCTGTTTTCCTTTACAACATAGAAATGTACATAGCAATGGCTTGGAAATTGTTGCAGACCCAGAGAATAAATATGTATGTGTGCTGATCTTGAGGGCAGGAACAGTTCAGGATTAAAGACACTTTGCACAGACCCGTAGCTGCATAAACGCAGCGTGCAGTCCACATTTTCTGTTCGCTGCTCTCTCCTTCCTCGGTACCGCAGGGCTCCGAGCCCGGCGTGCAATGCTTGCTACATGATGCCATCTCTTCAAAACGTGTCCCGAGCTCGTGGGCTTCGGCAGCCCAGCGTCATTGTCTCTGAAGCTTTCAAAGCTTCGCTTTAGTTTTAAATGCCTCTTTAAGCACAGACAATGCTCCGACAGGCTTTCTGAAACTAAATGAAGCTTATAAAGCTTTGAACGCTATTGTAGCGCGGCGGGTCCCGCAGGAGGCTGCAAATCCTGCTGTGTGCAAGGATCCACCACGCTTTCAAGTGGATGCAGTGTATGTGCTAAAAAATGTAGGCAGAGCAGGGCAAGGAGAGGACAGAGCGTGTCAGCATATTTTTTGAATTACCTAGCATGTGGTGGATACTGCAACAGTAACATTGCCTTTTAAAATAAATAAAAAGAAAGTTAGCTATCCTTGCTGCCTTTTTTTTTTTTTTTTTTGGGTACTCAGGGAAGTTTGTGAGTTGCTTACTTGAGATGGAGGAAGTGCCTCTTTTTGAATGGTTTGCCTAGCCATAAAAATTAAAGGTTTTTGTTTGTTTGTTTGTTTTTGTCTCAATCACTGATGGGCTCTACTATGGGAATAACTCGGTGTTGTCCTGTACTGATCGAGTCCTCTGTGCGATTTGTACAGGTGTGTTTTGCTGGGCACACCTCCTATGAAAAATACACAAGGGGGGGGAAATGGCAAAGCAGGGCAGGTGAGTATGTGGGTCCCCTGGCTGTATTTAATGAGGCTGGGGAGGCAGGGGGAGCCGGTGGTGACTGTTCAGAAACAGGAGCGCGATGTTGGTCAGCTGTGGCACGAAGTGGGCTGCCAGGAGCCACAAACTGGCGATGGACATGCTGCCAGCCCAGTCAGTGCCCGGGGTGTGCGCGGTGCTTCACCAACAGTGGCTGTGGGTCATTGTCTGTGAGGCTGGGACTGGGACAGAGGCTGCTGGTGCCCTTGGGGCCGTGATGGAGGCTGCTGGCTGCCCCAAACGGCGGGGGGCCAAGATGGCGGCGGCACCTCCCGCCATGCCGGGGAGGGGGCGCGGCCTCTGCGGCGCTGGGCGAGCCCTGCCCGGCGCGGCGCCGCCCCCCGCCCCCCGCCGCCGCCCCCCGCCCCCGCCCAGCCGCAGCACGGCGCGGCGCGGCTCGGCGCGGCTCGGCATGGCGGGGCTGCGCTACCCGCAGCACGGCGGGCACTGCCGCGCGGCCGCGGCCATGAACCTCCTGCTGGGCGTCTTCCACGTCCTGCTGCCCTGCTTCCGACCCGGCGAGGCGCAGGGGCAAGGTGAGCGCCGGGGGGGCGCCCCCGCTGCTGCTGCTGCAGCCGCTGCTGTTATTGCTGCTGCTGCTGCTGCAGGGGGGAGAGCGGGGCCGCCGCCCCCGTCCCCGTCCCCGGGGCACTGCTGCGGTGGCAGCCCGGGGACACAAAGGCGGGCGGCGGCGGCTGGCCCCGTGCCCCCGGCGGTGGGTACATGGGTACATGTGCGGTTTCTCTCTCTGCCCGCAGCCATCGAGCCCATCCCCGGCGTGGTGGAGCTGTGGCAGGCCGAGGAGGGCGAGCTCCTGCTGCCCGCGCAGGTGAGGGGGTCGGGGGGGCGCTTATGGGGTTGGGAGGGCGCTTATAGGGCTGGGGAGGGGGTATGGGGTCGGGGTGTGGGGCCGGGGCCGTGCTGTCAGGCGGCGCCCATGTTCCCGGGGGCTGCTTCCCCTGCACGCCTTCCGCCCCTGCCCCCGGGGGGGGGGGGGGGGGGGGCAGCTTCATTATCTCCACTTTCCCTTTTTTTTTTTTTTTTGTGTGTTCTTTTTCCCTTTATTTTTTAAAGGCCGAGCGTGCCTGCCTGCCTGCGCCTTTGCGTGGCAAGCGCCAGATGCGCACGCAGTAACTCTGCATATATTTATATTTCGCAGCAGCGCTCAGGTGAAGCCATTTTTATTCCATTTTTGTTTTTCCCCCCCCCTCCAATGACACCTCATTTAGGATGTCACTCCCCCCGTCGTGGCACATTTTGCTTTTTTTTTTTGCTCAGCGGTGGCGAAAGCTGCAGCGATCTGCATGGGGAGAGGAGCTGGAAGGGTGCAGAGCGCGGCGCAGCCTGTGCGGGAGGAGCAGAGCTGGCAGCGGTGGCCTGGAGTTTCTGGCATTTCAGGCAGGCATTTAACTCGCGGTGACGGACTCGGCCATATGTCGAGCCGTGCCTTCCTAGACTGCGAGGCACCAGGCGTATAACTGGGGAGAATCGGGCCCTTAGGGACGCCGTCTTGTGCGAGAGCAATTCCTTTCTCCCGAGCCATTACACCCGTCTGCATTTGGTGCCCGACTGCGGATACCCACTGATGGGGGTAAAAACAGCACAAGTGTTATTTCTCACCGCAGCTAGCTTCCTGGGGCCCAGCTTCCTCTATTCCAGCATTATGGAAGCATTTTCTCTTGTACATTTCATATTCCCTCCCCCCCCCTTTTTTTTTTTCTTTTATCTCTTACGCTGTTCTGAATGTGCCTGCTGCTATTCAGGAGTGTAGGTGCAGTAACAGCTGGGGGAAGGTGCAGAGTCTCCGTGGCCAGAGGTGCTCAGGGAAGTCTGCCTTCTGCTTGTTCGCCTTTACCTTGAAGACATTAAGATGCGTTAGATGTAGGACCACGTAATGCAGTTGTTTATAGTTGCTCCTCATAGCAGAGAGGTGATTACGTAATGTTTACTTCCCGAGGAGATTAGGTCCTCTTGGAAAACACTTTGTTCTCGAGCATCCTCAAAAAATGAGCTCTGGCGTGGCTGCAGCTAAAACCAGTCATGAATGGCCCTGGAACTTGTGTTGCCTTTAGCACATGGGCTTGCTGAACCCTTGCAGCAGCAAAAAGGATGAGGCTGTTCTTTCGTTTCTGTAGATGCAGCACTGGGCACGCAGGAAAGCAAACAGACCTAATTTCAGTTGCGACTGAGTGAGAAGAAATCACTATAGGCTCGCTGAAATAAGACAATGTTAAGAGACAGATGAACCAGTGTCTGTGAGCACTGGTGGTGCAAAGACTGCTTTACGTAGCTTTCTCTTGGGAGCTTGGAGGTGCAAGCAGCATCTGCCTAGTAGGACACTGCTCAAGCAGAAACAGGAGGTTCCGCAGTCAGGTTTTAAAACCAAAGCGTGGTTCCAGGCCCAGCCCTGGTGCTCAAATTTCTATTCCCCTGTGGGCTTTGGCTTTACTTAGCTCTTTTCAGGCTTGTGGCTGGATGACCCATTTGAAGCTGCCTTTCCCAGTTAGCAGGAAGAGGAAAGGAGACCTCTGTGTGCCTGTGGATGTGTTGATGGGCCAGCTCCTTAGTGATGGACTCCTCCTCTAATGAGGAGCAATGCCACTGGCCTGCTATTGCTGTTTGTAGCTTTTCTCTGAGCTCCTGAGGGACCAAGCGTTGCCCTGTTTCGATCACCTTTCGTACGTACCTATTTCACTGTCTCTGAGCTAGCAAAAACAATTCAGTGTTGTTGCCCTGCTGCCTTCTGGGTCAGCGAGGAGCTTGGCAGGGGCGTTAGCATTAGCTCTCGAGATCCAGAAAACCTCTTCACCTGTTAACGTTTGATTTCCCTTCCTTTGTTGGAGGGATGGTTAAACTCACAAGAGATTTACTGCTTGTTGGTGGCCACGCTCCACAAAAAGAAGAGGATCTGACTTGCTGCTGCAAGGAGGTTGTCCATGTTCTCTTCTTTGCGAGAGCAGCCTTTGCCATGTGGACACCCAGGCAGTTACTGCCAGTGTCGCTGGACCAGAGCAGTGGTGATGTGATGGTAAGGATCCAGTAGGATGAATAACTTCCTGGCTCTTGAGTGGGTGAGAAGTGTTTTTTGATGGTGAATACTCAGGAGTAGCTTCATCCATGTGTTGAAAGATGGGTGCAGGGGAAGGCGTTGGGCACGGGAAGCATCCTGGTTCCTCGATCGGCTTCTTCCTCTTCTCTTGAGGAGAGAGGGAAGGAAGGACAGACGGACAGGAAGGCGTGCAGCACAAGAGCAAGGACTTCCCATGCAGAAAGGAAGAATCCCAGGAAGGAGCCATGCGTGCCACTCTCCCAGTGTGCCTCCACCCTGCCTGCATGTCGCGAGCTCTGGACGGGGTAGAGATGAGCTTGTCCTGTCTGTCCAGTCCTTTTGCCTGGCTTTGGCAGGCTACCAGCACTGTCTGAACGATGCTTTTCCCTTTCTGTAGTGGCTTTGCACTATTATCTTATTTTCCATGCATCATCAACTGTCTGTGACATAGCAGTTTTGAGCATTTCTTGCTGCATGCAGCATTTGAGAATGGGAATGAGATCGGCCAGTCGCCCAGTCAGCTGCCAAGTTGCCTATGCCTGCTTTTGTTTTCAAGATCACAAGCGGAATAAAGAAATCATGTTACAAGGAAGGGGGAGGTGTTTCCATCTTTGTAGTCGTTCCACAGGCCTCTCGTAGCATCACTCCGTCTGTGTGCGCTCTGCGAATGCGCCCGCTGGAGCGGAGCCGCCGGCGGCCTACGCGCCTCCACCCTCGTCACTCTACCTTCTGTTTCCTCTTGCTTCCCTCTCATTGTTTGCAGGCCCCCTCCCAACTTCCCTCCTGTGTGTCGCTTCACGCCTCGTTTTTTTTTTTTTTCTTCCCCTCTCCTTGGGAGCGTTTCTCCTGCTTTTGGCTCCCCCTGAAAACGCCCTGACTGCAGGGGGTGGTGGCTCACCTGCGGCTGCTGGCCCGTGGCCGAGCCTGAAGGGTGGTCGGGCATGCGTGGGCCCCTGAACTCGGGGAGGATAACATGCTTCCAGACGTCTTCTCCCAGTGTTAGTATTTCTTCCTGGGTCCCCTTTTTGCTTGGAAATGGGCCCAGTTTTCCAGCCTGAAGTAGTGTCGGTATTCCCTTTGGGCTGAGTTCCTCTTTCTTTGCAAAGGTAGCGTGGCCAAAGGGGCTCCTGCGTTCTCCTCTTCCTCCTTTTCCTCGACCTCCTTTTTATAGCATCATGACACAAAACGTCTCCAGGGTGACTGGATTTTTGTTTTGCTTCCTGGTACTTGTCACCGATGCTGAAGAATATGAAGTCTTGCCTGCCTTGATGGTTGGGAGATGAGTGGAAAGCCAGTGGGATTTTGACATGGAAGATATCAATTGGGAGAGCCTTGATTAAAGCAGTTGTGTTTTTTATTCGAACTCATTGCTATTTTGTGGGTTTGGTTGTATGTAACTTGTTAATACTTCTGCAACTGAAATGCTCAGAAGAGATCTTTGCGTAGGACTTGACACTCAAGCCCTTCACCATTAAAGGCTGAAAGAGCTCCAAATACGAAGTCAAACTTAGTGCAAAACTGCAGTGTAGTTAGTCACATGTGGTTTTTGCTTTTTGTTTTCCTCTAAAGAGGAGAGAGAAGAACTCCAGGAGAAGCATGGTAAGGGGATCTGGTCTTCTGTATCCACAGCCACAAAAAAATGAAAGGAGAGACACAAATGCCATCTGCTATTTACGATGGACACCACTTAAAAGAGGTACTGGGGAGCTGATGTAGTGTGATTATCTCCATCAGAGGCTGCTGTGGTAATTACCCTGAGAATCTGAGGGCAGGGCCAAGCCAATTAGGTATATATGGAGGAGGACATTCAGTGCTTTCCTTTTAGCCCCTTCAATTTAAAGTGAAATAATGAAGGCTAAATTTGAGGTCTTATGATTGAAAATGACAGCAAGGCATCAAAGGTAATACGTAGCAGCCTTTTTTTTCCTGGTGTCTGTGTCTATCTGATGTAATGGGTGTTCTCCCATCCATGCATGTGGTGTGTAGGACATGAGCAAGATGTTTCATTAGAGGAACGCCTTGAGTACATTTGAATTTCTTTGCAGGCATGTAGGAAGTTACAGTGACTGCTGATTTTAAGATTATCGTGATAATGTTTCAGGTACTGAATTTTGGAGAGAAAGGAAGATGCCACTGTTTGCTGTATTATAGTCAGCTATAGGCACGGGGCAAATACCGAGCTGTGTGGGCTTTCACCATAAAGATTCTGCCTAGGTCTGAAGGATACGTACTTTTTTCTTTTCCTTTTGGCCCATGTAGTAGAGCCTTGTCTTCAGTTCCTGTTCTTCAGTGCTGCTCAGGGGCTAATCAGGTTAATTAGTCTGCCAGTTGCGAAAGCTGATGAAGACCTTGATCTTGCATATGTATCTGAGATATGTGGCACTGCAGTGTGTCATTAAGAGAGGCATATCCTATCAGCCATGCACAAATTGAATATACAGAGTCACCTACTTCAAAGCAGGGCTTGTCTGAAGGCACACAAATTGGGTGAAAGCCTGAGACAGGCTTAGGGTGGGATTATGTTCTTCTTTGGGCTGTTAAAAGGCTCTTCCAGCCTCCCAGTTGAGCTTCTGGATGGTGCTGATATGATTTGAGACTGGCTGGCCATGCAGATTATGCAGAAACTGTCAGACCAGGCTCTCATGCCTTGTGTGACATGAGGGAGGCTCTTTCGGGGCACAAGATAAGCACCTGCCTGTATTCAGGATGAGGTTTGGTGAAAGGGGATTTTTTTTTTTCTTTCCTGTCATGGATAGGCTGCTGCGGCCTGCGTTTTGGCCTCAGGAGCTGTTTCCTTCAGCCCCTTGTAGTACTTGTATGGGAAAATTGTAGCTGGATAAAGCTTCCTGGCTTTGCTTTCTTTTTGTTTTTTAAATCCTCAGTCTGTGTGTACCATGACATGTGTGACATATACAGAGAGGGAAGAAGGTAGGAGAAGGCTGAAAATGGAGCTCTGCATGCATGCTCCCAAGTCAAGCGTGGTTTTATTTATATATAGAGTTTTTCTTCTTGCACAGTTGAATTTTCATGCTGTGGCTGTGCCGTAGATTGGGAACGTTTTTCTTGACGTTGCTTAACAAAACGTGAAGAAGAGAAGTAGTCAATGCTAAGGTAATGAGTGTTGAGAGTGAGCACTGTGTAATGACAGTCCCAGGCTTCTAATGCCTGGCAGATGTTAAACCATTTAAAGGAAGAGTTAAGCCATTTAAAATGAGGATAGATTGCCAGCCTGTGTGGCAGAAGAGCTGTTCCTGGGAGAGGTGGATGAGGAGTCCTCCGATTTTGTGTGTTATGGTACCAAGGTCCTGGAAATGTGACAAAATGTTGGAGAAACTGGAAAATGGGTGATGCGTTTGTGTTGTGCCTTTCAGGTAGGGTTTAGCTAACCTTTGCCTGCTTGGGCTTTGGAGGAGGTTGCCAGGCCTCCTTGAACACTGGCCGCAGGACCTCCAGGTGTGTCTGTGCTGCAGAACCATGCAATGGACCTGGACAACAAAGTGATTTATTTTTTCTCTCCCCATTGTGTAATGAAAACAGAAGCTGGTGAAAGCTAGTGTCTTGTGGCCTGTGAGTGATGCACTTCAATGGAAAGTGTGTGGGAGGAGTGGTGGAAGGTGCTCTCTCTTAATTTTAAAGTTGTTTTTTCTTATTTTTTTCCTACCTTTTCATTGCTGCAGTCTTTATCTGGTGTCTTGTGGAACCGTCACCTGCTTCTGCAGCGGCTGGGAAAGCTTACCAGCTGTGCTTGGCAGGAGAGCCCTGACCTCGTCTCGAAAATGTTAATCTCCCCGAAGTTGTGCCTCATTTCATCAGAGCAGATTGGGCTGTTGTAACACGCTCCGCTTTGAATTATACCTACAGCTCTCCTGGAAATTTCAGCCGGTCCAGAACACAGCTACCTGCTTGTTTTAAATGGATTTCCTGCAGGGAGCTCGTTGAACCAACGCTTGAGTTCATTTCTGTAGGCAGTTCAAAGTGTTTAGTGGTCAGCTGCAAGCTGCCATGGTTTGTTTCCTGCACGTCTTGAAAATTACCTTTGTCCAGCAGTTGAGCTGAGCTGCTGTGCTTACAGCACAGCTTAAGCTCTGCACGGTTTTTGTACGTTTTGCTGATGGTTGGTAAGATCTGGGCTTGGGATCTTGCTGCCTTAGTTGGAACTTGCTGCCTTGCCTTCGCTTTCGGCGTTACTGTGTGACCTGAATTTCAAGGTTTTACACATCATGCTTGCTCGGATACTGGTGAATGACATTTACTTACACAGGGCACGTAATTTGAAGGTGGAAATAATCAGCCTTCCTGTAGCTTGAGGGCAATTGATGTTTTCAGATTGAAATTGTATGTATGAACAGAATCCTAGATGCATTTGTATAAATGGAAAATAAGTCTGTTAAACCAACATTTGAAAAAATAATGGAATAGCCACGATAAAACACCATTTATGTGGCAAAATGAGCTGTAACCGCAAATGGGGTGGCCAACATCCACGTTACTTGGACCACAAAGGAATCGTTGGAGGAATTTTAGATTTTTGATTTTTTTTTTTCCAGACAAGTTAGAATGGAGTCCAGCTTCAGAGGGGTTAGAAATGGTGTGTATGTCCGCTGCATGCTGTTGCAATTCTGAGATGCTTACGTGGTATTTTCTGTCTTTGTTAGGCTGATTCTGAGGAGGATGTGGAAGAACATCCACAAGAGCAGAGGTAAGCAGAACTTAAATGGAAACAAGTGTTGAAGATTTTTTTTTCCTTTTTTTACTTTAGGAAATACTGAAGTGTAATTAGGCGGATTACTAAAAATTATGTTTTTCTGCTGTGTATTAAATACGTTTTCAGTACATGTGACTTACTAGTTTCTCAACAAATGTTAATATTAATTTGTTAGCAGAGCCAGAAAACAGCGTACAACGTATGCAAGACCTAAATGCCCTCTTGCATCTGTTTCTCTTTATTCTGTCTCTAAGCTGCGTTTACTTTTCATTGCTCTTACACAGAAAAAATACTGTGTTCACCAGTTCTGCTTTATAGTATATTTTGTAAGTCATTTCTTTAAACAAGAGGACGATTTTCAGTTCCAAAACTTGCAAACGTAAGTAGTCTTGGAGTGTTAATGTGTACTGTGGGGATAAGGAAGATTTAAAGCCAAAGACCTATTAATGTGTTGCTGTGGAACAATAAATAGCCTGCTTTATTTCTTATTTTTTTTAAATCAGATAAGTAATAAAGCTGTTAAACGTAGCCTTCAACTCTGCTCTTTAATACCAGGCCTCCTCTGTTTTGGAGAGTTGGGTAAATAGCGCCGCAGATTTTATATTTTGAACACACATTTTGTTTCCTCTAAGTGTCCAGATTAAAATGCTTGGATATCTACCAGTGAAACACTTCCTTCCTTTGGTATGTGTTAATGTGGGTACAGCTTTCCATGCCATGCCAGTCACAAAGATCACAAGACTTAAAATAAACACGTGTAACACCACCGTGTTCTGACGGCTGTAGTTAGCCTGAAATGCTTTTCTCATTTATCTCCTGTCTTTGCCCTTAGCTAGGGTTTGAGAGTGAGTAGATCTGATAAAAACGCAAGCAGCGCTGGGAATTGGCAGCAGGGGTAAGCATGGGAGTAAAAAGGGGATGGTTTTCATCTGCTGGTCCTGCGCTGCAGTACTTCTTCACAGAGCTTTTTTCTCCCTCTCACTGCCCCATCAGGAACACCATGTCCTGGACCCAACGTCAGCTTAGGGCTCTCTCTACATGTAAATGAGAGAGGTGATGTAGAAACAGGATGGCAGCGTTATTGCTGCCTCTAACAGGTGTCACTGACAGTTTGTGCTTACTTACATCCTCTGATTCATATCTGCACAGAGAACAAAAATAACAAATCTTCTTTTTTTTTCTTTGGGGAAAGGATTGGGAGGGGGTAAACTGTTGAAAGCTGGCATTTTACCTGCACGAATACAGAACCTTCTGTCTTTCAGCTGGGGATTACTACGGTTTTGGTGCAAAATTTTCACTGCATGCCTAAGCATGCTCTCTTTCTTGAGACATAGTCAGAAGACAGCAGTCTCAAATGCTGTGCTTAAGGTGGTTACTGAGACTTTTGTTAGTAGCAAGAGATGCGTTTCAGGGGAAAATAACCCCTACACCTGCCTCTCTCTCTCAGGAGGCGAATGGAGTGATTGGCTAATATGGCAATAATAAAAATAAAGCTGAGAGATAAATAGTTCTTGATCCTCAAATAGGAAAAAGTGGTTTGGTTTCTTTTTGTCATTCAGGTGCTTGAAGATTTTCTAGTAATTACTCATTTCCATTAGTGACCTTGTTTTCTGAAAGTAAGGCTTCCAGCGCTCACTGTTACACGGATGGAAACATCCTTCTATTGTCATACACTCAGATGCTTCAGGAAACTTGCCTAAACGCATGCTGATTTCTGTATGTCTTTTAAATGGCTGGAGTATGTAAACACTGATCTTTGTGTATCAAAGCAATGTTAGAGTGTAGCCTGTATGTAGCAAAGATCTGTTAGAAGGGTAAGAGCTTCTTTCCAGATGAGTTTTCATTCCCTTGTTTTATGTTACTTTGTGCTGAAATGATGGGCATTTCCTTTTCCTAAAGCAGCAGAACCTGAGAGGTTGCATTATCTCCATCTCCTTGTTTGCCAGCATGCCCTAGGGAAATCAGCCGAAGATACTGAGGCTTGATGTGGAGCCCCTGGAGCACCAGAAGCAAAGCACCTTAGAGCAGTGGTGTGAACAAACGTTAATGGAGACAGAGAAATCAAAATTTTCCCCAGAGCCAAAGAAAGCAGAGAGAGTTCAGCATCTTGGGGCATAAAGGAGAAAGTCTCTTCCCAAAACATTGTTTTATTCAATTTTTAATTCTAAGTTAATGGGCTCTCTTGGGAGCTTGTTAACCTACTTTAAAAAAAAAATAGTAAAGCTTTAACAGACTGTTAACTGGCTTCCTGAGTATTGCACGTGCATCACAGGATCTTCCGTGTGGGGTGGTGGTCTTCTGCTGTTGTTTCTGTGGTGAGTGCTCTGGAGGGATGGTTGTTGTCTCATCATTTCTGTCTTAGTTGAACTTGATTAAATAGAAGTTTGTGTGGAAGTGACGAGCCATTGCCAAAATGCCAGTTTTTTGTAAAGAGCTGGTTCAGAGGTGAATGGGAAGCGGTTGATACAGAGATCCATAGGTTTCCTGTTGCCTTGAGCGAAAAAGGGTAATTGGCAACTCCTTAATTTCCAGTCTACAATTCCGGCCTTTCTGATTGCTTGTCTGCTGCCACAGGTTGCTTTCTGTCTCTCTGGATCAGACTCTAAAATAAGAAATGATGGATAGTAGATACATGCTGGATGTACTGCTTCAGGCCACAGTCTTTAACATGTTTAGTGATGCTTATTTGGACTAGACTGTTAAAAAAGCTTCATGTTTCCTTAAAAATTGTTTCTTGTATTTGCATGTGGTCAGTGAAAAGATGCTCTTCAGAAGAACAGCTTTGGTTCAGGGTGTTAGAAGAAAGTCAGTGACAGGTGTTGACTGAAAAGTCTCTTTTTCTTCCTTCATGATGGTAAATATTCACTTGCTGCAGCTGGAAGTTAACAATTTTTGAAGATTTAAGTGCTTACTACTTTATTATGCTTTTGCTAAAGCAGCAGAGTAAGTCAAAAGGCGCAGTTAAAGGTACAATGCTATTCAGTGATATATACAATGTTTTTGATTTGTCTAGCTTTCTGCATCCAAGAAATACATTGGACTGTCAAAACCAAAAAGGAAATATGTTTTAGTACATATGACATTCTTAATCTGTGGTTTTGAGGACTCCAGGGGAGGGGGGGTGGCTTTGAGAATCCAGTTTCCAAGCTGATGTGTTAAATAACAGTTGTACTGGGTTGCACTCAGTAAAACACATGGAGCAAATACTGTTGTGTACTCCAATTGTGGCATGTAAAGAAAGAGAAAGGAGAGAGAGAGACAGTAAGAGTATGGCGTGTAATTAGTGAGAGGACATTCTGCAGTCTTTACCTGAAGCATTTTTTGCTTTCAGTAGATAGGTATCAACTAATAGGAGAATTACAGGTATGATCCAGTGAGTTAAGTCGTGCATTGCTGCTTGACTTTAATCTCCAAGAATCTGCCCAGGGGACTGCAGCTGCTCAGTGGCGATACTGGTCTCAGGTGGGTCCCTGCTGCTGGGATGCTCCAGCCGCTGGAGTCACAGCTGGTGCCCAGCACTCTCACCTCTCCTGATCGTGCAGTGGCATTGCTCCTCAACCCACATTTCTTGCTGTCTGTGGAACCAGTGCCTCAGACATGGAGGAAAAATGGGAAGGTAAAGATAGGACCCACTGCCTTTTCCTGGTGTTGATCAGTGAAATGTTTAACGTCACTGAGGAAGAATAAAGTTGGTGATCTGGACAGGTTTGAATTAACGTTTGGGAAGTCCAAGGTTTACCATGAGACAGAAATGCAGATGTGGTGAACAAACTGCAAAATTACTCAGGTGGTCAACACTCCTGCAGATACCTAAGAGATGTAGAGATAATTTTTTTTCTGCAGCAATTAGCCAAGCTTTACCCTACAAGCTTGTACGTGGCAATTTCTCACTGGCCACAACTTCATCCCTTCTGCAGTCGAGAGGCACAGATGAGTCTGGCACTGAGGGCTGTCTGTTAAGTCACTTTGGAAAGCCAAAAACTTGTGTGTGACTCATCCTTCAAAAAAGCCTGTGATCTTAGTGCCATAATATGACAGTCCGGTTCTTGGAAAGTAATGGCACGGGGCTGGTATTAAGCTTGTGAGCCAGATAACTAGCTTTGGTGGTGGCTGACTCGGGAAAATAAAGTTTGAAAAATAGCTTAGGATCAACCCTATTTTTTCTGTTCTACTTCTTACTGAAAAGGGGAAAAAAAAAGCTTTTGAATCAAAACAAATGTCGAGATGTAAACAAAACATTATTTTGTGTGGCATTTGCTTTTTAAACATTTTTTTATTAAAATTAGTATCCATTGAGAAATTGTTTCAGAAGGAAAAGCTGAAAAGTCATTTGGGAATGTCAGTGTATGATGCTAAACTGTTCAAAAGGCACCATCCTAAAGCAGTGTTTTCAACCTAGGCTTGTACCAAGTAGCACTAATCATTTAGATTGCCATTAAATTTACCCCTGCAACTGATTTTTCAAATACTTTGTGTAGGGGAAGACTTTTCCTGGCATACATGCTTGGTCCTATCTCGTAATACCGAGAATTGCTTTTATTACATTTTAAATTATTTTGAACTTTTTAGAAAGAATCAGGCATCCGTGCATGTGTATGTACACATCCGTGTCTATTCACGTATGTCTGTATATATGTATAAAGATACGTCTTCTTGGGAAAAGGCTTTTTAGTTGCCATTGCGTAAAATAACACACTTGTACAGTATGCATAGCATGGGTGTTCTCACTGAATTGCACCAAAAATACTTTTGGTATTTGCTAATTTTTGTGTTTAATTGATATGTCACTGCTGTTGTATCTTACAACTTCACCAAATCACCAGGGGACCGTCATCTTTTAAGCTCTATTGGATAAAACTTAAAAAAAAATATTCTTTCATAAAGAAATGAATGTAGAAGTCAGGGAGTGGAAATGAGATGCATGCATCTACCTTTAATGTTTGGGTTCCGTGTAGGGACTGAGGGGGATCACTTGAAGCTGGAATAAAAAAGGCTTGTTGGGGAAACTTGTTGGAAGGTTGACAAAGTTAAGGGATCTCTTGTAGATGAAGAAACAAAGGGTTTTGGAAGGAGCTATCAGCATTATTCCTACTCTGTTAGACTTCTGCCAGGCATGGCCAGGGTGGCATACTGAACTCTTGTTTCTTTAATCTTTTTATCTCTGATTTATGTGTTGTAATTCATTCACTGATGAACTTTGCCTTGATGAACTTTGCATTACGTGCTGTTAGGGACAGCTGCGCTCCTTATGTGCATTGCTTCTTCCAAAATGCCGCTCCTTTTGCAATTGTTGCTTGTCTGCTGACACAGGGAGTAAAAGACCTGCTTTTTTTCCCCCACTTCATTGCATGCCCGTGCTGTGTGCTAGCAAATGAGTCAGCTACCCATTTATTTGTTTACTTCAGAGTCACTTTCAACCATTTCTGAAATGAGAGCAGCAGCCGGGCAGCTGCGCTGTTTCAGACCAGGCTGAGGAGCTGATGCCATGGCTGCTTTGGAGCTGGAGCTAGAGGCAGATGAGGCACTCCTGCTGCATCTTGCAAAGATCTGTCAAACTCCTGTCTGCGGCACGGCTCCTATTTGACCCTCACTGGAGTGTTTTAAAGGTGATGCATCACCAGGTTCAATTTGTCTTTGACACACTGCCGCAGTACACTGCCATACATCTCAAACGTGCATTGTCTCTTTGAACTTGAACCAAAAACAACTGGTGGGGTATGAATTTGAGCCTGTTGTTGTGAGCCCTCGTGACCTGAAAGATGCCTGTCATCAGGACAGTGAGAGCTTGACCTATACATTAGGTTGTACACTGACCTAGAGGGGACTTCCCCATCTACGGGTGGCGATTTGACTTTGAGAAATGAAGGCAGTCTTGGTTTAGCAATTGAGAATTAACACTTGTGCTTTCATATGGTTTATGCTGCTTTGAGAAGCCATGCAGGCTGTCTCTCTCCCCGTTTCTGCTCTGGCAGTGATGGTCTCCTCCCAGCTGGGGCTGTGAGGTTATTGTTTGCACAGAGATCAGTATTTCTGAAGAAGCTGTATTTGTGCTGCTGGAGGAAACTTTCTCGCCTGTAATGACCCATTTGAAACGGAGAAATGAACCGGGTTTCACATTGTGGTGACCCATCTCTTTCTTTCTTTCTCTCATTCTCTTAATTTCTTCCTCATTTTCTCTTCCCACTTTCTGGCTTTCTGTCTCTTCCACAGATCTTTTGCATATCTAACTATGACAGCATTTCTTGCTTCTCTTAGTTCCTGTCCAGGCCATGCCTGAAATGGTTGCAGTCTTAAGCCTGCAGAGCAAGAGAAAGAGGCTGTCTTGCCCTCTCTGTTTTCCCTGTACTGTCCCCTACCTTGTGCAGCTCTACACATCGGATCACAAGACGCCTCTGGATTCAAAGCACTTCTTTGCTTTAGCTTTTTGCAAGGTTAACATCAGCCTGGGATTGTTCTCCGCTTTCCTTTGCAGCCGTGGCAGAAGGGTGCGTGTGGTGTGGGGGCTGCCGGAGGCTGTTCTTCCTGCGGCAGTGTCAGCTGCAAACGTGCACAACGCTCCTTGCTTGGGCTCTTCCTCTGGCTGTGCTGGACCTCTGAACCAGAGCTGTGTGTGGAGGCTGCACTCCCCCAGGGGACAGCATCACCACCGCGCTCCTCCCAAGGAGAGCGGGTTTTTTGGCAAGCCCATTCCTCATCCAGGCTCTGGACCTGACCTCTTGGCTTGCTTCTGCAGTCTCCTCTGTCCTGTCTTCCTCTTTCTTCCTGCTGCGTGGACGGGTGGTTTTATTTTTTTTTTTTTTGATTTTTATTTTTTTTTTATTTTTTTTTTGCTAAGCTATGCATAGCCTGTGTGTTGGGACAAGAGTCCTCCCCAAATGTGTGATCTTTGTGAGCACTCCATAAGTCAGCCTGGTACCCAGATGTCCTTCTTGTCCAGCTTAACCTGCCTGCTTTTGGAGAAAGGGACGTAAGGGCACCGTGTGTTTAGAGAGGGGGGGAAAAAATAGCGAAAGCAAACAGCTGCTGTGGCACGTTTGTCATTGTCTCAATCGTAATCTCGGTGTCACCTTCGCCCAAGCATGCTACTTCTGTAATACACCTACTTCAGGGTAGGAACTCTCTTCTTATCCTTCTGCTTTTACATTTTAATACGCTAATAATGAACTTCACATGAGTGTTAATCTCAAGATAATCCTTTTGATTTGTGGGCAGTGGGCCGCAAAAGATTTAGCTTTATATCTATAAATTTATTATTACTAAATAAGGTTTGCTTCCCTAATAGCTGCTGTTCAGTTCTCCTTAAGAGGGCTTAATTCTGAGTAATTTTAATCTTAGCATTATGCAGTTAAAAGATGGACATCTGGAATAATAGCCCATTGTCAGCAATCTGAAAATTGACACCCCATAAGCATGTGGAGTCTTATTTTTCCTGCTGTTACAGATTTGGCAAATCATTCCAGAGTAGAAAAAATAAAGCAGCTTGTTGGCTTTTGGGAGTTTGCAAACAATCCACTCGTGAATCATCAGGGCCAGCACGTGGGCTTGATTTCAGTAAGTTGAATATTGGGTTACCTGGAGTGTCTCCGAAGCAGTGTGGTGAAGTGTTAACGGGCAGCGCTGTTACCTTCCTCCCATCTTCCTGGAGAGTCAGAGGTGATACAGCCCAGCTTGTAACACTGACATATTTCAATTTGAATAGGAAATGTGCCCTGGGAAAGCAGAGTTCACACCCTGGCTGTGGGTCCAGGTGGTGACTTGGAAGCAATCGGGTGAAGGAGCCTTTCCGGTCATTTTGGTGTTTGCCACACTAATGTAGGTAGAAACATGGACAGGAAATCAAAACAAATGTCATCACTACTGCTTTCGGTTCAGTCTTGGTTATAAATTCAGGCCTGAGTTCTGAACTGTTTCAGTTGTGTTGTCTTCATGTTAGTTTTGATCCACTTTCTTTGGCAGCTGCTTAGGGCAGAGACTTCTTTTGTTGTGGTGGCTGTTGAGGGACAGCCAGCTCCCCCTTCCTGATGGGACAAAGCAGTCTTGTCCGTGTCAGGGGCAGGACAAGTCTATCAGATACGGTATTTGCATGTGGCGGTGATGTGTGTTGGTGCTTTTGCAGGACTCTGAGTACTCACTGCAAATACTTGCTTTGTGTGCAAGAGCGTGCTTTCATCAGGTAAGCACCAAGGAGAAGTGTGGGGGCAGCGTGATTAATTTAGCTGCCTGTCTTGTCCCCTGAGGGGCTCACAATTTAGATATGTCCAGCCTGCTGCTTGAGGTATGGAAGCTGGAGAGCAAAGCCAGGCTGTGTCAATGGTCGCTGCTTCTCTCTCTCTCCTCCAAAGCAATGTATAAATAATGCTGCATTTTTTTTGTCCTGATAAGTTGTAGAAGGTACAATGGAAATGCAATTAGACAAGGCCAACCATTTTTTTGTACACTCTGCAGAGCTTGTTTTCTGTAGAACAAATGGGCTTTATATAAGCTTTAAACACAATAATTTCTCAGTGAGAACCTATCGCCTTGAAGTTTTGTGCTGAGAATTCAAAATAGAGCAGTGCTCTCCAAGAGGATAGCGAGAGCCCTCGTTTTTTTTTGTTGTTTGCAAACCTCTTGACTTCTGACAGCTCCCTGTCTAGTACAAGGCATCTGCTGCAGTACCCAGTGAACCAGTAGTCAGCAGTTTCCTATCTAACCCGCCCATATACCTGAAATCCACAGACATCAAAATTAAGAAATGTGAAGTGCAAAATAATGGGTTTTGTTACTGCCTGTAAAAACTGACTTTTACAGTAAAAAAAACCAAAACACCCTGTGAAGACGCATGAAGAAGCTGTAAGGGCTTGGACGTAGAAAGGAGAAAGTGAAAATAATGCAAACCGTTCAGTGCAGTTGAAAGCTCAGGGTGTCTTTCTCCTGGTTCTTGATTTTCTTGTGTTTGGGTTAGAGGTCGAACTTTGTGAGAAAGAAAAAGTTATGTTAAATACTTGTTCACAACAGCATTGCTGCTTCAGGAAACACGAGAAATAAACAGCTCTATTTTGTAAGCCTAGCTTGTTTAGAAACTGTTCCTTCAGATGATGGGATGATGGCTGATGATGACACTTGCAATCATGTAGCTGAGCCTTCTTTGTGCATGATGTCAGTTCATTTGCATTCCTAAAATTTGAAGCTGATCTGGACTTTGGAGAGGCTTGTACGTCGATGGAATGATAATTTCACCAACTTCACTCTACTTGGGAAGACTTCCAGAAACCAAGTGGTATATGTAAAGAAGAAAAATTGACCTTAAGTTAAAATTGATCTGACGTGAATTCTTGGTATTTCTTCTGTGTATGTAAAGCATTATTTAGTTCATATATGGCTGTCCATTGTTCTAGTATTTCTCTCTGGCACCTGGTTGTTTTCTTTGAGAGACTGAAGGGTAATCCGTTTGTCAGGTATCTCAGCAATGATGAAAATAAGTTACCTTTGAATTAGAATGTATAGGCAGCCTCAGCTTCACAAAGTGGATAAAACAAAGTAAAAAGTGAGCAGTTTCTATTCTGCTTATCTAAGTCTCTGCTACTATCTGTCTTGTTGGTAGCACATGTATATTTATCTTCTGAGTGGGACTTTCCCAGCTTTTTTTAAGTCATGCGTGAATGCTGATATGTAATCTAGTGGAAAGTTAAGTCTTATTTTACTGCTCTTTATTCCTCTCTGTGTACTCTGAATGCTGTCATGTTTTTACACTGCAGTTCCCCCTCCACCCTCCCCCCCGCCCCCCGATTTACTGGGGGTCTTCTCCCTCTTGCAAGAAGGTTTGAAGTGGAGTTGTTTTTAATAAAGAGTCTTAGACTTCTAGTAGCTTTAGGGACCAGGTTTGAGCCACTTGGAACATCTGCTGTCAACTCCTGCAGGATTTGTTCAGAGCTGACAGTGTTTGGCAAGCAGAGGATCCAAATGTTAGTGCCTGATGTCTTTAAAGTTTGTTGGTGCGTTGAGGTCTCGACCTTCCTTGTGAAGCTGCTTCAATTGTTTCTGCAACTTTTGCTTCTCAGAATTAAGCCATAAATTTTCCACCTGGCATATTCCTTCCGCCGGTGCCTCCTGCCCTGGTGAGCACTTCTGAAGAGCTCCTCCACAGGCAATACGTGGGTTTGGTGGGATCAGGCAATTCCTGCAGTGCTAGGGCTGTAGGTGTTTGCTTCATACTAGCAAGAATGAAAACAGGTTTGGCAGTCACGTATCAAAGCAAACTTTAGGCCATATGCACACAAGTGTATGGGCTTGAACACCATCCCTAGGCATTTGGGACGTGGGTCCACGTTTGCCTGAGCAGCGTGGTGCTTTGCCGTGGGGAATACCCCTGGAACAATGAGCAGCTGTGGAGACTTCCTTGACTCCGAGCCAGTGGTCTCAGTGCGATGTGTTTAGCACTGCAGAGAGAGAAAAAACAGATGTGCTCTTGTTTTTGTACTATTTGTGAGGAGGATCCTCTGTGTGGTGTCCAAGGTCTCGAGGTTCCTCTGTACTGCGCTGTTTTAACTCCATAGCCGTGGTGCTCTTGGACAAAAGGTGCAGTTTCCCCAACCAGCTGACAATGTGCTTGTGCACGCTTCTCAAGGCTCGGACCTGCTGTCTGTTCTGTGTCCAGCTTGCTATACTCAGAGCAATGAAGTGCACCACGTCCTCAACAGCTTCCTTGTAGAAGCTGCTAATCCCTCATCTGTCTCAGACAGGGCGTCCTACAGACAGGTGGGGTCTGCGTGCACGTCTTGCTCGGTTTGGAGGCCATCCTCGCATACGCTGTGGTGTTATCAGCTGTCGTTGCACAACGGGGCTGAAGCCTGAGAGAGCTGCAGGATAGAAGGCAAAACTGGTCGGGTTCTGTTAGGCAATTATTTGATGTGATACGACAGTTTTATTCAAGGGTAAATTGCTGTAATTCATTAAAAAATGGTTATGTATGGCAGAAGATAAAAGCAGTAATTCTAAAGTTTAAAGTAATTATACTTGCCTGAGTGTTGCTGCTGAGGCAGTGCTTGGGCTGTGAAGATGTACTTTGGAGGAATTCTGGAGCTGTGGACGCTGGATGTTGTTCTGAAGGGCTGGCTTGTCTTTTCTGGGATGAACGCAGAAATTGCCATGTGAAGCTTTTTGCTCTCTGCTTGAGAAGTAGAACAGTCCACAAAGACTATGTATTACAAACATCTGAAATGTAAAAGATTTGTGCTTTCACCCAGAGTGAAATTAGGGTCCTGCTGAAGCTGTGGCCCAGCGGCTGGGACATTTTTGGTGCAGCCGGGCATCAGCCCCTGCCCCTGGGCCTGAAGCAGCAGTGGCTGGAGCAGGGCCTTAGCAGCTCGCTTCCTGCAGTGCCACAGATCCCCAGTGTTTTGGAGCAGCAGTGCTATCTGTGTTAATAAATACCACTCAGCATCGTGAATGACCCAGGAGGTGCAAACCCTGAGGTGCAGCAGCCCTGTCCCTCTCCAGGGAGTTGCTGGAGGGGAGCTGGTGCCAGAACCTGTGGGGCTGCAAGGAGGTGACAGCCAAGTAGTGGCTGATGGGGGAAATCTGCTGTGTTACAGGGGCCCCAGGACACCGTGGTATTGCTGCCACTGTTGATAGTGTGGTGTCCCATATGCTTACAGTGCTGTTGTGGCATTGCCCATCTGCTGCTTGAGAGCAGGTTAGCATAGAAGGCGTTATGGTGACCAGGTTGCACCAGTCAGGAAAAAAAAAATAAAATCAAAACAATGCAAGAACAGGCAAGGTTCACCCCCCACATGACCTGGAGCTGACACTGAGGAAGAGGCAGGACGTGTCCACACCACGGGTAGGTGATCTCAGCGGTGGTGAAATGCCCGCCTTGGGCACCGACCGGGGACAAAGCTTGAGGTGGTGGAAGGCTGGTCTCCTTTGGCTCCTTCTGTAGTGTGTGTGGGGGAAGAGGTTTAAGTCAGCTTCTTTGAGGTGCCTGTGGAGAGGCCTGTTTTTCCCATGCCTGCGGAGGGAGGTGGGAGGGACAGGTTTCCCAATTTCAGAGCCCGAGGTGAGGGAGTGCTCTGCTCCCATCCTGGTGGAGCCTGCCTGCCTGCCACTGTCCCGTGTGGTTTCCCCTTGCAGGACAGGACAAGAAGCCAGGTGAGGTTACAGCAATTTTTCCGAACCCTCAGCATTTCTGACTGGCCCAGCGAGCCTGTCCTGCCCACTTGGCTCCTTCTTTCTGCAGAAGCTCCTTGTCCCACAGCCTCCGGCTGGGGCTCGGAGCAGCAGGCTCGCTCGCTGAGGCAGAACCGTGCAGAAGCAGGAGGCTGCCGTCCACGCATGGCTGCACAGCTCAGGAAGGGCTGGGCCACGAGCAGATCGCACGTGGTGCTGGTGAGATGTCCTGCTTCTAGTGCACCTCCGGAAGCTGCTCAGATGTGATGGTGAGCCTGGAGTTCAGCAGCGGGGGAAGCATCGGGGGGCGATTGCTGGAAAGATGGGAGTGAAGAGCATTGTGACAGAAGAAACGGTGGCGAAGGTTGCGTAGGGGAAAAAGACCCTGCAAAAACAGAACAGAACAACAAAAATCACAAAAACACCAAGAAAAGAAAAAAGAAAATTACTGAAAAAATGTCTAGTGAATGAAGATACTGGTAGGAAGGGGAAAGATGAAGGTTAGCTTATCTGAAGTGATAGACAAAATGATAAGGCACAACAACAGCAGATAGCAATCTGGCAATTAAAGGAAAGGTAGACAACAGCAAAGGGGAAGTGAAATGAAAAAAAAAAAAGGGAGTGACTGATTCATAACTGTTTGTACCATGTGTAACCACTGCTGTTCACATACAATGAGTGTGAGTCCATGCAAAGCTGAATCGAGCCTCCCCTCTCTGGCAGTCAGAAGTGTGCAACTTCCCGGCTGTGTGTGCCCTCCATGTAGGTTACTACACAAAGTACAAGTTGGACCTCATGAGCCACATCATAGGTCACCTCTTACCTTGTGTCTACAGATGTTTTTTATGCTGAATTGCATTGTCTCACTGACTGAAGCTGTGGTGT
Organism: Anas acuta; assembly: GCF_963932015.1. NCBI lineage: Eukaryota > Metazoa > Chordata > Aves > Anseriformes > Anatidae > Anas > Anas acuta. Next base: position 44,786,462 of record NC_088982.1, read on the forward strand.
GGCATTGTACAATTAAGGTCTCTGCAATAAACATAGCACCAATAAATGGTAAAGACCTAAACACAGAGATAACGAATGCGTTAACCTTATAAGCATAAATGTGTAATTCCTGTTTTTTTTTTGGTTTTTTTTTTCCTGGGGTTGGAACAATGAAAAGCATTGCACTGCCCTTAGGAAATGAGTAGTCATGTAACAGTCATGTAGACCACGTTTTGCAGCTCCTTTTCATTTTGTGGCTTTACTGAGCCCTTTCTGGTTTTGTGCCTGCTTGCCTGCTAGTGCTGCGTGCCATGTGCATCGCTGTTTTGTGTCTAAATCTTGATTCCTGGCAACTGGAGGAGGGTGGGGAGTTGAAGGGCCTGTACTTGACCGACTCCTTGACCCGTGCTTTACGTGCTTTGTTGCTATTAACTGCCTTTCTTCAATAGCTATTGTCCCATTTCTGTCTTGGTGTGCTCTCTTTCATTCAAGTCCTTTGCTGCAAGCCTGCTGCCTGCAACCCATGAGGTGCCTGCTGCCTGCTTAGGTATTTCTTTGGCCTATTGGTGACCTACTTTCTGGAGCATTTAAACTCTTCTTTTGAAAAGGAGGCATTTCTGCCCTTTGTCAGTGGTCCCAGTGTTGCTGGGATAACGTGCCTGATCCTGCAGATGCTTGTAGCCACTTTAAAACAAACACCACCACCCCCCACCGCCATCCCCATGCTTTCAGTCTTGCGCAGATTTTTTTTTTTCCTCCCCCTTCTTGTACACAGTGAATGCTTTCTGGTCACTGAAGCGGCGGGCTGCGTTTTGGTGGGTGCGTTGTGAACAAAACCAAACTTTTTTAGCATGCAGTATCACTGCTGAGTGACAGGAAGAAGCCTGTTAGAGGTTGAATGCATTTGCTTTCGTTCTCTTCTCAAAGTGGTCGTAATAACAGGTCAAATGCTACGGGTCCCTTGGACTTCCAGGCCCCCTGCATCGAGCCCTGCTGCCTGCAGTGGGCATGTGCTCAGGTGTGGGTTCCCAGCTGGGCCAGGGATGTTCACATCCCTGCCACCTTGCAGAGAAAGGAGCAGTGAGAGGAGCACAGCCGAGCATGTTAAATACATCTTCACGCCGCAGGGAAGGCCATGGTCTGTCAGATAGCAGCTTTTCCTGACGCAGGGAGCTTGAGAAGCTCCATATTAAATAGATTAATTTGTGGAGCGTGCAGCAGCGAAGCACGTCCTTTCTTTCACTTGAAGCAAATTTCTGGTTTTTGAGGATCATTAAGACGTTAAGAATAGCTTTACTGATTCTTTGTCCTTAGAGACAAAAAAAAAAAAAAAAAAAAAAGCTGTGCTTTCTGAGGCTTGCTCCTTTTCCCTTTCTTCTTGCTGACCATAAGGAGTTAAAAGCGATGGGGTGACATTTGAACTCTGTGAACTCTGATTAGCTTCTTGGCTTTGAAATAAAGGAGGAAATACTAGAATCTGGGGGGGGGGAGGGAGGTGAGGTCTTAATATAGTACTTGATTGCAATATATATTTTTTGAACTGATACAAAGTACCAAAAGCTGACTTCCTGCTGTTTTTTTTCCCAGCTCATTTTTAGTCGTACTGTAGGAAGCGAATGTTAGCTTAAAGGCTCAAGGTGCCCGTTGCTGGACATCAGAGCTCCAGAGGTTGATGTGCCAGCTATACCATAGCTGAGATTTTTGGTGGTAGATGTTTCATTAATAAACCTGTGAAACGGGGTGCATTTCGTATAGTTCTGCTTTCCTTCTTAGTAGAGTGTTGCATCATTTTATACATCAGAAGAAGCTGGCCCAGAGTATGTGCTGTGTGTTGACTTCAACGCATCCCAGATGTTTTGTAAGGACCTGATAATTCCTGCAATAAGCATTGTAATTACTGATCCTAGTAGTGACCATTTTTTTGCTAATTTGGATTTTCTGGTATAGTTGTTTTTCATATTGTATGTTTTTTTTTTTTTTTAACAACATAATCTAATGAAGTATAAATATTTATTAGTACTTAGGAGTAGGTCACCAATATGCTGTTGAGAGTGCTTCCTTTTATTAATAGCACTAAATCACGCCACTGTCTTTCCATTTTCTATGCCATGACCGCGAGCGCTGAGTGACACAAGACAGACCAGCAAGCTGGGTATTTCAAAAGGTTGCATCTAGGGGAATTCTGCAGGCTGTCTGCGTGGTGCCCTGCCGCTGCAGTAGCTTCTTTGCTTTAGGTCAAAATGTGGAAATGATCTGACGCTGTGGAGGATTCCCCTTTTTCTGTCCGCAGAAGGGGGTGTATGTACTTGGAAGTGTAATTGGAGTCTTATACGGGGAGCTGGAAAGCAGAAGCTTTTAATTTGATGGTAGGTATAGATGACTGGAGCATTGAAGCGTACGGATGAAGATGAAATTGCATAGTGCAATCAGTTAATAAAATATGAATGAACATTAAAAGTAGTCTGCATTTTTTTTTTCACTATTGAAATTTTAAAAGGTACTTCATGAGAAGAAAATCAGTGTTGCTGGAGAAAATACATATCAAGCATGATAAGTAATATCATGCAGTGCTTCTGTCAGATGCTGTAGAATCCAGTAGGTTGCTGCACCAGAACAAAAAGCTTTGTCAAGTGGCACCAGAAGAAGGAGAGAGAAGCAAAGATATAACGCGTCACAAGAACAGAATGATGCTCTGGGAGATGGAGAGGTGGTGATTTTGGGATGAAGCTACTTTTTCCATGTTGCAGTCTGGTTACTGGCTCATGCTTATCTTTCACTTTTCTCCCCAGTGAGGTTTTGTAGTGACCATGGGGTGGGGGAGCGGCATTTTCAGCTGCTGCTGGAGCCTGCTGTGAGTGGAGGAGGATTGTGTAATCGCAATTTCACTCTGCGGCACCGTGCTTAAAGCACCTTTAAGAATAGTGTAGCCTTTCCCTTTTAATTTCTTTCTCTTTTAAATTGTATTTCCACAGTCAGGTAATACAGCTTGTGAAAATGCTATTTGGTGACAAAAAATCAGATATTCTTAGGGAACTCGTGTATGTTGTTGAAGTTCTGGATAGCTTGCACATGCCTGAGGAAGTCTTGCATGAAGTTTCCTCTGCTGGCAGAGAAAATTAATATTTTAATAAGCCGGGCAATCACTAGCAGCTATAACTTTTCCCTTATGAAACTGAAATTAACATAGTACAGAGAGCTGGGCTTGGTGCGTTACTCTAGCAAAAGCTTGGTGAAAGGGTTTTAAAAGAGGTGCCTGTGTTTGTTTTCTATGAGGACTGCTCAGTGTCCTAGGAGTTTGTAAATGTTTGCTGCCTAATCCATCTAAACGGTGTAGTGTTTGTTTTTTCCCCAGTAGTAGCATTTGAAGCTATCTGGCTTAAAGTTTATATTTTTTGCTTAAATATTTGGGCTGTAATTCATGAAAGATAGGAGACGTGCAGTCCAGGCTGATGTTTTCCACTTGGGTGTCAAAGCTGGATTTTGCAGCTTTATATGGCATCTAAGCCTGCTGACTTTTCCATGGCTGCTTTTCAGGGGTAGGTGGTATCAGTTGCATTGTCCAGACCAAAGGCAATAAATCAAACCCAGATTTTTTAGAAATTATGTTTATTTCTTAAATCTTGGGTCCGCGCTTGCTTGTAGTTGCTTAGTTTCCCTTTTTAGTTGATGTTCTTTTTCTGCTTCATGGGGAGAAAAAAGGGGAGGGGATTTTTAGTGCTTACCAGATGCAGCGTGAAAGTTTCTTATGCGCCTTAAGGTCTGCCATGCAAACCTTAGCTGTCTTAAAGGATTGTGCTTGTTCATTATGAGAAGAAACTAAAATGCTTGAATTAATGAAGAAACAGCAAGAGACGGCTACTGCAGGAAGATTATCACTCTTAAATATTAAGCAGGTCAAGCTTATCAGATAGCACAGAGCTCTTTCATGCATTTTGCTGAACTATTCTAACTTGAAATGGTTTCTGTCAAGATGGAAATTTTTGGCTGCAGCTGTAAATAGAAAAAGGAAATGGTTGGGTGCAATGATATTTAACAAGAATGTAACTTCCTATTACTCTGAGCTTTGCAGCCCCATTGTATTTCCTGTCAATAACCTCCCCCATTCTCTCAGACCAGAGAGAGATGTGTTGCTACATGGGATAAATACTGCAGCGCCCTTACACATGAAAGTGAAACACTTTAAGTGGCGTTGCTGCTGAATTGACAGAAATTGGCCCTTTGCTGTTGCACCTAGGGAGATTTTTGAGTGAGATTATGTGCTTGATAAAATTAATTACTCAGTAAAATTGGAATTGCAGTTGATGCATTCAAAGGCTGGACTGGGACCTCTTCCTTCTGTACTGTTCATGGTCCCTCCTTAATTTTCATTTTTGAATTTCAGCATCTTTTCTTCCCTCGTAGACACTCTCTGCAGGAAGAGAAAATGAGTTCATTGGTATTTTAAAGTGAATTAATTAAGGCAGGTGTCATAGAATCAGTACTTTCTTTTTCTTGATTCTCTGTCTTCATTAGATGCCTAATTACGTTTGTACAGGATGATGCTTAAAAGCAGTGTTTGCCACTAAAATCTGCCATGGTTTCAGTGTTGTAAGGGCAGAATTTATTATTTAGCCTACCTGGTGTGCAGAAGTGTGCGGGAAGAAATATGCTGCCCTTAGGTACAAGGTAGGTGAGCATGTGGTCAACCTTTTACCTTTTTTGAGAATCTTTTGTTCTACCTCCTTCACAGGGGTGTGCTGTGTAGTTTGTTTGCTTCCAGTTAAATGCTTTGAAAACTGGGTAGGGAGCAGCCATTTAAATGTCACGGTATTTCCAGTGCAAGACTTGCAGCTAGAGTGGCTCGGCTTTTAGCCTGAGAAGGTGCTGTGCTGGCATTGTACAAGCTTTCTCTTTTTGCTAGGTGCTTCTGTGTGCTTTCACTCTTGAGCTGCGTTTTCAGATGTCTGAAAAAGACTGTGAGCAATGCATCTTGGCTTTAAAATGTTTCTTTTTTAGTTTGGAGGCTCTAGGTAGGAGCTGGGATAATCCGTGTTTTTTTCAGAGGCACAGAGTCCTGTAGCTCCTGTTGAAACAGTTTTGGGTTGTGAGTGGTCAGCCTTCTTCAGAAAGACATTTATTTACGCCTCTAAAGTAGACCAGGGTGAATTCAGGTTTGTCTTCCTTAATAGTTTTTCATTAAATCAGATGAACACAAGTTAGCATCTTAGAAATGGTTTGTGAGCTTAGGGTCAGGCTCTGAAGAACAAACCAGGGTTGTGCAGGCAGTTCTACGTTTTTGGAGGATTTGGCAACTGCAGGGTAAGCAAATTACTTGGGGGGGGAAGAGAGGGAGAGTGGATATGGCTGAAAAGCTCTGAGGTTTAAAAAAAAAACAACACACACATATGAACTGCTTTGTGCCTTTGGGATTTGTGTTTTTATTTCACATACTCATGGGCTAGAAGCATTCTTTAAACGGAACTGAAATACAGCATTTTCTCATAACCCCTGAATTCCAGGACCTGGTAATTCAGGATAAAACGTCACGAATGCCTGGGCTTCTAAGGGAGCTTAAGTTTTTGTTTCATTAGGCAAGTGACTCTTTTTTTGTTGTTGTTTTCTTAAGAACTTAAGAAAATGTGGAAAGAAGGTAAATTAAAGGCTTTATTTCAGAGCAGTTACCATCCTCTTAGGTACTTAAAGATCGCTTTCTGAAGTATTGCAAAATGAACAAGCAATTATTTCATTGTAAGAAGAAAAAAGGAGCGTGAAGGTAGGCCTTCTGCCTGCCAGGATGCTCGGGCTTTGCTGGTGGTGACGGAGATGCTTCAGAGGAAAGTGTTTGATGTGCGTTTTGAACAAGTGGGCCCAGTCTGCTCATCCAAAACAAATAACTTCAGATAGGTCTTGGCCTGGCTGAAACAAAACATCTTGTGTGTGTGTCCACGAGTAGTTTCAGGTTCAGTTTAGGCCCCGCATGTACATGAATACCTGATTTTTATGCCTGATTCCCTGACTACATGCTGGAGTGACCTGCGTTGTGCAGGAACCTATGTGGTGGTCTCCGTGAGCTGAGCTTGGGACTTTCAGGATTTTGTGCCCTTTGTTTTTAAAAGCAATTGGAAAGCCAAGCTTAATGAAGTAGCTCTGAAGCATTGCTAATGCTCTCGGCAGCACCACTCTGCCTTTTCCAGAATCTCTGCTCTTATTTAGTTGTTGAAGCAACTGTCCAAGATGCCTGAAAGACACAAGCTCCCTCTGGACCATCTCTAGAGAGCTTCGGTTGTTGCTTGAAATCTGGGTGGCTGAAGGATTTTGAAAGAAGAGGTTTCAGAAAACAATTTCAAGTGAACTGAAGTCATTGTAAACTCATTTCTTAATTTAGTACAGGTTTCATTTATTTCTGAAGTTGAGGATTGATTTATGGGAGAGAATAATTCCATTCTGTTGTTAAACACGCTTTATTGTGCTGCTGCTGCTAAAATATAAACCGCACAGACATCTGGAGAAGAAAGCCTTTTCTTTTCACCAAGATATTCATTATAAGATTTCATGTCTAACTGCTCATCTTCTCTGTTAAAATTCTTCACGGGTCTTATTCTGATTTTTATCATGGCCTGCATTTAACTTTTTTGGACGTTTTTCAAGGAGTCTGTTTGGGTGTGAGGACAGGGAGAATAAACAGATTTGTGTCCTTACATTCGCATCCTGTTGAGAAATGAGTCTTTGTAAGCTCTTTACCGTCAGATCCTATGAGCTTGATCTTTATGAATTTGATACAGTTGTGGTTTTGTAATAAGTGAAAATAAAGCAACGCTGGCTTGGCTAGCTGTTCTGCTAAGAGCTTCTATAAACATTATTGCAGGATTTCACAGGAAGGTGAGCAAAGGTTACCCAGAAGAACCACGAATGGCAGTGGGAACCGGAGGCTGGAGGAGTGGAGACTGTGCGCAGGGGCTGCTTGGCAGTAGTGAGGAGTGGCTGGTGTCTCTCATGTTTCTCTAGGCTTACCTACCTCTTTTACCTCAGCACCTTCTAAAATAAGCCAGATTGCAACTTCTGGCTCTATGCTGTTTTGCCAACTTTAGAAAAACACCAAGAAAAAGTTTTGACCTGTCTGTCCCCTTAAGTCATGACTCGTGGCTGTAAATCATGGGGTTTGTTTTTGGAGAGAAGTTGTCTTGTCCATCCCACTGATTTATTTTGGTTTAGCTCCCCTTTCCTATTTTTAGCCAAGATAGGCGAAATAGCAGGCCTGCACGCAGTGTTTTTTGATGGGTGATGCCATTTTGGCCCTTCCTGCCTTCCGCGCTCTGAAGTCGGTCCCTGACGTCCGTGGGGTAGCTCAGAGAACAACAAGACCACCACCCGTCTTCCAGAGACAGCACAGCGCTCTTGTAAAGCGTATATAAAGGAATCCTGACGACAAATTGCCTGTCCCCAAGCATTCAGAAGCAGTGAGTCAGTCCTCCCCCTCTTCCCTAAACAATGCAGCACTAAGAATAGCAGAGGCTGTTTCGCCTTCTAGGTTCTCAGTGCTTAAAACTCACATGTTTGTCCTTTTACCTGCTAGGCATTATTTCATTTACAAAAATAAATAACCTGTGATTTTTGGGGTGCTGAGAAGAGCACATGGTGGTGAGGACATGGGGAGCCAGGTGGGAGCAGTGCTGCTCCAGGTGCCGCAGCCTGCAGAGGACCTTGCCTGTGAGCCTGGTAGGGTTGTAGCAGGGCAGATGGGTTTTCTGGTGTTTTTTTCTGCCATTAGGAAAGATGGTAAGTTTGGTGGTTGCAAACAAAACAAAACAAAAAAAAAACCAACCACCCCGTAGTTAGAAATGTTCCAGGTGCTTTTTTTTTTTTTAAGAGCGTTGGCTTGATGATAAATGTAAAAGAGAAAAGAGGAGCTAGATGACCTGACAGACAAAGTCTTTGCAGAAGACTTTAGTTCAGCAGCTGCTGGGATCTGTTTCTGTATCTGTGTTAATTCTCCCTTAACAATTTATTCATTTGTCAACACAATCTCTTCCCATCAGCTGTAGTCAGCACTACTGAAAGTATTTGGGCTCGGTTGTTTCCACATGTGTCAATCTCCTCTTAGTCTTTTTGTTTATCAGGTGTAGTCTGGAGTGAATGAGATTTTTGAATTTTGTTTCTTTGCTTCAGTTTACATATAAAAATTGTGCTTTCCTATACAGCACGTATATGCTTTTGTATCTCAAAGCCTCACTCTGTGGGTTCATTAGTATTCATACATGGAACACACGAAGTGCCAAAATGCCAAACGTAAAAAGTTGGATTTTATTGTTATCAATAAAAAACAGCATAATTCTACCTTAGCAGAGTCACTTAAAAGGACCTCTTGCATGTTTAAAATCCAGTCCTTTTGCCTGCTGTTCCCAAGAAAACCACAAAGGAAAAAAAACAACAATAAAATGCCCTGCCTCCTTTGTTTTTTCTCCATATGCTGTCAACAAAGGGCACAAAAAGGAAGGATGGGGAAAGTTCACTAAGTAACGGTTATGATTATTCCATCTACAGATGTTGCTTTATGAATCATCAGATAATGTGGTTCCTAAGGTAATCTGAAGTAATCAAAGAAACAAGGGCCCAAGGAAGGTTTGGAGGAGCTGATGGAAGAAAATGAGACATTGGGGTAAAATTCTCTGCACTTCTGCTTAGCTACTGTTTATTCTGTGGATTGCTGGGTTGTTATATACGTATGTATATACAGTCAGAAGGATTAACTTGGTTTTTGAAGTTTTCTAAAAAGAAACAACTTGTTCAGAGTAGGTTTGGGCTTTTGTTTGCATTTTTAGGGGGTAAGCACTTTTCTTCTGTTTTTGGCCTGTGAAGTGTGAGTAATACTGCTATAAAGAGGTGCACCTCTCGGGTCCACCCTCTTCTTCCGCCGAGGAGAGTGCCTGCCTCTTTCCATCTGCCCTGGGTGACTGTGCTGGTCCCTTGCCCACCTCCCCATCCCTTCAGCTCTTCTTCTTTCCTTTGGAGATTGATGATTCAGGCTGTCGGCGTTTTAATTCGTATGGTGAGGTTGGGCTAGCCAGAGGAGGAGGAAGGATATTGAATTGTCAGTGGTGATGGAGGCAACTAAACTACTTTGATACAAAGATGAGTACAAACCTAGCTGAAACTGCTCAGGTGCCAAGGCAGTTGCCAGAAATTCCCTTCCCCTCTTTTATTTTCCTCCCATTTTTCTCCAGTTCTGTTCACTTGAGCTTAAAAATGTCCCCTGAAATTTTGGAATTGGCCCGTTTTGTCAAAATGTATCATGTGAAAGTTGGTGTTAAGGTGGTGAGCCTGAAAAAAACTGAGAGATGCCCCAAAGTGGAGCGTGGAGCTGAGCTGTGCTAGACAGACTGCTCAGCGTGGTGCTGGCTGCTTGGAGATGGCAATGGAGGAGATGGAAACAAGGCTTTCTCCTCTGCAAAGGGGACTTTTTGCTCCACATTTGTTGTTTCAAGACTTCCATTCCTAGGCTGATATTTGTGGGTCTTTCCCAGGGCTGTAACGTTCTCGTGAAATGTCCCGTGTACTTTTTTGGGCATGTAGTCTGCAGCCAAAAGAGAGCTTTTTTGGCATAACTTGAGGTGAATCCATTTGTGAGATGAGGTTCTTTAAATGTTCTATTTTAAAAGTGACTTCAACTTCTAAGCATCTTAATAAATTGCCTTTGAAACTCAACTTCTGTGTGAGTTCCCCTGCAGAGGTCTGGATGCGTTGCATTGAGCTGGAAAGGCGGGGATGCAGAAGGGTGTTGTGCCAGCCTCTAGCTGGCTTTGAGAGACCACTAACACGTTGGAGAACCTCACTCCTGTCCCTTTCAAGGGACAAGAACTCCTGTCCCTTTCTCTTAGTTGCGGTTGGCTTTAAAATGCATACTGGTGGCTTGGGTGTGGAGGGCAGAATGCCCCCCTGCCCATTCCTCCTATTCCAATCTGTTTTCTCCCTTGGGGAGGGAAAAAAAAAATAAATCGGAGCTGGAAAACAGTAGATTTCTCTTTCTGTGAGTCCTGCCGTCGAATAAACTTAGCTCTCGAGTTAGGTTCTGGCACAGCTTCCAGCTGCTGATAAGCGCTGCAGACGCCCTGGAGCTGGCCACTGGGCAGGGTTATGAGCACAGCGCCGCAGGAATGTGGCTGTTCTGCTTTCGGGGCCAGGCTGGGGCTTGGAGCACTTCAGCAGCTCTCGTGGGGTGCAGAGCAAAAGCTGGCTGTCGTGTAGCCAGGGTCCCATCCCTGGGGCTTCTGGGGAGCAGTGTGTGGAGATGCTTGGTAGCTCCGTGTAGGGATGGCTCTCTTCTGTAAGAAGAGTGCTTGTCTGCTTGGAGCTGAGCTGTTCCCTGCAGAGACACTGTGTGGTAGGGGCGAGGCTGGATCCAGGACTGCTCCCAGCTTTTGTGGAAGAAATTACCTCCGTGGTGATGTGCAGAAGCCAGCTCAGAGCCTGTGGAGTTTGTTAGCTGGACCTCCCGGGTCCAGGCTGCCTTCTCCAGAATGAATGGGGTGCCGGCGCTGGGATCCCTGCTGCTGCTCTCATGGGGCTTTTCCTGTTTTGTGGCTAGAGGGCTGGCTGTGGTTGTTGGCTGCACAGCAACCTAGTGCATTTTGAAGAACCACTGCTATGTCACGTCCTTGTTCTCCTGAACTCAGTGAAATGCAGTCTCCTGCATCCCCAAAGCGCTGGGTGCCTGTTGCGTAGATGGAGAGGCAGAGAAAGGCTGTTGCTGCCTGAATTCCCCAGAAGACAAATTAGTAAGTCTTAGAGAGCTGCTGATGATTACACAAATTGGCACAGAGGAGTATTCGGCTTCTTGTGCTTCTTAGCAGAGGTTTTTCAGGTGTGAGAAGATATCTCAGTAGTATCTTCAGGGTGCTAAAAACCTAAGAAAAGTGATGAGGAGGTTCAAGGTGATACTATATACATACGCTGTATGGCTTAGCTTTTATTTTGATATATATATGCATTTAAATATATATATTTAAGTACCTGTAAGAAACGTGCTTTCTCTCAAATGTCAGGGACTTTTATTTTAGTGGCAATTTTGATTTATTTATGTTTACAGCAGTGTTCAGACTTTCCTTCTGGGTATGTCCTGAAGGATGACTTTTGGAGGCCTGGAAGGTGCTAGATGCTGTGGGAGCAGGACAGGAGCTGGCTGGGGGTGGTTGGAAGGAGATTCAGTCATGCACTCCGACTTCATAGTTCTGCATAATTTGCTCTTACATTATTTTCCAGCAATTCCCCAGAAACACTACCTGGATGTATCACATTTCTCCTGCTACAACGGCAAGGGAGTTGACTCCCTCCTCTGAGAAATGTTGTCATAAAAGTTGTGGGTTTCATAGTAATAAATCTGATTTTCCCTGATTGGTAATAAATTATGATGGCTGTATTGGTTTGGGCTATAACAACAGAATTATGTAGGTGCTTTAATATATAAAAGGTGTAATGTTACAGAACTGCATTTTTAAATTGGGAACCAATTAACTGTACTACCGCATGTTACGCAAAGCAGCTGGATAACAAATGAGACCACAATCCTTCCCTCCCGCCTCAGACTCGCCCTTGCTAGGATGCTTGTTGGCATCGCCCAGCAGTGACGAGCCTGGTTCCGACTGCTTCTGGGGAGGTTTTCAACAGCATGGTGCGCTGGGTATGTAGCTGTAACGAGCAAGTGCTGGGCTTGTTTTTCCACCACTGCGGCTGTTTAGGCTTGTGGAGAACACGTTTTAATTGAGAAAGTGGTGAAGGTGCCCTGGGATTTCTGTCTACGTTAAGGGCATCTCGGCTCATGTTGAAATAAGCTAACAATGTGGTAGAACCGATGGGAACTTCATTGTAAATGTTCCTAGGGCAAAGGAAAGATGATGATGTGTATGTTTCCACGCTCTTTCTTATTCTGTTCTGCTTATAAGGAATGAGTTGGCTTTTGTGTTAAAGCCAGCTAGGCAAGCACTTCCTTTGATGTCAGTTTTTCACAAGCTGCTATTTGCTTTTCTACCTGTGCATCTCTCAGCTCTGCTAGTACAAGTGCTTGTCTGAATGCCAGGTAGACTAGACGGGGTGATCTGCTCCGTGCTGACATAATTTTCATTCCTCAGGACTCTCTTAAATGACTTCTCCATGGCTCCCTACACACCCTGGTAACCAGGTGAATCAGTATGACTGAGAGGACACCTTCAAGGAAGGGAGGTTGTTCAAGACAGCATTGCATCTTGAGTGAAATGCTTATCAAGCTGTGCTTTTATTAGCGTGAGCTTTCCAACATGTGCTATTGTACAGAAACCTTCTTCAAAGGTCACATTGTTAAGACAGAGAGAAGAATGTACGAAAAGGTTTGGAAACAGCATATTTAGGAATACAAGGACCTGCAGCCTGTAATGTCTTCTTTCCCTGCTGCGTATAGTATCATGTGCACTAAATATTAATTGTATTCTTTTCTTATTTTTTCAGCTTCTCAGCAAAGATGCCTCCAAATGGGAAGGCCTTACATTTTCACCCTTCAGTCCTGCATTTTGGAATGCAGTAAGTGTCTTGCGTTATTGTTACTTCAATTAATAATTAAGTGGGGAGGAACAACTCTGTTGGGCTGTGTTTGGGTGAAGATTATTAGCTGAGATCATTCCATCCTCTGAAAAAAAGAGAAATAGTAAGTAACTGCCACGGAGTTGGAATCGTTTTGTACCTTGAGGCACTTGGTAAATGAAAATTAATGTAGTTTTAGAAAGGAGGAAAAAGGAACTGGGAACTGTAACGCATTCTGGGTAGATACTGAAGAGAAGGGCCTTCTCAGGTGATTCTGCATGTGTGTTAAATCAGTTCCTCATGCTGGTTGTTCCTTTCTTGAAAAGTTGCCTTTCTAGAGGGGGAAGAGCTTGTTGCTACCTTTAGCTTTCAAAAGTAAAATCCAGAATACCCGAGGCAAAACATACTGGTAGATTACTTGAGATATTTAGTTTTCTTCTAAGAAAAAACAAACAAACAAGCAAAACAAAAACCCCAACATTTTAAAATGATGATTTGTCTTCTGTCAATAACCAAAACAGAAACACTGTACCCTTGTGAGTTAAAGGAATGTTTCAGAAGATGTATATGTAAGCTGCTGGTTTTAAGATGCATTAGCTAACTCGCAAGCCGTAAGAGATCATTGTTTTAGCTGACAAAACAAAACAAGACTTCGGTTATTTGAACTTTCTTATTGAAAGCTTTGTGCTTAGTAAAGGTTTCATTTAAAAAAAAAAGAAAAAAGAACAAAACAAAAACCAACAAGAACAAACTAACTCTGAGTGACCCAAGTAAGCTTTGGCTATGTGCACCTCTTGCATTGCAGTGTTATGTATTTGTAAGTTAAAGGGCAAAACTTGTTTGGTATTTTTCCAAAGAATAATTGTATCTGGGAAATTTTCATATCGACATGTTTTGGAGTGATTTGTTTGGATGCTTTTTGTATACTGTCTATTCTTATAAAGTGAATAATTTTGTTCTCTTTTTTTCCCCCCTTTAGATTACTGGGGTTACCCAGAGCTAAAATGCTGCATGCCTACAACCCTAGTAGAGATAGAGAAGTTGTGGTGAATTCAGTGTTTACAGCTACTAGACAGTTTCATGTGTCTCCTGTTCATAGCCGGGTGAGTGTTGATGTACTTTTGGAAACTATGTAATGGCCAAGTGCCAAGCCTTCATGCTTCCTTTGGCCTAAACTTTTCATTCTGTGTTTTCTCTTCGTGCTTTTCCTTAGGACCTCCAACTTCTTTCTGTTTTTGCTAGCACTTTTTGCTCATTTTTACTTAGATTGGTAAGGGAGAAGACATCCAAAACCTACAGTAGGAAATGTGTTTTACAGTAACTCAGAAAGAAAAGATTTTTTCAGTGTTAAATTGGCTGTTTAAATCTCATTCTCTTATATGCAGCATTATGCAGTCATCCACAGGCATGTGGGTGTTTACAGCCTTGAATTTTAGTCTTTTCAATGGTCTTGCATATTCAACCAAAAAAAAAATACTGAAATGTTTTATGCATTTTGTGTTGCAGTTATGAGCATAATTGCCATAGGATCTAAGACCATTATTTTAACTCAGATTTTTTTTATTATGTATAACAATATAACACATTAAGAATGAGTCACTGGGATCTGAGTTTGATGAAGCCCAGATTTTACCCTCTGCTGATGTACAAAGCATTTTATTATGCTTTTGTCTGGTGTTGTATTTTTATTTTTTTTCCCCACCATGCCTGAATGGATATTACTGTGCAGACAAACTTTATTGCTCTCTTGGTTAGACGGGCCTGTTTGGTTAGAATTGTTTTGCCCAAGTTTGGCTTTGACTCATTTAGCAATGTGTCATAGAGGTGATTGACTTGCTTTCTGGTAAGTACCTATGCGCGGGGAAGAGTTTTAAAGGATGTGGAGGCAGTTAGTTCTGCACAATGACCTTGTGCAAAAAGGAACATTCGAGGCCTGAGCTAGCTGAGAAATTCCAGCCATAATACAGCAAGTTGCTGCATGCTCTCAGTTCTTCTGCATTCCAAGAGATGAGAGTTATGGACAGGTGAAACTTCGTAGGGCTGAGTTTTTGCTAGTGGGATCTGTGGATACAGAAGTACACGTGGAAGTGTCTGTGGGTGAATGGTGGGTGTTGTGATTAACTGCACTGAGCAAGCAAGCTTCTTTGTGGTCTCTGTAGGTGATTCCAGCGATGGGAAAAATTTCATTCAGAGTGCTTTTTCTGCCAACAGAAGAAGGCAATATTGAAAGCTCATTATTTATAAATACCTCATCTCATGGAGTACTTTCATATCAGGTAAGTTTGCTTATTTTTGGTTTGAGTTTTGGATTTGTGTTTTTAAAAAGTGCAATTCATGCATTTCGAACGTAATGTTCATTGAATTCCTGATACAAGTCAAGTAACATTGTACAGTTCATCCCTATTACTAGATCTTGCTGATCTCATGATCCCTCGTACTTGTATACCATTAAAATAACTACTGCTAGGGGGACTGCTTGTGGTAGTTAAAGTAAATGTGTGCTTGTACATAGCATATCGATCATGATCCTGTCAGTACTGGATGGCTCCATGTAATATTGTTGTCTAGAATACACTGTGCTGGAATTTGTTTGTCGTGAAAAACATATGTGAAACGTGAAAGTGGAAGTTACAGGTTTTACATTGAAGCCATCTATTGTCTGATTACCTAGGGAATTCAAGCGAATCTTAAGTTATTTGATTTTTATAAGGAATGTCACGCGTTTCAAGTTCTTCACTTTCATTAAGTTGTAGAAGAAAAATCGAAACCTGAATTTAGTGATTTAAAAACAATGTCAGCTTTAATCAACCATCTAGCTCCTTCATTCTCATACTTTGATGCTGTGCTGGAAAACAGACCTTGAAATGAAGCATAGTTAACTTCAGTGAAATACAGGTTTTGGAATACAAATATTGCCATTGTCTAGCACATACTAGGGGTAATGCCAAATTTTGCGGGAACTTTTCATCAAAGATAGGGGAACATGGCATTATAGAGTGTTTGACCTTTTCTTTTTGCATCTATCCCCTCTTTGCATTCACTCCTGACCCCTTGCTTTTTGTTACCCAGTCAGCTCAACCAGGGCCTTTTGTGAACAAGTTGCAGGGAAGCAGTTGTCAGTGTCACCAGAAAATTGGTTTGTCTTCTGTTGGACTGCTGCTAGAATCAGTAGCACACTGTTACTCACGGACAGTTTCACCAGGCATCTGTAACAGAGGAAGTGACTGTCCATGATTTCAGCCTGCATTAGGTTTAAGAGCTTCAAAATTGGGCATAACTGTAGTGGCTGATGCACAGCTACAGCACTCTTGAGAGCCCAAAAGCCTTGAAATATGTTTGTTTCTAATGTGTTTATGCGAGGAGTATGTATGACAGATACTCCCAAACGGAGGAGTACCAGCGTTACAGGAAAATGTACTTTGTAAATGTCTCCATTTAAAAAATAAATAAAAATTCCCCATATTCCCTTTGATTGGGTATTTTCTATCCAATGCCTGAGGGTCTGCAGTGAATACTGTGTTATTCTATTAATTTAAAACATGTTTTTTCTTCTGTTTTAAAGATCTATTTTCATACAAGTAAGTGAAAAACCCCAATGGGTTTTTCTTGAGAGAAATAATAAAATCATCAGAGGTTATCTTGCATCTCATTGTCTTTAATCTTGGCAGAGTGGAATATAAATGCAGTAAAAAAAAAAACAAACAAAAAAGACAAAAAAAAACACAAAACTTGCAAATCTTGAGTGCTCTGAAAATTGCAGGCTTTAAAAACCGAAGTGATCAAAAATATTTTATTTAATTTTGAAGTCAAAGCCATTGATTTCAGTATGCCCTCAGGCTAGAAATACAGTTTTCCAGAGATTACCGCACAGTCAAATGGTGACCGTAACGCTGTGATGTGGTCATTAACCTCCTGTTTTACTTAGTAGCCTGTTGACAACAAAGGCTATATGGTATGTGTAAGTATTGCATGTAGTTTTTGAAAAACAGTTCTGCTTTACTCCATCATTTGTGAAGACAATTTGAAAGATAATGCCTCCTGTTCACTTGCATTAAGAAAAGGTTTAATAACTAGCTTAGTTAAAAGGTTAAAAATGGATAAAACATGGATTATTGCCAGCTTCCAAATATTTAGTATATCCAGATACTTCTATTGTAATTGCCTGAAGAACAGCAAGAGTTTAAATGCTTTTTAATGAGAGACACTGATACTCTGCTGATAAGTAAATGTGATAGTGAATGAGTGAAGATGCTAACATGCTACTTTTGTGTATATTTACTCTGCTCAGTGGAACTCATTTTAATATGTATATTATCTTTAAAATAATGTAATTTTAAAAACCAGTCTGTTCCTTGGCATTCTTATTAGTAAAATATTTTTCTGTATTACTCTGATAACTGATATATTGTATGTTGATATAATGACTTTATTTTTTTAACAAAAGGTTTTTGGAGTGGGAACTTTGACGTCTGCTCCAGAAGAACCTAGAATGCAGCTAGCAAATGCCTATTTACTGCTTCCGCATATTCAGAACATCCAGGCATCGCAAACACTGGTACAGTATGCATTTCAAACAGTAGTGAGACACTAATCTGCTTAGACATAAAAGATTTTTGTCCTCAGGTTGTTGGGATACAAGGAATGTTAACAGAAAATCCAAGTACCAGTGACTGCGGGAGAGGGGTTACAAGATACAGGGGTATTGTTATGAGCTGGTGTCCTGGCTCTGTTGAGACAAAAGCCTTTGGCCTTAAGGCTACTTCCACTTGTTCTTGAGTGTTGCTTCTGTGCTGTGCTGTCCTCTCAGTTGTGCCAACAAAACTATCTGTGTGCCCTTGCTCTGAACCGGAGTGGAGAATTGATATGTCTTTAAAATAAATGAATCCACTTACAGGGTCGGGGAGTGGCTTTAGAGGGGCTGTGTGTGTTTTTGTTTGTTTTTACCCCCCCATTTTGTTTCAGACCTGTTCCCCATGCCAGTTCAGAGCTGTGATACATACAGTTTGTCACTGAATTATAAAGCACGGCGTGCTGCATGGGTGAGAAGTGCTGAGAGTCAGGCTGGTGTATCCCCTTCTACCTCTCTCAATGCTGAAGACATCAGCTTTTTTTACCTCAGCTTGACTAAAGTAGGGAACTGTGAAGAATACAGCAAGGTGGATTTACGAGGCATAACTATTTAAATTGGAAGAGAAGCTTTAACGGTTTCTTAGGTTTAGGTGTAGTTGCAGGTATTTTCATAGTCATCCAGGCTGTGTAGTACCGCTCAAGTGAATAACTGGAAAATTGATTTTTTTATATTTCCTTCATATTTTTTATGGATAAGACCTTTTGTATAATACATATATTTAGTTTTGTTAAATGTATTTTAGAATATTATAGCACATAACAATTTAATCTTGTATCTAAACATAACCTGCAATGATTGCCTTCATGATGCCTTCTTCTGTTTCTTCTACCTGAGAGAAATTCTCACCTTAGATCTCATTTTTAAGTTTGCTCTCTGTATGTTAGATGTCTTACCTCTCCCCAAGGATATCTCACAATTTCCTTGTCTTTCCTTCTTTTCCCCAGTAACAGTCTTTCCTGTATACATACTTGTATGTATGGTTGTGGGTGTGTGTAGGCAGACAATTGTGAAGCAACCAAAAATCTTTAGGTTTAGTAATTTGTGGTGGAGGGAAGGAAGATGCTATTTATGACGTGTTGTTCTGCATATTCTCAACTAGCTTGATGGACTGTCATCAGGTACCACGTGAGGATTGAAAGGAGACTCTGCTGTTCATTCAGTTCTATCTGAATGCCTGAGTTAGACAAGTTGTGGGGAGTGTTTGATGTCTTTGTTATTATATGGTGAGGAACATTTTTCTCTGCTTTATTTCTCTACAGTACAAGCTTGAGGTGGTTTGGCAGTGGAGGATGGTACCACCTGGCACCCTTATTGTCTCAGCACATGAGATGTGAGAGGGTTTTGGCTCAGTTCTCCTCGCTCTGGGTGTAATTTTTCAGTGCCTGGCTATAACTGGGGAATTAGTCTCCAGTTCACTGTGTTACCAATCTGGACGCAAGTGCTGCAGCAATGGCGCAGTCTCCTCAGCTGTTGAAGGTGGTAGGTGAGATCTGAGGACTGAAGTGGAGCTTGTGGCTCAAGTTTGGGTCCCTTCTTGCTGTTTTAAAGATAGCTATCTGCTCCAGTATTGTCTCTTTCAGTTTACCCCACTAATGGTCTGATCTGGATCCCAAAGAAGCTGGTGTGATTCCTTGTCCAGTTTATATCATAGGCTTAGAAGCTATGTGAGGAAGAGGTCTATGACGTTTGAGTGACTACACACACACAAACTTAAGGACACATAAACACATAACAATGGAGTTTTTTAGTGAAAAAACATTCAAAACAAGCCACCCATACCTACCTAATCACTCATTTGCTTATGAAGTTTGTTTTTAACTGAAGTCAAATACTAATCTAAGTTCAGTGTTGCATAAGCCTCACTTGGATATGCTAAGGATATCCTTGCCTTTAAAGTCTATTGACACTGCTTGGAAACATGTGAGAAAGGTCAGTGAGTTCTCCATGGCTTCTGTCTTTTCCACCCATCTACTAGATCTTCTTTTAAAGATGGATGTGTTTAAACTGCTTTCTAATACTGAAAGTGGCATCATCCATTGTTCTGAAGGCTGGAAAGGTAAAATCTTCATGTAATCCAGTGGTGATGAGTAAAAAGGCTTCCCATGACTGCTGGATGTATTGTCACCGTGACTCAAACACCTGTTCTTACTACTCTGCAGTCAAAACCTACATCTGACTTCCAGTCTGAATATTTCTGTGTTGCCAGTTTCTATTTGTTTGTTATGATGCACACTCAGTTTAGGAAACTGCTCATGCTTCTGATGCTTAAACCCAGAATGATTTGTAGGTGGCATCACATTTTTCAGCCTCCTTTTTGCTAAGCTGAGCAATCCAAGCTCTTTAGTATCCTTTCCACTGATGGGCTGGCCATTTCTTAACCAAGCTGACAATGCCTTTCTGCAGCTTTTCCAGTTAGTAACAACTTCTTTTGAAGATGAGTGGTCATAATTGTGCATAGGGGTATGGATTAAGTTTCCCCTCTTTTGAGGGAAAACAAGCTTCCATGCTGCACTGAGTTTGTGGGTTTTAATTGTTCTGAACTCAGCCAAGGTACCCAGGCTTTTCTGTTATTCCCCCATATTTTTAACCAGAAGCTCTTGTGGTTAATTAGGATGAAAAAGAAAGACAAAGTTGCTGCGTCTGCTGTTGAATTTCACCTTCTTTCAGCTGCTTCTTTCAAAGTTTCAGCTTGTGGAGGGTTCATAATCAGCATGCTCTGGCTATGGTCCTGGATCCTGGTATTTCTGGCTCAGGAGCTGGGAGGAAGCGAGCTGTATCCAACGCTGAATTCATAGTGTGTCCACATGGCCGTTCAGCAGCAACTAGTTACCGCTAAGCCGTGGCAGATGGCGGAGCACATGTAGGTCATCTTTGTTTATCCAGCTTCTGGATACAGCCTCTGCTCCAGTTGCCTGTTGTGGGGCGTTGGTTAATATTTGCGTGGCACTTAGCAGGCAGCTACATCAGTGCCTTGTTGTGTTCAAAACGCTGTACAAACAGGCTGGAAATGTCAATGGAGGAGTGAGCTGCAGGGAGGGATGTCTTATCACAGGAGACACAGGCATCGCTTTCCTGGCTTCCCAAGACTCCTTAAGTTATGTTCTGTGCAGGTGAACAGAAGCAACAGAAGCAAATTTGTGCAGTGTGTTGTTAGGGTGTGGAGCGGGACTGTGGTAGGATAGTGGAGTGCTCTTGGTGTGCCATCCTGATAACTGCCTGCAGAAAGCTGATGAAACTCTGCTGAATCATTGTTACAAGAGCAGCTTATTAACAGTTCTTCACTTATAACAGAGGCACGGCTCTTCAGGACTGTCCTGGAAGGAAACTTTAATGTATCAACGTTCAGAAAGAAGGGGAAGCTCGTTCTGTGTTTGTTCGTTTCAAATTATAATACGGTCAGGCTCCAGGAAGTGGTTTGAACTCTACAGGTCCTGATATTAATGCAAGAATATCTCTGAAGATCTTGTGTAGAGCCGTGTCTGGCTGACAGGGTATCTGGGGCAGAATGAGGAATCCTTCCCCTAAAAGCAGCCTCAGTTTTGTGGTTGTTGATGTGGCCTGTGCCAGAGGGCCTGTTGAGGCTCTGTCTCTTTTGATGGGTGAATTATTTCCTGAGTCATTGCCAACTCTTCTGTCCCCCAACAAGAATCCTCGACCTTCTCCAGCTGAATGGCACTCCTGGCACATCAGATGGTTGAATGTATTTATTTTTCTAAAGAGGCATCTGTCCCTCTCTGGTTTTTAATTGAAGAACATGCCAAAATTTCACCTGAGTGGCGTCCATCAGAGTTGTCCATACAGTTCCTGCAGGGTTTGTGGGTGCTGTGTGTGTGCATGTATGTATGTTTATCTAATGCAAAACAGAGGTACCATCTAACTTTCTGGTGACCAGAGGAGCAGCAGTGGTTGTGTTTGTTACACAGTGCTTTTTCTAACTTTTCCCATTGTAATTTGCCTCTGGTGTGAATGTGCACTGTGAAATTCCGCACTCTGCTGATTCCTGCACGGTGTAAATGAAATGCTTCCAGCCCTGGAAGAGTGAACGTGGTCATGGGCTTGTTGGCTGGGAAAGTCAGCTTGACATCTTCTTCCCAGATTCTTTATTTGTCTTTATGGTTAACGCAGCCATCCTACCAGTGTTTTGAGACAGTAGGCACAGTAGTTGTGCGTCTGTTGTCTGGCTTAGATAAATGAAAACCCTTTTCTTTTTCTGAAGATAACCTTTACAAAGAGAAATAAAGAATTGCAATAGAAAGCAGGTCAACACTGAATACACCCCAATAATGTGTCTCTCACTGTGCGGTATATTAGCAGCTTCAGTCTTTAAGGTAATAGCAGATTCTTGTGTAGGCCTATTACAGGTCAAGAAGAGAAGTTCAAATAAAACTTTGGAAAAAACATGATTTAACTGAATTTTTATGGGGCTAGGGGTCTGCCATGGCATTGAATAAGTGTTAACACCTCTTTGTTTATCGCCATGAAAATTATAGTGTGTTTTCTGAAACCACTGAGAAGGGAATTTTAAGTAACAAGGTTTATTTGATAAAAAAGCAGTCCCCAAAGTTGCTGTTCATCTCTGACTGCCTTGTTAAAACTCCATTAGCAATTGTGGCTGTGAGATGTCGGTAAGCGGTGCATGTTTTGGAGCCAAATGGTTTTTACTGCTTGCAAAACTGATGAGGACAACAGAATTTGCAGGAAGAAGAGAGCTGGTTGGGGTTTGTACACCTCCAGCTAGCTGTGCTGGAAGCATGTGCCTGTGTTTTGGTGCTGCTAATATAACCTTTGCAGAGGTTGGATCGCCCCCTTGTGTGAAGCCGAAGTCATTTCGGTAGGAAATCCAATTGGACTAAGACTGCAGATTTTGCATTGGCTTCCTTTGGGCTGTGCTTTTCTAAAACCATACCCTAGCATATAAATGAAATGTGATAAATCTCTCTGTTCAGATGCACCCTGCTCCCTTCTGTCTGTCCCATGGAGATATGAAGTAGGCTGTTGGATACTTTAAAACCTTTTACTTAGTTCTGCCTCCCAGCATCAAATTATTTAAATTCTTTAAAAGAAATTGCATTGACACCTTCAGAAACTTGCACCTGCAGACACCCTGTTCGGATTTAGTTGGGTATCAAAAGACAAACTGAGTGGGGTTCCACATCAGTCTCAAAGTCATCAGGTAATTTTGCTGTAGTTAAGTTACAAGTAGAGTGACAGAACTCTCATAATGTATTTTTTTTTTTTATATAATTATTACCTAGAATTAACATATACTGGTTAAGCAGTATGTGCAGTTAAGTTGGCAGTTCAGATTCCCAAACAGCTTTCATGAACTATGCTTGGCTTTGTTGGTGCTGTTGCCCCACTAGGTTTATGAGTGATTTACAAGCTGGCACAATCACTGCCTTTTCCCTTTCTAATCAATAAAAAGGTGAAGCAAGCATTTTCTGTCTGTCCATTTTGGCATGAAACCTACATATAAGACCATATCCAAGAGGCATTACATTCTTGGCTTAGCAACTGTATTTCAGTATACAACCGATAGAGGAAATATACAGAAAATAAGAAAAGAAGCTTTTGTATTAACCAAAAAGGCTGTGTTGGGTACAGTTTATTGTCTTATGAAAGTTTATAAGGTTTTCTTGTGTTGATGCTGTATAAATATTTAGTAATCATGTATAATAATAGTTTGATAAGTAGATAATAATGGAGTTCATTTCTTGAAAACTGGAGTTTGCTGACCTACAGTACAGAATATATATTTTTTACAATTTTCTTACATTGCTGTGTCATGTATATGTGGAGACAGTCTTACTATCTATAAACTGTGGTGTGTGAATTAGATTTCAATGATAACATCTTTTGAAGCAATTTGCTTGACATTTTCTTCACTTTTCTTTCTTACAGGCAGAAACTATGAATGCCAGTCTCTTACGTGTACACCTTGAATGCAGTTTACCTAATGACGCATATCAGCAAATTAAGGTATGTTTTATTATGTGATGTTTACTTAAGTTGTCTTATTTTAATTCATGTTTAGAAGGATGCTTTCCAGAGTTTTACAAGCTTTAGCAACAATGCAGTTTCAGATGTCTCAGTTTAAAAAAGAGTTATGATTTTTAACTGCGATTCTATAAAACTGTAGCTTATGGTATAAATGAAATGTTACACATACCACGCTATTACCATTAGGAAAAGGTGAAATGGTAAAAGAAAACACCCTTCCCTTCCTCCAAAACTCCTAACCAGCTATGCATTGTAATGCATGTTATATCATTTAAATAAAGTATTAGAACATTATATTAGTAATAGTTTAGATTCTTGGAATTTTCTTTCTCCAGAAACGTTTTCACAAATTTTTGGTTCATACTGGCGAAAGAGCAATGAAATGAGAGTCTGAAGTCTGGACTGCCTGAGTTGTGCTGCCAAGAGGCTTTGAAATAGGGCTTTGATGTTCAGCAGAGCTGATGAGGGGCAAATCCTTTTGCAGAAAAGCCCCCTCCAAAGTGCTGAGCAAGCACTTAAGGCACTAGATTTCCTACTCCTGGGCAGTGCCAGCAGAATATCATCTTCTCCTTTGTCTTCAAAAGAGTTTACACAGTAAATACGTAATGGTTCACAGTGATGCTGGCACTCAATCAGGTATTTTGTTGGATCAGATCTATAGGTTGGAGCTGTGGTCTGCAGCATCTTTCTTTCATCAAGTATGACTAGGTCAAAACTTCATAGCTATTTTTCTGTACGTTACAGATCATAGTGATCCTGTACTGTTTTATTCCCATGTTTGACTCTTGCATTGCATGGTAAACAAGGCTAGGCTTGAGATGCACCTGGAAGTTTAAGATCACATGTAGTATAGCTGCCCACTCAGTGATACAAGCTTCCCAAAAGCACATCACCCCTATGCTTGAGTCTCTACAGCAGCATCCTCTGTGCTTCTGGTAGCTTATTGCAAGTACTGAGCATTTCTTTGATGCAGTAGGAGGGAACCAACATCCACAGATGCTTCCCCTCCTGTTAACACCTCATTGTGGCGCTTCAGGGTAACTGAAGGTGTTTGCTGCCCCTTCACTAGAGCACTTTTTATGTGTCAGGTGTGGAAGTCTTCTCTTCTGCCTCCAAAGTAGCCCCTGTGGTAAAGCAGCAGAGTCTGAGTTTAGTGACCTTTCACCGTGTGATGCAGGACAAATTTGTTACTCGTTGTTGATTGTCTAGTTTTGTTTTGCTTGTTGCATTTAATTTTTTGCAAAATGGTGTCGGTGTCTTTGTAGTTGCTAAGACTCAGCTGTCTTAACAGCAGCCACTACTTAGCAAGGAAATAAAATCCTATTTGTATTTATCTGAAGTATTCTAGCCAGACGACAGTGTTTTCTATTAAGAATTGTACATGTATGTTTGTTTTTTTAAAATTACTTCAGTGAGAAATGGAGACAAAAAACACAGGATTTGGAAAAATTAACTATAAACAGACCAGTGAACATGAACTGTCTTCCTACCATTAAGACACATGCATCAGTCTGTTTATGGCACATTTTATTGAAGGCAGAGGATTTAACAAAGGAAACTGTTTTGCAGTCCCTGAGGTGAGACTGACTGAGACAGTTTATAAATTTGCATTCTTTCAAGGTTCAGTGTCCTTTTTAGTTGTTTTTCGTCTTTGTTTTTGCTGTGCTGTCTGTATCTGCACTGTCTTTGGTTTCTGCTGAGAATTTTAGCAGAGGTCCTAATTACTCCTGTTTATCAGCACTTGCGTGCTGAAGACCTTGTCTGTTAGATAATGCCTTTGATTAACTTCTCAAGATACCTTACTGTAATGATTTTTTTTCCATTTCCTCCCCCACCACACACACACTGTATCCCCTTGTCTCGCTCCAGAGTTGCTGTTTTATGTCCGATGACCCAATGCTGCTAGAAATGAGCTTAACGGTAAGAATGGAAAATGCCCAACAAGATTTTGTGGAGCACAGACAATACTTACTGGAGAATCTTTTTGTAGTTTATGTAGCAATGGAAAAAACGAAGACCTCAGGTAAGTCCTAAATACCACTGTTAATTGTAATAGAAATTGGTTTTATACATATGTTATAATTTGGTGTGCTAAACTGAATCAGTTTCAGTGACACTCTAAAGTTTTTGCAAATAAGGAAGAACAATCAGTTAAATACAGCTTGTCAGCCAATTGCTTATGGCAAAGCTGCTCTAAGTGCAGTCCTCTTTATAAAGGTAACAATTGCTAACTAAGTCTGCTTCATTGCTGTTTTCTCTGTGCTAACATATCTGCTTAAATGGTATGAAAAGATATCATAGTCCTTTGATTTCTACAACTCTGTGCCTAGTTTCCCAGGAATTAAATTAGTCATAATAGGACTGTGAAGGCAGAATGGTTTGTACAGTACTCAGAATAGTGGATATTGTGGAAAGTGGGGTAGTGAGGTAATACAGATGTGTGCATCATTTGTTCTTTTAAGCTAAAATGCCACAGGCAAAACAATCAACTCCTTACAGTTTCTTTATGCTACGTTTATTGGGTGAACAAATCTTCTAAATCCAAGGGGTTTTAAATTATTTATAGAGCTTTGCGGTCTGTTTGGTTAGTTTTTTTAGACATTTCTGCCAGTTCTACTTTCTGAAGAAGAAAGGACTTCCTAAGAGTCCACATTCAAATAGTAATTTTTATTGCTAATAAAAAGAGCATGATCGTCTTGTCTTCTGAGAAGTTCAGGTAAAGGTCCAGTCACAAAACACTATATGCCGTTCCCCTGTGCCTGTCCTATGATGTGATATTTACTCAGCTGAAACTGAAATATCCACTGTAAACCTATTTTCCCTGCCCATGGGATGCCGATACTTGGTGTTGAATTGTGGATGTACATTTATTCTGGTGCTGGCAGAGAATTGTTCACATCTATCATGTCAAGGGTGTTTGCTGTTGACACTTTTGATGGGTAAAGTGCTGGAGGTACGTTTTTAAGGCTGTTCTCTGCTAAATGTAATGCAGTTATGAATGTTCATTGGATTAAAGGTTGATCATGTAATCCCTTTGGACTTGCTCACAGTGGGAAGTTCCACTTTTTGCTCCATGAGTACCAGTTTTGTGCCATATCAAAACAGCAGCGTTTGCTTGCTTGCCTTCCATTTGTGTAATTAAGCACAGTCTTGAGGGGAAGGTGTAACAAAATGGAATGTGATGCTGTGTTAATCTGTTTGCTCAACACGCGTTAGAGTGGGACAAGCAAGTAGGAAGGGTCTGCATGGGGGAACTTTCCAGCTGGAAAGGTAGTAGATGAGTGTGGGCTTTAAATCTCACAGCTGTGGGTATATGGAGCATCTGCATCAACATCTTGAACCCTCTTTGGGAAGGTGGCATCTCCAGTCGTGCTCTCGGGCAGCTGAGCAAAGCACACTCATTCACAGAAATTCTACCTGGTAAACTGGAAGAATGATGCAATGTTAGCCTCTACTTACTTCAGGTACAAGCAAGGGCAAGAGCTCAGGTCTCCTTCCTTCACTGAAGTGTTACGGCCACCCTGATGTAATAGCCATGTCTTGTCTGTCCTGTGGCTCTTCTTTTGGTCCTCCAGATCTTTGTAGCGTCCAGTGACTGGGAGTGTAGCTTCAGCAGGGACAAAGGGTGGTAATCAAATCCACCTTATCTGCAGGTGAAAGCTGGCTTATATCAATGTCTTGTTGCTAAGGTTAGAAAATTACTACGATACTTGGTGATTAAGCCCCAAAGGGGTAAGGCACCAAGTCTAGCTTTGCGTTGTCTCCTGAGAATGCCTGTGGTTCAGAGCAGGTGACCAAGGCTCTTCTATAGCTGTGTGCTTACACAGGCTTTTTTTTTTTTTTTTTTTTTATATTTAACTGGAGTATCACGTGCTATTGATGCTTTGGCCCCTTAAAAATTCATAGCAACATCAGCCACCCATCTTTCCTTCAGCCGAGCTTCTTGTCTCCCTGCCTGTAGGAAAGAGTTGTTGTTCCATCCTGGATTTAGGAGATAATGAAGGAAGATATCTTGTTGATGCTTGCCTTCATACTTAAGGCCAAAAATCTTAAGTGGATTTCTGCTCCTTTATGAAGTGGTTTGAGAGGATTTCCAGCCTCAGATGCGCATATCTCCTCGTTTTTACAAGGGCAGCTGTTGCGCAGAAAACTTTTTAAATTTAAATTTTGATTGCTTCTCATATGAGTGTCTGGCTCAGCAAGAGTGCTTCAATCCTTGGTGAGCTTACCTCGATGTTCATTCTTTTGAACAGGTGATTCCACGGTAGATATGTACATCTTGCATTCTGGGAACAGCCACGTGCATATACAGGTAAGTATGGGCTTATAGGAAGCCATATTTTAGGCTGTTGAATTTGATTAGGGAACTAATTAACCCACTGGCTTACCCTCTAATATCAGATGGGATTTTGCTGGTGGCAAATGTTACATGTCTGTACTTCTACATTGTACCCAGACATCTTAATATATCTTTTAGAGTTGTACTTCCATCAATGGATTTTTTTTTTTTTTAAGACATAGGAGCTGCTATCTTTGAATAAAAATCCATGGGTTTATTTAGAAGTTGTGAGAAAATTGCAGATATTGGCTTGCAATCTAATATGAGAGGTACAATAATAATGATGGTAGTGCTACAAGGATCATCTTTTCTTGTCTTCATGCAGGAAATACGACAGTTGTCTCAAAATGGCAGATCACCTGTGGAGTTTGAGCCAGTACTGCTGTCTTCATCATCTACTAACTTTACAAAAGTTGCTTCTATTTCTTGTAAAGGTACAGCATGCGTATACTTATTATAATCAAACCCTGTCTAATCATCTATACAATGGTAGCTTTTTTCAGCAAACAGATCTTGAAAAATCTCAGAAAAAAAAATTAGGAGTTTTCTGAAGAGGAGGATGAATTCTTTCTGTTAATTATTTCCATCATTTTTGTGTATATATGCTTCTTTTTACGCTGATCTAAGGCTCTAAGCCATATATTTTTCTAAAAGAAGAAAACATATACTGAAATTGTTAGCTGATTTTAAAATAAGCATAATTATTGAATATGCTTTTTCAACATCCTTTTATAATTTGTGGTTATTTTTCTGTTTCCAATATATTTTCTAAAAGGCTATTGTGCTTGGGTGGTCATTTTCTATGACATTTCTTGGCAAGATCATTGAAGAGGCTTGCCCGAGACCAGGCATGTTTGTGGAAGAGCAAAGATTAAAATTTAGACATTGCTGACTCCAGCTTGTTTCCTGTTCTGTCCACTAGACTGCAGTGCATAGACTTAAATGTTTCTGAAACAGGCTGCTTTCATAATGACATGGGCACTTGTTTTTCCTCAAAAAGGCAAGTAAGGAGAAAGAAAGGAACTAAGTGAAGTGGTGTATTTTTTCAGAACACTTTCTTTTATTGAAAGGAGGCAGCATCTTCTGATAAATAAGAATGCTGTGTTGATGACATGCAGTTAAAATTGGTGACGTTGCTCTCAGCAGCTTTGTGTGTGGTGTGTACTATGAAAATGTTTAGCATTCATAAATTCTTCTTAAATCAAGGTTTCAAACCTCTGAAAATTAGGATACTAGCAACAGATGCTTTCTTTGTTCACCTGTGTGAGAAGTGGAACACAAATGTTCCCCATAGTAGCATTATTTGGGATCCTCACATGGAAATCATTGCTTTTGTTCTTCTGGCTAATGATGTATTCTCCTCTGTGTCTGTCCTTATCCAGCTGCATCCTGTGACAGTGAAAGCCCTTACTCTGATGACAAGAACAACAACCTACTGGAAGGCACTACAACACTAAAAGCCTGTCTTTCTTGTCCTGTGATGGAAGGGTATGTTAATGGTAGATTTTTATTTATTAACATTTGTTGATACTACAAGAATACTGTAACCTACTCAAAGAAACAAAGTTAGCTTGCTTCATCATGGAGCAATTCTAAGGATGGTGAAGAGGCTTCTTCCTGTTGTTGTTGTGTCATTTGCCAAAGCAGACCTTTGACATTTCAAGTAACAATCCTGTCTTTTATACAGTAAGAATTTCAGGAGTCAGTAAAAAACATATGCAGCTTACATCATATAAGCGTTGCTTAGAGGCTGTGATAAAATTTCTACCATCCTTGCTCATCCAGTGCGGAAGCAGGGTAGTGATAGAAAAATCACAAACATTTCTTTGGCTTTCTTTTGCCAATTTAATCCAACCTACCTTATCACAAAGCAGTAGGCAGTGTACTGTGGCATAGCGAGAGGGTGGAATGATTACCTGCCTACCTCTTTCACATTGTTCTTGTCAAGTTTTACTCTGGTATTATATGTAAGTATTTTAAAGGAAATTATTTTCCTTTCTCCTTAAAACCTTAGGAGACTTCATTGTATTAGAACACTACAGTTATCTGTGGACTGCTCGTGCATGCTCAAAAGCAATTACAGTTGTATTTATTTTCATTCTGTTTTTCCTTATAGATATTTTGATGTCAATCCTTCTGCAGCAGTGTTTCATATAGAACCACACCATAATACTTCAGGATTTTGGTCCATATGGTTTACAAACAACTTTGACTTCAGCATTGAACTGAACGAAGTCTACATTGCTAGAGAAACAAAGAACATTTTAAAAGTAAGTTTTATTTTGGCTTCATACAGTGTCTTGTCCTTGATATAGGGATTTGCTCCTTTGACATACAAATAGATTCTTTCACAGACCTTGTTCTCAGTACTGATTGAAATCAGTTAAAAAATAAATGTAGCTGTGCACCTGTAACTTAAACACTGAGAAGCTTGGGCTCTCTGTAGGCGTTATTTACTGTCTGGCTTGTTTTTATATCACTTTATTAGCAACTGTTTTTTTTTTTTTTCATTTGAATTGCAGCTACAGATGCATCAAATTATAGAACATTGCTCAGTTCTCAGAATTGTTGTGTGTATTGTTTGTGCTCCATAGGATTGAGTGTTCCTTCATAGGCTATAATGGAAGTCTTCAGTACATAGATGAGTTTTGAAATTTGGAAGACGAAGTCAACAGTTTACTTGCACGTTGGCTTGATTCAAACCAGGCAATTCAGTTTTATGAATAAGCACATAATGTAAGCATCTAGTTGGCCATTCATATATTTACATGTAGATTGGAGATTTCTATGTGCACACTATGGATCAGTTATGGGCACGTGTATGTGTGCAATAACAGCAAAACCACAAAGAAACGGAAAGTTTATGCTCTTCAAGGTACAGCTTGCACTAAAAATGCCGTTCCAGATTTAATTCAGGTGTCATTTGATTCTTTCTAGATTCTGAACTTTGCTGAACCTTTGACTCTACCTCCAGGCTGCTGGAATGTATTTTCTCTGAAACTCAGTAT
This sequence comes from Anas acuta, assembly GCF_963932015.1. Classification (NCBI taxonomy): domain Eukaryota; kingdom Metazoa; phylum Chordata; class Aves; order Anseriformes; family Anatidae; genus Anas; species Anas acuta. Next base: position 44,816,943 of record NC_088982.1, read on the forward strand.
GAAAGACACTGTAACAAATGTGCTTTCTAGTATTTGTTTGGCCACCAATGTGGGAGTGATGTTTGAAATACCTCTGCAGATATATTCAACTATGTCCAAGGTATTGTATTAAGTTGTGCTGAATGATTATTATGTACTGCTGACCAAACTGCAGCAGCTTCCTTTTTTGGTCAGTAATTTGTCCCTTAGTCCTGGAAAATGCTCAATACCAGACCATTCTTTAGCTCAAAAAGTTAAGCACTCAGAGTTAAGCAGTGATGGAATTACAGATCTTTAGGCAACCTTGGTTCTCTTCCTTGACTTGTCCAAATTATGCACCGAAAAACTGGAATTTTTCCTGTTCTTTTGTCACGTGGAAAGTGATTGTTTTTTTTGTTTGTTTGTTTGCTTTTCCAGCAAGGAGATCTTCATTTTGAAGCTATTGCCCATTGTGATATTCAGTGCTACTTGGGCAAATCTGATTCAGGTATGCTTGTCTTGGCTTTTTTAGGCATCTAATGACAGTATTGTAGAAAAATCTATGTAACGGGACTTGTAATGAGAATATTGAGATTGTTAATACAACTATTTAATTTTGTCTTTTAAAAACATAAGCTTGTCTGAGACCATTACTGATATAAATGGCTTTGTACTGAGTATAATGTGCAGTATTTCAGACCTCTAATTCTGTATCACTTGCTAAATGCTGTTCTGTCTTGTAATACAGTTTTGGACAAAAACATGTTGACCAATATCCGACCATTAGCCAGAGTTGATTTTGAACTTGTTCTCTCTATCTGTTCCTCACAGCAGTAATTTCATAAATTTCTGCAAAGACCATTTATCAGGCTTATAAAACAGCTCTGAAAGCTGTGTCATGTAAAACAAAGTGGTGTCGTTCTTTCTGGAACTGCAGGATTTGTCTAGATTCCCTAATGCTAGGAACTGTTTTAAGTACCTAGCTAGCATTTACAGAAACACAATGTTAGATACTATACATTCATGAGGCAGTATTGTGTCCATATAATTTAAGGAAGGCATATTCAGAATAGTGTTTTTTAATTAATAACAATAATTAAAAAAATCTCTGCTTAAGAAGGAATTTCACTAGACAGCTGGGTACCGTAGGCTCTAAATATTTGTTCTCTTGAATGTGTTTTCAAGATGATGCTTTCTTAAAATGTACTTTTGTATGAGGATATGAAGAAGGCAATAGTAGTCAGTCAAAGATAAAAAGGATATTTGAGGTGACAGAGAAACACAGGGTTTGAAGAATTATTAATACATAGGCACGTTTAGGTAAATATCTTAAAAGCAAGATATATTTTAAAACCTTATAAAAGAGTATTGCTGATATAAGTGAATACTTACTGATTGCTTACTTTCTATTCTAATAATACACACAATCAGATCTTTGTATATAGGTATAAAATTTAGGATACTGGTACTTAAATAGAAAAGTCTGAAAATACTGGCCTTGAACAACTTGTAGCTGGATTGTTCAAGTTGTCATTAGTCTAGATTGATTACTTTAAACTCGAAGGATAATACAATAAATGACATTTTGTATTTTCAAAATAATCTGGCTTTGTTTTCTTTAAAAAGAAATTTGCTTATTTAACTCAATTCTGCTGTGTGAAAATGTTTAAAGCAGCATGAATCTAACTTTCTAAAAAGATTTTAATATTTGGACTGATATAAAGCCTGGAAGCCTAGCTTATGTAGAATTTGAGAAAATAGTCAGCACCCGGAAAAGAGAAGGTGAAATAGAAACACCATTTCTGCAAAATGGAGATTTGTTTTGCTGCCTGCTGTGCTGTAATATTATAATTTTGTACTGCTGCACAGAGAAGAGTGTATGATCTTGATACTTCATTGATATCAGTGGATAGTTCTGTGTAAAGACTACTGATAATCTGATGACTTCTCAATAGCATCCTTGAGAAACAGCAACAGTAAAAAGGGCTTACCAGAGCGTATGAAATCTATGCAATTCCCATATTGCTCTTTGCATGGAGAATTACTGCACTTTTGTGAATGTATGTCTTTATTGTCCCCATCTGATTTGCTTAGTATGTGTACCTTCACACATGTTTGCTTGGAAGGGAAAATTTGGTTTGCCTTACTTCTTTTTGTGTTGAGACCCTTTGCAGATACTGATTGCTCACATTCAGAAGTAGATTGATGAAAGGAGCAAATGTTGCCTCCTTAAAATATGAAAAATCTGTTATCGTTTTAGCAAATCTGCTTTGGCAGAAGAGTCTCTCTCTGGACCGTTCTGCCTGGGATGTGGATTCTGAGCTTGCAAGTGAACTTTATGAGAGATGGCAAAAAATAAGACGTGGGGAAGCCTGCAGGTCTGTACAGAATCCGTTGAGGTTCTTAATACAAGCCAGTACAATGTTGTAAGGGGGAATATTTCTGTTCTGAAGTATTCTTAATTAGAACAAACATTTTTGACCTTGCTGCATGTAAGTTGGTTATCTTGAAGCATCTGGAATTTCAGAGCATCCCAAACACTTCTAACTTCCATTTCAAGGCACTGCCAGCAATGAGTAAACATTTGAGATGCCTGAATTCTAGAATGTAAATAATGTTTTGACTGAGCCCCACCACAGCTACCCAGTTTGAAAGCAGTCAAAGCACATTTTACCAGGTCAGTTATGGAGCTGCACAAATCCTTTGTCAACAGGTCCCATAGCAGTCTTTTTAGGATCAGGAGCTCTGAACAGCTTTCAAGGTTTTTAGTCCCTGACCTAATGGATGCTATGTACTTGGGACATGGGGAGGGAAGCAGTCACTGTGCCTGAGTAATTGTAGAGAGAGCGCATCAGTGATATCACCCAATTTCCAGAACAGAGAAGTATGGCTACAAAAAATAGTCACTGTGTTGCAGGTGGAAAAGTGGGAGATTTAATTACTCTCTATGACTAGATTACATGTTTGTGGGCTTTGTTGTGAAGAATGTTTTCAAGGAAGGATTAGTTGGTATAATTGATAGGTCCTGGCAAATCATCATCTTTTGTTCTTGGATTTCAAAGAAAAAAAAAAAAAAGAAAAACAAATCTTTCTGTTTTTTTGCCAATAAAGCAGGAGAAGTATTTTAGGATCAGCTCGCTTTATTCACCAGAAGCCTGAAGAGGAGTCCCTTGCCTTCTTCTTGCCACGGTTAACTGCAGAGCCTGGCCTTACACTCAACTTCAGTGCCACAGCAGTTAAAAGTAGTATGGTAAGGATGGTTTTCTTACACTTCTGAGTTGATACATGTTTAGCTTCTTTAAAGAACAGAATCTGCAGTTAGTATTTGGTGATGTTTTCATACCGCTTTTAGATTAGTATTTTGAAACCTTCATACAAGTCTAATATAAGACACCAAATTTGTTTATCCCTTTGGCTCTTTGATAAATTCTCTAGCTATCAAATTGTAGTATTTTTAGTACAAGGAGAGGAGTAAAGCAGTGTAGGTATTAACTAACAACTATTCATGCTAATAAGCTAATAAACTTTCCTCACATTGTGGTCTGCTATATGCTTGTGGTAAAATAATTGAACAAGGGACTTGGGATAGAATGCGCTGTCATTAATGATGCCTTGTGCATACAGGATATTAATGATGCATTGTGCATACAGGATATGTGGTCTTCCTTCTGCCACAGCCATACATAACAAAAGTGTATAAAATGTTGAAGATAGAAAACTGAGAGATCAGCAGTGCAATGTGTCTTGCTGACAGTTACTTCTTCATTTGTCAGACTTTGGTTAGTACTAACCTGGTCTGGCACAGACCAGTCATACAGAGATGCTTCTCATATGCACATGTTGTGAATTACCTTGATATCCCATGTATGCCATTTGATTGTCATAGTAATGTACATAACCTACTTGGACTCAAACTTCTATACGAAAAGGTGGCACCTTACTAACTTACCTTCTTTTGCGGAAGAGCTTTGTTTATGTCTGCATGTGCAAATCAAAATACAAATGAAAGGGTTATTTTGAGGGGGGAAGACTATATTTTTGCACATGCAAAATCACTCCTCATGCTCTCAGCTGTTTCTGCAAATGATGGCGTTGTGATGATATGTCCTGCTGTTCCATGCAGTTTTGTATGCACGTGATTATATTGCATAAAGACTGATGAAGCTAGGCTGAATTTCCTTGAAAATGCAGCTCATATTACCAATGCTGACTTATTAAGAAGTATGTAGTTTAACTTTTCTTTTCCCCTCCAAACTATCTAGGTGAAGTATTTCATACTAAGAAACCCGTCATCCTTCCCAGTTGCATTGCAGCTTGTGCCACTCTCTTACTACCCTGATCCCCAAGCTTCACTGAGTCTGCTCAGCAAATGGTAATTAGTATAACTGTCTCAGAATATTGTCTTCCCTTTAAAGAGTTGTATTTGCTATGCCTTATGATTGCTGCTTATTGTTTGTTCCAATTTGTCAAAGCATAACTGAAGTGGTGGAAACATTCTGCTCCGTTTTGGAAGATAGTCATATTCGGAGCAGCACTTTGTGTGGCACCTGACTGTGTAATGCACCTGATCTATGATTAAAAAAAAAACAAAAACAAACAACTATCTGAACATATTTGCAGTAAGTTTATGTATGCCAGCCACAAGCTATGTCATCTTTTAAGATCTGAGGCCTAATGCAATCTTGTGCAGGCTATGCTGCTGTGGGCAGCAACTCTCACAAGTGGGGATGTGCTGCTCCCAGCAAAGCTGGTTGGGAAATACCCAGTCTGTAGGCTGCGGTCTGTGAGGAGGAAGGTAACTGAACCTAATTTAAGAAAAAGGTTGTTTGTTTTTTTCTTATCTTTTTCTTAGGTAATTTTCTTAGGTAAAAACCCTGTTTCTAAGAAGAGGAAATAGGAGCTGGAAAGAAAAATTCAGCGGGTCTAGAGCCAGGAACCCCACCATAAACATTTTAGGGGCAGCTAAACAAATATTTAAACGTTGTTTTGAACTTTCTGTGTTACAAATGAGAAGATCTAATGAGAAATCTAGATAGAGTTAGATGGAGAATGTAAAGGGACATGGAGTTCACCAAAATAAGCCCCAACTGTCACGCTTAACTCTGGAAAAACTGCAATACGTGTGCAGTTGGTAGTAATTATTGGCTTGCTTGGAGTCTGTGGGACTGCTTACATGCTTTAGTGTACCTTGCTTATTTGAGGTACCAGTCCCTGTATAGCTGCTTCCTTAACATTATTTCTTGATGTGTGTGTGTATATACAGAGATAGGCACGTTAGTAACTACATGTGATTGCATACTAAATATCATTTCCATGTAGACTCTTTCTAGTGGTTTGAAATTACATTTTCTCCTTGTTTTCACATTTCTGTTTCTGCAGATCTAGGTTTACCAGCAGTCATGTTCACTTTTCAAGCTAATGTAAAAAGTTGTGACAAGTGAATTTCCAATTCGGGGGCTGAAGGTCCATTAGTCCTCTACGACCTAAATTTTACATATTGTTTTTCTTCTGTCCATTCCTAATGCCTTTAGTATCTCATGCTTAAAATTTGCTTTTAGACAAATTATCAGTTTCTGTAAAGGGTTTTGATTTGCAAAGTATGTGAAAGAGAATATGAATTTGTCCCAAACAAATTGTGAGCAGAAAGAGGGACATATGAGTAAATTATTGAGATACGGTAATGACTGTTTCTCAACAGGTATGTTTCAGAAAAAGCTGTGGGACATTTCTGTTTATATACAACTTAGAAATATTTCTTGATTGTTGTCTTTCTGAATATTGCATACTGAGAGATCTGAAATGCCTAGGCATTTTTCTGTTTTCCAAATGCACGGAATCCACATTAAACAGATCTGTAGTATATTTTGTTAAAATGCAGATCTGCATTTCCCCAGTATTTCACATCTGCTAAAGTGCAATTGTGAAAATATAATTCATTGAAGAATAAATGCTGCTATGTAAAAATAAGTCAGTCTAGTTCTGACAGACTAGGTTTGCAATGCTTTTTTTGTTTGTTTTGTTTTTTTTAGGTTTGGCGTAAATGTCCAAGCTATTAATTTCACCACCACTGAGTTCAGGCTCATGGATGAATGTTCTCATGGGGTAAGATGTTTAATTTTGATTAAAAAAATGACACCCTAGAAAAATTCTTTTTTAACTACATTACATCTGAGTTTTTACTAAGTACTGTTTAAAACAATGTGTGTTTTCTTGATTCTCTGTCAAGCTTGTATTTTTGCAGTTACTTTCTTTCCAGAGTTTGCTGTTTTCTAAATTGAAAACAACTGCAGAGTGTGTGTGCATGCCTGTATGTGTCAAAAAGGCTACAGTTTGCTTTCTGTTTTGGGACTTCAGTTTAGCCCTATGTTGTCCACAAGGTGTAAGACTTTTGTTGGTGACCTCAGAAGTTAACAGATAATATTTTCAGCAGAAGGAAATGCTGGGCAGTAGTTCAAAGGAGAAAGCTGGATTTCTGTGTTTCACCTCAGTTTCACTGCAACTCTCAGATTCAGGTTGGAATGTCACAGCTGTCTGTGGTTTCCATTACCTCATTTTTAACATGAGTGTGATGACACTTAATTGTGCCATATGCCAGCGCTGAGCTGTGATTATACCTTCAGGTGTCCTGTTGTGGATAATAGAAAGAGAGAAGATGTGCTTCCAGGGATGTTGGCACAGTCTGACAATCAGAGTACTGTCCAGGGTACCAGCAGAGCTCATTCTTATATTTCTAGTTTGCGTGAAAACCTGGAATTGACAAATTTTCTTTGCTGCTTGTACATGCTGCACCTGCATCTTTAATGCTCTGTACAAGTACGTGTTTCTAAAAACACTCCTTAAGATCCTATTGAAAGACAGGTACTTTATAAAACCAAAAGAATATATTTGCTAAACTTATCAAAGCTGACCTTTGTTTTTTGTCAACAGTGAAGGGGGGTTGTAAAATAGTGGTGGATCTTTACACCAGTGTGTGTATTGCCTCTATTTCATGTAGAGACTTGAAGAGCTATGGGAGCATCTGTGGTTACATAGACGTTTAGTATATCTGTTTATGAGACCGACCTTGGCTTGTTGTTGGCCAAATCACTAGTTGTCAATATTTACACTTTTGAATGTCGTTTTTGTAGTCACTTTATATGCATGTGTAGTGAGTGGTTAGTCTCACGTTTGTGCATGTGCACCTTTGTAGAGAATGACCTGGTGAAGTTTGCAAATCCATACGTGTTTTGCTTTTAATGAATATTGACTGTTGAGTGAAGGTTCTGAAACTTTTTTGTATGTTTTTTCTTTTTCATAAAATAGACTAAAAACACTTTGGTCTAGAAAAGATCAGAAAAAACACTAGGACAACAGCTGTGAAAAAAACAACCTTTTAAAAGCTTTTAAAAACAACCAAGAAAAACCCTTTTTGTGATGTTTATGGTTATTTTGACTGCTATGGGTGTTCAATCGTGATTTTCTAAGAGGAGATCCCCCAGTTCTGATAGAGAAATGTTTAGGATTGTTTTCTTTCTCTCTTTGTCTTTTTTTATGTTAATGGGGGGAAAATATAAACAACAGTATTGAAATTGTTAAGAAACATATATACTTTACATAATTTCTAGACTCACTTAGCTTCTGTTAGTGCTGGTCTTCAGTTAATATGGTAGGGAGTTCACTTTGGCTTGTTTCCAGTGACTCAAAATGATCAACATATTTGCCAACAGTCCCTTTCTCACTGAAATCAAGTTGCAAGTCTTACGCTGATGGTATAATGGTTGCCACATTTCCCCGTGCAATCAGTATACTGTCAGTTCTAGTTGTGTTGTGAAGTGTTTCAGCATTTCTTGAATATGAAGGACACAGCGTAATTTCTTTTCCATCTGAACAAATAAAATCTGTTTTAAAAAATGAAGTAATACATTCCTCATAATAATAAGTGCAGTAATATGAACACTTGCTCAAATAAACAACCTTATCTGATGTTTTATATTGTCAGATTGAAAGACTTTAGTGTAACAAGTTAGGAGTCATTGCACCTTGCCAAAAATATCATACGTGGTGCTAAGAAAAGATGCAGTGCCTTCTTCTATTAAGATCTTTAAACACACATTTTCTGTGAGTAAATAAGTGCGTTTTTGTTTAACAGAATGCACGTCAAGAGGATCTTATCAACAAGAAATGCAGTTCTGAGCTGCTTCGGTTAAATTTACAACCGCTGGAAACCAGAAAAGTTGCTGTAATTTTTACACCAGTTGACTACAAAAGAGTATCCTCACTTATTTTAATCAGGTAACCCAGGTTTCAGTTGTGAGAAGCAACCAAGAAAATGTGAAAATGAATTTGCCCAATCTTGGAGGAAAATCAAATAGTCAAAATTTGCAAGTCAGAATACCTCCAGTTTAATAAAAGTTGCTTGAAGGGTATTTGTACTTCATGCCTACCTAGGTCATTAAATATGGAACTTCAGATTTTTTTTTCCTTGTGGTGTGGATGAGTGGGTTAGAAAATGCATATGAATATATACTGTATGTATGACCGAGGCACTTCTTCAGTCAGCAGATCAACAGCCTTTTCCTGCTGGGTGGCTTTGCTATTTTAAACTGAATTCCATAGTGATAGTATTTAAGAGACCAGTGAGTCATATTTATAATTGGAAGGAACAACTACATTTACCAGGTGGCACTGTTATCCACTGGCAATGGTAACAAAACTTGCCCTTTCACTGTGTGAAATGCAGCAGTGAAGGGTTCCCAGGTGATCCTACCTGTGTTTAGGGGAGGCCTTTCCAGATGTGGCTAGTGATTCTGTTATTGACACACTGTTGTCTTGATTTGGCACCTAGATAGCAAAGCCACGATGTTGCAAACTTCATTTGTGTTTTAATGGCTGATGATTTGATTTTTATGTTGTGGCAGAAACAACTTGACTGTTCTGGATGTGGTCAATGTAGAAGGCTATGGAGCCAGAGAATTACTTAAAGTAGGGGGAAGACTGCCAGGTACAGGAGGATCTCTTAGATTCAAGGTGCCAGAAGCTACACTAATGGACTGCAGACGACGTGAGTAAGAAGAAACAGGTCTCTGATTTTGTAGCTGGCTGCATTACTCTGTAGTGGTAATGATACTGTGCAATAATGTTAAGTAAACAGAATATTGAAGTAAAGAAACTAAAGAACTTGGTAGTAAGAGGTGTAGGTTCTGATGTCTCAAAATACTGGCTGATAAGAGTTACAAATTTTGGAAATACAGTGCTGCAAAATAGTCTGTATTAAAGTTTTGGTTGCTTCTGAGTATTTAATTGATTTGAAAGTAAAAGCAGCTATTTCTTTCTAAACATTAGTCTTTTTAAGCACTAAAATAATTGTTCTTCTTTTTTCCTTTTAAGAACTGAAAGACAGCAAGCAAATTTTGTCCATCACAAAGAACTTCAAAGTAGAGAATATCGGGCCTCTCCCTATAACAATTTCATCAATGAAAATCAATGGTTACAGTTGCCAAGGATATGGATTTGAAGTGTTAGACTGTCAGGAATTCTTCCTGGCTCAGAACTCATCACGGGAGATCAGCATTGTGTAAGCACTGACAAATCTGATGACAAGTTAACTTAAGTGGAAATTTGAAATAATTAGTTGCAGTAACAGACACTCCAGTAACACACATGCATGCAGAATTTGGTGAGCTTTGAAAATAAGCTTCAGTACGCTTTTCAGTAAGTTACAATAATGTGTTGTGTGTATGCGTACATGCATCTTACTGCTTGAGGATGACCTCAAAGTCTTAACCTCTTAAACAGCTGCTAATGCACCTGCGTAGTCTTAAGCAGACAGTGATAGCTTATTTCATTGTCTTTTTCCATACTATTAAATCAGAAGTCATGCTGTATGTTTTTTTTGGTATCAATATGAGTTCAGAAAATGAAATTAAGCCTAGCAAATGGGAAAAATAACACCAGCTCTGTCTGCTTTCCTGGCAGATTCACTCCTGATTTTACATCTTCATGGGTAATCCGGGAGCTAACCCTGGTGACTGCTGCGGATCTGGAGTTCCACTTCACCCTCAACGTGACTCTTCCTCACCATTTGTTACCCCTGTGTGCAGATGTGGTGCCAGGACCCAGCTGGGAGGAGTCTTTCTGGCGGCTCACTGTCCTCTTTGTAAGGTAATGTGTTCAGAGCTTCTGGTGACC